>NC_073224.2:236391875-237630000 GCF_029281585.2 Gorilla gorilla gorilla
CTAATGTCATAAATGGGAGAGGAGTCATCAATACTGATACCACAGACTTTAAAAGGATAATTTAAAAAATCATAAATAACTCAATGCCCAGAAATTTGATAACTTGGATGAAATGGATCAATTCCTTGAAAGACACAACCTACTGAAACCCACACAAAGAGAAATAAGTAATGTGAATAGACCTATGCTTATTAAAGAAATTGAACTGATAATGAATATCTTTCCAAAAAAGAAAGTACTGGGTCCGGATGGCTTCACTAGTAAATCCTGGCCAATATTTAAGGAAGTGATTATACCACTTATCTACAATCTCCTCCAAAAAATAAAAGCAGGGGGAGTATCTTCTAATTCATTCTATGAGGCCAGCATTACCTTTGCCCCAAAACCAGACAATAATATTACAAGGAAGGAAAATACAGACCACTACCTCTCAGGAACATACACATGGTCCTCAACTTACAATGGGGTTACGTTCTGATAAACCCATTGCAAGTTGAAAATATCATAAATTTAAAATACATTTAATACACCTAACCTACCAAACATCACAGCTTAGTCCAGCCTACCATAAACATGCTCAGGACACTTACATTAGCCTATAGTTGGGAAAAATTGTCTAACACAAACTCTATTTTAAAGTAAAGTGTTGAATATCTTGTGTAATTCATTGAATACTATACTGAAAGTGAAAAACAGATTTCTACTAAATGCATATCACTTTTACGCCATCATAATGTCAAAAAATCATGTCACATTGTAAGAACCAGGTCTACAAGGCTGGTTCAATACTCAAAAATCAATTAATGTAATTCATCATATCAACAGCTAAAGAAGGAGAACTATGTGCTCATCTCAATAGAGTACAGGTAAAAAAAAAACTTTTACCAAGGGGGAGAAATGGACAAATCCAACACCTGTTTATGATTTAACAACAAAAAAAAACCTCTCAGCAAACTAGGAATAGAAGTGAACTTCCTCAACTTGATAAAGAACATCTACAACACCTAACATCATACTTAATTGTGACAAGCCTAGATGCTTTTTTCCTAAGATCAGGAGCAAGGTAAGGATGTCTCCTTTCACCAACCCTATTCAACATTGTACTAGGACTTTTACCTAATACAGTAAGACAAGAAAATGAGACAAAAGGCATACAGATTGGGAAGAAATAAATAAAACTGTCTTTGTTTACAGATGCAATAAATCACTGAAATATGAAATTAATAACAACACTATTTATGGTAGACCCCAACAAATGAAATACTTAGGTATAAATCTAATAAAATATGTAAAGAATCTGTATGAGGAAAGCTACAAAATTCTAGTAAAAGAAATCAAAAAACATCTAAACAAATGGAGAGATATTCCATATTCATAGATAGGAAGACTCAAAATCGTTAAGATGTCACTTCTTTTAAATTTGTCGCAACTTGATCCATAGATTCAGTGCAATTAGAAATGATCCTAAAGCTCATATGGAAAGGCAAAGACTAGAATAGCTAATATAATACTGAAGGATAAGAACAAAGTTGGAGGACTGACACTACTCAACTTCAACTCTTAGCATAAAGTGACAGTTATCACAGCATGACACTGGCAAAAGAATAGACAAATAGATCAATGGAACAGAATTAAAAACCTGGAAATAGACCTACGCAAATACAATCAACTGGTGTTTGACAAAGAAGCAAAGACAATTTGATGGAGCATACATTGTATGTTCAAGAAATGGTGCTCGACACATACACCCTCCCAAGACTAAACCAGGAAGAAGTTGAATCTCTGAATAGACCAATAACAGGCTCTGAAATTGTGGCAATAATCAATAGCTTACCAATCAAAAAGAGTCCAGGACCAGATGGATTCACAGCCGAATTCTACCAGAGGTACATGGAGGAACTGGTACCATTCCTTCTGAAACTATTCCAATCAATAGAAAAAGAGGGAATCCTCCTTAACTCATTTTATGAGGCCAGCTTCATCCTGATACCAAAGCTGGGCAGAGACACAACCAAAAAAGAGAATTTTAGACAAATATCCTTGATGAACATTGATGCAAAAATCCTCAATAAAATACTGGCAAACCGAATCCAGCAGCACATCAAAAAGCTTATCCACCATGATCAAGTGGGCTTCTTCCCTGGGATGCAAGGCTGGTTCAATATACACAAATCAATAAATGTAATCCAGCATATAAACAGAACCAAAGACAAAAACCACATGATTATCTCAATAGATGCAGAAAAGGCCTTTGACAAAATTCAACAACCTTCATGCTAAAAACTCTCAATAAATTAGGTATTGATGGGAAGTATCTCAAAATAATAAGAGCTATCTATGACAACCCACAGCCAATATCATACTGAATGGGCAAAAACTGGAAGCATTCCCTTTGAAAACTGGCACAAGACAGGGATGCCCTCTCTCACCATTCCTATTCAACATAGTGTTAGAAGTTCTGGCCAGGGCAATTAGGCAGGAGAAGGAAATAAAGGGTATTCAATTAGGAAAAGAGGAAGTCAAATTGTCCCTGTTTGCAGATGACATGATAGTATATCTAGAAAACCCCATTGTCTCAGCCCAAAATCTCCTTAAGCTGATAAGCAACTTCAGCAAAGTCTCAGGATACAAAATCAATGTACAAAAATCACAAACATTCTTATACACCAATAACAGACAGAGAGCCAAATCATGAGTGAACTCCCATTCACAATTGCTTCAAAGAGAATAAAATACCTAGGAATCCAACTTACAAGGGACGTGAAGGACCTCTTCAAGGAGAACTATAAACCACTGCTCAATGAAATAAAAGAGGATACAAAGAAATGGAAGAACATTCCATGCTCATGGGTAGGAAGAATCAATATTGTGAAAATGGCCATACTGCCCAAGGTAATTTATAGATTCAATGCCATCCCCATCAAGCTACCAATGACTTTCTTCACAGAATTGGAAAAAAACTACTTTAAAGTTCATATGGAATGAAAAAAGAGCCCGCATCACCAAGTCAATCCTAAGCCAAAAGAACAAAGCTGGAGGCATCACACTACCTGACTTCAAACTATACTACAAGGCTACAGTAACCAAAACAGCATGGTACTGGTACCAAAACAGAGATGTAGATCCATGGAACAGAACAGAGCCCTCAGAAATAACGCTGCATATCTACAACTATCTGATCTTTGACAAACCTGAGAAAAACAAGCAATGGGGAAAGGATTCCCTATTTAATAAATGGTGCTGGGAAAACTGGCTAGCCATATGTAGAAAACTGAAACTGGATCCCTTCCTTACACCTTATACAAAAATTAATTCAAGATGGATTAAAGACTTAAACATCAGACCTAAAACCATAAAAACCCTGGAAGAAAACCTAGGCATTACCATTCAGGACATAGGCATGGGCAAGGACTTCATGTCTAAAACACCAAAAGCAATGGCAACAAAAGCCAAAATTGACAAATGGGATCTACTTAAACTAAAGACCTTCTGCACAGCAAAAGAAAGTACCACCAGAGTGAACAGGCAACCTACAAAATGGGAGAAAATTTTCACCTACTCATCTGACAAAGGGCTAATATCCAGAATCTACAATGAACTCAAACAAATTTACAAGAAAAAATCAACCCCATCAAAAAGTGGGCGAAGGACATGAACAGACACTTCTCAAGGGAAGACATTTATGCAGCCAAAAAACACATGAAAAAATGCTCACCATCACTGGCCATCAGAGAAATGCAAATCGAAACCACAATGAGATACCATCTCACCCCAGTTAGAATGGCAATCATTAAAAAGTCAGGAAACAACAGGTGCTGGAGAGGATGTGGAGAAATAGGAACACTTTTACACTGTTGGTGGGACCGTAAATTAGTTCAACCATTGTGGAAGTCAGTGTGGCGATTCCTCAGGGATCTAGAACTAGAAATACCATTTGAACCAGCCATCCCATTACTGGGTATATACCAAAGTACTATAAATCATGCTGCTATAAAGACACATGCACACGTATGTTTATTGTGGCACTATTCACAATAGCAAAGACTTGGAACCAACCCAAATGTCCAATAATGATAGACTGGATTAAGAAAATTTGGCACATATACACCATGGAATATTATGCAGCCATAAAAAATGATGAGTTCATGTCCTTTGTAGGGACATGGATGAAACTGGAAATCATCATTCTCAGTAAACTATCGCAAGGACAAAAAACCAAACACCGCATGTTCTCACTCATAGGTGGGAATTGAACAATGAGAACACATGGACACAGGAAGGGGAACATCACACTCTGGGGACTGTTGTGGGGTGGGGGGAGGGGGGAGGAATAGCATTAGGAGATATACCTAATGCTAAATGACGAGTTAATGGGTGCAGCACACCAGCATGGCACATGTATACATAGGTAACTAACCTGCACATTGTGCACATGTACCCTAAAACTTAAAGTATAATAATAATAAAATAAAAAAATAAAAAAAAACACAATAGGAAAAGCTAAAAATTAAAAAAATAAATGGTGCTGGAACAATTGAACATGTGCATGTCAAAAAAAATCTAGACAACAGAACTTATGCCTTTCACAAAAATTAATTTAAAATGGAGCATACACATAAATGTAAAATTCAAAACTATAAACTCCTAGAAGATAGCACAGAAGAAAATCTAGATGACTTTGTGTTTGAGGTCAGTTTTTAGATACAACAGCAAAAGTGCAACCTATGCAAGAAAAAATTGATAAGTTGGACTTTATTAAAATTAAAACCCTCTGCTCTGCAAAAGACACTATTAGAGAATGAAAAGACAAGCCACAGGGGGGAGAATATATTTGCAAAACTTATCTGATAAAGAGCCGTTAGCCAAAATGCACAAAGAATTCTTAAAACTCAACAGTTAAAAAATGAACAGCCTGACTTAGCAGTGGGCAAAATTCTAACAGACACATCACTGAGGAAGATATACAGATGAAAATTAAACATATGGAAACATATTCAGCATCATATCTTATTAGATAATTGCAAATTAAAACAACGATGACGTACTACTGGAAGCCTATTAGAATTGCTAAAGTCTAAAAAACTTACAATTCCAACTGCTGGTGATGAATTAACTTGATATTGATCCAAAACTCAATGTAAAGCTAAAATTACAAACTTTCTGAACACGGAAGAAAATCTTTATCAACTCGGCATAGGCAAAGATTTCTGATATAAGATGCAAAAACACGTAAGTCATAGAAGATAAAAATGATAAATTTGACTTATTCCAATTCAAATTTCTGCTCCTCGAAAAATATTATTGAGAAAAGGAAAATACAAGAAGTAATCTGGGCGGGGGGGGGGAATCACAATACATATATCTAACAAAGGATTTGAATCATGTGTGTGTGTGTGTGTGTGATCTCACAACTCAATATGAAAAGAAAATCAAATTTTTAAAAATTGAGTACAAAATTAGAATAAATATGTCTTAGTCTATTCAAGTTGATAAAACAAAATCTTTTAACTGGGTGGTTTATAAACAGCAGAAATTTATCGCTCACAGTTCTGGAGGCTGGGAAGTCCAACATCGAGGTACCCACAGACCTGTTGTCTGGTGAGGGCCCTTTCTTCACAGATGACATCTTCTAGATGTGTCCTCACATGGTGGAGGGTGAAAATAAGCTCCTTCTAGCTTCTTTTATTAAGGTATTAATCATCCTCTAAAGTCCTCACCTCTTAATACTATTGCATTGAGGACTAGGCTTCAACATATAAATTTTAGAAGGACACAAACATTCAGACCATAGCAAAACACTTCACAAAAAAGATAAGTGAGTGTCATTTAACCACAGAAATAGAAGCTCAACTTCGTTAGTCATCAGGGAAATGCAAATGAAAACCACAGTGTTAACACCACGGACATATTTACTAAATCTTAAAAGACTCTCAATACTAAGCGTTGGCAAGCACTTGGAGCAACTCACACATTCCTTCATGCTAACAAGAAGGTAAAGTGATACAACCACATTGCAGTATTGCTGGGCAAGTTTTTTAAGAAATGACTATATACTTACAATACAACCCAAATATTTCACTCCTAGATATTTACCCAAGAGAAATAAAAGTATATGACCACAAAAGGAGTTGATTTGGCATAAATGTTCATAACATCTGTATTCACAATAGCCAAAAGTTGAAAACAACTCAAATATCTATCAACAGGCAAATGGATAAACCAACTGTGTGTGTTCATACAATGGAATACTACTGTGTGAGATTCATACAATGGAATACTACTCAACAATAAAATGGAACAAACAATACACATAACAACATAGATGAATCTCAAAATGATGTACTAGGTAAAAGCAAACAATATTACATACTGTTTGAGTCCATTTATATGAAGTAACAGAATAGGCAAAACTAATCTTTCCTGACAGAAGCATATTAGTGTTGCCTGGGCCAAGAGGGGGTAGATTTGACTTCAAAGAGCATAAGGAGACCTTTCAGAATGATAAAAACATTATATCTTCATTGCAGTTATTCACATGCATACATTTCTCAAAACTCATCTAAATGTATACTTAAAATGAGTTAATTGTACTATTTGTAGATTATACTTTAATTAAGTTAATATTTCTCTTTAAAACTGCCCACAAAGAATATTCAAAAAGAAACAGTATTATTGATAAATAATTACAACATTTAAAAAAGAAATGATACCAATTGTACACAACTCTCAGAGGAAATTAAAGAAAATTTAGGGAAAGCACTCCCCAACTTGTTTTTAAGGATAGCATAAAATTTATATCCCGCAGTGTAAAAGAAATAAAAAATATTGGTCAATTCTCTCACGATCTTAGATGTAAGAACCCAAATCATAATACTAACAAATTAAATTCAGAAATACATAAATAATACACCATGGCCAAGTGGCGTCTATCCCAAAAATGCAAAAATGTACTAGCATTCAAAAATTACTCAGTGTGATTCTCCATATTAATAGAATAGAAGAAAAACCACGTGATTATTTCAGTGCCTGCAGAAAAAGCACTTAATAAAATTCAAACTCTTAAAAAATTAGAAATAAAGGAAAATTTTTGTATGTGATAAATATTGCCCAAAAGAAAAATGTCATAACAAACATAATGTTTAATGATAAAATATTGAAAACTTTCACCTCAATATTGGAAATGAGATACTACCCCATACAATGCCCAATGCCGCCATTTATATTCAATGTTCTACTAAAGTCTTAGTCATTGCAATCAGTCAAGAAAATTAAATAAAAGATAAAAGGATTGGAAAGCAGAAAATATGACCGTCATCATTCACAGGTGACATAATTGTGTATGTAGCAAATCCAGAAGAAGACACAAACAAACAATTGGAATGAAAAGTGAGTTTAACAAGTTCCTGTACGTAAAACCAATATTTAGGCTGGGCATGGTGGCTCACACCTATAATCCCAGCACTTTGGGAGGCCGAGGTGGGTGGTTCACCTGAGGTCAGGAGTTTGAGACCAGCCTGGACAACATGGCGAAACCCCATCTCTACTAAAAATACAAAAATTAGTTGGACACGGTGGGGCACATCTGTAATCCCAGCTACTCAGGAGGCTGAGGCAATGACAATTGCTTGAACCTGGGAGGCAGAGGTTGCAGTGAGTCCTGCATTCCAGCCCGGGTGACAAAGCGAGACTCCATCTCAAAACAAAACAAAACAAAACAAAACAAAAATATATATATATACACACACACATATATATATTTTAAATCAAAAGTATGGCTATAAAAGAGCAAAAAAGAAAATAGAAAATAAAATTGTAGATCATATTATTTACCATGGAACCAAAAATATACTAGGAATTAACCTAACAATAAGATTGTAAATAATTTTATAAAAAGATCTTAAAAAATATTACCAAGGGAAATTTCAAAGATGTCTTAGTTCATTTTGTCTTGTATAATAAAATATCTGAGGCTGGGTGATTTTATAATGAAAATATTTTTATTTGGCTCATAACTCTGGTGGCTGAAAAGTCCAAGATTGGGCAGCTGCATCTGGTGAGGGTCTCAGGCTGCTTCCACTCATGGTGAAAAGTGGAACAGGAGGGGCATGTGCAAAGAGAGTCTATTAGAGTTCTCTAGAGGGACAGAATATAGATATATTCTACATATGAAAGGGAGCTTATTAAAGAGAATTAACTCACACAATTACAAGGTAAAGTCCCACAATAGGCCATCTGCAAGCCGAGGAACAAGGAAGCCAGTGGTGGATCAGCCTGAGTCCCAAAACCTCAAAAGAAGGGAAGCCAACAATGCAACCTTCAGTCTGTAGCTGAAGGCCCGAGAGCCTCTAACAAACCACTGGTGTAAATCCAAGAGTCCAGAAGCTGAAGAACTTGGTGTCTGATGTTCGATGCCAGGAAGTATTCAGTACAAGAAAAAGGTGAAGGCCGGAAAACCCACCAGGTCTGCTCTTCCATCTTCTCCTGCCTGCTTTATTCTAGCCACACTGGTAGCTGATTAGATGGTGCCCACCCACATTGAGGTGGGTCTGCCTCTCCCAGTCTACTGACACAAACGTTAATCTCCTTTGGCAACACCCTCACAGACACACCCAGGAACAATACTTTGAATTTTTCAATCCAATCAAGTTGACACTCATATTAACCATCACAGACAGGAAGCAAGAGAGAGAAACCAAGGAAGCCAGACTCTTTTAAACCCCCTCTCCCAGGAACTAATCTATTCCCATGCAAGAGAGAACTTACTTACCCATATCAGAGGGCATTAATCTATTTATGAGGGATTTGCCCCATGACCAAAACACTTGCCATTAGCCCCCACCTCCCAACACTGCTACACCGGGGATCAAATTTCAACATGAGATTTGGCAATGACAAGCCATATCCAAACCACAGCAGAAAGTCTTAATAGGTAGACAGACTAAGTTGATGATTAAGAAGACTAAATATTGTCAAGATGATAATTCTCAAATAGTCTGCACATTTACAATCCTCGTCAAAAATCCAAGCAACCTTTGTGAAAATTAGTAAGTGGGTTCTAAAATTTATTTTAAAAAATGAAATGGGAAAGAATAGCCAAGATAATCTTGCCAAAAAATAAAACTGGAATGTTTCTCTATCAGATATTAAGGTTGCTGTAAAGCCACAGTAACTAAAACAATGGAGTACAAAGTCAAGGAGAGAGAAATGGATGAATGGAACACACTAGAGAGTCCAAAAAATGACCCCCATACACACGGCCACGTGAGTTATGGGTCAGTGTGGACCCATTTAGGAAAACAAGTATCTTGACCCTTGCCTCACACTACAGAATAATCAATTCCCTATGGATTACAGCTCTAAATACCAAAGGTAAAATAACAATGTATCTGAAAGAAAGCATAAGAGAATCTAATCTTGGGATGGATAAAGATTTCTTAACACAAAACTGCCGACCAAAAAGAAAAATAAAGATACAGTGGACTTCATTAAGAAGTTCTGTTAGTTCTGATTATCAAAAGACCATTAAGAGATTAAAACTCTAGGCCAGGCATGTTGGCTCACACCTGTAATCCCAGCATTTTGGGGGGCCAAGGTGGGGAGACTGCTTGAGCTAATGAGTTTGAGACCAGCCTGGGCAACATGGCAAAACCCCATCTCTACTAAAAATACAAAAATTATCCAGGCATGGTGTGGGTGTACCTGTAGTCTCAGCCACTTGGAAAGCTGAGGTAGGAGGATGACTTGAGCCTGGGCAGAGGTTGCAGTGAGCCAGCTCATGCCACTGCACTCCAGACTGGGCAATAGAGCCAGACCTTGTCTCAAAAAAAAAAAAAAAATCCAAGCCACAGAGTGGGGGAAGCTACTTGCTATACGCACATCTAACAATGTACTCATTTCCAGAATATATAAAGAACCCCTAAACATGAGCAAGAAAAAGGCAATTTTATAGAAAATTGACAAAAGCTTTGAAGAGGCACTTCAACATGAGGCAGACACACATGGCAAATAAATATAATAAAGTTGATCATATTCATTAGTCAGGAAAATACAAATTAAACCACACTGAGATACAGCTATGTCCCCACCAGAATGACAAAAATAAAGTAACATAAAATTAAACAGAATAGCCCAGATGTTTGTGAATGACATGATTTGGTTGTGTCCCCACCCAAATCTTATCTTGAATTGTAGTTCCCATAATCCCCATGTGACATGAGAGGGACCCAGTGGGAGGTCACTGAATCATAGGGGCAGTTACCTCCATGCTCTTCTCATGATGGTGAGTGAGTTCTCAAAAGATCTGATGGTTTTATAAGGGGCTTCCCCCAACTTCGCTCTGCACTTCTTCTTGCTGCCGCCAAGTGAGGAAGGACATGTTTGCTTCCCCTTCCACCATGACTGTAAGTTTCCTGAGGCCTCCTCAGCCATGCTGAACTGTGAATCAATTAAACCTCATTCATTTATATATTACCCAGTCTCGGGTATCTTTTTATTAGCGGTGTGAGAACAGGTCAATACAGCGAGGCAGAGGGGCTTGTGAAGCTCTCATGCACTGTGGGTTGGATGTAAATGGGTGGGATGTAAATGGCATTTTGAAAACAGTCTTCAGTGTCTGCCACACAGGGGTTGCATTTCCCTTACACCCAGTCCAGTGTGGGTCAGATAGCCTCCTGTATCTTCCCACTGTCCTCTTTGGAATTCATGATATACAAATTTGACACAGCAAAGAAAGAGAGGCTTGTGAGAGTGTGGGCAAGTTTTGAAGGGCCAGGACTGAAAATAGCTCACAGGACTCTGCTCAGCTTCTATTGCCCCAACTTGGTCACTGGGCCCAATCCAAATGCCAGAGAGTGAGGACTGCGGGCAAGTAAGTAGTCCTCTGGTGGGACAGAAAAGCACTAGATCTCCACTTTTCATATGTCACTAAAGTAAATTCAGGTGAATCAAAGATGTAAATGTTAAGAAAGTGTTAGAACAGAAAATAATCATTGCTTTCATAATCTTACAGCAACAGAAAAGACGTTGGCAAATACATTAAAGTCCAGAGGCTATCAAATAAAACAATATTTGGTTATATACAAATACAAATTTTCCATAGAGCACAAAAGTCAAAAAACAAACAAACTGCAAATATAAAAAGTAACAAAGGAAAGGATGGGGAAGTGAGATGAGGAAGAAGAAATGAGAAAGAGGGAGGAAGGGAGGGAAAATAAGAAGGAAGGAAAAAGATACAACTCATATTACAGATAAGAGTTAATTTCATTAATGCATGAGCAGCACCAAAAAAATCAGTAACCAAACAATCAACTGCCCAGAGAAAAAGACAAAGAATAGGAAATAACAGTGCACAGAAAAGGCACTTTTTTTAAACAAGTGTAACGACTTTCAACTTAACTTTTAATCAGAGAAATGCAAAAATTAAAGCTCCAGGGAGGTATATTTTCCCTTATCGGACGAGCAATGGCCAAAATATGAGCACACAGCACTACCCAAAGGTGTGCTTGGCACAGCGTGGACCAGGAAAACCTCTATGAAGATCAGCTGGCCACAGAAAAGGGCACAGCTTATTTTAACCAGAAATGTGCTTCTAGGTGCTTATCCTTTAGAGTGTACTCAGCCAAGGATGGAAAATGCTGTGTGTAGAAGGCCCTTCATTACAGTACTGTTTCTAAGAGCAAAAGGTGCAGGAGACAATCCACATGTCTATCCACAGAGGGTTGGTACATAGGTCAGGATACAGCCACATAAAGGACTACTTGGTCACCAATGAAATGATGATGTGCCTCTACATGTTTAGCTTCAGAAAGACCTCTAAGGCCATGTTAAATGAGAAGAGAAGCACAAGACTTGTGGTACACCACCAACTGAGTGGGAGCAAAGTGGGCACAGAATCAAAGTCCACAGAATGCGTGCTTGGCTATCCCAACTTCCTTAAAGGCTGATACCCAAGAATGTGGGAAGAGAATCGCAAGGCACCTGGGAGGCTGGGGAACAGTGAGGGGACTGATCTCTCTCCAGGTACCCTTTGTATGATTCTAAGTTAGATCATGTGCATGCATACCTCTTCAAACTAGACTTTTTTAAACAGAAAAAAATTTTTAAGAACCCCACTGTTCTAGTCCATTCAGACTGCTATAACAAAATACCATAAACTGGGTGTCTTACACATAAGAGAAATTTACTTCTCACAGTTCTTGATCCCAGCACCAGGATCAAGGTGCTGGCGGATTCTGTTTCTAGTGAGGCCCTGCTTTCTGATTCACAGATGGCATCTTCTCGCTGAATACTCACATGGTGGAAGCAGTAGGGAGTCTCTTTATAAAGCCACTAGTCCCATTTATGAGAGCTCCACCTTCACGAACTGATCACCTCCCAAAGCCCCCACCTCCTAACATCATTGCACTGGGAGCTAGGATTTCAACATATGGATATGGAGGGATATAAACATTCAGATCAAAGCATTGCACCCTGCACCCCCCTCCAAATTCATGTCTTTCTCCATGAAAAATAGTTATTCCATCCCAGTAGTCTCAAAAGACTTAACTCATTCCAGTATTAACTCAAAAGTCTAATGTCCAAAGTCTTCTCTAAATATAATCTAAATCAGATATGGAGGAGACTCCAGGCACCGTTCATCCTGAGGCAAATTCCTCTCCAGCTATGAACTGGTGGAATCAAATCCACCACGTGGTTCCAAGATACAGTGGTAGGACAGCCATAGAATGGACATTTCCATTCCAAAAGGGAGGAACAGGAGAGAAGAGAGAGACAGCTCTTGAGCAATTCCAAAGACTTAAGGCTCAAGGGAGATCTTCTTTAGCTCCAGGCTCTGCCCTCCAGGCCAACTGCAGCTGTGGGTCCATCTTCTGGACACACTGGAGTGGAGGCTCCACCACCAAAGCTTTGCCATGCAGGAGATTGAGCTCCATGGCTCTGAGTGGCCCTGCACCCATGGCTTCACTGGGCATCATTCTAGTGGTGCCCCCACCCTCTCTACTTCAGCCCTAAGACTCTTCAAGACGTCCTTTCAAATCTAGTGTATTAGTCTGTTCTCATGCTGCTGATAAAGACATACCCAAGATTATTTACAAAGAAAAAGGCTTAATGGACTCACACTTCCACGTGGCTGAGGAGGCCTTATAATCATGGTGGAGGCAAAAGGCACTTCTTACATATTGGCAGGCAAGAGAGAATGAGAGACAAGCTGAAGGGGAAATCCCTTATAAAACCATCAGATCTCATGAGATTTATTCACTACCATGAGAACAGTATGGAGGAAACCACCTCCCTGATTCAATTAGCTCTCACCAGGTCCCTCCCACAACACATGGGAATTATGGGAGGTACAATTCAAGATGAGATTTGGGTAGGGACACGGCCAAACCACATCATCTAGATAGAAGCAGCCATGCCCCACAGCTTTGCTGGGTGCGGTACACGTTGCTAAGCCCACCAGAGTTGTAGCTGCAGTGTCCAAGGAGTGTAGCAACAAACTGTGGGAGCCCATGATGTGAGACAGTGTGAGGCAGTGGGACCCCCCACTTTGATATCATTCTTCCCCCCCCCCAGGACTGAGCACAATAGATTAGATCGCTGTGGATTTGAATCCCACTTCTAGTACCAATTTTCTGTCTTAGTTCATGCTGTTATAACAAAATACCATAAACTAGGTGGCTTATAAACAGCAGGAATTTCTCTCTCTGTTCTTGAGGCTTGCAAATCCAAGATCAAGGTGCTGGCAGATTCATAGGTTTATATGTGGCACCTTCTCACTGTATCCTCAGATGGTGAAGAGGTGAAGGGTCTCTCTTAGGCTTCTTTTATAAGGGCACTAATCCCATTCATGAGGGCTCCACCCCCATGAGCTAGTAACTTCCCCAAAGCCCCACCTCCTAACATCAACACTTTGAGGGTGGGAATGTCAACCTATGAATTTTAGGGAGACAGAAACATTCTGATCATAGCACCCACTTATCTGGAAGCCATAGAACCTGCAGCAGCTCCTGGCCCTGGCTCTGCATAGGAGGTGTCTCAGAACCTATGCACTATTTTTTAAATTACATTTCTATTTTATCTTTCCTCCAAAGAGCCAAAGGCACTTCTCCAAGTTTCCCACATTTAGAAAATACAGCCAGAGAAATACTTTTAGTCTCTGGGAGACAGGCCCAAAGGGACATTGTGATGGGGCGAGTTGGTCCGAACTCTGCCCTGTGTCTCTCTGACCTCTCTCGTTTCTGATTTATTTGTTTCTTTCTTCCTGACAGTGAATGCAGCTAAGTGGAGAAATACCGTCCTCCCTTCCTGCTGATATTTTCAAACAAACAGAAGTTCTAAAATACATGAAATCAACTCTGTCTTTGAAAAACCCCAGGAAATGCAGTCCAGTACCATGATACCATGATTTGATTCCACTATTTGACTGCAAGGATTTAATTTTATCAGCAACAGACTGAGGTGGCTGGTTTGAAGAAGCCCAAGTATCTTACAGAAGGGTATTATTTCTCACAAAGTTGCTTATCCCAACAAGGATTACATTTTGATGAGAAAGATCATCTGTTTTTATTCCAAGAGACTTTCGAGAATAACATTACAATTCCATAAGCTTTTAGTAATATTGTAAGAGAGCTGATAATACATTATTTCCATGCTAAGTTTCTATAATAATACACTCAAGTGTTAATACTTCGGAAGCTTCGAGGAAGCTTGCACAATTACAGGGGAAACAATTGCATGATTTCTACAGAAAGCACAGCTGTCAAGCACAAGAGAACATTTCAATACATCTCCTCCAACACCTGTGTTTATTTTCAAACGCATATGTGTTTTCACTAGGGAATAAGGGAACAGAAGAAAACACATCAGACAAGTTGAACGGACTTGCAGGGAATTTGAATCAAATTGTCTGACAGTTGCCCACGCCAAACATTGAAAACAAATACCAATTAGAAACCAATTATTTATAGGACCAAAAATTGATAATTAACAGAAGCAAGGCTGCGGTCTGGTAGATAAAAAGACATCTCCACAAGAAACTCCCTACGGATCTGGAAAAGCAAAATGAAATTGGTGTTATTCAACTGACCCACACTGGTACAAGGACAAGGGGACACAGAGCAAATCACGACAGATGTGGGCCCATCTGGCCATTTGATCGTAGTCCCAGCAGGGGAGCCACAATTATTTCCGCTTTCCAGGTGAACTCAAAGCTTCTTTCAGGCTATTTCCGGCAGCATCAGGCGAAGGAGCTGGCAACGGTTGGGGTATGGAAGGTGAGCACCAGTAGTGTTTGCCTGATCTTCCAACGTCTCGCCCTCTTTGTCAGGTGTTACTTTTTAACTTAAATTAATTTGGGGTGGGGAGAATATCTACCCTAAAATCCCTTTGGTCAACTTGGGAAAGGTGCCAGAAAACACAGGACTGGGCATGAATCTCTTCTGCTCCTGCATCTATCAAAGTGAGAGAGCCCCCAGATCGGCCTAGGGCCATGGGCTCCCCAGGGTCCTGCAAACGAAGAGAGAGTAGAAATAGAAGTTGAGCCATTTCAAACAGCTTAGTGCCCACTGAGGTTTATGCCTTTCCTTTGTACTGTCTTCACTTGGGCTCCTTTGTAAGGTAGAGGAAACAGGAAGTGCTGTTCACAGGGCAGTGAGGGCTTTGAACCAAGTAGACTTGGGTTCAAATCCCAACCCTGCCAAATCTCTAAGTTTCACTGAGCTTTGGCTTCCTCATCTGTTACAACAAAATGGAGCTAGAGGGGTAATATGTTTACATTCATTCTTGGCTTTAAAAACATATTATGAAATAAGCCATGCATACGAAGGAGTACAGATGTATATGTTTAATTTATCTATATAGCCTAAAGAACAGTCAAGAAGCAAATGCTGTCCAGCCACCACTCGACTGAAGAAACATCACCAATAATTGAGTGAGCCCTCCGTGTTGTATCACCTCCGCACCCCTGCCAAGCCCACATCATCCTTAATTCTGAGAGCCTCACTACCTTCTTTCCTTGATACTTTAGCACATCTGAATGACTCTCTAAACAAGGTGCAGTGTCGCTGTGCAGGTTTTTTCATCGTACGTCAACGGACTCATTCTGTTCTTCTGTAACTTGCTGTGTTCACTGAACATGGTGAATTTTTTTTTTTTTGGAATGGAGTCTCACTCTGTCACCCAGGCTAGAGTGCAGTGGCACGATCTTGGCTCACTGCACGCTCCGCCTCCCAGGTTCATGCCATTCTCCTTCCTCAGCCTCCCGTGTAGCTGGGACTACAGGTGCACACCGCCACACCAGGCTAATTGTTTGTATTTTTAGTAGAGACGGGGTTTCACTGTGTTAGCCAGGATGGTCTCAATCTCCTGACCTCGTGATCCACCTGCCTCAGCCTCCCAAAAAGTGCTGGGATTACAGGCGTGAGCCACCACGCCCGACCCTGAACATGGTGAATTTTTAAATTTTTTATTTCGAAATAGTTGCAAACTCAGGGAATAGCTGCAAGAACTACACAGATAACTCTCATCTGCCCTTTACCCAGATTCACTAGTTTCTAACATTTTGCTATACTCTACCTCATCCCCCATGTGTACATATAAGTTAATTGAGAACAAGTTGCACACATCATGCCCCTTTGTGGGCTTTTCCTAAAAAAGAGGATATTCTCTTACATAACCACAGTAGAGTTATTAAATGCAGAGAGTTTGAAATCAGCACATACCTTGATCGTATCTTCAGCCCCTATTCCAATGCTGCTGGCTTCCCTGGTGGTGTCCTTTATAGCATCTCCTCTGTCAGTGCATGGTCCAGTTCAGGTCACACAGGACATTGAATTCTTCTGTCTCGTTAGTCTCCATCACCAGAACAGCGCCTTGATCTTGTTTTTCATGACACCAATGTTTTTGAATAAGACAAGCAGTGACTCTCTTGGATGGTCCTCAGCCTGGGTTTGTCTGGTGTTTCTTGGTGCTCAGATTCAAGTTATGCATGCCCGGCCAGGACACTACCTCCACAAGGCACCTTCAGAAGTCTGCAGTGCCCACTGGCCTCTCTCACTGGTGGTACCAGCTTGGATCAGCTGCCAAGGTGTTGTCTGGCTTCTCCTCTGAGGAAAAACACTTTGAGACCACACAAAGGTCCTCACCAACCCCACCGCTTCAGTTCAGCATTCATGGGTGATTTCTGCCCAAACCAGTCAGTACAAAATAGTGATTTTCCCGTAACTTCGTCTGTATTTATCAGCCAGCATTTTACAGTAAGGAAGAGACATCTCTTCTCCTTCACTGACTTATATATTTATTACTATGTATTTGTCTATTTATTATCAGTGTGGACTTATAATCCACTGATGTTCTTATTTATTGTGATGCTCTCATTGCCCTGGATCTGGCCAGTGAGAACCTCCACTGTGTTTTTCCAGCATGCCTCCATGGTATTCTGATACAATTCCGACAGGTTCATCCTCAAAAACAATTTCCATCCAGCCCTACAGTGTTCCTACGCCTTCCCCGACTCTATGCCCCTATTTTCCCTCAGTCACAGGGAAATCCTCTCTCCCATCACATCAGCGTATTGACTCATCCAGTCAGTCCCACGATACACATAAAATGGTTTCAAGGCCGGGCACTGGGGCTCATGCCTGTAATTCCAGCATTTTGGGAGGACAAGGCGGGTTGGATCACTTGAGCTCAAGAGTACAAGACCAGCCTGGGCAACATGAAGAAACCCTATCTCTTCCCAAAATTAAAAAAATTAGCCAGGCATGGTGACACACACCTGTGGTCCCAGCTACCCAGGAGGCAGAGGTGGGAGGATCATTTGAACCCAGGAGGCAGAGGTTGCATGGAGCCAAGATCATGCCATTGCACTCCACCCTGGGTGACAGAGTGAGACCCCCATCTCAAATAAATAAACAAATAAATAATTATAAAAATGATTTCAAAATTGCTATACTCTTACCACCCCAGAAATCAAACCTCCTGAGACAAGGTCAAGGTAGTTTGCTGTTCCTTCCCTGAACTGAGGTTGTATAATTCTAGTCCCGTGGTGACATCATTTAGCCGAAATGCAGTTGGATTCCTTTGTTTCTTTTGGCATTCAGTTTTGGGGGTTTTCCCCATCTTTGATTTTTTTCATATTATTTCTGTACCCTGTTACCCTACGGTTAGAGGCTGAGTTGCATCCTCCTGAAATCCATATGTTGAAGCCCTAACCCACAGTTCCTAAGAATGTGTAAACTTCATTTAAAAATAGGGTCATTGCAGTTGCAATTTGTTCAGGCGAGGTCCTACTAGAGTAAAGTTCATGCCAGCCCAATATGACCAGCCTTCTCATAAAAAGGGAAAACCTGGCCGGGTGCGGTGGCTCACGCCTGTAATCCCAGCACTTTGAGGCTGAGGCAGGTGGATCACGAGGTCAGGAGATCGAGACCATCTTGGCTAACACGGTGAAACCCCGTCTTTACTAAAAATAATAAAAACAAAATTAGCCAGGCGTGGTGGCGGGTGCCTGTAGTCCCAGCTACTCAGGAGGCTGAGGCAGGAGAATGGCATGAACCCAGGAGGCGGAGCTTGCAGTGAACCGAGATTGCGCCACTGCACTCCAGCCTGGGTGACAGAGCAAGATTCCGTCAAAAAAAAAAAAAAACGGAAACCTGAACCCAGGTGTACTCAAGGGGAGGAAGCCATGTGAAGATGAAGGTGGCCATTTGGGTGACGCTCAGAGCCAAAGAAGGCCAGCAATTGCAAGCAACCCCCAGAAACCAGGGGACAGGCCTGGGACAGAGCGCTAGAGGGTCCCTCACAGCCTCAGAAGGAACCAGCCTGCCCACATCTTAATCTTAGACTACCGGCCTCCATAGCTGTAAAACAATAAATCTCTGTGAAGCCACTTGGTCTGTGTTCCTGATTATGGCAGCCCCAAGACATGAATTCACCTCCAGGGTCCCTTCATTGCGCTGTGACTTTTAACAATAATTCTCTAAGGTTTTGCGGGGACGTCATCACATCACCGGAAAACAGAAATTATTTGGCTGCTTCTTCTACAGCTCTTGTCCAGTAAATATTCTATTTTAAAAATATGTATATTTCCATAGGTTTTTGGGGAACAGGTGGTATTTGATTACATGAGTAAGTTCTTTAGTGGTGATTTGTAAGATTTTGGTGCACCCATCACCCGAGCAGTATACACTGAACCCAATTTGTAGTCTTTTATCCCTCACCCCCTCCCACCCTTTCCCCAACTCCCCAGAGTCCATTGTATCATTCTTATACCTTTGCATCCTCATA
Organism: Gorilla gorilla gorilla; assembly: GCF_029281585.2. Taxonomy (NCBI): domain Eukaryota; kingdom Metazoa; phylum Chordata; class Mammalia; order Primates; family Hominidae; genus Gorilla; species Gorilla gorilla. Next base: position 236,411,157 of record NC_073224.2, read on the forward strand.
GCTTAGCTCTCACTTATGAATGAGAGCATACGATGTTTGCTTTTCCATTCCTGAGTCACTTCACATAGAATACTAGTCTCCAATTCCATCAAGGCTGCTGCAAATGCCATTATTTCATTCCTTTTTATGGCTGAGTAGTATTCCACCATATATATAATACCACAATTTCTTTATCTACTCATTGATTGATGGACATTTGGGTTGGTTCCATATTTGTGTAATTGCAAATTGTGCTGCTATAAATATGCGTGTGCAAGTATCTCTTTCACATGACTTCTTTTCCTATGGGTAAATACCCAGTAGTGGGATTGCTGGATCAAATGGTAGTTCTACTTTTAGTTCTTTAAGGAATCTCTACACTGTTTTCCATAGTGGTTGTACTAGTTTACATTCCCACCGACTGTGTAAAAGCGTTCCCTTTTCACAGCATCCAAGCCAACATCAGTTATTTTTTTTTATGGCCATTCTTGCAGGAGTAAGGTAGAATCACATTGTGGTTTTGATTTGCATTTTCCTGATCCTTAGTGATGTTAAGCATCTTTTCATATGTTCGTTGGCCATTTCTATATCTTCCTTTTGCATGATTGCAGTGGTGAACACCCACAGAGAAATGAGAGGGTCGGGGATGTGGACACCCTCACTGTGCAGGTGGCATTTTTGTTCCATGAAAATCGTGACTGCGGCAGCAACCCTCTGCACGCATGTGCCACCAGACACTTCTACTTGCTCCCATTGTTTGTGTCCTCGGGCGTCCTCCTGCGTGGACAACGCTGCCGTGAGGACCCTCACTGGTCTCCCGGCTCACTGATGATCCAGCTGCTCTTCAAATTGTTCCTCAGGGGATTCGGGGTCCCAGGATGTTGACAGCCTCTCTCCTCACACACCAGAAGATGCCAGATGTGACAACTGCCTCTGAGATGAGCGACAGACTCCAGGGCCCTTTGATCTGCATCCTCACCAATCCAAAACTCAGCCTGAGAAAAAGCACATCCCGCCGCTGCTAGAAACTTCATTGTCCTCATCACCAATGAAGTGGTGTGTCGCTGCAGAAGGAGGCGGTGTTGTTGTAGGACTTTCTCCTTAGTTCAGCTAAAAACTGGGTTCTAGTCACACAACCAGGAAACATTAGGCCCGCAGACACATAGAAGGGTGAGAAAAATGGAATTTATTGGGCGAAAAAGGAAAAACAGAAAGCTTTCAGCAGAGTAAGAAGGAAGCCTGCTAACCTGCTCCCACCCTGCCACACAGGAACTCAAGGGACTGGGCTCCTCCCCTCTGCACGTGGCACGAATTTCCGTGGCTCTACCCCCCTTTCTCCCAGTGCGCAGGCCCGTGGGAGGTTCTCCAGGGAACCCTTTTTACTTGGCTGTCTCAGTGCGTCGGTGCAGAAGGAGGTGGCGCCTGGGTGCAGAAGGAGATGGCACGTCGGTGCAGAAGGAGGTGGCGTGTCGGTGCAGAAGGAGGTGCAGTGTTGGTATCAAAGGAGGTGGCATGTGGGTGCCGAAGGAGGTGGTGTGTTGGTGAAGAAGGGTGCGCTTCCCCTTCTAGAAAATGCCAGTTCAAGCCTTTGTTTCTGATGACTTTTCAGGAGCTCTTTGTGTACTATTTCTTTCTTAGTTTATTTTTCAAGTCTCTTCTCTAGACACAGATTTATCTTGTGTCTTGGTGTTTTTACTTCATGATATCGTCTACTGAAGAAGCATTCTTAATTTTAATGCAGCCAAATTTATCAATATGCACCCTTATTGCTACCATTAATTTTTATATCATGTTTAAGAAATTCTCCTACCCTGAGGTCATGAAGATATTTTCTCTTATTTTCTTCTAAAAGTTTCATTGGTTTTCCAATAAATTTGGAAGGAATAATTTTTAGTTTAAAAAATTAATAAAGTGATAGAAAATCTAGACAAGCCAATATCAATTAAAGAACTAATCGATTGTCAGAAGCATCCCTTCCTCCCTCAGAAAGCACCAATGAGAAATAGTTTATAGGCAATTTTTAACAAACTGAAGGATGGGTAATGCCAAGCTCTCAGAAAACATAATGAAACTATTACAGAAATATATGTAAGAGGAAGGAAAACTGCCCAACTTATCATATAAGAGTAGTACAAACTTGATAACAAAACTGAAAACCAACTACAGACCAATTTCAAATATAAATATAAAAATCTTTTAAAATATGTTTGAAGAACAGCAATGCATTTTTTAAAAAGTTTTATGGCCGGACACGGTGGCTCACGCCTGCAATCCCAGCACTTTGGGAGGCCAAGAAGGGCAGATCATTAGGTCAGGAGTTCGAGACCAGTCTAGCCAACATGGTGAAACCCCATCTCTACTAAAAATACAAAAATTAGCTGGGCATGGTGGTGTGCACCTGTAATCCCAGCTACTGGGGAGGCTGAGGCAAGAGAATGGCTTGAACCCGGGAGGCAGAGGTTGCAGTGAGCCGAGATTGTGCCATTGCACTCCAGCCTGGGTGACAGCAAGACTCCATCTCAAAAAAAAAAAAGTTTTATATTTCATGACAAAAAAGTGTCCCTGGGATGTAAGAATGTTTCAGCATCCAAAAATTTTTTAATACAATTAATATTTACAGTTGAAAAAGAAAACATTTAAATGTCTCAGTAGATGTAGATGCTCAACCTTGCAGGTCATCAGGAAAACACATGTTAAAACAAAAATTAAATTTTCTCCACCCACAGATTAGCAAATATTGTAAACAAAGTGTGAAATTGTGACATTTTTATAAAATGGTGTATGTGCTATGTAGTCACTGAAGTAAATAAAAACATACGTATCAATATGGGAAAATCTTTAAAAACCTAATGTTGAGTTTAGAAACTAAGTTTTAGGGTGATACATGATACCATTTTATTAAACTTTAAAACACCCAAAAACATAGGGTGTTTAATGGATACAGAATTAAGAAGGCATGGCAGTCAGTTGGTCAGCACGGGTACAGAGTGCTAAAACCTGGTGCAGGTTGTTAAAATCCATTCTCTACACATTTACATGTTTAAAACATTTTAAAATAGGGTACAGAGTTTCAGCTTTGCAAAATGAAAAGAGCTCAGAAGGCCAGGTGTGGTGGCTCACACCTGTAATCCCAGCACTTTGGGAGGCCAAGGCTGGGGGATCACTTGAGGCCAGAAGTTCAAGACCAGCCTTGCCAACATGGCAAAACTCCATCTCTACAAAAAAAAAAAAAAAAAAAAAAATTACAAAAATTAGCCGGGCGTTGTGATGGCCACCTGTAGTCCCAGCTACTCAGGGGGCTAAGGTGGGAGAATCACCTGAACCCAGGAGGTGGAGGTTGCAGTAAGCAGAGATAGAACCCCTGCACTCCAGCCTGGACAACAGAGTGAGACTCCCTCCATCTAAAAAAAAAAAAAAGAAGAGGAAGAGGAGCTCAAAAGATTGGCCACAAAACAATGCAAATGTACTCAATGCCACTTAAAAATGGTCACAATTGTAAATTGTATCTTATGCGTATCTTACCCACAATTATAAATTTATAAGTAAATAAATATTTTATAATTAAAAGGATATTAGGAAGTAGTCAGAACCTGATAACCTCGCATGCCACATTGTTGGTTTTTTTATGTGAGCTTGATGGACAGTCAGTGATGCATTTTAACAGGGATCAAGTTTTATAGAGGCTTGCTGAAGCTGCAGGGAGCAGAACAAATTGGGCGTTGGTAGGAGAGGATGCAAGGTTACCATGATGGTCCAGGGAAGAGGTGCCAGTCAGGAAGAGGAGGAAGGAGGTAGCCAGCTAGAGGGCATTCATGGAGGAGCCTGAGCAAGCCCCTTCCTGCCAGAGCTTTGGGGTAAGTAAGGAAAATGCATGTAGAAAGTGTCTAGCTTGGCCGGGCGTGGTGCCTCATGCCTGTAATTCCAGCACTTTGGGAGGTTGAAGTGGGCGGATCACTTGAGGTCAGGAGACCAGTTTGGCCAACATGGTGAAACCTTGTCTCTACTAAAAATATAAAAATTAGCCAGGCATGTAGGCACACATCTGTAATCCCAGCTACTTGGGAGGCTGAGGCAGGAGAATTGCTTGAACCCGGGAGGCGGAGGTTGCAGTGAGCCGAGATTGTGCCACTGCAGTCCAGCCTGGGGGACAGAGCGATACTCTGTCTCAAAAAAAAAAAAAAAAGTGTCTAGCGTGACAGAGGTGCTCACCATTGTGGTGTCATTAGCCACTGGAGTCAAGCCAGCTGGAATCGGATACGTGAGTGCAGCCGCATGTCCACTGTTTGAATGGCCAGCAGCACCAAGAAAGAGGCCCCTGCCTGGTGACAGATGCGTGGGGCCAGACTCCCGCCAGGGGCTGAGGCCATGCCTCCACACCGTTTCTGTCAGTTGTCACTAATCGTCCCTCAGTTCATAATGCAGTTTCGATGGAATGAAATGAAACAATCGAACATCGTGCATCTAATTACATCTTGCCCCTGTTAGAATTGCTGACGATTCTAATACGACCCCCAGCAGGATACTGCCCAGGTCCGCACCACCATTTCCGTTATTTTTAAAACATGTTTGCTTTTCCACTTAAAAATCTCAGATGGGCTTCGCCCTGCAAGGAGGAAGGCTGAATTGGACCCTGGCCTCCTGAGAGCATGCTGGATACTGTGGTGAAACGCATTTTGAAGCAAAGGCAGGATTTCATCAGCTGAGCTCCCTTGCTTCCTTCCTGGTGATGTCACTCGGCCACCTAGGGCCAGGAGCTGTCACTTTCTACCTCCTCACTACCCACCAGCAGCATCGTGTTGTCAGGGTAGGCTTCAGAAGGGGAAGGGAACTTGCCTTTAATTAAAAGATACCCACCTTGCAAGTTCAGTATAATAAACACTGCATGATCCCAGAGTGTGTGTCTATGAAGACATCTTAAACTCTGTGTGCCCATATTACCTGCACTCACACCTGAAATCACCCAAGTGAGAAAATTCCAAAATCCAAGGCAGGATTCCCCGTCAGACAAAATGGCCCTGAGGGACACAGGCTGTTTCCGTGTGCTCATGGGGATGTCGTGGCTTCAAGCGCTGGCCTGGGTCCTCCAGGACTCCCTGCCCACCCTCATTCATTACCTCCCAACCTCGAGGCCATGTCTGTATCCAGTTCTCAGTGGTTGCCCTTCAGGTCTCTACATGTAGGGGTACAGAGACACCAAGACAGCGGGATGGGGAGGCAAGAAGAAAATCAGAAAGGCTCCTGGGGGGGTTCCTTACCAGCAATTATGACAGTAATTATTAAAACCAAGGTCTCCACTCCTGGGGCCCTTCATGAGTATTCCTTTTTTTTTTTTTTTTTTTTTGAGATGGAGTCTCACTCTGTCGCCCAGGCCGGAGTGCAGTGGCACCATCTCGGCTCACTGCAGCCTCCACCTCCCATGTTCAAGCAATTCTCCTGTCTCAGCATCCAGAGTAGCTGGGACTACAGGCACGCACCACCACGCTCAGCTAATTCTTGTGTTTTTAGTAGAGATGGGGTTTTGCCATGTTGGCCAGGCTGGTCTCAAATTCCTGACCTCAGGTGATCTGCCCACCTCAGCCTCCCAAAGTGCAGGGATTACAGATGTGAGCCACCTCGCCCAGCCCATGAGTATTCATTAAGGGAGGGAAGAGTTCAAATTATCTAGAATTCTAAACCAACCTTTAACACTAGGGGCCTTGAAAATAGTGTGCTATTGGATGAATTCCCAAATAAGCCACTCAATGTAATTCCCCCCACCAGAAAAAGAATATATATATAAATATGTATGTATATGCCCCCACAGGGGCCCATGACTTCAGAGAAGTCATCTCAGCATGATTTTGTGGACTGCTCAACTTCACCCATCAGCAAATCGAATGCATGAATATATGCAAGTGTATCATCAGCTGTGCTTTTCTTTTAGAGGGGTTTCCACATCGGTTTGACGATCCCAGGCTCCCCCTAAGTTATGTCTGCACAACTGGAGTATGTTATGTGAAAGGAAAATAAATCTTGGGATTCCAGAATCACTCAGCCAAAGGGAAAAGTCAACCTGGGAACTGCAGCTCGGCAAACATGCCTCCTATTCTATTCCTAAATAAGAGAGCTACGAAGAAAGCTACACACCTCCATCAGTACCTCCCCGCAAGGAAATTCACTGTGGACCGGTACAGACGGAACCGAAAGTCCTCCCTCTGCTCACGTGAGACAAATGCGTAACTGACGGTTTCCTCTGCCCTCTTGTTTCACTAAGCCAGACTAAGGTATAAGTGATGATTCCTGTAAATTGTGTATTCCGTGAAAGGCTCATCAGAAACTCAGAAGAATGCAACCATTTGTCTCTTATCTACTGATGACCTGGAAGCCCTCTCTGAGCTTAGAGTTGTCCAGCCTTTCCGGACCAAACCAATGTACACCTTACATGTACTCACTGATGTCTCATGCCTCCCTAAAATATATAAAACCAAGCTGTGCCCAACCACCTTGGGAACATGTCATCAGGGCCTCCTGAGGTTGTATCACTGGTGTGTCCTTAACCTTGGCAAAATAAACTTTCTAAACAGATTAAAACCTGTCTCAGATACTTTTGGGTTCACCGTTAAATCAGGCTACACACACCTTCCTGGGCTCAGAAGCCTGGAAAGGGAAGGCATATTCGGTTCCCGCGGCTGCTGTAACAGTTTACCACAAAGGTAGTGGCTTAAAACAACACGTGTCACCTATTGGGTGAAAGTCCTAGAGCTCAGACGTCTGCACTGAGTCTTACAGGGACACAGTCCAGGTGTTGTCAGGCTGGCTCCTTCCAGACATTCTGGGGAGAATCCATTTCTTTGCCTCTTCCAACTTCTTGGGCCTCACGTTCTGTGGCCGGCAGCCCCTTCCCCCATCTGTAAAGTGCGTCCCTCCTCCTGCACTCCATCGTCACAGCTCCTTTTTCTGGTTTTGTCCTTTTTGCCTCCCTTGGAGGGACCCTGTGATGACACTGAGCCCACCTGGATAAGCCGGGATGGCCTCCCCATCGAGATCCTCAGCTTGGTCCCATCCACAAAGGCTCTTTTGCCATGAAAGGTCACATTCACAGGTTTCCAGGATTAGAACGGGGACTTCTCTGGGGGACTCTTATTCTGCCGACCACAGGTGGTCATGTGGCTACCCTGGCCTCGTGAAATCAGAGTTAGACGTCAGATTTCCTGACTTTTTCTGGGGTTCCATACTTATATACCTCTTCTGGAAAATACATAAAATCAGTGCATCTATCCAGATAGGCCAGGGTATCTGCAGTCACAAAGAACCCGAAACCATCAGTGACATGACCCTACTGAAGTTCATTGCTCACTCATGCCAGGTCAGCTGTGCCCCACCAGGGCCACTGTCCTCTCAACTGGCTGAGCAATGCAGTGCCACCCAGATCAACACATCCTCCAAGATCCCCACGGTGAGGAAAGGAGGGCGGGAGCTTTGAGAGCCAGCACTTAAACACTTCACATTTTGGCCAGGCATGGTGGCTCACACCTGTAATCCCAGCACTTTGGGAGGCCGAGGCGGGTGGATCACGAGGTCAGGAGTTCAAGGCCAGCCTGGCCAAGATGGTGAAACCCCATCTCTACTAAAAATACAAAACTTAGCCAGGCATGGTGGCAGGCGCCTGTAATCCCAGCTGCTAGGGAGGCTGAGGCAGAGAATTGCTTGAATTTAGGAGATGGAGGTTGCAGTGAACTGAGATCGCACCACTGTACTCCAGCCTGGGTAACAGAACAAGACTCCATCTCAAAAGAAAAAAAATAAAACACCTCACATTTCATTGCCAAAGCAAGTCACGTGGCCAATTCTAAATTAAACAGGCCCGGAAGTGAACTCTCGCCTGTGAGCGGAAATGGGAGACATGCAGGTGGAAGACATTTTGGCGAATGATACAAATGCCTCACAGGCTTAGTGCTGACAGCCTGACTTGGACAATGGGCTCAGATCACAGGTGAGGCACCGCGCAGGCAACAGCAACAACAAAGAATTTGGGAAGTCGAATCAAAGCTCATAATGGAAATAAAATGGAAGCTTGAGTTTCTTTTGCTAGCAGATGTGGCTGCTTTAAAAAAAATCAAACCAAAGCTCATAATGGAAATAAAATGGAAGCTTGAGTTTCTTTTGCTAGCAGATGTGGCTGCTTTAAAAAAATCAAACCAAAGCTCATAATGGAAATAAAATGGAAGCTTGAGTTTCTTTCGCTAGCAAATGTGGCTACTCTAAAAAGTCATCAGCCTGTTTGTGTTCTGTTATCTCCCAAATGAGCAAATACACAGGCACCCTTGGGCGTAGTTCACAAGGCACCTGGACTTACCCTGTTCTCGGCGACATATGAGAGCTGGATGGGCCCAATTCCTCCTGGAAATGGCTAAAAACTGGAGATCAAGGCCAGCCACCAGCCCTGGAGCTCCTTGGGGAGAGCTGCCTGTGTCCCTTCCAGGTATTTTTAGAATTATTTGATTTTTCAATGAGAGAGGGAGATTCGGAGGTAGGAGCCTGAATCTTTCAACCAGCCAGGAGCTTCTCATTCTTTATTCTCTTCCATTGAGTCCCGGTATTGAAAGATAATCCACCAAAAAATCGCATGTATTTAAAAGATTAGCACATTGCCCCATGTTCTCCTCATCAAAGGGACACAATGGGTAAGCAGTGCCTTTAATCAGTGTAGGGTCACAGGGCTGTCTTCCTGCATCCATGTGGCCACTTTGCAGTTCTGTGAAGCCACTGGAACAGTAACTTTCCAGTCCCAGAACTCCAGATTTGCAGCAACGGGTAACAGCGACCTTACGTAGCATCACTAAGGAAGATGCACATCCGTTTACTCTTTTAATTCTCAAGACAACTCTCTGGGGTGGGCACCATGACTGTCTCAATTTCACAGAGGATGAAATCGAGGCCAGGAAAGGTTCCCTTACCCCAAATGACTGTCATGGTAGAACTGTCCCTCCAAAAAAGATATGTTGAAGTCCCAACTCCCAGTGCCTGAGAATGAGACCGCATTTGAAAATAGGGCCATTGCAGGTGTAATTAGTAAAGATGAGGTCATCCTGGAGTAGGTGGGCCCTACCTGCACTGTGACGGGTGTCCTTTTAAGAAGACAGCCATGGGAAGACAGACACACACAAGGGAGACGCCAAGGGACGATGATGAGGATGGAGATGGGAGTGACGGAGCTGTGAGCCCAGGAAGGCCACACTCTCCCGGCAAAGCACCAGGAGCTAGGGGAGGCAGGAAGGATCCCCCTTGAAAATAAATCCTTGAATTTTTCTACTCTAAAGCTCAGCCCTATATCCCCTCACTCCTCCCATCTTCTAATGTTGACATGTTTCCTTATGAAGAATAAAATCATTTCAGGGTTTTTATCAAAAGAATATAGAATTTACTTAGGGTTCTAGGGAAACCAAAGTCTCACCTTATTGACTGATCCCTACTAAAAAGGGGGCAGAGCCCTGCCAACACCTTGATTTTAGACATCTGGCCTCCAGAACTGTGATAGAATGAATTCCTGTTGCTCTAAGGCCCCTAGATTGTGGTCATTTATTATGAAAGTCCCAAGAGATTGATGACCTGCCAGTAAAGGGCAGAGTCTGGGTTGGACCCAGCCCCCACCAATGCACTGTCCGTCCAACAGAAGACCTGCCTAGAGAGAAAGTGAGCTGGCCACAGTCAGGACCTAGGCTGGGACAGAGCCAAGACTCCATCCTGGGTGTGCAGCTATCCCTCCGGCTCTTGCCACCATGGTGTGACCTCCAGAGCAATCTTCATCCCTCCCCAAGAGCTGCTCCCACAAACAGTAAAGGAGATAAGGTCTGTAAATGAGACAGATGTAACACAGAGAATTATCAATTATTCCTGGACCTGATATCAATGGTACTGCACTTAGAGTCACGCCACCATACCTTGCTTATTTTATGTAGAATAAAACCCAGTGATTGTTCCTAAGCCCTCTGTTCTTTTTTTGGTACAGAGTCTCACTCTGTCGCCCAGGCTGGAGTGCAGTGGCTCGATCTCGGCTCACTGCAACCTCTGCCTCCCAGGTTCAAGCAATTATCCTGCCTCACCTCCCAAGTAGCTGGGATTACAGGCACCCACCACCACGCCCAGCTAATTTTTGTATTTTTAGTAGAGACAAGTTTTCACCCTATTGGCCAGGCTGGTCTCAAACTCCTGACCTTGTGATCCACCCACCTCAGCCTCCCAAAGTGCTGGGATTATAGGCCTGAGCCAGCGCGCCCAGCCGCCCTCAGTTCTTAACTGCTCTGAAGGTCACAGGCTATCTTGGGGAAGAGGCTCATACCTACACAGGAAGGCACGATCCACCCTGCCTCCCACCGGAGTCCGTTGGCTGGAGATATCCTTCACAAATGAACCAAGACAGAAGCAGCCCCCGGAGCTCCTGCGTGAGAGAGGAGGACAGAGAGGGGAGGTGAAGCTCCAAGAAAATATTCATCCTGAGCTCTCAGCACAAAGGACGCTCTGTGCCCCGGGCTGGTGTTATGGAAAACGAGGCTTCTGTGTCTCTTGCAGCCACCCTGCAAACCTCACCTACGGTTTTCTAGAATCCAGAGTATCTCGCATTCTCATGGGAGGAACCAGATTCTCAGGGAGACAAAACACCTGGAAAAATGAGGCTGCAAACCTCAGCCCTGCCACCTCTTCCCCAGGAACACAGCCGATCCCCAAGCTGCTGTAGAAATGGAGATCCAAACGCTTTCTGCGCACGGTTTCATGAAAAAGCAAATGGGAAAATGGATCTGGAAGCCTAGGGCAGGCATGGGACTCTCAGACCACAAACTGGAACTCAGTGGCTAGAGCAGAGCTGAGCCAAGGAGCCCCAGAAAGCTGAGAGGAGGGGGAAGGACGGGAAGGAGAAAATAAAGTCATCGGGCCTGAGGAACAGGTGCTCTATGGTGGGCGGCATCATCAAGGATCGCCATGTAGTGAGAACCCAGCCCGCCTCTGGTTCTTTCTCAGCTTGGCCAAGCCCAGAGGAGACAGACCACCTCTAGACTGGCCCATCCAGAGCAGGGCTGCGTCCCGTGGGCTCACGGAGGGTGGCGTCGCGGGTGGGCAGATGGCACTGGTGTTGCTCTGGTTGCTGGGTGACTGCACGCTCAGTGTTTTCCCTCCATTCTTTTCCTGAACTTTCACTACAGGCTTGAGAGGCTCTCTATGGATTGTATTGTGTCCCCCCAAACAATAAAAAAAAGACTGTGCTTTATTCGGAAATAGGGTCTTTGCAAATGCAGGCCAGTTGATATTATGAGGGTGGGCCTTAATCCAATAGGACTGGTGTCCTTGTCAGAAGAGAATGTAGAGACAAAGGGAAGACAGCCACGTGGAGACAGAGGCCGATACTGGAGCGATGCAGCCATGAGCCAAGGACTGCCAGGAAGTGCCAGCAGATGGCAGACGCTGGAGAGAGGCGTGAAATGGCCACTCCCTCACAGTCTGCAGAGGGAACCACCCTGCAAATGACACCTTGATCTTCGGCATCCAGGCTTCCTGACTGTGAGACGGTCAGTTGCTGTTGGAGCCACCCAGCCTGCAGTGCTGTTACGGTGACCCAGGCTGACCAGTGCAGGTGTCCATCATCATCCACCATCCATCATCATCTGCCCTGCAGCCACAGGCGGAACCAAGAGAGGGGGATTGCAGCACACAAAGGTTAATACGCTCCAACATGCATGGCTCTCGGCGGCAGAGCCAGTGAACCCCAAGCCTTAACTGCTCCGCCCGCCCTCCCTCAGTCTTGGTCTGCAGGAAACATCCTGGATTCGTTTCCTGTCATGACATCCCCACAAACCATTTGGCTTAAACCACAGAAATTTATTCTGCTGGAGCTCTGCAGACCAGAAGTGTGTGGGCAAGGTGTGGGCAAAGCTGTGCTCTCTCCGGAGGCTCTAGGGGAGGATGCTTGCTGCCTCTTCCGGCTTCTGGTGGCTCCTGGGATACCCCGGCTTATGGCCACATCACCTCAATCTCTGCTTCCGTCTTCCTTGGCCAGCTTCTCCACGTTCTGTGATCTCATAAGGACACTTGAGCCACTTTCTTAGGGCTGCAGTGACAATGTGCCAAAAAGCAGAGTGACTTAAAACAAGTTACTCTCCCATAGTCTAGAGACCAGAAGTCTGAGATTGAGAAGTGGGCAGGGCTGGTTCCTTCTGGGGCTGTGAGTGTCTGGGCCTCTCTCACAGCCCCTGGCAGCCTCACGTGATCTCTGGCTTGAGGATGCCATCTTCTTCCTGCACCCCACGTCATCTTCCCTCTGTGTATGTCTCTATATCCAAAATTCCCCTTTGTGTAAGGACATCGGTCCTATTGGATTACGGCCCACCAAACAATCTTGTTTTATCTCGATTACCTCTGTAAAGATCTCACTCACAAGATCTCACTTACACATAAGCTTCCATTGTGAGGTGCTGGGGGTTAGTACTGCAACACATCTTTTTTGGAGAATGGAGGTTCTACCCATAACACTCGTGATTGGATTTAAGATCCCTGCTGATAATCTAGAATTATTATGTAGATAAGAATTTCATCTCAACATTCTTAATTACATCTGCAAAGTTGCTTTTTCCAAATCAGTTCTCATTCACACGTTCTAGGGGTTAGGAGGGAGACATATCTTTCTGGGGGTCACTATTCATCCCCTTCAGGTCCCTGGGGACAGGGCTTTATTCTCCAGGGCACCTTCTCTCCAACAGCCCCTCCCTACCCCAGGCCTTTCGCAGATGACACCTTCCTGCCAGCTGGAGGGTATTGGACAATCTCCTTGTGCCTGTCTGTGGCTTTGGGGTTTGCAGCCATAGTTCTCAGTCTCAGAGGCTCACTGGAATTACCGGGGGTTCTTTCAAACAATGCTGCAGGCAGATTCGGGTTTAATGGGTCTGGGCATGGCCTGAGCATGGGGACATTCCAAAATCCCTGGGCGATTCTAATGTCCATCCACATGGTTTACAGGGTCACTGGGGGATCCACCATGATACCTGAGGGTTTGCAGAGCAACCCTGAGAGGCTGGACAAAGAAGGTCACAGGAACCTGTTCCCCAAGTAAGGAAACCAAGGCTTAGGATGCAGGTTCCCTAGGACCACATGCTGGCAAGTGGCAGACACAGAATTAGGACCCTAGCCTCCTGAGTCTCCCCACTGGGAAAGAGCCAGCACTATCCCACCACCCATCACCTCCTCTTCTCCAAGCCCAGCCCCAGGTCCCCAGCCCTCTACACTCATGCAAAACTGGGTGGGAAGAATGAAAGACTTTCACTGTGAAAGGGAGAGATGAGAGAAGGGGAGGTGGGGGTCAAGGGAGGCCCAAGCAGGGGGAGGTGAGGTGGAAGTGGAGAGGCAGGTGGAGGTGGAGAGGCAGGTAGAGGTGGAGAGGCAAGTGGAGAAGGAGAAAGAGGTAGAGGTGGAAAGGCATGTGGAGGTGAAGAGGCAGGTCGAGATAGAGAGGCAGGTGGAGGTGGAGAGAGAGGCAGGTGGAGGTGGAGAGAGAGGCAGGGGGAGGTGGAAAGAGAGGAAGGTAGAGCTGGAGAGAGGCAGGTGGAGGCGGAGAGGCAGGTGGAGGTGGAGAGAGGCAGGTGGAGGTGAAGAGGCAGATGGAGGTAGAGAGGCAGGTGGAGGTGGAGAGGCAGATGGAGGTGGAGAGAGAGGCAGGGGGAGGTGGAAAGAGAGGAAGGTAGAGGTGGAGAGAGGCAGGTGGAGGCGGAGAGGCAGATGGAGGTAGAGAGGCAGGTGGAGGTGGAGAGGCAGATGGAGGTGGAGAGGCAGGTGGAGGTAGAGAGGCAGGTGGAGGTGAAGAGGCAGATGGAGGTAGAGAGGCAGGTGGAGGTGGAGAGGCAGATGGAGGTGGAGAGGCAGGTGGAGGTGGAGAGGCAGTGGGAGGTGGAGAGAGAGGCAGGGGGTGGTGGAGAGGCAGGTCAAGATAGAGAGGCAGGTGGAGGTAGAGAGGCAGGTGGAGGTAGAGAGGCAGGTGGAGGTGGAGAGAGAGGTGGAGGTAGAGAGGCAGGGGGAGGTGGAGAGAGAGGCAGGGGGAAGTGGTGAGGCAGGTGAAGGTGAGGCAGGCGATGGATGAGAGCAGGGTCCAAAGAGATCAGAGCCCTGCATCTGGTTGGAGTCGTCACCAGCATCATGTTCTGGGAAGTTGGACACTTCTTCTGGGCCAGGTGTCGGGTGTGAAGGAGCATGTGAGCCCTGGGTCCATCTCCAGCCCAAAACCAGCTAGTGAGCAGGGGCTGCCTCGCTCCAGCGAGATCACCTTCACGGGGTCATTGCATCCAGGTCCCTTGTGAACACAATGTGTCTTTCACAACACACGATGACAACAGCTCCCACCATATCTCACACTCGCAGGTGAGCTGTTGCTGCCTCTCCTGTTTGCATCAGGAGGGGAGGTGTTTCTGGATCCGTGGTTAAGACATTAGGCGGCGGCTGCACAGGAGGTCTGTTCATTCCAGCACCGCCACTGTGTTCTCAGACAAACTTCCCTCTGGCAGCCATGTGCTGGAGGCGTTAAGTGGTGTTGTGGGTTAAGTCGTGTTCCCCGAAAAGAGCTATGGAAGTTCTAACCCCAGCCCCTGAGAATGTGACCTTATATGGAAGGAGGGTTTTGCAGATGTAATCTCATTAAAATGAGGTCATACTAGATTAGGATGGGCTCTGGATCCACTGACCGGTGAAAACACAGACACACACAGGGAGGAGACAGCCACATGACAACCGAGGCAGAGATGGGAGCGATGCCGCTGGAAGCCAAGGAACAAGAACTGCTGGAAGCCACCAGCCACTGAAAGAGGCCAGGAAGAATTCTTCCCCGGAGCCATGAGCGAGAACATCATCCTGCCAACGCCGTGATTTCAGACTTGTATCCACCAGAGCTGTGAGAAAGTAAGTTTCTGCTGTTTGAAGCCACCCAGTCCATGGCAATTTTTGACAGCTGCCGCAGGAGACTGACACAGACCCAGAAGCAAATCCATATGTCATCACTTTGAAGCTGTGTGACCTTGGATGAGCTCCTCCCTCCTTGGCCTCCCAAAGTGCTGAGATTTCAGGCATGAGCCAGCACACCTGGCTCCAACTGCTATTTTTTCTGACTCTTGATTCTTCAAAGGCTGATTTTCCAGTGACAGTCATCTGTGTCTTGAGATTCTCCTTCCCCTCATTTAAAAAAGTAAAACTAGTTTTCCATGGGAGTGAAGCCACCAAGCGAACTATCTGTGGTTGCCTCGGGGTCCAGAGGCCCAGGAGCCTTGGCGTGTCTGGGTAGCCTTGACTCCTTCCCAGTCATGCTTGTCCACCTACTCATCAGTCTGACTGTCTCCAAGACTGACTTGGAAAAAAAAATTGGAACTTGCAAGATATCCAAACCTAACGTGGTAGCTCATGCTGTAATGCCAGCACTTTGGGAGGCCAAAGTGGGGGGGATCGATCACTTGAGCCCAAGAGTTCAAGACCAGCCTAGGCAACATAGTGAGGCCTTGTCTCAACAAAAAAAGAATCAAAACTTAGGTGGGAGTGGTGGTGCATGCCTGTAGTCCCAGCTACTCAGGAGGCTGAGGTGGGAAGATTGCTTGAGCCCAGGAGGTTGAGGCTGCAGTGAGCTGTTATGGCACTGCTGCACTCCAGCCTGGGGGAGTGAGTCTGAGCGATCCTGGAGGAGGAGGAGGAGGAGGAAGGAGGAGGAGGAGGAGGAGGAAGGAGGAGGAGGAAGGGAAGGAGAGAAGGAAGAGAGGGAAGGAGGGAAGGGAGGGAGGGAAGGAGGGAAGGGAGGGAGGGAAGGAAGGGAGGGCGGGAGGGAAGGAAGGACGGAAGGAAGGAAGGATGGAAGGAAGGAAGGAAGGAAGGAAGGGGAAGGGGAAGGGGAAGGAAGGAAAGGAAGAAAGAAGAAAGAAATCCAAAGATCACCTTCCCTAAGTGGCACAGAAAGGACAACCTTAACATAAAATAGCCCCTGGTGGTCATCAGGTCATCACGGAAGGAAATCATCAAGTGCAGTTTAACCAGATCCGGAGAAATGTCCCACGTGGATGCAAATGGAAGGAATGTGCGATGCGAGGGGCAGGGCCAGGGCTGCGTGTCCTGATAAATGGCAGGACAGTCCCACCCTAGGGTCCAGGAGATCTGCTCGGCATTTCTGAGCTCCATTCACTGGAGTTGATCAGGGCACAAAGTCGTTTCCGTGGACACTGAATTCCATCCCCAACCCCCGGCCCCAAGTGTCTCCTCTCCAATTTCAATTTCAAGTAGCACAGAGTGACAAAAACAGGCATGAACTTTAAGTGGCATTCATCAGCAACTGGGCGTTCCGAATTACATTATCGCAGCCGAGAAGTATGCAAATGCTGCTATTTCCACTGCTGAGCCTTCTCATTATGCCTTCTGAGCCCCGCTAGCCCAGCGATGAGGGGAGGAAATTATCCCTAACGCAGCTTTCTGTAAACACGCTGGCTAGTGATTAGCATGAGATGCAGCCCCCTCTGCGTGTACCTTGCCTTTGATTTGGCATTTCTGAACAATCACTGGGAGAAAAACATC
Organism: Gorilla gorilla gorilla; assembly: GCF_029281585.2. NCBI lineage: Eukaryota > Metazoa > Chordata > Mammalia > Primates > Hominidae > Gorilla > Gorilla gorilla. Next base: position 236,427,693 of record NC_073224.2, read on the forward strand.
CAGCAACTGGCTGAGAAGATCAAACTGCTCGCCTCTGAGGAATAAACCAGCCAAGCATGAGGTGTGGACCAAACCAGTACAGGTTCAGGGGGTTGTGAGGCCTGGTCTCCAACCAGCCAGGGCTGCCCCACCCCACTCCAGGTCGCACATCAGGGGAACATCTCCCGCTGAGAGGATAGCCATCAAAGACAACGCCATGAAAGACATGAATTACGGTACAATCAGAACAGTCAACAAAATTGCACAGCCACATGAGAAGCCCACTAGAAGCAGAGACACCACAGAGGAAACTGCCTGGTGATCAACAAGGAGATGCTTCTGGATCAATGTGTTGTGTCACTTTGCTAAGCCTGTCATAACAAACCAGGGGCTTAACCAATGTGACTTTATAGTCTCGTGGTCCTGAAGTGCAGAAGTCTGAGATCAAGCCCTGGGCAGGGCCATGCTCCCTGATATGCTGTCGCTGTGTCCCCACCCAAATCTCATCTTGAATTGTAGCTCTCATAATTCCCCCATGTTGTGGGAGGGACCTGGTGGGGAATGATTGAATCATGGGGGGGGGGTTCCCCCATACTGTTCCCCTGGTGGTGAATAAGTCTCAGGAGATCTGGTGGTTTTAAAAGAGGAAACCCCTTTCACTCGGTTCTCATTCTCTCTCTGGTCTGCCACCATGTAAGATGTGCCTTTTGGCTGGGCACAGTGGCTCACGCCTGTAATCCCAGCACTTTGGGAGGCCGAGGTGGGTGGATCACCTGAGGTCACGAGTTCAAGACCAGCCTGACCAACATGGAGAAACCCCATCTCTACTAAAAATACAAAATTAGCCAGGCATGGTGGTGCATGCCTATAATCCCAGCTACTCAGGAGGATGAGGCAGGAGAATTGCTTGAACCCAGGAGGCAGAGGTTTTGGTGAGCCAAGATCACACCGTTGCACTCCAGCCTGGGCAACAGGAGTAAAACTCCGTTTCAAAAAAATAAAGATGAGCCTTTCACCTTCTGCCAAGATTGTGAGGCCTCCCAGCCACGAGGAACTGTGAGTCCATTAAACCTCTTTTTCTTTATAAATCACACAGTCTCAGGTAGGTCTTTATCATCAGTATGAAAACAGACTAACACACTCCCTCGATTTCTGAAAGCTTCTTGGCCTGTGGCAGCATCACTCTGATCTTTGCATGCTGTTCTCCCTGTGTGTGCAACTGTCCAAATTTCCTCTTTTTTATCAGAACACCAGTCCTTAGGGATGAAGGCTTCCTTTCTCCAGCAGGACCTCATCCTAACTGATGACACCTGCAGCAGCTCTACTTCCAGATAAGGTCATGTCTGAGGCTCTGAGGCTTAGAACTTCAGCACAGGAATTTGAGGCAAGGAGGCCCAATTCAAACCTAACACAGGTGGAGGAATTGTTTTGTTTTGTTTTTTAATTTCACCCCACAATCTACACAATGCCCTAGGAGAAAGGCCCTTCTCTCTACCCACCCCCAGTAATTTGCACATCCCAAGGGTCAATGGTTGGTCTATGGAAAACCAGACTAGATTGAATTAACCAGTCAATCAAACTCCCATGAATCCCTTCCAAAACTCAGACCTGCGTCAGACTGAGGAGGAACAGGAGAGGGGCAAGGGAGGTGAGGAGGCTCCTCGCTTTTAAGGAGGCTCCAGTCTCAGAGGAGTGCACGGTCAGTGATCGCTCAGCCCCAAGAGCGAGCGCCTCCTTAAATTTAGCACCGAGGAGCCACCTGCTTCACCTTAGTCCTTGATCTGATGCAAGCAGCTAAGGGACTGGAAGCAGCCCAGCCTCTTTCTAAGATCTGCACTGAACTCAAACCTGAATCTCAGTCAAAAGTAAACAAACCAAACCTGGGGTTCATTTCTGGAAGATGGCTCACACAGCCCTGCACCATGAGAAATCGAATAACATAATTGCTAATGTGTAAGGCCAAATAAAGCCATTTGAATATTACGGGAATATTCCATTTCTTTCTAATTTGTTGCAAGCCACCCTCAGCAAAGAGATCATGAAGCTTTTCTTCTCTCCTGTACAGGCTTTGATTTAAACCAGCCCTAAAAAGACCCGAGGCAAAGAGGAAAACTATGGAGTGAGCAAAAGTTACTTTCCAATTGGAAAGTAACTTTCTCCAATTGGAGAAAATTGAATAGGTCTTGTTTGTTGGGCGCTTTATTAAACAGTTTTCTCCAGAAACTTCTGGCAAACAAGTGTCAGTGAGAGTTGGCTTCTAAGTGCTAGAATGCCTGTGTCCCTGGAGGTCAGCTTAACTTGGCAAATAAAAATGTTTGCAAGACTGTTATTTTTTTCTCCTTTATTTTATATAAAGCAACAGCATTGATTTAGGGAAAGAACAATAAAGCTTCCTTTAGTTTCCAGCAACTCTTCTTTTTAGTCATAGGAAAAACAAGAAGGAAAACCCTGCATTACCGTAACAGAGAGTAATCAATAGAATATTTGTGGTTTAGATGCTTTATCTGCGGCCAGACCTAATGGCAACTTAACTGTGTTTACAAGGCAGCTCCAGGACAATTACTACCCAGCCGGGGTGCTCACGGAAAACCACCTCCGCCGAAAAGGCAGGCCGAAATCGGGGGCAAGCCGGAAAACATCAAGCTCAGCAAGCTCCACATCATGCCAGTTCCTAGATGCAAATGCTCCCATCCTAGCCCTGGCAGGATCTTGTCATAAAAACAGTCAAAGTGACACAAAAATCCATATAAAGGGTCATGCAGCAACTGAATAAGGGCCCAAAACACCTTCCTGCAGCAGGGACACAGAGTCTCAAAATCACAAAGCTGGGAGGGGTCCAGAAACTTCTGAGTCTACACCAGTTGCTTGACAAGCAGACAAAAGAGAGTGAGGCTCACAGGGCAGGCCCCCAGGTGGGCACTGGCTCAGCCATCCTGCCTGGCACAAGGCTGCAGGTTGTTGGGACCTAAGGAAGTATAAGGCCTTGTCCCACCTTGTGGTGGTTAATACTGAGTGTCAACTTGATTGGATTGAAGGATGCAAAGTATTGTTCCTGGGTATGAGGGGCTTGTCAAAGGAGATTAACATTTGAGTCAGTGGTCTGGGAGAGGCAGACCCACCCAGAGTGAGAGTGCCTAATCTAATCAGCTGCCAGCACAGCTAGAATAAAGCAGGCAGAAGAATGTGGAAGGACTTGACTTGCTGAGTCTTCCGGCCTCCATCTTTCTCCCGTGCTGGATGCTTCCTGCCCTCAAACATCGGACCCCAGATTCTTTAGCTTTTGGACTCTTGGACTTACACCAGTGGTTTGCCAGGGCTCTTGGACCTTCAGCCACAGACTGAAGGCTGCACTGCTGGCTTCCCTACTGTTGAGGTTTTGGGACTCTGACTGGCTTCCTTGCTCCTCATCTTGCAGATGGTCTATTGTGGGACTTCACCTTGTGATCGTGTGATCAATTCTCCTAATAAACTCTGCTTCATATATACATCTATCCTATTAGTTCTGTTCCTTTAGGAAACCCTGGCTCATACACTACCCATGAGGAATTTGGAGTTCAGTAAGGAGAAATCATGTACACGATTATGTACTATGAAAGACAGTATAGTAGTATTTGCAAATGCCCAGTGAAAACAAGGTTGGAAGAAGGATTTTGCGGTGGGCTGCAGAAGAGAGTGAGACGTTCAAATCGTTCTCCAGGCAGAAAGGAAGAGAAGGCAGAGAAGTCTGGGGAAACACAGCCAAGGTTTGCAGAAGACAGAGCATTTGTTCACTCAATTAGAATTTGTTGAGCAACTACTACAGCAAGGAGAGAAAAGCATGCCCCAGTCAGCCCCTGACTTCCAGCACCTCATGGCCTATCCACTGGAGGAGAGTGTCAAATAAACAGTCAGCCACAACACTCTGTGGTCCCAGCATCTAAGACAAGACTTGACACCCCGTGGGTCTCTGTATTTATGGAGTAACAGACAATCCAGTCATGAGGCCTCTGACTCAGAGGCTCTGTCTCAAGGAGTAGGTGAAATTTCGTTAACCATGAATTCTGTGGCGAGAAGGGCAATGGACAATGTGAATTCAAGGGAGAAGGGCTTAGCGCACAGTTGGTGGGTCACCAGGAGCTCGGTGAAGGGTGGAAGCAGGAGAGGTGGAGATGGATTAGAGGGGTTCACAGGGCAGGGGAAAACTGCAATGAAACTGGAAAAACTGTAATGAGTTTAGGACCATGAATAGACCCATCAGGTGAGGCCAGGGACTCACGCAACTGACATGGGGGATGAAGCGGCGAAGGTGATAGTGCAGAGGCTCCTGGGAGCCACCATAAAGAAGTTTTACATCATCCTCATGGAAGCAGCAAGCCCCTGAAAGCATCCTATGGGTATGACCACCTAGCTGCAAGTGCTGACTCCAGAATATGGTCAACCTGGACCACTGGTTCTCAACCAAACCATATTTGGCCCCCACCTCTCCTGGAGACATTTTTGGTTGTCATAATGGGGGGTGGGTACTCGAATCTTGGGGGAAGGGGCTGGAGATGCTGCTAGCCTCCCTACAGTGATCAACCCCCTGTAGTGTGAAGCCTGAAAGTTTATGTACATCCTCAGCAGCTTTGCACCTCAGGGGCCTAACTGAATTCCCAGCTCTTACCAGCTGTGCCCTGACCCCCGCAGGAAAGGCCCCCACCTGGCCAGTTCCTTTATCAGTGAGACCAGCAGCCTCCCACCTGATCCTCAAGCTACGCCTCCCTGTCAGCCCACAAAATTACTCAAACAAGACCTGGTTCGGTGGCTCACACCTGTAATGCCAATACTTTGGGATGCCAAGGCGGGAGGATTGCTTGAGCCCAGGAGTTCGAGACCAGCCTAGGCAACATAGCATGACTCCATCTCTACAAAAAATTTAAAAAGTAGCCAGGCATGTTGGTGCATGCCTGTAGTCCCAGCTAGTCAGGAGGTAGAGGTGGGAGGATCTCTTGAGCCCAGGAGTTCAAAGCTGAAGGGAACCGTGATCACACCACTGCTCTCCAGCCTAGGTGATAGAGTGAGACTCTGTCTCAAAAAATGAAAACAAAAAACAAATTATTCAAACAAGCCAATCCCATCCTCCCAAGGGACCAGAAGCCACCCACCAACCTCTTGTCCCTGCAAAGCTTGCCCCTCCCATAGCCCCCGCCAGCTCCCTCTGCTCCCGAGTACATGGTCCCTGCATGGCCCTCGGTGATGAGTACATGTGGCTAATAAATGCTGTGGATCCGTGAAGCTTCATAAAAGAGATGAGCCCCTGATCGCCTCTCAGTGACAGGGATTGAAGGTCCAACCACCTGGCACTACTTAGGGTGGGGGATCCCTCCTGCACCAACAGGGTAAGTAGGGTGAACAGAGCGTGCTCCCTCCAACACAGACTGTCCATAGCCAGTATGGACAATGTGAGCCAGGTACAGTATGAGCTGTCAGAGGGCTCCTTGGCTTAACATCTCCCTACCAGCCATGTTCTCTGGATCTGGCACCTCTTCACCAAACACTCACTTATTACGGTTGTTCTTCTTTTGGCCTCTTGAAAAATATTTAAATTTCCAGGATGTATAAAATGTTAAGCAGAAACCTGTCTCCCAAGAGGAGGGACTGTGGCACTGAGGACCCTGGACACATGCCAGTGTTGAGGAAATGTGTCAGAAATGCAAAGGCATGGGTGGCATAGAAGCCTGGGGGTCCTGACTACTGACTACAAAAAAGACAGCTCATTTGCTGAAAGACTTGCATAATCATGTCAACTGCTTGGCTGCAGATCAGCCTCTCCTGCTGCTGCTGAGGCTGAATGACACAACTGGAAGGGGCAAGAGAGACAGGAAAGGATGTGTTCCAAAGCCCCCCAACACAGAGCGGGTCATGTGCCACCTGCTGAGAGGAGCCCCGCCTATCACTCCACTGGAGGCTCTGCCCCTGCCCGTCGATCTGTACCACATCACTCTGCTGATTTCCTTCACACATCATCTCTAGCTGAAATGATCTCTATGTATTGATCCAGTTGTTTATCATCTGTCTCCTCCAGGAGCATGCCAGCTTCCTGGGGACCTGGACTGCCAATGGTCTGGTTTCAGTGCCTACAGGAGATGCTTGGCTGATTTCAACCCCAAAAATGTCCATGAAAACCCCTCCTCTGAATTCAGAGTAGCAGAGATTTCCCTCCTTCCAACATAACATGGAGATGAGCACAGGAAACCATGAACCTTCCTGAAACAGATGATCCCCTCATTGACCCCAGACGACTGGCAGAAGTTATGCTCCCTAGCAGGGTCCCAGCTCCTGGTGTCTACACCTTTGTGGGGTCCCCTCCACTGGAGTGTGGAAGGGACCTGTGACTTACTTTTAACTAGTAGAATGCAGGAAAGGTGATGGGAAGTCACTCCTATGATTCAGTTATAAAATACTTTGAAATTGATGAGGACACAGAGAACAGGGAATGCTTATCACTGTTGAAGGGAATGTAAATTAGTACAACTTCTGTGGAAAATACTATGGTGATGTCTCAAAGAAATAAAAATAGAATTTTCATTCAAATCAGCAATCCCACCACTGGGTATCTTATGCAAAGGAAAAGATATCATTATACCAAAAACATACATACCTGCGCTCATATGTTGAGTCATGATAGCAAAGATGTGGAATCAACCTAAATGTCCATCAATGGATGAAGAGATAAAGAAAATGTGGTGTATATACACAATGGATTACTATCCAGTTATAAAAAGAATGAAATCACGTCTTTCACAGCAGCATGTTTGGAACTGGAGACCATTATCTTAAGAGAAACAACTCAGAAACAAACAAATATCACATGTTGTCACTTACAAATGGAAGCTAAATAATGTGCTCCCATTTATAAGTGAGAACATGGACATAGAGTGTGGAATGATAGGTAATAGAGACTCAGAAGTGTGAGGGGGTGGGAAGGGGATAGATGATGAGAAATTACTTAATGGGCACAATATACGTTATTAGGATGACAGATACTCTAGAAGCCCTGACTTCACCACTACACAATCTATTCATGTAAGAAAATTACACCTATACCCCATACATTTATATAAATTAAAAAAAATTTAAAAATAAAACACTCTGTCTTAGTAGATTGGTGCCAGAGATTCTCCTGGCTAGCTTGAAACCTTAAGCAGCCCTGTGGAGGGTGCCCACCTGGCAAGGAACTGTGGGCATCTTCTAGAACCTGAAAGCAGCCTCCAGCCAACAGCCAACAAACTGCTGTGCCCTCAGTCCCACCTGCCCACAACCTGAGAGAGCTTGGAAACAGATCTCTCCCCAGTCGAACCTCCAGATGAGAACACACCCCAGCCAATAACTCAACTGCAGCCTTGTGTGAGATCTGAACAAAAGACAAAGTCATGCTGTGCCCAAATTTTCCATCATCAGCTGTGATGGAAACTTAAAATCTTCTGAGCAAAGTATGGTTTCTGTGAACACTGAAAAGGAGGAATAGCTTGAGGAAACAGTTTCTATGGGTGGCTCTTCAAATTCCCATGCTTTCATTTACCCCACAGATATTCAGCACTGAGGTTGGCAATGGAGATACAATGATAGATGAGGCAGACGTGCCCTGCTTTTGTGGAGATTACAATCCAGGGATCCTTGTTTAAGGAACTGAAGGGGGCTGGCATCTTCCAATTTCCAAGGCTGGGCTTCATCCAGGCCTGATATCTGGTTCCTTGATGTTGTGTAGAGAAACACAATGGTGTGGCTGAACTTCTCACCTTGTGCACAGAGCCTAACGCCATGCTCCCTGTACTTTCCACAATCTGACACATCTCTAGAAAACATATATGCATGCACACACCACTCCCAAACAAAACATTGTTGAGCAGCAAAGCCAGTTTAAAATGAATATCAAGTGCTGCTTGAAAGAATAAAAGAAGCAAAGAAAAATATTTTATGCAAGTTGTGACAAGGAGAGGGTCTCACACAAGATAACAATCAACTTGCTGGCTGGACTGGGCTGTGTTTCCATCTGGAGGTTCGACTGGGGAAGGATCTGCTTCTGCACGCCCTCAGGTTGTCGGCAGAATTTATTTTCTTGCTGCTGTAGAACTGAAGGCCTGGATTTTTCCTGGCTGGAGGCTGGGAGCTGCCCTCAGTTCAGCCTTGGATAGTTCTCAGGAGTTCTCTGCCTGGATTTAAAGTCTCACCCCAACAGTGGCTACCTTTAAGAATTTCAGCTAACTTATGTAACCTCTTTACACTTCAGTTTCCTCACCTGTAAAAAGAAGGACAAACAAGAACACCTACTACATAGGATGGTTGCACAAATTGAATCAGTTGATAAAGGTAAAGAAATTAATGCAGTGTCTGGCACATGGGATTCATTCAATAAATGTCAGCAGTTATGATTAATGCTCTCATCCACTCCCATGCCTTTTATTTCCATCTGTCAATGGCTCCCAAATTAATATCTCCAGCCCTGACCTTGCCCCTTAATTCCAGATACAAACCTCCCATGGTCTACATGACATCTCCATGTAGGGTTTCTAAGAAATGCCTCAAATCTGCAATAGTCCCCAAATAGCTCATTCTATGCTCCTTATTATCTCAGTAAATCACCCCTCTGTTCTTCCAAGTGCTGAAACCAAAAGTTGTCCTTGGCTCCTACCTTTTGCTTCTACCCCTCATCCAACCCATCAGCAGATTATTTGACTCTACAAATATATCCAGCATCCACTCACTGCTTACCACCTGCACTAAAACCCTATGAACCACATCTCCATCTGCTCTCACCTGGATCACTGCAACAGCTTCCTAATGGACATCCCTCTTTCCCAGGCCCTCTGTGGTCTATCAGGGCAACCAGGGAGAGCCTTATAAGATGTAAGTTCTATCACATCACCTCATGCACACATCCTCTCCTATCTCACTCAGGGACCCACATGGACAGCTCTATGTGACCTGCTCCATGACCTTCCTGTCCCCATCTCCTGCTGCTCCAGTGACCACTGCCCCTCCCTATCATTCTGGCCTCCTCTGTATCTTTAGGGCACTGCCCTTACAGCCCCCAATGCCTGGACATCCTCTCCTAGACATCCACATAGCTCACTTCCCCAAATATTATGTCTTTGTTCAAATACCACCTTCTTAGGTAACACCTTCTGAAATTGCATCCCCCCATCCACACTTCCTGTCCCTCTTCCCTGATCCATCATTCTTAGGACTTATCAACATTAAATTATAATGCATTTTATCTATTTGATCTGTTCGTTGTCTGTCTTCTCCAGTAGAAAGTTAACTCCATGTGGAGAAAGATTCTTCTCTGTTTGGTGGGTCTCCAGGGCCTGGCACAAAGCAGGTGCTCAATATGTATTTGCTAGAGGAATAAGTGGGGTTCATGGCAACCTGCCCATAGATTGGCCTTGGGGTGTGATTTTCACAGCATCTGCTACCTGGGGCCACCTCTTCCTCTGCCATCTTCTGCTTTCCTTGGTCTGCCCTCTGCTACCAAGTTAGTATAGAAGAAGCAAGGTGGGGATGCAAAGGGAGAGTGTGTCACAGTCCTGGTGTGGCTCCTGCCTCCTGTGAAATTTCACCAATAAGTTGCAAGTTTTCCTTTACAAAAAATTCTTTCTGATTATCTGTAACATCTCAGAGATTTCTTGGGAACATTAGGTCAAGGCTACTCTGCACTTTCATATAAATCCACTGATTAGGAGAATACACCCAAGAACTAGTATGTGATGGTGATTATGATTAACTCATAGATGTGACCAGAGATGACCTCAAGGACAGAGAAGAAACATAGATCTTTATAGCTTAAAGTGAGTAAGTTTCAGCAGAGGAACAAGAACACCAAGAGGGGACAAAGAGGCTTTAAGGAAAAGGGTGACAGGTGCAGTCATAGCAGTGGAAACAACCCAGATCCTCAAGATGTCTTCAGAAGGCTCCTTTTGGTGGGCACAGAGAGGCAGGCAGACCCTGGTGATGCTGACATGGATGGTGAATAGGACCTGAGCAGATGGCAGCAGCTCAGATGGCCACCTAAGGCTGCATCTACACCCACCCAGGCCAGTGTGCCTCTTCTGTCCCAGGAGGCCTGTTAATATAATGGAGATAGACAAATCTTCAAAATCCATCAAAAGAGTCAACCCAGAATCCATGTGTCCTCACCAGCACGTGTCTCCAACAGAAAAACTCCTGGGCATGTCCCCTAAAGGGAAATTGCTATGATTTGAATGTGTTCCCCACAGTTCATATGTTGGAAACCTGATCCCAATGCAACAGTGTTGAAAGGCAAGACATTTAAGATGTAATTAAGTCCTGAGGGCTTTGCCCTCATTAATGGATTAATGCCATTATAATGTGATATTGTTAGGCTTTGTGTCTCCACCCAAATCTCATCTTGAATTATAATCTACATAATCTCTATAATCCCTACATGTCAAGAAAGAGACCAGGTGGAGGCAATTGGATAATGGGGTCGGTTTCCCCCATGCTGTTCTCATGATAGTGAGTTTTCACAAGATCTGATTGTTTCATAAGTGTTTGGTAGTGTATCCTGTGTTCGTTCTCCTTCCTGCCACCTTGTGAAGGTGCCTTGCTTCCACTTATCTTCTGCCATGATTGCAAGTTTCCTGAGGCCTCCCCAGCCATGCTAAACTGTGAGTCAATTAAACCTATCTCCTTTATAAATTACCCAGTTTCAGTTCTTTGTAGCAGTGTGAAAAGGACTAATACCTAATTATGGGAATAGGTTAGTTATCAAAAGAATGGATTAGTTATCATGGGAGTGGACTCCCGATAAAATGATGAGTTTGGGCCTCTTCTCCTCTGACTCTCCCCTATGCTCTCTTGACCATCCACCTTCCACCAGGGGATGATGCAGCCAGAAGGCCCTGGCCAGATGCTGAGCAGATGCTGGTGCCATGCTCTTGGACTTCCCAGTCTCCAAAGCTGTAAGAAATAAAGTTATTTTCTTTATAAATTGCCCAGTCTGTGGTATTCTGTTATAGCAACACAAAATGGACTAAGATAAATATGTCTGTTCAGTGACTCCAAGACTTCAAAGCCCCTTCTAGAGACATTCTGTAGGATTATGTCTCTTCTGAGCTCACTTAGCTCCCCACAGACCCTGGCCCCAGAAGTGTTATTCAATGTTGCTTCTATCTGGTGCTGAGATGAATGGCTTGAAGTAAATCCAGGAAGGGGCTCAGCTCCCTGAACTGGTGACAATGGAGAGCAAGTTCCCTGGAAACTTCTATTCAAACCCACCAGAGCAGAAAGCCTTTTCCTCCAAGGCACCAAGATGGAGACCCTTGGCCACCTCACTGCATGAAGCCAAGGAGTATTCCCCTGCTTCAAGAATGTTGTTGCAGTCAGACAGCTAAGTGGTGTTTCGAAGTTGTTTAAAGGAGAAGTTATGAGTAGAAATCGTTTGAGCCTAGACAGGAAGACAGAATATGTTGGAGGTCCATGTGCTATTCTGGACATTTTCAAAGGTAGAGCTTCTCTCTCAAGGTGGAAACTGGGAAGGAAAGAGGAATGATGGCAGTGGTGAGTCTTTCACCAATGTTATGTTTCCCAAACTTCTGAGCAGAGGGTTTTGTTGTATGGTAGGGACTGATGCTAGATTCCAAGTCCACATGCATGTAGATAACATAGTCTGCCCTCCTTTGCATTGCTGTGGGGTCAGGTGACTGAGTTCTAGCCAATGGCATGGAGCACAGATGATGGGTTTCAACAAAATGTGTATTGTGCAATTGTCCTTATGTCACAGTATAGCATTAAAGGGTGAAAAAACAACACTCTTTTACAAGTGGAGAATGAACATGTTTGAAAGATCTATCTACTCATGAATGAGGGAGCCATATGGGGGTAGTAGAAGCACTGGTGGGTGGAGAGTTGGAATAAACTAGCTAGCTTAGAGACAAAAGTAGTTAGCATCCTGCAGGATACCCCTCTACTACACAAAAACCTATAACCACCATAAACTTCACAGCGTCTAGACCTTCAATCTGCAGTAAGTAGCAAATCAAATAAAAGTACAGACAAGACAAGAGGTCCACTCTCATCATTTCTATTCATCATTGTACTGGTGCCCTGAGCATAATTAAGCAAAAAAAGAATAACAAAAAGCATCCATACTGGAAAGGAAGAAGTAAAACTATTTGTATTTGTAAATGACATAATTTTGTATATTGAAAATCCTAAGGAACACACACACACACACACACACACACACACACTATCAGAACTAATAAGTTGAGCAAGGTGGCAGGATACAAGATTAATATACAAAAAATAATTAGATTTCTACACACCAGCAATGAAAAATCCAAAATGAAAATAAGAAATCCATTCAATTTACAACAGCATCAAAAGAATAAAATACTTGGGAATAAATTTAACAAAAGAAGTGTAAGATTTATACACTGAAAACTACAAGCATTATTGAAAGAAATTAAAGAACTAACTAAATAATAAGACATCTCAAGTACAGAGATTAGAAGACTTAATATTATTAAGATGCCAATAATCCCCAATTTGATCTATAGATTCGATATGATTTCTATCAAAACCCCAGCTGCTTTTTTCTTTTGCAGAAACTGACAAGCTGACCCTAAAACTAATATAGAAAGGAATTCATATAGAAAGATAGCCAAAACGATCTTGAGAAAAAAAAAAAGTTGTAGGACTCACACTTCCCAATTTCAAAGTTTACTACAAAGTGACATTGATCAAGATGGTGTGATACTGGCATAAGGATAGACACAGAGATAAATGGAACAGAGTTGAGAATCCGGAAATAATTATTTATATGTCTGCTCATTTTGTAAGTTTCAGTAGGTTTTTGGGGAACAGGTGGTGTTTGGTTACATGGATAAGTGTTTTTAGTGGTGATTTATGAGATTTTGGTGCACCCATCACCCAAGCAGTTTACACTGTAACAAATATGTGGTCTTTTATCCTTCAGCCCCATCCCATCATTCCCCCTGAGTCCTCAATGTCCATTGTATCATTCTTATGCCTTTGCACCCTCATAGCTTAGCTCCCACTTATAAGTGAGGACATATGATATTTTGTTTTCTATTCCCGAGTTACTTCACCCCAAATAATGGTCTCCAACTCCATCCAGCTTTCATTCCTTTTTATGGCTGAGTAGTATTCCATGGTGTGTACACTCATTGATTGATGGGTATTTGGGCTGGTTCCATATTTTTGCAATTGAGAATTGGACTCCTACAAACATCCATGTGTAAGTGTCTTTTTCCTATAATGACTTCTTTTCCTCCAGGTGGGTACTCAATAGTGGTATTGCTGGATCAAATGGTAGATCTACTTTTAGTTCTTTAAGGAATCTCTACACTGTTTTCCATAGTGGTTGTACTGCTTTACATTCCCACCAGCATTGTAAAAGTGTTCCCCTTTCACCACATCCACACCAACATCCATTATTTTTTGATTTTTTAAGTTATGGCCATTATCACAGGAGTAAGTTGGTATTACATTATGGTTTTGATTTACATTTCCCTGATGACTAGTGATGTTGAGCATTTTTCCATATGTTTGTTGGCCATTTGTATGTCTTCTTTTGAGAATTGTGTATAGATGTCCTTAGCCCACTTTTTGATGGAATTATTTGTTTTTGTTATTTTTCCTATGGATTTGTTTGAGTTCCTTGTAGATTCTGGATATTAGTCCTTTGTCAGATGCATAGTTTGCAAAGATTTTCTCCCACTCTGTGGGTTGTCTGTTTACTCTGCCAATTATTTCTTTTGCTGTGCAGAAGCCTTTTAGTTTAATTAAGTTCCATCTATTTATCTTTGTTTTTGTTGCATTTGCTTCTGGGTTCTTGCTCATGAACTCTTTGCCTAAGCCAATGTCTAGAAGGGTTTTTCCAATGTTTTCTTTTAGAATGTTTATGATTTCTGGCCTTAGATTTAGGTCTTTGATTCATCTTGAGTTGATTTTTTTATAAGGTGAGAGATAAAGATCCAGTTTCATTCTTCTACATGTGGTTTGAAAATTATCCCAGCACCATTTGTTGAACAGAGTGTCCTTTTCTCACTTTATGCTTTTATTTGCTTTGTTGAAGACCATGTGGCTGTAAGTATTTGGCTTCATTTCTGGGTTCTGTATTCTGTGGCTCTGGTGTATCCACCTATGTTTATATCAGTACCATGCTGTTTTGGGGACTATAGCCTTATATTCAATAGTATAGTTTGAAGTCAGGTAATGCCATGCCTCCAGATTTGTTCTTTTTGCTTAGTCTTGCTTTGGCTGTGAGGGCTGTTTTTTGGTTCCATGTGAATTTTAGGATTGTTTTTCTAGTTCTGTGAAGAGTGATGTCGGTATTTTGATGGGAATTGCATTGAATTTGTAGATTGCTTTTGGCAATATGGTCATTTTCACAATATTGATTCTACCCTTCATGAGCACGGGATGTGTTTCCATTTGTTTGTGTTGTCTATGATTTCTTTCAGCAATGTTCTGTAGATTTTCTTGTAGAAGTCTTTCACCTCCTTGTTTAGTAATGTGGTTTGGCTCTGTGTCCCCACCCAAATCTCATCTTGTAGCTCACATGATTCTCACGTGTTGTGGGAGGGGCCCAGTGGGAGATAACGAAATCATGAGGGTGGATCTTTCCTGTGCTGTTCTTATGATAGTAAATAAGTCTCAGGATATCTGATGGTTTTAAAAATGGGAGTTTCCCAGCACAAGCTGTTTTATTGTCTGCTGCCACGTGAGATTTGCCTTTCAACTTACACCATGATAGTGAGGCCTTCCTAGTCATACGGAACTATAAGTCCATTAAATCTCTTTATTTTGTAAATTGCCCAGTCTTGGGTATGTCTTTATCAGCAGTGTGAAACTGGACTAATACAGTTAGGTATGTTCCCAAGTATTTTATTATTTTTTTTTTGGAGCTATTGTAAAAGGGGTCGAGTTCTTGATTTGATTCTCAGCTTGGTCGTTTTGGTGTATAGCAGTGCTCCTAATTTGTGTACATTGATTTTGTATCCTGAAACTTTACTGAATTCGTTTGTCAGATCTAGGAAGTTTGATGAGTCTTTAGGGTTTTCTAGGTATATGAGTATATCATTGGTGAAAAGTAACAGTTTTACTTCCTATTTACTGATTTGGATGTCCTTTATTTCTGTCTCTTGCCTGATTGTTCTGGCTAGAACTTGTGTACTATGTTGAATAGAAGTGTGAGAGTGGGCATCCTTGTCTTTTTCCAGTTCTCAGGGGAATGCTTTCAACTTTTCCCTATTCAGTATAATGTTGGCTGTGGCTTTATCATAGATGGTTTTTATTACCTTAGAGTATGTCCCTTTTATGCCAATTTTGCTAAGGGTTCTAATCATAAAGCGATGCTGAATTTTGTCAAATGCTTTTTCTGTGTCTTTTGAGGTAGTCATGCGGTTTTTGTTTTTTATGCTGTTTATGTGGTATATCACATTTATTGACTTGTGTATGTTAAACCATCCCTACATCCCTTGTATAAAACCCAATTGATTGTGATAGATTATCTTTTGATATGCTGTTGGACTCAGTTAGCTAGTATTTTGTTGAGGATTTTTGCATCTGTGTTCATCAGGGATATTGGTCTGTAGTTTTCTTTTTTTGTTATGTCCTTTTCTGGTTTTGGTATTAGGGTGATACTGGCTTTGTAGAATGACTTAGGGAGGATTCTCTACTTCTCTATCTTTTGAAATTGTGTCAGTAGGATTGGTACCAGTTCTTCTTTGAATGTCTTATAGAATTCAGCTTTGAAACCATCTGGTTCTGGATATTTTTTGTTGGCAATTTTTTTATTAACATGTCAATCTCACTGCTTGTTATTGGTCTTTTCAGAGTTTCTATTGCAGGGTTGAAGATTTTCTAGTCTGTTCACATAAAGGTGTTCATAGTAACCTTGAATTATATTTTGTATTTCTGAAGTATTGATTGTAATATCTCCCACTTCATTTTTCATTGAGCTTATTTGGACCTTCTTTCTTTTATAGGTTAATCTTGCTAATGGTCTATCAATTTTGTCTATCTTTTCAAAGAACCAGCTTTTTGTTTCATTTATCTTTTGTATGATTTTTTGTTGTTGTTTCAATTTCATTTAATTCTGCTCTGATCTTTGTTATTTCTTTTCTTCTGCTGGGTTTGGGTTTGGTTTGTTCTTTTTTCTCTAGTTCCTTGAGGTGTGACCTTAGATTGTCTATTTGTGCTGTTTCAGGCTTTTTGATATAGACATTTAATGCTATGAACTTTCCTCTCAGCACCACTTTTGCTGTATCCCAGAGGTTTACTAGGTTGTATCACAATTGTTGTTCAGTTCAAAATTTTTTAAAATTTCTGTCTCAATTTCATTGTTGACCCAGTGTTCATTCAGGAGCAGATTATTTAATTTCCATAATTTTGCGTTATTTTGAGGGTTTATCTGGAGTTGATTTTCAATTTTATTCCACTGTTGTCTAAGAGAGTCGTTGATATAATTTTGATTTTCTTAAATGTATTGAGACTTGTTTTGTGGCCTGTCATATGGTCTATCTTGGAGAACGTTCCATGTGCTGATGAATAGAGTGTATATTCTGCAGTTGTTGGGTAGAATGTTCTGTAAATATCTGTTAAGTTCATTTGTTCTAAGTTATAGTTTAGGTCCGCTGTTTCTTTGCTGACTTTCTATCTTGATAACCTGTCTAGTGCTGACAGTGCAGTATTGAGGTTCCCCTATTATTGTGTTGCCAACCATCTCATTTCTTAGGTCTAGTAGTAATTGTTTTATAAATTTGGGAGCTCTAGTGTTAGGTGTACATATATTTAGGATTGTGATATTTTCCTGTTGGACTAGTCCTTTTATCATTATATGTCCTTTTTTGTCTTTTTAAACTGTTGTTGCTTTAAAGTCTGTTTTATCTGATTTAAGAATAGCTACTCCTGCTTCCTTTCGGTGTCCATTTGCATGGAATATATTTTTACATCCTTTTAACTTAAGTTTATGTGAGTCTTTATGTGTTAGGTGAGTCTCTTAAGGCTGCAGAAACATGGTTGGTGAATTCTTTTTTTTTTTTTTTTTTTTAGATGGAATCTCACTCTGTTGCCAGGCTGGAGTGCAGTAGTGCAATCTCAGCTCACTGCAACCTCTGCCTCCTGGGTTCAAGCGATTCTTCTGCCTCAGCCTCCACAAGTAGCTGGAACTACAGGCACGTGCCACCACATCCAGCTATTTTTGGTATTTTTAGTAGAGACGGGGTTTCACCATGTTGACCAGGATGGTCTGGATCTTTTGACTTCGTGATTGGCCCGCCTCACCCTCTCAAAGTGGGTGAATTCTTATTCATTCTGCCATTCTGCATCTTTTAAGTGGAGTATTTAGGCCATTTACATTCAACATTAGCACTGAGATGTGAGGTACTATTCTATACATTGTGCTTGTTGTTGTCTTTATACCTCATTTTTTCTTTGTGTTATTGTTTTATAGGCCCTTGAGATTTATGCTTTAAAGAGGTTCTATTTTGCTGTATTTCAAGGTTTTGTTTCAAGACTTAGAACTCCGTTTAGCAGTTCTTGTAGTGCTGGCTTGGTAGTGGTAAATTCTCTAAGCATTTGTTTGTCTGATAAAGACTTTATCTTTCCTTCGTTTATGAAGCTTAGTTTCTCTAGATACAAAATTCCTGGCTGATAATTGTTTTGTTTAAGGAGGCTAAAGATAGGACCCCACATTTATGTTCATTTAATTTTGGCAAGAGTATCAAGGCCATTTTATGGTTAAAGACTAATCTTTTCAACAAATGGTGCTAGAAAAACTGTATATTCGCATGCAAGAGAATAAAATTGGACCCCTACCTCATATCATATGCAAAATTAACTTGAATAGATCAAAGACATAAATGTAGGAACTAAAGTTATAATTCTTCTGGGAGAAAACATAGCAGTAAAGTTCATGCTTATGCTGTGTGTTAAGAATTTTTTTTGACACAACACCAAAAGCTCTAGCAATAAAAGAAGAGATAGATAAATTGGGCTTCATCAAAATTAATAACTTTTGTGTTTCAAAGAATCTAATCAAGAAAGTTAAAAGACAACCTACAAAACAGGAGAAAATATTTGCAAATCCTACATCTATATAAGGGATATTTTTATCCAGAACATATAAAGAATACTTACAACTCAACAATGAAAAGATAGGTACACCAATTTTAAAATGGGCAAAGAAGATAGACTTCTGATTTCCCATTGGTATATAAGGAGTTTGGAAGTTACTACCCCATCCTAACAACAAGTGAAAACTTGACCAAACTGAAAAATCAACAACTCTTCTTAGATCCATCAGAGAAGTGAGATCACAAGGCAAACTACTGTCCCCCAAATTGGAGAGAGACAGCAGGCCAATACACAAAACCAGAACTTACTAGAGCAGAAACCCCTGCAGGAACTGGTGCCAGGAAAGGAAACCCTAAACTGCAAAGGATGAATTGCTGGAGGCTCAGTGTGGACGACGAGTCTGAGAATTACACCTTGGGCAGCCTCCACACTATTGAGCATTTTACCTCCAGGAACTCTATTAGGTCCTCATAGTGAAAATTAAAGAAAAATTCTATTTTACTTTCTGAAGGAAGGAGGGGGAAAGTAACTAATCTGTAATATATCAGAGTTTTCTGGGTTTTTTTTTTAACAACCCTCAAGAGAAATTGTTTTGTCATAGCTTAAGTTATATAGGTTTCATCAAAACCTAATCAGCCTGGGGAAAAGGAAATACCCAACTCCAGTACTCCCCACCCCACCCCCCATCCTCTTCCACCTAAGGGAAGAATGATATTATATAAAATGCTCCATTAGAAGCACTGATGAAGTTCACAGCCCAGGGTCACAGGCCCACCAAAAGGCTGAGACTGGCTCACAGGATTATAGAATCCTTCCCCTCCCCTGACCTCACCATCTCATCACTAAAACCCACTTAGCTCAGTGCCTTTTCTTCAGCACATCATGTCTGCCTTTCAGCAAAAAAATTGCAAGTCTTATTTAAAGGCAGAAAAAACAGTTTAAAGACAGAGAGCAGGCATCAGAACTAGACTCAATATGGCAGGAATGTTGAAATTAAGAGACTGAAAATATAAAACAACTATGAGAAACATGATAAGTCTCCACTGGAAAAAGTAGAAAACACGCATGTATTAATCTGTTCTCGTGCTGCTAATAAAGACATATCCAAGGCTGGGTAGTTTATCAAGGATAGAGGTTTAATTGACTCACAGTTCAGGATGACTGGAGAGGCCTCAGGAAACTACAATCATGGCAGAAGAGAAAGGAACATGTTCTTCTTCACATGGTGACAGCAAAGAAAAGTGCCAAGTAAAAGGGAGAAAAGCCCCTTATAAAACCACCAGATCTCATGAGAACTCACTGACTGCTGTTCCCTTTTATCATGAAAAAGCAGCATGGGGGTAGCTGCCCCCATAATTTAATTATCTCCCACCAAGTCCCTCCCACACACGTTGGGATTATGGGAACTACAAGATGAGATTTGGGTGGGGACACAGCGAAACCATATTAATGCAAAAACAGATGGGTAATGTAAGCAGAGAGGTTACACTCTACGGGGAAAAAAGCTAGAAGAAAAGCTAACAATCAAAGACACTGTAACATAAATTAAGAAGTCTTTGATAAGCTCATTCATATCCTGGACATGGCTGAGGAAAGAATCCTCAGGTTGAGAATATGTCAATAGAAAGTTCCAAACCTGTAAACCAAAGATAAAAGACTGAAAAAAAAACAACAACAACAACAACAGAAAACCAAGACCTGTGGGAAAACTATGAAAGGTATAACATATATGTAATGGGAATCCCAGAGGAAAATAAAAAGAGAAATAAAAATTTGAAGCAACAATGACTGAGAATTTCCCCAAAATTTACGTCAGACACAAAACCACAAATCCTAGAAGCTTAGAGAACACCAAACAAGATAAATGCCCAAAAAAGACACAAAGACATATCAAATTCAAACTTCAGAAAACCAGAGATGAAGAACAAATCTTGAAAAAAGCCAGAAGGGGAAATAAAAAACCTTAACTGTAGAAGAGCAAAGACAAGAATTACATCTGACTTCTCAGAAACCATGCAAGCGAGAAAAGACTAGACTGAAGTATTTTAAAGTATTGAGAGAAAAAATGACCAGGCTAGAATTCTGTATCCTGCAAAATTATCCTTCAAAAATGAAAGATAAATAAAGACATCCTCAAACAAACAAAAATTGAGGGAGTTTGTTGCTGCTAGACCTGCCTTGTAAGACAGGGCAAAAAGAAGTTCTTTAGAGAGAAAGAAAATAATATAGATAAAAAACTCAGATCTACTTAAAGAAAGGAAGAGTATTATAGAGGAAGTAAGTGAAAGTAAAATAAAAACTTTTATTTTTCTTATTTTTAATTGATCTCACAGATAGCAGTTTGTTCAAAATAATAGCAACAATGTATTCAGTGATTATAGCTTATGTATAAGTGAAATAAACAACAGTTATAATATAAAGAATGAGAGGAAGGAACTAGGAATATTTTGTACTTGCACTACCCATGAAGTGGTATAGTGTTATTTGAAAGTGGACTTGGATTGCTTTTAAATATAAATTGCAAATTCTAGGGCAACTATTAAAAAAAGTTTTAAAATGTATAATTAATATGCTGGGAGATTAAAATGATATTATGTAAAATGCTCAATTAAAATCATGAAAGGCAGGAAAAAAGTGAAAGACAAAAATAAAACAAAGTACAAGAGTGATAAATAGAAAACGGTAACAAATATGGTAGATATTAGTCCAATTGTATCAATAATCACTTAAACATCAATGATCTAAATACAGCAATTAAAAGACAGATTGTCAGAGTAGATTTTTTAAAAACAACTATATATTGTCTACAAGAAATCCACTTTAAATATGAAGACACACATATATTAAAAGTAAAGGGATAGAAAAAATATACCATGCAAACAATAATCAAAAGAAAGCTGGAGGAGCTATATCAATTTCAGACAGAGTAGATTTCAGAGTAAGGAAACTTATCAAAAATAAAGAGGGGCATTGCATGATGATAAAAGAGTCAATTCTCCAAGAAGATGTAACAATCTTTAACATGTATGTGCCTAAAAACGGAAAGTTAAAATATGCAAGGCAAAAAACTGACAGAACTACAAGAAATAGATTAATCTATTGTTATAGTTGGAGACTGCAATATTCTGCCATCAGAAGTGTACAAATCTAGCAGGCAGAAAATCAGTAAGGATACAACTGATCTCAATAGCACCATCAATCAACTGATGTAACTGACATCTATAGACTACTTCATTCAACAGCAATAGAATACACTTTCCTCTCAAGCTCACATGGAAAATTTCCTAAGTCATTATCAGCATTACCCTAGTACCCAAACCAGACAAAGCCATTGCAGGAAAAGAAGAAAACTACAGATCAATATCTCTCATGAACATATATGTAAAAATCCTTAACAAAATATTAACAAATCAAATCCAAAAATGTATAAAAATAATTATACACATGACCCAGTGGGACTTATCCCATGTATGCAAAGCTGGTTTAACATTTGAAAATTGATTAATGTAATCCATCAAATAAGCAGGCTAAAGAAAAATCACATAATCATATCAATAGATGCAGAAAAAGCATTTGTCAAATCTAACACCATTTTATGATAAACTCTCAGCAAACTAGGAATAGAGGGGAAATTACTCAACTTGATAAAGAACATCTGCAAAAACCTGAAGCTAACATGGTACTTAATGGTGAGAAAACAGAAGCCTTCCTGCTAAGATCAAAAAGGTATGATGTGCTCGCTCACCACTCCTTTTCAACATTATGCTGCAATTTCTACCTAATGCAATAAGACAAGAAAAGGAAATAAAAGGTATACTGATTGGGAAGGAAGAAATAAAACTGTCATTGTTTGCAGGCAGAATGACTATCTACCTAGAAATTCTTTTCAAAAATCAACTAATAAGCAATTATAACAAGGTTGTAGGACACAAGGTTAGTATACAAGAGTCAATCACTTCCCTTTTTGCCAGCAATAAACAAGTAGAATTTGAAATTAAAAACACAATACCATTTACATTAGCAACACACACACACACAAATAAAATACAGAAATATAAATCTAACAAAATATGTGTCATATCTACATGGGGAAAACTACAAAACTCTGATGAAAGAAATCAAAGAACTAAGTAAATGGGAAGTTACTCCATGTTCATGAACAGGAAGACTCTATATTGTCAAGGTGTCAATACCAATGACTATGTTCCATCATAGCCTAACCTGTATAGTTTCTATCAGAACCTAATCAACCTGGGTTAAAGGAAATACCCAATACCCTATAGATAAAAAACTTTATCTATAGATCCCAACTTTATCTCTAGATCAATGCAATCCCAATCAAAATGCCAGCAAGTTATTTTGTGGTTATCAAAAAATTAATTCTAAAGTTTATACAGAGAGGAAAGAGATCCAGATTAGCCAACACAATATTGAAGGAAAACACCGTTTTATGATAAACTCATAAACAAAGAGAACAAAAGAACAAAAAGTCAGAGGACTGACAGTATCTAACTTCAAGATATACTATTAATACAAAGCTACAGTCATTAAGACAGTACAGTATTGAAAGAACAAGCAAACAGATCAATGGAACAGAGTGGAAAGCCCAGACTATATAAATATAGTCAATTGAATTTTGACAAATAAGCAAAGGCAATACAACAGAGCAAAGATAGTCTTTTCATCAAACGTTGCAACTGGACATCCACATGCAAAGAAAAAAATGAATCTAGACACTGGCCTTACACCCTTCACAAAAAATTAACTCAAAATGGATCATAGATGTAAATGTGAAATTCAAAGCTATTAAACTTCTAGAAGGTAACATAGGAAAGAATCTAGATGACTTTGCCTATGATGATTACTATTTGGACAAAACATTAAAAGCAAGATTCATGAAAGAAATAATCGATAAGCTGGACTTGATTAAAATTTAAAACTTCTCTGCAAAAGAGACTGCCAAGTCAGTGAGAAGACAAGCCATAGACTGGGAGAAAATATTTGCAGAAGAACTGTCTGATAAAGGAGTATTATTCAAAATATACAAAGACCTCTTAAAACTCAACAATGATAAAAAAAAAAAAAACCCAACCTGATTTTAGAAATGAACAAAATATCTGAATGGACACCTCATCAAAGAAGATATGCAGATAACAAATAAGTATATGAAGAGATGTTCAGCATCGTATGTCGTTTGGGAATTGCAAATTAAAACAATAAGATACCACCACAGGCCTACTAGAATGACCAAAATCCAGAAGACTGACAATACAAAATGCTGGCAAAGATGTGAGGCCACCAGAACTTTTGTTCATTGCTGGTGGCATTGCAAAATGGTACAGCCTCTTTGGAAGACAGTTTGGTACTTTCTTTCAAAATGAAACATATTCCTACCATATGATTCAGCAATTGTTCTTTTTGATATTTATCCAAAGGCATTGAAAACCTATGTCCACAAAAAACCTACACACGTATGCTTATAGCGGCTTTATTCATGATTGCCAAAACGTGGAAGCAACGAAAATGTCCTTCAGCATTAGGGCAGGGGTCTCCCACCCCCTGGGGCCACAGACCAGTACCAGTCCATGGCCTGTTTGGAACCAGGCCGCACAGCAGGAGGTGAGCTGTGGGCAAGTGAGCGATGCTTCTTCCACATTTACAGATGCTCCCCATCGCTCGCATCACCTCCTGAGCTCCTACACCTGTCAGATGAGCAGCGGCATTAGATTCTCATAAGAGCATGAACCCTATTGTGAACTGCACATGCAAGGGATCTAGGTTTTGCATTCCTTATGAGAATCTAATGCCTGATGATCTGTTACTGTCTCCCATCACCCCCAGATGGGACTGTCTGATTGCAGGAAAACAAGCTCAGGGCTGTCACTGATTCTACGTTATGGTGACTTGTATCATGATTTCATTATATATTACAATCTAAAAATAATAAAGTATAAAATAAATGTAACACACTGAAATTACCCCAAAACCATCCCCCGCCCCCACCCACCCCAGTGCTTGGAAAAATTGTCTTCTAAGAAACTTGTCCCTGGGGCCAAAAAGGCTGGGGGTCGCTGGGTTAGGGGAAAGGAAGAGCTAAATAGTCAGAACACAGAGAATTTTCAGGGCAGTGAATCTTTTCTGTGTGATACTATAACAGTGGCACACGTCATTGTATATTTGTTCAAAACCATAGAATGTATAATATCAAGAGTGAACCCTATGTCTTCTATGGAGAAACGTCTATTCAGGAATTGATAAAGAAATTGTAGTGGCTGGGCGCAGTGGCCCACGCCTGTAATCCCAGCACTTTGGGAGGCCCAGGTGTGTGGATCACCTGAGGTCAGCAGTTGGAGACCAGCCTGGCCAACATGGCAAAACCCTGTCTCTACTAAAAATACAAAAATTAGCCAGGCATGGTGGCAGGTGCCTGTAATCCCAGCCACTCAGGAGGCTGAGGCAGGAGAATCACTTGAATCTGGGAGGCAGAGGTTGTAGTGAGCTGAGATAGTGCCATTGCACTCCAGCTGGGTAGTAAGAGTGAAAACACTCAAAAAAAAAAAAAAAGAAAAAAATTGTGATATAGCAGATTCTCACCAATAAGTGGGAGTTAAACAACGGGTAAGATGGACATAAAGATGGAAATAATTGAAACTGAGAACTCCAAAGGTGGGGGGGAACATGAGGGTTGAAATATTACCTATCAGGTACCATGTTCACGATTTGGGTAATGGGTACAATAGAAATCCAAGCCCCCCACCCACCCCCCAGCATGAAATATATTCATGAAATAAATATGCACATGTACTTCCGAATCTAAAATAAATTTTAATTATAAAAAATAAATGGTAGTGTATGTATACAAGGAAATATTATTTTATAAAGAAGATACTACCGTTTGCAACAACATGGAAGACATTATGCTAAGCGAAATAAGCCAGACACAGAAAGAAACACACTCTTTTATCTCAATTATATATAGAATCTTTAAGAACATCAAAAAAATAGAAACCATGTAGAATGGTGGTTATAGGGGACAGGGAAAGGAAGAAGGAGATCCAAGGGTACAAATTTGCAGTTAGAATAAATAAGCATAGGAGATGTACAGTGGGAGGGCTATAGTGATGTGGTTTGGCTGTGTCCCCACCAAATCTCATCTTGAATTGTAGCTCCCATAATTCGCATGTGTTGAGGGAGGGGCTCAGTGGGAGATAATTGAATCATAGGCGTGGTTTCTCCACCCTGTTCTCATGGTAGTGAATAAGTCTCATGAGATCTGATGGTTTTCTAAAGAGGAGTCCCCCTGCACACACTCTCTTGCCTGCCGCCATGTAAGAAGTCTCTTTGCTCCTCCTTTGTCTTCTGCCATGATTGTGAGGCCTCCCCAGCCATGTGGGACTGGGAGTCCATTAAACCTCTTTTTTTTTTTTTTTATAAATTACCCAGTCTCAGGTATGTCTTTATTAGCAGTGTGAGAAAAACTAATACCTATAGTTAGTAATAATATACTGAAAACTTGCTAAGAGAGTAGATTTTAGGTACCCTCACCACACCAAAAAAGAGGTAACTCTCAGGCCTCTGAGCCCAAGCCAAGCCATCACGTCCAGGCATTCTTTTACACATCGGTCCCTCCATAGTCTCTGTGCCCAATGCAACTCATCCCAAATCTTCCTTCTTTCCCTCCCGCCTGTCCCCTCAGTCCCAACCCCAAGCATCGCTGAGTCTTTCTAATCTTCCTTTTCTACAGACCCATCTGACCTCTCCCCTCCTCCCCAGGCCAAGCTAGGTCCCAATTCCTCCTCAGCCTCCGCTCCTCCACCCTATGATCTTTTTATCACCTCCCCTCCTCACACCTGCTCCGGCTTACAATTTCGTTCCGGGATTAGCCCTCCCCCACCTGCCCAACAATTTCCTCTTAAAAAGGTGGCTGGAGCTAAAGGCACAGTCAAGGTTAATGCTCCTTTTTCTTTATCTGACCTTTCCCGAATCAGTTAGCGTTTAGGCTCTTTCATCAAGTATGAAAAACCCAGCCCAGTTCATGGCTCATTCGGCAGCAACCCTGAGATGCTTTACAGCCCTAGACCCTAAAAGGGCAATAGGCCGTCTTATTTTCAATATACATTTTATTACCCAATCCGCTCCTGACATTAAATAAAACTCCAAAAATTAAATTCCGGCCCTCAAACCCCACAACAGGACTTAATTAACCTTGCCTTCAAGGTGTACAATAATACAGTAGAGGCAGCCAAGTAGCAACATATTTCTGAGTTGTAATTCCTTGCCTCCACTGTGAGACAAACCCCAGCCACATCTCCAGCACACAAGAACTTCCAAACGCCTAAACCGCAGTGGCCAGGCATTTCTCCAGGCCTGCCTCCCCCAGGAGCTGGCTACAAGTGCCAGAAATCTAACCACTGGGTCAAGGAATGCCCACAGCCCAGGATTCCTCCTAAACCGTGTCGCTTCTGTGCAGGACCCCACTGAAAATCGGACTGTTCAACTCACCTGGCAGCCACTTCCAGAGCCCCTGGAACTCTGGCCCAAGGCTGTCTGACTCCTTCCCAGATC
The DNA here is from genome assembly GCF_029281585.2 of Gorilla gorilla gorilla. Taxonomy (NCBI): domain Eukaryota; kingdom Metazoa; phylum Chordata; class Mammalia; order Primates; family Hominidae; genus Gorilla; species Gorilla gorilla. Next base: position 236,454,321 of record NC_073224.2, read on the forward strand.
TTCTTGGCTTAGCAGCTGAAGACTGACACCGCTCGATCGCCTCGGAAGCCTACAAGACCACCACAGATGCTCTGGGTAACTCTCACAGTGGAAAGTAAGTCCGTCACCTTCTTAATCAATATGGAGGCTACCCACTCCACATTACCTTTTTTTCAAGGGCCTGTTTCCCTTGCCTCCATAACTGTTGTAGGTATTGACAGCCAGGCTTCTAAACCTCTTAAAACTCCCCAGCTCTGGTGCCATCTTACACAATACTCTTTTAAGCACTCCTTTTAGTTATCCCCACCTGCCCAGTTCCCTTATTAGGCTGAGATATTTTAACTAGATTATCTGCTTTCCTGACTATTCCTGGGCTACAGCCACACCTCATTGCCACCTTTTCCCCCAGTTCAAAGCCTCCTTCACCTCCTCCCCTTATATCTCCCCACCTTAACCCACAAGTATAAGACACCTCTACTCCCTCCTTAGCGACCGATAATCCACCCCTTACCATCTCATTAAAACCTAATCACCCTTACCCCACTCAATGCCAATATCCCACCCCACAGCATGCTTTAAAAAGATCAAAGCCTGTTATCACTTGCCTGCTACAGCATGGCCTTTTAAAGCCTATAAACTCCCCTTACAATTCCCCCATTTCACCTGTCCTAAAACTGGACCAGGCTTACAGGTTAGTTCAAGATCTTTGCCTTATCAACCAAATTGTTTTGCCTACCCACCCTGTGGTGCCAAACCCATATACTCTCCTATCCTCAATACCTCCCTCCACAACCCATTATTCTGTTCTGGATCTCAAATATGCTTTCTTTACTATTCCTTTGCACCCTTCATCCCAGCCTCTCTCTGCTTTCACTTGGACTGACCCTGACACCCATCAGCCTCAGCAAATTACCTGGGCTGTACTGCCGCAAGGCTTCACAGACAGCCCCCATTACTTCAGTCAAGCCCAAATTTCTTCCTCATCTGTTACCTATCTCAGCATAATTCTCATAAAAATACACATGCTCTCCCTGCCGATCATGTCCAGCTGATCTCTCAGACCCCAATACCTTCTACAAAACAACAACTCCTTTCCTTCCTAGGCATGGTTAGATACTTTCGACTTTAGATACCTGGTTTTGCCATCATAACAAAACCATTACATAAACTCACAAAAGGAAACCTAGCTGACCTCATAGATCCTAAATCCTTTCCCCACTCCTCTTTCTGTTCCTTGAAGACAGCTTTAGAGACTGCTCCCACCCCAGCTCTCCCTGACTCATCCCAACCCTTTTCATTACACACAGCCAAAGTGCAGGACTGTGCAGTCAGAATTCTTATACAAGGACCAGGATCACTTCCTGTAGCCTTTATGTCCAAACAACTTGACCTTACTGTTTTAGGCTGGCCATCACGTCTCCGCGCAGTGGCTGCTGCCACCCTAATACTTTTAGAGGCCCTCAAAATCACAAACTATGCTCAACTCACTCTCTACAGCTCTCATAATTTCCAAAATCTGTTTTCTTCCTCACACCTGACACATATACTTTCTGCTCCCCGGCTCCTTCAGTTGTACTCACTCTTTGTTGAGTCTCCCACAATTACCATTGTTCCTGGCCCGGACTTCAATCCGGCCTCCCACATTATTCCAGATACCACACCTGACCCTCATGACTGTATCTCTCTGATCCACCTGACATTCACCCCATTTCCCCATATTTCCTTATTTCCTGTTCCTTACCCTGATCACATTTAGTTTATTGATGGCAGTTCCACCAGGCCTAATCACCACTCACCAGCAAAGGCTGGCTATGCTATAGTATCTTCCACATCTATCATTGAGGCTACCGCTCTGCCCCCCTCCACTACCTCTCAGCAAGTCGAATTAGTTGCCTTAACTCAAGCCCTCACTCTTGCAAAAAGACTACGCGTCAATATTTATACTGACTCTAAATATGCCTTTCATATTTTGCACCACCATGCTGTTATACAGGATAAAAGAGGGTTCCTCACTATGCAAAGGTCCTCCATCATTAATGCCTCTTTAATAAAAACTCTGCTCAAGGCCACTTTACTTTCAAAGGAAGCTGGAGTCATTCACTACAAAGGCCATCAAAAGGTGTCAGATCCCATTGCTCTAAGCAACCCTTATGCTGATAAGGTGGCTAGACAAGCAGCTAGCTTTCCAAATTCTGTCCCTCACGGCCAGTTTTTTTCCTTCACATCGGTCACTCTCACCTACTCCCCTGCTGAAACTTCCACTTATCAATCTCTTCCCACACAAGGCAAATAGTTCTTAGACCAAGGAAAATATCTCCTTCCAGCCTCACAGGCCCATTCAATTCTGTCATCATTTCATAACCTCTTCCATGTAGGTTACAAGCTGCTAGCCCATCTCTTAGAACCTCTCATTTCCTTTCCATCCTAAAAATCTATCCTCAAAGAAATCACTTCTCAGTGTTCCATCTGCTATTCTACTACCCCTCCCTTTCCTACACATCAAGCTCGAGGATTTGTCCCTGCCTAGGACTGGTAAATTGACTTCACTCACATGCCCCGAGTCAGAAAACTAAAATATCTCTTAGTCTAGGTAGACACTTTCACTGGATGGGTAGAGGCCTTTCCCACAGGGTCTGAGAAGGCCACAGCAGTCATTTCTTCCCTTCTGTCAGACAGTTCCTCAGTTTGGCCCTCCCACCTCTATACAGTCTGATAACGGACCAACCTTTACTAGTCAAATCACCTAGTTTCTCAGGCTCTTGGTATTCAGTGGAAACTTCATATCCCTTACCATCCTCAATCTTCAGGAAAGGTAGAACGAACTAATAGTCTTTTAAAGACACACCTCACCAAGCTCAGCCTCCAACTTAAAAAAGGATTGGACAGTACTTTTACCTCTTGCCCTTCTCAGAATCAGAGCCTGTCCTCGAGATGCTACAGGGTACAGTCCATTTGAACTTTTATATGGACGCACTTTCTTGCTTGGCTCCAACATCATCCCAGACACCAGCCCTCTAGGCAACTATCTTCCAGTCCTTCAATGGGCTAGATAGGAAATTCGCCAGGCTGCTAATCTTCTCTTGCCTACTCCAGATCCCCAGCGATATGAAGACACCCTAGCTGGATGATCTGTTCTTGTTAAGAATCTGACCCCTCAAACTCTACAACCTCAATGGACCGGACCCTACTTAGTCATCTATAGTACTCCAACTGCTGTCCACCTGCAGGATCCTCCCCACTAGATTCACCATTCCAGAATAAAGTTGTGTCCATTGGACAGCCAGCCTAATCCCTCCTCTTCCTCCTGGAAGTCACAAGTACTCTCCCCTACTTCCCTTAAACTCACTCATATTTCTGAAGAACAGTAATAACCCTTATGAGCCTAATACATCCCTTCATTCTATTAGGTCTGTTCATCCTTACCCTACTTTTTGCAACAGGGCTTTACGAAGTCACCCCCACCACTTAGGCTGAGCCCCAAAAAACTAGTCATCCCTACTATCTTCTGTCTAGTCATACTCCTATTCTCTGTTCTCAACTACTTATAAATGCCCTACTCTTGTTTACACTGCCAGTTTTTTTCAAGCCATCACAGCTGATATCTCTTGGTGCTATCCCCAAACCACCACTCTTAACTCCCTCTTAGAGTGGATAGATGATCTTTGCTGGCAGGGCACCCTCCAGTACTTCCACCCTGATGAAGTTCTATTCTTTACTTTTATACTCACTCTTATTCTCATTCCCATTCTTATGCCACCCTTTACCTCTCCCCAGCTATCTCCACCACACTATCAACCTTACCCATTCTCTCCTAGCTGCTTCTAATCCCTCCTTAGCAAACAACTGCTGGCTTTGCATTTCCCTTTCTCCCAGCGCCTACACAGCTGTCCCCACCTTACATGCAGACTAGGCTACATCTCCTGTCTCCTTACACCTCTGAACTTCCTTTAATAGCCCTCACCTTTACCCTCCTGAAGAACTCATTTACTTTCTAAACAGGTGCAGCAAGACTTCGCAAGACATTTCACATCAGCAAGCAGCCACCCTCCTCCACACTTACTTAAAAAACCTTTCTCCTTATATTAACTCTACTCCCCCCATATTTGGACCTCTCACAACACAAACTACTATTCCAGTGGCCGCTCCTTTATGTATCCCTCGGCAAAGACCCACTGGAATTCCCCTAGGTAATCTTTCACCTTCTCAATGTTCCTTTACTCTTCATCTCCAAAGCCCAACTACACACATCACTGAAACAATTGGCACATTCCAGCTCCATATTACAGACAAGTCCTCTATCAATATTGACAAACTTAAAAATGTTAGCAGTAATTATTGCTCAGGAAGACACTTACCCTGTATTTCACTCCTTCCTTGGCTACCTTGCTCATCAGACTCTCCTCCCAGGCCCTCTTCTTGTTTACTTATACCCAGCCCTGAAAATAACAGTGAAAAGTTGCTCATAAATACTCAACGTTTTCTTATACACCATGAAAATTGAACCTCCCCCTCTACATAGTTACCCCATCAGTCCCCATTACAACCTCTGATGGCTGCCGCCCTAGCTAGATCCCTAGGAGTCTGGGTACAAAACTCCGCTTTCAGCACTCCTTCTCACCTTTTTACTTTGCGTCTCCAGTTTTGCCTCGCACAAGGTCTCTTCTTCCTCTGTGGATCCTCTACCTACATAGGTCTACCTGCTAATTGGACAGGCTCATGCACACTAGTTTTCCTTACCCCCAAAATTCAATTTGCAAATAGGACCGAAGAACTCCCTGTTCCCCTCATGACACCGACACAACAAGAAAAAAGCTATTCCACTAATTCCCTTGCTGGTTGGTTTAGGACTTTCTGCCTCCACTATTGCTCTCGGTACTGGAATAGCAGGCACTTCAACCTCTGTCATGACCTTCTGTAGCCTGTCTAATGACTTCTCTGCTAGCATCACAGACATATCACAAACTTTATCAGCCCTCCAGGCCCAAGTTGACTCTTTAGCTGCAGTTGTCCTCCAAAACCGCGGAGGCCTTGACTTACTCACTGCTGAAAAAGGAGGACTCTGTATATTCTTAAATGAAGAGTGTTGTTTTTACCGAAATCAGTCCAGCCTGGTGTATGACAACATAAAAAAACTCAAAGATAGAGCCCAAAAACTTGCCAACCAAGCAAGTAATTATGCTGAACCCCCTTGGGCACTCTCTAATTAGATGTCCTAGGTCCTCCCAATTCTTAGTCCTTTAATACCCATTTTTCTCCTTCTTTTATTCGGACCTTGTATCTTCCGTTTAGTTTCTCAATTCATCCAAAACTGTATCCAGGTCATCACCAATCATTCTATATGACAAATGTTTCTTCTAACAACCCCACAATATCACCCCTTACCACAAGGTCTCCCTTCAGCTTAATCTCTCCCACTCTAGGTTCCCACGCTGCCCCTAATCCCGCTTGAAGCAGCCCTGAGAAACATCGCCCATTCTCTCTCCATACCACCCCCCAAAAATGTTTGCCGCCCCAACACTTCAACACTATTTTGTTTTATTTTTCTTATTAATATAAGAAGGCAGTAACTACGGAAGGTGATGGATAAGTTCACTTGTTTGTAGTAATCATTTCACTATGTATAGCAAAATAATGTGCTTTATACCTTAAATACATACAATGAGAATAAATTTTTAAAAAGATAAATGTTTAAAAAAGAAGAATGAACTCTACTGTGGTTTCACTGATTGTAACAAGTGCACCCCTGGTGAGGGATGTTCACAGTGGAGGAGGCTGTGCCATGTCGGGGCAGGGGGTGGATGGGAACTATCTGTCCCTTCCACTTAATTTTGCTGTGAACCACAAACTGCTCTAAAAAATAAAGTATATTCTTTCTAATGGGCAAAGGATTGAACAGGCATTTCTCCAAAGATATACAAATGGCCAATAAGCTCATGACAAGATACTGCACACCATTAGTCATCAGGGAAATATAAATCAAAACCACACTTCACACCCACACTCAGGAGCCTCACAAAGGTGTGTGGGCTCAGGTGACACAGTTGACACAGTCTCTGAATTCCAATTCCTTGGCTGGTCCAGCAAGAGAGAGTGGGGTGCCGGGGGCGGGGATGAAGGCAATGTTGGCCTCTGCGGTCAGGCTCCTGGTGCTCATCCTCCATGGGCCCTAGAGAACGTGTGGAATGATCCGTGCATGGGCCCCTGTGTTCCTGAGGACAGGGAACTGATGTTCCAGGACACAGAACCCAACACAGTGGATGCAGCTCAGGACAGATTCAGGAGCCTGTTTTGTTTCTGCTGTTAGCTATTTGTGACTTGGCCAGTCCTGTTCCTCCCTGGGCTGGGGCTGATGATCACTGGATGAGGTGACCCAGGGCCCCTTCCCACTCTAACGCCAGTAACTACTTTTTGCTCCTGCTTTTGGTGACTCAAAGAGGTAATTTGTAGCCTGCAAAGTGGCAGTGACAAAGTCCCCAATAGCAAAGCACAGCTAATTAAAGCCTGGTGATGTCAATACATTTTGCAAACCAGAGCCACACACACACATGCACAGGTTATTTCTAAAAGACTCCATCCATGACTCAAGAAAGCTCCCTGCAAGGATGTCACAGCCACATACCCCAACCAAGTCTCCCTACTTGGCCCAAGCCACCCTCCCAGCCACATCCCAGGAGTATGCTGTGTCTGAAGACAGCAAGCTTTCAGACAAGGCGGAGACAGAGGCAGCAGCCCAGCCCAGGGAATCAAGCCATCATCACTGTGATAGTTAATATTGAGTGTCAACTTGATTAGATTGAAGAATGCAAAGTAATGATCTTGGGCGTGTCTGTGAGGGTGTTGACGAAGGAGATTAACATCTGAGTCAGTGGACTGGGAGAGGCAGGCCCACCCTCAATCTGGGTGGGCACCGTCTAATCAGCTGCCAGCGTGGCCAGAAGAAAAGCAGGCAGAAGAACACGGAAAGACTAGACTGGCTGAATCTTCTGGCCTCCATCTTTCTCCCATGCTGGATGCTTCTTGCCCTCTAACATCAGATTCCAAGTTCTTCAGCTTTGGGAATCGGACTGGCTTCCTTGTCCCTCAGCTTGCAGACAGCCTATTGTGGGACCTCAGCTTGTGGTCATGTGAGTCAATACTCCTTAATAAACTCTGCTTTATATATACATCTGTCCTATTAGTTCTGTCTTTCTAGAAAATCCCAACTAATACAATCATCATCATACATTTCACACTCGGAGACTCATCTGCACGTCCACCACACTGCAAGTCAAGAACCCTTCCCACCACACAGCCACACTTGCTATTGACTAGATTGGCCACTCCGAGAGCTGTGAGACATAAGAGCACTGTGGAGGAGGGGCAGGGAGACTGAGGCAGGGCATGCCCAACTGCCCACCTGCCTGACGGATGCTCCCTATCAAGGTTTCAATCGTCGAGAATGAGAACATCAAAACCATTTTCATGTCATCCCGGTCCTTGGAAAAGGGACTGTCTCAGCCACATCTGCCTGTTTGAGTGAATTTATATTCTGCAGGTGTCACCAATGGAAGAATTATACAGGTCAGGCGAGTCACTTCGGAGCAGTGCAGGGTTGACCTTGCTCTCAGCCTGTCAGTGAGATGTATTCTGCCTTTGGGATTGCTTGCTGCCTTCAGGAGACCACGCTCTGAGTCATAGCAGTACCTTCTATCCATCTCACCTTCTTCTGCTCCACTCTTCCACCAGAGGGTACCGTCAGCTCGCAGCTCCTCCTGCAAGGGACCACAAACTCCAGAAGGGCCCAAGGCTCCCCAGGAGGTGAGGACCATGGCTAACTGGGAAGGAAAACCAGTTTCTTATGGACGTCAGTGACTCCTGAATCTGTCAGTAGATGACCCTTTAAGAGGACTGCTGGCCACTGTCCTCCTCTGCAGCCGTCAGTGTGCGGGCCCTGCTACGTGCAGACAGATGTGCCACACCTGCTCAGCTCTGAAAAGGACTCAGAGTGATGGAAATTATTTCTTTGGGAATGGACACAGGAAAGCGTTGATTGTGAAGAGGTTTGTGTCAGGCCTCTGAGCCCAAGCTAAGCCATCATATCTCCTGTGACCTGCACATATACATCCAGATGGCCTGAAGCAACTGAAGATCCACAAAACAAGTGAAAATAGCCTTAACTGATGACATTCCACCATTGTGATTTGTTTCTGCCCCACCCTAACTGATCAATGTACTTTGCAATCTCCCCCACCCTTAAGAAGGTTCTTTGTAATCTCCCCCACCCTTAAGAAGGTTCTTTGTAAATCTCCCCACCCTTGAGAATGTACTTTGTGAGATCCACCCCCTGCCCGCAAAACATTGCTCCTAACTCCACCACCTATCTCAAAACCTGTAAGAACTAATGATAATCCCACCATCCTTTGCTGACTCTCTTTTCAGACTCAGCCCGCCTGCATCCAGGTGAAATAAACAGTCTTGCCCACACAAAGCCTGTTTGGTGGTCTCTTCACACGGACGTGCGTGAAAGTTTGCTCATCACACCCCAGGGTGAGGGCCGTGGCTTGACAAAAGTCTGGTGATAACCGTCCACGCGGGAGGAGCACCACCTCATCCCAGGCAAAGGAGGAGAAACCTCCCCCTCAAATCTGGAACCTGCAGAGAGCAGAGCCACCTGGCTCAGCAAAGGGCTCAGCAGAGGAGAAGACTGTAAGGTTCTTGTATCAGTTCGAACCCCAAGAGCAAGCGAGCCAACAGACAACACGAGGCAGTGTGGAGCCACATGTTGTTTTAATGAGTGCCTGGGTGCAGGTGGGCTGAGGCCTAACATGGCGTCAGCACCAAGTGAGGATGGGGCAAAGGTTTTATAGTTTCCTGTAAACAGGAAGTGTCCTATTCTGATGTAACTGCTGCATTGTACCCGGATGGCCTCTTTCTCGATCTCCAGGGGTACGCGTCTTCCGGCCAACTCTCTTCCTGCTTCTGCTATCTTGTGGGCGCACGCTGCTGACACAAGTGGCCTTGGAGCTAGGCCTGAGAATGGAGGGGCTACTCATCCCCTTAAGCTTTCAGGCCCGGGGAGTATCTTACAGAGGTGGATGCAGGAGATGTTCAGGTCCATCCTGGTGGCTCCAGTTTCCAGCTTTAGGAAGAGGGCAAGCGGCTGGGTGGAGCTGCAGGTTCAATCATCTACATAACTGATTTCATTTTCCCAGCAGCCCTGAGAAAGGGGTAGCATGACCTATTCTATTTCTTTTATTGATTCAAAATCGTTGTGCATAGTTTTTGGGTGCATGTGTACCATGCATAGTAATCAAATCAGGGTGATTGGGGTACCCAATTTTGGAAGTGAGGCAGCTGAAATTCAGGAAGGCAAAGTCACAGCCACAAGCTCACACAGCAGAGAGGTGACACCATGGAAACAACCCTGGTGCGATTCTAGCCCAACCTTCCCTTGAGTGTTTCCTGCGGATGCAGCTGGGCCAGCCCCTGGAGAGTCAGCAGGTTTGCCCACCACAACCCTGGGGTCTGAGAGCCACACGTGGGCAAATATCCTCCCCTCAGGCTATGGGGTACTCTGGGGTGACAGAGAGAGTCCCTGAAAGGAGCCAGGCACATTCCTCAGCCCCAGGCTCAAAACAAACAAGCCCAGTACAAACACATCCCATCTTCCCATCTCACCACATATCGCCATATATCTCTCAAACTTCCTGAGCCCAGTACAAACACATCCCATCTTCCCATCTCACCACATATCGCCATATATCTCTCAAACTTCCTGAGCCCAGTACAAACACCACCAGGAAAGTCTCCGATAAGGGGACAGCCGTTCAAAGTTTTACTGAAAAAGCGGGAACCAAAAGAATTCCTTTGTTCCCCTGTAACTCTCAGGCTATAAAAAGCAAACACTCGCATTGTTCAGGGCCCTCTTGTATGCTGTGGAATGGAGGGACCAGGTTCGAACTTGTAGTAAAGATCCTTGCCGCTTGGCTTTGACTCTGGACTCTGGTGGTCTTCTTTGAGGAACAAATGGTCTGGGCATAACATCCCCACCCTGTCCTCACAGAGGAAAGACAAGAGACAATGCAATCAGGGATAATGAGGACCAGGAGAAAATGAACCCCAAGCACCTGATCCCAGCTCAGGATCAAGGAAGGCTGCTTGCAGGAAGTGGCCTTTCTGCTGAGATAAGAGGATGTCCAGGAGTTTGTCCATGAAGAGTCAAATTCCATAAAATATTTGCAGAGGTTTGTTCTGAGCCAAATATGAGTGACCATGGCCCGTGACACAGCCCTCAGGAGATCCTGAGAACAGGTGCCCAAGGTGGTCCGGGTGCAGCTTGGTTGTATACATTTTAAGGAGACATGAGACTTCAGTCAAATACATTTAAGAAATACATCATTTCAGTCCAGAAGGGTGGGACAACTCGAAGGGTGGGGGAGGGTGGGTGGTTCCAGGTTATAAGTAGATTTAAAATTGGTCTAATTGGCAATTAGTTGAAAGAGTTATCGATAGAAAGGAATGTCTGGATTGTGATAAGGGGTTGTGGAGACCAGTGTTTTATTATTTATTATTAGGCCTCCAGGCAGCAGACTTCAGGGACAATAGACTGTAAATGCTTCTTAACAGACTTAAGGTCTGTCTTGATGTTAATGCCGGAGGGAGGGGTAGAATGAGGCATGTCCGACCCCCACTTCCCATCATGGCCTGAACCAGTCTTTCAGGTTACATTTTAGGGTGCCCTTGCAGAGGAGGAAGTCCATTCAGATGGTTGAGGGGCCTTAAAATTTTATTTATGGCTTACAAGTTGGTCAGGAGAAGAATAGAGAGAGAGGAAGGTGGGGTATTCCTGGCAGAGGGTCAGGGTGGGGAGTGGCCAAGAAGTGAGAGAGGGCATTTGCAGCCATTGAGGAATGACAAGAAGTCAGGCTGCCTGGGGTAGAGTTGGGGACAGGAGAGTAGACAGGGTTCAGAGGGGTCGGAGGTCAGAGGGCACCATGTCAGGGTTCAGAGGGGTCGGAGGTCAGAGGGCACACATGCTGGAGGAACTGCAGGTTCTCAGCTTGAAGGTTCTCTGATTTGGGGGAGAGTGGCATGACTAGATTTGAGTCACGTGGAGCCCCCAGCCAAGAAGCCAGCCACACCAGCAGCGGATGATGAGGACGATAACATGGACCTGTTTGGCAGTGACGGTGAGGAGGACAAGGAGGCAGCACTGGTGGTCAAGTCCTCCATCCTCCTGGATGTCAAGCCTTGGGACGATGAGATGGACATGGCCCAGTTGGAGGCCTGTGCACGCTCCATCCAGCTGGACAGGCTGGTCTGGGGGGACTCCAAGCTGGTGCCCATGGGCTACGGTATCCAGAAGCTGCGGATTCAGTGTGTGGTGGAGGACGACAAGTTGGGGACAGACTTTCTGGAAGAGGAGATCACCAAGTTTGAGGAGCATGTGCAGACGGTCAACATCACAGCTTTCAACAAGATCAGAAGCCTCAGTGTGTGTGTGCACATGTGCGTGAGGCCCTGCCATGATTAAAAACTGAGACGGGCAAAAAAAAAAAAAAAAAAAACTCCCTGGCTCTGCTGACGGCACCATATCTCAGTTCACTTAGGCAGCCATAACACAAATACCGCAGGCTGGGTGGCTTCAACAACAAACTTGTATTTCTCACCGTTCAGGAGGCCAGGAAGTCCAAGATTGAGGCACTGGCAGATTTGGTGTCTGGTGAGGCCCGCTTCCGAGTTCATTGTGTCCTCACTTGGTGGAAGGGGCACCCATCAGGGGACAGTGGTGATAATTTGGGTGTAAGATAGTGATGATGACTTGGGTGAAGTTTGTGTCCTTCACAAAGACATGTTGAATTCCCCGTACCTGGGAATGGGACTTTATTGGAAATAGGCTCTTTGCAGATTTATTAAATTAAGATGAGTTCATACCCAATTAGCGTGGGCCCTGATCCAACAGCACTGGCGTCCTTCTAAGAAGTGGAAACAGACACAGAGGCGGGCAGAACACCAGTGACAACAGAGGCAGAGGCTTGAAGTGATGCGTCTACATGCCAAAGAGTGCCAGGGATGCTGGCAAGCCCCAGACGCTGGAAGACAAAAGGAAGGACCCTCCTGCGGAGCCTCAGGGAAAGCCAGTGCCTGGTGACACCTGGATTTTGGACGTCTGGCCTCTAGAACTGCCAGAGAACACATTTTTGTTGTTCAAGCCACGAGGTTTGTGATATTTTATTTCTGCAACCACAGGAAACTAGTCCAGGTCCACCCTTCACTGAGATCAGAAAGGAGGGGGACAAGGATGATTTGTAGGGATGGGAGGAGGGGAAGAGAGAGGATGCAGCTTAGACTGTTTGGGGAGCAGGAGACACCCTGCAAGGGCACTGGGAATGCTGCTGACCACACAGATCAGGGCTCAGGCTAAACGCTGGTGGGAGAGACAGGTCTGGAGATCAGCTCAGGGTGAAGTGGCTGAGCTCCTCAGCCGAGAGCCACGTGCAACACGGGGCCAAGCACAGAGGCTGCCTGCATGGGACTCTCGCCTCCACTGGGGCTGGGGATGTGGCATTGAGTGGAAGCCTCAGTAACCTCAGCAGTGAATTGAACGAGATGCCAGCACCCCCTGTAGGGTGACTATGAGGATCAAAGACTTCATCTGTGTCCATGCTGAGCATGCAGACTCACGCACAGCAAGTGCCCGGTACATAGGACTTGCCATTGCCCCTGTGATGGTCACAATTTCCCAAACAGAGAGTCCCCAAGATAAAAGTGATCTGTGATCAAATATTTGCAACATCCCCCTTTGGAAGTCCATAGCACATATTTGCACATTAAAGGCTCTGAGAAGTCCTGCAGGGAAGACACACTCAAACCTGAAGTCTTCAAATACAATTTTCTTTAGTGCAGGCTGTACCTGAGTCTTTGATGTGCTAATGCCTATTGGGATTCTTCAAGAAGAAGAGTCACAGACAGGTTAAGTGACTTGCCCAAGTCACACAGCTAGCCAGTCTCACTGGGGTGGGGAGCCGGAGACCTTACACTTTGCTGCCACTAGGATGCCGGTGCCTGGCATGGCACAGTGCTAATTTGGGATGGATTCCATTGCTCCATGAGTTGGGAGGGGGAGAGGTGTGCAAAGGGAGACAGAGAGGGCCTCCTACCCGATCCCATTTTTCTTGGCTTCATTCCCCAATGACTAGCAGGTGACTCCATCATCCGGTGCAGTGTAGAAGATGCTATTCTGGGCACACTGGGACATTTGCCGCTAAGCAATCACTCTTGGACTGCAGGTGTCACAGTCTACTCCGCACCCCTTAGTGCTCCCCCTGAAACGTGAGATATTCACTCGCTTATTCTCTGAGATTCTGTGGGCACCTGCACCTGCCAAGCACAGCACTGGATGCCGGGGGAGAGGCAGAGACACAAGGAGAGCTTAGCAACTCTCTCCTTGGGTCTCTCCTGCGTGGCTGAGCAACTCTTCAATACCATGGAGGCCCCTGTTTCAGAGGGACCTCTTGCTGAGCACCTTCCTGAGGGTCTGATGGAAGACAGAAGGGGCAGGACTTAGAGGGTGGTGGGTGACCGAGGCACCGGGGGAGGGGCTCTGCAGGGCAGTCAGTGACACCTCCCCGGGGGGTCACAGATGAGTCAGTCGCATGAGGGTGGAGGAGGTGTGGGAGCTGCAGGCAAACAGGCCATCAGGAGAGGAGCCCAGCGACCTGAGAACCAGGTTTGCCAGGGAGGCTCAGGGAGACTCCTGAGGAGGGAGCTGCCGTGGTTGGGGGTAGGGGGTGGGAGGAAGAAAGGACGTTGGTGAGGCAGGTCCCACCCAGGCCAAATTTCCTGCTCAAGACTTTGACCTTCCAGTTGACAGTGCTTTGGAACTCAGGAGCCCCCGGGGGGAGAAAGATTCCTTGGGATTTCTCAGGCAGGGAAGACCCAATGTCTGGGAGCCTGGGCTTTGGGGTGGGGATAGACCCTGACGAGCTGTGTGACCTGAAGCAAGTCCCTTCGCCCCTCGAGAGCTCAAGCTTCCTCTCTGTAAAATGGGCAACACAATCGTCTCTAGCACGTTAGAGTTGTTGCCGGGATTTAAAAAGATCATGTGGGTGAAATGCCTCGCGTGGCTCCTGGCCCAGGCAAGGCTCAGACAGCAGTGACCTACCAGCCGCAGAGGCAGTTGTGGCTACTGATGTGTTGGAAAGGGAAGGCAGCAAGCGGAGGGGGACACATGGCTTCACCATTCATTTATTCTCAGCCAACTGTTTAGCTAAGAGTGTGGGCCATGTGCCAGGCATGAGAGCTGTGCAGGGGCAATGGTAACAAACGCCAGCAATCCTGACTCCTCCCAGCACAGAACGCCGTCCAGGCTGGGTGAGAGACACTAACCTAGCCGTCACACCGACAGTCAGGAAAAGATCAACACCATCTAGGCAACAAATGCAGGCTTCTGCCATGATGGAGAGAGTAGAGTCAGAGAAGAGCACGTGGACTGGAAGGCGTTGGGAAGGCCCTGGAGATGGAGCTGATGGGGACACAGAGAAGAGAACGCAGATGAGCGTGTGGCTGAGGGCTGATGCGGGCAATGGGGACAGGTCAGCCCACGAGGCGGGTTCAACAAGAGGATGAGCTACATTCCACACAGGTTGAGTTTAAGGAGCTGCAGGACGTCCAGTGGGGGCTGCATAGAAAGACATAGCGGCATCTGCTAATGAGGAGAAGCACTCTCCACGCCACCCTGTCCCCCCTGTACCAAACCCCTCTCCGTGCAGGTGCATGGTGTATGGCAAAGTGGCACACAGCCCGTGGGAGTGTCGGATTGTCGTTCTGAGTCTATTTCTCCTTGCGGGCCGCCGCACAGACAGTAAATGATGCAATTCTGCTGGGGCGCAGACGGGTGAGCTCTGTTTCCACAGCAATGCCGGGCTGTGCTTCCAACATCTCTCTCTGGGGATCTTCCCACAGCAGAAAAACATGTGGTAAGTAGAAAAGCTTGCTGAGAGACCTCAAGGCCTCCACTTCAGTCTGCAACTTGGAAACTTCCAGCAGACGAGGAGATACAAGAGACAGGAGAAGGGTGAGAAGAAGAGGGGGCCAGGAAGGGACAAGGAGGCAGGATTGGCCTCCTTGAGCAGCTCTCGTCTCTGAAATGGTGAAAGAACGGCCGTCGAAATGCAAAGCTCTGCTCTAGGAGTAGAAGCGAAGGCTGCTGAGGCATCATTCACCACTTACCTGAGGGACGACCGATGAGTGGAATAACCAAGCGATTCTCAGGAGCTCCTGCTCTCAAGCCACGGACTCTTAGGACTAAAGACATGTTCTTGGGACTCGATGCCATTAGCACGTCCTGCCCCAAATCAAACCCTTCTCCTGTACAGGTTTCCAGACCGAGCCTTCCTCGGTCCCACCCTCAGCTGTCTGTGAGTCACCCCTACCCACTGCAGCTCCCCGTTGGCAAATGACGAAAAATTGGGCCACATTATCACCGATACCATGTGCATCAAGAAAACAAATTAAGTCTAACATTTGTGCGGTGACAGCTGACCTTTGCATGATTAAAATGAATGGCTGCAAAAGGAGGCAGAATAAAGATGTTTAACTTAGTGAAGCAAGCTTGGAAGCCTGGGGATGTTTCTGGGCAAACCTGAAGGTGAGACAAAAACAGGGTCACACTGCCTGCTGGCACCTGTTGGCCAGAAGAGGGGCCACTGTTGGGGAGAAGGGCCGGGGCATGGGCTCCCAGACCAAGAGAGTGAGCATGGCCTCCCCTGGCCCTGACCTGGCCCAGCTCAGCTGGGCGCACCAGTCTCTTCCAGTGCCTGCATCGAGCTCTCTGCTGTTTCATCTCCCCCAGTTCTCATCGCTCCTGTTAGTTCAAGCTTTGTCACTGTATGCCCTGGGACTGGCCTAAGTGGTGGCTTCATAAATATGGAAGGGGCCTGGTGCAGTGGCTCATACCTATAATCCCAACACGTCGGGAGGCCGAGGTGGGTGGATCACTTGAGGTCAGGAGTTCAAGACCCACCTAGCCAACATGGTGAAATCCCATTTCTACTAAAAAATACAAAAATTAGCCAGGCGTGGTGGTACACACCTGTAATCCCAGCTACTCAGGAGGCTAAGGCAGGAGAATCACTTGAACCCAGGAGGCAGAGGTTGCAGTGAGTCAAAATCACGCCACTGCACTCCAGCCTGGGTGACAGAGTAAGACTACCTCAAAAAAGAAATAAATGAAAATAAATAAATGTGGAATGAATGAGTCAAAGCTCCTTAAGGATGGTGTGTATTTCTTTTGCCTTCTTCATGGGACCCAGCCTCCAGCTGGGCAGACGTGACCCCTCTGAGATCTGCAGAACCTGCTTCTGTCTCTAGCAGGCTCTCCTCACACGGCCATATGTCTTGTGGGAGGTAGACAGACCTGTGCTCCTTGAAGACAACGACCATGTCTAAGTAATTGTGTATTTTTCTCCACGTAACACTGCACTTATATAGCTGGAGATTCAATCATTGTGTTAAGTGAGCAGGGTATAAGTGATGTAGGGGTCTTGCTTCTCTGATTTTGGGTGGAGTTCATGTGACACTAGCAGGAATCATAAAGAAGGCACGGATCTGGTTCTTTGTGCAGAAGAGGCATGGAATGGTTGGTGTTGGACTGCAAAGAGCTCAGATGACCCACTGTTCAGCAGCATTTCCCCATTCTTTGTCTTGGCAAAGTCTTCTTCATTTTCTGTATCTGCAGAACTTCCTTGACAATGTGGACAGGTAAGAAGAATGAATAATTGCTTCAATGGCTGAAATGTGTTGAGCAGTTCCTATGGCCACATATGAACAGTGTATGAGAGAATATGTATGAGAGAATACATTCCTGTGATTTTTAAGCTGCCCAGCTCAAGATACTTAATTATGACCACCTAGGAACCTAACAGGGGCCACATATGCTTAGCACACGCCACCTTACCAATCATCCCAGCAGCCCCAGGAGGTGGAGACCTGTTAAAAGTTGAATTGTGTCCCTCCAGAAAGGTATGTTAAAGCCCTAACCCCCCCATACCTTTCAGTGTGACCTGATTTGGTGCTAGGGTCTTTGCAGATGCAACTGAGTTAGGAGAAGGTCTTCGGGTAGGTTCTAATCCAATATGACTAGTGTCCTTCTAAGAAGAGGAGACAGACACACAAGGGGGAGTTGGCCATGTGACCACAGAGCCAGTAATTGGAGTGATGCTACCACAAGCCGAGGGATTCCAGGAGCCACCAGAATCTGGAAGAAGCAAGGAAGGACCCTCCCCCAGAGGCTTCTTAGTGAGCATGGCCCTGCCCACGCCTTGATTTCTGAGTTCTGGCCTCCTGGGCAGGTGAGATAATAAATTCCTGTGATTTTTAAGCCACCCAGCTTGTGGTACTTGACTATGACAACCTAAGAAAGTCATAGAGGGCTATTATCATCTCAATATTGCTGTTGAAGAAACAGACTCTGATGACTAATATTGCGCGTCTACTTGATTGATTTGAAGGATGCAAAGTATTGTTCCTGGGTGTGTCTGTGAGGGTGTCGCCAAAGGAGATTAACATTTGAGTCAGTGGACTGGCAGAGGCTGACCCACCCTCAATCTGGGTTGGCACCATCTAATCACCTGCCAGCAAAGCTAGAATAAAAGCAGGCAGAAGAACGTGGAAGGAATAGACTGGCTGAGTTTTCTGGCCTCCCTCTTTCTCCTGTGCTGGATGCTTCCTGTCCTCGAATACTGAACTCCAAGTTCTTCAGCTTTTGGACTCTTGGACTTATACCAGTGGTTTGCCAGGGGCTCCTGGGCTTCCCTACTTTCAAGGTTTTGGGACTCGGACTGGTTTCCTGGCTCCTCAGCTTGCAGATGGCCTATTGTGGGACTTCACCTCGTGATCGTGTGAGTCAGTTCTCCTAATAAACTCCCCTTCACATATACGTCTATCCTATTAGTCCTGTCCTTCCAGAGAACCCTGACTAATACAGGCTCAAAGAGGTTAAGCATGTTGCCCAGGGTCACAGAGCTAGTAGGTTAAAGTACACATGCAGAAGCCCATTGCAAAGGCAACGGGCGTGCACCTGCCACGTGAGAGAATCACCCACCGTGCCCTCCAGTCGCCAGACTGTATCTGACCCATGTGGATGGAAACCATTCTCATATAGATGGTCCGCTTCCATGCCTCCCTAATCCTGGAAAGTAATTGACTTCTTTTTATATGAGTAAAGAACTTTGTGCACATGCACTTGTGTGGTTACAGAGAGCACCGTTGGGAGCTGCCGTGAAGCCATTTTGTTTTCTTCTGCAGTGGCAGGCTGTCGTCTGCCATGTCTCCTGGCATCTGCCACTAGCAGGCTCTTTGATGTCAGATTTTCTTAGGACTGAAAATGAGCTCACAGAGCTTTTGGGTAATTGTGTATTTATAAAAACATCATAATAAGAAGAATAACAACAGCTAACATTCGTGTGACAGTTACTGCCTCAGTTAATCCTCTGAAGCCTGCACAGTAAATGGCATTGCCCATGGTTTGATAAGGGTGAGACAATGAGGTTCCAGAATGCTATGTGCTCACATCCACACAGCCAGCAGGCAGCAGGACTGGATCCCAAACCTAGAGGCCTCAAACTTTTCTGACCTCAAGGGCAGAGCCGGGGTGGTCGGTGCACTCCACAATCCTAGCAGGTCTCCGGTTTGCAGAATTGGGGCGTTGCGCACTGAGAAAATGATGGACAAGGAGATCTTCAGAAGAGCAATCACAAAGCCGCTGGCGGGAGACTGAGGACGCAGCAGAGTGCTTCTTCCAAATGAGTACGAGACACAGACCACCATCCAGCAGACAACTCCAGCCCCTGAGCCCTGCCAAGGATGGCTCCTGCATCTCAGGGTGGGAAACACTGTCATCTCCAGTCTCCACCCTCTTGTCCACCCCTCCTTATGAATCACCACCACAAGCCCCACAGACAGCATCTTAACACCAGCAGCTCCTTGAATGCCACCAGGCTCAGCATACTCGGTGCGGTTGCATCAGCTCACAGGCTGTCAGCCTAGCACTGCTCGGCTTAATTTTAAGGCTGTGATTTATGTGCAAAAAGCAGTGGTTTCGGAAGGCTTGGAGGAGTTGGGGGAGGAGCAGGACGGGGCAGAAGCCAACAAACAGCCTTCCGCTGGAGGATCTGGAATGGAACCAAAGGAAGAGTCCAGGGAGGCTGGACCCTCAGGAAAGGAAGGTGCCTGGAGGAAATGCCAGGCTAGGGCAGGGAGGGAAAGTCTGAGAGAGGAAGGGGAACCCAAGTGGGAGGCAAAAAATGTGGTCAGGCCCAGGCCAGGGGGGCAGAGGACGGTCACCAAGACAGCAGCAAAGACAGACCGACACCTGGAGAGGGAGCAGAATGGAGGTGGTGACTCCACACCTTTCCCCACCAAGCCAGGCACTCGGAGCAGTTTGGGGGTGAGTTGCAACACTGCTGGTCCATCGGGTGCTTTTTTACCACTTAAAAAACAGTGTCCCCCTCTGGGCAGATAGCCCCTTCCAGGGCCTAAAGCTGAGCAAGGTGGGTAAGGGGTAGAATCAGCCAGGCAACCTGGTGCAGTGTACAACCTGAGCAACTGCCCTAGGCTGGGACCCCTCACCAGGCATAGGCAGGGTCTTTAAAGGATTGGCCCGAGAGAGGAGGAACATTAGCCCTGAACTTGAGGAAAGCCTCAGAAAGGGCAAAGAGCACCAGCTGGGCCTCCCAGTGCAGAGCTCCAGATGTGAAACCTTTGCTAACCTCCAGTGTGGATGTGAGTGACATGTTTTCAGAAAGAGTTCTTTGCCATGAATAATTCAACCGAGAATTCCAGGGTAAAGACAGGCTTTTCTGACTCTTCCCTGACTAGTGTTAATCTGTCTGGAAACATTAAAGATAAAATGTTGGCACCTGCAGAAACGTGGCGCGTTCTTGACGTTCTAAACAAGGATGTGCTGGCGAGGCGTGTGTCCGCTCAAGGCAGCGCCTCCGCCATCAAAAGACTTCACATCTGGAGCGACGTGATAGAGAAGAGAGAAGACAGTTAACGGCACTAAAAAGTTGGTTTGCCAAGAACACAGGACTAAATTACAGATCATCTCCCAGGAAGGCTCCATACTCAAGGCCTGAGAAGCAGGAAGGGGGCTGGGTCTGGAAGCGTTTGTTTATTTTTTTGTTTGTTTGTTTCAAGGAAATGGATTGACAGAATAATCAGTCCAGATGACAAGATTTCATCTGATGCACAAACTTTCAAAGAAAGTTTCTAGGCTTGGGAGGTTTGTGTAAATTAATAGCTACTCAAGGGAAGTACAAGGAGGGGCAGGCTTGGGCTCGACCGCAGGTCTTAGGTACATTTTCCAGCAGGGTGGGCTGCATTTGCAGGGCTCAGTGCTCCTTCTGAAGGCAAGTGACTCTGGGAGGCCTGCTGGGGTCAGACCCTCACGGAAGAACAGGCATGGCTGGAGGACCTCAGAAGCCGTCTGGGAGGAACGGGAGCCCAAAGGAGCAGTCAGGGGCAGGAAAGCATCTCTGTCCTACAGAGCTGGCAGGACGGTATCTCCCAGGACTTGGGGCTCAGGGACACGGTCCAGTGGAGTTACAAACAGGTGCAGGGAGGAGAAGGGTGCAAAGGGCATCCTAGGTGCAGACCCTGATGTGAGAGGGAACAAGGATATTTGCAGAATTGAGCTTGGTGTGACTGAAGCTGCAGAAGCCAGAGCTCCAGAGCTGAGACCAAAGAGGCAGAGCTGAGAGGCCATGAGGGCAGGGCCTGGGTGGGGCCCTGAAGAGGGGCTGTGCAGGGGTGGAGCTGTGCAGGGACCCTGCAGGGGTGAGAGGTGCTGGATCCTGCGGGTCATGCTAAAGGTTTGGACTGCAGCCTGCAGTCAATGGAGTTGCTGAAAGGGAATAAAGCGGGCAGGACGTGATAAAATGTGTACTTCGGAAAGGTCACTATAGCTTCAGGGTAAAGGATGGTTTGGAGCAAGAGACAGACAGAGGTGGCTGGGCTAGAAGATTGTTTCAAAAGTGCAGACAAGGTGGAGGGGGCTAAGTGAGCCAGTGCCATGGGGCAGGGGTGACAAAAGGTGAATGCATTTGGAACATACTGAAGACACAGACTCCACCATGGCAGAGAAAGGTTGGAATCCAGGATGCCCCAAGGTGAAGCTTAATCAAGCAGATTGATGCCATGGCCTGGTCCCTGAGCTGGGGAGCCCCAAGGGAGGCATAGGTGCAGGAGAAAAACAATAACAGTCACTGAGCCAGGTCACCCCTGAGGTTCCTAGGGAATGCCAGGTAGAGGTGGCCGACAGGTAGGTGTGTGGCTTCCACATGTTAGCCATGGACAAAGAAAGCAAGCAAGAGAAGACACCGGTGGGAGGAGGAAGATGGTTTGAGTTGAAATACTTGTGGCAGGAGCCTGTTGGTTTTGTGATGCTTCTGAGAGAAACAACCAACTGATGAAGGCTGCTCCACCCTGGGGTCAACCCTCTTAGAAACGCAGGGAATGGCCGGAAAACAAGGCATGCAGAGAAGTGCGAAAGCGCTCATGGGGAGGGCAGGAAAAGCCGGGGGCCACCAGGAGGCTGAAATCCATTTATTTTCCTTTAGAAACTAGTGACAGCTTTTCATGTTCTAGCATTCTCTGCAGAAATTCAGGAGTGTGTCCACATTCACCATGCATGCACTCTGCCTGTCGGAAGACGCTGAGGGAAAAATAGTGAAAATGGAAACAGAAGCCATAGTCCGTTTCTCCTACTTCAAGACAAATGACAGAAGGAGCCCTGCTCAGTCACACAGCAGCTCCCATTTCCACCTGCAGCACCTCCAGACACCAGCCCCAAAGGAGATGCTATTGTGTTTTGTTTTGTTTTGTTTTGCTTTGCTTTCTTCAGTGCAATGCCTTTTCTTCGTAGTTTAACCTCTCTCCACCCAACAAGGAGGACCAGAGAACAGGTGTCACTGCTCTTGAGGGAAACTCACAGGACACCCTTGAGAGCAAGTCATCCTCACAGCCTGCCAAGGAGTCATCTCGTTCCATAGGTTAAGGTGCCCACGTCTCCGGGGTCCCCTGAGGCCTTCGGGAGGAGTGACATTTTCAGCCTTAGACATCATCACGTGCGCTTCAAAATGTGGCTGAAAACGAAAAGCCCAAATCTGAGTTGGTTTATCCCATCAGCAGTGGAAGACCAGGATTCCAGGATGGATCAGAAAACAGGAAAATCGAGTTGGGAGTGGGGGCACTGCCTGGGGAGCCTGGGTGGAGGGCAGCACCTGGGGACGACCCTAAAGGGGCAGCGTTGCGCACTCAGCCACTCTGTGATTTTCCTCCAACCCTGTCTGCCCCAAAACGGTGCCCCCTGGAAGAACGTGAAAAGTGGGCTGCCTCAGTACCTTGATGCTCCCAACCACTGGTCAACCTGGACATTCAGCCACAGAGACCTCAGCTCACCCTGAGGTACTTGTTCATGTTTAATCGTCCTGAGGGATAGAAAGTTCATCCTCGTGTTGCACTGAATAGATCATTAAAGCTATTCATTGCCAGGCACAGTGACTCATGCCTGTAATCCCAGCACTTTGGGATGCCAAGGCAGGAGGATTGCTTGAGCCTAGGAGTTTGAGACCAGCCTGAGCAACAAAGTGAGACTCCTTCTATACAAAAAAAATTTTTAAACCCAGCTGGGTGTGGAGGTGTGTACCTCTATAGTCCCAGCTACTCGGGAGGCTGAGGCAAGAAGATTGCTTCAGCCTGGAGGTCAAGGCTGCAGTGAACCAAGATTGCACCACAGCACTCCAGACTGGGTGATTGAGTGAGATTGTGTCAAGAAAGAAAAAAGGGCCAGATATGGTGGCTCACACCTGTAATCCCAGCACTTTGGGAAATCGAGGCAGGTGGATTGCCTGAGGTCAGGAGTTCGAGGCCAGTCTGGCTAACATGGTGAAACCCCGTCTCTACTAAAAATACAAAAAAATTAGCTGGGCATGGTGGCGTGCACCTATAATCCCAGCTACTCGGGAGGCTGAGGCAAGGGAATTGCCTGAACTAGGAAGGTGGAGGTTGCAGTGAGCCAAGATTGCACCACTGCACTCAAGCCCAGGCGACAGAGCAAGACTCCATCAGAAAGAAAGGAAAGAGAGAAAGAGAGAAAGAGAGGAAGGAAGGAAGGAAGGAAGGAAGGAAGGAAGGAAGGAAGGAAGGAAGGAAGGAGAGAGAGAGAAAGAAAGAAGGAAAGAAAGAGAGAGAGAAAGAAAGAAAGAGACAGAGAGGGAGGGAGGGGGAGGGAGGGAGGGAAGGAGGGAGGAAGGAAAGAAGAGAGGAAGGAAGGAAGGAAGGAAGGAGAAAGGAGAGAGAGAGGAAGAGAAAGAAAGGAGACAGAGAAAGACAGGAAGAGAAAGAAAGGAGACAGAGAAAGACAGAAAGAGAAAGAAAGAGAAACAGAAGTGGAGGGGAAGGGGGAGGAGGAGGAGAGGGGAAGGGAGAGGAGGGGAGGGGAGGGGAGAGGAGGGGAGGGGAGA
The DNA here is from genome assembly GCF_029281585.2 of Gorilla gorilla gorilla. Classification (NCBI taxonomy): domain Eukaryota; kingdom Metazoa; phylum Chordata; class Mammalia; order Primates; family Hominidae; genus Gorilla; species Gorilla gorilla. Next base: position 236,477,804 of record NC_073224.2, read on the forward strand.
GGAGGGGAGGGGAGGGGAGAGGAGGGGAGGGGAGAGGAGGGGAGAGGAGGGGAGGGAAAAAGAGAACCTTTTCATCATCAGTGTGCTTCAGGAGGCACGTTACATAATCCCCCTCCTCACAACAGCCCTTCCCATAGATATGATCCCCATTTAATAGAAGAGAAAGGTGAGACTGAGAAATAATGACAGTCCTTATCTCTGATCTTGTCCCTGGCACTGTCTCCTTCAAAACTCACAACTCAGAGTCATCACCCCCATGTTGCAGTTGAGGAAATGGAGGTGTAAGAGACAGCAGGGCTCCACAGCCCATCCCAGCACACAGCCGAGATTCTAGTTCAGATCACTTGGTCCTCGGGATGCCTTGCAGTCAATCTCACCATTCCCAGCCTCAGGCATTACTTCTGTCTTACGGCTCCGTCCGTCTTCCACACACCCCACAAGCATTTGGATCACAGTTGCGTCCTTCTATCTCTGCTGTCCCTGCGTTTTGCTGGGTGAATGTCCCCGGGTAACCCTGATCCTTGTTTGAAAGGCAGGTTCCAGGGCTCAAGGGCACAGGGGCAGGGACAGAAAGAGCGAGAGAAATAGAGAAAGAGAAAGACAGACAGAGAGATCCGGGCTGAGGACCACCGGTGTCTGCCTTATCCAATCTTTGCGGGATCACCCTGAAAGCTGGGCGGCAGCCCCTGGTCCAAAACTGAGAAGCTAATACAGATGTCCCTTCTCCCTCCAAGCGGCCCTTTGGAATCTCCTGACCTGCATGAGTGACTTGAGGCAGAGACAGAACCGAGATAATGAGCCAAGCTGCTGTCTGGGTAAAGTTTACTGTCATTAAGCACTATCTCAAGAGTGTCTGCAATGTACACACACACACATAGTGTGTTCTCTCCATTCTCTTACGCAGTGCGCCCTGACCCATATACTTACAGCAGACTGTCTGTCACTCACCACGGAGCCTCCTGGGGGCCCATGGAGAGCGTCCCCTCCCGCATGGCTCATGCCCCGCCCCCATGAGGTTTGGTGGTGGTGGGTGGGACTCGGGTCGCGGGACACCCAGGGGCCTCTCAAGTTGGTGAACCCCCATCCCCAACCCCAGCACCCCCCATAGGCACCTTTGCTCCAGCTGTGTGGTTCCGTGTTGCAGACGGAAAGAAACACGTGCAGCCTCATCCCAGACGGCTCCGGGCAGAATTCCAATTCCGGTTTCTTGTCAGTAACAAGCGAGAGAAACCCGCGCAGATCCCGGCTCCTGCAGCCGAAATGTCCAGGGGCAGGCGGGGCGCCCCCCAGGTCCCCGGGCTTGCTCTGCTTCCTCTGGGGTGCTCCCCGCCCAGGACCCGGACAACAGCACCCAGGGCAGCACAGCAGCGAGGGCCGTTTCCGCAGGAGAGGCTCCCCCGAGGTCTGGGCTGTTTCGAGGGAGGCACCCGTGCAGTTGCACTCCTGGGAGGGCTGTGATCGTTCATTTTATCATCAGCTTGGCTGCGCCACGGTGCCCATTGCTCGGGTGTTTTTTAGATGAGATGAGCATTTAAATCTGTGGACTCGAGCCGGGCGCGGTGGCTCACGCCTGTAATCCCAGCACTTTGGGAGGCCGAGGCGGGCAGATCACGAGGTCAGGAGATCGAGACCATCCTGGCTAACACGGTGAAACTCCGTCTCTCCTAAAAATACAAAAAAATTAGCCGGGCGTGGTGGCGGGCGCCTGTAGTCCCAGCTACTCGGGAGGCTGAGGCAGGAGAATGGTGTGAACCAGGGAGGCGGAGCTTGCAGTGAGCCGAGATCGCGCCTCTGCACTCCAGCCTGGGCGACAGAGCGAGACTCCGTCTCAAAAAAAAAAAAAAAAAAAAAACTCTGGACTCTGAGTGAGGCAGATACCCCTCCGTAATATAGGTGGGCCCCATCCCATCCGGCAAAGGCCTTAAGAGAGAAGACTGGGGTCCTCGGAGGAGAAGGGACTTCCGCTTCCAGCCTGCAGATTTCAGACTCAAGACTGAAGCATCAGCTCCTCCCTGGGTCTCCAGCCTGCCGACCTACCCAGCAGATTCCAGATGTGCAAACGTCATGGTCGAGTGAATCATATGACAATTCCTTAAAATCGATCAAACGATCTCTGTCTCTGTCTGTCTCTATCTCTCTCTCTGTTGAGAAATAGGAGCCTGGACTCACTCTGGAGATCAGCTGCCCCCTGCCCCTACCCGTCTCCAGTCCACCCAGAGGCTTCTGTGTGGACCCAGAGGGCACCAGCAAGACCCTGCAGAGGGTAGACGTGACCTTTGGCCTGCGTGGCCACTGCCCCCAGAACTCAAACCCAGCTGGACCCCAGGCCATGGTCCCTGTGCCAGCCCTGCACACCCAACCCGTGCCCACCACAAAGCCCAAGCTGTCAGCATACACTGTCCGCTCTGCACAAGGCGACCCCTGCCCCTCCTCAGAACTGCTCTGAGGTCAGCGTCAGAGCCCTGCCCTGCGCCATGAGGCAAGGCACCTCTTCCCCCAGGAGGCCAGACTCGCTCCATCTCCTTTCTTTTTTTTTTTTTTTTTTTTTTTTTTTTTTTGAGACAGAGTCTGGCTCTGTTGCCCAGGCTGGAGTGCAATGGCGAGATCTTGGCTCACTGCAACCTCCGCCTCCCAGGTCCAAGCAGTTCTCTGCCTCAGCCTCCCTAGTAGCTGGGATTACAGGTGCCCACCACCATGCCATGCTATTTTTTTGTATTTTTAGTAGAGATGGGGTTTCACCATCTTGGCCAGGCTGGTCTTGAACTCCTGACCTCATGATCCACCCTCCTCGGCCTCCCAAAATGCTGGATTACAGGCGTGAGCCACCATGCCTGCTGGGCTCTCCAGGGCTCACACCCTGGTCCTTCTCCATCATTATTATTGCAGGCACTGTTCCTGCAATCAAAATTTAAATTCTCATTATCGGACCCACCCCTTGGTCACTGCCCTCCACTCTCTTCCTGTTCCTTGGGGGATACTCTTGCTCCTGGGGCCAGACATCGAGGGTCCCAGTGTGGGTGGCTTTGAAAAGACATGGAATGAGTATAAGAACAGCAAACTGTTTCCTCTCATGATAAGCAAAGGGTTTCAAAGCCCTGTGGAGAAAAAAAAAATAGCCCATCTTTTCCTTGGGTATTTTCTTTCTCTAATCCCCAGTTCTCAATGTCAAACCCCTCCAACCCTCTCCCTGAGTTATGCAACAATTTGGAAATACTTTAAATGGTTAGAAAGGAGGGATCCAAAAGGTGCAGCTACTGGCTGAATAAGATGAAGATGATTCTCTAGGGCTAAAGACAGGAAGATAAGAGCGTGAACAGAGTGAGCAGCCCTGGCTGATTTTCAGGGAACCTCCTGGAGAGGCAGAGCCAGTCTGCAGCCAGAGCTGGGAGCTGGCCGGGGAAGCACCGCCAGAAGTGTGGGTCCCCCTGAGATCAGTGCAGGGGAGGGCAGTTTGTTTGCTGTTGGAGGAGAGCCCCTTTGTCCCTTAGACTCACCCGTGAGTCCAGTGGCTTCAGCAAAGGCAGGGTAAGAACAAGAGGGAGGGCACAGAAAGAGTCAGAACCTTGAGCCTTTCTGATGTCTTCTTGGTTGTGGGGCACAGGCTGGGGAGATCTTGGAATCTGATTGCCCTCAGTTCAGAGCCAAGGATGCAGACTAGAGCGAGGGTTGGTTTGCCTCTCACTTTTCTCATCTCATCTCCGCCGATGTGTGATCCAGGCCCTAGTGTCCACCTTGCAGAGCAGCCGTGCTCAGCAACACATGGAGGGAAACGTCTGTGTTCCGTATCTCCAGGTGTAAATATCCGGGGGTTCCTACCTGGGATCTTCCAGCCAGGAAGCAGCACAGGGCATCTTCTACAGCCTGAAGAAGAGGGGCCCTCCCTCTGGCCCCACTCTTGCCGACACAGCAGCAGCCCGCTTCTTAGTTAGTTACTTCCCGAGTACAGCCTGTCTGACCCTGACTTCCTAAAAAGAAAGCTTGGCTACTTCCAATTAGATTCCTGATAAGTAATGCAAAGCCGAGAGAGTTTTCATTTTTTGAGACAGAGTCTCCCTTTATAGCCCAGGCTGGAGTACAGTGGCAAGATCTCAACTCACTGCAACCTCCGGGTTTAAGCGACTCTCCTGACTCAGCCTCCCGAGTAGCTAGGACTACAGGCATCCACCACCACACCTGGATAATTTTTCATTTTTAGTACAGATGGGGTTTTACCACATTTCCCAGGCAGGTCTCAAACTGCTGGCCTCAAGTGATCCACCTGCCCCTTCTCCCTAAGTGCTGGGATTACAGGTGTGAGCCACGGCCCCCGGCTCTAAGAGAGTTTTCAAACAAACTGTGGGACCTTCCAGAGTTCCCCTTAGCTGTGCTGACAGCAAACCCTAAATGCAGCAGGCAGAGACAGCCCCTCCCATGTTGGGGCATTGGTGGGGGAAGGAGGATGAGAAAAAAAGAGGCTCGGATCAATATCCCTGCTGGGAAACAGGTGGATAAAAGTCCCAGCCTTGATCAGGAGAGAAGAGAAGCAGAGGCCACAGCGGGTCCTCAGCTGCTGTCTTTAGGGGGGGCGGTGATACTATCAGATGCAGGCTTCTGGTGTGAGCTGCATTACCAAGACATCACAATGAAACTTACAATTCCTGCACCAGTTCATGGTGCTATTGACGAGATGGACAGGGAATAACCCAGTTAGAATGGACCTCAGACAACTTCACATCCCGAGGATCTGTCCCCCGCTACTTGGAGAGGAGAAGGGAAGGGCATTTCCACTGGGCACATCCTTATGAGATGGGGGTCCCAGGCCTTCCCTGCCCTCCTGGCTCTCGCCTCCCTCCCGGGTGTCCTTCCTTATCCAGGGGTCCCAGCTCCGGAGGAAAATGAGAAGGGACATCACCTGCACTAGCAAACCTGCAAGAAACAGGCCACGTTATAGGCTGAACTGTGTCTCCCCCCAAAAAAAGAAAAGTGAAGGGTCCTAACCCCCGGTACCTCAGAATGGGACCACAGTTGCCCATCCCGCCTTCCAGCATTGTTGCCCGTGCTGTTTTTAATGCTGCGAACTCCACTGGGTGCTGGCTGTGCCAAGGCACCCTAGGCAGTAGCCCTCACCTGTCCCCAGCCACTGGGTCCTGATGGCGCTGCCCCTGAAGTCTCTTTTTTTTTTTTTAAGATGAAGTCTCACTCTGTCACCCAGGCTGGAGTGCAATGGCACAATCTCGGCTCACTGCAACCTCCACCTCCCAGGTTCAAGTGATTCTCCTGCTTCAGCCTCCCGAGCAGCTGGGATTACAGGCACCCACCACCATGCCCAGGTAATTTTTGTACTTTTAGTAGAGACGGGGTTTCACCATGTTGGTCAGGCTGGTCTTGAACTCCTGACCTCCAGTGATCCACCCGCCTCGGCCTCCCAAAGTGCTGGGATTACAGGCGTGAGCCACCACGCCCAGCCCTGAAGTCTCTTTATGGAGTCTTTGCTGAGAGCAACAGCCCCGGATCCTAGGTCCACTCTGCAGAAGACCTGCCTCAAGGGGCACCCTTCTCTCCTGCAGGAAAAACGAGCACCCACAGCCAGCTGCCATTGTCACAGTTCCTCCTCTGACCCGCCTGCCCCTCTTCTGTGCCTTCCCAGGACTCTGTGATGACATCAGCCCCACCCGGATCATCCGGAGTCCTCTCCCCGTCTCAGCATCCTTTACATCATCACATCTGCAAAGTCCCTTTGGCCACGTAAGGTCACGTATTCACAGGTGCCAGGGATTAGGATGGGGACATCTTTGGGGACCATTATTCTGCCAATTGCAGGATCAAATGAGGTCACTGGGGAGAAAGGGCTGGCAGAGGAAAGAGAGGCCTGGAGGCCTGGGCAGCACAGGTGAGCTTAGGGCAGGAGCCAGCCCCAGACAGAGCCCTTGGGTGGGGGAAACCTCAAGAATGATGGGCCTTGGAGGCCACGAGGGAGGAGTGACATCATTAGCTGAGATGCAGACTGACCAGGGGACATGGCAGCCTGGTGACAATGCTGGGGGAGCAGTCTTAGTGGAGGGTGGGAAGGCAGCAGGAGGGAGCAAGTAGAAGATGAAATAGGAAGAGTGGCAGGTCCAGGCACCTCCTTAGAGAGCACTGTGGGGGTGCCACTGTGGAATGGGTGAAGCTGGGGGTCTCTGCTTTCATTAGACACTCCCACACTTGTCTTGGTTCCAAAGACACTGCCTGGTCTCTGGGCTCCGTGCAAGGACCTGAACAGCTCCCAGCACTCCCCTCTGCCCCTCCTGCCTCCCAGCTAGGATCCGCAAGAGCAGGCTCACCATGAGGGAGGGGCCCGTGAGCACAGCCGTCTCACCCAGCCTCCTGCACTGGGACCACAGCGGACATTAGGCCTGGTCGGAGTCAGCAAACGGTCTCTGAGCTCTTCCCTGGCTCCAGAGGCCAGGACGCGGGTGGCCACCTCAAACGGACCTATGGCCCGGGGGTCGAAACCCCTGGGGTCTCATCTGGCTGCATCACACTGGATGTGGCCCACGGGAAGCTCTCCCCAAACCCTCTTCCCCACTGGGCTGGTGCCTGCTCACAGAAAGCCCTTTCAGAATCTTCCTACTGCCCCAACACACTCAAGACGCAGCTTCCAGGGTCCACAGTCCAAAGTGATTTGCATGCAATTTGTTCCAGCAAATGCCTGAGAAGCTATTTAATATCTAAGGAATAGATCAGGACCCAGGGTCATGGAATGTAAATATTCTAAATATAAATACTTTGGGCCAGGCACAGTGGCTCAGGCCTCTAATCCCAGCACTTCGGGAGGCTGAGGGGAGCAGACCGCTTCAACTCAGGAGTTAGAGACCGGCCTGGGCAATGTGGCGAAACCATGTCTCTACAAAATTACAAAAATTAACTGGGTGTGGTGGTGGGTGCCTGTAGTCCCAGCTACTTGGGAGGCTGAGGTGGGAGGATCGTCCGAGCCCGGGAGGTTGAGGCTGCAGTAAGCTGTGATCGTGTGACTGCACCCCAGCCTGGGTGACAAAGTGAGACCTTTTCTAAATAAATAAATAATAAATAAATACTTTGATCATGGAAAATAGTTGCTGTACGACAATCACAGATAACCGAAGTGATTTCGTAGAATCCAAGTCTTTTTTACCTAATCTAGTTTTTTTAACTATGGAGTCTGACTCTCCTTGAGGGCTTCTGTAAAGTCCAACCTGTGACTCACAAGTGAGACAATTGCATCAAATGAAACATCAGGCTGGGTGCAGTGCCTCATGACTGTAATCCCAGCACTTTGGGAGGCCAAGGCAGGAGGATCACTTGAGGCCTGGAGTTTGAGACCAGCCTGGGATAACATGGCAAAACCCCAACTCTACAAATAATTTTTTTAAAATGTGGGCAGGCCCAGTGGCTCACACCTGTAATCCCAGCACTTTGGGAGGCCAAGGCAAGCGGATCACTTGACGTCAGGACTTCGAGGCCACAGTGAAACCCCACCTCTACTAAAAATACAAAAAAATTAGCCGGGCGTGGTGGTGCACACCTGTAATCCCAGCTACTCAGGAGGCTGAGGCAGGAGAATCGCTTGAACCTGGAAGGCGGAGGTTGCAGTGAGTCAGGATGGTACCACTGCACTCCAGCCTGGACTACAGAGCCAGACTCCGTCTCAAAATAATAATAATAATAATAATAATAATAATAATAATAATAATTAACCCAGCATGGTGGTGGGCGCCTGTGATCCCAGCTACTCAGGAGACCAAGATGGGAGGATGGCTTAAGCCCAGGTGGTCAAGGCTGCAGTGAGGTGTGACTGTGCCACTGCACTCCAGCCTGGGCAATGGAGCCTGTTAAAAACTAAATAAACAAATAAATAAATCTTTTAAAAAAAAAAAAAGAAAGAAAGAAAGAAAAATTAGGTGACAAGACAACAGTGTCAGCCCTGAGTGCACGGGACTGATTTTTTCCCAAATGACTGTGGTTGAGAGTCTAGGCAGCAGCCACCTGGAGATGTGACTCAATAACAAGAGAAAATCTTCTAAGTAAACTTTTCCTTCTTATTGAGATAGAATCACTGAATTTAGCGCTTTCTTCTTAAAAGAGGAGGTGTTGTTTGTTTGTTTTTCCTTTTTTCCTATTGTGCCAAGGCTGGAAAAGTGGAATCCCAGCATCTTTTATACGGGAAAGGAAATGTTAGCCACTGGCCCTGATGCCTGGTTGACTCCTAGGAACTGAACGCTTGTGTCCCTCCAAAACCCATATGTTGAAACGCTAATCCCCATGGTGACGGTGTGAGGCGCTGAGGCCTTTGTGAGGTTAGTGTTAGATTAGGTCATGAAGGTGGAGCCCGCATGAATGGCGTGATGGAGAATTTTCTGTGTCAACTTGACTGGGCTAACAGGTATCTGTCCAGGTTGTTGGTAGAGCATGATTTCAGCGTGCGTCTGTGACTGTGTTTCCAAAAGCATTTGCGTCAGCAGACTGCATTAAGAAAATCCATTCCCACCAATGTGGATGAGCGTTACCCAGTCCATGCAGGATCACGAGAGCACAACAGGTGGAGAAAGGGCAATTTCATTCTCTCTTTCCTCTGGAGCTGGGACACATATCTTCTGCTCTCAGACATTGGAGCTCCTGGTTCTCAAGCCCCACACCCCCTGAGATGATGCCTCCAGCCCTTGGCCTCACACTGGGGGTCACACCATCAGCTCCCCTCATTCTCAGGCCTTCAGACTCACACCGAATCACACTGCTGGCTTTCTTGCATCTCCAGCTCGTAGACGGCCTTCTATGGGACTTGTAAGCCTCCATAGTCGTGTGTGCCAATTCCCCTCATAAATCCCCTCTCCTGTTTATCTGCATTTCTCCTATTGGTTCTGTTCCTCTGGAGATCCCTGACTAACACAAATGGGATCGGTGACCTTATAAGAACAGGCATGAGAGCACTTGCTGCACCTCTGTCTCTGCTCTCAGCCACGTGAGGACACAGCGATTACACAGCCCTCTGCCCTCACCAGAACCGGCCATGCCGGTACCCCAACCTCGGACTTCCAGCCTCCAGGACTGTGAGACATTCATGTCTGTTGTTTGAGTCCCCAGTGTACCACTCTGTCACAGCAGCCTGAGGCTGAAGCCACGGCTGACCACCAGCATCTGGCCTGCCTCATTGGTCCCCCAGAGCAGCTTCTGGCCCAGAGCTCTATGAACAGCATCCTGCTTCATGGGGATGATAGTGCCTTTTCTGTTCCATGCACTGGGCTGCTGGATCAGGCTCTCCCACCTCCCTTGAGGACCCCATGAGCAGCTGTGCGATAACACACTGGGAGAACCGGAACCACCGTGAGAAGTGGGCCGGGGCAAGACGTGGGAATGTCGGGGTGGGGCAGGACGTCCAGGTTGCACCACTGCCGATGTGGGGGGAGCAGCAGAAACAGCCCAGAACAGCAAAACTGCATCAAGAGGGGGTGTTGGCACTGCGAGGTGGCTTCCCTTTCCCTAGACCATTCCCGATGGTTCCTCTGCCTCCTGGTCCCCAAGCCTGACGCCCAGCCCCGGGGCAGGGACTCTGGTCCTCACCCTACCTTCGTCCTCATGTCTCCCTGGGAGCCAAGTGCAGAAGAAGCCCTGCCTCCCCTTTCCAGGGGGTCTTGGGAATGTGGACAGTTCTCTCTGGCCCCCAGAGTGCAGGTTCTGGGGCAGCTGTTTAGGAAGGGTGAGAAGCGAAGGCCGGAATGAACACTCACCCTGCGCTGTAACATGGGGACTGCACGGTGGGGGCTGGCATTGGGTCCCCCACTCCTCTTTCACAGGCACCTTGTTCCCCAGTCCCCCTCAGGCAAATCCCAGCCCTCCTTTCCCAACAAGACACTGCTCTAAAGGACAGTGACTTAGGGCCCCGCTGCCGCGGGCTGTCGCACCCCCATCGCCCCTCGTGTCTGCTCTCGCTCCTGGATTGGGGAGGGGGTTTGTCACTGGAGCACTGGGCTCAGGCTTTCCTGGCATCCTGGCGGAATGACACCAAGCAGCTCGGAGGAGAGATTTTCTGTCTCTGGTTCTGTGTCCATTCTGAAACACGCTGCGAGTAACATGAGAGGCAGTGTGCAGGTGCCAGGGCCCGTGGGTTACAGGGAGCTGTGACCAGCTGGGAATTTCCGAGGCATCCCTGGGCGTGAGCCCCACAGGGACATCACTGCCTCTGTAGAAAGGTGGAGAATCATGTCGAGGGAGGTTGCTGGGAGCATGCAAAGGCCCTGCATCCTGTGGGGGGTAACCAGGACCAAGTAAGGGAAGCCCCACGCCCCCATGGGGAAAGGGAGGCTGACGTTTCAGATCCCCCACAGTATGCTAAGCACGCGTAGGCTTTCTCACTGAATCCTCCAACACAGTAACTGCACCTTATCCATTGTCTGGAATGTTCCTGGCACTCAGTGGGGTGAGTCCCATTTTTCAATCTTCATGAAAATCACTGTGAAGAACCCACTGCTGTGCCCTATTTTCTCCTGAACGCACAGAACTCAACAGCCTTCCCTGAAGGAACACGTGGACCCAGGCGAGTGCACCTGCAGGCTATGCCCCCCCCCCCCCACAAGTCCCCCACGGTCCCCTGAAGCTACCGGCTGGATAATGTCTCCTGAGGAGTCACTACCTTGGAGCCCCAGCCAGACTCAGAAGAAAATCGGAGGCTGGGGGTCTGGGCGCAGTGGCTCATGCCTGTAATCCCAGCACTTTGGGACACCAAAGCAGGAGGATCACGAGGTCACGAGATTGAGACCATCCTGGCTAACACGGTGAAACCCCGTCTCTACTAAAAATGCAAAAAATTAGCCGGGCGTGGTGGCGGGTGCCTGTAGTCCCAGCTACTCGGGAGGCTGAGGCAGGAGAAGGGCGTGAACCCGGGAGGCAGAGCTTGCAGTGAGCCGAGATCACACCACTGCACTCCAGCCTGGGCGATAGAGTGAGACTCCGTCACAAAAAAAAAAAAAAAAAAAAGAAAGAAAGAAAAGAACTTGGAGGCTGAGTGTGAGGTTGTAAGACGGCACCACTGGAAAGCGGAGTGAGACCCACCAGGCCATGTGCAAAGGCGTTTATGACGAAAATAATAAAGGAAATTGAAGACAACACTCGTTCCCCTCAGCTTTTTCTTTTTTTTTTTTTTTCTTGAGATGGAGTCTTGCTCTGTCACCCAGGCTGGAGTGCAGTGGCGAAATCTCGGCTCACAGCAACCTCCACCTCCCAGGTTCAAGCAATTATCCTGCCTCAGCCTCCCGAGTAGCTGGGACTACAGGCACGTGCCACCATGCCCGGCTATTTTTTTGTATTTTTAGTAGAGATGGAGTTTCACCGTGTTAGCCAGGATGGTCTCGATCTCCCAACCTCATGATCCGCCCACTTTGGCCTCCCAAAGTGCTGGAATTACAGGCATGAGCCACTGTGCCCGGCCTCACATCAGTTTTTAAAGGAAAGAATCCAGGCCTTAAAGAGTTAAGGAGTGAATAGATCCAGGGTCTCTTCTGAGGTGATGAGAAGGTTGGAAACTAAAGAGAGCTGATGGGGACACAAGGAATGCACCAAATGCCACTGAGTTGTCCGCTTGAACACGGTCAGTTGGTAACACATGTGTTAAGCTGCTTGATTTAGCCATTCCACAAATATACACAGATCAAAACATCATGTTGTGCATTGTATGAAGAATTTTTATTTGTCCATTAAAAATAAATTTTAAAATTGTAGTAAAATGGTGAATTGTATGCTACATAAATTTTACTTTTTAAAGTAAACGTTTTTCCTTTTAAAAAAAGAGTTAAACAGAAAAAAGTTGAAGACCTGCCCCAGCCTCCTGGGGATTGACAAGAGTGACTTTCACAGAGGGGACCTTGTGCTTCCAGAGCACCAGACACCTGGTGTGGTGCAGACCCTGGAGAGCCCCCAGCTGAGGGCCCGTTGCCTCTTGCTGCTTCCTCTGGGCCAGTCTCTGAGCTCCCATTTTTGCAGCCTGGAAGGAGGAGACCTCTTTGCTATGCAGGTTATAGGAGATTTCCAAGGAAGGGAAAGAAATCAGAGAATTCACTTTCTGATCAGAGTCCAAGGCTGGAGGACGAAGGTGAGAACTGCTGGCCAGCCACAACCCTCGGGCCTAAGAGCTGGAGGACACAGTCCCCAAACCCCTCACAGGTCTTATCCCTGCCCATCCTGGAGAGAGACCAGCGAACCAGCAGTGGGAGCCAGGAGTCTGGGGGCGCAGACGGAACTATCTGCTGGAAAGAGCCTGTCTCACTCAGCCTGACGTCGCCCCGCCCTGACGCTGGGACCAGAGGGTGTTCGGGCAGCTCTGACCTGGTGGCCCTCAGGGAGGGAGCCTCCTCCCCCACTCTCCAGGCTTTTCTCGGTGGGTGCTCATGCTGCCCCCTGGACACTGTTCTGTGTTAGATCACTCACCTCTCTCCCCAGGAGCCTGATTATCATTTACAATGAGAAAGAGATTCAAAATAAAATGTCTCTTGTCGTGCCCAATCAACCTTTATGGGCAGTCAATTGGCCACAAGCAAATTTTTACTCTCCTGGGTCAGCCCTACCTGTCTGTGAATGAAGGTCTGTCCCGTCAGCCTTTTGTGAAACTCTTAATACTTCAGGGTTTGTGTAAGCGGACTGGGCTTTCTCATGGCTCAGGCCTGTGCGCAGCTTTCAGGATAAATGCACACATCGCACGCACAGACCCAGAGAGGCACACATGGAGAGATACATGCAGATGCATGCACACACACGGCTGCACTCACCTCTCACACACACACGCTTACACACGCATGCTCTGATCCCTCCAAAGACCACTCCTGCCACTCTTGTTGCTACCGCACCCTAGTATTTCATGAAAAGCAAACAAATTGCATCTCCTTGATTACATTTCCTGATTTCTTAGAAAGCAAAATTGTAGTAATTGGTTTACATTAAGCATCATGCTATTTGGGAGAGGGAAATTAAATAGAATACCGTTAGAGCTGATTCGTAGGCAAACATAGCTAAATAAAACAAGCCTAAACAACCATCTTTACAGGGCAAATTGCAGTTTCAGTAACTGCTGCAACAAAACGCTATTCCAAGGTGTCTGGGCGGTAGGATGGTAATGGGGATTCCAGGTCCGGGAGAACTTTCGGACCCTCTGGACAGTCCTGCGAGGCCTCAGATGGCTCAGGAGGCCCACCTGGTGCCTGGGGTTGGGAGGCACTAACAAAGGTTTCAGGTTCTGAAAGTCAGCTCTGCGACCGCCGCTCCTTGCCAGGCTGCAGGCTCAGCTCAGTGGGCGAGTGGTTCAGGACTGTGGCTTGCCCATGGTGCTGAGTGTGACATGTGTAACCTTCAGAGCCCTCCACCCCTCTGCCACAGGTGTCCGGGCACTAGGCTCAGGAGCACCCCTGGGGGAGCTGTGAGGATGTGGCAAGGACTCCACACCAACCCCTCCCACAGTCCTGCAGCCTCTGCCACCCAGGACCAAGTCCCTGACCGAGTCCTTGAGTGTGTGTGTCATCCCTCCCTCTCAGCTCTATGCTCCAGCGTCATGTGAAAATTGGGGCCTAATGGGGTTCAAGGAGAAAACATCAAACCACATCTATGGTTGGCAGAAGTCCGTATGGGAGAGGTCAATTCCAGGAGCGGGTGTTTAACTTGGGACCTGCTTAGCTGGCCCAGGCTCTGTCAGCACCTGACCATTGCGGTTCATAGGGACCATGAGCTCTGGCAACAGGGAAACAGGGGAAGGGCGGGCCCAGCCCCATTTTCCCAGTTTTAACATAAAAAGTCCTGCATCCCGGGAATCCCCTCAGTCCCAAATAAAGCGAGATGGTTTGGGGCTCTATTTGCCACCTCAATGGAGGCTGCAGAACTGTCCCACATCAAGGCTGGGATTCTTTCATGAGTGACAGGGCCGTTCCAGGGCAGAGGGCAGAACCGACCCCACCATGCACAGCTGGGTCTTGGAGCAGGTTCTGCTGTGAAACATCCACCCTGCCGGCAGATCATAGCTGAGCACAGACCCTCTTTCCTGCGGTGCACTCTCCACCTGGAGGATCCTGCCGAGGAGGGGGCACTCTCCACCTGGCCGATGGGCTTCCACTTATCTCTCTCTCTGGAATGCCCCGGCCTCCATTTGGAGCTGGTGCCCAGCCAAGCAACTCCTTGGACACAGAAAATAAGAAGAAAAGCAAGAGAGGGGGACCTTTAGGTACGTTTAAAGGCCCTGAGCAGTGACTGTCCTCTCAGTAGGCTGGAGCCAGCTCCCAGTCCCACCCTGCCATTTGGTAGCTGTGAGGCCTGGCGCAAGTTGCTGGGCCTCTGTGGGCATCTGTGTTTTCTTCTTCTATACATGGGACAGGTTTGTGTTGAATGAGGAGCATTGCACTGTGTCTGGCACCTAATATCAAGCAGAGAGAAGGGAGAAGCTACCCAGCACAATCAACCAGTTTTTTGTTTGTTTGTTTGTTTGTTTGTTTGTTTGTTTGTTTGTTTGTTTTTGAGATGGAATCTCGCTCTATCACCCAGGCTGGAGTACAGTGATGTCATCTCTGCTTACTGCAACCTCTGCCTCCTGGGTTCAAGTGATTCTCCTGCCTCAGCCTCCCAAGTAGCTGGGACTACAGGCACCCACCACCACACCCGGCTAATTTTTGTATTTTTAGTAGAGACGGGGTTTCACCATGTTGGCAAGGCTGGTCTCAAACTCCTGACCTCAGGCGATCCGCCCACCTCAGCCTCCCAAAGTGCTGGGATTACAGGCATAAGCCACTGTGCCCAGCCAAATAAACCACTTTTTAGGGAAAAAAATGGGATGGGGGTAGAGATTCCACAATGGCTCCTGCCCACCTCATCTTCCCTGGCTGCAGATTCAGCGAAGGGAGGTGCGGCCAGCAAGGCAGGGGCAGGTGGGGACATGCAGCTCCTGTTCCCCCTTCATGGCCCGGTGACTTTGAGGGCTAAATCCACCCATCACTCACTGCTCCTCTCTCCCCAACCTCGTCTGGGTGTCTCGCTCTATGATCTTCTTACCCGTGGTTCTCATTATCTCTTTGTATCTCCTGTGAAACCAGCGCTTTAGAAGCCCTGCGCCACCGCTCCCTCTCTCGATGGTAGGCCTGACAGTTGGAACAGAAGCCCTTGGAATGATGAATCTGCTTTATTAAAAGTCCTTTGTTTAAAAGCATCAGCCCCGCCTTCCATGTCAGGACACAGCCTGCTCGCAGAGGAGAAAGAGCCAGGCTCACGGCACGGAGGGAAAAATGTCTTCAAACAGCTATTCACGTTTTTAAAATTTTTAACTGGATGAACGGTGTTCTCCACTGCATTTCCTCCCTCGAGTTGTTTTAATTCATTCAACATAAGTTTCTGTTTAAACCAGGGGATAGCGTCCCAGAAGGGAAACTAAGGGGCACACATAGGGAACCACGGTGATTCCTCCACATCCTCACTCAGCAGCCGCCACCAAACACCAGGGACCGGCCAGGTATCAGGCCCTGTGCTGGGCAGAGACCCAGGGTAGAAATCAGAGACAGCCTCTGCACTCACTGGAAGCTGAGTTTATGCTGGCGATCAAGGGAGAACTCTTGGGGGAAGCCAGTAAATCCCAAGCTAAGAAACAGGTCCCAAGTGGCTGATACCCCTCTGGTCATGATAGAAGAAGATGCACTATAATGAAAGCAAAGACAAATTCTAGAGGAAAACTTTCGGAACTTGGAGCTTGTAAGATTCCCATGGAATATACCATTTCTGTGGTAGGTTCATTTGTAATTTTTTTAAAAGAAGAATCATGTTGGCAGTATAAATTTGATCTTCAGATTCATAGGGGAAACAGGAGTTTCCATTTTTCAATCACCCTGCACCACCCACCTCAGCAGGGCCCAAGGCCTCATACCAGTCCCTTAATGAACATCACAACTCAGAAATCCAGCTTCCAGGCCCTCCCAGTCTCACTACTCCATTTAAGGCACCTACAGCTCAAGCGTTTCCTGTTCCTTGTTAATTTCTAGCCCAGGGCCATTCCAAATGTGTGCGTGTGTGCGTGTGTGTGTGTGTGTGTGTGCAGGCATGCATTTATATACTCCACACTGTGTATCTGTTGAAAGGATATAGTTCACCTGTTATTTCTGTGCATTTTTAGTAGGGGACACGCCACGCTACCTCGGCCCATCATTTTCCTGGAACCAGACATTTGGTTATGTAATTCCAAATGTTTTTACAGAGCTGATGCATTTTCCCATTTATAAAAAAATGATGTGTTCTCATGGCGATTGGAGAATATAAAACCCTAAAATGGAAAGCAGAGGAGTGACTAGAAATTAAGCTTTAGAAACTGAATACATGGCTGTCAATGGTACCAACGTCTCTTTCGTAGTGATAGGATTGATTGAGAAAATCCTCCCCAGTGGGTTAGAGGATGCTAAAGAAACATTGAAATCTTTGAGCTACAGACTCAGATGGCCAAGAAGTTCCAGAGTGGCAGGCCTGGTAGTGAGTGGAGCTGCAGCGATTGCACCTGCTGAGGGTGAGGGACAGACAAGTGGCAGAACCTAAACTAGTGCCCCGGCCCCCACCCAGACTTTGCAATCACCCATTGAGTATCCCGTGTCCAGTGACTTGAGATCAAGACCAAGGAGAAAAGAAAAGTTCACATGTCCAAAATATATCCACAAGCTTCGACCAAACGATAACTTTGAAACATGCCTTTCTGTCTCTCTTGGAAAAGGATTTCTGAATGTCGGAGTGAGATTTGTTACCTGATGATGCCTCAGGTCTGTGAAGACTTCTCTTCCCAGGTGAGAGGACCGAGGGCTTTGGTAAACAGCGGTTCTGAGTTGCAAAATTATTAGCAAGATGGTCGGTTTCCACTGAAATAAGAGTTTTTGTTTTAATTTATATTGTAATGAAAGCTTGTAACAGTACCGTACCATAGACACAAACAGCACAATCTTATAAAAATTTCATCTTTATCTATTTTGGGGAGAAATAGTCCTGTCTGCCTAATTGAAGCATCTGTCATTCTGACATTAAATAGTGCATGCTTGGTCCTTTTATTATATCGTGGGACATTTCTCACACACTGTTAAATTGAAATAACGCTGCTCACTTAGAGATAAAGGGACATAATAGGTATTTTATAATGAGGGGGACAGAGGATTTATCCTGAATTCAGGCCGAGAATTGTTTTATGTTTTTCCTGGGGTTTGCTGCCCTAAAGGGAGCTTTGGCTCGTCGTGGCTCTCAACACTCCAATAAGAGAAGAATCAAACGAGAAACAGTTAGACAAGCATTAGAAATGTGATTCAGGCAGTCAGTCATCTGTGCACTCTGGGAACAGCTCTATGGGCAGCTCAGGTGGGCGGGGCCTGGCCCAACCACAGACAGCATGTCAGTGTTGAAAATTAAATCCCATTTACTATTTTTTAATAGTCCAATCTCTCCCCTGGAGCATCCAAGCCTTTGTTTCAAAATATTTGATTCAACTCACTCTATTTCACTTCCCTGAATAAAATCATAGACTTATGATTCCATAGTGTTCATGAAATCATAGACTTTCAGTGCTCAAAGACTTTAAGTCACTTACTCAAAGCATCTCACTAGTGTCTGAGGACTCTGTAGTCACCCTACAAAGCCATCCTCCTTCCAGGATTTAAACATTTCCAGGATTAGGAGTTTAATCAAGACTTCCCAGTTTAAATACTGACTCCTCTGTGTGATGCTGGGCAGGTTTCACAGCCTCTCTCTGCCTCAGCTTCTTTATTGTCTATAATATAGCGATGGTAATAGCACCCAATAAGAGTACTAATACTTCCTTTATTATTTCCAGCACAACCACTCTGACTTTCATTTCTGTTAGTCATAGCTCCTTAAACCTCTCTGTGCCTGCTACTGAGCCAAGGGATCCACCATGAGAGTCATGGTGATGATAGTGATGGTGATAATGATGACGATTATGATGATGATGGTGGTGGTGATGGTGATGATGGAGATGATGGAGATGGTAATGATGGTGATGATGATAACGGTAATGATGGTATTGGTGATGACAGTGATCACAGTGATTATGGTAAGGATGGTGGTGATGATGGTAGTGATGATGATGGTGATGATGGTGATGGTGATGGTGGTAATGAAGATGGTAATCACAGTGATGATAGTAAGGATGGTGGTGATGATAATGGTAATGGTGATGGTGGTGGTGTGGTGGTGGTGATGGTGGTGGTGATGATGATGTAATGATGATGGTGATGGTGATGGTGTGGTGGTGGTGATGGTGATGATGATGGTAGTTATGAAGATGGTGATCACAGTGATGATAGTAAGGATGGTGGTGATGATAATGGTGGTGGTGGTGATGGTGGTGATGATAATGGTGGTGGTGGTGATGGTGGTGATGGTGATGATGATGTAATGATGATGGTGATGGTGATGGTGGTAATGATGATGGTGATCACAGTGATGATAGTAAGGATAGTGGTGATGATAATGGTGGTGGTGGTGATGGTGACAATGATGTAATGATGATGGTGATGATGATGGTGGTAATCATGATAGTAATCACAGTGATGAAAGTAAGGATGGTGTCTATGATAATGGTGATGGTGGTGGTAGTGGTAATGATGATCATGGTGATCATGTGATGACAACACCCAGCCAACATTCATGGGGCATTTACTAAGTGTTCACACTGTTTTCAATGCTTTGTACATATTCATTCATTTTACCCCAACAGCAGTACTATGACATAAGGACAATAATTGCAAATGAGAACATTGGAGCTTATGTTTGCTCAAGGCTGCCTACCTGGCAAGGGTCTGACTGGAATTCAAACCTAGGCAGCTGCTCCATCGATCAGCCCTGCACACCTTCTCCGTGTTGTGCAAACCAAAAGGCCCCCTCTTCTCCTGGGTGCCCAAGGGCGGAGGCCAGAGTGCTAAGGTGACGCTTCCTCTTGGCATCCCAAGGAGAGGAGACCAGGTGGCTCACATTAAGTAAACTCAATTCCAAGGACAGCCTGGCTGCCAATGCTTCTCTCTCGACACAGTGAGTTACACAAAAAGGATAACAAAGCCAATGACCATGAATTTCCTGAACTATGTTCGGTAGAAAGAGGTTTATTTCATGTAGGAAATGCCTACATAAAAGATGGGATTTATTATATTGTTGATACCAAATCTTGAGTGGATGATGCATATATGAGAAGATAAATGGCTCATATAGTCTATTTATGTGTGAAGTATGACATGCCAGCTTACCAGTGGGCCCTTCTGTTGGTACATTCTGCTATCTCGCTCCCAAAATTTCTGCCCAGCCCCATTCCCTGACCTGGGAGTCAGCAGTTAGATGTCATAGGCCCAAAGTATTTAAAGTCTTTCTTTACATTGCAATTTTAAATGTTTAAATTATACCAACATCTCTTTCAGCCCTACTCCTTCTTACGTAAGAGCTACCTTTATATTCTCTAAAAGGAATCAAATGTAAATTTCCCTGAACCATGAACTGTGAAAACAGCATCAATGTATCTTAGGTCTAATAGAGAGTGAGAGAAGGATTTTGCTTGTTTTTCCAGTAACCTGTGGGTAGCAGAGGTTTTCATAAGATAAGTCATTGACTTGGTGTTTCAGAACAATCACATTAAGAATCTGACCCTGAAGACTCTTTAGCTGGGGATAAGGACTCTGTGAAACAGAGTAACAATGACAGCTTTCACCCCATGCCACAGCCAATAGAAGCCAGGCCCAGATGATATGCCCAGGAGGTCATCACATCCAGGGGCAGAATTCCACCTGAGAACTAGGTCTGTGCTGTGACTACAAGAGGCCAGAAACCGATGAGAGAAGTTTTCCCATCCTTTCCCCGTGACAACACCAGACACACACATACACATGCACACAGGCATGCACACACACTCTCACATGCACATGTATGTACACATACGTCAGCATTCATGTGTCTGTGTGTACACACACACACACACGCAAACACACATGCAGGCTCTCGTGCTGTGTTCTGTCTGCACCTGCCTGCAGCTAAGGAGGCTGTGGTTGCCTTTCCCTACACTCATGTAAAGGGCTCCTCAGCCACTTCACTCTCCCTGGGCCCAATGGCACCAAGTCCTCGGGAGCCAGAGTGAGATGGAGAAATGATCGGGGGAGGGGAAAGGATATTTGTTGTGACTTTGGCTTGGAGCACTGAAGCATCTCAGCAATGTGTTGGGAAAATCAGCGGAGCAATGGGTCACGAAGTCCCATCTCTCCTGGCAGCCAGGATGGAAATGGGAAGGGCTGAGCCAGGCGCGGTGGCTCACGCCTATAATCCCAGCACTTTGGGAGGCCGAGGCGGGCAGATCATGAGGTCAGGAGATCGAGACCATCCTGGCTAACATGGTGAAACCCCATCTCTACTAAAAATACAAAAAATTAGCTGGGCATGGGGCAGGCGCCTGTAGTCCCAGCTACTCGGGAAGCCGAGGCAGGAGAATGGTGTGAACCCGGGAGGCGGAGTTTGCAGTGAGCCGAGATCGCGCCACTGCACTCCAACCTGGGCAACAGAGGGAGAATCCATCTCAAAAAAAAAATGGAAATGGGAAGGCTCTGCTGGCAGGGCTGCAGGGCTACCAGGAAGGTGGCAAAGTGCTCGTTGTACCCCGAGAGGGGACCTGGAGGCTCCAGGGTAAACCAGATGCTGCTAAAGTCGGCTCCCTCTGGAGGAAGGTTCTCTCACAGGTCACTGGGTGCAGCAAGGACACAGCAGCAGCATCCCCATTGCACACCTCAGCCAGGGCCCAGAGTCAGAGCCTGGACAGAGGATAGAGTTGGGCAGCATCAGAGAGCCCAGCTTCCTCTGGAATTTCTGATCCTGGCCATATTCACTTCCTGTGGTTGCTGTCACAGATTGCTGCAAAATTAGTGGCTTAAAACAGCACAAATGTATTCTCTTACAACTCTGGAAGTCTGAAATGTGTTATGCGAGGATAAAACCAAGGAGTCCGCAGGGCTGCCTTCCTTTCTGGAGCTCCAGGGTGTCCGCGTCTCACCTTCACCGTTTCCTCGATACTGCGCACGTTCTGCTTCTGGTGGCCCCTCCTCCATCTCCAGGGTGCATCCGTCCACCCTCCACTCCACCGTCCCTGCTCCTTTTCCTGACTCCATCCCTCCTGCCTCCCTCTTAGAAGCACTCCTCATTCCACTGGGCCCACCAGGTAGAACAGGATGATCCACTGTCTCCAACCCTTAATTTAATCTTATCTGCAAAATCCCTTTTGCCATGTAAGTGACATCTTTACAGGGTTCAGGGACTAGGATGTAGACATCTTTGAGGTCCTTTATTCTTTCGACCACCCTCACTTGAAGAGTGTCCCTGGGGCAGGCCTGAGGTCACGAGGGAGCTGGGAGTGGAGTGGACCAGCTGATGGATGAAGGTTTCTCGGGTGAGGAGGGTGAGGCCCAGCCTCACAGACAGAGATCAGGCTGGGTGGGGGTGGAGCCCAGAGCAGACGTGGGCCTCCCTCTCCCAACCTTCCAACTCCCAGGCTACCAGCAGCCCTCTTCTCTGAGACAGCTTTCTCCAAAGGAGACATTGAGCTGCCCACTGAGACTCTGGGGTCCCATCCTCTGCCCAGGCTTTGGGGTCCTGTCTCCCTGGAATGGGAGATTCCTTCCCCTAAAGAGAAACCTAGAAAAGAGGCAGCTGGGGGCCTTGGGGAACCCACTTACTGGCAGTTGTGAGCCCCAGCACATGTGGAACCCAGTTCGGAAAGCACAGACCAGGAACTGGGTGGCCCACGACTCTTAAGGTCACAGGGTAGGACTCAGCCCAGGATCAAACCCCACTGGGGTGGCCGGGGGCCATGGCAGGGAGGACATCCCGCCCCAGCTTCTCACACATCCTGACCCCAGGCCCTACAGTGTGCAAGGTTGGGTGGGAAGCGTGGCAGGAAGGGCAGCCCTTGGAACCTCACGGGCCATCGCACGGTGCCTGCACCCTCCTGTCCCTGGCTCAGAAAGAACAGGGGAGCCCCTGCCCCATCCTCCAGCTCTAGCATCTCGGAAGCTAGGGAGAGGAGGAGCAGAGACCTCGAAGGCTCCTCAGCTGAGGGAGCTGTGCTGCACTCTGAGGGGCCCTATCTATGACAGGGAGCGGTGCTATCCTGAGATGTGCTGTGGCCTCCTATGGGACTCTCTCCCTGTTTTATGTCTTCCCTGCATCTCCCACCCCAAACCTCGTTGCCCACAAACAGAATCCCTCCAACACATTCCATGATGTGGATGGACTTTTGCCTGCACTGGGGAGACTGGCCTTGCTGTGGGCTTGGATCAGGGGGCTCAGATACAGGGGCTCTCCCAAACCTGGGTTGGCAGGAGGGGCTGGCTCCCAAGGCCCCTTGCAGCTCAGGGGCCCAGGTATAGAGCCAGAAGGTAAAGCAAGCAACGATCTTCGTTTCTGCAGGATCTCGGCGAAAGTGGAAGGAAGTGGCCATGAGGTTAATGCTGGAAACCTAGTTCCGCGTGTGACCCGAGGTTACCTGCCATCGTGCATTTGGTGAGCAAAGGCTGGGCCTGCTTTTTTCTTGGTGTTCCATGGTGTGGGACTGAGCCTTCTTCATCATCCTGCGTGGGCTGGGCCTGTGGGCTCCGCTCCCATTCTCACCTTCCCTAAGGCCTGGGTTCCTTTACATTGCTCTTCTCTGACTGCATTAATTGTTGACCAGTCTAATTCCTGTCCTCTGGGATGAAAGGAGCCCATGGGAGCCCTCAAGGGGGAATCCTAGGAGAAAGCTACATTTCGCGACAAATATGAGCGTCAGTGGTGTCAGGGCACCAAAGGAAAGTTCCTCCCAAATATAAGCCTCCATCTGCTTCAACAAATGAAATTTTCTGAATCTCTCAAATGGGAAGGGCAGAGAGGAGCATGGCGTGGAGTTTGGTGGAGGCCAGGGCATCTTACGAAAAAAAAAAAAGCCATAGAAACCATACACCAAACCAAGGAGTTGTGGATTGAAAGGGACCCCCCCCCCACCCACGCAAAAAGGGAAAAAGAGGCTCCCCCCAAGCCTCACCTGCCCACCCGCAGGGATGTCGGATTCAGGCTGCCTGCCAGCGCCAGCGGGGACAGCCAGGAGATAAGTGACCCCCGCTTCATCCCCACTTCCCTGTCCGCGGCCCCCTTGTCCCCCGTCTCTGTTTTGGCCTTTGGCCTTGGTCTTCCATTCATTCCTCCATTTCTTTGAGCAACAGAATGAGCTCCTGCAAAGCCTGCAAGGGGCTGCATAGTCAGCCCCAGAGGTGGGTTTAAAGGGTGCCAGATGAGTCACTACCTGTGTCCAGGGCAACCTGATGCACTGTCCACCTCTGAACTGTATTTTTCTCTGCTTGAAACCGGCCCCCAAACCAGATTGGAGCCAAGAGGATAGCAGCCAGGCTTGGAGGAGTGGGGAGTAGAAATGAAATTAAGTGGACACTTAGGGCTAAAGCTACACCCTGGCCAAGGAACACAGAGAAATTGAGGGAAAGAGAAGCAGGGAGAGAGAAAATAGGGAGGAAAGTGCCACCTGCCCCTCCTGTATGAACCACAGATTCAATAATGGGGTGACTCATCCTGTCACCCCATTATTGGCAGAAATGCTGCTCAAACTATATTTGCTTTGCTAATATCCTAGGGCCCAGGTATATATACCCCTTAGGTTCTATCAGCGTGAGGATGTTGCATGAAACCTGTGCTCCTGCGTGTGCACATGGCAATGACAGTCCCTGCCCTCCTGGCTCCAGGGAGTGGCTTCAACATTCTGATTTTCACAAAGTTTGTTTCCTTCCTGTGACTCTGAGCCCAGTGTCTCAGTGGAGCCTCGTGAATGCGAGAAGGATGTGTCTGCTGCATTCTTGGAGCACCATAGTATGCGGTTTGC
This sequence comes from Gorilla gorilla gorilla, assembly GCF_029281585.2. NCBI lineage: Eukaryota > Metazoa > Chordata > Mammalia > Primates > Hominidae > Gorilla > Gorilla gorilla. The sequence continues at coordinate 236,501,688 of NC_073224.2, forward strand.
CAGGCTTTGCAGGAGAGAGGTTCAGGTCGAGGCGTCCACTCTGTGCACAGCGCTCACATCTGAGTGTGGAAGTCTCAGGCTGGGCTCTCAGTCAGGGACAGCCTAGGGAGTCAGATGTGCAGGTGTTGGGGTCTGAAGAGCACTCACATCCTCTGCCCTTTCCACTAGTGGGTAAAACTCAGGCTCAGGGATTCAGAAACCAGAGGCTGAATATACAGACAGTGGGCAAACCATACATGGAAAGACAGCTCTGACCCACGACCTGCAGCACCAGCCCAAGAAACCACCCCTTCCCTAGAGACCCAGCCCAAGAAACCCGTTCCCTATAGACCCAGCCCAGGAAACCACCCCTTCCCTAGAGACCCAGCCCAGGAAACCACCCTTTCCCTACAGACCCAGCCCAGGAAACCACCCTTTCCCTACAGACCCAGCCCAGGAAACCCCTTCCCTATAGACCCAGCCCAGGAAACCCCCACTTCCCTACAGACCCAGCCCAGGAAACCCCTTCCCTATAGACCCAGCCCAGGAAACCCCCACTTCCCTACAGACCCAGCCCAGGAAACCACCCTTTCCCTACAGACCCAACCCAGGAAACCACCCCTTGCCTACAGACCCAGCCCAGGAAACCACCCTTTCCCTACAGACCCAGCCCAGGAAACCCCTTCCCTATAGACCCAGCCCAGGAAACCACTCCTTCCCTATAGAACCAGCCCAGGAAACCACCCCTTCCCTACAGAACCAGCCCAGGAAACCACCCCTTCCCTACAGAACCAGCCCAGGAAACCACCCCTTCCCTACAGAACCAGCCCAGGAAACCACCCCTTCCCTACAGAACCAGCCCAGGAAACCACCCCTTCCCTAGAGACCCAGCCCAGGAAACCACCTCTTACCTAAAGACCCAGCTCAGGAAACCACCCCTTCCCAGGGTAGGAAATTGGGAAGAAAACGCTTTCCTTCCCCAGGGGCTCCAGCAGGGTGTCGAGGGGCTGAAAAGAGGGACTGGGTTCAGTGTTTCATTCAGGGCACATGCCATCTCGAATGGGGAGAAGAGGGTATTTTTCAGCATTTGTACTAAACTTGTGTGTGTACGTATTCACTGGCATTTCGGTGGCAGTTGGTTTACTCTCGCTAAGTGTTATTTTATTATTCAAACCACAGTTTGGTTCATTATCTCTCTGCAGAGCTTCTTGCCGGCAGAACTCCCACACCCCGACATCGCTGTCCAGTCAGTCCTTGAGGGACTCTGGGAGTCCAGAGAATTCTGAGAGCTCAGTGATGAGGGGGAAGGCTCAGAGTGGAAAACAAGGCGGTCCCGCTCCTCCACTTTCAGTTCTTTAGGGCAAGCGGGGCGGAGCTGTCTGAGATTCTGGGAATCTTCACTGTTTCTAGTTCAGCACAAAGGTGGGGGTGTGGCTTGGAGGTCAGAACCAGAAACAGCGCCCTGGGACTCAGGAAACAGCAGTGGGGGATGAGCTGGGTCAAGGGAGACAGTCCTGGGCCAGCCCCAGAGGCTGAGCCAGAGGTCCGGCAGGGCCCAGGAGCTCCAGGAAGTGCTGGTGGAAGGGGGCAGCTGAGTGTGCAGCCAGCAGGAACAGCGGGGGAGGGAAGGATTGTGGAAGGGCCGGCAGGCAGGTAATAATGAGAGGAACAGGAGGAGGCAGGTTATGGCAGATCACAGGGCCTGGGCAGAGGAGCCGGGGTCAGCAGTAATACAGGAGAGGTCAGAGGGCAGACCCCCCCAGACCTGGCAGATGCAGGGAGGGCTTCTGGAGGAAGTGGGAGCAGACCCCACGTAAGGGAGGGGCTGGTGAAGCAATCTCAGGCCCAGGCAAGGGGGCAAGGAAGTCAGGCAGAGGAGACGGAGAGGTCTCTGGGAACTGGGGCCCATCTGGTTCTTTGGGCTTCTGCAAGATAGAACGCTGTCTGCTCCACGACCTCTCCTCAGCTATCCCCAAACCCTCAGGGGCATCCCAGCAACCCTCAGCACAGCCTGCTTTGCTGGACACACGCCCTGAACTTTGAGACTCAAGCTAGGGCTTGGTTTAGGCCATTGTTGTTCACTCAGTAGCCGGGCTCTGCTTATAACAATAGCATTAACACCAACAAGAATTGTTAGGGACTTCCTGGAGTCCAAATTATTTAGGTTGTTGTGCTGCTGAAGGCAGCATATATACAAATTATTTAGACTGCTTCCTGGGACCCAAAAACCAGGCAGTGCAGTAAAAGTTAAAGGTGAGCAGGCAGAAAGAAAGCCTCAAGTTCAAACTACAATTAGCCCCAAGCCGAGGAGACAGCACACAGCAGCTCCCTAACCAAAACATGCTGCCTACAGTGAACAAACATCACATGCTCCATGACGGCCACATACCCACTGCACAGTGCATGCTCCAGGGAACTCTTAAACTGGAATAAGTTATCTCCCATGGCTTAGTCCATGCTGCACTACCATACAGAATACCTGAAACTGGGTAATTTATAAAGAACAGAGATTTATTTCTTACAACTATTGAAGCTAGGAAGTCCAAGGCCAAGGTGCCCCCATCTGATGAGGGCCTTCTTAAGGTGTCGTCCCATGTAGAAAGGTAGGAGGGCAAGAGAGGATGGAAGGAGATCAAAGTCATCCTTTCATTAGGAGTTCATTACCATGATAACATGATAACTAACCCACTCCCATGATCACTAACCCATTCTCACAATAACTAACCCACTCTCGTGATCACTAACTCACTCTCATGATAACTAACCCACTCTCATGACAACCAACCCACTCCCATGATCATTAACCCACTCCCATGATCACTAACCCACTTCCATGATAACTAACCCCCTCTCATGATAACTAACCCACTCCCATGATATCTAACCCACTCTCATGATAACTAAACCACTCCCATGATCACTTACCCAATCCCATGATTACTAACCCACTCTCATGATATCTAACCCACTCCCATGTTGACTAACCCACTCTCATGATAACTAACCTACTCCCATGATGACTAACCCACTCCCATGATAACTAACCCACTCTCATGATAACTAACCCACTTCCATGATCACTAACCCACTCCCATGATAACTAACCCACTCCCATGATATCTAACCCACTCTCATGATAACTAAACCACTCCCATGATCACTTACCCACTCCCATGATGACTAACCCACTCCCATGGTGACTAACCCACTCCCATGGTATCTAACCCACTTCCATGATAACTAACCCACTCCCATGATCACTAACCCACTCCCATGATATCTAACCCACTCCCATGTTGACTAACCCGCTCTCATGATAACTAACTTACTCCCAAGATGACTAACCCACTTCCATGATGACTAACCCACTCTCATGATCACTAACCCACTCCCATGATAACTAACCCACTTCCATGATCACTAACCTACTCCCATGATCACTAACCCACTCCCATGTTGACTAACCCACTCTCATGATATCTAACCCACTCTCATGATATCTAACCCCCTCCCATGATCACTAACCCACTCCCATGATATCTAACCCACTCCCATGATCACTAACCCACTCCCATGATCACTAACCCACTCCCATGTTGACTAACCCACTCTCATGATATCTAACCCACTCTCATGATAACTTACTCCCATGATGACTAACCCACTTCCATGATGACTAACCCACTCTCATGATCACTAACCCACTCCCATGATAACTAACCCACTTCCATGATCACTAACCTACTCCCATGATCACTAACCCACTCCCATGTTGACTAACCCACTCCCATGATCACTAACCCACTCTCATGATAACTAACCCACTCTCATGATCACTAACCCACTCTCGTGATCACTAACTCACTCTCATGATAACTAACCCACTCTCATGATAACCAACCCACTCCCATGATAACTAACCCACTCCCATGATCACTAACCCACTCCCATGATAACTAACCCACTCTCATGATGAGGGTATTCATACATTCATGAAGCTAGAGCCCTCATTGCCTAATCATCTCTTAAAGGTCCCACCTCTCAACGCTGTTGCACTGGGGATCAAGTTTCAAACACATGAACTTTGAGGGACACCTTGAAACTACAGCAACCACCCACTTTGATGTTTGTAAGTACTGGTTGCAAATAAATGTCCATGGACCCCCACAAAAACCCCCACAGAGGACACTGAGTCTTTGTCCACCTCTGTCTTTAGGAAGGAAACGCGGGAAGGGAGCAGCCACCTTGATACTCTGGGGATGAAGAAGTCATTTATTCATTTTCCATCCTTTCAATGAGCATTTAAGGAATGACCAGTGCATCCTTGGGGATTGCAAGGCAGAGGCCATGCTTGATGCCTGGGGGATGCTGAGACTCAGAGAAGACTCTCCGTGAGCATCTCTTGGTGTGGACCAGGACACACTGCAATCCTCAGCAGTAGTTCAGTTGGTCACAACATGACGTGACCCCTTCTGTGTCCTCATCTCACTTCCCAAAACAGAATTCAAGACAGGAACTGACTGGTTAGGACCAACTGGACGATGTCCACTGTGGCCACCTACCCACAGCATCCCATCTTGGTGAAGATGAGAAGGCAGAGGAGGGACAGACAAACTCCGGGGTCGGAGCTCATGAATTGGGAGCTTCCACGCCATGCCAGTCCCTCTTTTCCACATTGAGGACACAATTGGTGGTTCCAGTTACTAATTGTGGTTGCTACAAAGGAGTATTTTAGATTAAAAAGGAAACATTTATCAGCAGGCTTTGGAGCTACAATTCCCTATTGGTGATTGATTTCATACAACCAGAGTGTTACAGGACTACCTCGGCCACAGATCTCGGATTTTCAGGGATAAGTCCCAATCGCCCATCCCTATTCTTTTAAGCAAAGGTGATTTATCACATGGATGACTTAAATTTGGGCCCTTGTAAGACTCTTTGTATCAATGCATTTAAACATCAGGGAAAATGCTGTCAGAACACTGGCTTTGATATTGGGTTTAAAAGGATGATCTCTGCATTACCTTGACAGACAGCACTTTGCAAAGAAGTCCATCAAATAAACATCATTTGGATAATGTCGCAGTCTCTGGACAAATCTGGGAACCCACTGGGGTGGCAAAGAATTAGGCTCTAGAGTCACCTGTCTGGAGAGAAAGCTCCTTGGTCCTCTCAAGTGGGTCTTGCCCGGAAGTGTTTGGGGCCATGTATGAGAGTGCTTCATCCTCAGGGCAACGAAATGAAGAGTAAATGTTCCAAAAACAGGAATGAAATCAGCTTCTCCATCTCGCTCTCATGACAACGCCTGATGAATGTTACCCTCCAGAATCAATAGAAAAGTTTATTTAGAGATTTGGGAGGGAGTCTGGGGGAAGGGGAGCCGTGCAAACAAATATTCCCCCAGCTGGCTTCCCTTACGTTGAGAACTGTAAATAATATTCTGCAATAACAGAAGTTATGAACCAACAGTTCTCATGGAGAGGAGAAAATAATGGCAAATAAAAGCGCTCATGCCCAGAACATAAACCATCGTTCCTCCTGAGACTGACGAATGGAAACACTTACCTCAGCCGCCAAGGGGAGCAGTAAGGGATCAGGTGGGGGTGGGGGCAGAACCAGGGGAGACCAGCTCAGCCCCTAGCCTGGGTCGTCAATCCATTTGTCAGCTGAGCCCACCATGTATGCACTAGAGGGTACTTAATTGCTCATAAAAATGATTTACTGGGTGTTTCGTTTTTTTAATAAACTATGGGGGTGGAGAAAACATGAAGTTCCATGGAGCGTTGGCTTTTTACCTTTCAAATTCATAAAAACAAGCCCGTGATCAGGAAGGAGAGCCAGGGAAGGAGTGGGCCGGGAGGATGCTCTGGAGATGGGGAGCAGAGCTCATTTTTGGAGAGTGTTTTCCTGCTGGTGGGAGATGGAAGGCCCTGCTGTGATGCTCCGGCACCACCGCCCACCCCCAGATGCCCAAACTTCTACTTCCACGTCCATTCTTCCTGGAGACTCGACTATGCATAACCCTTTCCTGTGGCTGTCGGCCAGGTGCCTCCCCCGCTTAAGAGTGAGGAGGCTGATTACCCAAGGGCATTGGCAAGAGGGTGGGATTGGGGACTGCAGACGCCTCCTGTGCCCTTCTCCTCGAATCTGCCCTTGACACGTCCAGGAATCATAAGGCCGGAGCCCACGCCTGGGGGAGGACTCTGCAGGCGGGACCCTCATCTGCCTTGCACACGACTTCCTACCCCAGCACATCACACAATCCTGGACACAGCAGGTGCTCAATAAATAATGCGCCCAGGGTAACAGACCCGCATGAAGCGGCCAATTTCCTCTGAGGGAAATCACGCTAAGAATTTATTAAATAAACGGCAGAATTCTGGGACAGCCTCCAGCCTTCAGATAGGGTTCCCTCTAATTCACCCCCCGCAAGGCTCCACGTGCCCCAGACCTGCCCCAGGCCTGCCTCAGACCTCCTCTTCCCTCCCTCCTGGCCGGAGGCTTCCCAGAGGACAGACCAGCCAGCCCAAACATGTCACCATCAACAAGCCCGCCGCCCCGCTGCCCCCGTGTGATTATTCTCCCCGTCCCTTCTCGGGGCCGCAGAGCCCATGCTGGGCAGCCACTGAGCAGAAGTGTCAGCTCCTAAATCAAAGACATACATCACCGCCGCCCAGATGAACACGTTTTATGGAGCCGTAAATGATTTTATGATAAACAGGCGCTGAGGGTTATGAATCAGGTTATGCAGCCGCCATCTAACCCCTCAGCCCCAGTCCCCGTTGCTTTCAATTGAGTGGCGATACAGGGGGTGCGGAATGACATTTAGTTACATTAAATTGCAAGCGTGCCTTTTCTCCTCGCTGCTTTCCCCATATAAAATGAGGATGAATGCCCCTTCAGCAGCTCCGAGGCCTTGCTCAGCCGCAGGAACGGACTCGGCGCCCCGGGTCGCAGTGAGTGACTCATGAGGCCCGGCCCCATCTCGGGGAGCCCTGAAGGCCACATCTGGGCAGAGATGGGCTAAGGAGGCTGCTCATCAGCCGAACCCTGACAACAAAAGAGGAAAATGGTGCCTGGAAGCCGTGGACCCCCTGAGCGGGCTCAGAGAGCGGGGAGCATCTCACGGCGAGCTCTGTGGACCGGATCGTCCCTTGCGCTCAGGCTCAATTATGGACACGGCCTTTCAGGAGATCCCATTGTTAGACCACAGGACATCTCAACAGCAGGGCAGGTCGGGGTGGGGGCAGCAGCGGGAGACCGGGCTTTACAAACCACTGTTTTCCTGGAAAGAGAGGAGAGGGCGGGGAGGGGAGGGGAGGGGAGGCTAAGGAGTCCCTGGCTTGGAAGTCAGCCCTTCTCAAACCAAGAGGAAGCCTCGTTCTAGAGACACCCCGAAAACTGACAGGCACCTCAGTGTCTCTCCTTTCCTGAGATCTGAAGGATCATTCCATTTCAGCCCTGAGAAAACATGAATCCTCCGCCTATCCCAGCCAGAAGATAAACTTAACATGGGGAGTGAGGGAGGAGAACACTTTTTAAAGATTTTCAAAAACTCAATGAAAGTTAAGTCTTTTGAGCGGATGAGACGTTAAGGATGGAGAAGGCCGGAAAAGGGTTACATTGCTGACACGGAGAAAAGAGAAAACGTTTCCTCATCACATGACTCTCCCCACTGCATAAAAATGCAGTTCCCACCTGGTCCCAAGCACCTGGGCAGGATCCATCTTTTACTGTCATGTAGCTTCTAAAACAGTAAATGAAGTCAGACATCTTCTCTCACTCTTCTTCATCCTCACCTTTCTCCCCAAACATATCTGGAAAAAATATCTCCTTGGTTGTGCAATCCTCAAGAACATTCGGCTATTTCACTGAAACGCTCATCTTTGCTGATAACATTTCACATCCATCTAGGCCCTGGGCATCAGGGAACGAGGCCCACTGTGGGCTCTACGGTAGGGAGAGCTGATAGGTAACTACCTGGAGGAATTGGTGAGGCCCAGTGCTCAGCTCTGGTGGGGCAGGGGGCTTTCCCCAGGCTGGGCGATCCGAGGACACCTCACACACAGGTTTTCCAGCACCTGGTTTAGCCTCTGATAAGCCACAGTATATTTCAGAAACAGGTACAATAAATGGGGGTGCCATCAGCAACAGATCATCTCTGAGGCTCAGGAACAAAAACAAATCCATCTTTTTGGAAATGAACTCAGAGCTTGAAGATCATTCCTTGAAACTCGTTGCTGGTCTGAGCCTCTCTTCCTCGGGTGCCAGAAAAACCTTCTACTCAGCTTGACGCTGCTTGGAACTGAACTAAAAGAACAACTGTGATAAACGTGGGCAATGCTGAGATTAAGCAGAAGTCAAGAATGAGGACCCAACACACACCCCATTCTTGATGGGAACTGAGCCTCTGGCTCAGCCACCAACGCCGGCCTTGCTGACACCATACTCGTGTGGCAATGGGCATGCGTGAAGCTTCTGGGTTCTTTCTCCATCACCAATAGACATTTATTGCACAGTTACAATGTGCTCCTCATGTACATAACAGAGAAAAAGAAGAGCAACAAGTCACTGGAGAGCTGGACTTCAGGGGACCCTGGAGAATCCAGCGGCTGTGTGTGTGCACGTTTTGAGGGGCACCCCTTGGCAGGATGGTAGAAACTTGAGATAAATAAACAGACCACATGTGAGGCAGCATCTCCATCCCAGTTCTGCCTGGCACCAGCTCTGCACACAAAAAAAGTTTTAACCCAAAACCTCAAAAAGAGGCCACAGTGTAGACAAAAGCCACATAATGGTTCTGCAGGTCTCAGCTCCCCTACTGCAAAACAGGCCACATGAAAACAGAGGATGCCAGAAGCTAGCAGAGTCCCTCCAGTGGACATGGATGGTCAGGTTTTCACCCACGACACCTGCAGCCAGTAAGGTGGTAGGAAGCACCATTGCTCCAGACCAGCCTTGTCCTCAAATGACCTCACCTGCATCCAGGCCACCTGGAATACCTGCCAAAAGTCAAACTTCCATGGACCCAACCTGGCCCTTCAGAACCAGGGTCACTGGGGTTGAGTCCTAGGACCCTGCCATTCAAGGTTCCCAAATGAATCTTCTGCAAGCTCAAGTTTGAGAAACCCAGTCTCTCCTTCCTGTGGCTTCCTTAGAGAGTCCCCATCTGCAGTGGAGACACGTGCCCCAGCACAAGGGACTCCACACCTTTGGAAACTCTCTCCCATGCCATGTCTCCCAGCAGCCTAGAAACACAGATCAAGGCACGGGAGGAAGGAGATGGGCTTTGGCTCTAGGCCTCTCTGCAGCTCTTGGTATTGGTGCCTCCCAGGAGATGCCTCCACCCCAGCCCTCCAGTCTCCCCTCTCCTGGCATTCATCACCAGGTCATGACCCGTGTCAGGCTGTCACCCTGTCTGATGGAGAGCTCTGTGCAGGCAGGGGCCAGGCCTGGCTCATTCACAGCTGTAAGGCCAGCACCTGAGGGTGGCTGGCATCCAAGAAGGGAATAATTTGGAAGAACAGAAGACGGCAGCCTTGTTCCCCGGTGGTTCACCACTCTCTGCCCCAGCCTTCTGTTCATGATGATATGTGTGTCCCACATCTGTAACAGGCTTCACGGGTGATGATGTTCTCTGAGGAACTCATCCCTGTGACATTGCAGCAGCTGCAGCGACAGTCCCTGAGAACTCAGGAGAGCTCGCTGTGCATCTGCGCCTGGGCTGGCAGAGGGATCACCAGGCTCCCGGCCCACATCTCCTGCTGGTGACACCAACACCACGTGGGGCAGAGGGATCACCAGGCTCCTGGCCTGCATCTCCTGCTGGGACCCCAACGCCACGTGGGGCAGAGGGATCACCAGGTTCCTGGCCCACATCTCCTGCTGGGACCCCAACACCACGTGGGGCAGAGGGATCACCAGGTTCCCGGTCCACATCTCCTGCTGGGACCCCGACGCCACGTGGGGCAGAGGGATCACCAGGTTCCCGGTCCACATCTCCTGCTGGGACCCCAACGCCACGTGGGGCAGAGGGATCACCAGGTTCCCGGTCCACATCTCCTGCTGGGACCCCAGTGCCACATGGGGCAGAGGGATCAACAGGCTCCTGGTCTGCATCTCCTGCTGGTGATACCAACACCACGTGGGGCAGAGGGATCAACAGGCTCCCGGCCCACATCTCCTGCTGGGACCCCAACGCCACATGGGGCAGAGGGATCAACAGGCTCCCGGCCCACATCTCCTGCTGGGACCCCAACGCCATGTGGGGCAGAGGGATCAACAGGCTCCCAGTCTGCATCTCCTGCTGGTGACCCCAATGCCATGAGGGACTGAGACTCCCACTGCTGGTTTTTGTGAGACGTTTGTAAGTTGAGGGTTTAGCTCTGAAGGGGGTCTCGCAGGCCAAGGGTCTCCATGACCCAGGGTCTGAATTTCCAGGCCATGGCTCCCCTGAGCCAGCCAATGCCTTTCCCCACCCAAATTGGACCTGCCTCCAACACAGGGAACATGGCTTAAGGAGAAAGCACTGCGGAAGGAGTGGCTGCCGGTGCTCAGCTGGGCTGGAGCAGGCCCAAGAGCTCGAGGCCAACATAGTGAAACCCCGTCTCTACTAAAAATACAAAAATTAGCTGGGCGTGGTGGCACACGCCTGTAATCCAACCACTCAGGAGGCTGAGGCAGGAGAATCACTTGAATCCAGGAGGCAGAGGTTGCAGTGAGCCAAGATCACGCCATCGCACTGTAGCCTGGGCAACAGAGTGAGAGTCCGTCTCAAAAAATAAAAAAGAAAAAGAAAAAACAAAAAACAGAGAGCTCGAGGGAGACAGCTTGGTGGCGGACACCCATCCTCAGCAGAACACAGCATGTCTCCTGTGGAAGCCCCACAGGAACCATCTTCAGGACACCAGAAGGATGTGCCGCTCTCCAGGTGTGGGGCTCAATCCCCCAGGCCCTCAAGCCCCCCAAGCCCCCCAAGCCCCCCACTCTGAGCTGAGCGACAAAGAAACCCCATCACAGCCTCTGGGCAGGAGCAGAAAATGACACAGAAGGAGGGGCTCCTGCAGCTCACAGAGACCCACACCAGTCCCAACTGGCCCCGCCACCCTCTCACGAGACCCAGGCCTCTGGCGCGGGGCAAGGGCACGCTAGCGACCCCAAAGGACAGTGTGCAGCAGGCGCTTCGGGTGGGTTCCCCAGGAGGGTGCAGAGCAAGGGGCTTCTGGCCTTGGTGTGGGAACGGTCGGGCATGGCCTGGCAGGGAGGATGCCCAGTGGGGAGCCTGTAAGCATGATCCCTGGGGCACTGCCCTCAGGGGCACAGGAGGGAAGGGACAGGCTCCGGCTTTACGGCATCACACAGACGCTTCCACGGGAGTCTCCGTGGCAGCCGTGGAGAACCCGCGCACTCCTCGGCTTCTTACGGGGCCTTCCGAGAAGCGTCCGCTCTTCCAGAGGTTTTCACTTGAGCAGCACAGAGACCTTGTTCTAATACAGGCCTTGCAGCCCAGGTGCCCCACGCCTCGCACCGTCTGGGGGAAGGAGCATCCATGGAATGTCATCATAAATAGACAAATATGTCTATACACACACACAGACAGAAAGAGAGACACAGGGATAGACAAAGAGAGACAGAGACAGACAGAGAGTCAGAGAGAGACCCACAGAGAGGGAGACACACAGACAGGGAGGCAGAGAAAGAGTCAGACAGAAGCAGGGACAGGGCAAGAAAGAGACAGAGCCAGACAGAGAGAGAGAGAGAGAGAGAAACAGAGACAAAGAGAGAGGGAGGCAGTGCGCAGACAAAGGTGGCTCCCAGAGCCGAGGGCCATGAGGGAGTCTTGGTGAGAGAATGTGGCTATTTTGATGGAAACTCACCCCCCACACAGAAAACTAAATCCCCGTTGCAGGCTCACCAGGCAGACCCATGGCATGGCAGGGACCAGAGGGGCTCAGGAGGCCCTCCAGCGGGCTCCTCCCTCACAGAGAGGGCAAACAGAGGCCTCCACAGCCACACGCTGTCAGTGGCGGGGCTGGGGCCGAGGTGCAGGTTTCCATCATCTGTTTTTCTTGCTCCACGCCCGGTCTTTGGTCTCCAGGGGCCTCGAGCCACGGCAATCGGTGGGCCCTCCCTAGAGAAGACGTCCAGGCCACTACGAAAACCAACACTGAAGGGCTGCATGGGAGAAACAAGGCAGGATCTAAAAACAGGAGGTTCCAGCTACCAAGAACCTAAATCTCCCTGTTCATTCCCTCGTTCATCCAGCGAGTGCAGAGAAGCTTCACAGTGAGCCGCACTCCACCCAAAGATGAACAGTAGAGACAAACGGTGAAAGGCCGGTTAGAGTCAGCATGACTCAGAGAGAGACGAGCCAGCATGGGGAGGGATGGCGCGCAGCAGGCTTCCCCGAGGAGAGGACTAGGAGGTTGCTGGACGGGAGGCCAGCAACTCAGGGGGATGGATGGGGAGACGAGTGTGCTCTCTCACACCCAGCACTTCTCCCTCCAGGAGCCCCGGCCACCCTCACAATTAGGTGGACCAAGTGGCGTGTTCTGGCTAACAGGCTGTGAGCTGGCATGAAGCATACCGCTTCTGGCAGGGATGTCTCATTCCTGTATGCAAAGCCCTTCAGCACTGTCTTCCCCAGGGAACAACTGCATTAGGCTGTTCTTGCATTGCTATAGAGAAATGTCTTCGACTGGGTAATTTATAAGAAAGGAGGTTTAATTGGGTCATGGTTCGGCAAGCTGTATGGGAAGCATAGCCCTGGCATAAGCTTCTGGGGAGGCCTCTGGAAGCTTCCAGTCACAGTGGAAGGCAAACGGGGAGCAGGCATGTCACGTGGTGAAAGCAGGAGCAAGAGAGAGAGAGAGTTGGGGGAGGCGCCACACACTTTCCAATGACCAGATGTCACGAGAACTCACTCACTATCATGAGGACAGCACCAAGGGGATGGTGCTAAACCCTTCATGAGAAAGCCCCACCCCCATGATCCAGTCACCTCCCACCAGGCGCCACCTTCAGTTCTCGGGATGACATTTCCACATGAGATCTGGACAGGGACAGATATCCAAACCATATCAACAGCCAAGAAGCCCACTAGTCCCAGGTAGTGAAGCCATAGCTGGAAGAGCTGCCACCAGCCTGGATCCCTGAGTGGCCCGTGGAGCAGAGACCCTGCCAGCCTGTCACATGTGTGTACTGTGAGCAATAAACGTGCCATGCCATGTGTGAGGCAGGCTTAGCCCACAACAGCACTGGCCTCAAGGGAGCACTAAAAATTATTATTTTTATTAAATCTCAACCCTGAGTTTACATCTTTTTAATGTAAATCTTTTTAATCTTCTGTGTGATTAAATGGCAACTATGTATAAAACACTCCTGGTGCAAACCAAAGTAGAATGTTTGTCTCGGAGAAAACCCTTGAGCCCTGTGAAACAACTGTGAGCTGAACTGGCTGCTTTTTATGAAATACCGTTTTTCCTTGAGAGAATAACTAAGAGACAAACTATGGTTATTCAGACATGGGTATTTGGCAGACATTTTCTCAAAATATATAAAGTGAGCCTGTCACTTCAAGGAAAACAACTGACAATATTTGTTGCCAATAATAGAGTTCTGACTTTCAAGCAGAAATTAGAATTTTGGAAGACTCGTATCCACCGCCAGGAGCTCGACAGCTTCCCAGCACTTAAAGGCTTTTGCAATGAAGAACGTGCTGATATTATTGAATGTGATTCTTGATATTGAATGAAGAAATGTGTTAGCATTTGGAAGATCTGCAAAACGCAGTGAAACGTTATTTTCCAGATGACCGTGGTGTGATGTTTCAAAATTACACGTGGGTTAAAAATCTATTCTTTGAATGAAAAAGGAAAAATTACTGACAGGGCTTTCCAATTTCCCGCTGCAACTAACCTTTAGAAAACTCCTGCTTATTGACTTCCAGTTTAGCATAAAGAACAGTATCTGCAATTATCTAACAAAGCTTTTAAAATACCCCTCTGTTTCCCAACTACATACCTGTGTGAGGCCATATTTTCTTCCTGTATTTTAAACAAAACAACATACTGCAACAGATTGAATACAGAAGGAGTTCTGCAAATCCAGCTGCCTTCTCTCCAACCAAACATTACAGAAATTTGCTGAAAGGTAAAACAAAGCCTCACTTCTCACTATTTGGTGGTGGGGGGGGTCTATAACTATTTTTATTGAAATCTGTTATTTATGTAAACCTGTAATTAGCTTATTATTATCATCTTTTTGTTTTGTTTTGTTTTGTTTTGTTTTTGAGACAGAGTCTCGCTCTGTCACCAGGCTGGAGTGCAGTGGCGTGATCTTGGCTCACTGCAACCTCCACCTCCTGGCTTCAAGCAATTCTCCTGCCTCAGCCTCCCGAGTAGCTGGGATTACAGGCATGTGCCACCACGCCCAGCTAGTTTTTGTATTTTTAGTAGAGATGGGTTTTTACCATGTTGGCCTGGCTGGTCTTGAACTCCTGACCTCATGATCTGCCCACCTTGGCCTCCCAAAGTGCTGGGATTACAGGCATGAGCCACTGCGCCCGGCCTATCATTGTTATTTTTAATGAATTAATAAGTACATGAGTTGTAAGTTTCTCAGTTTTTGTCAGTAAAGAAGAAATTAACAATAGAGATAATCCACACCCACCAAAGCTCTGTGGGAACCTCAGTAACTTTTAAAAGTACAACGGGTTTCTGAGACTAGAATGTAGGGGTCCAAATTCCTGAGCCTGGAGTTCAGGCCATCCACAGTGTCACCCAGCTGACCTCCCCCGTACACCCCTGTCCATGCTGGCTCATGTATTCCCACACCCTCCTTCCAGAACACCACACCTGCTTCACCTTCCTCACGGTGCAGCCGGGTAGAAACCCTTCCCCACCTCCATGTAAGCTTCTAACCATTCCAAAAGCCCAGCTCAGGCTCCTGCCCCTAGCAAAGCTCCCAAGCTCTCCAGACGACAGTGCTCTTTGTCCCCAGAACACCTGCAGCCACCTGAGCCTTTGGCTTGTCCTAAGACATGAATGACAGCAGGAGGCACAGGGCAAGGCGTTGTGACTCATCCCACACCAAAGGTGCTGCCTCTGCTCCGACCAGCCTGACATCACCACAAGAGAGGGGACAGCCTGGGGTCTTCATGGGGCCCAGTCTAGGGCCAAGACCCTGGTGGATGCCACGTGAGTAAACAAATGAACAAGAAAATGGAGGCCTCCCTCTCCCACAGGTCTTCCTCTGAATAGACAGTCCCGGAACCTCAAGTCACAGCCTTCAAGAGCTCAATGGGGCCAGGCGCAGTGGCTCATGCCTGTCATCTCAGCACTTTGGGAGGCCGAGGTGGGTGGATCAGTTGAGGTCAGGAGTTCGAGCCCAGCCTGGCCAACATGGTGAAACCCTGTCGCTACTAAAAATACAAAAATTAGCCTCATGTCATAGTGGGCACCTGTAATCCCAGCTGCTCGGGAGGCTAAGGCATGAGAATCACTTGAACCTGGGAGACGTGGAGGTTACAGCGAGTCAAGATCGCACCACTGCACTCCAGCCTGGGCGACAGAGAGAGACCCTGTCTCAAAAAAAAAAAGAAAAAAGAAAAGAAAAGAAAAAAAAAAGAGCTCAGTGGGCACTCCCTGGGTTTCCTTCTGCACCGAGCTGGGAGAAGGAGCCCACACCACTCCTGACACCATTATTCTTCAGGATATCCCAGGGGCTCCCCGGATGACCCAGTGTGGCCATCGGCCTCTCAAAACCTGAGCAGCTCCTTGAGATTTCATCTAGACCAATCAGAAATCAGAAATCATCAGTGAGCATTTTTTTTTTTTTTTTTTTTGAGACGGAGTCTCCCTCTGTAACCAGGCTGGAGTACAGTGGCACAATCTCAGCTCACTGCAACCTCCACCTCCCAGGTTCAAGCGATTCTTCTGCCTCAGCCTCCCAAGTAGCTAGGACTACAGGTGCCCACCTCCACGCCCGGCTAATTTTTGTATTTTTAGTAGAGACGGGGTTTCACTATGTTGACCAGATGATTTTGATCTCTCGACCTCGTAATCCGCCTGCCTTGGCCTCGCAAAGTGCTGGGATTACATGCATGAGCCACCGCGTCTGGCCCGCGCCTTTTAAATTTTTGAAGAATAATTAAGAGTGTTGGACTCGATGGCTACATTAAAGTACAAATGGTGTTTAACTGGTCTGGAATAATCATAGTTACTTGTGACTGACAGAACAGTGAGTCATAGATTAAAGATGCCTTGGCCTGAGCTGCCCCCCTGGGGCTTGGCAGTTTGGGGCATCTCTCACCTGTACCCGGAGCTCCAGTGGGAGGAGGATTCTGACTGTGGCACTGCCAGCACTCTATCCCTAACCTGCTATTTTCCAAGGACAACTTGGGGGCCCTTCTTACTTTCCTCTTTGCATTTTTCTATTAACTTATTTTAGACAAAATTCAGAGTGAATAAGATAGATATATATCCTTCCATTAATTGAGGAAACTGAGGCTCAGGGAAGCTACAACTTGTTTAAAATATGGACGAGCCAAAGCCGACCCCAAGTTCCCTCCAGACCAGTGAAGATCATGAGACCAGGTCTTGTTCCTGGTCTTTCAGGGCTGTGGAGACTGGACAGTTCATCTTCCTTGACTCCGTCTTGCCATCTCCGAAAGGTAGGGTATGGGGAGATGTATTAGTCAGAGAAACACTCACTAGCTGCTGGAACAAACAGCACCAAAATGTCTGACACTCGCCACAAAGAAAGGTATTTCCTGATGGCCAAAGTATCACGGAGAATGGGTCATGATCCTGGTGGCCCTCACTAAGGGTGATTCATGCACCTGAGCTCCCTTTATAATGGGATTCAGAATCCCAGGTATGAAATCACTGAGCACAACAGCCCAGCCCTGCCTGCATGGAGGTCCAGGCTAGGGAGCATGCTCCAAACTAGGAATTCTGTCATCTCCTTGCAGAGTCCTTCCATTTTAGGGAGGTTTGGAGAGGGTCGTGTGGCCCATCCTTGCCACCCCACCATTCCCTGCCCATGGAGTGTGCACCTCAGGCTCACACAAAGTCTGCACCTGCCACTGTGGTCATGGTCACTACATGGAGGCAAACTAGGACAGGCAGACAGTGGTCTCTGCGTCTTCCTCCAAAGTCATCTTTGCAAGGTTCTTCACACCCCAGGCAGCAGCCACCCAGCCAGAACCTTAAGGACCTGCTCTCATGAGCAGGTGTCAGCCCTTCTGGACCCAGCTAAGTCCATAACAGGTGATGTCTTGGGAACTAGCTGGACAGAGATGCCTCAGAGCCTGCTTCAAGGGTGGGGGCAAGGGATCTCAATGGAGGCTGCCCTCCTTCTCCCGCCTCCCCAGCTGGCCCGGGGCTCTAGCAGCTGCTGGAGCTGCTGCTCCAACCCACACAGCAGCCAGTATCGTGCCCATGGCTGAGAGGGTACCCCGGAAGCCTCTGGCTTCCCTATTCCCAAACAGAGAATCTGAAGGAACATCACACTCTACTCCAGCCTGGAAGCTTCTCAGCTCATAGGGAGCTGCGGGCCAGGGCTGCTCCAGGCACACACATGCGCCACCCTCCTCCTTTGTCTCAGAGGGCGGCTTCCTCCCGGGCCCTTCGGGAAGTGCACATCTGATTCTTCAGCAGCTCCAAGGCCTGGAGGAGGTCGCTATACTGGTCACATAATAGAGGCCCCTTACCTCTGCCTGTTGTCAACCCCCAAGAGGTCACACTGCACATCCATCCTGTCCATTGCTGATGCCCCAAGCCCGGCACAGAGATGGCCTTCTGCAAATAAATGTCTGCAAAGTGAGATGCCAGGATCCATTTCCCTGGACATTTTAAACAAACCACAGCCCCAGCCGTGGCCGCCTTCACCTTCCTCTGGTGGTCTCGCCTCAGCCGTGGCCACCTTCACCTTCCTCTGGTGGTCCCGCCCCAGCCGTGGCTGCCTTCGCCTTCCTCTGGTGGTCCTGCTCTTCTCTGGCCCGGCCTGCAGTTGTCATTTGCAGCAGAAACTTGGCATCTCCCCCTCTCATCACAGAAGAATCGATGTTTCCTCCAGCGTCCGGGCCATTTGTCACAAAGGAGATGCAGAAACCACAGGGTACGCACCGGGTACCTGGTGACTGTGTAGCTGCATTGGCCCCACTGCTGATCATGGGGACCGTGCAACCCTCGGAAGGGAGGGCCGGTGTCCTGGTGCAGATGACAGAGCTGAGCCGTGAAAAGGATGAGTGGCTTGCCCAAGGCCATCCAGCTAATTTGGGAGAGCAGAGCGGGGTCCTGGAGCTGGGTCCTTTCGCTGGGTTTCTTTCCATCCATCCACTCAGCTCCAAGGAGCCTCTTCCCCCACCACACCCCCGCCGGGAGATTGGCTCCAAGTTCTCAGAGTCATTCTCAGTATAAGAAGCTGAGTCATCTTCTAAAACATTCCCAGGGGAGTCACCTGCTCTGAGAAAATAATAACTCACCACATCGGACTCGAAACGGTGTGTGAGGACGAAGTACACATCTCCCAAGAGAGGCCTCGGATGCTCGAAACTGTGTTTCTGCAAATCAGGAAGTAAGAGCGGCTGCTGTGCCCGGCTCACGGCCACTTACTCCTACTTTTCCAGCTCACTCCACACTCCTGAGACAAAACGCAGCACTGGGGTTCAGCTCACCTGCTGTGAGCCAGAAAGAAAACTTGCAAGCACTTCCCCAAGCCCACAGCTCTAGTTGGCCTCCCTGCCCTCTCCAATGCTCAGAGCAAGCTCAGGGGCTGCCTTGGAGTTTGCAAAGGGGCATCATGAGGTTTTAATCTCAAATACATTACATTTGAATTCAGATCCCTTTACTCTGTCCAAACAAATTAGCCTCCCAGGAACGCAGGGCTGAGCCTCCAGCTTCTCCCGCTAAATGGAAAGACGGCCACCTGCAAGGCCAGCAGGCCTGGACACTTTCTCAATTAAAAGTTGAGGACAGCTCTTCTCCCATCAAGTCTGCCATCGGGCCCCCGTCAGTCCGTATCCCTTGCCAGGGGCCCTCCTGCCACGGATGCCTTGCCAAATGTCTAAAATGGTGAGTATTGCTTTTGCTTAAAAGACTGCTTGGCCGAGGGTCCCGCCAGTACCACACTTCTCTGAAATGTATCGATTTGTATTCCACAGTTCAAGAAAACTAATCTGGATCATAAAAGCCGGAGTGGAGAACTATCAAGCTCAAAGGGTGGTGTTTGAGCGAGGGCCTCTCTCGTGTGAGAATTAGTCATTGATCTTCCCTGAGACGTTTCAAAGAGGAGCATTCAGTGACATGATCCAAACACATTCTGATGCGGCCGACAGCTCAGCCCGGCGGCCAGTGCCAGCTCCGTGCACAGAGGAGAATCCCAGGCTCCTCCTGCCTGAGCCACCCTGAGGCCTGCAGGTGTGGGCTCAAGGGATGGGCCCCCATCAGAGAGAGTTGGGAAGAAGCCCCAAAATGGACTTTCTGATTCCAGTACCCAAACACAAGCCCGGGAACAAGTCAAGTCACAAGAGACTGCATCCATGGCTGCTTGTCGGAACCCATGTTTCCTGCCCCCTTTACTGGGTTTAACAGTGTCCCCCACAAACCAGCACACAGAACTTAAAGTATAATTTTAAAAAAACAGTGTTCCCCAAAGATTCACATCTACCTGGAACTCCATAATGTGAGTGTATTTGGGAATGAGGTCTTCGCAGACGTAATCAGTTAAGACGAAGTCAAACTGAATGAAGGTGGACCCTAACCCAACGTGACCAGTGTCCTTATAGGAAGAGAAAACAGACACATAGGGGTACACACGGGGGAAGCCACGTGGGGACAGAGGCAGAGACCAGGAGCTGGGTGAGGCCAGGAGCCAGCCCTGCCTGCACCTTGATTTCAGGCTTCTGGCCTCCGGGACTGTAAGAGAATCAATTTCCGTGGTTCTAAGCCCTCCAGGTCGTGGTACTTTGTTCTAGCAGCTTCAGGAATCTACCACAGCCCCCAGACTTCCAGCATGGTCACGGACCCACCAGGCAGAGCTGAGCAAGCCATCTTCCACAGCCCTCCAATGGGGCTTCCTCCCAGGGCCACAGCCTGGGCTCTAGGGTCCTGCCCCAAGATTCACATCTCATCAGTCCTGTAACTGGGAGACATAGCATTTTACAGCCCCGTGATGACACCCCGACAATGTTCACTCTGCACTTCCTGTGTGTACCATGCCAAGGAGGCAACTAGGAACAGGACCAGTCATCTGTGTCCACCAAGCCTTCATCCCCATGGAACCTCCCTGGGGAGCTGAAACCCAGGAGGCAAATGACTTCTGTGGAAGTCGCGATGCCAAGTTCACTACTTTTTCCTCCTTGCAGCGGCTGAGCTTGACCTACACACCTCCATCCCCTGCTTTTCTCCAGGGAGCGGGGTGGGGACCTTGCATGACTGCTCCTTGTAATGAGTCTTTGGAGGCAACAGGTTCCTGGGCAGGGCCCTCAGTCAGCCCCTCCTCCTGCCTGTCTCCCTGGATACACTGTCATTCCGATTCCCTTGTCCGTCCTTCCGGTGGATGGAGAGCTGCCCAGGACAGGGCATGAGACTGGGCCCAGGAGACGCAGTCACCAGGCACAGGAGTCCGCGACTGACACCTCTCTGGAATCAAAGCCAAGAAAACACTTCCTACAAGTCACCCTGAGATCAAAGGCAGACACAGAGGAGAACTGGCCCTAATTTGCTAAAGTCACCCGAGTGGGCCCTCCCAGTGGGAGGTGTGATTTCTCTTAACCCCTTCATTCCTGGTCAGCTGAAACTCCAAAGGCCAGGTCCTTCCACTTAACAAGCCCCCCCACCACCACCACCTCTAAGACTGGTGCATTATCCGATGGTTTTGATCAGCGATTTCAAGACCATCTGGATGCCAGGGTGCTGGAAACTCTTGCCAGCTCTTGAAATAACTCAGCCTGGCTTCATTCACAAGCAAGCACAGCTGCCCTGCAGTTTTAGGTCAGGACACCGGGTGGGGGCATGGGATGAGGCAGTGGGGCCCTCAGAGCCAGGCTGAGAAGCAGCCAGGACCCGTAAGGAGGGGGTCAGTGCTCAGCCCCCACCCGGGGCTGTCCAGCTCCCTCAACCACCTTCCTTAGAAGCAGAGTATCCTGACACCTCCAGCACGGCTCTGGGGTTTCCAGCCGACCTTGAACCTGCCTTGTCTCCTTCCCTGGCACAGAAGTTCTGCTCTTCACAGCCTCAGGGTTTGGCACCCCCCATGCCCCCTCAGCCCCCTTCCTCCATTCTACAGCCAGTCTCATGTTCCTCTTTCATTCCCACGAGGAGCCTTCAGCTTCTGCTGTCCCCTGTTTCCACAGAACCACAGAGCAGAGTTCTGCAACCTGGAAGGGAAGCCCCCCACCTCCCAACCCTCCCCCCTTTCCCAGACGGGACCTCCCCATCCTCCTCCCAACCTGTCAGGGTGGTGAACATCTAATCAGATCCACCCTCCTAAAATGTCTGTGGATGGCAAAGGTAGAGTAAGAATGTGGATTCAGGGCATGAACCCAAGAGGCGAGCTGTGTGAATTACAGAGGCCACATGGGCCAGTGGGGAGAGTCTATGGGCAGGAGGGCCTTGTGGTATCCTAAAAATCTCACCATCTCCTCATCACATGTGGCTGTCAGAAGGACCTCAGAGTGAGAGGGCCCTGAGTTCAAATCCTGGTGTCCCAGCTCAATGGCCCTGGGATCCCATTCACCTTCTAGGCCACCTCCATGATGAGGGGGGCATCCGGGCATCTTGCTCACACAGGCAGGATTTAATAAACTTCCAAGTGCTGCCTCCTGTGCTTTGTGAACCTAGGAGCACACACAGACGTAAGAGGCGTTTTCACTCACTTCCCGAGCTTTTCCTGAGAGTCCATGCGGTGTGCCAGGCATGACTTAGACCCAGCAGTGCATAGCCCTCCCGTACATCACCCCTGTCCAAATAAAGGCCCTCTGGATGGATCTCTGCAGTAGGATCAAAGGCCTGCCTTCCCAGTGCAATCCTGGAGGCAAAGAGCTAGAAGATGAACCTTCTTCAGATCTGAATCGCCCCAGAGCAAAGCCGCCCTGGCAACTGGGAAAAATGAGTTCCAAAGAGATGGCAGTAATGAGAGGGTTCCTAGAACAGTGTCATGGCTCAGGACCAGGGCAAGACATAGGGCCTTGGTCTGCCGTATGTCCAGGTGCCTTTCGAGTTCCCAGCCGGAACCTCCTACTCTTTAGGAATCCCAGGCAGTCTCTGGCCCTTAGCGAGGCACACTGCAGGACGTGCTGTCCCTGCCTTTTGCAGCAGAATCATCTCTGAATAATTCACAGGCATTATTAAGTCAGGTCTCACATACGTAAATCCATGTGGATCTCTAATCAAATTATGGCAAAGTGGATGCCGTTAAGCTCTTATTAGCAGTAATGGTATTTTAAAATAATAGAATATTTTTGAGGTGTGTGATGGAGTTTTTAAGTACTTTTGTCATGTCAGCTTTCAGCTAGCATCTGTAGTTCCCTCTGGCCATTAGTTGTGCAGGTAATTAGAGTAATAGCTTCGGCTGCAGGGACAAACAATCCCAATATCTCAAGAGTTGACCACGAGCAGTTGGTTGTTTATTCCTCACGCACACCGTGGCTGAGACTGGCTGTGGCCCTGCTCTTGTCCACCGGGCTCTGTTGGGATCTGCGTGTCTTTCTTTTCCTAAAACTCAGGCTGAAGGAGTGCCCAGACCTGGGGCTCACTGTTCTCAGGAGCAAGACAGGTAGGGCCAAACCAGCAGCACACTTAAAGTTTCTGCTGGGAGCAGGCTCATCACAGCGGTTCATATTCTTTAGCCAAAGCAAGTCCCATGGCTGAGCCTAAAGCGAAGTGTGGCATGAAAGCCCACTCTGCCTTCAGATGAGCAGGGCATGAAGGGAGGTGTTACAGGTTCATTATGTCCCCCTAAAAGATACGATGAAAACCTAACTCCCAGGACCTCAGAATGTGATCTGAGTTGGAAACAGGACCATTGCAAATGGCCCCTAATCCAACGTGACTGGTGTCCTAATATAAAGGGGAAATGTAGGCCAGGCAAGGTGGCTCATGCCTGTAATCCCAGCACTTTGGGAGGCCAAGGCAGGCAGATCACAAGGTCAAGAGATAGAGACCATCCTGGTCAACATGGTGAAACCCTGTCTCTACTAAAGATACAAAAATTAGCTGAGTGTGGTGGTGGGCACCTGTAGTCCCAGCTACTCAGGAAGCTGAGGCAGGAGAATCACTTGAACCAGGGAGGCGGAGGTTGCAGTGAGCGGAGATCGCGCCACTGCGCTCCAGCCTGGCAACCGAGCGAGACTCCACTCTCCCCCCAAAAAAGGGGGAGATGTAGACCCAAATGTGCACACAGGGAGAATGCCATGAGAAGATAAAGGCAGACATGGGGATGATGCTTCCAGGAGCCAAGGAGCACCAAGGAATGCCTGCAGCCTCCAACAGCTGGGGAGAGGCCCGGAACAGAAGCTCCCTCAAGGCCTCAAGAGAACCAACCCTCCCTTGATCCTGGACACCTTGATCCTGGATGTCTGGCCTCCAGGACTGGGAGAGAATCAATGTCTATCACCTAAGCCAGGGGTCTCCAGCCCCTGGGTCACAGACTGGTACCAGTCTGTGGCCCATTAGGAACCAGGCAGCACAGCAGGAGGTGAGCAGCAGGTGATCAAGCAAAGCTCCATCTATATTTACGGCCACTCCTTGTTGGTTGCCTTCCTGCCTGAGCTCTGCCTCCTGTCAGATCCGCGGCAGCATCAGATCCTCATAGGAGCGTGAACTCTATTGTGAACTGTGCATGCGAGGGATCTAGGTTACACGCTCCTTATGAGAATCTAATACCTGATGATCTGTCACTGTCTCCCATCACCCTCAGATGGGACTACCTAGTTGCAGGAAAACAAGCTCAGGGCTCCCATGGATTCTATGCTATGGTGAGTTGTATGATTATTCTGTTATATATTACAATGTAATCATAATAGAAATAAAGTGCACAATAAATGTAACGCACTCGAATCATCCAGAAACCATCTCCCCACCCACAATTCATGGAGAAATTGTGTTCCATGAAACTGGTCCCTGGTGCTAAAAAGGTTGTGGACCGCTAGTCTAAGCCACCCAGTTTGTGGCACTTAATTATGGCAGCCCCAGGAAACTAATAGCGGAGGAAATAAGTAATTGGGAGAAAATAATACCGGGGGCCACTGCGGAGTGGCCAGGAGAGTCTCGGACAGGCTAAGGGCATCTGCATCGCTGGCACTGGGGCTGCTCAATGCCGTGTGTGCCTGGGGCTTAACTTTCCTCTCGCTTCTGCTTCCTGCGAGCGTGAGTATGCGTGGCTCTACCCAACAGCTTCTGCTCTCCTAACAGGGAGCTTTGGGGGCAGGAGCTGCAGTTTCAATCTCGGGTTATAACTGGCGGGTAGTGGCTGCGGACTTTTAATGTTGCAGGTGTTCTGACGGCTGCCCTTGGCACTCTAAGACAATTCCATTTTTGGTGCCCCTACCTCTTCTATGGAGAAGCTCAGGGGCTCACTGGGAACACACAAGAGGCAAGGGTTCCAGAGAACAACTGGATGTTGAAGTCACGCAAATCTGCATCCAGACCAAGCTCTGAGGGTAAGCGGAGAAAACATTTTTCCCTCGTCTCTTCCACCGAATGCAGCTGTGAGCCCTGAGCAGAATGCAGGCAGCAGCCCCGCCGCAGATTGAGGCAGACTGAGGACGAGGGCCAGGATTCAACACCCTATTGAGCCAACACTGAGGCTACCATTTTATTTTCCTCAGGTATCCCCCAGTCTAGACTCAACACAGCCCCATAACCCACAATCAACATAATGTGGACAGAGGGTGCTACAGAAAAGCCCTCTAGCTCTGGTTTGCAGAAGGAGTCCCTAACATTCAGGGAAAGCAGGGGAAATCTCCCTCTCTTTTCTTTCCTTTGTTCTTTCATGCCCCAATCCCCAGGCAATCCCACTGTAGAAGCAACATTAAGAGCAAGGGCAAGAGCCCACAAGAGCCTAAAACCTCAAGACAGGAGAAGCTTCCTCTCTGATTGGAGGTGGGCGCTGTGCTCCTCAGAGAATGGGATAAACCCCCACTGCTTTTATTCTCTCTTTGTCCTCTCAACATCTGGCTCCAGGAAGGATTAGTTGCAGGAAGTACATGGCACAGCAGGGTTTAAATAAAGCTGAAAGGGGAGTTCTAAGGAATCAGAAAATTCCAGGGAGATTGCAGGAGGGAGAGCCTGGAAAACTTCTAGGCTTATTTCTAAGCTGCACATGTGTGGATCTGATCCTATACATTGTGAAAAAGGACTTTGAGATCTGAGCTAAGAGACAGACTAGCTCCTGGGTCCCAGGCTGGCCACTGAGTGGCACACAGGCAGGACAGATCCAAGTACAAAGACTGAAAACCAAACTGGTGCTGAAACCATGACCCTCAGCAGGCTGGGCATAACTAATGGCTTCAATATAACTAGATGAGAGCCAGCCAAATTAACAAAGATTCTCAATATTCTCCATAAGATTTAATTATGACCCAGAGACCCATAATGCATATTCAGAATATCCAGGATGCATCCAAAATCACTCAGCATCTAAAGACCCAGAAACAACTCTACCCACGAGAAAAGACAATTTAATAGACACAGATGCCAAGGTGACACAGACGTTGGAATTTTCATACAGACTTTAAAGCATCTACTATAAAAATTATCCCACAAGTAAGAGGAAACACTCTTGAAACTAATAGAAAGAAAGGAAGTCTCAGTAAAGAAACAGAAGATAAAACCAAAAAATATATAATCACAGTAATAAAAAAAAAACTTCATTGGGCAGGCGCAATAGCAGAAGAAAGACAACAGAGAAGAGTCAGGGAACATGAAAACATCTCAATAGAGAATTACCTAACCTGGACAACAAAGAGAAAAGAAGTGGAAAAAAATCAACAATGACTCAGGGAACTTTGGAGCAACAGCAAACTGACCTCTGACCTTTGCTGCCCTAGTGTCATTGGAAATGTTTCCAAACTTCTCTGAACCTCAGTTTCCTCCCCTCCAAAGTAGGGGGTAACTTTTCTTTTCAACGGACATGGTCTCATTAAATCCTCATAACAGCCAACTTACATAGGTATAGGTAATAGTTCCTTCATTTTACAAATGAGGAAACTGAGGTCAAAAGTGGTTAAAAATCCTTACCCAACTCAGTGTCACTGACACACCAGTGCAGAACCCACATTGCTACTCTTAATGGCCATCCTCCTTCCTTCAGTAAATATCCATGCTGCTGCGTGTGGGGTGATGGATGATGAGTGGGCATCCATTTGGCATATTGAGTCAGGAGATGTGTGGAAACCTTAGGTGCCTGAATTCTAGTTCTTGCTTTGACACAAACCAAGAGCATGATGCAGAGAAAGTTACCTCCCCCATCTCAGCTAAGCTTCCTCATCTAGAAAATTGAAGCGCTGGATTCTATTATCTTGAAGGTCATTGCCAACTCTGGCAGTTAAAGATTCCAATCATCTTCCTCCAGGGACTTGCAACTATTTCCTGAGTGTAGCATAGGTTCATGCGCCAGTCACAAAGGGGATGGTGCTGTCCTGAGCGCTGAAGGAGAGACTTCTGCAAGCCTTGGGAGCTGGCAAGTTTTCTGAGCAATGCCTTTCCCTGGGGCTTCCTCCAACCTTTCCTCATGAGCTCCACTGAAAGCTGACTCTGTTTATGAGCACATTTCATGCTGGAGGGGGTTGTTCAGGTTAATCCATTTTCTCTCTCAAACTCCTGCCTCTTGCAAGTGTGCTTAAGACTTCTCTGCCCAGCCTTGAAATGCTGCCTCCCAGGCTGTTTGTGCTTTCAACCACATTCTTCCCTGCCTTTGCCCAGCTGCAGTTCTCTAAGTCCTTCCTCCACAGGTCATACATCCCTTGAACATTTACCTATGGGGCTATAGTCTGCCAAGTCTGCCAGTCTGAGGGACCCTTAGGTTTGTCTGTGACAGACAGAACCTATCCATGCTCTGGCATCTTTCTTTGAAAGGTTTTCTGGGCCCTGGATCAGGGAAAAAGATCAGGGACACTATAGATCAAGCTTTAAATTCAAGTGAGCAGCACCTGGCTTCTCAAAGCACAAGCTTTCTGAGATCTCCA
Organism: Gorilla gorilla gorilla; assembly: GCF_029281585.2. Classification (NCBI taxonomy): domain Eukaryota; kingdom Metazoa; phylum Chordata; class Mammalia; order Primates; family Hominidae; genus Gorilla; species Gorilla gorilla. Next base: position 236,528,857 of record NC_073224.2, read on the forward strand.
AGCCAGGTGACTGGACTAAGTTTGAGAACCAAAGACGAATTAGACATGGAATGAAGAAAGCATCATCTTAGTCAGGAGAGTGGGAGATGGGTATTGTGAGTCAGCTGGGGAGCCACGTTCGCTAGAGGTTTTCATCTCCCCACTTATTCCTTCCCTTCTGAAGAGACGCCTGAAATAAACCCAACTCCAGCCCACTAAAGCTAAAAGAGGGTTTTTTGAAGGATCTTGAGGGATCTCACCAAATTCAAGGAAGAGTTAATGGGAAGAGCAGGGATTATGATGGGCTTCAGGAATGGCTTGATCCAGGAGTCAGAGTGCTTGGGTCACCTCTTGAAATACCTCATGCTTCTCTGCACACATCTGTTTCAGTCTCCTCTCCTGCTGCAGATTGGTCCTTTTTTTGCTTCCCAGACCTCATGGAAGAAACTCTGGACTTCAACAGCTTTGGTGTTTGATGTGTTACTGTTTCAGCCACCCAAAGAGAGACTGTTTCAAATTTCCCTGTCTTTCCCAAATCCAAAGCTGCCATGGAAGGGATGTGATGGCCTAGCTTGGGTGAGGCACTCACTGCTGGACAAATCAACTATTGCCAAGGGGGTAGTGTTGTTCTTGGAGTCCTCTGTGTGCCACTGAAGGGCAAGGCAGGGTTAAGATAGGAACAAGAGGGGCAGAGACTCAAGAGCTGGTACACACAGGCACTTCTCAGCAACGTGCCACACACCCTTCCTTGTTCTTGACTGTGAGAATGGCCTCTAAGGTGGGCATTGGTGATTAGCAATCTGCTTCAGAAATTCCTGAAGCTGATCAGCTCCTCCTGACACCAAGAGTCCTCCTCTCTGCCCTCCACGGCTTCCTTGTGCCTCTTTCACACCCAGAATCACCCACAACCTGAAGCAGGTTGGATTCCACTCACACAGCAGGCTGGAAAAGCTCTCAACTCTCCTTTCCCCACTCAGTCAGCACATTCCTGCAGCCTCTTCATCCTCCGGCTCTGGACCCAGGCACAGAGCTCCAGGCTGGGCCAGAACTCATTTTTCACCCTCCTCACCAGCCAGTCATCCTCATGAGATGCTCTCCTCGCCCCTTACCTTCCCGTGCCAGGGAGTTTTTTTTAGGAATCCCTTCCCCCTTGAGGGATTTGTCAAGGCTCCCCCAGAAGCCTTTCTCTGATGCATTTGGATCTCGATTTAAGGAACAGCTGCCCTGACTGACACATACTTTCATCAACTTCTTTTTCATTTGTATTGAATTCCGTTTTCCCTTGGGCTTACTTTCAAAGAAGCTTTATCTTCTCTTCTGCTGGATCTTTACCTGAATATGTCCTGATATTTCTGCTGTGAGGTCCTCAGTCTGCCCATTCCGTCTGCCACATCCCCGAAGAACACAAACCTGCCCAGGTACCAGAGGAGTCCCCAGTTTACAGGAGGGAGTCATTGGGAAAATAGAGGATCTTGTATTCATGTGAGTTTCTGCCCACATCCTCTTCATGGCCCTAGAAGTTTCCACATGTTAATGACAGGTTTTTTCTTTTCTAAACATCAAGTCGTGTTAGCTACCTGACTCATCTGCAGCTCAATTAGTCTTGGAGGAAGATTAATTGTTTCCAAAAGGTCTCTGGGACAGAAACGTGATGTGCCGCCAGGGTATTTCTCGAACAGTCCCTCCAGCCCAAAGATATGCTGAGAAGCCTGCTAAAGGGGCATCTGCTCTGTATCTGAGGATTTAACCTGCGTTGCTAGATGTCTGGGGGACAGTCTGGTCTCTGAGTAATGCAGACGTATCCAATGTGTAGACACCATCAGCCCATGGAAGGCCCCACCCTCCTGGTCACCTGCTTTGAGACACATATTTCCCACAGGACAGGCCTTTGCCTATGAAGCCATCAGTGAGTCTCTGCCGCTTTGCATTGAAGCTGATACGTGGCAGGGCCTGGCCCTCCACAGGCTCCCACGCCAGCAGGTACAGATAAAACATACAGATATTTCACGTGGTTCAACCTCTTGCTTGGCAGGAACTCAGAAGAGGAGGACCCTGCCCTTCACCTAAGAGGTCAGAGAAGGCTTCAACGGGGCATTTGTTTTTAAATTGGTCTTGATGCAAAGGCCTGAAAAGGGAGAGAAAAGATTGTTTCTTTTAAGATGATCCAAGAGGACTTTTCTCCTAGTGCTCAACCTTAGTGAGTCTTCATAGGAAAAATGCTGGAGCCAGGAATTAAACAGGATTACATAAGCATGCTGAGAATATCAAAAGACTCGGATCTACTCCTCCTTGTGAAGTTTCTTAGGAGTGTCAAACAAAAATAGAGGGTTTTGATGCCATCCAGGAACAAGAATCCATCTCTTCCAGACGGTCTTTCTTGAATTCTCTAAATTCCCACAGTCGCTCCCTTCTTGAACCCCTGAGGGTCCCCACTGAGGTTTCAGAACTTCCTACTGGGAGAGGTAACTATTTGTTTGCCGTGGCTACATTTAGCCTCCCTAGCCAGATTATATGTTTTGTGACAAGGCCTGGGTCTGATTTCTTTTTAACACAAACGTGCGTACATGAGCTCACATTTACAGACACGGGTCCCAGCCTGGCCTTGTATTAAAAATCAGCACCTTTCCAAAGTCAAGTGGTAGAAAACCCAACTCAACTGGCATTAGGGAAAAAGGGAACTTATGTGTTTGCTTAAAGGAGGAATCCGAGGTGGTCTTGCTTCATTGCTTCAGGTGTAGCCTGACCTCCAGGCTCTGCAGAACTGTTTCTCTCCAGCTCTTGGTTTTTCCTTCCCGTTGTGTTGGTCTCATTGCCCCACTCCACTTGGTCGCACTGATTCTTCAGGCTTATGTCATCTTAACATTCCAAGTACCAGGACAAAAAAAAAATGCATACCCCTTCCCAAGAGGACGAGGCTCAGCCCCACTGCATCTGGCGGACTGTGACTGGAGCACATGCCCACTCCAAAGCCTTCACTGTGGCCATGAGTGTGATGCTCTGGGGGGCCAGAACTCAGTCCCATGTCTGGTCCTGCAGCCAGAAGTAGCAGCAACTCCCCACAAGCATCGGCACTGAGAAGGGGAGAGGGGTGACTGCCCAGAGGGACATGAGCGTCTTGTCACCAGGGCGAGCGGATGGCGGGGGGCAAAGTCAAGTTCCCTGCAGGCATCACTAAGTGTCACTTTCCTGCAAGGAGTCCCAGCATCCCCCAGTCTCCCAGCCGGTAACTCCACAGGGCACTTCCCCACTCTCCCCACCAACCCCACAGAGCTGTGCTCACCTTGGAGTCTGAATGGACTTCCAGCTTCCCACTGCCAGGATCCCCGGGCCAGTGGCGGGCTGGGGTCCAGCAGGTCCCTGCTCCTGAGGCCTGGCTGGTCACATGGAAGCTCAACCCTCCTCTCTCAGCACCGGCTGCATCACCCAGTCCTTGGCCGAAGCCACCTTATGTTTAACTCCGCTCGTCAGCCGGCCCCTATTTTCTCATGAAGTCCAGGCTCTTTACGACTTATTAATGTTTATTTAGTCTGTTTAAAGTGCACTCCTACTCTTAGAGACTCACTGCTCCTCTCTACAGAATTTAATTCCCTGAACAGCCTCTTCTGGTCCCAAGGAAGCCACCCCAGGCAATCGGAGGCCGAGGCTGAGCCTGCTGCTGCCGGGTAATGAGCCGCAAAGCCATTTAACTGGGGCACAAGGAGATCTGAAAACTCGTGGGGCCCCAAAGCTGCTGGTGCTGTGCTTTCTTGTCACTGACATCGGGCACGCATCCTCTCCCTCCTCCTGCCCTGTCTTCCCGCCCACTTGCTGAGAGAGGCCAAGACCTGGGGAATATTTGAGGGGTTGGCCGGGTGGCCTCAGATGATGGGAGATATCCAATCCCCAGGCCCAGCCTCTGCGGCCTCTCGCCAGCCGCCCACACGCGCTCCTTGTTTTAGAAGTCCAGGCAGGGCTGGCTGGCAGCTAGTGTGAGCTGAGGCCCTCGGGGAGGCCGTCGTCTGTATCCTGGCTCTGCCCGCTGATGCTGTGGGAGCAGATGCCCAGCCTGGCGGATGTGGGAGCTGGAATCCAGCAGGCCCCTGAGGTGAGGCAAGCCAGGCCCACTCCAGCCTCCTTAGCCACGCGGCCCACACTTACAGGGAGCTTGGTAATGGCTGCTTCACAGGGAGCTGGGAAGAAAAATGAGGGCAGAAGGGAAATGGCCTCAAGGAAGTAGGAGTCACCACCGTCTGCTGGGGCCCCACTTACCAGAGAGAGGAAGCTGAAGGGCAGGAACCAATCCACTCACAACGCAGATGCGTGTCCTGGCACTGCACGTGCATGAATCCAAACAGACGGGGACGGACCAGGCCAGATCTTCCCATGACCTTTACCCCCAGAGGGACTTGTGCTCCAAATTCCTGAGCACTCGTAAGGTGCCTGCAGCAGATGATGTGTAAGACTCCGCCCCTGCCCCGGGGCACATGGAATCCGCTCAGGGACTGCCCCAGGCTAAACAGTGTCCCTGCCAAATTCATACGCTGAAATTCTAAACCCCAGTTCCTCAGGAGGGGACCTTCTTTGGAAATACGGTCATTGCATATGTGATTAGTGAAGTGAAAATGCCGTCATTAGAATGGACTTTAACTCATATGACCGGAGCCTGTATAAAAAGGGGAAATTTGGATACAGACACACGTAGAGGGAAGATCACGAGAAGATGCAGGGAGAAGACGGTGCCTACAAGTCAAGGGGAGGAAGCATGGGGCAGATTCTCCCTCCATCCTCAGAAAGAACCAACCCCGCTCATACCTTGATCTTGGACTCCCAGCCTCCAGAACCTCAAGACAATAAATTCCAGTTGTTTAAGCCACCCTGTGTGTGTGTGTGTGTTTTGGGGAGGTGGGTGGGGCTTTGTTCCACCTGCCCCAGGACACTAACACAGAAGCAAATGGGAGCCTCCTGAAAGAGAGAACTCACTGCCTGGGTGCCGGACCAAGGGCAGGTGCACAGAAGTGGTGCCAAGGACCACCTTGGTCCCTGAGAGCTGCCCTCCTGGCCACACAGAAGGCTCCTAAGCCCAGGAGGAGGGGAAGAGGCCGGGAAGGTCAGACCTGAACAGCCCTACCTGCTACAGGTGAGGCTGGTGACCCAGCTGTCCTCCTGGCTGGACCACTGATGCCAGACCCTCTCCACTTGTAAATGCCCCCTCCCTCTCCACCTACCCTTCCGAGATCTTGCCCATTGCAGCCTCTCTGTCTTCATAGACCCCAAATACCCTAATGGCCATGAGCCTCTGTTCCCTTCCTCTCCTGGTCATTTATACCTCATGATCCCACTGGCTTCCAGGGAAGACTTAATAAGGTGTCGGTGACAGTGACACCTCTGCACCAGTTTCCAGAGCCGAGCTGCGATGTTCATTTCAGCAGGTGGTGCCCGGCTCCTGAGCCTGAGTGGATGGGGCTGATTCACTGGAGACCACTTTCCTGGCCGTGGGTGGCTTCTCATTTCCCAGTGCTCACTCCTTCGGGTGCTTTTGCAAAGGTGTCCTTCCCCTGGTCACAGGAGATGTGATCCATGTTTATGTGGCTCAGAAGCAGAGACCAGCAGCTGCCTCCCAAGGAGGGGAACCATTGCCCAAGACTGTAACCTGTGCTGCTGCGCAGAGAAACAAGTGGGTCCGGGCACTGGCCACTGCAGAGGATACATCAGGGAGAAGGCTGAGCTCCCTCCCAGATCCTGATACAGTTGGAGGGGTCAAGCTCTGCTGGCAAAACTGAAATCACCCCTCACAGCAGCCTGATGGAGGCCTTCGATGGGTACTTAGAGTCATCTTCCCTCATGTCCTTTCTGAGAATAATGTTCCTCCAACCATGCAGGCCTGGCCTCCCTGCTTTGATCCAGAACGGGCCCATCTCAGGGGATACCTGGGACTTTGTTCCTGACCACAGCCCCAGAGAGGAAGGGCACAGCTTCTTTTCGGGCATTCCAAGGCGAAAGGGAGGTGAGTGGCATGCCCGTGGTGCTTCGATGGGCCCTGCCCAGTGTGCCCAGCCTGCAGCAACAGCAGAGGGTGGATCAGTGTTGGGCTCAGCCAAGCTTTGTGGTCCAGGACGAAGCACTTCACCTCTCTGAGCACTGGCTTCCTCGCTGTAAAAAAGCTCCAACGCACGTGCTTCTGTGTGGATTGCATGAGAGTTGAATGAGCTCCTATAGGTGGCAGCTGCTCCCAGGACACTGCTCAACATTTGTTCTCACCTTCTTCCTTAGAAACATCATCCCAGCTGTATGTGGGGCATCAGTGAACCCCCTAATGCACACCTTGTATTTCCCAGCTGACTGAATTCGGACTGATGGAACGTGAGCAGGAGTGATGTGAGTCACTTCTGGGTGCAGGATCTGGGTGTGCCCTCCTCCTGGCCCTCTTTCAGCTGTAATGCTGGAAGTATTAGTGGGACTTTCAGGAATGTCCCTTAAAGGGAACTAAATCAGGTGGAAGGTGCACTTGTTTTGTCCTCCTCCCTCCACCCCTTCTTTTTTCTCTTTGGCTAGAAGAATGTGATGGCTGGAGCTCCAGCATCTTTCTTGGCCCATGAGGTAACATTAAGAATGGAAGTATTATGTGACATGGCAGAAGTACAGACAGATATTGGGTCCCTGACGACAGCAAAAACCCTGAAGCAACCCTCCGTCACCTACCCCTGAAGCTCCTATGTACTTAAGCTAGTGCTATTTTAGGATTTCTGATACATACAACCAAACTTTATCCTAACTTTTGTGGTCTATAAAGCCATGTGCACAGTGCCCAGCACATAGTATGCACTGATTAAATGAAAGTGATTATTAGTAGGTTGGACCCGTGACTCCATCCTGCCTCTGGTTTAGAAATTTAGAGCCATCCCCATGTGCCCTGCACACATTCCCATCCGTTTCTCAAGACTAGCTGCTGCTCAATTGATATGCGGTGTTTTCCTTGTATCGTGTGTCTAGCCACATGCTAGCATCTGCAGTAAACCTCCTTTCACAGTTTACAAACTGTCATTTGATTCTAAACTAACAACCATGCAGCTCTCAGAAGGTTGCAGCCCCACTTGCCAGCTGAGGAAACAGAGGCCCAGAGAGGTCAACCTGCTGATCCAAGGCCACCCAGTCCCAGAAAAGCCCGTCCATGGTGAGTGTGGGTCTTGGTACTCCGACTCCATCCCCAGGCCTTCTGTGCAGCACTGCTATAGCCCCTTCCATGGGATCCTGATCCCAGGGAGCATTGCAAATAGCAAACACTCAATGTGTGCAAGCAGAGTCAAGGCCAGGGAGCAACAGGGATGCAGGGAACCATCCAGGCAAACAGGGCAGGAAGGACAGGAGTGGCTCAGAACAGCCCTGAGGACAACGTGGCCTTGGGCTGGGAGAGGATAGCAGGACTGTCTGGGCACCAGCATCCACTCTCCCAGGAAGCAACAATCGCTCCCGTTGAGTCTGCAGCTACTTAAAATCCTCTACTGCACCAAACATCCACGGCCTCGGCATCCAGGCTTATTTTCACTCCACTTCTCCCAAGCCCTGGCGGGTCTCTCTAATAACAGTCAGAGTCTGGGGTGGGGAGGACTTCCTGCAGCCTGCACATGGAGGTGAGGGTGCCTCATCCACCCGGTGACCTGCCTGCCCCACCCCGCACTCTTGAAGCCGCTCATGGGAGTCAGGCTGCCCGAGGAAGGGCTGGAGGTGTGGATCCTGTCACTCCATCCTCTGCCTGTCACAGTCAGCCCCTTGAGAGTCTTGCAGGAAAACCGTCTGATAGAAAGGCCATGGGAGGGCCATGATGCATTTGAAGGAACTACCCTAGCCAGGCCAGCTCTTTCTTTTTTTTTTTTTTTTTTTTTTTAATTTACTATTATTATACTTTAAGTTTTAGGGTACATGTGCACAATGTGCAGGTTAGCTGCGCATGTATACATGTGCCATGCTGGTGTGCTGCACCCATCAACTCGTCATCTAGCATTAGGCATATCTCCTAAAGCTATCCCTCCCCCCACCACCCCACAACAGTCCCCAGAGTGTGATGTTCCCCTTCCTGTGTCCATGTGTTCTCACCGTTCGACTTCCACCCATGAGTGAGAACATGCGGCGTTTGGTTCCCTGTTCCTGTGGTAGTTTACTGAGAATGATGATTTCCAATTTCATCCATGTCCCTACAAAGGACATGAACTCATCATTCTTTATGGCTGCATAGTATTCCATGGTGTATATGTGCCACATTTTCTTAATCCAGTCTATCATTGTTGGACATTTGGGTTGGTTCCAAGTCTTTGCTATTGTGAATAGTGCCGCAACAAACATACGTGTGCCTGTGTCTTTATAGCAGCATGATTTATAGTCCTTTGGGTATATACCCAGTAATGGGATGGCTAGGTCAAATGGTATTTCTAGTTCTAGATTCCTGAGGAATCACCACACTGACTTCCACGAGGGTTGAACTAGTTTATGGTCCCACCAACAGTGTAAAAGTGTTCCTATTTCTCCACATCCTCTCCAGCACCTGTTGTTTCCTGACTTTTTAATGATTGCCATTCTAACTGGGGTGAGATGGTATCTCATTGTGGTTTCGATTTGCATTTCTCTGATGGCCAGTGATGGTGAGCATTTTTTCATGTGTTTTTTGGCTGCATAAATGTCTTCCCTTGAGAAGTGTCTGTTCATGTCCTTTGCCCACTTTTTGATGGGGTTGTTTGTTTTTTTCATGTAAATTTGTTTGAGTTCATTGTAGATTCTGGATATTAGCCCTTTGTCAGATGAGTAGGTTGCAAAAACTTTCTCCCATTTTGTAGGTTGCCTGTTCACTCTGATGGTAGTTTCTTTTGCTGTGCAGAAGCTCTTCAGTTTAATTAGATCCCATTTGTCAACCCTGGCTTTTGTTGCCATTGCTTTTAGTGTTTTAGACATGAAGTCCTTGCCCATGCCTATGTCCTGAATGGTAATGCCTAGGTTTTCTTCCAGGGTTTTTATGGTTTTAGGTCTGACGTTTAAGTCTTTAATCCACCTTGAATTAATTTTTGTATAAGGTGTAAGGAAGGGATCCAGTTTCAGCTTTCTACATATGGCTAGCCAGTTTTCCCAGCACCATTTATTAAATAGGGAATCCTTTCCCCATTGCCCATCTTTCTCAGATTTGTCAAAGATCAGATAGTTGTAGATATGCGGCGTTATTTCTGAGGGCTCTGTTCTGTTCCATTGATCTATATCTCTGTTTTGGTACCAGTACCATGCTGTTTTGGTTACTGTAGCCTTGTAGTATAGTTTGAAGTCAGGTAGCGTGATGCCTCCGGCTTTGTTCTTTTGGCTTAGGATTGACTTGGCGATGCAGGCTCTTTTTTGATTCCATATGAACTTTAAAGTAGTTTTTTCCGATTCTGTGAAGAAAGTCATTGGTAGCTTGATGGGGATGGCATTGAATCTATAAATTACCTTGGGCAGTATGGCCATTTTCATGATATTGATTCTTCCTACCCATGAGCATGGAATGTTCGTTCTTCCATTTCTTTGTATCCTCTTTTATTTCATTGAGCAGTGGTTTGTAGTTCTCCTTGAAGAGGTCCTTCACATCCCTTGTAAGTTGGAATCCTAGGTATTTTATTCTCTTTGAAGCAATTGTGAATGGGAGTTCACTCATGATTTGGCTCTCTGTTTGCCTGTTATTGGTGTATAAGAATGTTTGTGATTTTTTACATTGATTTTGTATCCTGAGACTTTGCTGAAGTTGCTTATCAGCTTAAGGAGATTTTGGGCTGAGACAATGGGGTTTTCTAGATATATAATCATGTCATCTGCAAACAGGGACAATTTGACTTCCTCTTTTCCTAATTGAATACCCTTTATTTCCTTCTCCTGCCTAATTGCCCTGGCCAGAACTTCCAACACTACGTTGAATAGGAGTGGTGAAAGAGGGCATCCCTGTCTTGTGCCAGTTTTCAAAGGGAATGCTTCCAGTTTTTGCCCATTCAGTATGATATTGGCTGTGGGTTGTCATAGATAGCTCTTATTATTTTGAGATACGTCCCATCAATACCTAATTTATTGAGAGTTTTTAGCATGAAGAGTTGTTGAATTTTGTCAAAGGCCTTTTCTGCATCTATTGAGATAATCATGTGGTTTTTGTCTTTGGTTCTGTTTATATGCTAGATTACATTTATTGATTTGCATATATTGAACCAGACTTGCACCCCAGGGATGAATCCCACTTGATCATGGTGGATAAGCTTTTTGATGTGCTGCTGGATTCAGCTTGCCAGTATTTTATTGAGGGTTTTTGCATCAATGTTCATCAAGGATATTGGTCTAAAATTCTCTTTTTTGGTTGTGTCTCTGCCCGGCTTTCGTATCAGGATGATGCTGCAGGCCGGCTCTTTCTAAGGGGAGTTTGGGCAAGGAAAGATGGCGAGAGAGAATGGAGATGAATGACACGAGAGAGTATGGAGATGAATAACATCCCTTTTAAAGTTTCAAGATACCACACTCTTCCTACCCTGGAAAGGAAAGCCCCAGGCCAGTGTCTGGTGCACAGAAAGGACCCCGTAGCTGCCGGCCCTGCCCAGTGCTCTGTGTCATCGCTGAGCAACTTTTGTGCTTCCACAAAACCTAGAAGGCGAGGGCTTGAAAACCATCACTTTTGTGGATGCAATTGTGTATGTGTCTGTTGCCAGGTTCACTGGCTCTGGGGCTTTGAAACTCCATTCTGAGTCTCCTCCAAGATCCAGGAGTGCTTCAGTGCTGCCTGCACCTCTAGTTCAGGGGCAAGATCAGCTTCTGGCATGTATCTTTGGAATAGACACCCCAGTGAGAACTGGGGCTCTGGTATTGCTGGCAGCTTCCCCCTTTCCTCTCCCATGAACTGGCAGTGAAGGAAAGGTTAGCATATTAGCATCACCACTGTGAGCACAGCCCCTCTGCCTGTCTGAAGGGAGAGAATGATTCATTCCTGACCTCAGCAGCCCCAGCACTGGGTTTGTGAAGACAGTAATTCTAGTACAGTTTTGTTTCCTTTCATCAGCGTGTTCCTGTTTCTGACCTTTGACACTGCCTGAACTTCAATCAGATCTTCAGAAACCTGCCTCTCTTCTGTACATCAAAAGCACAGACAGGCTGATGGGGGTTCAGGGCACTCAACATATAGGAAAATCCTCCTGGCTACAGCCTCCCATCATTTGCAAAGCTGGGAGTGAGATCAGATGCTCCAGCCACTCTGCGGCTGTCAGACTCGAGTCAGAGCTCCACGCCATGGGGAAAATGCAGGAAGCCCTTGGAGGCTGTCAGGCAAATGGGAAGATGAATCTCACACTTAGAAAAGACTGGCATCAGCCCCCACACTTCTGAGACGCCTTGAGCCTTTCAGGAAAAATGCATGAGGAATCAGCTCAGTAAGGTGCGTGGGGGCTTGGGGGAGGTACAGACCCACAGGATGTAGTTCCTGGTGGAGGATATTTTCTAGCAGAGATTTAGATGCTGTACCGTATAAGGGGCAGCCAAGATAGAGTGACAGTGGTCAGGTTACACCCTGGCTGAAACAACCTGACAGAGTATATGAAGCAACAGTTTCCAAGACATTGGACATCAGGCAGTGAAGGACAGTGGTCCCTGAGAAATGAGAAACACAAGAGTGTAAGCCCAAGCTCACCACCTGGACAGAGTTTCCAGGCAGCAGCAGGGGAGGGGGATGCAGGCAGATCCCGCAGCCTCTGAGTTGAGGAGACTCTGCTAGAAAGTCCAGGAAGGCAGAGGCGGCTGCATCAGAGTGCCAGAGACAAGAGAGAAAGCAGAGACCTGCCGATTGGCTGAGGTCTCCCTAACATCTCGTATTGAGTACTTGCCAATGGATGCCAGTGAGAGAATGACTTGAGGCCAGGGAAAAATACCCTGAAAGAATTAGAGGGGAACGATTCTAGAGCTCCAACCAGATCAAGAATAATGCCTGCTCCCACAAGCCAGCCTGGGAAACCTCATAATTGATGAGCCATAGGGGAGAACACTCAGAGGTCCTATGCCTTGGTTATGCCTTGGTATTGGGGCAAAATAGTCCCCAATGAAACACTACCCTGAGCCTGCGTACGAAAGCTTGAAAGCAAGACCAAATAGATCAAACTGTTTCCAAGTAACACAACCATATCCTGGAAAAAAGCACAAGAGTATTTATAGGAACACAAAAATATACAGCATGCAATAAGGCAAAATTCAAGTGTGTGGCATGCAATCAAAACTTATCAGACATGCAAAGAAGCAGGAAAATATTACCCAGAGATAGCACAGATTATAGAATTAGTAGATGAAAACATTAAAAGTTGTTATAACATTATCTCATGTGTTCAAGAAGCTAGAGCAAAGAGACTGAACACAGTCTCAGTATATACAGATACAGAAGGAAAAATACCAAATCAGACTTATAGAGATGAAAACTACAATATCAGCTCTGAAAAACTGCACTGGATGAGATCAATAGCATAATATATATATAATACATATATTATATTTATATATTATATATTATATTATATAATAAATATACTATATATATTATATTATAAATAATATAATAAATAAATATTTATAATAATAAATAATAAATAAATAAATATAATATATATATTTATATATATAAATTTCAGGGCATAGAAATATAAGCCACCCATAATGTCATGGAAAAGGGGCTGAAAATAATATACAAAGTATCAATGGACCATGAGACAATTTCAATAGCCTAATATGGATGCAATTGTGGGTCTTATTTTTATAAGAGGGAGGGTGGATAGTAAACATGTAAAGGAATACTGGCCTAATATTATTCAAATTTGATGAAAACTGCCAAGAGTCTCAATGAACCCCAGGTACAAGTGTATTAGTCCATTCTCACACTGCTATGAAGAAATACCCGAGACTGGGTAATTTATAAAGAAAAGAGGTTTAACTGACTCACAGTTCTGCATGGCTAGGGAGGCCTCAGGAAACTTACGATCATGATGGAAGTCACCTCTTCACAGGGCGGCAGGAGAAAGAATGAGTGCCAGCAGGGGAAATGCCAGATGCTTATAAAACTATCAGATTCCATGAGAACTCACTCACTGTCATGAGAACAGCATGGGAGAAACCACCTCCGTGATTCAATTACCTCCCACCAGGTCCCTCCCAGGACACACGGGAATTATGGGAATTACAATTCAAGCTAAGATTTGGGTGGGGACACAGTCAAACCATATCAACAAGCAACATGACAAAAAATGACACCAAGGGATATCATAACCAAACCGCAACCAGAGAAAATGACAAATTATGTATAGAAATCATAAAAAATTATTTGTATAATTTTTATACAAGTCGTGTACAAATCTTTTGTACAGATTATGTACATGTCATGTACAAATTAAAAATTTAAAAGCAAGAGTTCACCAGCAATATGAAACCTACAAGAAACTCATTTCAAGTATAAAGACACAAATAAGTTATAATTAAATGGATGCAAAAAAATATACTAACCATGAGAAAGCTGGGGCGGCTATACAAATATCAGACAAGTAGATTTTAGAGCAAAGAATACTAAAATAAGGATAAAGACAGTAATTTCATCACAATCAAGAGGTCAGTTCCTCAAGGTGACATAACAACCCTAAACATCCATATACCTAATTAACAAGCTTCAGAATCCCTGAAGCAAAAACTTAAGGAGCTGCAAGGAGAGAGATAAATGGCAATTATAGTCAACACCCCTTTCTCAATAATTGGTGGAACAAGTAGACAGAAAACCAATGAGGATCTAGAGTAACACTATCACCTGGGTTGATCTACTTAGCATTTAAAAGGCACTCCACCCAACAACAGCACCACGCATGGAAAATTTGCCGACATAGACCATATCCTCATTTATAAAACAAGTTTCAATGTATTTCAAAAGATACGAGCTGTGGTGCGATAGAGTTTGGATGTGGCCCCCTCTAAATCTCATGCTGAAATGTCATCCCTAATGTTGGAGATGGGGCCCGATGGGAGGTGATTGGATCATGGGGCAGATCCCTCATGAAGGGCTTGGTGCCATCCCTTTGGTGATGAAGGAGTTCTCCCTTAGTGAGTTCACCTGAGATCTGGTTGTTTAAGTGTGTGGCACCTCCCTCCTCTCTCTTACTCCCACTTTCCCCACATGCGATGTCAGCTCCCCTTTGCCTTCCACTATTATTGTAAGCAGCCCAAGGCCTCACTAGCAGCTGAGCAGATGCTGGCACCATGCTCCCTGTACAGCCCACAAAGCTGTCAGCCAATCAAACCTCTTTTCTTTATGAATGATTCAGTCTCATGTACGTCTTTATAGCAATACAAGAATAGCCTAATACATGGTGTTATGATATGTATTGGCTATTGTCCATGGTTCTTGGCTCATAACTCCCATAGCTCTTTTTTTATTATTATTATTTTATTTTTTTGAGACAGAGTCTCACTCTGTTTCCCAGGCTGGAGTGCAGTGGCACGATCTCAGCTCACTGCAACTTCTGCCTTCTGAGTTCAAGCCATTCTCCTGCCTCAGCCTCCCAAGTAGCTGGGATTACAGATGTGCACCACCATGCCTGCCTAATTTTTGTACTTTTAGTACAGACAGGGTTTCACCACTGTTGGCCATACTGGTCTCGAACTCCTGACCTCAGGTGATCTGCCCACCTAGGCCTCCCAAAGTGCTGGCATTACGGGGGTGAGCCACGGCGCCTGTCCCCATAACTCTTGTCTTTTACCATAAAGCTGGGTGTGTCAGGGCCTCAGGGACAGGCCTCAGGAAAGAGAAAGTCTGTGATCTTCTCCTACCCTCGTTTCACCCGCCCCAAGGCACGACTCTAATATTCCCCCACCTTTCTGATTGTGGGTATTAAGACTCTCCCCAAAAAGGGTCCCACCTTATCCCTGGGGAAGAAGTGCTAACTACATGAAGCTTCCATAAAAACCTGAGAAGACTAGGGTGCAGGAGCTTCCAGAGAGTTGAATACTTGGAGGCCGACAGGAAGGTGAAGAACTCATTCATGTGTCCAGAGGGTGGCATGCCCCAACTCCAGGGTCAGAAGCTCCCATGCTCAAGACCCCTCCAGACCTTGCCCTGTGTATCTCTTCATCTGGCTGTTAATTTATATCCTTTAAAATATCCTTCTTAATAAACCAGTAAGCACAAGTGTTTCTCTGCATTCTGTGAGCAGCTCTAGCAAATCAATCAAATCCAAAGAGGGGTTTGTGAGAACCCCAGCTTGAAGCCAGGTGGTCAGAAGTTCCAGAGGCCCAGACTTGCGACTGTGGGTGGGGAGGGGACTGTCCTGTGGGACGGATCCCTCACCCTGTGGGATCTGGTGCTATCTCCAGGTAGACAGTGTCAGAACTGAATTGGAGGACACCCAGCTGGTGTCTGCTGCTTGATGCATGGAGAAAACCCACACACATTTGGTCACAGAAGTCTCTTCTGTGTTGACGGTTGTTGTGGTGTGAGAGTAGAGGAAAAGCACCATTTGAAAGAGCTTTTCCCTACACACAAGTTGTATAAAGTACATTCATTCTCTGACTACAGTGGAATTCAGCTAGAAATCAATAAGAGAAAAATATCAAGAAAACTCACAAATACGTGGACATCAAATAACATACTTCAAAAGTGCCCATGGGTTGAAGAAAAAAATCAAAAGAAAAACTGGAAATTGGCAATAAAAATTAAACATAACTTATCTAAATTGTGGGATGCAACCAAAGCAGTAATTGGAGGAAAATTGATAGCACTGAAATATCTACTTTAGAAAGAAGAAAGACCTTTAATCTTTGACATCAGCTTCCCCCTTAAGAAATCAGCAAAAGAACGGCAAATTAGACCCTAAGTAACTAAAAGAAAATAATAATGACCAGAGTAGAAATCAATGAAATGAGAAGCAGAAA
Source organism: Gorilla gorilla gorilla (assembly GCF_029281585.2). Lineage (NCBI taxonomy): Eukaryota > Metazoa > Chordata > Mammalia > Primates > Hominidae > Gorilla > Gorilla gorilla. The sequence continues at coordinate 236,544,745 of NC_073224.2, forward strand.
AACAATAGAAATTGATGAGATTAGAAGCTAGGGTCTTTGAGCAGGTAAACAAAATTTTGAAACTTCTAGTCAGACTGGTCACATAAAATATAGGTAAGACACAAATTACCAATATTAGCAATAAAAGAGGTGACACCAAGACAGAGTCTACAGAGGGTTACATAAATGTCAGCTACTACTACCCTGTGGGCTCTTCTCTCAGGGACCTCAGAGTCCGGTTATCAGGGATGGTGTCCAATGCACCCCCATTCCCACCCACCCTGTACCTGGCCCATCAACCTATGGGCAGCAAGGCTCAGCCTGCTGGAGGAATGTGTGAATGGCCGCAGCTGGTCCCAGGATTCCAGGGTGATGGAACTGCTGCCTCACATTCTTGGTGCTGACCTCTTGGCCACCCTGAGCTCCCTTTCTTCTCCCAGGGGATTCTGCCCCAATACAACCTTGATTTGGTTCTGTTTGCCTGGTGATTTGATTTTGCATTTGCTCTCGGGCTTCTCAGGGTTCTCCTAATAAATCTAAGTGGGCGAAAGTGTTGCCCATGGTTACCACCTGAGAGTGTCAGGAGTTGGTACCAAGACGGCACAGTCCCATTCCTCTGAGGAGGCAGGTGTGGAAAGGAGGGTTACTGGCTTGGGACCCGAGGGAGTGTCCACCTCTGGGAAATGTCCTTTCCTGGGGAAGCAGCAGCTTTGCCTCACACTGAGCTCATTGGTTCCTCTGGGAACAGTGACCCCTCTGGCCTGTGATTAGACCCACACTATTTCTCTAATGTTTTATTTACAGACATCTAAGTGTGAAATTCTGATAAATAAAAGATGATGTCATCCCAGCCAATCCCCAGTTGTCTCACCAATCAGCCTCTCAAGAAGCAAAGTATGACACACACATTTCACCCACTCTCAGCATCACTGAACTCATGTTCCAAGTCAGGGCAGGGAGGGGGCTGGCAGGGAAAAAGCTTCCGGCATAGTAGCATCAATTTTTCAGCTACAGAGACAGAAAAAATATTCTTAAGGAAATGTTTATGTGCCTCATCGTATTCATTGTTCTATGTGGTCTAACCAATTACCAGAAATTTAGCAGCTGAAAGCATCACGCATTTACTATCTCACAGTTTCCATAGGTGAGAATTCTGGGAGGTCCTCTGCTCAGGGACGCGGACTGCTCCTCTGACAGCCTCTGCACATGCTCAGCTCATAGAGGCAGGATGTCAGGGGGCCAGTGCCTCTCTACAAAGTATCACACACTGAGTGTCTTAAAACAACAAGAATTTCCTCTCTTACAGTTCTGGAGGCCAGAAGTCTACAATCCAAGTGTGTACAGGGCTGGTTCCTTCTGAGGCTGGGAGGGAGAATCTGCCCCAGCCTCATCCAGCTGCTGGTGGTTTGCTGAAATCTCCCATGTTCCTTGGTTTGAGGCAACAGCACCTGGTCTCTGCCCCATAGTCATGTGGCCTTCTCCCTGTGTGTTTCTAGATCTTTTCTTCTTATAAGGACTCCAGTCATTGGATTAGGGCTCACCCTAATCAGTATGACTGCATCTTAACCAGTTACATCTGCAAAGACCCAATCCCCAAATAAGCTCATATTCTATGGTTCCAGGCAGATGAGAATGTTGTGGGGTCATTATTTGACCCACTGAAGTCACTGTCACCCTGACAACAAATGGGTGGATACAGTGAAGGCCAGAGGGGCTGGAGAAGGAGCAGGTGAAGCTGGGCTGGGCTCCGTGTCTGTGCCCCGAGTGTTCCCTGGCCTCACCTCCCACCCCCACAGCCTGCGGTGGCTGACAGACACCAGTGTCCACCCTGGCCGGGGGCTCTTTCCCTAACAGCCCACCAGGCGTGTGTTCAGGTGCCTTGGTCCACTGGGCCAGCTTCTCTGCAGTCCCTGCCCCCACCTCGGTGAAGAAATCCATGAGGATGCCCTGTCTTCATTTCTGGGGCAGCCTGCACCCCATCTTCCCTTGACTTCCAATGCCCAGTGCCTGGAAGGTTCTCAAGAAATATTTGCTGAACAAATAACGAATAAGTAAATGGATAATCTCCCTCCCAGTGAGAGGCCAGACCCCACCCTGGCCCCACCTACCCATGCCCCACCTTTAGCCCACCCCAGATCCTAGGGTTCCCACCCGCTTACCCCTCCCAAACCCTTCCAGTCCCCTGCAGCTCCCTGCCTCCCCACACCCAAGACCTGCAGTCTCTCCCTCGGGACCACTGATCAAACAGAGAAGGAAGGTGGGTGCTGGAAAGAAGGAGGAGAGGAGAGACATTTCGTGATTGACACAGGAGTGTGAAGTCCCTGGTTTGCACCCTGGCAAACACAGGGAAGGTACAAGAGAGGTTGGGTGGATGGAACTTCTGTCCCAATCAAATCCCATGCCTGGAGGACTCCTCAGTATCCTACTTATTTCTCACCACAATCCCAGGAAGCTGGGGCCCAATCACTCTCATTTCACAGATGAGGAAACTGAGGCCAGCAGCTGTTGAGTAGCTGCATCAGGATCTGCATCCCCACATCCAGCCCCTGAGACACTGCTGAAAGAGAGGGGCATGGAATGCGTGGGAAGGAGGCCCTTCTACAGGGAGTCAGGGAAGAGCCCAGCAGCAGAACTGGCTGTGGAAAATGAACAGGGTTGACTTGTGGGAAGGACCATCTTCCCATGTTTTCATCCTTTCTCTGCAGCCTGACTCTGAACTTTTGTGACTTCTCAGCCCAGATCTCCAAGTTAGAATGCTGGGCCTGGCCCAACACGCCTGTCATAACTGTGATGTGGTTTGGCCGTGTCCCCACCCAAATCTCATCTTGAATTGTAGCTCCCATGATTCCCACATGTTGTGGGAGGGGCCCGGTTGGAGATAAATGAATCATGAGGGCAGTTTCCCCCATACTGTTCTCATGGTAGTGAATAAGTCTCAGGAGATCTGATGGTTTTATAAGGGGAAACCCCTTTCACTTGGTTCTCATTCTCTCTTGCCTGCCACCATGTAAAATGTGTCTTTTACCTTCAGCCATGATTGTGAGGCCTCCCCAGCCACGTGGAACTGTGGCTGTTTTTCCTCATAAATTACCCAGTCTTGTGTATGTCTTTGTCCGCACCATGAAAACAGACTAATACAAACTAGTTGGTGAACTGAGTGAGTTCACAGAAACAGCAAAGGAGAGAGAAAGAGAGAAACAGAGAGGGAGAAAGATGGAAGGAAGGAGAGGAAAAGAGAGAGGAGAGAGAGGGGATGGAGGGAGGGGGAAAAATGGAGTCTTGTCTTCTTTGTCTTCTTTTGTTTGTTACTTCCGTGATGGTAGACAGCAGCACATCTTGGGATAAATCTGTCTCCTTGGTCATTAGAAGCTTACTCTGGACCTCTCTCCAGGAGTGAACAAGCAGAATGGCCCTGCAGGCAACAGAGTGACAATTAGTGGCAAATTATAACTCCTGAGCTCCCATTACCTGCTTCTGAGGTTTGGAATGTCTGGTTGACTTCTCTCAACTAGAAGAGTCTATTGTGTTCTGTTTCTTAATATAGATTCATGGATATGTTTTCAATGCTAAAAAAAGAATCTTTCACGTTTGGATTTTTTTTTTTTTTTTAAGATGGAATCTCACTCTGTCATCCAGACTGGAGTGCAGTGGCACTTTCTCGGCTCACTGCAGCCTCTGTCTCCTGGGTTCAAGCGATTCTCCTGCCTCAGCCTCCTGAGTAGCTGGAATTACAGGTGCACCATGCCCAGCTAATTTTTGTATTTTTAGTAGAGACAGGGTTTTACCATGTTGGCCAGGCTGGTCTTGAACTCCTGACTTCAGACCAGAGGGTGACTTCAGATCAGGGGGTGATCCTCCCAAAGTGTCAGGATTACAGATATGAGCTACTGCACCCAGCCAAGGGGGTTTTTAAAGAATGCCTAAGAGTCTATATCTAAGGAAGTGAAGGCGAGTGAATCAACCCAGGCTGTCACCTGCATGCGATACAAAGGACAGGAGGAGCCTGCTCTGCACTTGGCTTTTGACTTGGTTCTCAAGTGCTTGCCTTTGCCTGAGGGGCCGACCCACAGCCCTGGTGGGGTGTGCAGGGCTAGGCCAATCATCATGCAACTGCCCTGCTGGGAGGAACAGCTGTTGTTTGCTGGGGCCACCTGTGTGGCCTTCTCACATTGCCCTCCCCACAGCCAGAGAGACATCATCATCCCATCCTACAGATGAGGAACATGAGGCTCTGAGGGGCTCTGGGACTGGACTCAAAGCCAGTGATGGGATGAACTGGGTATTTCCTTGGTGTTTCTGACAGCGAAGCCCATTCTCTACCCTCCAGCTGCACAAATCAAGATTCCAGTCTTGTTTTCCCCCATGACACTGGAGCAATGATATGTACCCCCTCAGCCTACAAGGTGGCTGTGACCCTCAGGTGAGAGGATAAGGCTCTCAGATGCTTGTGCCGGTTCAGATGAAAGGTGAAACTGCTGAAACGAAAGCTCTTAAGCAACAGCACACAGTGAGTATTCCCGATCAGCAGACAGCTCTGCTCCACGCAGTCACTCAGGAACCCAGGCAGACAGCATCTCTCATTTGCTGAGCTCTTACCTGCACTGAGCTCTTATTGGCACTGTGTTCCAGCACTGTGCTAGGTGTTCCCACACACACAATGTACAGACCCGGTGCCGCTGTCAAGACTGCTAAAAGATTGACATACTCTTGCACGTGGGTGGATATATAGCACTGCCCCAAGGCCCCATGAACAGTCTGCATGCTCCCTGCCTCTGCAAATGAAGAGTGGTGACAATGGACACCAGGCCTGTGGATGCTGCCAGTTGTTAAATATCCTGGGTGTTGGCCCTGCCCTCCTGGCTCATTGGCTTCTCGTGCTACCCTCAGAAGTGTATGCTGCTGTCACCTTCCACTTTACAAAGGGAGAAGCAGGATCCAAGTAACTGGGGAGCTCACCAAGCCCCTGCAATGATGGGGTGGAACAGCAGGGTCACCCAGGCCTCATTGCATCACAGACACTTGCTGGCTCTGCTGGGTGGCCTCTCTGCAGCCAGCGAGTGGGAAGGGCTTTCCTCTTGCCTGGTTCCAGGCCAGAGTCACAGCCACGCTCCCAACTGACTGCAGGAGGAGTAACACAGTGGGGTGGGCCATGACTGACGGGCATCCTGCCCCATCTGCCAATCACCTCTAAGTCAGAGACAGGACCTAGAGGAAGAAAGAGAAGGACAGGACCAGGTGAGGCAGGCCATGGGCACAGGTGAGGCTGCAGGTGTACCCCAAGATCTGCAGCCCCCTCCACCTCTTACCCACCTACTCCAGAGGCTCCCAAATCCCCCCTAGCTGCTGTGTGCAAGTCCCCCACCACATGCAGGGGGTGCAACCAGCTGCTGCCACAAAGAGCTTCCTCGAGAGCCTCTGGCAGCACAGCTGGGGACAAGGGTCCTTTGTCAGACAAGTCAAACCCCATCAGCCTTGCCTGGGAAACACCACGAGCCTCATGGGACTCACCGTGGCCATCGTCCTTGCCAGCCTCCTGACACTGCCTTCTCCCTGAAGCCACTTGGCCTTGATTACTGAGCCTGTGGGTGCCCTGCAGCCACCTGCTGAGTGAGCCCCAGAAAGGCTACCCAGGAGGCAGGCTCAGGGCAGCAGCAGCTGGCAAGCAACTCACCAGGAGTGCAGCTTCCAGGGCACCAGGAAGGCCAGCCCCTTCATCCGCTGGGCTGTGCCTTGCTGGCCTTGGCTGCTGTGAACCCACTGGTGGAGGCCCCCGGCTGCCTCTGTTGTCCATCCCGATTTCCCCCTGTGGAGGCATTTCCCCAAATAATGTACCTGCCATCTTATACTTGAGAAAGGGGTGCCACCACCCATCAGGGTGGAAGCAGGTAAACCTGAGAAGGAACACACCTGGCCACTCACCGGCTGTGTAAACTGTGCACACCTGTGAAATGCGGACAGTCACACCCGCCGTTCTGGATGGGGGTGAGGACAACAGACAACATGTTATGCCCCTGAAGCACAGGACAGGCTCGAGAAACAAACCATCCTGAATGTCTCAGATGGTGGCCTCTGCATGTTGTGGAGGACCAGTGGGCAGCATAGTAACAACTGTTTTCATGTTTCGGAGCAAAACCCAGTGCAGGACTGCAGCAGTTTCTGGCCCTGAGCAAGGGCGCATGTCTGTTCTAACGGGGCGCACGGCCTAAGGAAGGGGCTTACAAGGAGTCGGCAGGGCCGGGGTGACCGCACTGGGCCGAGGCTGTTACTGGAGCATGAGAGTCCTCTGTGCAGAGGGAGGGGCTCACAGCTCCTCAGGAGGAGGTGGGGATCCTTTCTGGGGGTTTTCTTGGGTTCACCCCTTATCATCCGTTCTGGCCCCTGACCTGAGCCCTCGAATACAAACCAGATCCAGTTTCTTCCATTTCCCAGGCTCAAGTGGGACAATGGGTCAGGGTCAGAATTGCCTGCCCAGGCTCTGAGGGAGTTAGAGGGATGCTGTTCCCGTGGGGGAAGTGCAGGAGGCACAAATGTTCTGGATCCAGAGGGACCAGGGGTAGCTTCCGGCTCCATGCTGCCCACCAGGCCCTGAGAGTCCCCATCCCGGGAAAAGCAGGGGAAGCGGGAGCTACTGGATCCCACTGAGAGAAACAACCCTCATCAGAGGCAAGTGCAGCCTGCTGCCCTGGGACTCTGAGTACCACAGACGGGAGCTGCAGGGCGGCCCCTCAGGAAGCAAAGTATGACACACACATTTCACCCACTCTCAGAGTCCTGGAGCTTGTGGGTGTGACCTTATTTGGAACACAGGTGTTTACAGATGTCCTTAGGCTAAGGATCTTGAGATGCGATCATTTTGGATTATCCCCATAGGCCTTAGTCCAATGGCAGGTGTCCTTGCAGGAGAAAGCAGAGGGTGGTTTGAGGCAGACAGAAGGGAAGTGAAAGGAGAAGAAAGCACCACGTGGAGAAGGAGGTGGAAATCGGGCAATGTGGCCACAAGCCAAGGAATGCCTGGGTCCACCAGAGGCTGAAAAGGCAGCAGGGACCCTCCCCAGGGTGGTTGGAAGGAGCATGGGCCTGCGCACACCTTGGTTTCAGACATGTGGCCTCTAGGACTGAGAGAGAACACGTTTTTGTTGTGTTAAGTCACCCTGTTTGTGGAGAGTCATCGTGGCAACCACGGCAAACTAACACAAGAACAGAATAAAAATAAAAACAGCCTCTGCCTCCCCAGGATCAAGACTGGGACTGGATGCAGGAAGGGCCGGGGCTGCCGCCACCACAGGCCTCCTCCTCTGAGCATCGGCGGATACAGGGTCCCTTGGGGGCCCCATCAGCCCCATACTTTCCTGCCCCAGGACCCAGGGAGGAGAGGGGAGGCTCAGCGTCTCTTCTGTGGCGGCCACCAGCTTCTGACATGGCTCCCAAAGACCCTGCTTCCCACCGTCCTTCAAACTGAGTGCAAACACCTTCCGGGCCTGAGGAGCTGGCGGGTGGCCCTGACTCCCCGTCTCCACATCATTCACGGTCACGTTGGCTTCCATTCTCTGAAGCCCCCCAGTTTGGGGCCTCTCCCTAAGGTGTCTCCCCATCCCCATCTCCCACCCTCTGACCGCCTCTTCTCCCAAGCTGCTCTCCTTTCTCTTCCAGGACAGTCAGATGCCCCCACCCCAGCCCAGGGGTCTTCAGCCCTCACCGCAGGTGAACATCACACAGACATTGGTTGGGTCACTTGCTTGCTGTCTGTTCACCTCCTAAAATATAGTCCTTTGTCTTTTTCATGGCATCTGATAGCAGCACCCACTGCAGTGCAGGACAGACACAGCACGGTGCAAACAGCCATGGATGGTGGATTCAGGTATCACCCTGGACATGAGACCTGGCCTGAGGCCTGGCCCTGCCCTGCTGTCAGCCAGCACATTGTCTCCCAGAGTCTACCTCATCTCTTTTGGAACAGACAGCAAATCCATGCCAATGACAACCCATGCCAATGGCAAATCTGTGCCAAAGGCCTTCCAGAGAGAAACAAGGCAGGTCCCAGATGCCGCCCCCACCCCATTTCATGACAGTCTCTGCATCTGCCCCCATGCTGCAGATACGGACAAACTGGAAAGACAAATGTTCTGAGCTGTCTCAGGAAACCTGGGAGGGAGGAAGGAAAATTTTTCCCTTCTATTTTGTATTTATTTAGAGCTGGGGTCTCACTCTGTCCCTCAGGCTGGAGTGCAGTGGTGTGATCAAGGCTTACTGCAGTCTTGAACTCCCAGGCTCAGGAGATCCTCCCACCTCTGCCTCCCACAGTGCTGGGATTACAAGTGTGAGCCACCACACCCGGCCTTTCTTTCTTAGGTGTCAACCTTAGGCAAACTACCCAGATTAATTCATTCAATTACTCATTCATTTAATTTACTCATCTTTCATTCATTCACTTCACAGATAAGCCTGGAAAGGAAACCACAAGCCCAGCTGAGTGGTTGTGCTACAGTCTGAGTATCTGTCCTCTCCAGAACCCGTGCTCAAACTTAATCCCCAATGCAGCAGTGCTGGGAGGTGGGCCTTCAATAGGTGATTGAGTCATAAGGGCTCTGCCCCCATGAGCTGATTCATCCATTCATGGATTCGTGGATTCATGGATTATCAGGAGAGTGGGACTGGTGGTCTTACAAAGACGAGGAAGAGAGACCCTACCAGCACGCTCAGCCCCTTGCCAGGCCATGCCCTGCACAGTCTCAGAGCTCTGTGGGGTCCCTACTAGCATGAAGGTCCTCATCAGATGTCAGCCCCTCAGCCTTGGACTTCCCAGCCTCCAGAACTGTAAGAAATACATTTCTTTTCTTTACAAAGGTCCAGTTTCAGGTATTCTGTTATAGGCAACAGTGAACTAACACAGGGTGCTAGATGAGAGAGATGCTTCATCAGGGCAGCAGAGTGAGCCCTGGGGCCCAGCACAGAGCTGAGCACCTGCCAGGTTAACCTCCCACAGGCCCCACCCAGCTGGGTGTCATCAACCCCATTTTACAGGCAGAGGGACCCAAAGTACACGATGGTCTAGGATCCTGCCCTGTGGAGTTAGGGTTTAAATATAAGCAGAGGGCTCAGGGCCTGCACCCATTGCCACCATCTGGGGGTGGCCACCTGCCGGGAGTGACCTTTCCATCCTCTTATGTGGACTCCAGGGTGGGGAGCAGCTCTGACTGGCCCCTGCACCAATCGCCTTCGACTAGGGGATGGGGTGGAGGTCAGTGAATGTGGCTGCAGGGCCCCTCGTAGGTGATGTGGGTGGGGGCATCACAGATGACCAGGAGGGAGGGGCCCTTGTGGGTGTGAGGGCAGCCCAAGGCACCCACTCCAGGTGCTCCCAGCTTCTCCCCTTACCCTGCCGCCTCCTCCCACATTTTCCCTTTTACACAACTGGTGCCATTATTTTGTCTTTTTTGCTTTTTTATTTACATTTTCACATTTCCCCTTCACATCTAGGTCCCCAGTGTGCAGGACGGAGGCCAGGCTCAGCTGCAGCTAATCTAAAATGTCATTAATATAAATTGGGGCTAATTACTTAGTTCCCTTCGGCAATCCCTAGCCGAGCTCTGGCGACAGAGGCCTTCTGGAAAACAGAAGGACGCCTCCACCAGAAGGGGCCAAGGCTTCCTGCAGAAAGTTCAGCAGTGCCCAGCTCCTGCAGCCCACGGGGAGTCTCTGGAACAAGGTGTTCTGAAGGCTTCTCTCCCTCATGCTGCACAGGGCAGCAAAGTTTGACACAGGTCTCTCTTCCTCGTGTTCGATACAGAGTTTGACACAGGTCTCTCTTCCTCATCTTTGATACAGAGTTTAATACAGATTTTTTGCTTCTCTGGGGCAGAATGGCCACAGGACAGGAGCACTGAGCACTGGAGCCCCCCGCCCGAGCCCCCTGCCCACCAGCCCTCTGCAGCTGCAGCTGGTCAGAACCCACTTTCCTCTTCAGAGCCTCCCTCTTTGCAAACTTCCATGGTCATATAGTTATCAGATGAGGTTTGAGGTGAGATGTGACTCCAGGGAGAATGCTCAGTGAGAGAGACACTGGCGGAGGCCCTTTTTCCCCATATCCTTCCAGCTAAAGCAAGGGGGCATCTGAGCAGAGGGCTGGGGCTCCTCCCTGGGAGCAGGAGCCCAGGACTGGCTTCTGGCACCCAGTAGGCACCAAACAAATGCTCTCTCTGTCCATCATGACATCAAATGCTGACCACAAGCCATCAGAGCTGAAACTTTGGCCCACAGTATATAGATGACTTAACAGGCACTGGGCCCGCATACCAACCAACAGCTCTCAGGTAACTCCTTAAAGGAGAGTAAAACATAGCATTTAAAGATTAAAGACAATGGTGAAAATGTCGAGAGATAGATGGTGTCTGTGAACCCTCACAGGCCCCCTAGAGTGGGCTTAATGAAGATGACTTGAACCCTAGACAACCTTGCAGCTGTTCTCAGCTTGCTTTTCCCTCCCACCATCCCGGCCCACCATCTGGGGCTGCAGGAGTCGCAGGCAGGGAAGACCAGCATTGAAGAATTTCTCACTGAAGCCACCTTCAGAGTTCTGTGGGACGGCAGGTTGTTCAAGGCTGGGAACTTAAGTGTCTCAACATGTGGGGAAAGATAGAGGGAGCTGTCTGTCGCACTGGACTCTAGAGATCCTTTACATGCTAATGCAACTTTGTATGGAGTTTCTAAATATTTCCAATATGCATTATTGATTTCCTGCTCCAATCAGCAAAGAAAAAAAGCCGTGTCAAGTAGAGAAAGAATGCAATCTGGAACGTGGAGCTATTTCCCATGGAACCATCTTCTTAAACAATTCCAGTGTCTTATTCTTGGCTTTCAAACCATGCTTTTGCCCATCCATGACCTTTCCTGGTCTGTGAAGAAGGTGAAGAGCTATTTTCTGTCCATCTCTCATTTCAAATGCTTGTCTAAGCGCAGTCCCCCCGGCTTCCATTGGAAAGTGGAATGTGGCTTCCTCTGCCCTCTTCCTTGTACCGCTCGGAACCCTGGAAAGATGAAGGTCCTGGTCTCAACCTCACTATCTGTGGTGAGAACTACTCCCTGCTCCTGCGAACAGAGCCTGTCAGCGCTCGGGTCCCTGGGGGACCTGTGCACCAGAGCCCCATCAGGATGCACATGCTAGGCGGGCACGCCATTGGGGCTGACCACATGTAGCTTTTCAAGTCTTCAATGAAGCTCACAGAAGCATCACTGGCCATGCAAAAACTCTTCACCTGTAACATGGACCTGGGTGTCCTCAGCTCTTCTCCCACAAGGGGGACTTCATCCAGCCATGCAGCGAGAGGCGGGCTGATGTGCACACACTGGGAATGACATTTACACATGCTGTGTTCAACAGCGTCCTGGGATGAGGGAATGCTGCCATCATCATCCCATCCCCTCCCAGCATGATAGACAACTTAACTTTGCAGTTGGTTTTTTCAAACTTCTCAGCAGCAGCCTGACACGCACCTCTCATTGCCATGTGCTGTGCAGTTATGAACCTTCGTTCTGATCTCTTCTCTGTTCATGGTTGACAAAATGTATCACTCATCAGTTTTGTGCTGGGAAACCTAATTTAGCATTTGTCAAGAACAGCTCACTTGGCTGACGAGAGCCTCCACTCTGCTCTTCGGGAAATGCTCTGAAACTTCCACGGTGTCATGTCACTCTTTGAAAGTCTTGTAAGAGATCACAGCCTGGTGACAAAGAGCAATGGAGTCACTATCCCAGCAAGTTTCGGCTTTCAGGTATTCTCTGCTGTAATCTTCTAAGCTTTCCCTTTCTGCTGCATATGCAAAATCTTCCTAGACTTGCCCCAGCAGGGGCGCAGATTGCAGGATGGCTTTCTATATTTGTACTGGAATCAGGCACACACTATTTACATTGTTTCAGTTATTCTAAGCTGTGCTGTTTATGTTTCCATTTGTATCACTAATTTTATGCTTTACCTAACTGCTTTTGAACCATGGGTCTATCTTTGTGAACTAGGAACAGATTACATCACCCAGCAAAAGTAAGAAAAAGCACAAATGTTTACAAACATAGAATAACATGCCAATTCTTTCTGGATGTGATAACCCACAAGCAGGCGCCCTGTTGGACTTCGCTCCAGGGAGCCAGCCAGCCCAGACGTGCGGTTCATGCCCAGCCTTTAATGACAATTAAAGACCTCATGTGATTTCTGTGAAACATGTAAGCAAAGTTGTTTCATGGCTTTTATCCTGAAACAACCACGACCTAGCAGACAGAGTGGTTGCCAGGGTCCACCAGGGTCCACCAGGGCATCAGCAGACACCCACAGAGAAATGTCCATCTCACCCAAGGCTGCGGGCCGCTTACGGCCGGGGCCGTGCATTGTTTCCTCAGAAGCATATGTATGGTGGACGTAAGGGAACAGCATCCTAAGACCAGCCAAGCTGGGCAGTCAGAGGCCTGAGTTCAAGTCCAGTGCCCTGAGGGCAGGCCAGCGAGAGGGCCTCTCTTGGCTTCCGTCTTCCATGCTGCAAAACAGGAATGAGACCTGCTTTGTGCTTGAAGGGATGTAATGAGATCACACGTTCACAATTCCCCACACAGGGGGAGCATTCACTCCTGGCTGCTGTTAACACTTTTTACACAATAGCCAATTGTTAATAATATTAATCACTCAGAAACTCATCTTAGGAAGAAAATATCTGCCTAGCACAATCCTGCTTTCCTGAAGAGCACCCATTGTTTTGCTCTCGTGAACCAGATCGTTCCCTGCCGCTCAGAAATCAGCAAGCTGGAAGTTAGAAAGTGGAGCTGGATCGCATCCACCCCAGGGAGAAATGCACAAGCTTCCAATCAGCCCTCATCTCCCTGGTCCACATAGAAATTTGGACGCAAAGGCAACCCGCTGGGTGCAGCAGATGAAACCATTCACTGACAGTTTACTTTTGGCTTAGAGCATGTTTCTCTCTGGTTAAATATTCATTATGTGTTTTTATTTATTATTTACGAGGCACAGGGGAGAGTCTGAGTCTGATTTCAGTTTCACAGACGGGATCAGCTGCATGAATTTTCCCTATTCTCCAGGAGGCCGGCTCCTGGCACAGACTCTAATGACAAAACAGCCAGACCCCGGTCCTCAGTCTCCCTCCTGCCCACTTCCCCAAGAGGCCCCTTTCTTCTGCTTCCTGCTGCAGCTGCCACCTTCCAGGGCAGCAAGGAAGCAGCGCTTGGAGTCCAGGGACAGTGAGCCCTCCCCATCCTCAATGCTAAGGTGCTCCACCTGCTCCCGCCTGATTTGTTCCCAAGTCAGAATAAAAAGCAAAGCTTTCTCCCCCGAAGGTGTTGATGATGTCACTTTTGTCCCAGGAGTATCTGGGTCCCCATTCTTCACCTCTCCATTTAAATTGATTAATTGCCCTTTAAAAATGAACCCGGAAAATAAATTGCCTAATAAAATAAATTATCTTGTACTCTGTGGTGCCCACGATCCACTGAAAGCTGAGAAGAAGCTAGTGAAGCAGCAAAGAAATGACTAATGCAGGAAATACACTTAATAAAGAATAATTGATCAGTGATCACAGGCTCCTCACGCTCCACCGGGGCTTCCCCGGAGAAGCCGCAATTCCTCTCACTCCGGCAGCAGTCCCAGGGCAATGGCAGGAGCCTGATGGGCAGGGCAATTAGACATTTTCTGTGAGTCAACACCCCCAGCCTCCCTCCCCCAGTAAAGGACGGTGCTCTGACTACGGAGGAAGCCAGCCGGGAGGACAGTCCTGGAGCAGCAGCCTTCAAGCCTGTGCCCCCTCCTCCAGGGGCTCTGATGTTGACCCTGGCAGGTGGCCAGGACTTCAAGGCCAGTGTAGCACCCCCAGCCCAGCGGGCGTCCCCAGCCCCACAAAGGGAATATTTGGAAGCAAGTTCTGATGGGGCCAAGGCTATAAGCAGGGGCAGTTTTTCCCTCCAGGAAGAACAGACTCCCTCAGGGAGGGACAGGGACCATGCCCCCGGCCAACCCTGCGTCCAGCCTGTCGGGGCAGGACTGTGTCCACCATTTCCTGAGCAATGAAGATCCAGGAAGAAAGGCCGTCCGCACCCAGCCCAACAGGCTGGGCAGCCTCCTGAGGATGGCAGCGTCTGGTACACAGCCACAGAGAGGAGATCCGGATGCTTGTGGGAGGGGGTGGAGTCAAAACAAGAAGTGCTGAGTTAAAGGCAGATGCAGCATCCCTGTGGAGGGGTCAGACACCCCACGACCAGGCGTGGCATTCCTGGAGGGGACGCCCTCCCCTCACTCTGCCCCAACAGGCACATCTGTTGGACACAGGCTGAACCGTGGGGTGGAGAAGAGCTCACAGTGGGACCTTTGGAGACAGGAGCGCAGACCCATGGACATGTGGGCACAGTGAACCCACAGGGGAAATGAGAGACAGGAGCTGCTTGTTACCGAGAGCCAAGCTTGTGCCTGATACTGCACTAGGTGCATCACCTGCACTATTTCATTCGATTCTCATGCCAACCTTGGCCAGCCAGAGCTCCTGCGCCACTCCGCAAGGCCCCAGAGCACTGGGCTTCTTACGCATGGTAATTTCCTTCCATGTATCACATTGCTCAAACACCCGCATCACTTGTCCATCCTTCCATACATGCATCCATCTATCCATCTGATACAGCTGGACGTTTGTCTCATGTTGAAATGTAATCCCCAGCTTTGGAGGTGGAGCCTAGTGGGACATGATTGGATCGTGGGAATGTGATTGGAACATGGATGGCTTAGTGTCATCCCCTTGGTGATAAGCGAGTTGCCTCTCTCTGAGTTCACATGAAATCTGGTTGTTTAAAAGAGTGTGGGGGCTTCCCCCTCACTCTCTTTATCCTGCTATCGCCATGTGACCTGCTGGCTCCCCATTGCCTTCCACCATGATTGGAAGCTTCCTGAGGCCTCACCAGATCCTGAGCAAATGCCAGCACCACACTTTCTCTAAAGCCTGCAGAATCATGAGCCAATTAAGCCTCTTTTCTTTATAAATGACCCAGCAGCCTCAGGTATTTCTTTATAACAACAACAAAAAAAGACTAATACATCATCCCTTCATCTATCTATCCACCATCCACCCATCCTTCTATCCATCCATCCACCCCTCCATTTATCCATTCAACCATCTATCTCCTTCCTTCTGTACATCCAGCTTCCGCTCACCTATCCATCCATCCAACCCTCCATTTATCCATTCAACCATCCATCCTTCCTTCTTTTTTTATTATACTTTATGTTCTGGGGTACATGTGCACAACGTGCAGGTTTGTTACATAGGTATACATGTGCCGTGTTGGTTTGCTTCACCTATCAACTCATCATTTACATTAGGTATTTCTCCTAATGTCATCCCCCTCCCAGACCCCCACACCCTGACAGGCCCCGGTGTGTGATGTTCCCCTCCCTGTGTCCATGTGTTCTCATTGTTCAACTCCCACTTATGAACAAGAACATGTGGTGTTTGCTATCCCTTCTTCCACTCATCCTTCCTTCCTTCTTTCAATCTATCCATCTATTCTTCTATCCAATGAACCATCTACCCATTCATTTTCCACTCACTGAACATTATTCACAAATAATCTGCCAACAAGACCCTGCCTCTGTCTTTATCTCCCTAGATCACAAAGATTGGGCTAACCCATAGTCTCCATCATGTTCTAGTCAGTAGCCCATCATTCCGACCCACTAGGCATCTCTAGCCTTTTCTTTGGTCATTTGAGCCTAGAGGTGGAAATATCCACATCCATCACCTGGACCCTCTAAACAGTTCACACAAATTAGGTTTTTGTTATGAGGAGATCAACCCTTGACTGTATTTAGGGCAAGAGAGGCCAACATGCCTTGGGCCAGGGTGGGGAGTTTCTCAATGGTCAGGAGGAAGACAGTTCTTCTGGAAGGCACTGTCAGGTGGAAATTTCATCCTGACTCGGGGCTCACCCAGTTCCTCTAAATACACATCTCTGAAAATATAAGGATCACATTTGAATGTATTCATCCTCAGCCATGAGGTCACAGCTCAGAGAAAGAGACAGTGTGCACCGAGAAATCAACTCTTCCCAGAGAGAAGGCTAGCCTTTTTCTTGACCCCAGGGGGTGTCTCTGGGCCCTGGAATGTTCTGCCTGATAAGAGGGTCCTTGTGTACCTGGGGTCCCTGGGCCATGCGGGGTCATCTCACAGTGTGATTTAGGGTGGGGACTTTGGGCCTTGAGGCATCAGCTCAACCTCTGGGGGCTGTAGACTGAGGTCAGCAGGCCATGTCTGTATGAAAAGGCCCCCTGAAGACTCTGGGCATCCAGGCCCAGGAAGCTCACAGTTGACGTGCTCCATGCACCTTGTCACAAATCATTGCTGGGAGGTGTGATATGGTTTGGCTGTGTCCCCACCCAAATCTCATCTTGAATTCCCGTGTACTGTGGGAGGGACCCAGTGGGAGGTAATTGAATCATGGGGGCAAATCTTTTCCATGCTGTTCTCAGGATAGTGAATAAGTCTCACGAGATCTGATGCTTTTATAAGGGGGAGTTTCCCTGCACAATCTCTCTCTTCACCTGCTGTCATCCATGTAAGATGTGACTTGCTTCTCCTTGTCTTCTGCCATGATTGTGAGGCCTCCCCAGCCACATGGAACTGTGAGTCCATTAAGCCTTTTTCCTGTATAAATTACCCAGTCTCAGGTCTTTATTAGCAGCATGAAAACAGACTAATACAAGGTGTTACCATCGTGAGTCCACAGGGCAAGAACAATTAGAAGGTCGGTACTTGGAACCTTCTGGATGCTACCTCACACATCTCTTCCCTCGGCTGATGTTTTGGGGTGTTTTTTTTTTTGAGACAGGGTTTCACTCTGTCACTGAGGCTGGAGTGCAGTGGCACGATCATGGCTCACTGCAGCCTCTACCTCCTGGGCTCAAGTGATCCTCCCACCTCAGCCTCCTGAGTAGCTGGGACCACAGGCATGCACCATCATGCCTGGCTAATTTTTGTGCTTTTTGTAGAAACAGGGTTTTGGTATGTTGCCCAGGCTGGTCTCGAACTCCTGGGCTCAAGTGATCTACCTGCTTCAGCCTCCCAAAGTGCTGGGATTACAGGCGTGAGTCACCATATCTGGGCCCTCAGCTGATTTTAAACTGCATCCTTTCACCGTGATAAACATTAATCAAGGGTGTAACAGCTTTCAGTGAGTTCTGTGAGTCCTTCTAGTGAATTTCCAAACCTGGGTGTGGTCCCAGGGACCCCCAAGTTCTGCAGTTGCTGTCAGAAATGAGGGTGGTCATAGGGACACTTCCCTAACCATAGGAGCAGATTCCCATCCATGTCTCACTGGGTCTGGGTGCATCAGCTGCGTCTGCAGGTGACTCTTGGGAGGTCTCACCGGGTCTGGGTGCGGGGTGCATCGGCTGCATCTTCAGGTGACTGTTGGGAGGTCTGGGTGCATCAGCTGTGTCTGCAGGTGACTGTTGGGAGGTCTCACCGGGTCTGGGTATGGGGTGCATCAGCTGCGTCTGCAGGTGACTGTTGGGAGGTCTCACCGGGTCTGGGTGCGGGGTGCATCAGCTGTGTCTGCAGGTGACTGTTGGGAGGTCTCACTGGGTCTGGGTATGGAGTGCATCAGCTGTGTCTGCAGGTGACTCTTGGGAGGTCTCACCGGGTCTGGGTATGGGGTGCATCAGCTGTGTCTGCAGGTGACTGTTGGGAGGTCTCACCGGGTCTGGGTGCGGGGTGCATCGGCTGCGTCTGCAGGTGACTGTTGGGAGGTCTCACCGGGTCTGGGTGTGGGGTGCATCAGCTGCATCTTCAGGTGACTGTTGGGAGGTCTCACCGGGTCTGGGTGTGGGGTGCATCAGCTGTGTCTGCAGGTGACTGTTGGGAGGTCTCACCGGGTCTGGGTATGGGGTGCATCAGCTGTGTCTGCAGGTGACTGTTGGGAGGTCTCACCGGGTCTGGGTATGGGGTGCATCAGCTGCGTCTGCAGGTGACTGTTGGGAGGTCTCACCGGGTCTGGGTGCGGGGTGCATCAGCTGTGTCTGCAGGTGACTGTTGGGAGGTCTCACTGGGTCTGGGTATGGGGTGCATCAGCTGTGTCTGCAGGTGACTCTTGGGAGGTCTCACCGGGTCTGGGTATGGGGTGCATCAGCTGTGTCTGCAGGTGACTCTTGGGAGGTCTCACCGGGTCTGGGTATGGGGTGCATCAGCTGTGTCTGCAGGTGACTGTTGGGAGGTCTCACCGGGTCTGGGTGCGGGGTGCATCGGCTGCGTCTGCAGGTGACTGTTGGGAGGTCTCACCGGGTCTGGGTGCGGGGTGCATCGGCTGCGTCTGCAGGTGACTGTTGGGAGGTCTCACCGGGTCTGGGTGCGGGGTGCATCAGCTGTGTCTGCAGGTGACTGTTGGGAGGTCTGGGTGCATCGGCTGCGTCTGCAGGTGACTGTTGGGAGGTCTCACTGGGTCTGGGTGTGGGGTGCATCGGCTGTGTCTACAGATGACTGTTGGGAGGTGTGTTGGCATCTGCAGCATCTGCAATAAATCCCCGAGACCTGTGGGCAGATGCTGCCCAACAGCCTCCATCCACCCATGGCCCCACTCCTCCCCGGCCCATGATTCTGTCGTGTTTTATAGGCAGAGCTTGGATGGAGTGAGCAGAAAGCACTTTAGCCTGAGTTCCATCAAAGGAAGTAATGAGAAATCCATAAGTCTTGTAAATAGGTGATAAGACAAGTCTTTAAAACAAATGGGGTAACTTAATCACATGTAAGGCAGAAGCAGGAGGACAGAGCTGCTGAGACAAGACCGCTCCTCAGCATCTGAGAGCCCTGAATGGGACACTTGGAGGTTTCTGCACCCCCAAGAAAGAAAGGGGGTGCACCCAGCCTGAGAACTTACATACATCACCTCACTAGACCCTCACAGCAACCCTGAAAGGGAACCGAGTTCCGAATGAGGCAACCGAAGCTCCGGGGAATAAACACCCTGCCGCCAGCCACAGCTGGGGAGCTGCAGCTCTGATTCTGTCTGAATCCAGGGTGGGCCATCTCTTCCACCTGGCCACCATGCTCCCAAAGACAATCCCAGCGTCCTGGGATGCAATGACAGCACTGTGAGGTCCACGGAGAAGCCACTGCCGGCCACCAAGAATTCAACCCTTCTCAGAGAGAGGGCTGACCTTTTCTTTGACCCACGGCGGCAACTCTGGGCCCTGGAATGTCCTGCCTGAGAAGAGGGTCCTTGTGTACCTGGGGGCCTTGGGCCACGCTGGGTCATCTCACAATGTGTTTTAGGGTGGGGACTTTGGGCCCCACCTAAGGGGTGAAGGCTGTGGCTGTACCCCTGCGGTTCCAGCTCTTGGGCTCAGAAACCCCACTCCCCCAGACACTCCCCTCCTAAGATAGAACACCCTCCTGGCACCCCACCCTCCCATCCCCACAGTCCCAGCCTCCCACCTCACCTCTCCAGGCCCACAGGGGTAGGGTCTGTTTCCTTAGATGATCACAGCATTTTATGGCTTAAAACACACCCTTCTCTCTAACTCCTAATTTGCTCTTCCAGGGAAAGTGACTCCCATGCCCATTTCAGAGATGGAGAAACAGAGACCCAGCAAAGAAGCTGGCATGGCCCGAATCTGGGTGGGCCTCATTTGCTGCTCTGCTGTCCCTGCTGCTGGGCTCCATGGTGGACACAGGTGCCTCTGCCCGGATTCTGCCCTCAGCACTCATGGGCTGACTGGAGAGAGAGCGTGCTCAGACTCGAAGGCTGAGCACGGGTGGGGCAAGACCAGGAGAGGCAGCCCAGGCATGTGCAGCCCCTCCAGGAAAGGCATGGGTAAGAGGCCCAGATAAGAGTTCGGGGCAGGCCAAGACCCAGAGAGGTTGCACCACCTCACTCCCTTTGCCTTACTTAACTAAGGCACCAAGTTCTTATCTGATCCCCCAAAGCTCACCCTCTGCCTCTGCCTCAAGCTAAATTTCCTCTCACCCAGGGCAGCTTTATCACCAGCTGAGAGCTGAGGAAGTTCTGAATTATCCCCAAGCAGCATCACAAGGTGTCTGAAAGGAGCACAGAGTGGGAAGAGGCTGGGTCTCTGGGACCCTGGCCGCTGCCTGTGACGCTGGCTTGTGCTCTGAGAATTAAACACAGAGTCCCTGTCGGCTCATCCTCTGGCACCTCTGAAGCTGGTTCCTGCTCATGGAGAGGGAGAATCTCAAAAAGCCACCCCTCACCCTGACAAATGCTTTCATTCCCTCTTCTATGCCTCAGTTTCCCTCCCATAAAGTGTGGGGCATGGCCAGACCAAAGCCTTGGCCAGCTCTGAGCTATGGTGGGTTGAGTTTTGCCCTCCTCAATATAAGTGGAAGTCCTAACCCACAGTGCCCTTATTTGGAAATAGGGTGTTTGCAGAAGTTATCAGTTAAGATTCTTCCCTGGCGCCATATCTGGCCCATAAAGTGCTCAGCAGATGATCCGAATGGGTGCCCATGAACACAGCCACACCAAGGCCTGCACACCAGGACCTCACCATTAAGAGTTCACAGGCTCACTGTGCTTATTTCACATTGCATGCCTGTATCAAAACATCTCATGTACCCCATAAATAAATAAATACACCTATTATGTACCCACCAAAATTAATAATAAAGAAAATAAGAGTTAACAGGCTCGATGATTCCAGGTATGGATGGAAACGCCCCACCCTTCCCAAAAGCCCACTACAAATGGGTGATGGAGTGCCAAGTCCCTTCATTCATTTGTTTCTTCTTTCATTCATTTAGAAACCTATTTGTCAGGCCCCTACTCTGTGCTTTTATGAGTGCTGATGGTGAATCACATCAGGCTTGTTGGAGAAGGGATGTGAATTTGTAAACCATCCTAGGATTTACCAGCAGGAAACTCAAGTGGCCCTCTCAGCCATTCCTGTCTCCAGGCCTGGGAGCTGACTGGGCCCAGAAGCTGTGATCCCCCCACTCAAGGCAGCTCACAGAGGTCTCCCGGGTACCTCCACTCACTTGAGAGCAAGGACCCAGCAGGGCCCTGAGAGTCTATAAGGCACCACCTTTGCTCGGCACACAGTAGCTTCACCCTGAAAGGGGCCTGGGGATTTGTGTGGGAAAATGTCAGCTCTGAGCCCATAACTCATGTTCAGAAAGCAAATTATTTTTCTTTGGAGGCATTAAGGGTAAATAAAGGCTTAATGAATCAAGCCTTTTGAATTGCTATTGCTCCTTTAATTTGTAGTTTACAAGGTTCTTGCAAATTAAAAATGGGAAAAGAAATCCCTTCCCATCCTGCATGTACCTCCTCCGGGCAGGAACAATTGGGTTGTTTTGATTTTCATGTCCCTAAAGCCCTTATCTCTTTGAAAAATTATTCCTTAATTTTTATGAGGTTGCTGGCAAGACGGGAGAAGTTGAACGATTGTTCCATATCTCGTTCTCCCTCTCCTTCGAGTTCACTGTGAGTGGTTATCGTTCCCTAGGTGTGAAATAAAGGTGGAAGTGCTCACTTTTAATTTACTGTTTGCAATAAGCAGGGCTTTATCAACAGTCCCCCAATAAATTATTTTTATTGCCAGCCTCCTATTGCTGGGAGCAGTGGCCGTGAAAACACTGGTGTAGGGAAAATGCAATCTCACGGGCTTTGGACCCAAGTGAGCTGGTACCTACCAGGCGGGTGAAGACAGAGGTGCTGGGTGGGGCTGAGAAGAGTGAGAGGGGTCAGAGTATTCCCAGGACCTGCCACAGCCGGAGAAAGGGAATCCCCCTTCCCTCAGGGCTCACAGGAGGACTGGCAGGACCCACCTTCCCCCACTGGTTTCAGTGAGGGGTGACCATAAAATCAGAGCTGCAGGGCCGGGCGCGGTGGCTCACGCCTGTAATCCCAGCACTTTGGGAGGCCGAGGCGGGCGGATCGCGAGGTCAGGAGATCGAGACCATCCTGGCTAACACAGTGAAACCCCGTCTGTACTAAAAATACAAAAAAATTAGCCAGGCGCAATGGTGGGTGCCTGCAGTCCCAGCTACTCAGGAGGCTGAGGTAGGAGAATGGGTGAACCCAGGAGGCGGAGCTTTCAGTGAGCCGAGATCATTGCGCCACTGCACTCCAGGCTGAGCGACAGAGCGAGACTCCATCTCAAAAAAAAAAAAAAATCAGAGCTGCAAATCAGGCCACTCAAAAGCCAGGAAGTCTTTCTAAGTCTTGTAACTCAGCATCTGAAAGTCACGCTGCTCCAAGCCTGTGAGTCTACAAGGTAGCAGTGTGTAACAGAGCCCCCCTCTCTCCCTCCCTGTTTCTCCCTGTCTGTCCCCTCCTACTATTTCGTCCTCCTCCTTCTCCTGAACCTGCCCCTTTCTACCCTTTTCTTTCTCCTCCTTCTCCTTCCTTTTCTTTCTTCCCTCCTTTCACCTCTTCATCTTATCTTTATCTTCTGCTCCTCTTCCTGCTCCTCCTCTCGCTCCCACTCTCCTTTTTCCCCTTTCTCCTCGTCTTCCCACCGTCTCCCCTGTCCTGAGAGTGACCTATGAAGCAGCTGACACAAGAATCTGGCGTGAGACACTGAAAAGCCATCCCATGGTTTGAGCCTCAGGAACTGTGGGACTGTTCCTTCCAGAGCAGGGCAGGGAGACCTGCTCTCTCACCAGGAACGGTGGCAGGGACCCTGCTCCGCCCTGCCGTGCTCTGGGTTTCATAAGCCTTGGAGAAGTTTCTTCTGCTCCTCCTAGTTCCTTCTACTTTGTGGGGCCATCACTGGCTGTGGTCTGCCGCCCTTGCCTAGCTCAGCACAACGCCGGGTGAATCTGGACCCAGGCTTGGCGGGAAATCACCACACTGCATGCCTCTGCTGCCCCGAGGGTCCTAATTAGTTTTCAGCTTCAGAAGTGACGGGCTAGAGCACAACATTTATTCAAGGGTTTATTACTTTGACACTTCCCTATGTTCAACAATATTACTCACTTTGAGAACAAATCCATTAGGACTTCTCTCTCCTTCAGTGGAGAGGTGGGGCTTTCATTGACTAATTGGAGTCAGCGGGACTGTTTAAATCACGTGGAAGCCCTACAAGGTGAATGCACTGACATTGTCACGTTTCTCCAGAGCAGCTGTTTTCCACGACAGAGAGTCAGGCTCACTGGAAATGGCCTGCTCTGAAGGGAGCCTCGTGCCAATCTCAGGCAGCCCCGTGGCCCGATCCTGCCTTCCTGCTCACCTGGCTGCATCTTACCACAAAAATAGATGCTCACCTCCAACCAAATGCACTCTGGGAAACACACCAAGAGGACATGCCAGTCCCACCTAAATCCCAGATCCCATGTTTCTCAAAGGCAAGGGCCAGCACAGCCCCACAGATAGCCAGGATAGAGGATGCCAGAGCTACCACAGAGCAGGTGCTTCCTGGCTCTCCCGGAGTGGAGCAGAAGTTCTTCACTCACACAGACTCCCCAGACAGCAGCTGCTCCTTCCTCTCTGAGCCTCAGTCTCTCCCCTAGAAATGGGGCCAAGAAGTAGTTCCTACCCTATAAGACTGTGAGGAGGATACGGTGAGCTAGCCGTGGGAAGTGCCAGGCGCCTCAAGGGCTCAGGCAGCATTAGCTACTAATAGTATCAATTAGATCAGCACCAAAAAGAAACCCATCTGTGTTCTAAAGTAGGGAAAATTCCAACAAGATCATATTTCTGGAAACACACTGGCTTCCCCATATGGTCTCCCTCTCCCAAGGGGACACCCAGCCCCCAGGGCCTTTGCAGGGAGCAGGTTCATTTGTCCAGCCTGGAAAGCACACACTGGAAGCAAAGGGGCCTCGCCGCAATGCCCAGGTGGAGGGCCCGAGGGAGGGGCTTGTAAGGAGAGCCCTGCAAGTGGCTCAGCAGCAGGAGCAGCTGGGGACAGGCCCTGCCACTGTTCCTGGCCTCCCTGCAATGACGGTGTTTGCTGGCTCAGCTTATTGTCCTCATGGTGGCCAGATGGTTGGAACATCAGCGTTCAGTGTGAGATTAATGCCAGGTGGAATAAAATCACTTAATACCCTGCAATATGCAAGAGCAACACTTCCTGTGCAGAGCTGCTGCCTTGATGGAACTGCATCCTAACATGAGTCATGCTGAGAGTCCAATATTTGTTTAATGGCAACCAGAAGAAATGGTAGAGAAGGAATCAAATGTCAATCAAAGAAGATAAGACTGAATTAACCAGTCTTGGTAATTCAAAGGTCACCAAAGGGCCAGAAAAAGTCAAATTAATGTCATGCTGCCTTCAGGCTGTCCCTGGCCCAGTGAACGCTGCCAAATGGAGCAATTTCCAGAAAAGTCAACTGAAAGCATAATATAGACAACTATATAGATGAAATCATGAATAAATGAATGAATAATGCCAGACTATTGGCACCACAGAGCCCCTTCCTTCCCAGTGGTGACACCTGGCACACATTCCTCTGCCAGGTAATCAAGGTCAACTTCAGTAGTAATGAGGCATGTTGAGAACAGGCACCCTGGATGCAATGCAATGAGAAGGGCACTTCACCCCTGCAGTCTTCCTTCCAAAAATACATAGCGCCAGTCTCATCATGAGAAAAACATCAGACAAACCCTCATTGACGGAAATTCTACAAAATATCTGGCCAGTATGCCAAACAACTATCAAGGTCATCAAAATCCAGAAAAGTCTGAGAAACTGTCACAACCAAGAGGAGCCCAAGGAGACGTGATGACTAAATGTAATGCAGGATTCTGGAAGGGATCCTGGAATAGAAATCGATCCTGGGGCATTAGGTAAAAACTAAGGAAAGCTAGGGGAAAATGACCTACTGATATTGGTTTATCAAGTGTGACAAATGTACCATATTAATGTTACCAATAAAAGGAACTGGGTAGAGCGTAGATATGAACTCCCTATTGTGAAAATAAGTAATTCAAAATCTAAGCTGTTGGAACTCAAAATTATTTTGAGCCTCAAAGGAATGTAATTATGGGGCCCGAGTCATGTGACAGGCAGCTGTAACTGAGGCAGCTGTAACCTTCCTCTCTCTGATTCTAGATTAGACTTCTTCCTCTCTATATTGTTTTGCAAAATGTTGCAAATAACTAAAAGCTTCCTTTTCTCACTGCTGATCTTCATAACAGATTAGCTTCTCTTACCTTTCTCACACACAGAATTCATGGCTACCACACTGTCTTAAGAAGAAATGTTAAATACACTCTTTTAAATTGGAAAGTTAATGAAAATCAGATGTAAAGAAAACAAGAAAACAAGCTGTTAGAAGAGAACAAACTGTAACTAATTAAATTATTGTAGCTCATAAACCAGATTTGCATAGGAAATATTGTAGTCCTGTTAAATTTCTTTGCCTTCTACCTATAAAAGCAATACCTTCACTTTTAGTTTCAGAACACTGACCCCATTTCTCCAGAGTCTGTGTCTCCAGGATGGCTATTCCCAGCTTTTCGCTTAAATAGACTCTTTAAAACTGGATTCTGATCCTTTTGATCGTTTCAAGTTGACACCATACTGTCTTGATAACTTTTCTGTAAATCTAAAACTATTAAAAATTAGACATGTATTAATAAAAAAGAAAAATTACTTAAGGATGTAGTTCCTCCCCACCCACCATAAAAAAAGAGGTAAGAAATTGGAGGATCCAATTCAGGGGAGAGATGAAGGCTATCCCAAGACGTTAATGGACGAGCCATCCTGGGATGCAGTTGCTTCATTTGGAGCTTGCAAAAGAATTCCCGGAGGGAGTTGCCTGTTTTTTTTTTTTTTTAATGAAATTTCAGAGACTTGTTACTATTACAGAGAGGCTACAGGAATTTAAGGGTAAGCTAATGATAGACCATGCAAGAAAAAACAAAGGAAACTAGAATCTTCTGAGGGAAAAATACATACAAGAAAAAAGAAATCATAGTTCACTATGTGGCTATGCAGTGAATAATATTTACAAATTACAAAAGTGCAAACACAATCTGCTAATATTTTTTAACTTGTAGAATCGAGCTACAGGTAACACCTTGAAGATGTGATTACCGTTTCAACCCAGGATGTGTTACAGTGGCTGGGATTCATGAAGCCTCTTCCCCAGCGTACGGGTTGCTTGAGGGGAAAAGGAGGACCTTATTTTTGCACGTAGTCAGCCAGTAGGTGCTCAGCTGCTCTACAGGTGGCACAATGAAGTGGTTATAAGTGTGAGCTTTGAGGTTCAACAGTCAGATCCCACTGTGGGCTCTGATACTCGGTAGCTTTGGAAGACCGAACAAATAATTTAGCTCCCCTCTGCCTGAATTTGCTCATTTGCTCATCAACCAACATGAATGTACTAAGGATTAAAGTAGACTGTATATGTAAAACAGCACAATGCCCAGACATCATCAACACACTTCATAATTAGTTGCTATTGTTACCTTGTAAGCAAAGAAAGGAAGACAATTAGTTTTGCTTTTTCTGGGGAATAAAGGAAAGAAAAGATACTCCTGGAAGTGCAACTCAATGACCGAGCCCTGAAATAAAATTTTTTAAAAAACAACACTCTGAGCTTTTATCACCTTCAAGAGACAGGGTCTGAGGAAGCCCTGCCTCTGCACAAAAGCTCAAGGACTCTAAGAACTCAACCTTCTCGATCCTAAAAATGCACCTGCTGGCTTGCTCTTCTCAGCTGGTGTCCACAGGGTGCCTCTGCAGAGCTCACGGAGAGCCACCCTGCAAACAGGAAGGAGGGAGCTTCTGCCAGCACAGCCTGCTCCCAAGAGGAGCTCTCACTACACCCGGAGACCACACTTCCAGGCTGAGCCCCATCACAACCAGCTGTTGCAGAGGCCGAGGGATCCTTCCTGGGTTCCTGCATCCTGCACTGATAGAAAACCCCTAGGGCACACCCATGTGATTGATGGAGATTGAGTCACAAAAGTAAGTGATTATTTATGCCTAGCAAAATAACATGAGACCAAGGTTTCACTAGTCATCATCACTAGTGGACCGGAGCCTCGTCTGAGGAAGAGAAGTAGAGACATCTCCGCAATCCAAACACGACGTGCCCATGTAATTAGCTCATCCATAATTGAGCACTCTGCTTGCATAAAGTTTGCGCTCATTAGTCAAAAGCACATCTCTCATAACTCCACAGGTTGTTTTAAACAGATTGGTTTTTTGCTGAAAGCCTCGTTTTCATTTAAAAGTACGTCCTTACACGGCGTGTCAAGAACAGGGACACTTTTCGTAAGATGAATGGAATCTGGGCACATTCTTTTCTATAATGAGTTTGTAACGTTCTCAGCCCCTGGCACATGGGAAAGGCACACCGAGCTTGGATTACACACCAGATTGTAAACAGAGGTTCCCCTTTTCAGCAAGTGAAGGGCAAGCATCCTCCTCGGCCCAGCCAAGAAGTGCCTTGTCTCAGCCTCTCCCCCGCCAGGGAGACCCTGCGGTCCTGATGACCTAGCCAAGCCCTCAGCCGGAAGCAGTGGCAGACGCTCGATGTTCAAGGTGGGAGGCAGCACATCCAGGCCCACTCTGGGCTTCCAGCCCTGTTCCAGACCCTCGGTTTCTTTCAGGGTTCAGAAAGGGCATTTGCCTCCTTCCTCTCCCTGTGCCCATAATACAGCTTGCAACTGAACATTCTCATGGCCAGGAAGCTTGCTTGGGGTCTTCCTACATTTTTCTTGATATCTATGGGATTCTAGTGTTTCCTGGCCTGGTAGCCCCTGTGCTGGGATGGGGTACTGGGATGCCATGGGCTGGGCGGGCAGTGCCCCAGGCTCCTGTGACTTATGCGTACGTATCATCTAGGGCAAAATGAGTTCCCTCCCTGAATCCCTGGGTCCTTGCCACCATGAGGACCCCAGACCTGCCCCCACCACCTGCTGTCACACAAACTCACACAAGGGGAGGCGCTGAACACTAGGCTCTGGGTCCCTCGGGCTCCTCAGGTGCCATTTTCACCTCAGAAAGACGTGTCCCCAAGTGACCGTCCCTTACTCCCTTCCCCAGGCTCCCAGCACTCCCACCCATGCCAGCTTGATATTACCTGGACAGTGCACCCCTCCATGCCCCTCTGCTCCTGGCCACCAGCAGGAGTCTGGTGAACAAACGAACAATTGAATGAGTGAGTGAGGGTATGAGTGAGTGAGTGACTGAGTGAGCAAGTGAGTGAATGAGTGTGAGTGAATGAATATGTGAGTGACTGAGTGTGAGTGAGTGAATGAGTGACTGAGTGAATGAGTGACTGTGTGAGTGAATGAGTGACTGAGTGTGTGAGTGAATGAGTGAATGAATGAGTGTGAGTGACTGACAGTGAATGAATATGTGAGTGACTGAGTGTGAGTGAGTGAATAAGTAAGTGTGAGTGAGTGAATGAGTGACTGAGCAAGTGTGTGAGTGAATGTGTGTGAGTGAGTGAATGAGTGAGTGAGTGAATGAATGACTGAGTGTGAGTGAGTGAATGAGTGTGAGTGAATGCATGACTGAGTGTGAGTGAGTGAATGAGTGAGTGAGTGTGTGTGAATGTGTGTGAGTGAGTGAGTGTGAGTGAGTGAATAAATGAGTGAGTGAATGAGTGACTGTGACTGTGAGTGAACGAGTGACTGAGCAAGTGTGTGAGTGACTGAGTGAGCGAATGTGAGTATGAGTGTGTGAGTGAGTGACTGAGCAAGTGTGGGAGTGTGAGTGAGTGAATGAGTGAGAGTGAGTGAGTGAATAAGTGAGTGAATGAGTGACTGTGAGTGTGAGTGAACAAGTGACTGAGCAAGTGTGTGAGTGAATGAGTGAGCGAGTGTGTGTGAGTGAGTGAATAAGTGAGTGAATCAGTGACTGTATGAGTGATGAGCAAGTGTGTGTGAATGAGTGACTGAGCAAGTGAATGAGTGTGTGTGTGACTGAGTGTGAGTGAGTGAATGAGCGAGTGTGAGTGAATGAGTGTGAGTGAATGAGCGAGTGAGTGAGTGAATAAGTGAATGAGTGTGTGTGAGTGAGTGACTGTGAGTGAGAGTATGAGTGAATGAATGAGCAAGTGTGAGCGTGAGTGAATGAGTGTGTGTGAGTGAATGAGTGAGTGGATGAGTGTGAGTGAATGAGTGACTGAGCAAGTATGTGAGTGTGTGAGTGAATGAGTGACAGTGTGAGTGAGCAAGTGTGTGCGTGAATGTGTGAGTATGAGTGAATGAATGAGCGAGTGTGAGTGAGTGTGTGAGTGAGTGAATGAGTATGAGTGAGTGAGAGTGACTGTGAGCATGTGAGTGAATGAGTGTGTGTGAATGAGTGAGTGGATGAGTGTGAGTGAATGAGTGAGCATGTGTGTGAGAGTGAATGAGTGGGTGTGAGTGTGTGAGTGAGTGAATGAGTATGAGTGAGTGAGAGTGACTGTGAGCATGTGAGTGAATGAGTGTGTGTGAATGAGTGAGTGGATGAGTGTGAGTGAATGAGTGAGCATGTGTGTGAGAGTGAATGAGTGGGTGTGTGTGAGTGAGTGAATGAGTGACTGAATGTGTGAGTGTGAGTGAATGAGTGACTGAGTGACTAAGTGAGTGTGAGTGAGTGACTGAGCGAGTGTGTGTGAGTCAATAAGTGAGTGAATGAGTGACTGAGCAAGTGTGTGAGTGAATGAGTGAGTGAGTGACTGAGCAAGTGTGTATGAGTGTGAGTGAGCGAGTGACTGTGAGTGAGTGAATGACTAAATGTGAGTGAGTGACTGAGCTAGTGTGAGTGAGTGAATAAGTGAGTGTAAGTGTGAGTGTGAGTGAGGGAGTGAGAGTGAGTGACTGAGTGTGAGTGTGCCCAGAATTACTGGGAGGGTCTGTGCCTGTTTTCTCTGAGCAGCACCTGAGTCCCCCCTCAGGCAGTGATCCCCCCATCCTCCTCTTGAGGAACTGACCCCTCCATTTCCGCCAAGTGCACACCTGTACCCAGGTTGTCGAGGAGTGGGGACCCAGCCAGCCTGATTCCTGCCCAGGATTTTGGGTTCCTGCAGAGGATGCCTCAAGCTGGAGCCCCTGGGGAGGCTGCTGCCTGAACCCACAGAATTCTGGGCCCCTTTCTTTCTGGGGCCTGGTCTTCCGGCGGCGTCTTCCACCCCAAGGCTTCTCACGTTGTCCCAGAGGTAAGTTCTGCCCCCTCCCCTTTCTTCATTTTCTCAGCTAAGGTTGGTTTCTTTGCTTCAGCTAGAGAACTGTCACTGACCCGGTTGTCCCTGGGGGAATACCAGGCCCTGAGGGTGGCTTTCTGGGGCTATGGGCAGGAGGTCCAGCCCAGCCCGACCTAGGGGCACCTTCCCAGGTCAGGGACCACCACTGACCCCTTCCTCTCATGCCTTCTTCACTCCTTCTTAGGGCTCCCTGGTTTAGGCATGGGGAGACCCGGGCTGGCCCCTCCTGCAGTCACTGTCTGTGTGACTCCAGACAGCCACGGACCTCTGTTTTTCCATCTGATGAATGGGCACAATAATGATGCCTGCTCAGTGTCTTGGAGGGCCATTCTCGTGTGGCTTTGAGAACATGAAAGTGCTGCCAAACGCAAGGGGTTCTTGTGGCTGTTCATCCTCAACAACCAGGGAGGACTCTGGTGGCAGCAGCTGGCCCAGTGGTCAGTCCTGGGTGTGCGCAGTGTGGACCAAGCCCTCTGGGGACAAAGGAGGGGCTCAGCAGGGCACGGGGCTGCAGGAGCAGGTCCTGAAGCACAGCCACGGCCGAGCCCTTTCCTCCTCCATGGGCTGAACGTGGGCCCTGCCACAGCTGACCATGGACAGGCCACAGGAAGGCCAGAGGCTGGGGCTGCCCTGGGAGGCAAGACAGCCTGAGCCCAGCTCTGCCCTGAGGAATGAAGTATCCGCTGAGCTACTGCCGGAGCAGCCACAGCGAGTGACCAGAGCCAGCGCCAGAGTCGGAGGCACAGCCACTGTGGGCCAGGCCCTTGGTGAGCCCCCTACCTGCGTTCAAGTCTCGTTCAGGCTTCACAGAAACCTCTGGGGTGGTCCCAGCTTTCCCCACCAAGCATCAAGCCACGGCGAGATTCACAAAGGTCACAGAACGAGCGTTGGGACCAAGCCTCGCCCAGGTGTGAGGCCAGGAGAGAGGAGGACGGCCCTCACCACACATGTCCCCCAGGACACCAGGGAACATCCCAAGTTGCCACTTCCTTGGGCTTCCCGGAAGGCACTGTCTCGTGGGACCTCTGCCAAGTTGAAGTCCACAGTGGGTCGGCCTCCAACCTCCACAGGAACAACTGCGGGGACAAAAAGTCAGAAAAAAAGCAAGACCACGGACTTCTGCCAGCCAGAGCCCCAAAGGCTGTGTCCAGCGGCCGCTGTGGGCAGAGCGTATGCTGAGCGGAGAAGCCTGCTGCTCCACCCACGCTGGTCCACACAGTGGAGGGAGGGATGGGAAGAGGGAGGAGGAGAGACAGTGGGTAGGGGGCAGTGGCGAGGACAGATGAGGAGAAAGAGAGGGACGGAGACAGAGGGACAGAGACAGAGAGAGGAACAGAGAGAGGGACAGATGGGGAGAAAGAGATGGGCAGAGAGAAACAGAGAGAGCGAGGGACAGATGGGGGGAGAGAGATGGACTGAGACAGAGAGAGCTCGGCCTCTGTCAGCCTGAGCCACTCCAGGAAGGCACCTCAGAGACACCGCCCCCCAGAACCGGGGTCTCAGGGCCCTCTCTGTCAGGCGTTTCCCCAGATCCCGCTGTCTCTGCCGCCACCGGTCATTCAGGCCTGCCCTCAGCAGCAGTGGCTGACTGTGGAAACCAACTCGGATCAGGTCTGACATTGAGCTGGTGCTTGTGCCGCTGGCCCCAGGGTCTCTTCCTAGTCAGCTTCTGTGCTGGGTCAAGGAGCTCAGGATGGCCCGCTATGCCCCTGACCCATCCCTCCAACCCTGGCTCCCACCTCTGGATACTGATTTTGCTGTAATGAAAACGCAGGTGCCAGCCTCCAGCCTGAGCCTCCGCCTCAACCTTCCCAGAGCCAATGCAGGGTTTGCTCCTCCATGTCACCCTGGCGGTGGGGGCAGCACAACCCATAATTTGTGGGGCCCCATGAGGGGTAAGAGGAGGATGACTGCGCAGTGCCCCGTCCACCTTGTTTTTGTGGTTGTCGTTGCTAATGAGGGGTTCCTCAGCGCGTGTGTGCACACCCGGTGTGAGGCACCAACACTGGGAAGCTGCTCCTGCACCATGAGCTGTCATTATGGCCTCCAGAAAGCACCCAGCCTATTTTCTGAGACAGCGGCAGGTGGCAAGAGGCCGGGCCACACAGGGGAGACACAGAGGCAGCTCCTGGGGGCAGGGCTGGCGCAGGAAGAGGCCGCAAGGCCCTCATCTTACCCAGGACGAGGCTCCAGGCCCAGCTCTGGAGATGCCTCGCTCACTCCTTTCAAGTCCCGTCCTCCTGTCTCGGTGCCGGCTGGGTCCTGCGGTGCGGGGTGCTCACAGCACAGGGCGGGGCACAGACTGCGGGTCCGGGTGCATGAGCGGATGAGTGGGTGAAAGAATGAATCAGCGAAGGTGATTCCAGTGGCTGTTCCCAGTGGCTGCTGTAGGAAATTATCACAAAAGTAGTGGTTTCAAACAACACACATGTACTATCCTACAGTCAGGGAGGGCAGAAGTTTGAGAAGAGTCTTAAAGGCTGAAGTCAGCGGGTCTGCAGGGCTGTGTTCCTTCCGGAGGCTCCAGGGGACAATCCACGTCCCTGCCTCTTCCACCTTCTAGAGGCCGCCTGTGTTCCTGAGCTGGTGGCCCCTCCTCCACCTGCAACGTTCACTCCCAGCCTCTGCCCCCTACCATGCCTCCTCTGCTGACCACACTGGGAAGGGTTCTCTGCCTTTAAGGGCTCGTGGGATTGCACCAGGCCCAGCGGGTGATCCAGCGCGCTCTCCCATCTCAGGGTCCTTCCGCACATCTGCTCAGCCCCTTTGCCATGGAAGGCCACATATGCCCAGGTCCTGGAACTTGGATGGGGACATCTTTGGAGTCCGTGATTCCACTCGCCACCGTGAGGAGCACACAAAGTCCAATAGGTTGGGAAAAGCCTGCATGTCCCAAAGGCTGGAAGATGTCGCCTGCTGGGCCCAGCTGCTCCCCTGACCTCGGTCCAAAGCCAGAGTTTAGGTTCAGGTGTGGTTTCAGGAGGGCCTGTGTCCTAGAGCACTGGGAGTTCGACTCTCCCCGGGACTCTCCCAGCAAGTCCAAGGGTCTTCGTGGAAACAGATGGGAGTGTTATGACCACCAGCAACCTTGGGGTCTGCCCTGATGCCCCCCAACTCCTGCTCGCACTTACGGCCAATCCTTCTGCAGGCCAAGCCCAGAGCCTCCTTTGGATTCCTTAACTGGACTTACTCCAACCCTGCCCATCTCGCCTCCTTTTTCCCGGAAAACTCAGCTCCCTCTCAGGTCAATCAGCAGCAGCGTCAGGTTCAAGAGTTCCCTCTTCCTTCAAACCCTGTCCATACCGGCCGGGAGGCTCAACAGGTTTTTTTGCTCTTAACATCACTGTGACCCGCAGGCCTGCGAGAGGGGCATGGAGACCTGGAAGGAGAGAGAGCGAATCCTGCCCCACGGCAGCCCCACCTCTGGCCACTTCCTAAGGACACCCTCTCCCCCTTCGCCAGCAGCCTCTGTGCTCGAAAGGTGCTAAGCCTCCACCCCTCTCCCGCCTCCCCCTTTCCTTTTTCAACCTTCCTCTTTGGCTGATTCTCTCTCCCAGGAAGGGCTTTGATCTGAAAGGGAAACAGGAAAGAGAGGAAGGGATGGCTTGCAGGGCCTGGCCGTGGTCCGAGGGAGCTGAAGTGCCCATCCCCATCTCTGATTTCACCCTTCCCTTCTCTACCCGGCAGGCGGCTGGCTTTTATTTTCATGTTGTTCTCAGCTGCCAAGTCCGTGACGTGAGAGACTCCAGAGCTGAGCGGGAGGTAGCGTGGGCTGCCTGGGTGTTAGCACAGGTCACATTCCGCTAGGGTCGGGGTCTTCACAAGGGTGGGGATTTGGTGGCCCTGTTAGCAGACCCTGGCCAGCGCCCCCAGGCTCCCTGAACATGGACAGCCCTGGTGCTGAGGATGGGGTCTCTACCGGGGCATTGCTGTCATCTCAAACTGCAGGAAGGGAGATTTGGTGAGGGCAGCTGCTCAGCATCGGAGCTGTTATCACATGCCTGACGATGCACTTGAACCTGAGAGGTTTAGAAGGGTGGGGCACCCTGAACCCCCACATCCACACAGCTGCAAGGCAGGTCCCCATCCTAGACACAAGACCACCTGAGCTCCTGGCCCACTTGACACTTCCCCAGGGACATTTCTAGGTCTCCAGGAACTGCTTGGCTCCGTCACCAGGCCCCTGGCCCCTCCCCAGGGCCCATGAGTCCAGAAACCAGCCCTGAGTGCTGAGTGCTTCTCTGCAAGGGACCAGCATTTCCCCTAAATACTCATGTGGGAGTTGCTGCCCAGCTCTGAGGCAAAAAGCCAGGGCCAGCCTCCACTCAGCCCCACCAGCCCTTCTTCCCATCCAGCCTCTAACCAGAGCAAGGTGGTGACTGCCCCGGAACAGAGCCATCCGGGGAAGAGGCCCCGAACCACAACTGCAGCCAGAGGCCCCTTCTCACCACCCACAACCACATGTGGGAGGGGCCTGGAGGCCAAGAAGGGATCCACAGGTGGGCGGCATGAGTCCCGACATGAAGGTGAGGGGTGCTCCCCGGCTTAGAAGCCCTGGGCAGATCCGACAATGGGGTGAGGGGCTGTCAGTGTTGGGGAGCAATGAGCCAAGGCGCACAGACACAGGGACCACAACCCGCCCTCCCCCTACTCCCTCCACGCCCACCCCCAGTACACCCTGAAAGTGAAGTTTAACGAATTTTGTTTGGCAAAACTTCACCACTAGCGCTGCATCTGGGGAAACTGAGCCAGGCCACACACCTGTCAAATGGGTTCTTAGTTGGGGACAACAACCCCTTGGAGATGTCTGATGACCTCGGTGTGTCTCCACAGGTGAGCGCTCACGGACTGGCTTTGTGCTCCGTTCTGCAGCACCGAATCTCTGAAGCTTCGGCGGGAGGACCCTGGCGGGTGTTGGGTTCCTTAGTCCAGAACTTTCCTCCCCACTGGCCCCCATGTTCCCTCAGAGAGGTCAGTCAGGCCCAACTGCCACGTGGGCGGGACACACGGGAACTTGCTGGGTGGCCCCAAATTCAGAGCCACACCTTCTCAGCGAGTCCCTCCACTGTCCAGGAAGGTGGTGGCAGTTCCACCCCAGGACAGAACACTCACCTGCCTGGAGCCTCGGACTTGCTGGAGAAGCCCGAGCTTCCACAGAAACCCCAAGGGCTCTCTATAAAACAGGCTGGAGCAGGAGGACACCCATGTGGGCTTGGCACCAAGTGGGTGATTCTAGAAGAATCTTTGGCCTCCCCTCGTCACCACTGAAAAGCAGAAAGGGACACCCAACTGTGGCTCAACATGTGGAAGGCATTTCCACCCAGCAGGGTTGCCTGAAGGCAGAGCAGAGCGGACGCTGCAACAGCTGGCTCAACGATGCTCTCCTGGGAGGCCACCGGGGCCCTCCAGGCTGCAGCGTCTAGCTAGTTTGGGAGCTCTCTCACTTTTCCAGCATCTGTGGTTCTGGGATCGAGACACATGTCTGGGTGTTCCCACTCCATGGGGGCCTCAGAACATCACCTTTCCCTCCTCCCATCTTGACTGTGCTCTGACCCCACCCAGGGTATGGAACCCAACAGTTTGGCCCCAGGAGCCATGAGGGACTGGCTGTGACCACCGACAGCTTCCCCATCTCCAGGCCCTACCTCCCAGGCTGATCACCCACAGCCTCATCTTCTTCAGAAAAGCCTCAAGGGGCCTGGAATGTGTCCATCCCTCACATAGGAGATGAAAAATCGCCCGAGATGGGCATGTCAGTTCTAATAGGAAATGATGATGTGGAATGAGGAGTTGTTTCTACCATCCCCAGTGATTTATAGGGACGGGCCTGTCATCAGAAACAAAATGTCTATTTTCAGCTCCAGATTCTAACGAGTGACTATATTACAATAACTTTATTTAAAAAATCAATGTACATCAATTCAGTTTTCAAGCTAATTGCCTTGTGAATGTTGCAGTATAGAAGCCCGGGCAGCTACATTATGCACCTGATTTATGCGGAGTGGGCCACAGATCATTCACCCGATGCTTTGTTTGTTTCTGCTGGTGGAAGGCAGGAATGAGTGCCTCCCTGCCCAGTGCACCTGTCCTGGTAAGAGCGGAGCCGGTGAGGGCAGCCCCTGCAGGGCTGGGCTGTCAGGGTCCAGGGGTGCCCTAACTTTACAGTATGCCAGTCATGGTGAGGATGGACGAGGGCTGCCCCTGCACCATGAAGACAGTGGGAAGGCAGCCCTGGGCCCTGAGACCTTGGGCAGGCCCTCTCCTCTACCGCCTTCGGTCACTTCACCTCCAAGGTGCAGACGATAGTGTCCCTGGCACAGGGCTTCCACACAGTTCATCATGACACACATCATCACCATCATTGTCATTGTCATCTCATTGCTGCTGTTATTAAATACTCTAATTTCTAAATAATCATTGTTGTTCTCATGCCAAGGAGTCATGAAATTCAAATGAAGTGATGTATGTGAAATTACTTAGTATGGCACTGTCTCATCTACATATGCAAATCACCATCAGCCCCTAAAGCACTGACAGGTACTAACCTAAAGCGTTTCTGACAAGCAAATCTCTGAGCACAATGTTTGCCCAGCAAGATGCAGGTGCCTCCTTCTGCTTTCCTAGGAACATGGGGTGTCCCCTCCTGAAGAGATCTCTGTGCCCCCAATGCATGCACCAGGGCTGACAGGCCTGTGGGTCCGGATGCAGGGAAGAGAGAGACGTCCTGCCTGGCAGGGCCATGGGACAATCTTGGCCTGTCCTGATCCTCGGAGGCAAAACGAGCCCTCACCACCCCTGCCCTTTCAGTACATTCGAGCTGCTGTGGAGGAACACCACAGACGGGGAGGCTTGCAAACAACGGACGTTTATTTCCACAGTCTGGAGGCTGGAAGTTCAAGATCAAGGTGCCGGCAGATTCAGCTCCTAGTGAGGGGCCCCTGTATTAGTCCATTCTCACACTGCTATAAAGATAGGGTAATTTATAAAGGAAAGAAATTTAATTGACTCACGGTTCTGCATGCCTAGGGAGGCCTCAGGAAACTTACAATCATGGTGGAAGGGGAAGGGGAAGCAAGGCATGTCTCACATGGCGGCAGGAGAGAGAGAGCAAAGGGGGAAGTGCCACACTTTTAAACAATCAGATCTCCTGAGAACTCACTCGCTATCATGAGAACAGCATGGGGGAACCACCCCCATGATCCAACCTTCCACCAGGCCCCTTCCTCGACACAATGGGATGACAATTTGAGACGAGATTTGGGTGGAGACACAGAGCCAAACCATGTCACTCCCATCCTGACTTGCAGACGGTGCCTTCTCACTGTGTCCTCACTGGTGGAACGGGCCAGGCAGCGCTCTAGCACCTCTTCTTATAAGGGCACTCATTCCATTCATGAGGCTCCATCCCTACGGCCTCATCACTCCCCAAAGGCCCCGCCTCCTAATCCCATCACCCTGGGGGTTAGGATTTCAACCTATGAGTTTTGGGGGGACACAGACATGCAGACCACACCTGCCATGGGTGCTGTTTACACACAGTGGGGGACAGGGAGAGAAACAGGAGGCAGGGCTGACCACCGGCTCCACCAAACTCTGGGTCGGGACCTGGAACGATTTCCCCCATGGTTCCAAGGGAGTTACCCACAGAAGCTAGGGTCCTGCCAGCCGGCTTCTCTAGCCTGGCCGAGGGCACGGCAGTTGCCAGCAGCCATTCCTGAGACGCTACCTCCATGGGTTGGGGAGAGGCTTGGGTCAGCCTCCACTTTCTCACCAAACCTTTGCTCTGTGCCTCATACACACGGTGCCACTTCCCTCCCTGAACCATCCCAGCCACCAGGCCGAGTCACTGGTGATGACCTGGGCTTGGTGAGGCAGACAGCAGGCCAGTAGTGGCACTGGGTGGGAGGCCACCTGCTATCAAGGCCATGGTGGGCACTGTGACTCTAGACAGCTCACCTCACTCTCAGGGCAGGCTCCCGGCATAGGTCACCTGCAAGCCAAATCCCATCTCTGCTAAGGAAGCCCACGGGACAGCTTCAGTATCTGAGTGTGTCTGGGCAGCTGTCCAGCATCAATGAGTTATAAGAGCACAGAGAGCTCATCGGGCATGGAGAGGGTGAGCTGGGGGGTGTTGAGCCCTTCACCTCTACCCTCTACCCTCTGAGTCACAGACAACTGGCAGCTGAACCAAGAGCTCCTGCAGCCTGTGTGATGACGGAGAAGGGACTCCCTGCTCCTGGGGAAGGTCTTTTGGCCACAACCCCCAGGGAAGCCTCTCCCTTCTGCCACTCGAACCTGCTCAGAAACAACAGCCAGATGAGGTCAGCTCCACCTGCAAGCACACATCCTGCCTCCAGGAAGCCTCATCTGTCTGAATGTAATTAGTGGTGTGGGGAAGCTGCCTGGAACCGCATGGTAAACCTTGGTTCCGAGCACATTCATTCTGAGCAGAAGAGCAGGCTCCTTTGTAAGTGCCATACATCTGACAGGTCAATTATTTATTAAGGGTAATGGAGTTTAATCTAAACAATTACTTCCAACTGGCTTCATCTTTGAATTATTTGAGTGAGCAAGGCACCATCGTGCACTCCCGGGTTGAGCTGAAAGCCTGCTGAGCACACAGCCCCGCCGCACTTGTCAGCCCTGCCTTTCCTCAGGCTGGGATTGGAGTGGTGTTGAAAGTCGAGAGAGAATGCCAGGAGCGGTGGTTCATGCCTGTAATCCCAGCACTTTGGGAGGCCAAGGTGGGTGGATCATGAGGTCAGTAGATCAAGACCATCCTGGCTAACACGGTGAAACCCCATCTCTACTAAAAACACACACAAAAAAATTAACTGGGTGTGGTGGTATGCACCTGTAATCCCAGCTACTCGGGAGGCTGAGGCAGGAGAATCGCTTGAACCCGGGAGGCACAGGCTGCAGTGAGCCGAGATTGTGCCACTGCATTCCAGCCTGGGTGACAGAGCGAGACTCCATCTCAAAAAAAAAAAAAGAAAGTCGAGAGAGAACAATGCAGAGAGAATCACCTTTGGGTGTGGTCATTGGCCCCTCCACGGACGAGGATGCTGAGGTTGGAGATGATGGCATTTTGCCCAAGGCCACAGAACAAGACCAACAGCAGCTGGGGCCAAGAGACTGCAAACCCAGGCTCCTTCCCCAGCAAACACTGGCAGAGGGCTCAGCTGGGATCTTCCTGGATCTTCCAGATATTCCAAGGTACATATTCATGGCTTCCAAGGGCATCATCCCATCCCTGAGTCTCCAGGTCCTGCTGGAAAAAAAAAAAAAAGTCCTTTTGCAAATGAGGAGCTCCGGATCAACCCCAGCTCTGGGTGCACTTTCAGGCAAGACAGGCATGGGGGATGGCAGGCTGCACTCACTGAAACCCCTGCCCCCAGGGCTGTGGCTGCTGCGCCCTCCCAACAGGCCCCATCCACACCGCAGCCTGGAGATTCAGTGCCACTCCTTCCCTCTGCACCTTGTCCCCTCCTGTGCCTGGCTAGGAAGCCAGGGGTGTGCAGCCTTGCTGCGGGCACCATCCCTGCAGCCTTTCATGAACTGGGAGCTTCTGGTGGCAGGCACCCGGGTGTGTGAACTGGTTTCAAGCTGGGTGTGGACTTTGCATCTCATTTCCTGGGTGAAGTCAAATCAGGTGGGTCCCTGACTGTGGGCAAGCACTGTCCAGTGGGAGAGAGAACCATCAGTGCCTCAGTGGGCTGCAGGAAGAGAGACAGGGGGCCAGTACAGATGCCTTCAGGGGTTCAGAGGGAGCCTGGGCCATGCAAGCAAGTCTTCGTCATCCTCATCCTCTCCGTCCCCATCCAAAGACAGCCGTGACCCTCAGAGCTCACCTGGACTCTGGTGGAGGAACAAACAAGTCAACAGAAAGCTGCGGTCCCACATGGTGAACACAGCAGGATGGGGTGGTTGTAGGAACCAGGCGAGAGACCCTTAAGCCAAGCGGGGATTCAGGGGAGGCTTCCCAGGGGCAGGATCCTTAGGCTAAAACTGAAGGGTAGGAGTTAGGCAGGCAAGGAGGTGCCTGGGGAGTCCACGGGGTGGGGAGAGAGGAGGACTCCAGGCAGGGAGGAACAGCCTGTACATGAGGCATGGTGCGCTGGGCACCTGCCAGAGAAGTTCAGCGTGTGGAACAGAGCTGGGTGGGGGCTGACAAGGAAGGGGCAGGAGGGTGAGAGA
Source organism: Gorilla gorilla gorilla (assembly GCF_029281585.2). Taxonomy (NCBI): domain Eukaryota; kingdom Metazoa; phylum Chordata; class Mammalia; order Primates; family Hominidae; genus Gorilla; species Gorilla gorilla. Next base: position 236,585,061 of record NC_073224.2, read on the forward strand.
TGAGGATGGGGGAATCATGCAAAGAATTTGGGACTACATCCTGAGAGCCCTAGGGCTTAAACCAGAAAGGATATTCTTACAGTGGGGGCATTTGAAAAGGGTTTTGAAGGATGAGTAGGTGTTCCCAAGAAGAAAGATGCGAAGCTTAACATTCCAGGAAGAGGAGGCAGAATGGACAAAAATGGAGGTGCATAAAAGAGCAAGAGGTCTTTAGCGGGCTGAGCCTGGGGACTGGATCATAGGGAACCTGCCAGAAAACAGCTGAAAAGGAGGTAGGGTAGTGACAGGCACTGAATACCAGGTTCTGCAGAGTGGGGGTGCCCCTGAGGGTAGCGGGAAGTGAGCAGCAGTGTTTGTGGCGTAGGCCATTTTCACACTGTGTGTTAAAAAGATGAGGCCAGCAACCACATGGAAACGAACTTGAGAGGTCTTGAGTTGGGGCTGGAGGGCAGGGATTACACAGTCACCGGGAAGAGATGAAGCGGGCCTGAGAACAAACATACTTTTAAATGTGTATATTTATTGATTTTTTTTTTTTTTTTTTTGAGACAGGGTCTCACTCTGTCACCCAGGCTGGAGTGCAGTGGCACAATCTCAGCTCACCACAGCCTCCACCTCCCTGGCTCAAGGGATCTTCCTGCCTTAACCTCCCAAGTAGCTGGGATTATGGATGCGAGCCACCATGCCCAGCTAATTTTTGTATTTTTAGTAGAGACAGGGTTTCACCATGTTGCCCAGGCTGGTTTCAAACTCCTGACCTCAAATGATCCGCCCACCTCAGCCTCCCAAAGTGCTGGGATTACAGGAGTGAGCTACCATGCCCAGTGAATTTTTTTTTTTTTTTTTTTGATACGGAGTCTTGCACTGTCGCCCAGGCTGGAGTGCAGTGGCAGGATCTCCGCTCACTGCAAGCTCCACCTCCTGGGTTCACGCCATTTTCCTGCCTCAGCCTCCTCCGAATAGCTGGGACTACAGGCTCCCGCCACCACGCCCGGCTAATTTTTTGTATTTTTAGTAGAGATGGGGTTTCATCGTGTTAGCCAGGATGGCCTTGATCTCCTGACCTCGTGATCTGCCCGCCTCAGCCTCCCAAAGTGCTGGGATTACAGGCATGAGCCACCATGCCTGGCTGATTTTTTCTTTTTTTTAAATCACCAAAGTGACACTGAAAGAAACCAGAGGAAAATCCAAATTTCCCATAATTTTACCACCACTGGGTGGTAATACCCACTGTTGGGGTGTTGCTGTTTATCCTCCCAGCTTTTGGTCCTAGGAGAAAATGCACATTTTTTAAAAATAAAATAAAATAAAATAAAAAACTGGGATCCTATTGAACTCCGTTATACCATAACCTACTCGCTCACTTAATATATTCTGAAAATAGGACAAACACTTCACCATGTCTCCCGATAAAAATACTGCCATTCACTGAAACAAGGTGACAAGGTGACTGGCCGCAGTTTCCAATGCTGCAGGGAGCACCCTCGAGTTGCCGTGCACAACCCTGAGGATTTCTCAGAACAAACATTCCTGGCGGTAGAGGCGCTGGGTCCAGAGTGAGGACGCCAGGTAGCTTTCGATGCCTGCTGCTCACCAGCTGCAGGGGAGATTGCACCATGTTCACCCCACCTGCTGTCTGCGGTACTCCCTGCTCCCCAGCACCCTGGTAATATGTCTGTGACATTGTTTGTTCACTGCCAATTTAATGAACAGCAGCCTCCGGGCTCAACTTCTCACTGTGAGTTTCTCTTGACTTGAGCTTGACCCTTCTCTGCAGCCTCGCTGGCCATTTCAGAGTCTGGGTTTGGGCACCATCCCTGCGTGTCTAAGCTCTCAGGGTCCCCGCACGTGCTGTTCCCCTGTCTGGAACACTTTTCCCCACCCCATTACAGGGCTGCCTGCCTCTCATCTGCAGTTTGGGAGACACTGTCCCAACCTGTCCAGTGAGGTGTTCTTCCCCACCCAGGCACCAGCTGCGGCGCTCCATTCCAAACCTCGATCCTTTCTGATCCCCCAGGCTCCTGCCCAGCTGAGGGCTCCCAGGAGGTCTCATACCCAGTGCTGACAACAGTCCCCACCATGGCAGGTGCTCAGTGAAGATTCCAGAGGAGGCCGGGCGCGGTGGCTCACGCCTATAATCCCAACACTTTGGGAGGCCAAGGCAGGCAGATCACAAGGTCAGGAGATCATGACCATCCTGGCCAACAAGGTGAAACCTCATCTCTACTAAAATGCAAAAAATTAGGCGGGCGTGGTGGTGCACACCTATAGTCCCAGCTACTCAGGAGGCTGAGGCAGGGGAATTGCTTGAACCCGGGAGGCAGAGGTTGCAGTGAGCCGAGATTGTGCCATTGCACTCCAGCCTGGGTGATAAGAGTAAGACACTGTCTAAAAAAAAAAAAAGAAAGAAAGAAAAAAAAAGATTCCAGAGGAAAATGATTCAGTCAGGGAATCAATAAAATGTATTTTTCTTTTTTCTGTGTGATTTTCAAGAGCCCTCTATATTGACTTCCTGACTTTAAAAATAAGGGGAGGAGCCAGGCGCAGTGGCTCACACCTGTAATCCCAGCACTTTGGGGGCCGAGGCAGGTGGATCGCTTGAGCCCAGGAGTTTGAGAGCCTCCTGGGCAACATGGTGAACCCTGTCTCTGCAAAAAATACAACCATTAGCTGGGTGTGGTGGTGCACACCTGTAATCCCAGCTACTTGGGAGGCTGAGGTGGGAGAATTGCTTGAGTCCAGAAAGGTCAAGGCTGCAGTGAGCCTCTGCACACGCCACTGCACTCCAGCCTGTGCAACAGAGTGAGACCCTGTCTCAAAAGTAAATAAATAAAATAAAGTAAAATTTTAAAGCCTTCTCATTGGCCTACTTTCCTGGGTAATTTTTCAATCAGTCTCTCTGCAGAGGAGAGTGGCCGACCTGAGAGAGCCCCACCCACCCCCACCCATGCACCCACGTCTCTCCTGCTCTCATGCCCTCTGTCTCTCTTTCTGACTCTGTTTCTGTCTCTCTCTCCCTCACTTGCTTCCTCTCTCTCTCTTGCTCTCTCCTCATCGCTCTCTCCCTCTCTTCCCTCTCTGTTTCCCTCTTTCCCCATCTCTCCTGCTCTCTCCTTCTCCCCATCTCCCTCTCTCCCCTATTTCTCTCCCTCTCTTCTTTCTCTCCCCCTTCTCCCTCTTTCTCCCCCTTCCTTCTCCCTCTTTCCCTCTCTCTCCTTCTCCCTCTCTCTGTTTCTTTCCCCTTCTCCCCCTCTCTCCTGCTCTCCTTCTCCTCCACCTCCCTCTCTCTCCTCCCTCTCTCCCCTATTTCTCTCCCTCTCTTCTCCATCTCCCCTTCCTCCCTCTTTCTCCCCCTCCTTCTCCCTCTTTCCCTCTCTCTCCTTCTCCCCCTCTCTCCATCTTCCTCTCTCTTCTTCTCTCTCTCCCCCACCCTATTTCCCTCTCTCTCCTCATCCCTCTTCCTTTTTTCTGATTTCCTCCTTTCCTCCCTTTCCTCCTCCTGGAGAACTAACTCCTGCCTTGAGGCTCTGCCAAGATCCTGACCTGTGACCAGGGCATCTGTCAGGGCACCCATGAGCCGGCCGCAGCTGCAGTGGCCCAGATGGGACACTCACATGCTCTGCCTGCCCCCCGACCTCTGGGGTCCCCACGGACACCCCCACTCAGTAGAGGCCACCGTCCAGCATCCGTCCTGGTCAGTTGCCCAAGAGCTACTCCCACGCACCCTTTCTGGAAGAAGTTTGTCTGGCCAAGGCCTGATTAGAAGCGAAGCCCCTCTGAGGAGCTGATGTAATTCATAATTTGGCCCAAACTCCATGGGATAACCACGGGCCCAGCGTGGCACAATTATGATATGCTAGTGCGTCCATGAGCAATTTAGTTCAGTAATTGATTTTCAAGCAAGGGAGTTGGAAATTCCTTGATGTGAGATGCATGTACCAAGGGAAGGAGGATCCCCTGTTCCCAGCACAGCCAGGGGCTCCCAGGGCAAGACCCATGCCAGGCTGGGCCCGAGGCTCCGAGCTGCTTCAGCTGATACCCGAGACACTCGGGAAGCCATCGGTACACAGGGGCCACCTCTGTGTAATCACAGCACAAATCATTGAGCAGAAATTTCTGTTCCAGTCCCTTGGCTGTATATTAAGCCCTGGCCCAGCATCAAAGGGACAATTTGGCTGAGAGAGACAGGAAGGTGTGGTGTGGCGTCTCACCTCTGTCCATGGAGACATGGCCCAGAACATAAGAAACTGACAGAGAAATTGGAGCAATGTGTTAATTCATTACTGCTCAGAACCATCACCATTTGGCCACCGACTTCTGGCAGTCATTGGAGACACTGTTCTCTGCCTTGACTGCAGGCCTGGAGGAGCTGGCAGCCACTCAGAGGCCACTCAGATCCCTGCCTTGGGGAGGGGAATGGGGGAGTACGGGGGGGATAGTTTCCTTCCCTTTCTCTGGAAAAGTCGGAAGTGCACAGTGAGGAGCTCAGGGGTCATGTGGACTCACCACTGTGGCCCCCAGGTGAGGCCCTGCAAACAGCTGTTCTGGAACATGCCCTGGCATTCACCAAAAGAAAGGTGTAAACCAGAATCCAGCCTGAAGCCAGCGTTCCCACCGGACAGGAGGTGACGCCAGGTCACCTCCCACCCCCGATGGCCCAGACATCACCTTGGGAGCCCTCAGGCATCTCTCCAGCCCCCACCAACAGACAACCTCTCCGTGATGTCTATGGACAGACCAGTTCTATTGCCTGACCGCCAAGGAGAACAGCATGGGAAGTTTCCCGTGCTTGGCCACCTCCTCTCCCCAGATGCCGGGTGCACAGCTGACGCGAGGAAATCAGATGCCACTTCCCCGGCAGAGGCCGCACGTGGGCAGGCACCCGCTAAGGTACACAGAGTGCCTGCCTCCAAAGGGAGCTTCTAAGTGGGTAACTGTGCTGCTGTTATCCTTGCAGGGCTCAGGAAGGGCCCCGTGGGACAGCAGTTCATTTGCAGCTAGCAAATGCAATTTCCTGGTTCAGAGGCCTGAGCTCCAGAACTGAACATCTGACTTGGCACCTTGCAAGACTGGGCACCTTGGGCACTGGGCTGATGGCCCGGTCACCTGGAGGCAGCTAAAGCAGCCATTTCATGGCAGAGGAGAAGAGAAGAGCCAGCCAGGCCCCTTTCCCCCAGCAACAGAGGGAGCTGCCCCCCCATCCCCCGACCCCCATGCAGGCAGTGTGGGTCCTAGGCTGCTTGGAAAACCCACCACAACTGGGCTCTGTCAGCTGGGGAGCGATTCCCACATCTGGCGTCACCTGGTAGCCCTCGGAGGGCAAACTGAGCCCAGCATTAGCTTAATTAATCATAATTAGGAAGGCTGACCTGCAGCAAATATAATCATGTAATTCCTTCAAATCCAGATATAATTGACATTCGGATTCCCCACTGTTTGGGATCATCCAAGCCACAGCGTTCCTCCCTCCAAGTAGACAGCTCAAACCCTAGAATGAGACCCCATCTCCCTATCATCTCGACTTCCTGCTGCAGAGCTGCTCATCTCTCTCTGCCTCTCCTTCCTCCTCCTCCTCCCCCTCCTCCCTTCCCCATCTCTGTGTTCTCCTCTTCCTCCTCCTCTTCCCTCCTTCTTCCTCCTTCCTCCCCTTCCTCTCCCTGCCACCCTCCCCCAATCCCTGCCTGCTCACAGATCCTGGTTCAGGAAACACACCAGTCCCTCATCCTGAAGCCTTTGTGCTCTGGTCCCAGCCCACTTGCTTCAAACAAGAAGAACCCTGAACCCAGGCCCCATGCAAGGAAAGAGAAGCCAGGCTCTGACCCTGAGCCTCCACCTCGAGCCCAGCTCCCAGCACTCTCAGCCCAGCAGCTCCCAGCCCCCAGCAGGAAAAGAGTTGGGGCCAAAACCAACCGGGAGGAGCTAGTGCCCACCCAGCATGAACCAGTGTGCCCTAAAACAGTGTCAAGTCTTGATCTCATGAAGAATGATGAACCTGACGGGGCTGTGGGAGGCAGTAAGGGAGGTCCAGCTGTGGGAGGAATGTAACAAGGATGCGAGGCAGGCAGAGAACAGCTTCTCACTGCTATGCAGGAGTCACAGTGAGAATCAGAACCACCCAGCCCTGGTGGGGGCAGGAAGTGGCTGCCTGCATGGTCCCAAACAACTGGTCCCCTGAGTAGGTGCAGGGAGGGGGCCCCCACAGGCGACTCCACTCTTTGAGTTGCTGCTTTCTGCTGCAGTTGGCCACAGCCTGCAACACCAAGGTAAGCTGGGGGCTCCTTGCCCTTTTGGTGTAGACAAAATGAACCTGAAGCCCTAGATGTGTTCATAAGGAAGCTCAACACCTCTCCATGCTTTTCACATCCCAAGAGGCTGCATCTTCTCGGACCTGGGAGCCACAAAAGGCTTGATCCCTGAGTCACTCTGCAGAGGAGAGCTGCCTGCCTCTGTGCAGCTCCTGGTCTCCAACATGTATCTGTGGGTGCTCTTTCCTCTCTACTCCTCATCAGTGTGCATGGAAGAGCAGCATCCCCCACCAGGGTCCTCACAGGAAGTAGGCACACGACGGCTGCATGAGCAGAACGCTTCGGTTTATGGGGAGGTGAGTACCCACTAAGGGCTTCACATTGCAGAACATGGATAACTTGGAGCCAAACATTCAACCTCCATGACTTCCTAATCCAACCTCTCCTTATCTCTTCCTTGCTCTCACTCTGCCCCCAAATTCCTGATCCTTTCTAAAGAACCTTCTCCTGCTGGGCCTTCAGACATCCACTTCCACCTTCAGCAGTTCATGCAGGTATTTTCCCAAATAAAGACAGTTCCCTCCTGGAGAGGAATTCTGTTGCCAATTGCAAATGCTCCCTGGTTTATGATGGGGCTGCATCCAGATAAACCCATTGTAAGTTGGCAATATTATTAAGTTGAAAATGCATTAATTACTGCTAACTTCCCTCTCATCGTAGCTTAGCCTAGCCTACCTTAAATGTATTCAGACACTTGCATTAGCCTACAGTTGGGCAAAATCCTCTAACGCGAAGTTATTTTGTAATAAGGTATTGAATATCTCATGTAACTTACTGAATACTGTACTGGAGGTAAAAAACAGAATGGTTGTGTGGGTCCTCACTGCTAATGTACACAGCTGAAAGCACCATCATCATAAAATCAAAAGGTCATAATTTGAACCATCGTAAGTTGGAGACCATCTGTATACAGAAAGATAGATTTTATAAGAAATTGGCTCATGCAATTATCAAGGCTGCAAGGCCAAAATCTGCAGGGCAGGCTCACATACCATGTGACCCCTCCACATGACCCACCACCACTGTAGCAGAGGTGAACACCCACCCCAAGCTGGTCCTATCAGGGTCTCTCTCCCAACAATCAGGACTTTGAATGCAGGGTAGTGGCACTGGTAAGTTGGGCCACATAGACTTGGGGTTTGGAGAAGCTGAAAGAAGAGAGAGAGAGAGACCTGCCTCAGGGGCCCTAGGTCTGCTTCAGCCTGACCTCGGAAGGTTCTGCCTCCACCAGCCTGAGTGCCTTCTGCTCCTTGCCAAGAACACGCCCCACCCAAGACTGACAGAATCCACTTCCCACTTCCTTCATCTCCCACCCTGGGCTTGTCCCCTCTGCAGCCTCTCCCTGCTCCAGGCAGCTTTCCAAGAGGGGCCAGATTTTTTTTATTATTGTTTTATTTCAATAGGGCTTTGGGGAACAGGTGGTGTTTGTTTTCAGGGATAAGGTATTTGGTGGTAATTTCCGAGATTTTGGTGCATCTATCACCTGAGCAGTGTACACTGTACCCAATGTGTAGTCTTTTATCCCTCACCACCCCCACCCTTCCCCCCAAGTCCCCAGAGTCCAATGTGTCATTCTTTTTTTCTTCCTTTTTTTAAAAAAAATTTATTTTATTTTAAGTTCTGCGATACGTGTGCAGTACGTGCAGGCTTCTTACATACATAAATGTGTGCCATGGTGGTTTGCTGCACCTATCAACCCATCACCTAGGTATTAAGCCACGCATGCATTAGCTTATACTGATGCTCTTCCTTCCCCCAACCCCCAACCGCACACATACCCCAGTGTGTGTTGTTCCCCTTCCTGTGTCCAGGTGTTCTCAGACAATAGGGCTTTTTATTATCTGGATATTACTGGAAAAATTATAAGATTGCTCAAGTTTCTATTTTGGGAGGAAAACCCACACTGAGGACATTTAAAGGGTTACTGATAGAGAAAATGAAAGATGCTTTTCTGATTACTCCCTACAAATCCTGCATGTTCCATATGTAGGTCATGAGCAAATCGCTTCACCCTAGTGGATGAGATTTTCCTTTTCCTTGATTTGTTCTTCCTACCCTTTCAGTTGTACCCATACTATGGAAACCATGACCATGCTTTTCTCCACAATGAAAACACCACTTCATCTTCACAGCTTATAGCCTTAATTATTAAGCCACACTGAATTACAATCAGAAGGATCTCATAAAAGCTGGTCCATGTGCTATCGCCAGTCAGCTCACTCAGCCTTTTCTCTGCAGCATATGAACTGGCTTAGAAATATTTCTTGAGTAAGAAGTTTTTTTTTTATTGCTTTAAAGACAACAGAGGTTTACTGTTATGTAACTGTGGAGGCCAGACGCCTAAAATCAGTATTACTGGGCAGAAATCAAAGTGTCCACAGGGCCACACTCCCGCTGAAGACATTGGGGGAGAATTTTTTTGCTTATCTTTTCCAACTTCTGGTGGCTGCTGACATTCCTTTGAGCAAGAGCTTTGAGCAAGTTTCTTGGAAATGTTGTCTGCGACAGAACTTTGCTTCATCATCTTCTGAATGCTTATATTCAGCTCCATGGGTTAGAATTATAAAGAAGAAGGAGGAGGAGGAGGAGGAGGCAGAGGAGGAGGAGGAGGAGGCAGAGGAGGAGGAAAAGGAGGAGAAGGAAGAGGAAGAAGACAGAAGAAAGAGGCTGGGCACGGTGGCTCACGCCTGTGATCCCAGCACTTTGGGAGGCCGAGGCAGGCGGATCATGAGGTCAGGAGATCGAGACGATCCTGACTAACACAGTGAAACCCCGTCTCTACTAAAAATACAAAAACAAAATTAGCTGGGCGTGGTGGCGGGCACCTGCAGTCCCAGCTACTCGGGAGGCTGAGGTGGGAGAATGGTGTGAACTCAGGAGGCGGAGCTTGCAGTGAGCTGAGATCGCACCACTGCACTCCAGCCTGGGTGACAGAGCAAGACTCCATCTCAAAAAAGAAAGAAAAGGAAGGAAGGAAGGAAGGAAGGAAGGAAGGAAGGAAGGAAGGAAGGAAGGAAGGAAGGGAGTGAGTGAGTAAGGGAAGAAGAAGGAGAAGGGAACGAGGAAGAGGAAGAAGAAATAAGAAAGGAAGAAGGAGAAGGAGGAGGAGGAAAAAAGAGGAGGAGGAGAGGGAGAGGAGGAAGAGGAGGAGGAAGAAGAGGAGAAGCAGCATCAGCATGGTTTGTCTCTACTTTAATAAACAATTTTAAAAAATTATAATGTATACATCTGGGACTGGCTATGAGTTAGGCTGCTCTAATGTGGCCAAAATGACGGATTTAAACTAAGTAAAGTTTATTTCTTTCACTTAGCGGTCTGTGTGTTAACAGTCTAGGTTTCACTGACAGTTCACTCCATGGAGCTGAGACCCAGGTTCCTTCATTCTGATTCTATGATCCTTCACACAGGGCTCCTACCTTCTTATCTAAGAAGGCTTATCCAGCTCAGGCATCATATTAAAATTCCAGCTGATGGGAAGAGGAAGAGGAAAGGGGAGATATAGGAATCTACACTCTTATTTTAAGGTATAGGAATCTATAGTTCTAAATATCATTTTTTTGTTGTTCACATTCCATTGGCCACAACTAATTTAAAAGGAGCCTGGGAAATTATGTCGGCTAAAATCCTATTAATATGGAAGAAGGGGAGAATAGATAATGGGAAAACAACCGGCAATCTCTCATGTATATACAAAGACCTTTAAAAAGAACTCTAGTATTAGTCTTGCTAGCAGTCTATCAATTTTGTTGATCTTTTCAAGAAACCAGCTCCTGGATTCATTGATTTTTGAAGGGTTTTTGTGTCTCTATCTCCTTCAGTTCTGCTCTGATCTTAGTTATTTCTTGCCTTCTGCTAGCTTTTGAATGTGTTTGCTCTTGCTTCTCTAGTTCTTTTAATTGTGATGTTAGGGTGTCAGTTTTAGATCTTTCCTGCTTTCTCTTGTGGGCATTTAGTGCTATAAATTTCCCTCTACACACTGCTTTAAATGTGACCCAGAGATTCTGGTATGTTGTGTCTTTGTTCTCATTGGTTTCAAAGAACATCTTTATTTCTGCCTTCATTTTATTATGTACCCAGTAGTCATTCAGGAGCAGATTGTTAAGTTTCCATGTAGTTGAGCGGTTTTGAGTGAGTTTCTTAATCTGAGTTCTAGTTTGATTGCACTGTGGTCTGAGAGACAGTTTGTTATAATTTCTGTTCTTTTACATTTGCTGAGGAGTGCTTTACTTCCAACTATGTGGTCAATTTTGGAATAAGTGCGATGTGGTGCTGAGAAGAATGTATATTCTGTTGATTTGGGGTGGAGAGTTCTGTAGATTCTATTAGGTCCACTTGGTGCAGAGCTGAGTTCAATTCCTGGATATCCTTGTTAACTTTCTGTCTCATTGATGTGTGTAATGTTGACAGTGGGGTGTTAAAGTCTCCCATTATTATTGTGTGAGAGTCTAAGTCTCTTTGTAGGTCTCTAAGGACTAGCTTTATGAATCTGGGTGCTCCTGTATTGGGTGCATATATATTTAGGATAGTTAGCTCTTCTTGCTGAATTGATCCCTTTGCCATTATGTAATGGCCTTCTTTGTCTCTTTTGATCTTTGTTGGTTTAAAGTCTGTTTTATCAGAGACTAGGATTGCAACCCTTGCTTTTTTTTGTTTTCCGTTTGCTTGGCAGATCTTCCTCCATCCCTTTATTTTGAGCCTATGTGTGTCTCTGCACGTGAGATGGGTCTGCTGAATACAGCACACTGATGGGTCTTGACTCTATCCAATTTGCCAGTCTGTATGTTTTAATTGGAGCATTTAGCCCATTTACATTTAAGGTTAATATTGTTATGTGTGAAACTGATCCTGTCATTATGATGTTAGCTAGTTATTTTGCTCATTAGTTGATGCAGTTTCTTCCTAGCATCGACAGTCTTTACAATTTGGCATGTTTTTGCAGTGGCTGGTACTGGTTGTTCCTTTCCATGTTTAGTGCTTTCTTCAGGAGCTCTTGTAAGGCACTCCTGGTGGTGACAAAATCGCTCAGCATTTGTTTGTCTGTAAAGGATTTTATTTCTCCTTCACTTATGAAACTTAGTTTGGCTGGATATGAAATTCTGGGTTGAAAATTCTTTTCTTTAAGAATGTTGAATATTGGCCCCCACTCTCTTCTGGCTTGTAGAGCTTCTGCCAAGAGATCCACTGTTAGTCTGATGGGCTTCCCTTTGTGGGTAACCCAACCTTTCTCTCTGGCTGCCCTTAACATTTTTTCCTTCATTTCAACTTTGGTGAATCTGACAATTATGTATCTTGGAGTTGCTCTTCTCGAGGAGTATCTTTGTGGCATTCTCTGTATTTCCTGAATTTGAATGTTGGCCTGCCTCGCTAGGTTGGGGAAGTTCTCCTGGATAATATCCTGAAGAGTGTTTTCCAACTTGGTTCCATTCTCCCTGTCACTTTCAGGTACACCAATCAGACGTAGATTTGGTCTTACCACATATTCCCATATTTCTTGGAGGCTTTGTTCATTTCTTTTTACTCTTTTTTCTCTAAACTTCTCTTCTCACTTCATTTCTTTCATTTGATCTTCAATCATTGATACCCTTTCTTCCACTTGATCAAATTGGCTACTGAAGCTTGTGCATGCATCATGTAGTTCTCTTGCCATGGTTTTCAGCTCCATCAGGTCATTTAAGGACTTCTCTACACTGTTTATTCTAGTTAGCCATTCGTCTAATCTTTTTTCAAGGTTTTTAGCTTCTTTGTAATGGGTTTGAACATCCTCCTTTAGCTCAGAGAAGTTTGTTATTACTGATCATCTGAAGCCTTCTTCTCTCAACTCATCAAAGTCATTCTCTGTCCAGCTTTGTTCTGTTGCTGGCGAGGATCTGCGTTCCTTTGGAGGAGAAGAAGTGCTCTGATTTTTAGAATGTTCAGCTTTTCTGCTCTGGTTTCTCCCCATCTTTGTGGTTGTATCTACCTTTGGTCTTTGATGATGGTGACATACAGATGGGGTTTTGGTGTGGATATCCTTTTTGTTTGTTAGTTTTCCTTCTAACAGTCAGGACCCTTAGCTGCAGGTCTGCTGGAGTTTGCTGGAGGTCCACTCCAGACCCTGTTTGCCTGGGTATCAGCAGCGGAGGCTGCAGATCAGTGAATATTGCTGAACAGCAAATGTTGCTGCCTGACCGTTCCTCTGGAAGCTTCGTCTCAGAGGGGTACCCAGCCGTGTGAGGTGTCAGTCTGCCCCTACTGGGGGGTGCCTCCCAGTTAGGCTACTCGGGGGTCAGGGACCCAGTTGAGGAGGCAGTCTGTCCGTTCTCAGATCTCAAACTCCGTGCTGGGAGAACCACTACTCTCTTCAAAGCTGTCAGACAGGGACATTTAAGTCCGCAGAGGTTTCTGCTGCCTTTTGTTTGGCTATGCCCTGCCCCCAGAGGTGGAGTCTACAGAGGCAGGCAGGCCTCCTTGAGCTGTGGTGGGCTCCACCCAGCTCGAGCTTCCTGGCCACTTTGTTTACCTACTCAAGCCTCAGCAATGGCAGGCACCCCTCCCCCAGCCTCGCTGCCACCTTGCAGTTCGATCTCAGACTGCTGTGCTAGCAATGAGCGAGGCTCCATGGGCATGGGACCCTCCGAGCCAGGTGTGGGATATAATCTCCTGGTGTGCTGTTTGCTAAGACCGTTGGAAAAGCGCAGTATTAGGGTGGGAGTGACCCAATTTTCCAGGTGCCGTCTGTCACCCCTTCCCTTGACTAGGAAAGGGAATTCTCTGACCCCTTGTGCTTCCCGGGTGAGGCGATGCCCTGCCCTGCTCTGTGGGCTGCACCCACTGTCTGACAAGCCCCAGTGAGATGAATCCAGTACCTCAGTTGGAAATGCAGAAATCACCCGTCTTCTGCGTCGCTCACACTGGGAGCTGCAGACTGGAGCTCTTCCTATTCGGCCTTCTTGGAACCACCTAAAGAAGACCAATGTATCATCCTTATGCCTTTGCGTCTTCATAGCTTAGCTCCCACATGTGAATGAGAACACATGATGTTGGGTTTTCCATTCCTAAGTTACTTCACTTAGAATAATAGTCTCTAATTCCATCCAGGTTGCTGTGAATGCCATTATTTTGTACTTTTTTTTTTTTTTTTTGGCTGAGTAGTATTATCTCAGAGTAGCTATGTATACACCACATTTTCTTTATCCACTCATTCACTGATGGGCATTTGGGCTGTTTTCATATTTTTGCAGTTGTTAATTGTGCTGCTATAAACATGCATGTGCAAGAATTTTTTTCATATAATCACTTCTTTTCCTCTGGGTAGATAGGCAGTAGTGGGATTTCTGGATCAAATGGCAGTTCTACTTTTTGTTCTTTAAGGAATCTCCTCACACTGTTTCCCATAGTGTTTGTACTAGTTTACATTCCCACCAACAATGTAAAAGTGTTCCCTTTTCACCATATCCACACCAACATCTATTATTTTTTTATTATGGCCATTCTTGCAGGAGTGAGAGGGTATCACATTGTGTTTTTGATTTGCATTTCCCTGATAATTAGTGATACTGAGCATTTTTCTATATGCTTGTTGCCCATTTGTATATCTTCTTTTGAGAATTGTCTATTCATGTCCCTAGCCCACTTTTTGATGGGACTGTTTGTTTTTTTTCTTGCTGATTTGAGTTCTTTGTAGAGATTCTGGATATTAGTCCTCTGTCAGATATATAGATTGGGAAGATTTTCTCCCACTCTGTGGGTTGTCTGTTTACTCTGCTGATCATTTCTTTTGCTGTGCAGAAGCTTTTTAGTTTAATTAAGTTCCATCTATTTATCTTTGTTTTTGTTGCATTTGCTTTTGGGTTCTTGGTCATAAAGTCTTTGCCTAAGCCAATGTCTAGAAGGGTTTTTCCAACGTTATCTTCTAGAATCTTTATGGTTTCAGGTCTTAGATTTAAGTCTTTGATCCATCTTAAGTCAATTTTTGTAAAAGGTGAGAGATGAAGATCCAGTTTCATTCTTCTACATGTAGCTTGCCAATTATCCCAGCACCATTTGTTGAATAGGGTGTCCTTTCCCCACTTTATGTTTTTGTTTGCTTTGTCAAAGATCATTTGGCTGTAAGCATTTAGCTTTTTTCTGGGTTCTCTATTCTGTTCCATTGGTCTATGTGCTTACTTTTGTACCAGTACCATGCTGTCTTTGTGAGTATGGTCTTATAGCATAGTTTGAAGTCAAGTAATGTGATGCCTTCAGATTTGTTCTTCTTGCTTAGTCTTACCTTGACTATGCAGGCTCTTTTTGGTTCTATATGATTTTTAGGATTTTTTTTCTAGTTCTGTGAAGAGCGATGGTGGTATTTTGATGGGGATTGCATTGAATTTGTAGATTGCTTTTGGCAGTATGATCATTTTCATAATATTGATTCTACCCATCCATGAGCATGGGATGTGTTTCCATTTGTTTGTGTCATCTATGATTTCTTTCAGCAGTGTTTTGTAGTTTTCCTTGTAGAGGTCTTTCACATCCTTGGTTAGGTATATTCCTAAGTATTTCAATATTTTTGTGGCTATTGTGAAAGGGGTTAAGTTCTTGATTTGATTCTCAACTTGGTCACTGTTGGTGTATAGCAGGGCTACTGATTTGTGTACATTAATTTTGTATCCTGAAACTTTGCTAAATTCATTTACCAGTTCTAGGAGCTATTTGGATGAGTCTTTAGGGTTTTCTAGGCATATGATCCTATCATCAGCAAACAGCAACAGTTTGACTTCCTCTTTACCAATTTGGATGCCCTTTATTTCTTCCTCTTGTCTGGTTGCTCTTGCTAGGACTTCTAGTACTATGTTGAATAGAAGTGGCGAAAGTGGGCATCCTTGTCCTGTTCCATTCTCAAGAGGAATGCTTTCAATTTTTCCCCGTTCAGTATAATGTTGGCTATGGGTTTGTCACAGATGGCTTTTATACCTATGGTTTGTCCCTTCTATGCAGATTTTGCTGAGGGCTTTAATCATAAAGCAATGCTGGATTTTGTCAAATCTTTTTTCTGCATCTATTGATATAATCATGTAAGTTTTGTCTTTCTCTTTATGTGGTGTATCACATTTATTGACTTATGTATGTTAAACCATCCCTGCATCCCTGGTATGAAACCCACTTGATCATGATGGTTTATCTTTTAGATGTGCTGTTAGATTCGCTTAGCTAGTATTTTGTTGAGGATCTTTGCATTCATGCTCATCAGGAATATTGGCCATACAAATATATAGTTTTCTATATTTGTATGTCCTTCCCTGCTTTTGGTTTTAGGGTGATACTGGTTTCATAGAATGATTTAGGGAGGATTCCCTCTTTCTCAATCTTTTGGAATAGTATCAATAGGATTGGTATCAATTTTTCTTTGAATGTCTGATAGAATTCAGCTGTAAATCCATCTGGTCCTGGACATTTTTTGGCAATATTTTTATTACCATTTCAACCTCATTGCTTGTTACTGGTCTGTTCAGAGATTCTATATCTTCCTGGATTAACCTAGGAGGGTTGTATATTTCCAGGAATTTATCTATCTCCTCTAGGTTTTATAGTTTATGTGCATAAAGGTGTTCATAGTAGCCTTGAATAATCTTTTGTGTTTCTGTGGTATCAGTTGTAATATCTCCCATTTTTTTCTAATTGAGCTTATTTGGATCTTCTCTCTTCTCTTATTGGTTAATCTCGCTAATGTTCTATCAACTTATCTTTTCAAATAACCAGCTTTTTGTTTGATTTATCTTTTGTATTTTCATTTGTTTGTTTGTTTGTTTCAATTTCATTTAGTTCTGCTCTGATCTTCATTATTCCTTTTCTTCTGCTGGGTTTGGGTTTGGATTGTTTCTATTTCTCCAGTTTCATGAGGTGTGACCTTAGATTGTCTATTTGTGCTCTTTCAGACTTTTCGATGTGGGTGTTTAATGCTATGAACTTTCTTCTTAGCACCACTTTTGCTACATCCCAGAGGTTTTGATAGGTTGTGTCATTATTATCATTCAGTTCAAAGAAATTTTCATTTCCATCTTGATTTCATCATTGGCCCAGTGATCATTCAGGAGCAGGTTATTTAACTTCTATGTATTTGCAGGGTTTTGAGGGTTCCTTTTGGAGTTGATTTCCAATTTTATTCCACTATGGTCTAAGAGAGTACTTGATATAATTTTGATTTTCTTAAATGTATTGAGACTTGTTTTGTGGTCTGTCATATGGTCTACCTTGGAGAGTGTTCCATGAGCTGATGAATAGAATGTATATTCTGCAGTTGTTGGGTAGAATGTTCTATAAATATCTGTTAAGTCCATTAGTTTTAGGGTATAGTTTAAGTCTATGTTTCTTCATTGACTATCTGTCTTGATGACCTGTCTAGTGCTGTCACTGGAGTATTGAAATTCCCCACTATTTTTGTGTTGCCATCTATCTCATGTCTTAGGTCTAGTAGTAATTGTTTTATAAATTTGGGAGCTCCAGTGTAAGGTGCATATATATTTAGAATTGTGATATTTTCTTGTTTAATCCTTTCATCGTTATGTAATATCCCTCTTTGTCTTTTTTAACTGCTGTTGCTTTAAAGTTTGTTTTTTCTGATATAAGAATAGCTACTCTTGCTCACTTTTGGTGTCCATCGGCATGGAATATATTTTTCCTCCCTTTACCTTAAGTTTATGTGAGTCCTTATGTGTTAGGTGAGTCTCCTGAAGACAGCAGAAAATTGGCTGGTGAATTCTTATTCATCCTGCCATTCTGTATATTTTAAGTGGAGCATTTAGGCCATTTACATTCAATGTTAGTATTGAGATGTGAGGTACTATTTTATTCATTGTGCTATTTGTTGCCTGAATACTTTTTTTTCATTGTGTTATTGTTATATAGGTCCCGTGAGATTTATGCTTTAAGGAAGTTCTATTTTGGTGTATTTCAAGCATTTGTTTCAAGATTTAGAGCTCCTTTTAGCAGTTCTTGTGCTGGCTTGGTAGTGGCGAATTCTCTGGGCATTTGTTTGTCTGGAAAAGACTGTATCTATCCTTCATTTATGAAGCTTAGTTTCACTGGATACAAAATTACTGGCTGATAATTGTTTTGTTTAAGCAGGCTAAAAATAGGACCCCAAACCCTTCTAGCTTTTCTGCTGAGAAATCTGCTGTTACTCTGGTTTTTCCTTTATAGGTTACCTGATGCTTTTGCCTCACAGCTCTTAAGATTCTTTTCTTCGTCTTGACTTTGATAACCTGAGGACAATACCAGTACCTAGGCAATGATCATTTTGCAATGAATTTCCCAGGTGTTCTCTGAGCTTCTTGTTCTTTGAGCTTCTTGTCTAGATCTCTAGCAAAGCCAGGGAAGTTTTCCTCAATTATTCCCTCAAATACGTTTTCCAAACTTTTAGATTTCTCTTTTCCCCAGGAACACCAATTATTCTTAGGTTTGGATGTTTAACGTAGTCCCAGACTTCTAGGAGACTTTGTTTTTTATATTATTATTATTATTCTTTTTTCTTTGTATTTGATGGATTGGGTCAATTTGAAAGCCTTGTCTTTGAGCTCTGAGGTTCTTTCTTCTGCTTGTTTGATTCTATTGCTAAGACTTTCCAGTGCATTTTGCATTTCTCTAAGTGCGTCCTTGATTTCTGGAAGTTGTGATTTTTTTTAATTTATGCTCTCTATCTCACTGAAGAATTTTCCTTTCATGTCCTGTATCATGTTTCTTATTTCTTTAAGTTGGACTTCACCTTTCACTGGTACCTCCTTGATTAGCTTAATAATCGACCTTCTAAATTCTTTTCCTGGCAATTCAGAGATTTTCTTCTTGGTTTGGATCCATTGCTGGTGAGCTAGTGTGATCTTTTGGGGGTGTTAAAGAACCTTGTTTTATCATATTGCCAGAACTGTTTTTCTGGTTTCTTCTCATTTGGGTAGACTATGTCAGAGGGAAGATCTGGGATTCAAGGGCTGCTGTTCAGATTCTTTTATTCCACGGGGTGCTCCCTTGAGGTGGTGTTCTCCCCCTTCCCCTAGGGATGGGGCTTCCTGAGAGCCGAAGTGTAGTAATTGTTTTTCCTCTTCTGGGTCTAGCCACCCAGTGGAGCTACTGGGCTCCGGGCTGGTACTGGAGAGTGTCTGCCTGCAAAGAGTCCTGTGATGTGATATGATCTGTCTTCAGGTCTTGCAGCTGTGGATACCAGCATCTGCTCCAGTGGAGGCAGCAGAGGAGTGAGGTGGACTCTGTAAGGGTCCTTGGTTGTTTTTGTTTAGTGCACTGGCTTCGTGTTGATTGGCCTCCAGCCAGGAGGTGGCGCTTTCAAGACCGCGTCAGCTACTGTCCCATAACGAGGATGCAAACTTGCCCTAGAGACACCTGTTAAGTATTCAGGATTCTCAGACAGTGGGCAGGGCCATAGGGCTCCCAAGAGATTATGACCTTTGTTTTTGGCTACCAGGGCAGGTAGAGAAAGACCACCGGGTGGGAGCAGGGATAAGCATGTCTGAGCTCAGCCTCTCCTTGGGTGGGGCTCGCTGTGGCTGCTGTGGGGGATGGGGGCGTGGATCCCAGGCCAATGGAGTTATATTCACAGGGGGGTTACAGCTGCCCCAGCCTCACTACCCTCCAGGAAGGGGACAGCGGCTGGAGACTGAGTTAATCATCTATCTGGCCTACATGATGAAGCCTCCATGAAAATCCCTCCACTGTGGGGTTTGGAGCGCTTCCAAATTACTAAACATATGGAGGTGCCTGGAGGGTGAAGCGCTGCAGAGAGGGCATGGAAGCCCCATGCCCCGTGCCCCATGCCTGGCCCTGTACGTCTCTGTCCGGCTGTCCCTCTGTACCCTTTATAATAAACCATAAATGTAAGTAACAAGTTTCCCTTGGTTCTGTGAGCCGTCCTAGCAGATGGCAGAAACTTGATTTACAGCCATCGGTCAGAATGTCTGCAGGCTCAGACTCATGATTAGCATCTGAATGGGTCAGTCTTGTGGGGCTGAGCCCTTCACCTGCGGGGTCTGACACAAACTCCAGGTAGATCGCGTGAGAATTGCATTAGAGGACGCCCAGCTGGTGTCTGCTGGAGATCTGAATTGATGGCTGGGGGTCGGGGGAACCCACACTCTTGGTGTCAGAAGTGTTCTGCATCAAGTGATGAGAGAAGAGCAGAGAAAAGAGTGTTTGGTTTATTTTCTTTTTTTTTTTTTTGTCCTTTTATTCATGTGAAACTTTAATTTGAACACTTATCCTATTACACATATAATTTACATCTTTTATTTTCACTTAACAATATATTGTTATGGTTTATTTTCCTGCTATGTGCCAGCCAAGCCCTCCCAGGAACACTCCCGGAGAAGCTCCCCGGCTACTGTCCTGAGCTGAGCCACGGGAAATGCTGTGGTCCCTGCTGAGAAGCAGCTGGTCTGACTCAGAAGAGCACAGGCTGTCCCCACGGCAGTCCGGACCCTATCTATCATAGAGGGCGGAAGCCGGAGGGATGGCGGCCAGGGTCCCCTTGGGGCCAGATGCTCTGTGCCAGCGCTGAGATGACTCAGGCACTCGGTGGCTGTTATGGGCTTCCTTGGCCCCTGTCTATCCTCCTCCCTGGCCTGGACAGAGGACACTAAGCCTGACTCCTGCCCACTCTGCCCTTTCTTCTCTGGCTGCAAACAGACCCAGCTGGTCACTGGGCCCCACTCCCACCTGCATAGATTTATTCTCTCACCGTTCTGGAGGCGAAGGCTGGAAGTCCAAGTTCGAGGTGTTGACTGCCTTCCCACTGAAGGTCTGTAGAAGAATCCTACCTGGGCTCTTCTGGTTTCTGGTGAGTGTGGTCGTCCTTGGAGTTCCCTGGCTTGTGATTGCCTCACTCGCATCTCTTCTCCATCTTCACATGGCCTCCTCCCCTCTCCAGATCTCCCTCTTCTTATAAGGACATCAATCATTGGATTTGCACCCCCCCCCTTGATGACATCTGCAATGATTCTATTTCCAAACTAGGTCACATTCACAGGTACTGAGGTTAGGACTTCACCACGTCTTTTTGGCAGGCATGATTCAACCCGTGTGTAGGAGATTTGGCCCCGCCCTGCAGTGAACAGCACAGTCGGCTTGGTCCGCGTCAGATCCAGGGCTGGGAGAGGTCAGGGGAGAGAGGTACTTGGGGCTGCAGCAGGCCATGTGCTCAGCTGCCACTAACAAGCAGCAGGGCTTGCATGGGTGGGCATGGAGCCACACCCTGCCCAAGTCCACCCAGCCCATGGCCCCTGGCCCAGGATATGCCAGAGGTGGACAGCCCGAAGGAGACATTCACTTCTGCATTTACTCAAAAAATATTTATGGGCAATCTGCTATGTGCCAGGAACTTGCCCCAAGCTCTGAGGATAGAGCAGGGACCGAGTCCTGCCCTCGTGAAGCTGACATTCTGGGAGATAGAGGCAGTAAAACAACTAAAGACAAAATGAAGTGCAAGAAGTGGCAAGTGCCTCAAAATAAGAACACGGAAGCAGGAAAGGGAAGGCAAGGGATGGAGCCACCATAGTCAGGGGATTGTTGAGAAGAGTCTCTCCTGGGATGCTTTATTTGAAAAAAAACCCTCCCCCTACCACCACAACCCACACTGAGCTGCCAAATGTCCCCCAGAGTCCTCCAGTTTTATGGAGTCACCCTGTCTTTCAATCATTAAATAAATATAGACCCAAATCCGGGTTCAACATGTGAAAACTCCACATTTCCCCTCTTGAAAGAGTTTGTTTTATTTTGGTAGGGGCTGCAGGTTTTCCTGGCCCCACTGCATTCTCCACCCCTATTTGCAATTCCCAGCAGGCATGCAATATCCCTGTTGCACTCCAGGACCCCCCACTCTTGCTTGGTTCTTTGCTTGGTTCCTGGCATCCAAAGCCCCCCCCCACCCCACCCAAGGCTATGGGTGCTGTGGTGTTGCTACTGGTGCTGAGGGTGCAGAGGTAGTGACACTCAGCCCCACCCAGCAGCAGGCTGAAGCCTGATTCCATACATTCCTGTTACGAAGAGCACCTTCGCCTAAACACCCAGCTCTCCCTAGCACCACTTCCTGGGATACTCCAGCTTCCAGCCCATAGCTGGGTTCCTCTCTCCCTCACAACCCCCTCCCTGCTCTCATTCATTAACTCTCCTTTCTCTTCCAGCCCCTACTTCAACCTGCATCTTCACCACTACTACCACCTCCATGAACCTGCACCCCATTTCTGCTCCTATAATTAGGCAGCACATGATCCAATCATCCCCACCATGCCCTGAAAAATAGATGCAGAGATTCAACTTTCATACCCAAAGAGGGCTTCAAGGTGTTTTACTCGATAAAAGACTGTTTCTCAACAGTATTAAAAAAAAAACCCACAGACCAATATTACTCATTAATATAGATACAAAACTCTTTGAGATAACATTAGCAAACTGAGTCCAGCAATGTGTTAAAAGAATATCCTGGAAATGCAAGGCTAGTTCAATCTTCAAAATTCCATCAGTGGATTTTTAATCTATCACATTAACATTCTAAATAAAATAATTCATATATTAATTGATGCAGAAAAATCATTAGATAGAAAATATCCACTTATGATGAAAACTTTTGGCAAAGTAGGAACATAAGGGAACTTCCTCGACCTGATAAGGAACATTTTGCAAAATACTTACAGCCAGCATCATATTAAAAATGACTGAATGCTTTCTCCCTAAGATCAGGGACAAGGCAAGGATGCCCACTTTTATAACTCTTATTCTTCATTCTATGGGAATACTAGGTAGGGCAATAAGGCAAGAAAAAGAAATAAAATGCATACAGATTGGAAAGGAAGAAATAAAACAGTACCTATCTGCAGATGATATGATTGTCTCTGTAGAATGAACTGTGACTATACCCCCAAAAAACTAACAAAAGAATAAGTTTTTCAAAGTTGCAAGATGCAAGGTCAACACACAAGAAGTCAATAATACTTCTACATAACAGCAATGAACATGTGGAAACCAGAATTTAAAACTTAATATCACTTACAAATCTCTTAAAATATAGGATAATTGAAAATAATCTAACAAAACACATACAATATCTGTATAATGAAAACTAATGATGCTTACAAAAGAAACTAAAAACTGCCGGATGCGGTAGCTCATGCCTGTAATCCCAGCACTTTGGGAGGCCAAGGTGGGTGGATCACCTGAGGTCAGGAGCTCAAGACCAGTGTGGCCAACATGGTGAAACCCCATCTCTACTAAAAATACAAAAATTAGCTTGGCGTGTTGGCAGGCACCTGTAATCCCAGCTACTCGGGAGGCTGAGGCAGGAGAATCGCTTGAACCTGGGAGGCGGAGGTTGCAGTGAGCTAAGATCGCGCCATTGCACTCCAGCCTGGGTGACAAGAGCGAGACTTCATCTCAAAAATCTCAAAAAAAAAAAAAAGAAACTAAAAACTTAACGAAACATGGAGACATAACATGCTCATGGCTTGGAAGATTCATGTAGTAAAGATATCAATCGTCCCCAAATGGATCTATAAATTTAATTCAATTCCCACAAAAATCCAGTAGGATTTTTGAAGACATAGACAAACTGGTTAAAAAAGGAACTAGAGTAGCTAAGACAAATCTGAAAAGGAAAATGGAAACAGGAAGAATCACCCTACAGATATTTAGGCTTAATGGGCTTCAGCTACAGTAGTCAAGACTGGGTGGTATTAGCAGTGGGCCAACACGTAGATCAATGTAACAGGACCACACAAGTACAACTCACTGACTTTTCACAAAGGTACACATGCAAATCAATAATGAAAGGTGGTCTTTTCAACAAATGGTATTGGTCATCCATAGGCAAAACACACACGCACACACAAATACACACACACCTTAACCTACACCTCACTTTTATACAAAAATTAACTCAAATGGATCAAAAATCTAAATGGAAAATGGGAAATGTAAACTTTTAGAAGAAAACACAGGAGAAAATTTTTACCACTTAGGTTTAGGCAAAGAGTTCTTAACCATGACACCAAAAGCATGATTCATAAAACAAACAAAAAAAAAAGACAAATTAAATTTTGGCAAAATTAAAAACATTTTCTCTTCCAAAGACACCATTAGAAGAATGAAGAGAGAAAATATGCATAAATCACATATCCATAAAAGCCTTATATTGAGAATATATAAAGAACTCTCAATACTCAACAACTCAATTTTAAATGGTCAAAAGGCTTAAACAGGTGCTTCACCAAAGAGGTTGTGTGGATGGCAAATAAGCACATGAAATGAAGTTCAACACCATTACTAATTAGGAAAATGCAAACTGAAATCACAATGAGACATCACCACTGCCTTACCCCATTTTGGCTGCTGTAACAGAAAACCACAGACTGGGTACTTTATAAAGAACAGAGATTTCTTTCTTACAGTTCTGAACCTGGAGTGTCTAACATCAAGGGGCCAACATCTGATGAGGGCCTTCATGCTGTGTCATCCCACATCCCAGAGGTGAAGGAAGAAGGACAAAAGAGCATGCATAGGAGAGCAGGCAGAGTGGGATGGACGAGCTTGCCATCAGGATCCCACTCCCACAATAATGGCATCAATCCATTCATGAAAGAAGAGCTCTCATGACCCAATCACCTCTTAACAGTTCCACCATAACAGTTAAATTTCCACATGAGTTTTGAAGGAGACATTTGAAACATAGCAACCACATACCTTTAGAGTGGCTAAAGTCAAAATACGATAATATCAAATGGCAGCAGGACATGGAGCAACTGGAGCTCTCATTGTTATTCATGGGAATACAAAACGGTATAGTCATTCAGTAAGACAGTTTGGCAGTTTTTTTATAAACTTAAACATACACTTACCATAGGACTCAGTCATCTTTCTCCTAGGCATTGTCCCTGGAGACATAAAAACTTAGGTTTGCACAAAGACCTTAGGTTACGCAGATATTTAGAGCAGCTCTACTTATAATCATCAGAAACTAGAAACAAGCCAAAGGTCCTTCGGGTGAATGCATAAACAAACTGATGTGTGCATACAATGGAATTCTACTCAGCAACAACAAGGAGGGAACTCTTGAGCCACAACTTGGATGAATCTCAGAGGCATCTTGCTGAGTGAAAGAAGCCTGTCTCAAACAGCAACAGACATGCAACATGATTCCATGGGTATGGTATTCTCCAAAATAGAAAACCATGGTGATGAAAGACAGATCAGTGATGGCCAAGGGTGGGATAACGGGGAGATGCTGACACAGAGGGTAGCATGAGGAGGCTTTGTGGGACAATGGGGCTGTTCTGTGACCTAACCAAGGTGGAGTTTTATGCGTGTATACATGTATTAAAATTCATGGAACTATAAACTAAAAAGAAGCCTATTTTACTATAACAATTTTTTAATTGTATAAAAGGAGGAACGACTTAGTTTTTTTTTCCAACAATTTTTTCTCTCCCCCAAGAAAACTGCCACCCCCAGCTGTTAGAAGCTCAACTTTTCTTCTCCCCACATTAGCTTATCCTTTAGCGTCTATAAGGGAACCGTTGGCCTGTCCAGAGGAGAACCCCTATGGCTCCTATGGCCTCCTGAGATGCCGCAGGAGAAATCCCCTTTCGTACATTCACATTCACAGGCTGCCTCTGAAGATAGGAGGGGCTTGCTTAGTTGGACCCTTTTAAAGAAGTTTCACAGTTCACCTTCCTGGGCTACTGGAGAGACGAGATAGTTGGGCCTCGGAACCCAGAATTCACTCTTCCCCCTGACATGGAATTGGGGTCATGGCTCACTGCCTTGGCCTGGGAGAAATTTCAAGCCAGGTCAGAGGGAAGGACTGCACCAGGACAGGCTGTTGGGGCTGGAGGGACCCGGAAAAAAAGAAAAAAAAAAAACTCATCAGGCACAGCAGCCTCCACTGCATCTGAGTCTGGGGCTGGCCCTCCCACTACGCAGACATTGTCACTACGCTGAGGAGGACCCTGCAGTGGGATCATGTCCTTGGAACCCCAGCTCAGCTCCATGAATATCCTAAGCTACCAGTTTTTTCCAGAAAACCTCAACAACCCTGGGCACTCCTCCAGGTCTGGATATGGAGGGTGATTCTCAGGCAGAGCAGAGCAACCCCACACCTTTTGGTGGGGCCCCTGGAAACTCAACAGCGAAGGGACCAGAAAACAGGAACAGAAACCCGGCTGTGCTTTGATCGCACCTCTTTTCACCACTCCGATGCTCTCCCCGCCCCCACCCTCCCACGGTGCCTGCCAGAAGAGGGGGTGGGTGCGGTGATGCAGCCGGCGAAATAGCTTCACCTGCAGCTGTTGTTTTAATGCTAACTTTTCAGCTATTCCCAAGGCCAGGCTCGAGTTTGATTAAACTCCATTCTTGTACTTTCTTCTCTGCCCAAACCCATCTTGCTGAGGCAACATAATAAAGTGCAGTAAGTGGCTTCGATCGCTCACCAGAAAGTGATTTTCTCAACAAGGGCTGAGGGCGATTTGGGTTCCCTGGGTCCCTGAACCCATTTGCTAGACTTGAGAGGTTTTTTTGAGACCGAAGTATTTTGAAGTATGTTTTGAGGCTAACGTATTTCCATCTCCCTGGATCGGAGATTTGTGGAGTTTCAAATATGCGTGTTATAATAATAAACACAAGCTTGACAGTTTACTGTCTCCCTGGGGAATCCAGGCCTGTGCCACTTCTCCCCACAGCGCTGAAGACATAAATAAATGCAACGGCAGCCACGGCGGCACCAGCGGACCCCAGATTATTCCTGGAGGACAGCCGGCGTCAGGGGCCGCCACGGAAATGGGGGTCTCCATCAGGAATAGTAGCTGGAGAGTTTTATTTCAGATGACAGAGCCCCCTGTCCCCAAGGTGGGAGCATGGCATCATAGACAAGCAATGTGTGGTTCCGGTGCCAGGGATGGAAGTTTCTGGAGCACTCACTGCCCTGGCCCCTAATCTGGTGCCCCAGCTTCCAGAATCATCTCCTACCACTCCATCCTCCACGGAACCCCATGAGCTCCCAGAATCATCTCCTACCACTCCATCCTCCACGGAACCCCATGAGCTCCCAGAATCATCTCCTACCACTCCATCCTCCACGGAACCCCATGAGCTTCCAAAGCCCAGCTGTGGTCTCGTCATGTCCCCACTTAAAACGCAATAGCTCCCAAGGCCCCCTGGGAGAAGACCAAGCCCCACTGTGGGACATGGACAAGCCGTCCTCAGTATCCATGTGGAATCTTTTTTTAAAAAGGAGGCGTCTGGGCGCGGTGGCTCACGCCTGTAATCCCAGCACTTTGGGAGACTGAGGTGGACAGATCACGAGGTCAGGAGATTGAGACCATCCTGGATAACACGGTGAAATCCCGTCTCTACTAAAAATACAAAAAATTGGCCGGGCGTGGTGGTGGGCGCCTGTAGTCCCAGCTACTTGGGAGGCTGAGGCAGGAGAATCACTTGAACCCGGGAGGCAGAGGTTGCAGTGAGCTGAGATTGTGCCACTGCACTCCAGCCTGGGCAACAGAGCGAGACTCCGTCTCAAAAAAAAAAAAAAAAGGAGGCTACTCCTTTTTACTCCTTTTTTAAAAAGGAGATAGAAAATATAACAGTGGTCATGGTGAGGTTGGGGTAGGAACTGGAGACATGTGAGCCAAGGGATACGAAGCAGATACAGAGGCTGAACAGCTCTAGAGGTCCAGTGCACAGCCTGAGGATGATACTTCATAACACTGCATTGCGCTCAGGATTTTTGCTCTTGCCACCAAAAAAAAAAAAAAAAAAAGGTAATTATGTGAGATAATATGTTAATTTGCTTGCCTATCATAACCATTTTACTATCTATATGTATCAAAATATCATGCTGCACATCTAAATTTATACTTATAGTATTTTTATCGTCTACTATATATTTTTTAAGAACCCAGCAGTTCCCCATGGTGGTCTCTGTCCTCACCCAGCTCCCAGCCTCCCTCTCCTCTCCTCTCTACACATGCTCTGCACCCCAGCCTGCCAGACATTTGCACCCTAACGCAGCACAACTGCACCCACGGCCAGGCTTTTGTCCCGGCTGTTCCTCTGCTGGGAAGGACCTGCCTCCCACATCCTGCCCAACCTTCCCTGCCACGATGACTTTGTCCATGGTCTGTTCCTGACAACCACATGGCATTATACATAGGTGCCTATGTGTCTTTTGTGTCTGTTTCTTTCTTTTCTTCCAGCTACACTAGGAGCTCTCTGGGGGCCAAAACCACTTCTCTGGATCCCAGGACTTCATCAGCATCTCCTGAAAGATGCAGAAAAACAGGAAACAGAGAAAACATACATTTTACAAATATCTCCTGTGATCCTGAGAACTAGAGGCTGTTAACATCTGACTCTTCTGTCAGGTCCCTTCCTCTGCCTAGTTCTGTCTGTAAAATTGGTGCCCTGTATTCTTTCTCCTTTCCAACCTTTTTTCATGGAGCAATGCGGCATGTCAGTAAACATCCTATGGTTTCAGTCAGCAAGTATCAGTTCATGTTAGTAAATATCCTATGGCTCCAATTCATTTATGCAACCAGTCCCCTATTTTAGACATGATCTTTTCCTATTTTTCAGTATTAAAGACCCTACTGCAGCTGGCATCCAGAGTGTATAGCTCAATGCCTGCTTGAAGTGCCCCTTAGGATAAATAAATTCCTAGAAGAGGAACACTTCTGGTTCAAAGACACATACATTCCAAGCCCTTGAGACCTTGAGACAGAGGGATGAATGGATGGATGGATAGATAGATAGATAGATAGATAGATAGATAGATAGATAGATAGATAGATAGATAGATGATAGCTAGATAGAGATGATAGCTAGATAGATAATAAACACATGACAGGTAGACAGATAGATGATAGATAGATAATAGGTAGATAGATGACAGATAATAGGTAGATAGATGATAGATAAAAGAAAGATAGGTAGATGATAGACAGATGATAGATAGTAGATAGATGATATATAGATAGAAGTTGATAGATAGATGATAGATAACAGATAGAAGATAGATAGGTGATAGAAGATAGATAGATGATAGATAATAGAAGATAAATATATGGCAGATTGATGAAAGAGGATAGATGATAGAGATGACAGATAGATGATAGATAGATAGATAGATAGATAGATAGATAGATAGATAGATAGATAGATAGATAGATAAACATAAGGAGAATTGGAGAGTGATCAAGACATCTGTGCTGACTTCCTGAAAGCTGACCTCACTATCTTAGTTTGGACTGTCATAACAAAATACGAGAAACTAGCTGCTTAAACATTTCTTCCTCACAGTCAGTTCCTGGTGAGGGCTCTCTCTTGGCTTGCAGACAGCCACCTTCTCACTGTGTCTTTGCATGGCATTGGGAAGGGGTAGGGGAGCAGTAAACAAGTTCTCTTGTGTCTCTTCTTATAAGGGCACTAATCCCATCATGGGGGCCCATCCTCATGACCTCATCTAACCTTAATCACCTCCTAATCACTGGCCCCACCTTCTAATAGCATCACATTAGGGGTTACGGCTCCCAAATATGAATTTTGGGGGAACATAAACATCCAGTCCCTACCACCCCCTGCCTTCCCCACCAGCCAGGATCAGGGGTGCTGTTTCCACCACAGCACCAGCACAGGAACCCAAATCTGGTCATGCTTCCTTCTCACTGGGCCAGAGACAATCAGCTTCTTCAATGATCACCCTCCTCCCAGGTTGATATGAGGCTTTTAATGGGTTGAAATATAATGGCCCCCAAAAGATATGCCCAAGTCCTAATTCCTGGTACTTGTGGCTATGACCTTATTTGGAAAATGTGGCCTTATTTTGTGGATGTAACTAAGTGAAGGATCTCAAGATGAGGTTATTTTGGATTGCCCAGGTGGGCCCTAAGTCCATGGATGAGTGTCCTTCCAGGAAACACAGAGGAGACACACAAGGGGCAGAAGGCCATGAAGACAGAGACAGAGGTTGGGGCAATGTGGCCACAGTCACCAGAAACTCCAGGGGACAAGGAAGGACTCTCCCCAGAGCCTCCAAGGGAACATGGCCCTGAGGACTCCTGGACTTTGGACCTCTGCCTTCTGAAACAGTGACAGAATACATTCCTGTTGCTTTAAGCCCCTTGGTTTGTGGCATCTGTTACAGCAGCCCCAGGAGACTGACACACAGATCCCGTGTGGGGCGGTGGAGGCTGAGGACTCACCTCCCTGCACACCTGTGACTCCCAGTAAATAAAGAAGAGGCATGCTGTCAGAATGGAAGTTCATTTTGTAAGAAAACCTTGTTTTAAAGAGTTTAATTTTTTTTCCGGTTCCCTTGGAAAAGTAGTAAGACAATAGATTTCCCCATTCCAGGCAGAAAAATGTACATCAACGTGAATGGCAGAGGCTTAATTTGTCCCGATCCTACACGTTCCATCCTTCCAAACTATTACAATTTTGAATCAAATATTTTGGTTATTAAACTGTCTGAGGTTGGCAAAGGTTTGCTTTTATCTTATGTTAAACTCCATCATGGTCCAAATAAAATGAAATTAATTTGAGATGCCAAAAGAAACTCAGGTCAATAGAGTATTAATATTTCAAGCTACAGGAGCCAGTGTGTGGCAGGTGCTAGGAGGGCCCACCTGCTCCTCTGTGCCAGCCCCTGGGTCACGGGAGCTGCAGGGCACAGTGGCAGGTGGGCTCAGGGGCCCACACAGGAGCCTGGAGGCCAGGAGCTGGGGAGAGGAGGTTCATGGAGACCCTGGACCAGTTAAGGCTGAGCTGTTGGAGAAAGTTTCCAACAACACGAGTTCCTGTTCAAATGCCCACCATGTGCCCTCTCCTCTCCAAAGTGACTTTCCTTCTCCTCCACTTCCCTGATGAGTCCTACGGGTGCCTTTCCATTTCTCCCCACTTCCTCCTCAGTCTCTCAGCAGCCTAAGGGCCAAATTCTCCTCTGCTTCCTTCTGGCAGGCTCCCCGGGGCTCCACCTCAGCAACCCAGCTCCCATTGCCTTCACGACGGCCCCAAGCCAGCCTTCAAGGTCGCTGCTCGCAAAGGAGGAGGGTGCAACGCAGCACAACCGCCCGAATTCCAGCAGCATGAAGTTCCACTTTATTTCTGTCCATGGAACCAGCAGAACCTGCAAGCCCACAGCAGAGTTGCCTGTGTCATGTCCCCAACACACTGGGAGCCAGGACCAACAAGGAGTCGCTAAATCAGGGTTGCTCTGCTCAGCGCCACTGACGTTTGGGGCCAAAAACCTCTTCATTGTCCTGGACATCGCAAGCTGTTCAGCAGCTCCCCTGGCCCTACTTACGAGATGCCAAAGAAAGTCGTGCCATGATGCCTTTGTTCAAGAAAGGAAACTGAGGCCCAGGAAGGGGCGAGACCTATGGGAGTTCACACTCCGCACTGTCTTCTCAACCCCCTGCCTCTGCAGCCCAGCACCTTCACCACCCCGCATCCACCCTAATCCCTGTCCTTGAAGATCCACCCTCGGAGCAGACACTGTAATGGTGAAAGCAAACCAGCCCCGAGTGTGGCTGAGACCCCAGAAGGGAGGAGGGTGCCTTCCTCTCAGGACACAGGATAGCGTGTCTCCCACCACCCTAGGGGAGCCCCAGGATTCTCCCACATTCTTGGTCTTGGTGGGGTGTGATCCCGTGATGGTTAATTTATGTGTTAGCTTGGCTAAGCCATGGTACCCAGACATTCGGTTAAACAGTAGTCTCAATGTTGCTATGAAAGGACTCTTCAGATGTGATTAACTTCTTTTGTTTCTGGAGATAGGGTTTTGCCACATTGCCCAGGCTGGTCTTGAACTCCTGGACTCAGGCCATCTGCCTGCCTCAGCTTCCCAAAGCGCTGGAATTATGTGCCACTGCACCTGGCCAAGATGTGATTAACATTTAAACCAGCAGACTCTGGAGTGTGAGTGGGCCTTGTCCAATCAGATGATGGTAAAGATGGAGGCTCCCCCAAAGAGGACGGGTTCTCCCTGCAGTCTCATCAATTCATCCCTGGGTCTCCGGCCTGCTGAGTACCACTTTTTGGACTTGCCAGCCCCATAATTACATGAGCCAATTCCTTGTAATCTCTCTAGCACTCTCCCTCTCTTTCTCCATATCTATATCCAATTGGTTCATCTCCAGAGAAGTCTGACTCATACAGCTTCCATCTCAGGCAAGACAACAAGAAGGAGACTCCTCCTCTGGGGCCTGGGGGAGAGCTAGCACACAGGCAGGCTGACCCTGAGCCCCTGCCACCCATTTCCTCACTGGGCAGCTAGGTCCACTCTGTGATGTGGGCCAGGCAAGGCCCCCGCGGGCTCTCTGGCTCTGCCCTGGGGAGGTCATCTGGGTCTCCAGGGACTTGCTGGCGAACACACACAGACTGCTCATCTCCCACCTTTCCAGTTTCCTTGCAGGGATGCAGCCCTTGAAATACATTTTCCTGAGTTAAGAAAGAGAGAAATAAAAGGGGGCAAGCCAGCTTCAACTTCACTTGGCATTGCCCACCCAGAGCCCAGGGACTGGCACTAACGGACAACGGGGATGGGTCTGTGTCCCCGATGGGCAGCATCTGTCTCCACTCAGATCAAAGCTGCAAGCATCTCGGGACAGCTCCAGGCTGAGTGGGGAGAGGCAGGAGCAGATGGGTGCCAAGCGTGGTCCCCGCCCTGCACAGGTAGCCCCGTGCCCCCGTCTGCCCATGCAGCTTACTTCTCCCAGTCTCTATCTGTGCCAGAACTCTCCTGATGGCTTCCGGGCTGCCCGGGGCTAGGCATGACCCTTGTCCACGCATTTTCTCTCATCAGTATTCCTGACTCCAGGTCAGGGTGAAATTCTGCCACACTCACTCTCACTCCATCCCCTGCCTCCCTTGACCCCCTGCTCCCAGGCTGCAAGGGTTGCTGGGAGGACCCCGGCCATGTCTACAGCAGCCCTCCCCAGCCTTCTAAAGCTGGAGTCCAGCCGAGGCCAGGAAAGAGAGTGTCTGTCATCTTGGGGGGCTCTGCTCACAGGCTCCAGATGACGCCTGAGTCCACCATCCTCTGCCTCCCTCGCCCCCAGCAGACATCAGCTGGATATCCTCAGTGGCAGGCAGGGAGGCCATGGCCAAGATAACAGAGTCAGAGAGCTAGCCTCAGAGAGCTCAGCCCCGGGAGCGAGATCCTTCTGTACTAGAACGTGCACAGGTTCAGTGCATAATTCCTCAACCCATAATTTGCTCTCTGCCCTTGCACTGTCCACAAGGGCAGGGCAGGGGCAGCAGCTTCTCAGTCAGATCCCCATTAGTCATGGGCCGTCATCCTCCGCATGTCCACCACGTGCCTTACAGAGAACCAGAGGCCCAGTCCCAACCTCGCCCATCCAGCTGATGTCTGCTGGCCCCGTGCATTGAGCATGCAAGCTGCCCCGATCCAGTCCCTGACTCGATGGGGCTTACCTCAAGTGAGGGAGATGGCACTTGTCCACTACACAGATAGGTCAGGCCCTAAGTGCCCATGAAGGGAACTGGTGGGGAGGTGATGGAGAATGACCGTGGAGGGGGAGGAGGGAGGTACCACTTCCAGAGAGAGCTCAGGGAGCCTTCTGAGCAGGTGATGATAAGCTCAGCCTGGGAAGGAAGAGCTGGCCACAGACAGAGCCATGGAGAGAGCCACAGCCAGAGCCATGAACAGAGGAGAGAGCCCCAGGAAAGTTCTGAGGCGGGGGAGCACAGGGCATACTAAAAGACAGACACCAGGCACAGGGTATGGGGAAGAAGGCGCAGCTGGGCTCACACCAGGCGAGGTGACCAGCTGGGATTTCACCTGCCAAGCAACAAGAAGCCAGGAAGGACACTAGGCAGAGATGGGGCTTCTGGATCCACTGTCAGTGACCACATAGGAGATTCCTGCAAGGAGTGGGGGTTGGTGCTGGAGAGAAGAGGCTGGACTCGCTCATTCAGCCGACACAGGCGCATGGTCAGGAGGCAACACTGGGGCCACAGGGACAGGGCAGGGAACAAGCAGACCCCACCCTCTAGACCTAACCTGTAGACCACAGACATAGTGTGAAGGTCGCAGAGAGGGGGCTTGATGTGTTGGGGAGAGACAGAGAGGACCTGAGGGCGTGTCCTAGCGTGTGGGCGCCAGCAGAGGAGTAGGACGTGGCGCCATTTACAGAGACTGGAAGGCCGGGGGTGGGACAGATTGAAGGGACCAAAAGCAGGTTGAGTCTTGCAGAGTCTGGGGTTCCTATGAGACGCCCAGTGGAGGGGCCAGGCAGGCACCTCCGCCCAGGAATCAGGCTGTCCAAGGAGAGGTGTGGCATCAAGGACAAGGAATCCCGGTGGGAATCCTCAGCACCAAGACCTGTGTAAAGCCCTGAGATGAAGCGATCAGGGCTGGAAAACCAGGAAACCAGGAAACCAGGACTTTCACAGCAAGTCATTTAGAAAACATAGACTCACTCACAGATGGACTGCGATGCACGAGGGCTGAGCCCTGAGAGGAAGAGATCAGGGCTGGAAAACCAGGAAACCAGGACTTTCACAAGCAAATCATTTAGAAAACACAGACTCACTCACGGATGGACTGTGATGCACGAGGGCTGAGTAGATCTAGGCTGAGCGAGCAAGGGGAGGAGTGGGAGTGTGAGATGGGGCGGGAGAGGAACGGGAAGGAGGGCGTGTGAACAGAAGGCTCACGATGAGCGCCAGGAGCTCAAGGAGGCAGCTGGGAGGGGCATGGGCTATGGGCAGCGGGGGTGATGAGGCCGGTTTGTGGGAGGAACCGCACTGTGAGGAGGGGAGAGGATCCTTCCAGAAACCCTCCCAGAGAGGCTTGCCAGGTGGACAGTGGTGGGCAAAGGTTCATGAGAAGCACGGATGTACTGTAGCAGGGAAGAATGGGAGCACTCCAGGACACAGCAGGATGGCAGCCACGTGCTGGCCGCACCCGTGACTCGCACACAAGGGCATGGTGCCATCTGCCCAATCCTGCCCTTGGCCTGACATCCAATGGGGAATGTGGACGTGGATGTGCCCCGGTCTTCTCAGCTCAAGGAGTCGCCACGAATCCACTGGAACAGACGCTGTTGGCCATCCCTGAAACATGCGGGTGTCATGCTCCGGCTCCTGCTGACTCAGGGCAAACCTGATCCTAGCCAGAGGTGGAGCATGCAGCCAGGAAGAACATGGACACGGTATGTTCACACACACAGCGCTCGGCCCACCACTCGCCCACAAACATTTTTCACGCCACTCAGCCAAAGGCAAATGCCTGCCCTATGCAAGACCAGCTCAGAAATCCATGACTTCCAAAGTTGGCTCTGTGATTATCAGTGCGTGCCAAGGAGCCTGTGTCTCCCTGAGATCTGAAACCTTGGCAGGAAGCTGAGATGAGAGATTGTTGCAGGGATGGTGAAGAACTGGTATCCTTTGCAAGAAAAATACTAACTGGTGGCTCCGCCGTGCTTCATTTCTGGAAGAGCCCTGACTTGGATGCACTCTGACTGTCGAACAATAGCCCTAAACGATAGAAGGTAAACCTCCATTTTAATAATTCGTCTTCTTGGGTTTGGTTGTGCTTGATCAAATATACTAAACTTAATAAAATAATTTGTCAAGGTTATGGCATCTTAGTACAAAAAAATAAAAAAGCAAGATCCCTGAATTGTGCTCAACACTATCCCCAAGCTGAGTGATGTGCTTGTGTGTGTGCATGTGTATGTGTGCGCATGTGTATGTGTGCATGCATGCATGTGTGTGGTTGTGTGTGTGTGCAGATATGTGCCCAAGTGGTGGTGCATGCAGGGATACATGAATTTTAGCCAAGATCTGTTGCAAAGGGAAGCACAAAGCTTCAATGTGCAAGCCTCAAAGGAAGTTGCTAAACGCCTCCATCTTCCAGTTTGGAAACTAAAACTCGGCCATGGCTCTCCCCTCTGAGAGGCACCATAGCGCGGCTACCGGTGTGACCACTGCCACCATGCTCTGAGTCCATATCTTTGCCCTGTGTCCCTGGACAAATTTCTAACCTTTCTTCCCTTTCCTTAGTGTGCAGTAAAGATGATAACCATCATAGTACTGACCTCGTGGGGCTGTGTTAAGGCTCAAGGCTTGGCAGAGTATTCTGTCCATCCCAGAACTCGCCCAGTCCTGTGTCGTTGCCACTGGTCTTCCCAGGTCCCCATGCCCCATCCAGATGCCACAAAGAGCAGCGTTTCAGGACCTGCGACATCTATGGGGTGGTGACTGCCATGAGAAGAAGCTCTTCAATGAAAGAGCTTCCTCCTGGTCCAAACCTCCCACACTGCCACACAGAGGTACTCAAAGCCACCCAGACCAGGTTCCCACATCATGGTCTCAGCCTATGCGGGGACACAGGATTTGGGAGGGGAATGGGGCAGGGGCAGAGGGCGCCACTGGGCCCCGGCCTCACATTTACAAAGGTCTCCAAAGTTAAAGTGTTGATGTTGCCTCCAAATATTTATAGTCATGGAGATATTTTGTCAGAATTTAGAGGAGATTCAAAATCTGTGTCCCTCTCTCAGGCCATACCCCTATAGTGCTCTCAGAATTACTATTTTTAAATAAATCCTATAATTAGCTTATAAATTGCTATGGAAATATGGAACATGAAATGTGGAAATTACCTTCAAATTATCTTTTTTGTTAAAAACTTATATTTGCTCAATGTAAATATATTAAACCTACCACCATTTTGGTATCTCTGTTTCAGAGCTTTTCTTTTTGCTTTCGTTTTCTATCTGCTTGTTTGCTTGCTTGTTTTTGAGACCCCAGATGAAGAGGGTGGAGTTAATCACATATTTATCCTATTGTAGCATATTTTCACCATCGATCTTTGCAAGGTTCCCAAGTCATTTTGTTGTCTACACATTCCTTTCCGTTTCTCCCCACCCTGACTCTCACCTCCTCCCCTCCCCCATCTCTCACCTCCTCCCCTCCCCCGTCTCTCACCTCCTCCCCTCCCCCATCTCTCACCTCTCCCCTCCCCGTCTCTCACCCCTCCCCTCCCCCGTCTCTCACCTCCTCCCCTCCCCCGACTCTCACCTCCTCCCCTCCCCCGACTCTCACCCCTCCCCTCCCCCGACTCTCACCCCTCCCCTCCCCTGACTCTCACCTCCTCCCCTCCCCTGACTCTCAACCCTCCCCTCCCCTGACTCTCACCTCCTCCCCTCCCCTGACTCTCACCCCTCCCCTCCCCTGACTCTCACCTCCTCCCCTCCCCTGACTCTCAACCCTCCCCTCCCCTGACTCTCACCTCCTCCCCTCCCCTCTCACCCCTCCCCTCCCCGACTGTCACCTCCTCCCCTCCCCCGACTCTCACCCCTCCCCTGCCCTGACTCTCACCTCCTCCCCTGCCCTGACTCTCACCCCTCCCCTCCCCCGACTCCCACCCCTCCCCTCCCCTGACTCTCACCTCCTCCCCTCCCCTGACTCTCACCCCTCCCCTCCCCTGACTCTCACCTCCTCCCCTCCCCTGACTCTCACCCCTCCCCTCCCCTGACTCTCACCTCCTCCCCTCCCCTGACTCTCACCCCTCCCCTCCCCTCACTCTCACCCCTCCCCTCCCCTGACTCTCACCCCTCCCCTCCCCTGACTCTCACCCCCTCCCCTCCCCCGACTCTCACCCCTCCCCTCCCCCGACTCTCACCCCTCCCCTCCCCCGACTCTCACCTCCTCCCCTCCCCTGACTCTCACCCCTCCCCTCCCCTGACTCTCACCTCCTCCCCTCCCCTGACTCTCACTCCTCCCCTCCCCTGACTCTCACCTCCTCCCCTCCCCCGGAGGCAACAGTTTTGCTCTGATTTCCAAGTAGTTGCTTCTGCATTTCATGTTCTTACAAAATAGGCATTGCAGTCTTATTTGTGTGTATGTTTTGTTTGCATAAATGGTATTGCATTATATACCTCATTCTTCTCCTGACTTTTCTCTCTAAAAATCCACTAGGTTCTGAAGTCTCACCCGTGTGGCAGGGGCACATTTGATCCAGGTTCCCATGGCTGCATGTGGCTCCAGCACGATCAGCCACGTTTCACCTGCGCATTCTTTCTCTGATGGCCGGCACCCGGCTGCCTCCAATGCTCTCCCACGTACCTCCTCCACACTGAACAGCCTCAAACCCGTGGACCGCGGCAGATCCCATGGAATGCCTCTGAGTTGTATACTCAGCAGCGTAACCACTGGGTCATAGCATCAGGAGCCCCAGATCCTTCTGGAAAGGCTGAAGCATCCACACTCCATCAGCCACCATGAACTTGCCTGCAGAACCCATCCAGGCCAACATTTGGCTTAACCAGCTTTTTAACTGTTTGCCAGTCCAACAGCTGGAAAGTGGCATTGTGTTCTAGTTCTCATGTGTGTGATTACTAATGACCTTGAGCTTCTCTTTATATGCATACTAGCTTTGGGGTTTTTCTTTCTGTCATCTGTCCATATCCCTTGCCCATTCTTCTGCTGCGGTTGCTCTCCTTGTCTTTTTGATTGGCAGGAGTCCCTTGTTAATCCCTCATCAACTATTAACATTGCAAATATCTTTTCTCATTTGTTCAGCTGTGCATTAACTTTGTCCATCTTGTCTTTCATTTAACAAAAATCTCTAACTCTGACATAATGAAATGTGTCAATGTGTTACCCTATGGTTTGTGCTTTCAGATTTTTATTTAAGACATTCCTGCTTATAAGTAACAAAGATTTTTCTCCTGTATATTCTTTTAACTTTTGCTTTTGCTACTAGGACTTTAACTTAACTAGAATCCAGCTGTGTATATGGTGTTAGGTAGAATTCACGGTTTTTAAAAAAATGTTTTATCACAGATTAGTACTGCTATGGTTTGAATGATTATCCACTTCAAAACTCATATTGAAATTCAGGCTGGGCGCAGTGGCTCACACCTGTAATCCCAGCACTTTGGGAGGCTGAGGTGGGCGGATCACCTGAGGTCAGGAGTTTGAGACCAACCTGGCCAACATGGAGAAACCCTGTCTCTACTAAAAATACAAAAATGAGCCAGGCATGGTGGCATATGCCTGTAGTCCCAGCTACTCGGGAGGCTGAGGCAGGAAAATCACTTGAACCTGGAAGGCGGAGGTTGCAGTGAGCCAAGACCATGCCACTGCACTCCAGCCTGGGCAACAGAGCAAGATTCTGTCAAAAAAAGAAAAAAAAAGGGAAGGAAGGAAGAAATTTAATTGTCATGGACACAGTATTAAGACGTAGGACCAGGTTAGGCATTGTGGCTCACACCTGTAATCTTAGCACTTTGGGAAAACCAAGTCGGGCAGATCACCTGAGCTCAGGAGTTTGAGACCAGCCTGGGCAACACAGTGAAACCCCATCTTCACCAAAACAATAAAAAATTAGCTGGGTGTGGTAGAGCACACCTGTGGTCCCGGCTACTCCAGAAGCTGAGATGGGAGGATCACTTGAACCCAGGAGGCAGAGGTTGCAGTGATCTGAGATTGTGCCACTGCACTCCAGCCTGGGTGACAGAGAGAGACCCCATCTTTAAAAAAAAAAAAAAAAAAAGGTCTGGGACCTTTGGAGGTGATTAGGCAATGAGTGCTCGTCCCTCTTGAGTGGGATTCGTGTTTTTATAAAAGGACAAGTTCATCCCCCTCTTGCCCTCCTGCCTTCTGCCATGGGACAATGCAGCAAGAAGGCCCTCACCAGATGTCAGCACCTTGACCTTAGACTTCCCAGCATCCAGAACTGTGAGAAAATACATTTCTGTTTGTCATAAATTACCTAATCTCAAGTATTCTGTTGTAGAGCACAAAACAGATGAAGATTGATACTGAGATTTATCAAATGCTTTTTCTGCATTGATTGAGATAAAATATATTTCTTTAATCTATTACAATAGTGAATTATATTGAGAGATTGTTAGATATTCCTGGATGAACTCTACTTCATCACTTATTTTTCTTAATATACTTTTAGATTCTATTAACTAATATTTTACTTAGGATTTTTAAAACTCCATTTATAAATAAATGGGTCTATATATGTTTTAATTCCTGTTGTCCCTATTTGATTTTGAAATCCAGATTACATGAGCCTCACAAAATGAGCCAGACAGTTTCCATTCATTTTCTAATTTTCCAAATGTCTTGTATAAAATAGAAATTAACCATTCCTAGAAAATATTATAGAAATCTCCAAAAACAGTTATCCAGACTTGGATTTTTTTGGTGCCTTTGACTACCATTTAACCTCTTTCACATGCATTCATCTATTCAAGTTATCTGTCTTGTCTTTCACAAGTTTGGCATTTTATGCTTTTTATAAGAATTCGTCCGGCCAGGCACGGTAGCTCACACCTGTAATCCCAGCACTTTGGGAGGCCAAGGTGGGCAGATCACCTGAGGCTGGGAGTTCGAGACCAGCCTGATCAACATGGAGAAACCCTGTCTCTACTAAAAATACAAAATTAGCTGGGCATGGTGGTGCATGCCTGTAATCCCAGCTACTCAGGAGGCTGAGGCAGGAGAATCACTTGAACCCGGAAGGCGGAGGTTGCGGTGAGCAGAGATCATGCCATTTTGCACTCCAGCCTGGGTAACAGGAGTGAAACTCTGCCTCAAAAAAAAAAAAAAAAAGGAATTCATCCATGTCATCTAAGTATCAAATTTGTTAAATATGCCTATGCATAATACCAATTTACTATCTTATTTATTCCCCCTCTTGCCCTCCTGCCTTCTGCCATGGGATAATGCAGCAAGAAGGCCCTCACCAGATCCCATTTTTATTGGTCTTTCCAGAAGTCTGTCTAGCATATTAAATTTTTTAAACCAGATTTTGATTTTGTTCATCCTCTGTAGGTTTTATTCATTCTATCTGTTTCTACTCTTATATTTTTCAACTCCTTTCTTATGTTTTCTGGGAGTGGAGTTGGATAGGTGTTGCTCTCTTGCTCTTTTTCCAGCTGCTTGTATTAAATAGCTGGCTCATTTGTTTTTCCCATTTGTTGTTTCCTGATGAACGCATTATAATCTTTCAATATCCCTTTAAGAGCTACCTTGGCTTTGCCCGAAGGCATGTCACTGATTTGGGCAGGTCACATTGCGTATACATAGAGGAAGTGCTCACATAAGTAGAGTACTCACTCTATGCACTTCTTTTTTTTTTTTTTTTTTTGAGACGGAGTCTGGCTCTGTTGCCCAAGCTGGAATGCAGTGGCGCGATCTCGGCTCACTGCAACCTCCACCTCCTGGGTTCATGCCCTTCTCCTGCCTCAGCCTCCTGAGTAGCTGGGACTACAGGTGCCCACCACCACACCCGGTTAATTTTTTTGTCTTTTTAGTAGAGACGGGGTTTCACCGTGTTACACTCTGTGTACTTCCTAATTTCCTTGATCATTTCCAAGGGCTATCCATAAACATATTAATCACTTTCCAAAATATTGGAGTTGTTAAAAAAATTCTTTTGTTAATTTTAATGTCATTGATTTGTGATTAGAGAATGCAGTTTATTTTGTATTAATTATTAGAACTTTATTGAGACTTCCTTCATGGCTCAGTGTCTGGCCTATTTTGGTAAATGGTGTGTGCGTGCATGGGGGAAAGGCATAGCCTCTGTCTGATGAATGGTAAGTTCTCTACATATCTCATATCTTCAGCTTACTCATTGTATTGATCAAGACTTCAGTATCTGTTTTCTCTGTTCGATCATTAAAAGCTCCAACTACAATTGTTGATGTATGTTTTTCTCCCTGGATTTATAAGTATTGCTTGATATTTTTAGAAGCTGTTCAATTAGATTGACCCTTGAACAGCATTGGGGTTAGGAGCTCTGCCCCCATAAAGTGTATTGCTTTACACTTTTGACTCCCCCAAAACTTAATTACTAACAGCCTACTGTTGACCGGAAGCCTTACCAATACCATAAACAGTCAGTTAACACAAATTTTATCTGTTATATAAGTATATACTATATTCTTACAATAAAGTAAGCTAGAGAAAAGAAAATGTTATTAAGAAAATCATAAGGAAAAATATTCACTGATCATTAAGCAGAAGTGGATCATCTTAAGATCTTTTTGGGGTTGTTTTGTTTTGTTTCTTGAGACTGGGTTTTCCTTGAGACTGCACTCCCAGGCTGGAGTGCAGTGGCACAATCAGGGCTCACTGCAGCCTCAATCTCCCTGGGCTCAGGTCCTCCCACCTCAGCCTCCCGAGTAACTAGGACTACAGGCACATGCCCTGCTAATTTTTTGTAAAGATAGGGTTTCACTACATTGCTCAAGCTGGTCTCAAACTCTTGGGCTCAAGCAATCCACCCACCTTGGCCTCCCAAAGTGCTACAATTACGGGTGTTGAGACACCAAAACTGAACCCAGCCATAAAGATCTTCATCGTTGTCGTCTTCACATTGAGGAACCTGAGGAGGAGGAAGAGGAAGAGGAGGGGTTGGTCTTGCTGTCTCAGGGGTGGCAGAGGCAGAGGAAAATCCACGTATAAATGGACCCAGCCAGTACAAACCCATGTTGTTCAGGGGTCAATGGTATGTGTACATAATGAATTGATCTTTAATTATTTAGAATTAATGGGTTTCTGTCCTTTTTTAAAAAAAAAAATCTTAAATCTTGTTTTGTGCCTTTATCTTGTCAAAATTGTGATAATACCACTCGCTGTGTCAGAGAGTCAACTTGCAGATTAAACATGTGATTCCATGTAATGCATTTTAAACCAGGTCTAGAATCCTGAAACCCTGCTCAGCGCTAACTTTGTTGTTTTTCCTTTTTTTCTTTTTTCTTTTTCTGTTTTTTTTTTTTTTTTTTTTTGAAACAGAGTCTCACTCTGTCACCCAGGCTGGAGTGCAGTGGCACAATCTCTGCTCACTGCAACTTCCACCTTCCAGGTCCAAGAGATTCTCCTGCCTCTGCCTCCCAAGTAGCTGGGATTACAGGTGTGTACCACCAAACCCAGCTAACTTTTGTATTTTTAGTAGAGACAAGGTTTCACCACGTTGGTCAGGCTGGTCTTGAACTCCTGACCTCAAGTGATGCACCTGCCTCAGCCTCCCAAAGTGCTGGAATTACAGGTATGAGCCACGGTGCCCAGTTTGTTTTTCCATTTTTAATAGACCGTGAGTCTCAGACACTCGAGGTGGCCAGGGCACCTCTGCTGGACTCCCACAGGCCCTACCTGGCTCTCCTACCTCTCCTCTCAGCACCAGGGGACTCCCCTCCCTGCAGAAGGTGCACAAGGGGTTGGGGAGGGAAGAGAAAGTGCCACTCTCTAAGACAAATCCCCCTCCTGGAGGAAGCTAGAGGACAAATGTCCTTCCAAAGCCGGATGAGTGAGCATGGGCCAACCCAGAGGAGAGAATCCAGAGAGAGTGGCGATCTTGACAAAATAGACACAGAGCAAGCAACACAGAATCCACCACAGAGCTGCTCAGTGTGACAGACGGCTGCAAGCGGAAGCCCTCAGATGGGAGTGATGAAGGAGCAGCCAGCCCCCCGTGGAGAGAAGCTTCCAGAAGGATTGCTCTGCTTCGCTGGTTGGACGTCGGCCCACCTTGAGGTCTCTGGACATGCGGGTGGCCCAGAACCAAGTGGCCCAGAACCAGCGGTCACTCATTGACATCCCAGGGTCACCCAAGGTGGGCCCTGGAGTCCGGCATCAATCACTCCCCCAGCAGGGATTGCGACCTCGGGACCCCACTGCTGAGGGTAACTCAATCACTGCCGGGAGCGCCGGCCCCCACGCAGCTGTCGATCTGAGTGAAACTCTGGGTTTTCATAACACGGGCCCTTCCAGGATGCCTCTCTTCCCAGCTTTATCACCTCTGCCATCCAGCCGCTTTTGAAAGAAAAAAAAATAAGCCAAAGGTAATAATAAGTAACAATTTTTAAAACAGTGTCTTGTTCCTGGTGGTTTACTTGGGAGAAGAGTAACAGATTTGACAAACCGTCCCTGGCAGGTTCTGGACTAGACCCCTATCCAGGGCTGGAAGGAATTAGGGTCACCAGGCCCTGACCTCAACAGGCCCAGGGCTTATACAAACCCTGCTCCCCAGGAGTCAGATCACCTGGGAGCTCCTGGGTCCCCGCCACCCCTGCTGAACCACAGCAGCCAGGGAAAGGCCCAGGAATCTCCATTCTAAAGTGTGGCCAGTTACTCTGATGCGTGGCTCAGCCCACTGGCCCTGCCTGGCCCCACCACAGCCTCCTCCAGGTCATTCACACACAGCAGCCCCAAGGGATGAGGCCACCCCTACCTCTTGTTAAAAGTTCTGACCCATAACCCGCAGCAGCATTGTCCGAAGTGGGTTCTGATGTGCCTTTTATGGGAGAGGCTCTACTGTCTGGTAAGTCTGGGAGTGAACGCTGGTTGACTCCCCAGTTCTCAGGCAGCATGAGCCCCGTTGCTTCGGAGGGCTCATCTCCAAAAATACACAGAGGCAACATTCTCACCCCTGAGCTAATGAAATCCCATCCGTCTTTCTCTGAAGATTAAAAATAGGAAGGCAATCAATGAATCTTTTTGTGCACCCTATGGCAAATATTAACTGCTATGTACTTGTTTTATGAGAAACTGGAATAATCCTTTGGGTCCTAGCTAGGCCCCAGCTCCCTGACCTGCAAAATAGGGCTCACTTCATATAAAATATGGAAACTGGCAATGGTTAGGCTCAGAGAAGTCAAGTCACCTGTTCAAGGCCACACAGCTGAGATGTGAACCCAGCCCAGCCGAATCTAAAACCCAAGCTTCTGCCCCCATGCCTGGGTGCTTCCCAAAGATGAAAAACACCAACTGAAGTGGAGGGTCAGGACCCAAGAGAAATGTACCACAACTGATAAGAAGCAGGGATGAGGAGGAGACAAAACTGGCTCCTAGAGGTGAGGCTTCAGATATGGCTCCAAGCCCGCTCGCAGACC
Source organism: Gorilla gorilla gorilla (assembly GCF_029281585.2). Classification (NCBI taxonomy): domain Eukaryota; kingdom Metazoa; phylum Chordata; class Mammalia; order Primates; family Hominidae; genus Gorilla; species Gorilla gorilla. The sequence goes on from NC_073224.2 coordinate 236,629,252, forward strand.
ACATGGAGAGAGGTGAACAGGTGGGTGGGTCTCCCTATCAGAAAGGAGGCAGCATATGCGTTCCTGAAAAAGAAAATTCTGTAGCAGTTGACCTGGGAATGCTGTGTGATAAAATAGGAATATAATTCTCAATACTGTTTTCATGGAGAAATACGGCGGGAGGACACCCTGCCTGCAGCTGTTTTTTACAAAGGCCTCCGCAGGAGCCGGTGGCACAGCGGGAAACTGCTCAGTGAGGAGCCGTCTTTGCACATGCACGGTCCCGTGGTCTAGACACGTGGACTTCTTCCTCCAGAGGTAGACTTCAGGGTACCCAGAGACATGGACGGACTGCATATCCTGCAAATAATCATCTGTCTTTCAAAAGCAATTGTTGGGCTTTTGGTAGAAGCCAGGGAGCAGAGACACCGTCGTGGCTGGTGATGCATGGGTGCTGTTGGTGAGGCTGACAACCCGGTGTACAGGCAAGGAATTTAATCAAAATTCCTGGTGGGATTAAATGTCTCCATACCTCCAGAGAGACGCTACAGGAAACCAACTGTTTATGAACAGGGGTAGTTTGGGCTCCACTTCAAAAGATAAACAATTGTCTGATCACATCCCTTAAATTCTACACAGTAGAGCTTGGCCAGAATTCCCCGGCATGGAAACGCCATTTGCCAACTGCAGCCATGGAGAAGCACCTGGCGCCACCCGGACCATCTGATTTTAGCCACAGGGAGTCTCCACGCACCCTTCAGATAGAACAGCTTAGGAATGAGCTTCCTACAATTGAATAAATCAACTTTCCTTATAGAATTATTGTTGTTCATTTAAAAATCATTAGATCGTCACTTTGCTTAAATTTTAAAAATCCAACAGGATCATAGAAGGATTATTTTCTTTATTTTTTACTCCTCTATTCTTGAGGAAGAAGTAAAATGTTCTAATGACTTTATTCTGGCTTAATAAAGAAAAATAACAAATATTATACCTTTAAGAAAACAAAGATGTTGGTTCAAATATTATTGCCACTTCAACACATTATGAAGTAAGACAACTACGCAAAGATGTTGGTTCAAATATTATTGCCACTTCAACACATTATGAAGACAACTTATCAGAATTACAGCTCACTTTTAAGACAAAAGTGACCTTTTCCAGACTCTCTGGAGTCCAGGATCTTGGAAGATGCCTTCATTAGCGGTGACGTTTCTAAGCACAGCTGTCTTTATTGCAGCATTAAGGGAGGCAAGTCAGTATCCTTCACCAGAAGTTAGACGGGGCTATAGTTTCCAAGCTAAGCCTGAGAAACTCAACACTAACAACAGAGAGAACGCAAGGGCAACAATATCTTAGCAAATAGAAACGGGAACAGAGAATGTTCCCTCCAGTCACACTCAGTGACAGCAATCGGATAAGAGTCTGTCACGCCATCACCCACAGTCAGACGCTGGGGAGAACTGCCAGGCCTCTCTTCATGTGATCCAAGGTGAGGGGTACTAGTCATGTGACCTCCACTTTGCAGGCACAGGGGAGTCACTGGGGCTGGAAACAGGGACAGGTCCAGCTTGGGCACGTGGCTGGCCAGCCTCCAAGGTGATGCCCAGTGACCCCACCTCGTGGTATTCACACCTCCTGCCCAGTTCCTGCCCCATGGCATCAGGACTGGTCTGCGTGATCATCTGGCAAAAGGGTGACATCACCTCTGAGATTAGGTTATAAAAAGACTGTGGTTTCCTTCTTTGTATCTATCTCTGTCACTCTCCTCTTCCTCTTTTTTTCTCTCTCTCTGTCTCATCCTCTTTTTGTGTCTCTGTCTCCCTCACCTCCCTATTTCTGTGTCTCCCTCTTGTCTCTCTGTCTTTCTCTTCCTTTTTCTCTCTCTTTTTGTCTCTCTCTGTCTCTCTCACTTCCCTTTTTCTGTCTCTGTATCTTTTTCTCTCTGTCTGTCTCTCACTTCCCTTTTTCTATCTCTCTCTGTCTCCTCTGTCTCTGTCTCTCTCACTTCCCTTTTTCTCTTGGTCTCTCTCTGTCTCCCACTTCTTTTTTTTTTTTTTTTTTTTTGAGACAGAGTCTAGCTCTGTCGCCCAGGCTGGAGTGCAGTGGCGCAATCTCGGCTCACTGCAAGCTCCGCCTCCCGGGTTCACGCCATTCTCCTGCCTCAGCCTCCCGAGTAGCTGGGACTACAGGCGCCCGCCACCACACCTGGCTAATTTTTTGTATTTTTAGTAGAGATGGGGTCTCACCATGTTAGCCAGGATGGTCTCGATCTCCTGACCTTGTGATCCACCCACCTCAGCCTCCCAAAGTGCTGGGATTATAGGCGTGAGCCACTGCACCCGGCCTCTCACTTCCCTTTTTTCCTCTGTCTCTGTCTCTCTCTACTTCCCTTTTTCTCTTTGTCTCTGTCTCTCTCACTTCCCTTTTTTTCTCTGTCTCTCTGTCTCTGTCTCTCTGTCTCTCTCACTTCCCTTTTTCTGTCTTTCTGTGTCTGTCTCTGTCTGTCTCTCACACTTCCCTTTTTCTGTCTGTCTCTGCTTCTCTTTCTCTTTCTGTCTCCCCATCTCTCTGTCTCTGTCTCTCTCTGCCTGTCTCACTACCCTTTTTCTGTATCTCTCTCCCCACCCCTTTCTCTCCTTACTCTCAAATTATGGTGACAGCAAGCAGTCATGCTGTAAAGCAGCCTTACAGAGAGGCCATCAGGCAAGGAGCTGCATCCTGGGCCCAGCCAACAGCAAGTGAGTGGGCCTGGAAGCAGCCCCTCTGGCCCCAGTCGAACCTTCAGACGAGGCAGCCTTGGCTGACAGCTTGATGGCAACCTCGTGAGAAACCCTGAGGCAGAACCCCCAGCTAAGTCCCTCCTAGATTCCAGAGCTCAGAAACCATGAGAGACCATCAATGTCTGTTGCTCTAAACTGGGTAACTTGTGAGCAGCCGTAGATAATGAGTGCATCAGGGACCCAGGCGGAGCCAGGCAGGGCCCTTCTTGAGGATGACGAGGAACACGAGCTGGAAGCTGCAGGGAAGCATCAGGCCACAGCGAGAGAGGCCAGGCGAAGGCCCACAGAGCCAGGCGAGGGACTGTCCAGGAGAGAGAGTCCTGAGGCCATCGCCTGGACCCATGAGTCCAGCCCTGCCTGGAGGGCCAGCCCCAGAGCCCTTCAGGAAATCCCAGCAGCACTAATTAGTTACACCCTCCTTTCCAATTCCATTTTGAAGTGGGTGTCTTGCAAGTGGGCAAGCCCTGGCTGAATCACTGGGTCTGTGAAGCTCTGCTCAGGACCCACACCCTACCCAGGGACCAGAGGTGGCCCCAGAGTCAGCACAGATGGGGCAACCCTGTAGCCCAAGACCCTCTCTTTGGCCCCAGCAGGAGTTGGAAGAAGTATAGACTTTCCTGTGAGCTCCCGGCCCAGGGGCTGTGGGGTTGTGGGCTCTAGAGGGGCACTGCCTCCAGCCTCCCGTCATTGCAGAAAACAGGAGAAATTGCAGATGGCAGGCCAGGAGCGGTGGCTCACGCCTGTAATCCCAGCACTTTGGGAGGCCGAGGCAGGTGGATCACAAGGTAGGGAGATCGAGACCAGCCTGGCTAACACAGTGAAACTCTGTCTCTACTAAAAATACAAAAAAATTAGCCGGGCGTGGTGGCGGGTGCCTGTAGTCCCAGCTACTCGGGAGGCTGAGGCAGGAGAATGGTGTGAACCCGGGAGGCGGAGCTTGCAGTGAGCTGAGATTGCGCCATTGCACTCCAGCCTGGGTGACAGAGCGAGGCTCCATCTGAAAAAAAAAAAAGAAAAAGAAATTGCAGAAGGCAGCAAGTGACCCATCAGCACAGGGCTCTGGGGCTCCCTTCAGAGGAGCTGCTCCAACAAGGTAGAGAAAAATGATGGGATGACTGGGACTTCCTGTTGCATTTCCACATGGCCCACTTGGCCACAGCACAGGAGACAGCTCCCGGCTACAGGCACGGCCCTCACCCCTGCGTTACCAAGACCTCTGGGGGATGCAGACAGCCCCAGCTGGGCTGGGCAGGTGAGGCCTTTGCCCTGCCTTCTGCATCCCCTTCCCTCATGCCCAGCCTGGATTCCTCTTGCTCTTCCTCTGAAATGGTCTCCTCCTGTTGCTGTAACCCAAACCCTATCGAAAAGGACTGCCACTCAGCAGTCACCCTTCCTGTTCGTGTGCAGCAGGTCTCTCTGTAATGTGAATTATCCACGCATATTCAAATGTTTAATTCTGCAAATACATTGCAGAGGGAAGCGTGCTCCCCTCTCTCCTCCACTGTGGTACGTGGCAGCTCTTCTAGGACCTGTTCCCTGGGGTCCTGGCTGGCAGGGGATGTCTGTCTGCCCTGCACACAGACAGGGAGGAACTTGTGTTGCTCCCGACCAACCTTCCGCCACGCACAGAGCCCCTTGTGTCCAAAACAGAGAAAGATGCCCAACAGAAACTAAGGACACCGGCACTGGCAGCAACTGAGGTTTTAGTCTCCACTCTGGCACTTGTTAGCTGTGTGACTTGGAGTGGCTGATTTAGCCCCTCTGTGCCTGGGTTTCTGTCCCCGGGAAAGGAAGGAGGCTGCTGCTCCAGTTCCCGCAGGCTGCTGTGTGTTCAGTGGAAGAGCCCACCGTGAATGCTCCAAGGTGAACAAGTGAGCTAGTGCCCAGTGCCTGCCGTGAGCCCACCGCTCCCAGCCTGTGCAGTGCCCCTGGCCTGAGACAGGAACCCCGGTGCCCTTCCTATTTCCCTGAGGGACTGGCAGTACACAGGCTCCCAAGACGCAAGGTCATGTGGCCTGGGCTCTGCCCCTGGTGGCTTCAGGGCAGAGCACGAGCCCCAGACACTGGACCCTTGGCCTCAGACATTCAAGGCATAGGAGCAGCCCATCCCACCTGCACCCCGTCTTCGGCCTTAACACACCCTTGTTCTTCAGGCTTTGCTGGAAAAGCCTCCTCCTCCTTCTGAGAAGACCCCTTCACCTCCCTTTTCCTTTTGAAGGTGAGAAGGGGAAGATTCCGGAACATCGTGTACTGCCTTGCTACATCCCTATCGTGATTAGCAGCTGGATATGGGGCAGCCAGAGAGCGTGAGGTTCAGGAAAGCAGAACTCAGTGGCTGGCACTGTGGAAGACGAGGGAATTGAGCTGGCACTAAGACGGGGCAGGCATGGGACAGATAAGACCTAAGGCAGAGGGGGCAGGGAGGGACGTGGAACATTCCAGGCACACGGAGCAGGCAGGCCCCATTGGAGCAAGGATTTCATCTGAGAGGAGCACGAGGTTAAGCAGCGAAGTCCATGTGCGGCCAATGCAGAAGGTGCTTGGCTGCCCATCGGAGGGCTGGGCTTGGAGCCCCTGCTTCCCGCCCTCAGGAGCCTGCAGTGATTCCGTGTCCCCCAAGACACTCAGACAGAGCGTGGAGTCCCAGTGACTTCAGACGACAAGTCTCCTGAGAGGCTGAAGCAGGGATGGGCCAGCCTCACTCCCAGCCTTGCACAGATGAGGAAACTGAGGCCCAGCAAGGGGAACGACCCACACCCAGGCTCAGCCCAGGTACAACGCAATTCCACAGCCTGGTTCCAGCCTCCTGGCCTGGCCTGCCATCAATAGCGTTGCTATTACCTGCTGATGGAAGGATAAATAGAATAGCAGATGTTTGTAATTATAAACTTCTTAAGACTTTTTTTTTTTTTTTGAGAGGGAGTCTTGCTGTGTCGCCCAGGCTGGAGTACAGTGGAGCCATCTTGGCTCGCTGCAGGCTCAGCCTCTGAGATTTAAACGATTCTTATGCCTCATCCTCCCGAGTAGCTGGGATTACAGGTGTGTGCCGCCATGCCTGGCTAATTTTTTTGTACTTTTAGTAGGGATGGAGTTTTGCCATGTTGGGCAGGCTAGTCTTGAACTCCTGGCCTGAAGTGATCTGCCCACCTCGGCCTCCCAAAGACTTTTTCTTGTAGAGATAAGGTCTCACTCCGTTGCCCAGGCTGGTCTCAAACTCCTGGACTCAAGCCATCCTCCTGCCTTGGCCTCCCAAAGTGTTGGGATTGTAGGCATAAGCCACCACGCCTGTCAGACTTTTTTTCTTTATGGACCACAACAAACTTCAGTGTTGTTTCATTCCTTGATGTGGCAACTTCAAAAGACAAAAGGAATTCTTTGTTTTTTTTTTTTAAGACAGAGTCTTGCTCTGTCACCCAGGTTGGAGTGCAGTGGCATGATCTCGGCTCACTGCAACCTCTGCCTCCCAGGCTCCCAGGTTCAAGCAATTCTCCTGCCTCAGCCTCCCAAGTAGCTAGGACTACCGATACATGCCACCACGCCCAGCTAATTTTTGTACTTTTGATAGAGACGTGGTTTCACCATATTGGTCAGGCTGTTCTCAAACTCCTGGCCTCAAGTGATCCACCTACCTCAGGCTCCCAAAGTGCTGGGATTACAGGCGTGAGCCACCATGCCCGGCTGAGACGCAAAGGAGCGCTCTAATGTAGTTTCCTACTGCTGCTGCAACAAGTTACTGGAAATTTAGCATCTTAAAACAACATGAAAGTATTGCCTTGTAGCTCTGGAGGTCAGAAGTCTGAAACAGGGCCCCCTCGCCTATAAGCAAGGGTCTGCAGGGCTGCGCTCCCTCTGCAGGCTCTGGGGGGATCTGTTCCTCGCCGTTTGCAGCTTCCAGCAGCCGCTGTCATAACCCGGCTTGGCCCTTCCTCCATCCGCAGTCGGGCCAGCACAGTATTTCTCTCACCTCCTCTCCTGCCTCCTCTTCCCCATGTGAGGACCTTTGTGATGACTCTGGGCCACCCAGATAATCCAGGGCCACCTCCTTATTTTCAGGTCAGTTCATGAGCAACCTAAATTCCATCTGCGACCTTAGTCCCCTCTGCCCTGCCAGGTGGCATATCCACTGGCTCTGGGAATTGGGACGCAGACAACTTAGGGGGCCATTACTCTGCCCACCACAGTAACCAAACGTCTCAGCCTAGGAGGAATTTTTGGTTTCAGCTGAGTCCCCTTGCACCTACCACAGCGATCACACAGAGTGACCCTGCTGGATCGGATGAGCAGTGGCACGGTCAGAGAGGCCAGGGCTAGCCATGCTCCAAGGGAACTGGTCCTTGTCATGGAAAAGGAAGCTGTGCCCCAGTGCCCATGGCCTGGCCTGGAGTCCAGAGGCACTGGTCCCCATGGCCGACTCCCCACATCCAGCAGCGAGCTCGAGGCCACAGAGCAGTTGCCTCTCAGGTGTCACCTTTCCTCACCCTGCCCCCAGGGGCACCCCTTCCTCACACAGCACAACCTGGAACTACCTACTGCACAAGGAGGCCCCGACATCCCCCAGACGCACGTCCTGGGGGTTGCATACATGACATGGCTAAGGACCAGCTTTCTGCTGAGCGAGTCATGTCCTGTGTAACTCCAGGGAGTGCTGTTTTCAGTGTCATCTATGTGGATGGTGCCCCCAAAGTTGTGCAGTGCTCCACCTGGGCAACTACCCACGGCATGCCTGAAGATTAGAGTGAGGAGTGGAAGGGAGTGGGACATTCTCCACCATGGGATTCAGGATGAAATAATGAAGACTACTCCCTGTATTTTCCTGACAGTGGCACACCCATTATCTAACCTGCCTTATCCTCAAGAAAATTCAACTACTTCTGGGTCAGCACCTGAGTGTTCCCGGAGGGCCAAAGTTAGAAAATCCAACCATGCTCAGGCCAGCTGAGATGGGAAACTCCCATGCCCACCTCACAGCTGAGTTGAGCTGTGGGGATGGCAAATAGTTTACCCAGGACCATGTGGCTAATAAGCAGACTCAGGCTGTCAGGAGAACAAGCTGCTCTGCCCCCAGTGTGCTGTGTAGCCCTGGCGGAGGCACTGTACCCATCAGAGTGCCCACTGGCGGCCCTGGCAGAGGCACTGTACCCATCAGAGTGCCCACTGGCAAAGCCACAGCGGGGAGGTTCGGTTCTCCCAGCAGCTGGAGGGCAGCAGCCAGGTGTGGAGGAGTGGTGGGTCTGAAAGCAGCTGGCATCTGCGCAGTTTTGGCTCTCTGATGGGCAAGGAGGGGCGCTGCTTCCATCACCTGGAGCACTGCTGCTGCCGAGGCTCAGAAGTGCAATTTTTCACTAAGAATCCTACGGAGGGGGAAGAGACAGCACCTGCAAACCGCCCTGAAACATGGGCTTCTAGCGGAAGCTCATCCACGGGGGCTGCAGCTCTGCTCCAGCAGAGCCGTCCTGTCCATGCCCTGGGGTGTGGGAACTGCTGGTGCCAGCAGAGCCATCCTGTCCATGCCTGGGGTGTGGGAACTGCTGATGCCAGCAGAGCCCAGGAGAGAAGACAGAGACGGAGACCTGGGCCTGGGCAGGTGCACCGCTGGCACTGGGACATACGGGCATCTCCATGAATGCCCAGCACGGCAGCCCCTTCTCACGGCCTCATATGTCAACCCCATGGCAATGTTTAGGGTGCCCTGGGCAGGTGTTACTGTTGCTTGTGATACAGAAAGCAAATTGTCCCAGGACAGTACGTGTCCCTTCTCCCTTTTCCAGCCCCTCCTGGTCCCTCACAGCCTCATCTCACTCAGCCTGGCTGCCCCCCACCACCTGTCCAAACAGCCTCCCTGCCACCACCCCAGACCCCGGGTCGTACTGCCACAGCCTCCCTCTCCCTTCCAACATGAACACCCCGAGAAGCACAGGGGCTGGCGCCTCCAGGGCAGCTACATTGCAAAAGCGCTTGACCACAAAAGCCCACGTTCACCGAAGTGTTACATAAAAACCTGTAGACACTTCTGAAACGATGCTTTGCCCATGCTCCAGGTGAAGCAGCCTCTGCGCCAGCCCTTACGGAATCCGCACTCAAAGGTTGAGCTTTGCACACCATCCTAAAAAACTTTAGGGCCCAGGTTGGGGTACAGTATCAGGGAACAGATGGATTTTATCTATTTGACACTCCACATAGTAACATTTTGTTATCTAGGCCATGGAGACTGGGACTGAGGCCAGTGGAGTCCCAGGGGAGGTGTTCCGCCAGTGACAGTCGCGATGAACCCCCTGCGTTCCCACCCCCGTCGTGTGTCTCTTTCCTCCACACTCAGCTCATGGATATCGAAAGCTTTCTCTGTTCACTGCCGCCCTGAGCCACACAGCAATGCCCTGTCGCTCCTGCACACGTGACCTTCGGAAGGCGCTGCCTCCCCAGCCAGCAGCTGGAGGTCTTCAAGCCAGCCACGAGGGCATATGGAGTATGCAGTCACTGCTGCCTGGGGCAGCTGGGGCTTGTGCTGATTTGGTCATATCCCCCAGGTACCTCCAGGACCCATGGAATCCACCAACTACACCAATGAAGAAGCTGCCCCAGTGAACGGCCCTTCACACGGCCTCTAGTCACTGAAGGCCACGGGGCATCTCCTGTGTGTCCAGCCCTCCTCTGTGCCCAGCGCTTGCTTAGTGGTCCCTATGTGACTGTCCTTGGGGAGGGCAAGATGTGAAAATGCACAACAAACCCTGAGCTGTAAGCGACTGAGCCCTTACCCCCGATGTGTTCAAGCCCCAGCAGAGCCACAGAACCACGTGGCCCAAGGGTGTGAGTCTCCTACCCCTCTGCCACCTGCTCTTGGAAAGCAGTTAGTGACCAAGGGAAAGGGATTGGAATCAGGAGCCCTAGAGCACCCGAGCCAGTGCCCGGCACTCAATGGTCCTGGAGGTGGCCTTGGTCACTTCACCCCCAGAGCAGCCTGCAGAGGGTCCGGCCCCTCCACACGGGAAACATCTAAGCGGGGCTCTGGCTGTTTCAGGCCCCTGCCCCACAGAGCCAGCCCCGAGGACAGCCCTCAACCTACCCCAGCACGCCAAGACATGGTAAGAGAGAGGTTGGGACCCAATTAGGGAGACCTGTGCGTTTGACAGGGAAGGCTGTGGCCGGCGGGGAGGGCACTGTGGGCTGGTGCCCTCTGCCCCCCGGGTGTCAGACAGAGCAGGGTAGAAGCTGTTTTGGACTGTTTGTGGCCCCCTAAATTCATATGTTGAAATCCTAACCTCTAAAGCAATGGTTAATAGGAGGTGGGGACTTTGGGAAGTCATAGGTCATGAGGGTGGAGCCTCACGAATGGGATTAGGGCTCTTATAAAGGGGGCCCCCAGAGAGCGGCCTCTCCCTCTTTCCACCAAGTGAGAACGCAGCAAGAAGGCTGCACCAGAAAGGGTCCTCACCAGAACCTGGCTGCAGGCCCCCTGGTCTCAGAGCAGCTGGAGCCAACAGAGGCAGAGCCCGTACACGCTGCTCCCCAGAGGAGACCAGAGGGCCATGGGTGAAAGAAGGGACCACAAAGAAAACACGATCCGTGCCCATCCTTCCCTTTCATCTCAAAACCGCAAACATCTTCAGGCCTGAAGATTAAAGCCCCTGCCTGTGGACAACTCCAGGCCCGCCCCGTCGACAGTGTGGCCCCCACCCCCCGTGACGTGTCCTGCAACTCCATGCCCGCCCCATCAGCAGTGTGGCCCCTCCCCTCTCTGTGGCGCGTCCTGCAACTCCAGGCTCGCCCCGTCAGCAGTGTGGCCCCCGTCCTGTCTCTGTGGCGCGTCCTGCAACTCCATGCCCGCCCTGTCGGCAGTGTGGCCACTCCCCTCTCTGTGACACGTCCTGCAACTCCAGGCCTGCCCCGTCGGCAGTGTGGCCACTCCCCTCTCTGTGGCGCGTCCTGCAACTCCATGCCCGCCCTGTCGGCAGTGTGGCCCCCTCCCCTCTCTGTGGCGCGTCCTTCTGGGCGGCTCTGGCTTCAGCCAGGGCCACAGAGCAACGCAGACTCAAGAGTGCTTGGTTGATTCATGGCAGTCACAGCCACTGCTGTGCCCCAGGAGCTCAGGGCCCTGCGCCCAAGTGCCTCCCAAGAACCACTGGGGATCGGGCGCAGTGGCTCACATCTATAATCCCAGCACTTTGGGAGGCCGAGGCAGGCAGATCACCTGAGTTCAGGAGTTCGAGACCAGCCTGGCCAACATGGCGAAACCCTGTCTCTACTAAAAATACAAAAATCAGCCAGGTATGATGGTGTATGCCTGTGATGCCAGCTACTAGGAGGCTCAGGCAAGAGAATCACTTGAACCCAGGAGGCTGAGGCTACAGTGAGCCGATGGTGCCACTGCACTCCAGCCTGAATGACAGAGTGAGTCTCTGTCTCAAAAATTTAAAAAATAAAAAATAAACAGAACTGCTGGGACCTGGGACCCCCCCTCCCAGGCTCAGGCATGATCCCCTTGCCACCTGCTGTCTTGGCTCAAACCTCTCCCAGGGGCCACCCTGACCACCCCCCACTTTCTAAACTGTACCCTGCACTCCCATCCCCGGGGCTCCCCAGTTCCCTCTCCTCCCTCACAGCTGACAAGGTGTCATGAGCATCAGATGAACGAACACACACAGCACACACATCACCCGCCTTGCACACAGTGGCTGTCCAGCATGAGATTTAACTTCGAATATTCACAGAATTTCAGACACCGTCGATAGCAAAGCACTGCCTTATTTTATGAACCACTAAGAAAGAGAAAATGCTGCCAATTAAACTGACATGACGCTTTCTTATCACTCATAACTTTCATTTTACGCTTATTGAAGGAGCTCTTCTGGACTTAATTAGACATGGATTTGTACTAGCCATCACTTTGGCACACACAAAAAAGAAAGATATCAGCAAAATAAAATTTGTTAAGATATTTCTAAAATGTGTGCACATTAAGTCCAAATCTTCCAACTCCATTTCCCTCCGAGCCATCAAGCCCTGTGCTTGTCCTCATGCTGATGTCCTCTGAGCTGTCAGAAGCATCCAGGGTGCAGCTGATTCTCGAAGAACATGTAAAAGGATGAAGAGCCATAGCTGCAGGGCCCAGAAGCCTGCCTGGGGCTGATGGAGTCAGCCTGCTGCCTCCTGCTTAGGGGATTTCTGCGAAAGGCTGATTCTCAACATTCCAGCCACCTGGTCTCCTAGGGGCAAGTGTGCTCCGCCATTGTCTTGAGAATTTTCTACCAGGCCCACACCCATCTGCAAGCTTTGAGACTAAGGCTGTCTTGTTCAGGCAAAGGCAGGCCAGTGTCTTGTTCAGGCACAGACAAGCCCAGTGGCTGCATGGCTGGCCGCTATGGTGAGACGTCTTCAGTTACAAGATATGTCCTGATTTTGGAGATGTCCAAGCATTAAAAACTGGGCCAGGCATGGTGGCTCACTCCTAGCACTGTGGGGGGTGGAGGCAAGAGGATTGCTTAAGCCCAGGAGTGTGACATCAGCCTGGGCAGCATAGCAAGACCCCAACTCTACAAAAAGTAAAAAATTAACCATGCAGTAGCAAATGCCTGTAGTCCCAGCTACTAGAGAGGTTGAAGTGGGAGGATTGCTTGAGACCAGGGAGTCGAGGCTGCAGTGAGCCGTGATCACACCACTGCACCGCGGCCTGGGAGACAGAGTGAGACCCTGTCTCGCAAAAATAAAATAAATAAATAAAAACTGCATCCTCAACAGGCTGAGGCTGGAGGACACCACAGATCTAAGAGTTTGAGGCCAGCCTGGGTGACACAGCGAGACCTCTCTAATTTTTTAAATAAAAAAAAATTAAACAGATAATAGGCCATTGTGTTTTTACACACAAAGCCCCCAATCAGCCTCAAAGCATCCCTCTCCCTGGTGGTCACGACAAAGTGACTCAACTCACGCCCTGCTTCCTTTTCAATCCTGCGTTGACTCCAGAGCCAATGCAGTCCCAGCTCTGCTATGACTCAGTGGCCTTGGCACTTCCAGTTGCCTGCTGGGTGCCTCATCTGTGAATTGGGGCTGTGAACATAGCAGAGCCTCCCCCTCGGGGCTGTGATAAGAACTAAGGAAGTGACACTCTTAAAGCCCATTGAAGGCTGGGGCACACAGATGTGAGTGCTGGCCATACATGCACTCCATCCCATAGCATCTTTCCATAGCATCACAACTCCACCCCACACCATCACTCCATCCAACACCATCACTCCATCGATAGAATCACTCCATCGATAGAATAACTCCATCCGGCACCATCACTCCATCCCGCACCATCACTCCATCCCGCACCATCACGTTATCCCGCACCATCACTCCATCCCGCACCATCACTCCATCCCGCGCCATCACTCCTTCCCGCGCCACCACTCCGTCCCGCGCCACCACTCCGTCCCGCGCCACCACTCCGTCCCGCGCCACCACTCCGTCCCGCGCCATCACTCCGTCCCGCGCCATCACTCCGTCCCGCGCCACCACTCCGTCCCGCGCCACCAATCCGTCCCGCGCCATCACTCCGTCCCGCGCCATCACTCCGTCCCGCGCCATCACTTTATCCCGCACCATCACTTTATCCTGCACCATCACTCCATCACCCACCATCACTCCATCCCGCACCATCACTCCATCCCGCACCATCACTCCATCCCCCACCATCACTCCATCCCGCACCATCACTCCATCCCGCACCATCACTTTATCCCGCACCATCACTCCGTCCCCCACCACCACTCCGTCCCCCACCACCACTCCGTCCCGTACCACCACTCCGTCCCGCACCACCACTCCGTCCCGCACCATCACTTTATCCCGCACCATCACTCCGTCCCCCGCCATCACTCCGTCCCGCGCCATCACTCCGTCCCCCGCCATCACTCCGTCCCGCGCCATCACTCCGTCCCGCGCCATCACTCCGTCCCGCGCCATCACTCCGTCCCCCGCCATCACTCCGCCCCGCGCCACCACTCCGCCCCGCGCCACCACTCCGCCCCGCGCCACCACTCCGCCCCGCGCCACCACTCCGCCCCGCGCCACCACTCCGTCCCGCGCCACCACTCCGTCCCGCGCCACCACTCCGTCCCGCGCCACCACTCCGTCCCCCGCCATCACTCCGTCCCGCGCCATCACTCCGTCCCGCGCCATCACTCCGTCCCGCGCCACCACTCCGTCCCGCGCCACCACTCCGTCCCGCGCCATCACTCCGTCCCGCGCCATCACTTTATCCTGCACCATCACTCCATCACCCACCATCACTCCATCCCACACCATCACTCCATCCCCCACCATCACTTTATCCCGCACCATCACTCCATCCCGCACCATCACTCCATCCCGCACCATCACTCCGTCCCGCGCCACCACTCCGTCCCGCACCATCACTCCATCCCGCACCATCACTCCATCCCCCACCATCACTCCATCCCGCACCATCACTCCATCCCGCGCCACCACTCCATCCCGCACCATCACTCCATCCCGCACCATCACTCCATCCCGCACCATCACTTTATCCCGCACCATCACTCCATCCCCCACCATCACTCCATCCCGCACCATCACTCCATCCCGCACCATCACTCCATCCCGCACCACCACTCCGTCCCGCGCCACCACTCCGTCCCGCACCATCACTCCGTCCCGCACCATCACTTTATCCTGCACCATCACTCCATCACCCACCATCACTCCATCCCACACCATCACTCCATCCCCCACCATCACTTTATCCTGCACCATCACTCCTTCCCGCACCATCACTCCATCCCGCACCATCACTTTATCCCGCACCATCACTCCATCCCCCACCATCACTCCATCCCGCACCATCACTCCGTCCCGCGCCACCACTCCATCCCGCACCATCACTCCATCCCGCACCATCACTCCATCCCGCACCATCACTTTATCCCGCACCATCACTCCGTCCCGCACCACCACTCCGTCCCGCGCCACCACTCCGTCCCGCGCCACCACTCCGTCCCGCGCCACCACTCCGTCCCGCGCCACCACTCCGTCCCGTGCCACCACTCCGTCCCGCGCCATCACTTCGTCCCGCGCCATCACTCCGTCCCACGCCATCACTCCGTCCCACGCCATCACTCCGTCCCGCACCATCCTTCAGTCCCCCACCAGCACTCCATCCCGCACCATCACTCCATCCCGCACCATCACTCCATCCCGCACCGTCACTCCATCCCACGCCACCACTCCGTCCCGCGCCATCACTTCATCCCGCGCCATCACTTCGTCCCGCACCATCACTCCATCCCACACCATCCTTCAATCCCCCACCAGCACTCCATCCAGCACCATCACTCCATCCCGCACCATCACGTTATCCCGCACCATCACTCCGTCCCGCGCCACCACTCCGTCCCGCGCCACCACTCCGTCCCGCGCCACCACTCCGTCCCGCGCCACCACTCCGTCCCGCGCCACCACTCCGTCCCGCGCCACCACTCCGTCCCGCGCCATCACTCCATCCCGCGCCATCACTTCATCCCACACCATCCTTAAATTTTGCACCATCACTCCATCCCACACCATCCTTCAATCCCCCACCAGCACTCCATCCAGCACCATCACTATATCCCGCATGATCACTCCATCCCGCGGCATCAATCCATCCCCCACCATTGCTCCATCTCACACCACGGTGCCATCCCGCACTATTGCTCCATCCCACACCATCACTCCATCCTGCACCATCTCTCGATCTTGCACCATTGCTCCATCCTGCACCATCGCTCCATCCGGCACCATTGCTCCATTCCACACTATCACTCCATCCCGCACCATCACTACCTGCAGCAACATCGCTCCGTCCCACAACATCGCTCCGTCCCACACCATTGCTCCATCCCAAACCATCGCTCAGTCCCGCTCCATTGCTTTGTCCCACACCATTGCTCCATCCCGTGCCATCACTCCATCCTACACCATCGCTGTGTCCCAAATCTAGGGTGGGGCCCAGGAATGTGCATGACAGTCAAGGGCCCTAGGGGGTTCCATCAGGACCTGGACCCCACGTGACTTCAAGACTGTAGTGGGCTGAATGGCAATCCCAAGAAAAGATATATCCACATGCTCACCCCCAGAACCTGTGCACAGGGCCTTATTTGGGGAACAGGTCATTGCCGATGTGATCTGGTAAAGGATCTCCAGATGAGATTTATCCAGGATTATCCAGATGGGCTCTGACTGCAATGACAAGTGTCCTTAGGAGACAAAAGAGAAGGGGACAGAGGTGGAGGCAGGGATTGGGGCTACGCAACCATAAAGCAAGAAAGCCCGGAGCCACCAAGAGCTGAAAGACAAGGACGCCTCCACCCCACAAGCCTCAGAGGGAGTACGGCCCTGCAGACACCTTGATTTCAGACTCCTGGCCCCTAGAACAGAGGGAGAATGAATCTCTATTCTTTTAGGGCACGCAGTTTGCAGTCATTTGTTACAGCAGCGGGAAATGCAGATGCTGGCCTGCCAAGGAGGCAGTCGCCCAGGGCCACTGAGAGCAGGCACAGAGAGATGCCTGCTCCCAAATGCCAGCTCGATCACCAGCTGTCCCTAAGGAGGCATCCTTGACATTAAGACCCCAGTTCCAGCTCTACCGCAGACCTTGACTCTGACCACTTCCTCCATCTCCATGGCCGCTATTGTCTCTCCCCAGAAGTCCTACTTTGGAGGAGAAAGCTTTGGGATGCAAGGATGGGGAATGGATGATAACTCTGCATCTCTTTATAAAACTGAGTTAGAGGATGAGGGGGAGATGCAGGCAGGGACCCCAGCTCCCTCGGGTGGAAGCAGGAGTTACAGGGTCTTCGAGTCACTTCCTAGTGGCAAGCTGGTGCCAGGTGACCAGAGAGACGGGCCAGGCACAAACTTCAGCACAATCCAAGAAGGCGCACCTGAACAACTTGGTAGTCAGAAAGTTCTAGAAAGAACCTGTTTTTATTGTCTGGCGTCTCTAAGTCTTACATCGTTTTTAAAAAGATAGTTTTGTTTTGAATTACCCACCATCCTCTTTTCCACATGGGGCCTCTCAACGATGTATCTGGCCCTCCACAGGCTGCTTCTCCCAGTAGCTGGGCAGGAGAAAACGACACTTCTGGGTTCCTACCCTGTCCCTGAGCATCCCCCTGAGCTTTGTGAGCTCCACACTCACCATCCAAGACCAGCCTCAGTCTCCTTCCATACCTGTGCCTGCTGGAAGGAGAAGACGGTGTCCATGCCCCTCGGCTCCCTGGAAGGAGCAGAGGGTGAGAGCCAGTGGAGGTTGGGAGTCCATCAGCCTCCTCTGAGCCAGCCTCAGGGGTACAGGGACCGCCCAACTTACCCGGACCACCCCACAGGGTGGCAGTGGCCCCACAGTGGTCCTGCAGGCTCCTGAAGACACACACATGAAGTCCGAGGGTCAGAAGGACCCCGAGTAGTCCGGCCTCTGCAGAGGTTGAGAGCCAGTGGAGACCGGGGGTCCATTGGCCTCCTCCGAGCCAGCCTCATGGGGACAGGAATCGCTGACTTACCCCAATCACCCCACGGTGTGGCAGTGACCTCACAGTGGCCCTGTAGGCTCCCGCAGACACACACATGAGGTCCGAGGATCGGAAGGACCCTGAAGAGTCTGGCCTCTGCAGCAGCTACCCAGAGTTGAGGACATGACTGTCCTGTCTCACTCGCTGCTATGGCTGCAAACTGAGCCATGCCTGTATCTTCAAGAAGTCAAAGCCGACCTGAGAGCCCCTTGAGAATCAGGCACATGACTGGCCCAGGTGCCCACAGCAAGGTGCTGGCCTCGCCAGGACTGGACACTCAAAGCCAGGGCCATGCGGCCCTACTCAAAAAGCCCCCAGGAGAACCACTTTCTGCTTGGTGGTGCCATACCTGGTCCTCCCCCTCATCCCTTCTTGTCTTTTCAGGAGAGAGAAGCCAGGAACGAAGGCAGTCTGGGAGGCCTCGTCCTTGGCTGGTGGAGCAGGGAACTTCTACATGGCCGGGGCTGCCCTAACGAAAGACCACAAAGCCACCAGGCTTGCAACAGTGGACATTTACTATCTCACAGCTCAAGTGGCCACAAATTTGAACTGAAGCTGGGCAGGGCTGGTTCCTTCTGGATGCTCTGAGGGAAAACCTATCTCTCCCCAACTTCTGGGGCCCCAGCCATCCCTGGTGTTCTGTGACTGATAGATCCATCACCTGGTCTCTGCCTCCACCCTTGTGTGGCCTCCTCTGGGTACCTGTGTCTGTTTTCTCTTCTTATAACGACCCCATAGCCAGGCCTGGTGGCATGTGCCTGCAATCCCAGCTACTCAGGAGGCTGAGGTGGGTGCTTGAGCCCAGGAGGCCAGCCCGGACAACACAGAAAGGTCCTACCTATTTTTAAAAACTAAAAGAAAAAAGATATCGTCGTTGGATTTAAGGCCCATTCTAGTCTGATATGACCTCGTCTTAACTAATGACATCTGCAAAGACCCTATTTGCAAGAAAGGTCCTGTTCTGATGTTCCCGGTGGACACGGATTTGGGGGAACACTCTCAACCCACTGTAGGAAGGGGTCAGCAAGGTGGGGACTAAAGCTGGGCTTGGGGCTGGAGGGCTTCCTGTTGTGCCCATAGCTAGCGTGCCTGCGGCCACATCCCCAGCCTCAGTGCATCTGCTTCCACCATCTGCAAAATTAAGGCCAACAATACTTGTTTTGGGGAGTCATGAGGAAGATAAGGGGGGTTATGTGTGAAAGGGTTTGGCACAGGCCTGGTGTGGAACAGAGGCGTCAGTGCGGAGATGAAGCGTCCCCAACAGCGAGGCCCCACCTGGGAGGAAAAGGCGGGGCTGCCTCCTGGGCGCCGGTTCCCTCTCTGGGAGCTCAGAGGGCTCAGCGAGAGATTAAGCATATTATGTAGATGCACTTGCGTGTTTGCAAATCTCTTCCCAACGAGGGATTTGATTCTTCAAGTGCCTGATAAGATGTTTGAGCAAACTCCGCTATTGTCCTGATCATCATTGTGATGTTGCAGTTGGCATTGCGTGGGCGTAACGAAAGGGATCTATTTTCCTGGCTAATAAGGTTTATTTTTACTCTAGCTGAATAATAGATGATCAGTGTCAAAATAAATTACAATCCTTCCATTATAAGCCACTCTCCTGCCCTACATACATGCCGAAGCTGCCTTCCCGTTCCTCCAGGCTGCCGTCCCTTCCCCGGCTCCCAGGAAGGCACCCTTCCCTCCCCGCCACCGCCTGCCATTCATCCTCTCCAAGTTAGAACGGAATATAAATTGGGCGCCTCGGGGACCTGCAAAACTTGAGAGTACGTTATGTTAGGAATTGGCTTTGTGGCCATAAATTATGTAACAGCTCCCTGATCCCAAACCAAGCTGGTATTTTCACTATGGTGTAAATAAAAACGTTAAATGGTTTTTCTAAGTGTTTGATTTTTCATCTGTGGTTTATTCACCTACTAAATTTCTGTAAAGGCCCATTTATTCAGCTTTGGGGAAAATACATTAAGCAGTTGTCCACTTGGCAGCAATGGTGAGAAGCCTCCCAGACAGGGAGGGCCTCCCAGGTCGCCTCCGCCGGCTGACAGCTGGCCGCGCTCCTAAGCCTCTCAGCCTCAGTTTCCCCATGTATAGAATGGAGAGCAAAATTGCCGTTTTCCAAAGGGCTACTTTCCAAGTTGAAAACAAGGAAACAGGAGCAGCAGAGGAATTGCCTGTTGCTGCAATGCCTGATGTTTAGGAAGAGTCAGTACAGGTAACAATGATGCCTTCTGGACCACGGCACCAGGGAGTCACATAACTCCAGTTAGAATATGGTACTGACAAATATACTAGGTGCTGACCAAAAAGAAAAAGCACTCCATTTGGTAGCACAAAGGAGGTTTCCTTTAAGACCCAGAGAGTACTTTGCCCAGAAACTCCTTTGTCCGGCACTCAAGGCCTCCAGGAGTCCTGACACCCACCTGGCGTCCCACCAGCTATGCACCTCCCAAGTGTCTGCAGCCAACCTCCAGCCTAAATGCACCCCAGCACACTCATCCCAGCCCCTGCCTGCTCAAAGCTGAGGCTGAAGGCAGATAGGTCTGGGTCCAGGTCTGGGCCCAGATGTCATGGAGAGGTGTAAGCTTTCCAGCTTTCCACTCTGTTTCACTGGAAAGAAAGGGAGCACAGAAAGGGCCTGGCTCTGGGTCTGCGGCAGGACTCAGTGCAGCATCCCCCACCACCACCCCAGGTCCCACCTGCCCGGCCCTACCCTCAGTCCCTATGGAGTTGCTGTAGCTGGGACTGGGCACAGCCTGCCGGCAAGACCTGCTAAGGCAAGAGCCCACCTTCCCCTCCTGGAGTCTCCTGCCACAGCTCAGTATCCCACAGTCATGAGGCGTTCAGTGGTTGCACACAGGTGTCACCACTATCCCGCCTCCACCAATGACATATCCTTCACCAACAACATCACCTCCCCAACAACTTCACCTCCTCAACGGCTTACCCCCATGACATCATCTCCCTCATAACATTACTTCCTTATGGCATCACCACTGCCACAACATTGTCTCCCCCATGGCATCACTTCCCCATCACATCACCTCCGCATGACATCACCTCCCAATGGCATCACCTCTCCCACGACATCACCTCTCCCAGGAAATCACCTCCCAATGACATCCCCTCCCCACGACATCACCCCCCCATGCATCACCTCCCCATGACATCACCTCTCCATGACATCACCCCTCCATGACATCACCTCTCCCACGACATCATCTCCCCCTTGACATCACCCCTCCATGGCATCACCTCTCCCACGACATCATCTCCCCCTTGACATCACCCCTCCATGGCATCACCTCTCCATGACATCACCTCTCCCACGACATCATCTCCCCCTTGACATCACCCCTATGACATCACCTCCCCATGACATCACCTCTCTATGGCATCACCTCCCCCATGACATCCCCTCCCCATGGCATCCCCTCCCAATGGCATCACCTCCCCATGACATCACCTCCCCATGACATCACCTCTCTATGACATCACTTCCCCATCACGTCCCCTCCCCATGACATCACCTCCCCATGACATCACTTCCCCAACACATCCCCTCCCCATGGCATCACCTCCCGATGGCATCACCTCACCCATGATATCATCTCCCCCATGACATCACCTCTCCCCAGAGCATCACTGCAAGACACCAGCCTCTTCAGGAAATAATATGAAGGTAAACTTTGTTAAGAATCCTTGTTTTTCAGCTGGGCACAGTAGCTCACACCTGTACTCCTAGCACTTGGGGAGGCCAAGGCAGGCAGATCACTTGAGGCCAGGAGTTCAAGACCAGCCAGGCCAACATGCCAAAATCCCATCTCTAGTAAAAATACAAAAAAAAAAAAAAAGCTGGTTATGGTGGCACATGCCTGTAACCCCAGCTACTCGGGAGGCTGAGGCTAGAGAATCACTTGAACCTTGGAGGCAGAGGTTGCAGTGAGCCAAGATCGCACCACTGCACTCCAGCCTGGGTTTTTGAGAGAGCAAGACTCTCTCTCTCAAAAAAAAAAAAAAAAAAAAAAGAATCCTTGTTTTTCAACAGTTAAGCCAAGAGCCAAATCAGGAATGCAATCTTATTCACAATTGCCACAAAAAGAATAAGATATCTAGGAATACAGCTAACTAAGGAGGTGGAAGATCTCTATAAGGAGAACTACAAATCACCGCTTAGAGAAATCAGAGATGACACAAACAAATGTAAAAATACTCCATGCTCATGGATAGGAAGGATCAATATCATCAAAGCAATGTATACATTCAACAGTATTCCTGTCAACCTACCAATGACATTCTTCACAAAACTAAGAAAAAACTATTTTAAAATTCATATGGAACCAAAAAGGAGCCCAAATAGCCATGGCAATCCTAAGCAAAAAGAACAAAGCTAAAGGCATCACACTATCTGACTTAAAACTATACTACAGGACTACAGTAACCAAAACAGCATGACACTGATACAAAAACAGACACATAGATCAATGGAATAGAATAGAGAGCCCAGAAATAAGGCCACACACCTCTAACCATCTGATCTTTGACAAAGCTGTCAAAAACAAGCAATAGGGAAAGGACTTCCCATTCAATAAATGGTGCTTGGATAACTGCCTAGCCATAAGCAGAAGACTGAAACTAGACCCCTTTATTATACCATACACAAAAATTCAACTCAAGATGGATTAAGGACTTAAATGTAAGACCTAAAACTATAAAAACGATGCAAGACAACCTATGCAATACCATTCTGGACATAGCAATGGGCAAAGATTTTGTGACAAAGATGACAAAAGCAATTGCAGCAAAAGCAAAAATTGACAAATGGAGTCTAATTAAACTAAAGGGCTTCTGCACAGCAAAAGAAACTACCAATAGAGTAAGCAGACAATCTACAGAATAGGAGAACATTTCTATAAACTGCATCTGACAAAGGTTTAATATCCAGCATTTAAAAGGAACTTAAACAGTTTTACAAGAAAAAAACTACTCTATTGAAAAGTTGGCAAAGAACATGAATAGACACTTTTCAAAAGAAGACATACAAGTGGCCAATAAACATATGAAAAATAGCTCAACCTCACTGATCATTAGGGAAATGCAAATCAAAACCAAAATGATATACTATCTCACACCAGTCAGAATGGCTGTCACGAAAAACTCAAAATATAACAGATGCTGGTGAGGTTGCAGAGAAAGAGGAATGCTTATACATTGTTGGTGGGAGTGTAAATCAGTTCAACCATTGTGGAAAGCCGTGTGGTGATTCCTCAAAGAGCTAAAAACAGAACTACCATTTGACCCGGAAATCCCATTACTGGGTGTATTAGTCCGTTTTCACACTGCTAATAAAGACATACCCAAGGCTTGGTAATTTATAACGGAAAGAGGTTTAATTGACTCACAGTTCAGCATGGCTGGGGAGGCCTCAGGAAACTACAGTCATGGCAGAAGGGGAAGCAAACACGTCATTCACATGGCGGCAGAAAGAAAATGGTGCTGAGCCAAAAGGGGAAAAGTCCCTTATAAAACCATCAGATCTCATGAGAACTCACTCACTATCATGAGAACAGGATGGGAGAAACCGCCCCCATGATTCAATTATCTCCACCTGATCCCTCCTATGACACGTGGGGATTATGGGAACTACAATTCAAGATGAGATTTGGATGGGCACACAGCTCAACCATATCACTGGGTATATACCCAAAGGAATATAAATCATTCTGTTA
Source organism: Gorilla gorilla gorilla (assembly GCF_029281585.2). Taxonomy (NCBI): domain Eukaryota; kingdom Metazoa; phylum Chordata; class Mammalia; order Primates; family Hominidae; genus Gorilla; species Gorilla gorilla. Next base: position 236,652,292 of record NC_073224.2, read on the forward strand.
TAAAGACACATGCATGCATATGTTCATTGTAGCAGTATTTAGAATAGCAAAGACATGGAATCAACCCAAGTGCCCATCAATGATGGACTGGATAAAGAAAATGCATTAAATATACACCATGGAATACTATGCAGCCATAAAAAAGCATGAAATCATGTCTTTTGCAGGAACATGGGTGGAGCTGGAGGCCATTATCCTTAGCAAACTAACACAGAAACAAAACACCACTTGTTCTCACGTGTAAGTATGAGCTAAATGATGAGAGCACATGGACACACAGAAGGGAACAACACACGCTGGGGCCTTTTAGAGGGTGGAAGGTGGGAAAAGGGGGAGGATCAGGAAAAATAATGGATGGGTACTAGACTTAATCACTGGGTGACTACATAATCTGTACAACAAACCCCCATGACATCAGTTTATCTAAGTAACAAACCTGCACATGCACCCTGAACTTAAAGTACAAGTTTTTATTTCCAAGGCAAATGTAAACAAGCTTTCTATAAGATGCATTATAATCAGGTTATTTTAGTGAATGGCAGCATATGACAGAGAAACACTGAGAATGTATCATTGGAGCACGCTTCTTCCTTTATGGACTCACAACACACAGGTGCTCATAAGCAGGTATAAAGGTAAATGTAAGCAAGCTTTTTAAATGATTTATTGTAAGCTGTTTTCTTTTCATGAATTAAACTCTTTGACACACACAGAAAACATGCTTGTTTTTGGCCAGGCGGGGTGGCTCACGTCTGTAATCCCAGCATTTTGGGAGGCTGAGGCGGGCAGATCACAAGGTCAGGAGTTCGAGACCAGCCTAGCCAACATGGTGAAACCCCATCTCTATTAAAAATACAAAAATTAGCCAGGTGTGATGGTGCATGCCTGTAATCCTAGCTACTTGGTAGGCTGAGCCAGGAGAATCACTTGAACCCAGGAGGGGGAAGTTGCAGTGATCTGAGATCGCACCACTGCACTCCAGCAGGGGCAACAAGAACGAAACTCCGTCTCAAAAAAAAAAAAATGCTTGTTTTTGACAATGTGTCATTTTTTACATTTGTATCCAACATCCTTCTGAGGTCCATGCCATCCCCATCTTATGAGTGGGAAACCGCACCTCACAGGAAGGGCATCATTGGGCCAAGGTTCCGGGCAAGTAGGTGAAGGTGCCACGACTCTACATGCTCCAGGGTGGTACCTTCTCTCGCCCCATCCCTGGCTCCTTCTCCCAGGAGAGCTCAGGGCAAAAAGCAGGCTGAGGTTGGTACCACAGGGACCCTCCGCAGGTACTTGATGGCTGATGGGTGGTGTTGAAGGCTGGACAGTCAGCATGATCCTGATGAATTTAATTTTTTTAAAAAAAGGTATCTCTGTCTGATTCCTAATTGCATCTGGGCAACTCACCAGGAACCCAGGCACAGGCTCCCTCCTTACATGCTCACGGCCCTTTCACCACCGCAGAACCCTGGCCCGGGGCTGCTTTAACTCATTGCACAAGCAGAGTAGCCTCCCCATTACTTTTAAAAATGAGTTATTCAAAGTATTTAGGGAAAGTGTTGGAGCCTGGCAGAGGGCATTCTGAAACGCCACATGGTGTGCCATCCAACAGAGACCCCTCCCCAGGGTGACACTATGATACTGATGCACCATGACCAGAGGAGAGACCACCCGAGCCAGGGGCCCTCCCATCCACCCCAGGGGAGCTGTCCCATCCCCGACCCCTCACAGCACCTTTGCTCAGCCCATCCCCAAGCCTGGGCCACCTGTCCTGGAGCCTGGAGCACCTATCCCCAAGCCTGGGCCACCTGTTCCCAAGCCTGGGAAACCTGTCCCTAAGCCTAGGCCACCTATTTCTGAGCCTGGGCCACCTGTCCCCAAGCTAAGCCACCTGTTTCTGAGCCTGGGGCACCTGTTCCCCCTGCCTGGGGCATCTGTCTCCAAGCCTGGGCCACCTGTTTCTGAGCCTGGACCACTTGTCCCCAAGGCTGGGACACCTGTTCCTGAGCCTGGGTCACCTGTACCCATGTCTGGTGCTCCTGTCCCCAGCCTGGATCACCTGTCCCCAAGCCTGGGCCACCTGTTTCTGAGCCTGGGGCACCTGTCCCCACCTCTCTCACTGACAGACACCACCCATCCCTGCAGACTGGATCAAGCCACGCATTGCAGGAAACCCTCCTCTGAGCCTCCGCAGTAACTTCCAGCCCACTTAAGAGTCCAAACCCAAACCCCAGCCACCTCCTCTACTGGGAGGCAGACGCATAGCAGAGTCCAGATGTGTGCGCTGATCCCTCATGAAGAAGCACCAGGACACATGGGTCCGGAGGCCAGGGCAACCCACAATTCAGGTTGCATGAGAGAGGCCGACATGGGGACTTGAACATGCTCCCCACACAAGGCACAGCCCCGCCTTCCCTCACCTCCATGTACAGGGGAACCCCTCCCTTACCCCCACACGAGGCACCCCAGGGATTGTGGTGGGCAGAATTCTAAAGCCAGCCCCCAAGCCCCACACCCTCATATGGTGGCCCCCTCAAGTGCAGGGAGACCCGGGAGGCGAGGGGGCATCACCCCCAGGATTATGTCACGTCACACGGCCACAGGGATGTGTGAGGATGTCATCAGGTCCCTAATCAACGGAGTGCTTCAAAGGGAGGGTGTCCTGCTTGGGCCTGCGCTAATCAGGGGAACTCTTAAAAGGGAGTCTAGAGGCTTGAGACAGAAGTCAGAGAGATGTGCCCTGCTGGCCTAGAAGAAAGCAAAAACCCCACTGCGAGCTGTCCATGGTGGCCTCATGGCAAGGATGTGCAGGCAGTCTCCAGGGTGGACGGCAGCCCTCTCCAACAGCCAGCAAGAAGAGGGACCTTAGCACTACAGCCCTGAGGAACTGAATTCTGCCAACAACCTGAACAAGGCTGGAAGAAAACTCCGAACTCCAGAGAGGAGCACAGGCCCAGCCAGCACCCAGATGGCCGCCTGAGGAACCTCCCACCCAGACTCCTAACACACCATGCCCCAGGAGCATCCACGGGGGTGACAGTGACGTAGGCCACAAATGGGTGGCGATTTGCCCCAGGCATAGACAGGCTCAGGGGTGCCTCAGCCTGCACCCCATCCCAGGAGCCAAGAGAGTGAATTTTTATCAAGATACAGCACGATACTGCAAAGGCGTCCTTTAAAAAGGTGACCTGTGCTTTCACCCAGGATGTCAACTTCTGCTTCGTAAAGTGTGTTCATCACTTCCGAACCTCAAACAAGAAGTCAGCTTTAGGGTCTGAATGAAAAACAATCTTGGGGTGGGTGAGTGCACCTTGCCTCACAGGGACACTTTGCTTCTACCCGTCATGGCGGGGAAAGTCACGGAGACTCCAGGGACCCAGGTCGGGGACGCTTTCTGCCATTGCATTTCTCTGCCTGGAGTGGCACCAGAAGTTTCTGGAAAGTGATCTGAACCAACATTCAATCCAAAGACACATCAGAAGACTCCACTGGCCCCTCCGACACAGCGTGGGTAATTGACAGGAGTTCTTCCACCACAAACTGCTTTAAAACTCAGAGCTGCAGTGATTTCAGGCCCTGAAGTTCAAATCGTACAGTGATGAATACATCTGAGCAGCCCCTGTGAAAGAGCTGGAGGGTTCGCTATGTTTTTAAATACATATATATATATATATATGACAGACAAAGCTCCCAGTGGGACCACAACTGTAAGAACAGTGAACACTCTAGCTGGGTGTGGTGGTGCCTGTAGTCCCAGCACTTTGGGAGGCTGAGGCAGGAGGATCGCTTGAGCCCAGGAGTTTGAGGCTGCAGTGAGCTGTGATGGCACCACTGCACTCCAGCCTGGGTGACAGAGCGAAACCCTATCTATAAACTCTCTCTCTCCTCTCTCTCTCTCTCTCTGTCTATATATATATATATGAGAAAGAGAGAGATACAGGGTCTCACTCTGTTGCCCAAGCTGGAGTGCATTGGCACCATCTGGGCTCACTGCAACCTCCACCTCTCAGACTCAAATGATCCTCCCACCTCAGCCTCCCAAGTAGCTGGGACCACAGGCGTGCACCACCACATCTGGCTTTTTTTTTTTTTTTTTTTTTTTGATAGAGACGGGGACTCACCATGTTGCCCAGGTTGGGATTACAGGCACGAGCCACCTCTTCTGGCCTATATATATATCGATATATATCTTTATATAGATATAGATATACATATAGATATAGACATAGATTTTTTTTTTTTTAAAGATAGGCTTTCACTCTGTCACCCAGGCTGGAGTGCCGTGGTGCCATCACAGCTCACTGCAGCCTCAAACTCCTGGGCTCAAGCGATCCTCCTACCTCAGCCTCCCAAAGTGCTGGGACTACAGGCACCACCACACCCAGCTAGAGTGTTCACTGTTCTTACAGTTGTGGTCCCATTGGGAGCTTTGTCTGTCCTGTTTTACAGGACCATTCTGCAAAGCCCCAGAAGATACAGTAAAGGTGAAAGTGGGGCCGCTAGGCACCGGCCAGGGATGGGAAGAGGCCGGGGCAGGGACCTGACCTCCACCTGTGACCCTGCTGGAGCAATATATGGTTTAAATATGAGCTCACATCCTATGAAGGAAGGGACGTCATTTTAAATGGTTTTTTTTAATTGCTGTTGTTTTGTGGAAGGTTTTTTTGTTTGCTTTTTAATAAACCATGGAGCAGTTTCTCATTCTTACAAGGTCTTTGGGCAGCTCAGAGGTTTAACTGCTTTAGGCCAAACGTGCGAGCACTGGGAGTAGGCACAGGCGAAGCCACCAGGGTGTAGGAAGCTGAACGCTGCTCAGCAAGGAAAATGTAACAATTAGCCTCCATGGCAGAAGTGGGAACAAAAGTTAAAGGTCAGCAATGTGGAGCCTTCCTCTCTCCCCCATCCTTCTGGACGTCTCGGAACTGGTGTTCCCTGATCATACAAGGGCCTCAGATCCCCTGACCGCGGTAACGCGCCGGCTCACGGGTGCTTCCCCAGCCTCAAGCTCATGACTTTGTCCTGGTGGGTAGCCCCCCAAAAAAAACACAAATGCAGTCCCTCCGGCAGTTTAGATGGGAGAGACCAAGGTGTTCTTTCTCTGTGACACCTGGCCAGGAGTCCATTGCAGGGCCAGCTCTCGGAGCTGTAGTCAAACAGCTTCATTCAGACAAGCCAGAAGAGGGGCTGGGGTGTCTCTGTCTCGCAGGCAGCTTCCCTGAAACCCATTTCCAAACAAGAAGGGAAGAATCACTTTCTAATAAAAGAAGAGCAGAATTGGCCACTCTGGTTTCATTGAGAGGTTGTTCAGCAAGACTTCCTCTTCTTGAGGGATGGTTCTGGCCGGAAAATGTCATAACAACAAAAATAGCTAACATTTATTGAGGGCAGATGGTGTGCCCAGTACTTCACGGATATGACTTAATTGGAATCCTTACTTTAAACCTCAGGATAAAGTGCTCTTTCTTTCTTCATTTCACAGCCAAAGAAACAGGCTTGGGTAGCTGGTGTGACCTCTTCAAGTCCCCACGGCTTTACAAGAGGACAGGAGCACAGGTGGCTGATGCCAAAGGGGCAGCCCTTATCCCTGTCTTTCCTGGAGAGAAGCAAGTCTTTTTATTATTATATTATCCTCATTACAAAAATAATATGTTTTAGATCATTTTTAAAAGAGGTGTAGCCGGGCACAGTGGCTCATGCCTGTAATAGTAGCACTTTGGGAGGCCAAGGCGGGGGTGGATCACTTCAGGTCAGGAGTTCGAGACCAGCCTGGGCAATGTGGTGAAACCCCGTCTCTCCTAAAAATACAAAAATTAGCCAGGAGTGGTGGTACGCACCAGTAATCCCAGCTACTCAGGAGGCTGAGGCAGGAGGATCATTTGAACCCAGAGGCAGAGGTTGCAGTGAGCCGAGATCTCGCTATTGCACTCCAGCCTGGGCAATAAAGCAAGACTCCGTCTCAAAATAAATAAATAAAAGAGATGTAAAAACGCCTTCAGCTCATACACCTTGCCACCGTCCAGCTATAATACCCCTGTAATAATCATGATGATGTCTGAGAGTCGATAAACTATATTTTCTATAGTTTTTTTAATAAAAATGGGACTGAACACTGTATACATTCTTTTTGTTCCTGGTCTTCTTTTTCCCGTGATCCAGGTGGTTTTACCCCCCACGGTCTCTTCCTCTTCCTCCTCCCTCTTGCTTGCCGCCCTCTCGTTGTGGGGAAACTGCAGATTGTTTTCTTCACCATGTCCCCTCCTGCTGGGACCTCGGAAGCTGCTGCCATTCAGTGAGCCACTGTCTGTGGTTGCCATGGGAAGGGATGCTAGGAGTTCAAGTTTCTGGAGCCTCAACCACATTGGCAGGAACCGCCTCACCCAGACAGCTCCCCCAGCTCAGAGACCCCAAGCCTCGGGGTCCGAGAGCCACCCAGAGCGGAGGCAGAGAGGAAGTTGGAATCAAAACCCCATAAGCCCGTCTCTTCCCTATACCAGTGCTTCAACCCATGGAGCTGACAAACAATCTTAAAACAGGAATTTTAAAAATAAAGAAAGCAAGAAGGGGAAGAGAAGCCAAGCAGTGGGAAAGATCCACACCCCTCAACAGGAGTCACTCTCTGTCCGAAGCCTGCTCTGCCAGCCATCCTGGCTTTACTCCTGGAATGCCATCACTGGCTTGGCTTTACAAGGGCCGCCATGGCAAAGCACCACAGCCCGGCGGCTTAAACACGGACACTTACTGCCCCACAGTCCTGCAGGCTGGAAGTGAGATCAAGGCACGGGCAGGTTGGTTTCTCCTGAGGCCTCTCTCCTTGGCTTGTGGATGCCATCTTCTCCCTGTACCCACAGGGTCGTCCCTCTGTGTGTGTCTGTGTCTCCATCCCCTCTTCTTATAAGGACACAATCATAATGGGTTAGGGCCCACCCTAATGATCCCATTTTAACTTAATTCCGAAAAAACTATAAATACAGTCATACTCTGACATTCTGATTATTAGGACTTCAACATACAAATTGGGTAGGGGACTCTATTGACAGTTTGGACACACACGCACACACACATCTCTTATTGCCACAACTGAAAATAGCTCCAAACATTGCCAAATGTCTCCTGGGAGGAGGGCTTACAACACCACCCCCTCCCTGAGAGCCATCGCCTAGACCTGAAAGGAAAGGAAGACCCACAGAGGATGCTGTGGCCTCCCCAAGCCCCACAAGACTCCAGACAGAAGAGGAACTTGGCCGCTGGCTCACGCCAGGCTGGCCTCATTCACCACCCTGTGGGGAAATCTAGGCATGTGGCTTCAACAGTGCAAAGGAACACTGCCAGGTCCCCAGGTCCCCGCACGCCTGCTGAATCTGTGATCCCATCACAGAGATGGAGCACCTGGATGCATCAGCGATGCTGACTTGCAAAGCTGCACAAAGCCGTGGCCACCAAGCTCAGCTCCCTCACTTCCTGAAAGTGCAGAGACAGGGAACCACTTGCCCAAGGTCACACAGAGTTCCAACTGACAGGACTGCAGCCTGGTCTCCTGGCGCTCGGCCCAGTGCTCTCCAAATGGCCACAGGCTCTGGGTACCCAGGCAGACCCTGGCATAGACAACTCCCCTCTGGGGTCTCAGCAAAATCCCCAGCAGGCACCCTGGCCAGACTGAGAGCCAGAAGGGGCCTGCCTGGACTCTGGGGAAAGATTTCCCAGGAGGGACCCCAGGAGAAGGGCTTGAAAACTCCCCCCACCCACCCACAAGGAATGAGCAGCCCGACCCACTGCCTGTGAGGGTCCCCGCTCTCCCAGATGCAGCGTTTCCCTCCTGCCCGCACACCCCTTGGAAGGTACAGCCCTTCCTGCCGGAGGCCCCCAGGGCCCCTCACCTCATTCTTCCACACATCCTCCTCCCCCTCCTGGCCACTCTGCCAGGCCATCGAACGGGAGAGGGAAATTAAATCTGAGCCTTGATTTTGTGAGGAAAATAATGAAAGTGCCCAAGGTGAAGTGAATCAAGAAAAATGATACAAGTGACTGGTTAAAATAAATGTTATTAAAGGAACAGGGAGGGAGAGGCTTGGGTGAATGTCCAGGTGGGGAAAGAGATGACAAATTTCACATCTTGTGATCAAAGCTCCATTTCTCTTCACGTGCAGTTCCCAGGCTGTGAACGCTTGGGCCCAGCCAACCCTTCCAAAGCCAACAGCTCAAAGCCAGCAACTCAAGGACCATGCTGGAGAAACATGGTCCCTAACAGATTCAGTGGCTCCCAAGACACATCGGCCCCAGTGAGCATCAGATCACAAAGGTGTGAGCCGGGCTTGTAAACATATGCAGGCCTTGGGCCAGAAGCCCAACAGGGTTGGAATGCACGCTGCCTCTCCTTTCTAATCCTTTTGAGCTGCTTTTGCTAGGAATGTGCCACTTCCAGCGGGCTCTTCAGCTTGTCTGCTGAGCAGTGAGTCTTGTTAGAGGCAGCTGGGACACTGGTGAATCATAAGCCTGATTTGAAGGGACTGGATGTCCAGGCTCTGTGATTCCCAAACTCCTGCCACCTACAGCCCTGCTGAGAACTCCCTTCAGCTCAGAGCCTTCCCTGTAGATCAACCCTGCAGGCCTTGGGAAGGGAATCTAAGTGAGATGGCTTCTCCATCCCCTCTGCCTTCTTCCTGCCTGGGATGTGTATGCAGTACCTGGAAGCAGTGCAGCCATTCTGCAGCCTTGAAGATTAAATGCACCTGCTACGGAGGGCAGGACAAGGGAAGGGGCCTGGGTTGTGTCTCAGCCCTGCACCACTTTCCTCTGAACATCTTGTCACAAAGATTTAGGGACAGCAAAGAGGAGGGGAGAGAGGACAGCCGGGACATAAAAGTGACACCAACGGCAAGGAGGGAAAAGAGTCCGACACTTCAAAATGGTCTTCCGGGGTATGGGCAAGAAGCCACAGAGTTTGTCCTGTTTTCTGAGTGGCTGATGCCTTATCATTCTTCAGGTCTCAGATCAAAACACTTGATTGGAGAAACCCACGCTGATAACCCCAGCTAAAATACCCACTGTCACCCTCCCCAAGACCCTGCACACTCTGTGAGGTGGGCAACTCTTCATCTGTCTCACCACTCCAGATAGATGATGGATGGATGGATGTAGGGTGGATGAGAGAAGGATGGGCAGATGATGGATGGATGGATGATATGGATGGTTTGGCTGTGTCCCCACCCAAATCTCACCTTGAATTGTAGTTCCCATAATTCCCACATGTCGTGGGAGGGACCCAGTGGGAGGTAACTGAATCACGGGGGAAGTTACCTTCATGCTGTTCTCATGATATTGAGCTCTCATGAGATCTGATGGTTTTATAAGAGGCTTTTCCCCCTTTGACTCAGCACTTCTTCTTGCTGCCGCCATGTGAAGAAGGACATGTTTGCTTCCCCTTCCACCATGATTGTAAGTCTCCTGAGGCTTCCTCAGCCATGCTGAACTGTGAGTCAATTAAACCCCTTTCCTTTATGAAGTACCCAGTCTCGGGTATGTCTTCATTAGCAGCATGAGAGCAGACTCACACAGATGAATTAATAAATGCCCAGGGATCTTCCTCATGGACCACAGTGCCCTTCAAACACAAACTTGTTTAAATAAAATGTAGTGATTGTTTAATTTGGAGCAACAAGGCAGAAAAATCTATCTAAACCATGAAGACTGTCACAGAGAGGAAGGCACCGCAAACACTCACGCAGGTCAGACCAGACTTTGGCAAATCGCCGGTCCTGTCTGTGCCTATTTCTCAAGGGGGCTTCACGGGATGTTCCAAGGGGGCTCCTTGGCCTATAAAATCAAATGGTTTTGTGGCCAAGTTCAAGAAAGCCATATTTTCCAAAACCTACAGCTCAGAAAAGCTGATCACTCTGAGACTCCAAGGAATGGGAGCTTCTGGCTGCAAATCCTTGAAACACAAGAAAGAAATAGCTGCTGGACTTGGAGTAGGCTGGGGTTCTGGACGGGGCTCCCCAGCATCCCTCCAGAGTGGGAAGCAATTGAGCTGAAGGTTGGTTCTGAGAGAGAGGGCCCTTCCAGGAGAGCTGGTGGGGGCTACATTCAGTTGTCAGGGGACCCAGAACTGCAGGATGGTGTTCCACGGCCTCCACCAGGCTGCAAGATGTACATGGCCCTTGTTATAGGCCGGAGCCATGAGTCTCCGCCACAGGCACAGCCTTCCTGGGCAAATGCCTCCCTGATGGTGTCGGGAGAAAGGGAACTTCATTACACAGATTATTAAAACATAAATATGAGCTTGGAAATCTAATAATAGCTGGTTTACATGCTAACGAGCCCTCAAAGCAGCAAGTTCAAGGTCTCTCCATGACCAAGCAGAGCACCAAGAGGGCCTGGGGCTCATGGCAGGGGAGCTCTTGTCTCTTGCTTTGTCACTTACCCCGCTAGGTAGGCTTCACCCCACAAAACAGATACATGGATAACAAATGACATTTCTGCTAGGTAAATCTGATTTTCCTATGACATTCATAATTAAAAACAAGGACATGTTCCCATAGAAAAGAAAAAACCCCACTGACTGTTAGTGGGAAGGGCTAAGGACTGGCTCCTTCTTCAGCATGGTGAGTGAGTAGCGCCACATGTGCTGCCAGGGCTGGGGGCAGCTCTACACACTCAGTGGACAGTAGACACGCGTCCTGCAGCAGCTGGCCCCGGGCCGTGCCCTGGCGGGACCTCACGACATCTTAATTGAACTGGATTGGAGCAGCTGTCTTAGCAAGCCCCGCGAGCCTGTTTACAGCGCTCACCCTTCTGACCCCATTACCCACCCACTCCAGCTCTCAAAAGCCCCTCCACTTTTGACCTTCAGATCCCACAGCCAGTCATCAGCAAAATCCCCTGTACCTCCAAGCACTCCTCTAGAGGGTCCCTTCACCCACTGGCTCTAGCAGGGCCCCGGCTCTCTCCCCCATGGTGCATGCCTCCCCTGCTCTGTCTTAGCGGGGGGCCGCTTTCCCTCCCACGGCCTCGGCCCACAGAGCTGAAGCTGGGTGGGTGGCCTTCTGCTTTTTACGGTGGCTTTCAGGCTACACTGGTGAGCTTCTGCTCACTGTCTAACAAATGACCAAAAAACAGTGGCACTAAAGCTACACACCACAGTCACAATGGTTCCTTCCCACGAATCTCGGGTTGTCTGGGTGAATTTTCTGGGCCCTGCTAGTCCCGGCTGGGCTCTCTCATGTGTCATGCTCCCCAGGCTGGTGGGTTAGCAGCTGGATAATCTCGCTGGGCTTCCTCACCCATTCTGCATGCAGCAGACCATCGGCCAGGGCTCCCCAGTTCTCCCCCGGGCAGCATCTCACCTTCTAGCAGGCTGGCTTGGGCCTGTGCCCGTGGGAGCCTTGGGACTCCAGGCCCAGCAAAAGGACAAGCCCCAGTGGACATGGGCTTTCTAGCCTTCGACTCTAATGTCCCACTGGTCAAAGTGAGGTACGCAGCCAAGCCCAGAGTCTGTGTGGGACCCCGCCCCACCAAGAGCAGAGACACAGGGCGGGAGTGGGGTCATTTTTGCCAACAGTCTATGCACAGACCCCGTACCCTCCCTCCACAGTCAAAGCCTCCTTTCTGAGTCCCATGTCAGTGGGTGTGGTGGCCCCCGTCCCCTTTGCCAAGTCCCCCTCCAGCCCTGGTTCCTAGAAGACTCAGCTTCTGTCACTCACGCCCTGCCCCCGTCCCACTCCCACCCAGTCATGGGGAGTCTGACTCCTCTCAGCCCCTCCCCCACTTCGGCCCTCACCGAGCATTGGCTGAACTCCTCCCCCATGTCCACGCAATGTCAGACACCCTCACAACCACCGCTGCCATCCTCCCGGCCCCTCCCTGGGCCACGCCGACTGCCACAGCCCTTCCCCCCAACCCCTGTGGCCCTCCCTGCACTCCTGCCACCGACTCCCACCCCTCCAACAGCTCCTCAGCCCCCCTCGCCTTTGCTTCATCTTTAGAGGTCTCCTTGCAAGACCCTCATGCCCTGTCGCTTTGGCAGCCTGCAAAGCTCCAGTCCCAGGGACAGTCGCCCGTCCCCCAACTCGCAGCACCCGCATCCTTCGGCTCAACAAGGATGAGGAACAGCTCATGTCATCGGCCTCACTTTACATTCAGCCCATGTATCTCAAGGGGGCCCCTCATCCTCCCTGCTGGCCCGGCCCCCAGCCCCTCCACACGCTGGTCTCCTGAGTGGTGGCATCATGTCACTGTCTCAAATGGGAGTTTCCAGGAGATTCCACAACCCACCTCAGTGCCCATGCCTTCCACCTTCTCCCTTGTCACCCCAGGGGCCAGTCCAGGCCCCCCTCCAGTGCCAGCCCTCCCCCTGTGCACTAAGTTCACCCCCTCGCCCCTGCCCAGGCCATCACCCCAGCAAGCCTGCTTCCGTCTGCTCCCTCGTGGGATAGTCCCTCTGCCATGCCATCCCCGCAACACACAAAACTCACCTGCTGCTCTTTTTCCCCTTAACTGATAAGCACACAGCACACAATGCACAAGGCACAGCTCCCTCCTGGCTTCCCCTGTTCCCCCACTCCCCTCTACAGAGAAAAGGCTCATAAGAGCCATCCACGCCTATGATCTCCACTCCCTCTCCCGCCACCGTCTCTTGCGCCCACTCACTCTGAGCATGACCTCCACGCTGCCACCCAACTTCTTGGCCAAGGTCGTCAGTTACCTCCACGCTGCTGACGACGGTGGCCCACGCCAGGCTCTCAGCAGCAGCCCGCAGCCGCGTGATGGCTCCTGTCCGCTGGGTGTGCTTTCCTCCCGGGTCCTCCAAGACGTCACACCTTTCTGCTTTGCCATGCACTTCTCTGGTCACTCCTTTGCTCAGGGTCACTGCGTGTGGCCACACAGGTGGGCCCTGCACAGTTCCAGGGGTGCGATTCACATGGCCTGCGAGGTGAATGGTGACCCCGTAGTCAGGGGACGTGGCTGCTTTGCCCTTGTGGATCCCACTCCTCCCCTGCCTCCTAACAGTGGGGCCCAGGTTTTCATTCTGGGATCTCTCCCTCTCTGCCCACTCACCCCTGGTGAGCGCGTCCAGCCTCAGCCCTACACTCAAATCTCCCAAAAGCACGTTTTCCATCTGTGATCTTTCCTCCAAATGTCAGGTCCACTTTTCCTAAAGATTCCCCAGTAGCGCCACTGGGATGTCCAATAAGCATTGCATATTACCGCGTCCAAATCCACATTCCCCAGAGCTGTCCCCAGCCATCTCTCAGCTCAGCGGCAACTCCATCTTCCAGTCCCTCCAGCCCAAAACGATGAAATCAGACCACGTTACTCCTCTGCTCAAAACCCTCACATGGCTCCTGGCTCACACAGAGCAAGAGCCAAGGTCACCAGAGCCGCCCTCCAGGCCCTCGGGACGCGGCTTCAGCGTCCCTCGCTTTCCTCTCCCTGGCTCCGCTCCGGGGCCTCCTGTCTGCTCCTGGAGACTGGCCATGTGTTTCTGCCCATAGTCATTTATTCTCACACTGCGATAAAGATACCACCCGAGACTGGTAATTTATAAAAGAAAGATGTTTAATTGACAGTTCTGCATGGCTGAGGAGGCCTCAGGAAACTTACAATCATGGCAGAAGGCAAAGAAGAAACAAGCACCTTCTTCACAAGGCAGCAGAAAAGACCGCAAAGCCGAAACCGCCATTTATAAAACCATGAGATCTCGTGAGAACTCACTCACTATCACGAGAACAGCATTGGGGAAACCGCCCCTGTGGTCCAATCACCTTCCACCAGGTCCCTCCCTCCACACGCGGGGATGATGGGGATTACAATTGGAGATGAGATTCGGGTGAGGACACAGCCACACCCTCTCAGTGCCTCAGGGCACTTGCACTTGCTGTGCGTCTGGCTGGAGTGCTCTTTCCCCGCTGTCTGCAGGGCTCCTCCCTCCCCTCCTCCAGGTCTGCACCTATTCCTCGCCCTCTCAGGAGGCCTTCCCTGGTCACCTGCTTCCAATCGCGGCTCTCCTCTCCGTTTGCCTCATCCCTTATGCCTTCTCCACAGTACTCAGCCTCAAACAGAAACATATTTTACTTTTTAAAATACTGTTGCTAACTCCACTGGTATGCCAGCTCCACGAGGGCAGGGCTTTGTCTGCTTTGCTGACCATGGCACCCTAGACAGCCGTGCCTGGCACCCAGTAAGCGCTCAGTAGATCTTTTTGAGTGAATAATTAACATCTAAATGAAGACTTATGCTAAAGGCACAGTGGCAGCGTCCCTCCCTTCCCCAGGGCAGCCATCTCTCCAGGTGCTGCAGGTCGTCTGCCTTAACTGGCTCTTCTCTTCTGGCAGGCTTCCCCTCAAATTCCTGGGAGCAGCCCCGGCTACCAAAGGCATCTGGCGCTGAGTCCCCAGGGTAAACCCTGGAGTGTCTGTCAGTGCCCCAGCAAGGATGCCAAGCCTTAAAGGAGAGCCCTGGAACTATTCCTGCTCTGGGAGTCTGGGCCTGGGGGAGTGTGTATGTGGGGGCATGCCTCTGTGTGTGTGCCCATTCATGTAGGTGCATGTATGTGGTTGTGCATGTATGCATGTGTGTGTACATGTGTGCCGTGTGTGCGTGTGTGCATGTACATCTGTGCATATGTGCATACATGTGTGCTCTATATAAGCATGTGCATGCTTTGTGTGTGTGAGCACGCATGTATTTGCATGTATGGTTGTGCATGCGTGTACATGTGTGCCGTGTGTGTATGCTTATTGTGTGTGCACATGCATATATGTGCACACATGCACTGTATAAGTGCATGTGTGCTTACGTGCGTGCATGTATGTATGTGTATGTGGTTGTGCATGTGTGTACATGTGTGCCCTGCATCAGTGTGTGCCTGCTTATGCATGTGTGCACATGCATGTATGAGCATATGTGTGGTGGTGCATGTGTGTGTACATGTATGCCCTGGGTGTGTGCATGCTTATGTGTGTGTGATTGTGCATGTGTGCCCTGGGTGTGTGTGATGTGTGCACGTGTGTGCACATGTGAGAGTGTGGGAGGCTGCTGGGAGGCAGCTTACTCCCAAACTCATACTGTCCTCAGGCCATCTCACACCCCTGAGGGGAGAAGGGGGACCTGGGTGTCCCTGTCCTGAAACAGATCTGGAAGTCACCTTCCACTGGGGCGATGAGAGTGAAGGGCAGCACCCACCCTGCTCTGGCCACACCCCTGAGTCAGGACCCACTGCCTGCTCAGCACACAGTTCTCCTCCAGGGGACAATTCCCTTTGCTTGAGGCTTTCTCTCTCTCTCTCTCTCTCTCTCTCTCTTTTTTTTTTTTGAGGCAGGGCCTTGCTCCATCACCCAGGCTGGAGTGCAGTGGCACGATCTTGGCTCACTGCAGCCTCGTCTGCTGGGTTCAAGCAATTCTCTGGGATCACAGGTATGTGCCACCATGCCCAGCTAATTTTTGTATTTTTAGTAGAGATGGGGTTTTACCATGTTGGCCAGGCTGGTGTCAAACTCCTGACCTCAAGTGATGATCCACCTGTCTCAGCCTCCCAAAGTGCTGGGATTACAGGCGTGAGCCACTGCGCCCGGCTTTGAGACTTTCTCTTTCTGAAGATAAATATCTGCTGACCTCACAACCGATGATGCCCCTCCCCCACCCACACCACCCACTTGCCCCATCTGCTCACTGCACATGGGGACCAGAGCCCCAATTCCCAAACTCCCCTCAGACAGAAACAACTGGGACTGGCAGCTTCTGGGGAGCAAAGCTCAGCTCACTCTGCCTTTTCACCCTTGTTTTAAGGTCAAAAGGAGAAAAATCGCTCCTCAGTTCTATGTTTCACCTGTAACTAACCCTGGAACTAAATTAGTAGGTATTTTCTGCTTTATTTGGGTACAGTCAAGCTGGGTGATCAGGCCCCACAGCCACCGATCTCCCAGGATGTCAAACGTTATGGGCTGCTCCATATTCACTCTCCAAGTCCCTCTAGACACCATGGGAAATATGGTCCCTGACCATGCTGAAGTCCCCATAGACACCGTGGGGAATATGGTCCCCGAGCATGCTGGAGTCCCCCCAGAAACTGTGGGGAATATGGTCCCCGACCGTGCTGGAGCCGCCCTAGACACTGTAGGGAATATGGTCCCCAACCGTGCTGGAACTGCACTAGACACTGTGGGGAATATGGTCCCCAACCGTGCTGGAATCCCCATAGACATTGTGGGGAATAGGGTCCCCGACCGGGCTGTAGTCCCAATAGACACTGTGGGGAATATGGTCCCTGACCGTGCTAGAGTCCCCCTAGACACTGTGGGGAATATGAACCCCGACCGTGCTGGAGTCTCAAATGTCCAGTCAGCCCTGTGCACAGGAGTCCCTGAGCTGCAGTGGAAGACACATTCTTTGCACAAGGAATTGTTCTGGACATCTAGTAAGAGTAGAGAACTTGACAGGGCACAGTGGTGCATGCCTGTGATCTCAGGACTTTGGGAGGCCAATGAGAGAGGATTGCTTGAGCCCAGGAGTTTGAGGCCAGCTAGGGCAACAAAGTGAGACCCTGTCTCAATCAATCAATCAATCAATCAATAATTTTTAAAAGAATAGAGAATTTACCTTTGGTTGAATTCTTGATAGTACAGCAGAGTGGTCATCTACACAAACTCTGGATCCAAAATACTGTGGCCAAAATCCGAGCTCCCCCACTTACTCTGTGTGACCTTAGGTAAGTTTCTCCACCCCTCTGTTCCTCACCTTCCCAATCTGTAAAATGGGTGACAATAATGAGCACCAACTGATATAGTTTGGATGTGTGTCCCCTACAAATCCCATGTTGAAATGTGACCTCCAGTGTTGGAGATGGGCCTGGTGGGAGGTGTATGGGTCGTGGGGACAGATCCCTCATGAATGGCTTGCTGCTGTCCTCACAATAACAAGTGAGTCCTCTGTCTATGAGTTCATGTGAGACCTGGTTGTTCAAAAACAGCCTGGCACCTCCCTCCTGTCTCTTGATCCTTCTCCCACCATGTGATATGCCAGCCCCCTCTTCACCTTCTGCAATGACTGTAACCTCCCTGAGGCCTCACCAGGAGCAATACTGTAACCTCCCTGAGGCCTCTCCCTGTGCAGCCTGCAGAACCATCAGCCAAAATAAACCTCTTTTCTTTATAAGTTACCATGCCTCAGGGATTCCTTTATAGCAACACAAACAGACTAACACATCTACCTTCTAGGGTATTGTTAGGAGCCAATGAGTTAACACCTATAAAGCTTCTCTGTGCTTAGCACAATGACAGACTTGCACCTATTCTTTTAGAAACCTAGAAAGAAACAGATCAGGTGTTGGATCAGGTACCAGGTGATCACATTTTCCAACTAGTTTGGAGCCTCAGGTCTAGTATTCTCCAACCTCATGAGTCATTCACTAGGACTTTCAACCCAAACCTCTACAGAGTAATGACCAGCAGGAAAAAGAAGCAGCTGCTAAGTGCTGGTTCCTTTTTGATCTTTATTTAAAGGAGGATTAGGAAATCCTGCAGAACTGAAAAGCCTGAAGTGAGGCTATGGTAAGGACAGAATTTTTTTAAGCGAGCAGATCAAAGAGGGAGGTAGCTCCTGGTGCTCCCAACATCTGAAGCCATTCTTTTAATCACGCTTCAGACTGCCTGGAGGTTGGTGGGACGACGGTGTGGTTCACCATCCCCAAGCCTGTGTGCTTTCCAGGCAATGAACCACAGAGCTTGATCTTTTTTCCCTACACACCAGGAAAAGGAAAAGAAGGTAGCTTTTGTTAAGCCTCATGCATGGCCAGCAAGTTGCCCGTGTCACCTCATTAATCCCATGACAACCCTATGGGGTGAAAAATGTTATGCCCTTGTTGGAAACGAAGGAGCCAGGCCTCAGAGAGACTCTGTCACTTGTTCAAGGTTATACAAGACAAATGGGAAGTGAGAGTCACCTCAAGGTCCACTCCCCACACAGGATCTTCCCACTGCCCCCTGGGAAATAGCCTTTGGTCTTGGGCTCTCAGAAAATTCAAAGACAATTTGGAAATTGTTTACATCCTCAAATCTTCTGTCCTCCATTTTTTCTTACTGGTGTCCTGGGGGGGCCCCAAAGTAGAGAAGCCACCACGGGTTGCCCCTGCATTTGCTGAAGTGCTCAGGAAGTTCCATCCAGGAGCCACCTGCTCTCTAACGTCCCCTTTGCCCACCTGGTCTTCAGATCTTTCCACACCTGGGCTGTCCAGTCCCACTCTGATGGGCTTCTGCAGTTAGCAAGGTCAAGGCCATAGTATATTTTTCAGAGAGCCACATGCCGCCTTCAGCAAGCACTCCCAGGTCCCTCATTCATGAAGCGGGAACATGAAGGTTGGTGCAGGCAGAAGAGAAAACTAGGACAGACTTTTCAGAAGTGGAGGAAAAAGTAATACCCTTCATAGGTGAGCTGCTGAAATCGTCCCACAGGGGAGCATTTTGTTTTTGATGAAACAGCTGACATTTGCCTCCAGGAGTCCAAACTGAGAAAAATGGAGTAGGCAGTACTTATCCCAGCCAGGGATTACAGTGTTTTGGCCTGACACCCCCTGGGGCCCCAGCAGACTACTCAACCGAAATACAAAAACAGGAGTTGATGTGATGTTTTATCCATGCACAGTGTGACAGCTGGCTGTCTGCTTTTTCCTGCACAAACAGGAGTTGACAAACAAGTTATAAGCAGGTGCCCAGCTGGTGTACTGCCGTCTGCTCTCCTGATACAGATGCTGTGTGCCCCCATTCATGGAAACCCATAGGGACTTAGGAGGTTGGGTTGAAGTGCCAGGACCACAGGGAACAGAAATGAGGTTTGTGGAACAAAGGCATGGTCCATGGCAGGCAAGGTTTCAGCAGTTGACATGTTTGAACATTGTAGAAGCCTTCTGGATCCAAATCTGCCTGCTGGGAGTAGCAGATGCTGGTGATATTTCACACCTTAGTGCCTCAGCCCACTTGACCTCAGCACTATTGGCATGGACAAGTCCCCCACCTCAGGAGCCCTGCATCTCTCTGCTGTTTGGAGTCAGAGCTTTCTCTGATGCAATAGAGGCTGCTCTGCCTTTCACTGGCACAGCCCAGAGGCATGGGGAGGGGACACTCCCAGAGGTAACCTGAAAGAATAGGGGACGGGAGTTGATGGACAAATGGCCCAGCCTCGCTTCCTTCAGAAGCACAATGATGAGAGGCATTCTACACGGTGCCCAGAGTCCACAGTAGAACTAGAGCTCAGTTGAACACAGCTGTAATAATCTCAATAGAAAATGCTTTCATTGAACTTTCCTCCTGCCCTATTCCACCCCCACTATCCCTGCTTCTACCCCCTGGGATCACCGGTCCATGAAAGTAGCTGCATCCAAGACCTTGTCTCAGACTCTGTTTCTAGGGAATCCAAACTTAACGAAGAAAGCAATCCTCAGAATGGAATCGTGGAACTGGACTGTTCCCTGGAAAGACAGCAACAAAGACTTCATGACGGGGTCTTCGGGGATGTTAATCACTTAAGTTAACATGTTAAGCACTTCCTCATGAGCAGTTCAATGCACATTGATGGGATCTTGCTTCAAGTCTGCGCTGCCTTGACTCTCCGCTTTTCTGCCCCAAGACTTTCTCCAAAACTGCAGAATATCCCCCACACAGGGACAACCCTCAAATGTTGAAGATTGGGAGTTGATGGATAAATCCCTAGGTGATGTTAAGTGTCACAATAATCCCTCTAAACTATAAAATATTTTGCCTGTAGTGTGTTGGGATGAGATCCAGGCAAAAGGAAAGCATTGGCTTATACACTAACTAGCACTTGAAGTGTATGAAAGCAGTAGTAGTTATAATGATGGGAGAGTTTGCTGGGTTTTGTTAACTGCCTTAGATTTGATGAAAGAGAATGACAAGCTCAGGTCAGCCAATTATCAGCTCAGGCTATGCTGTCAAAGCCAGAACGCCTCCATAGCAGCATTTACAGTGACCCTCATCTCTTGCAGCCAGAGGGCAGATGGTGCTGAAAATCAGGACTGTAATTAAATCTAAAGGTGGAGAAACCATAAAAGAGACTGAATGCATAGCCTTGACAGGTCTCCAAGGCTAATGTCAGGGATCAGTATACAAAGAGTGGGACCCTGAGTCCAGGGATGGAGACATGTGGAAGAATGCACCTGAGAATTTGGGAACTTATCCATTGACCCCTCCAAACTGAAAGAGGGAACTTTCTCCCCCTTTCTAGAGAGGAAAACCCTCTTAATTGGTGACTATGAAAAGGCAAGCCTTCATCTGATAATGCTCCATAAGGTGATGCTTCTTATCCTCGGGTTCCCTCTTCCGCTCCTCATTACCTCCAGACCAATAACTAGCGTCAGTGATCAGCATATTCCAAGCAGGCTCTGAGAAATCTAGGATGAGTGGTGAAGGAAAGAGCTGCTGAATTTCGGTTATGACCTCTCAGGGCCTGCTACAGCAGCAATACTAGCTATGTTTGACAGATCCCTCCAGCTTAAGCCTTTCATTAGGGTGTTCAACTGGCCACTACGTTAAAGATTCAGTGATAGAGGGAACATAAGGTGGGGTATGTGCAGATTAACAGTAAAGGGGCGGACTGTAGCAGGCTCCCCTTGGCCCGCCCGATTTCAGCACTGCTATCGTGGACAGTTCCGTGCACGTTGATGGGGTCTTCGTTCAAACCTGTGCTGCCTTGACTCCCTGCTTTTCTGCACCAGGGCTTTCTCCAAAGCTGCAGAATGTCCCACACACAGAGACAACCTTCAAATGAAATTGAGAGTTGGTGGATAAAAGCTCCCACCTTGCATCCTTCAGAGAGCAATTCTAAAATGCCTTCTACAAAATTCCTCACAGGGTCTCCAGCAGAATTAAGATCTAGCTGTCCACAGCAGTAACTAGCTCAACAATGAATCCTTGATTTTTTCTTCCCTCCCCTCCTGTCCCACTATCATCAATCTGCTCTCCAGCTTCCTGGGAATCTACTCTCCATTAAGCTCCCTGTGCTGCAGCCCTTGCCTCAGGCACTGCAAGTGGGACATCCAGAGACATCGGGTAATGTTTTTGCTTTGTCCATTAGCCAGGGGCCACTCACAATGTGTAAAATTCTGCCCAGGGTAGAGGAAAGGCAGGAGCCCTTGGGTAGCCCACTCTGTGGTTAGGCCAAGCATGGATATGTGAATGATTCCAGAGATATCCTATTTGTATCCATTGCATTGGCTTTAATTGTCCATGATTTAAATCATAATAATTATTGATCATCCCCACTTTCTGGGGGTATAAAGTTCTTAGGTTGCCTCAGTTTACTTTGGCTCATAAGACCCCTCCTGAAGTGGCTCCTTGTGACCTCTATGACCTCATGTCTCCTTCCCAGTCCCACCGAGACACTCCACATCCAGTCATGTAGAGTGACTCCATTCCTGTCATGCCTCACACACTTCTTCTGGTCCAAGCTCCAGGACTTAGCTACCTGGAGCAACTCTGTCTCTCCCCACCTGAGCCCTGATCCCATCCTAGACCTATTCTAACCTAACTATCTTTCCAGTGCCCTGTCACTCTCTTTGCCAGCTTGTGCTGGGTATCCCTCCTAGGTGCTCCAGGGACTCCTCATGCCTAGCCTGTCTGTCGTACCTATAACAATCTTTTGACTTTCTCTATTGACTTGTGCATATAAACCATGGTATTATGAGCTTTATGAGAACAAGAACTATGTCTCACCCATTCTTGTAACCTCAAAACCTAGCACCTTTTGGGGCATGTATCAGGTGTTTAGTAATGTTTGTTTTTTACAAAGTTAGGTTGGTACAAAAGTCATATCTACAAGATGTCATAATAGTCCATTCATGCACGTGTTATTTTAGTGGGGCTGCTGTAACAATGTACCACAAATACAGCAGTTTAGTAGAACAACAGAAGTTTATTCTCTTGTGGCTCTGGAAGCTACAAGTTTAAGACCAACATCTGAGCAGGGTCACAGTCACTCAGATACTCTGGGTAGAATCCTTCCTTACCTCCTCCAATTTCTGGTGTGGTCATTAACCCTTGGCATTCCTCAGCTGGCAGCTGCATCACTCTGATCTCTCTGCCTTTATTATCTCAAGGCATTCTCTCTGTGTGTAAACTTGTGCAAAGTCACCAATAAGATCAAGATTTATTTATTGTAGCAGCCAGCCTTCCCTTAGCCTAACTGACACATCACTGGATACTACAACTGCACAGTTCTCATCTGGGGGTTAGAAAACACCCATGTGTCTCCTTACAGGGAAGACTCGGCTGCTCTGCATTCAAACTTCACTGAAAACCTTCAAGGTAGAAGCTGTTGTCACTCATTTTTCAGATGAGGAAGGAGGCTGAGAAGTTAAAAACTTGACCCAAGATCAATCTGCTAGTGAAAGTGGAGGTTGGGCTGGACACAGGTATGTGAGTGACTACCCAACCTTTGAGAAATTGGCATAAGGTCCAAGACTTGCCTGCAGAGTCTCAGTGTGGTCAGGTCCCAACAACGCTGGTTCCCGGTCCCCTGGTGCTTCTAATTTAAGTGGAATTTTCGAGTCACCAGGTAGCTCTCCTTCCATATTTGCCTGGGACAGCACCTCCCACCGTCACCTCAAGGATCAATCTGGGATCACTTGTATGGAGCTTGGCCCTGGGGAGGTCCCAGGACGTCCAGAGCTGACATTCCGGTCCCACCCGCATTCCAAGTGGGACAGGAAAAGGATGGTGGCACACATACAGTTGACTGTGGGTATCCAGGAGCCTTGTGGCCACACCTGGGCAGGGCCCACGGGGCAAGGGGCCACATGGGAGAGGCCTCCACTTGTGCTTTCCCTCTCATACCTCTGACGACAGGGCACAACCAACAGGCCATCTGATGTGGTGTTTGCTGCCATCCTGTCTGTTAGACCCAGAGCTCCATGCAGGCAGGAACTGCACCTGTCTCAAGCATCACCAGACATCAGCACCAAAGACAAGCGAGAAGAAAGGTGCTCAGTCAATGCACCAAATGAACGAATGAATGATGGATCTCCACTCTCACTCTGGTATGGGATGAATTGCATCCTCCTAAAAAAGATACATTGAAGACCTGACCCCAAATACTTCGGAATGTGACCCTATTTGGAAATAAGGCCATTGCAGATGTTAGTAGTTCAGAACGGCTCACGCTGGAGTAGGGTGGGCCCTTATCCAATATGGCTGGGGTCCATCTGAGAAGACAGCCATGGGAAGACAGAAGCACAGGGAAAAGATGGCCAAGGGACAATGCACCTGCAAGCCGAGGAATGCCAAGGACTGCTGGCAGCAACCAGAAGCCAGAGGAAGCAGAAAGGATCCTCCCTACAGACTTCAGAGAGAGTGCAGCCATGCAGACACCTTGGTCCCAGGCTCCCAGCCTGCAGAGTGGTGCAGGGGCCAGCTTCTGCCGTGATGAACCTCCACAGCAGTCTGTGGTACTTTGCTACCACAGCCCCAGGACACTACCCCAAGCCCAGGGCCATAGCACTGGCAAATCAGCCCCTCTGCAGGACCCACACTGGCACCAGCTGACTGCCCAGAACCTTTCCCTGCACCAACTGCCTGCAGCCATGGCCTCAATCATCTATTCATTTGCTGCAGCTTTGGAGCATCATGGGCTGGGCCTCGTGCTGAACGCTGGGGACACAATAGGCTCACAGTGCAATCTTCATCCCTCCCTATTATTATCACACCATATTGATGCAGGACAGGCAAGCCCCAAAATTGGGGCTTAGCCCAGGAGGGTTCTTGGCTTCACCCAGGAGAGAATTCAAGGGTGAGTCAGTGGCGTTAGACAGCGACTTTTATTGAAGGGGCAGCGCACAGCAGCAGCAGAGGTACGGCTCCTTGAGAACCAGGGCTACCACATAGGCAGTGTGGCCAGGGTAGCCGCCCAGAACTACTTCTGTACTCACATTTATACCTGCTTTTAATGACATGCAAATTAAGGGGCAGTTTATGCAGAAATTTCTAGGAAAAGCCTGGCAACTTCCCAGTTGTCAGGGTCGTTGCCATGGAAAGAGGGAGTAACTTCCAGGTGTTGCCATGGCAATGGTAAACTGACATGGCACAATGATGGGCATGTCTTATGGAAACCTGCTTCTGCCCTGGCCCTGTTTTATCTAGTCCTCAATTTGGTCCAGTGTCCAAGCCCCACCTCCAGAGTTGAGTCCCACCTCCTACCTCAAATCACTGATGCCTGAACCCCAGGAAGCTTCAGTAACTTCCCCCAAATCACCCTGCTCTGAGGGACAGTGAGAGG
The DNA here is from genome assembly GCF_029281585.2 of Gorilla gorilla gorilla. Taxonomy (NCBI): domain Eukaryota; kingdom Metazoa; phylum Chordata; class Mammalia; order Primates; family Hominidae; genus Gorilla; species Gorilla gorilla. The sequence continues at coordinate 236,676,559 of NC_073224.2, forward strand.
TACTGCCTAGGACATGTTCATAGGGGACCCTGTGAACCTCAGAGCTGGTTGTTGCATGTTGAGACCACCCAGGAAGATTAATAGTGTGTTAAGTTTCTCAATTTTTTTTTCTGAGACAGGATCTCACTCTGTCACCCAGGCTGGGGTGCAGTGGCATGATCTTGGCTCACTGCAACCTCTGCCTCCTGGGTTCAAGCAATTCTCCTGCCTCAGCCTCCTCAGTAGCTGGGACTGTAGGCCTGCACCACTGCACCTGGTTAATTTTTGTGTTTTTTGGTAGGGACAGGGTTTCACCATGTTGGCCAGGCTAGTCTTGAACTCTTGGCCTCAAGTGATTCACCCACTTGGCCTTCCCAAAGTGCTGGGATTACAGGCCTGAGCCGCTGCATCCAACCCAAGTTTCCCAAATATTCGGAATGTGATCTATAGGAAAGTATTCTTTCCCCCATTCCTTGTTTAAAGATGGCAGCAGGATTGGGCAAAAGTATTCCACCACCCAGGGCCCTGAAACCTCATGTGGTTTTGAGCAGACCTGGAAACCGAGCCCCTTAGCCTGAGAAGCCCAGGGTCAGGCCGCTCTTCCTGGTGAGCTCAGGGCCCCACAGTAGGAGGGCTGCACCTGTGCACATCTCAGGGCCCAGCTGTACAGGCATCTCCTGGGCACTACAGAAGCCACCAGCCTTCTGCGGTGTGCATGGCCCTCCACCTGGCAGGCGCTCATGTTAAATTTTCAGGAATTTTAGGAGCCAGTAGTTAAACACAGCCATTATTAAAAATTGAACTATATAAACTTTCAATTAAGTAAATTATAAAAATGAACATATTAAGTACTCACAATTCATCTCTTCCCTGTCACTTGCCTGCATCTGACTGCATACCGTGTACACCAGGTGGCTCTTGTCTGCAGCAGCTGCATGGTGGGGAGTGTGTGGTGGCACCACCAGTCCCTTCTCAGCCCTCATTCGGTGATGGCACAGTCATGGGCTTCAAATCAGCCATAGTTGCAGTGTTTACACCACGGAAGTAGGCAAACGCTGTCAATCAAGGTTAGATTTACTGTTCCATAGATCGCCTAGTCTTAGAAAAGACAGCAATTGCTAATAATGAGGACTAAACTTTAAAGTACATTGTTGTGTTTCTGGCCATTCATTGCACTGTGATGAGCACAAAAAAATGAGGAAATATTCTTTGACTATTTGGAAACTATCATCCAACTCAGCAAAGGAACCACTCACATAATTGACAAAATGATGATGTTTAGAAATATATCTCTGTTGTTTCATTTCTGTCTTATTCATTAATATAAACAAAAATACAAACTGACATTCACGTCAGAACTATACTTGTTCATCAATTGCAAGCTTTGACTACAATAGATACAAGAGTTTGACAAAAAATCAACAAAAGCGACCTTTGAGAATCAAATCATCATATGGAATTTAAAATACACAGTATTGTAGATGTTAATGACAATTGTGTGATCTGTGTCCTTTATATCAGTAATAACGTCTGCACATTTTATCAGAGAGCCGGTTGTTGAGCATCACCAGCACAGCACTGTCTCCCAGCTAAGGCCAACCTTGACCTTCTGAATCCTCAGCCTTTCCCACGCTTTCACTGCATGTGGCCAAAGCTCAGCCTTGGGCCTACAAAATGCAGCCATGGCTGGCCTTGGCCACACGGACCCTGAAGGGCAGACAACAGCAGGACTAGGCACTGCCGGGCGTGAGGCCCTGAGAGCCCCAGCTAAAGACTCAGGCCTTATCAGACAGACGAATTTGTCTATAGGACCAATTACCAAAAGGAAGTGTCAGTAACGGCGGTGTCAGCCCTGAGCCTGAACGCATCAGTGGGACCTCCCCTGGGTAGGCATTTAGGTTGACCTGGGCTGCAGCAGGGAAGCCTCTTTTCCAGCTCCTGGTCCTTGACAAGTCCTCTCCTGGACCTGACTCTGCTGTGGCTCCTCTCAGCCCTCTAGGCCTGACCTTTACATCGGTCCTTCACAGTCCTGGCTCACCCAGTTTCAGCAAAAACCCTGTTAAGCCAGGTGAGCAAGACCCCCCCCCGCCACCCTCTACATCCGGTTGGGTTCTTCATCCTCAACATCCCGCAGGTGATGTCTGATCTCCTGGCCCGGTTTCAACAAGAATCCTGTTAGGCGGGTTGAGCCAGAATCACCCCCCTCCGACCCCTGAGGTTTCCTCTTAGTTGTTTTCCATCCACAGATCCCACCCTGCTCCTTAGCTGTAAATCCTCACTTGCCGGTGCTGTGTTCAAAATCAAGCTCAGGGCCAGACGCATTGGCTCACACATGTAATCCCAGCACTTTAGGAGGCTGATGTGGGCAGATCACCTGAGGTCAGGAGTTTGAGACCAGCCTGGCCAATATGGCGAAACCCCATCTCTACTAAAAATACCAAAAAAAAAAAAAAAAATTAGCCAAGCAGTGATGTGCACCTGTAATCCCAGCTACTTATAAAGCTGAGACTAGAGAATCGCTTGAACCCAGGAGACAGAGGTTACAATGAACTGAGATTGCATCACTGCACTCCAGCCTGGGCGACAGGGTGAGACTGTCTCAAAAAAAAAAATCGAGCTCAGTTCTATACTAAAGTCCCCTTTCTCCCATTGTAATGGTCCCAAATAAAATCTGATTTTAGGCTGGGTGCAGCAGCTCACGCCTGTAATCCCAGCATTTTGGAAGGCCGAGGTGAGTGGATCACGAGGTCAGGAGTTCAAGACCAGCCTACCAATATGGTGAAACCCCGTCACTACTAAAAATACAAAAATTAGCCGGGCATAGTGCTGTGCGTCTGTAGTCCCAGCTACTCGGGAGGCTGAGGCAGGAGAATCTCTTGAACCCGGGAGGCAGAGGTTGCAGTGAGCTGAGGTTGCGCCACTGTACTCCAGCCTAGCCAACAGAGCGAGACTCTGTCTCAAAAAAAAACTTATTTTAGCACTTTAATGACTCCCATTTTCTTTGACAGCCTCTACTCTTGCCCTCCACTGAGCGAGTTCCAGGCTGGAGGATACCAACCTGACCGATGTCCAGTGTTAGGCTGTCTGGCCAAGGAAACTTGGCTTTTTAAAAAAAATTATGGTAAAATATGCAAAACACAAAACTTATCATTGAAAGAGGTCAGGACGTGCCACCCCAAAATATACCACTTTGGCACATCGGTTATTTTGAGCTGAAGACACTTGGGAAACAGCAGGTGCAAGAAGGCCTCTCTGGCCTCCCCTTTTCTACCTAAAAGCAGGTCATAACATCTCCCTGAGAAAGGTGACCTCCCTGTTACCAAGAAGAGAAGAGCATCCCCATCACCAGAGACAGGGACTCAGTGCTGAAATTAACCTGTAAACCAGCCTACCAAATAACCCCTATCTTCCAGAGCCTCCTGCACCCCAGCTCCTCTCTCTTCCCCACACTTTACTACCCCTAGCCCAAACCTCTTTGTCTTGCCACTTTCTCACAAACTTCTTTGTCTAAAAGGTAAATAAGCTGTCTGTTCTGGTCACTTCAGGTCTTCATTTTCTTTTTCTTCTTTCTTTCTTTTTTTTTTTTTTTCTTTTTTTGAGATGGAGTCTCGCTCTGTTGCCAAGGCTGGAGTGCAGTGGCATAATCTTGGCTCACTGCAACCTCCACCTCCCAGGTTTAAGCAATTCTCCTGCCTCAGCCTCTTGAGTAGCTGGGATTACAGGAACCCACCATCACACCCAGCTGACTGTTGTATTTTTAGTAGATATGGGGTTTCACCATGTTGGCCAGGCTGGTCTCTAACAACTGACCTCAAGTGATCCGCCCGCCTCGGCCTCCCAAAGTGCTGGGATTCAGGCATGAGTCACCACGCCCGGCCTCTTCATTTTCTTTTAAGGATTTCCATGTACATGTAAAATTTGTTTCCTTTTCTGTTGTTAATCTGTCTTAAGTTGGTTTAATTCTAAGGCCCAAACAGAGACCCTAAAAGAGCAGAGGAGGAATTTGTGCTCCCCTACACCATCTGAACTATTTTTTAAGTGTCCACTTCAGTGGCATTAAGCACTTTCACAGTGTCACGCAACCATCACCACCATCCATCTGCAGAACTTCCTTCCTCTTCCCAAGATGAACCTCTGTCCCCATCCAACACTCACTCCCCATTCCCCCTCCCCTAGTCCCTGGCACCCACCATTAGGCTTTCTGTCTCTCTGAATTGGATGACTCTAGGGACCTCATATAAGTGGGATTGTATAGTATTTGTCCTGTTGTGGCTGGCTTACATCACTTAGCCTATAGCAGATATATTGTCCTCAAGGTTCATCTGCATTGACCCCTGTGTCAGGATCTCCTTCCTTTTTAAGACTGAATAACATTCCATTGTGCGGGTAGACCACGTTTTGTTTACCCATTCATCCATCCGTGGACACATGCATTGCTTCCGCCTTTCTTTTGGCTCTTGTGAACAAGGCTGCTGTGAACACAGGTGTGCAGATACCAGTTTCAGCCCCTGCTTTCAGCTCTTTTGAGGTATATACCCAGAAGTGGCACTGCTGGATAATACAGTAATTCTGTTTCTAATGTTTGAGGAGTTGCCATACTGTTTTCCACAGTGGCTGAACCATTTGTCTTTCCCACCAGCAACGCACAATGGTACTGATTTCTTCACATCCTTGCCAACACTTGTTATTCTCTGTTTGTTGTATTTATTTATTTATTTATTTATTTATTTATTTATTTATTTATTTTTGAGACCGAGTCTCACCCTGTTGCCCAGGCTGGAGTGCAGTGGCGCGATCTCAGCTCACTGCAACCTCCGCCTCCCAGGTTCAAGCGATTCTCCTCCCTCAGCCTTCTGAGTAGCTGGGACTACAGGTGCTGCCACCACACCTGGCTAATTTTTGTAGTTTTAGTAGAGACAGGGTTTCACCATGTTGGCCAGGCTGGTCTCAAACTCCTGACCTCAGGTGATCCACCCAGCTTGGCCTCCCAAAATTCTGGGATTACAGGCCTGAGCCATAGCACTTGGCCTGTTTGTTGTTTTTAAACAGTCATCCTAATGGGTGTGCAGTGGTATCACATTGTGGTTTTGATTGCATTTGGCTAATGACCAGCAATGTTGAGCATTTTTCATGTGCTTGTTGGCCATTTGTATATATTCTTTGAATAAATGTCTATTGAAGTCCTTTGTTCATTTTTGAATTGGCCTGTTTGTTTTTGTTGTTGAACTATAGGTCTTTAAATGTTCTGGATTTTAACTCCTTATTAGATATATGGTTTGCCAGTGTTTTCTCCCAGTCCATGGGTTGCCTTTTCATTCTGTTGGTAGTGTTCATTGATGCACAAAAGTTTTTAATTTTTATGAAGTCCAGGATTGAATTTGGCTTTGAATTTTAAAGCACAGTGATTTCAATGGTGCTTGGCCTTCTCCAAGGCCAGCCCTGTGCTAGAATCTAGGGACACAAAAGAAGACTCGGGGCTGCCTGTGGGATGGATAGACACACAACAGCAACCGTCACATCTCACTGATGGCACCTAACACACCCTCTAGAAAGCGCACACCCGCGCACACACACACAGAGGAAAACGCGAGGAAAACTGCCTGAGAGGTCACGCCAGCCTCACATCAGAGGGAACACTGGGGCTGAGCCTGGAAGGAGGACAAGGGAGTTCCTAACCAGATCCGGAAGGAGAGGACAGAGACATGGCATCCTGCTTGAAAGACTGAGATCTTTCCTTTCCAAACTCTTCTCAACCAAAAGGGCTCCTCAGGCAGAGGGCAGCTCTCTCAGTCCCGCCTGGGAAACAAAAGTCACAACCAAAGGCTAACGGGATTTAAGAGGCAGGACGGCGGGACGTGGTGGCTCATGCCTGTAATCCCAGCACTTTGAGAGGCCGAGGCAGAGCTCAGGAGCTCAGCAGTTCACCTGAGGTCAGGAGTTCGCGACCAGCCTGGCCAACATGGTGAAACCCCATCTCTACTAAAAATGCAAGAATTAGCCGGGTGGGGTGGGGTGTGCCTATAGTCCCAGCTACTTGGGAGGCTGAGGGATGAGAATCGCTTGAACCCAGGAGGAAGAGGTGGCAGTGAGCCGAGATAGCACCACTGCACTCCAGCCTGGGTGACAGAGTGAGACCCTGTCTCAAAAAACAAAGAGGCAGGACTAAAAAGAATGGGCTGGGGGGGCCCCTGCTTCTATCCCCGGGGGCTACAACTCCCAATTTCACTGAGGCCCAGCCCTGCCATCCCGCTGAGGCCCCACAACCTTCGACCTCCAGGGACAGGACCACGGACAAATCCGCAGCTGCCCCTCCCCTGCCATCTGTAGAAGGGGATAATGATTCATTTGTATTCATAAGACTATTGTTCCAATGATTAATTAAAAGGCGAGTATTTTTAACCATCTGTACTAATTTAGGGGAAGAATTTAGAAATATAATTGTATTATCTGTAACTGAGGAATTCAGACAGATCCCTCTCAGAATCAGAATATTAATGTCTCAGAGAAACTCACCAACCTGCCCAACTCATTGCTACCATTCCTCCTCAATTAGCCAAATAAATGAGGGTGATTTAAGATGTTTGGCTGGTGGGGAAAGGACAGAGAGAAGACCAGGCTTTTCCCGCCAAGTTTGGGGAAGCGGAGGCTCCAGGCCGGGATTCAGCCCCCAGGGGTTGGGTGGATGAATGTTCTGAACCTAAATAATACAATGGGGTAATCAGGTCACCCTGGGGCTGGGGAGGGAGGTGTTGTGAGATACACACCAGGGGCCACCTGCTTCCACCCAACCGGCTTCTCAGAGCTTGGAGTTGCGACCCCAAACCTCTGCCCCCTTCAGCCAGCTTAGTCCCGTGTTGAAGGACACAAAATAATGAATAGCACAGGGTGGAAGGAGGGGCTTGGTTAAGATGGTGTCCGGGTAGAGGAGACCCCTAGAGAGTCCCTGCAGACCCCAGGCTGTATCGCCTCCGGGCCTGGAGTGGCACTGGGGGGACCCAGGCCTCCTGAGAGGTGGTGAACTGGGACACCAGGTCAGAGGCTCGGCAGTAGTCACAGGCCACTTAGGGGCTGGGGAAGGGGACTTTACCCATGCCAGGGCCTGGGGCACTGGGGAAAAAGGTGGCTCAAAGTGCAAGGAGGGCACAGCCTCTTCCTGCCAAGCTCCTGCTCCAAGGGCTTCCTGCCTGAAAGAATTCCCTCCAGAGTCTCCTCGTGGCCCTGGATCCAGGAGCTTCCTGGGATATCCTAACCCACGCTGTTGCCCATGCAGCCAGGCCAGCCACTCAGTGAGGGACATACCGTGGCAAGCAGTGTGGTTTACAGACACGTCCACGTACACCCTCGCAGGCACACATGCTCATGCTTATGCATGTGTGTACACACGTCTGTGTGGGTGCACACCCATGAACGCACACACACACAAGCAGGCACAGGGACTTGAAGAGAGAGTTCAAATCTTGCTCCAAACACACACTAACCATGTGGCTTTGGGCGTTTCTAAAGCTTTTCCGAGCCTCCAATTCCTCATCCGTAAAGTGTGGGTAATGCACCTGCCCCTCAAGGCTGGGAGATGACAGAATATGGATTCTCGTGGCTGAATCCTTTCAAGCCCAGCCCAGCTGACAGGCAGGACCCCTCCCACACCCCACACTGTGAGGGCGACAACAGGAGGTGTCTGCTAAGTGTCTGGGTATCAAATTATACCCCTAAAGGACTAAGGAGAAAGAAGGAGCTCAGATGCAATGAAGACCCCCACAGACTCCTGCCCAGTCAACCACTTCTGACAGTATAAGCTCATCCTCCCTGCACACAACCCACTTCTCACCATTCTGGCTTACAGACTGAACATGCAGTTTTGATCAAACAGAATCTACGTGAGCATACTGAGTACCTACTGAATACAAGGCTCTGTCTTGAGCGATTGGGAGGAAGCCTAGCTCACACACAGCCCCTGCCCTCCAGAAATGACAAGCTCAGGGGAGAAGAGACAGGAAAAGTTGAATATAAACCATGTTGCAGGACAAGGCATGGATGCCTGCAGCATGGGATATAGGGCAGAGATTCCAGGATGGAGGGAGCAAGGATTCCAGAATCCAGTGAGTCTACATGATGCCGGTCCAAGGTCCCAGGCCCCCTACTTTGTTATATTGGGAGAAAATGAAATGAGGAACCCTGCAGACTCTGACAAGGACAAACAGCGAGGTGGCCAGGGACACCCTTCCCAGCCACGCTGGGCCCAGCAGCAGTCAGCGGAGAGAAAGATCCTCCTTTAATGCCACACCACCGATTTCTAGATGGGCAAACTGAGGCCAGGAGAGGCGAGGAGCTCAAGGTCATGTGCCCTAAGCCTCTCTCCCAGTCCCCTTTGAGTTCCTGAAGTTATCCTTGGAGAATGGAATTCCCCACTTCCTCACCCTCAGCTCGTATCTTGCTTAACAGGAAGTTCTTCCTCAGCCCCACTAAGACCCTCCAGCTGGGATTTCCCTGAGAGCTTTTCTGACAGCCAGGGCCTGACTGGGCTCCAGGTAGCAGAACCCTGCCACTCAGGCCGGTAGAGCAGTCCCAAGAGCCCGTGGGCTCTGCCACACTCACACAGGACCCTGCCACTCAGGCCGGTAGAGCAGTCCCAAGAGCCCATGGCCTCTGCCGCAACCACACTTCATTCCCAGCCAGGCCTGTCCTTTCAGCCGTGCAGCTCGAGACCGTGAACATCCGCCCATTCACTCACTCAACAAACATCTAGTGAGTGCCTATGCTGAGTCAGCCTTCGGGTTGGGAACTGGAGACAGAAGAATGGCTCAGCCTTGTTGACTCCACGCTGAAAGAAAACCCCTTCTGCCAAACTCTTGAGAGCTCGCAGAGCTTATGGTCACGCTCTTATATGTAAAAATGTTTATTTGGAAATAGAATGCTTGTTCCCCGGTGCCACAAAGAAATAGTACTTGAACAAAAATTTAATTCTCTCAGCAAGGCCATTTTTTACTTTCTGCAGAAAGGGTGCACATCACAGATGAAACAATGGCAAAAGCACACCTGAATAAAGGAGGGAAGCAATTTTTATCCCTTAGGCGGTTTGTCCCTGCTACTGTGTCCTGTCTCTATTGGCTGGAGCCAGACTGCACAATCTAAACTAAAACCTGATTGGCTAACAGTTTAAAACTTTTTTAAACAGGTAAAAGTAATGGAGAGACAAAGAAAAAGAGAAAGTTGCTTATGCCAAATAGGGAAGGGGCATAGGCTGCACGCTGGAGCGTGCCTGTGAGCAGGTCCAGCACAAATATTTTGGTTAAGGTACAAGGACATAGGATGTACTACGTGCCTGTGAGCATGGTTAACAGCTACATAGGATAGGGCCCAACAAAGAGTTATTAGCATAAAGTAAGGAGGCTTAAAGGAAGTTAGTCTTTAAAAGAAACCATTATTTCTAACACTTATGACTTAGTCTTTAACAAGAAGGGAAACTTTGAAGGGGAACTTTTACTTTTGACACACATCATTCTCCTCATTGCAATGATCCCCTCCCCATTCACTAGCCCCTATCCCCACTGCGAGAGTCTCCTATCTCCACGTCAATAGTCCCTTCCCCCACTGCAATAGTTCCCTCCCCTAAAGAAATATTCCCCTCCCCCAAGCAATAGTCCCCTCCCCCATTGCAATAGCCGCTTCCCCACTGCAGTCAACCACTCTTCTTTGCAGTCATCCTTTTGAATGAAGTCTGTCCTTCCCAGGTCCAGATTCCGGTTTTATTGGTGGAACCGCAGTTCTCCCCAGGGCGTGGCCTGTGGGAAAGGAGCCAATAAGGAGGAGCCGGCCGTGGGCAGCCCCGAGGCAGAGAGAGCGTTCCAGGCAGAGTGAGGTGGGCGCCGTGTGCAAATGGAAACAGGGAAGAGGAGTAGGGTGGGTGTGAGGGGAGAGCGACAAGAAGCCAGGAGGCCTGGGGGACGCAGGCAGGGAGTGTGCAGAAGAATTTCACCCAGAGTCTGCACCGCCCTGGGCAGCAGCGGGGACACCACCGCCGGGGGCTATAACACCGTCCAGGCAGGAGCAGGGGCAGGCGTAGGCCAGGGCGGCGGTGGCAGTGGAGACACAAACTCAGGACTTACTGTGACGTAGAGATGGGAGCGGAGAGGGAGTGGAGGAGGAGTAAATAATGACTCTACTTTTTTTTTTTTTAATGAAAAGAGAAAGACTGACAGAGGAAAAAGTTATTTTGTCACAGACCAGATCAGCAAAGTTATGCTCCCGTAACAAAAAAAAAAAAAAAAAAATGAAATTCAGCGTCTTCATGGATGATTCGGCCATTGCTACAATGCTGCTGTCTGACAAGCCACTCCAAAACTCCAAACTCGGTGGCTGACGTCAACAAGTGCCAGTTTCTCAACCTCAGCCAGCGTCTGGCTGTGGATCATCTGGGCTTCCCCGGGGATTCCACACTCTCTGGAAGGGCCGTGCCTGGGGCATGTTCTCCCCAGGCAGGTGACAGGAGCCCTGGGGGGGAGCCCAGCCGCCGCAGGAGCACAGCTGAGACCTCTGTTTGTGCAGTGCTGCCAAAACATCCTTGGCCAAAGCAGGTCACATGGCTAAGCCCAGCCTCAACGGTTTGGGGAACATATCCCATGTACTCACGTGTACTGGACAGTCACACGGCAGAGGGACAGACTGAAAACAGAATGCTGAGAAGAGGACAAGAATGCAGGGAAAGAGACAGGGGCAGAAAGAAACCCATGCGCAGGGAGGTCCCGGGAGCCCAGGAGAGAAGGGATGAAGGGCCAAGCGTGAGAAAAGCAATGAAGAGGAAACAGAAGAGGAGGAGAGAGGGCCGGCCCCCTGATGTGGCAGGGGGGTGGGGTGGTCACGATACAGCCTCAGCAGAGGGGCGGGAGGAGAGGCGGGGGGCAGCCAGTCTTCTGAGGACTCTGGCCGCAAAAGGGACCAGAGAAATAGGGCAGCGGTGCTCAGGGGCGTGGGGTCACGGAGGCCTCCCACGCCTGGAGACGAGGATGAATGCTGATGGGAGTGACCCAGAGAGGGGCCATACCCAGAGAGACCGGAGAGGGGAGGTGACTGCAGAAACCAAGTGCTGAGTGGAGGGCAGGGGGCAGAGCCAGGAGAGGCTGGAGCAGGGCGGAGCTGGCCTTGCTACGCACCCACCAGTCTCTGCTTCAAAGCAAACCACCATGGCACACATCTACCTATGTAACAAACCTGCACATCCTGCACATGTACCCTGGAACTTAGACTAAAAGTTGAAAAGAAAAAATATATATTGTCATGCCCACAGGAGGAATCATGTCTGGGTCAAAGCATCAAATCCTCTACTAAGAGGCAACATTATCTAGGAGGGATAATGAGCCATTTTCAACCCCCTGAAAACCCTTGGTTGGTGATAAATCCCACAAATGAGCCAGCCGCCCTGCTGGGCTGAGAAGCAAGGAGAGGAAGCCTGCATTGGGTTGTCCGTTTCAACTCAGCGTCATCCCGTCACCTCCATGTTCTCCCCAGTTTCTCAGGTCCCCTCCCCCAGTGGTTCCAGGCTTGTCAGCCTCTGGCGGTTCCCAGGCGTTCCCTGGGAATGGCTCACTGGGCACTGCGGGCTGCCAGGGGCATTTCGGGGCTTCCTCGTCATCTCTGCACTTCTGGGTTTCCTAAAACTGACCTTCACCACTCCCTTCCAATGTCTGTGTGAGCCTCTAATTTCCTGGATTAAGTCAACGTCTCTCGCTTGTGCTCTCTGTCTCTCTTTCCTCTAAATACTGAGTGTGGCTCCTGTTCTCCTGCCCAAACCTGTATGGATAGGAGCAGTAATAAAGTGAGAGGGAAGCGGGTGCTCAGGGGCTCCTGGGAAGAGATGCTGAAGGACATTGCTTTCCTGTGGGGACACACACCCTAAGGTGTCAGGAAAGGGATGGGGACAGAGAGGCACAGTAGCAGCCTCTGCACACTGAATGTCTGTGTCCCCTCCAAATTCATGTGCTGAAACCCTCACCTACAACATGAAGGTGTTGGGAGTTGAGGTGTTTGGGAGATGATTGACTAGGCCATGAGGAGGGACCCCTCAAGATGGGATTAGTGCCCTGATAAGAGGCTCAAGAGAGCTTGCTCCCTCTCTCTCTCTCTGCCTCTCTCTGTCTCTCTCTGTCTTTCTCTCTCTCTCTACCATTTGAGGATACAACAAGTGGCTGTCTGCAAGCCCTCACCAGACACCAAGCCAGCCAGCATTTTGATCTTGGATCTCCAGCCTCCAGGACTGTGTGAAATAAGTGTTTGTTGTTTAAGCCCCCAGGCTATGGTCATTTGTCACAGCATTCCCAACTAAGATGATCAGAACCCACCTTTTGTAGTACAGCAGTTTCCGATGGTCATGAGGCCAAGTAGCCAAAGACAACCTTTCCCAATATTCCTCACAGCTATTTGCTGCCATGTGACTAGATTCTGGTCCCAACACAAGGTGAGCAGGGTGATGTGAGCAGCACTAGGCCATGTGTCCCTAAAGTGAAAGGCATAAGCTCTCCCTTTCTTCTTCTCACTTGCCACCTGCTGGAGTATAGGAATGATGGCTGGGGCCAGAGCAGCCACGTGGGACTCAAAGACAGAAGCCACCTGTTGAGCACAGCAGGACAGCAAGAGAAAGGATGCTGGCTCCTTGCCACTGTGGAGCTGCGTTTGGACTGTTACATGCATGAGAACTAAACTTCTATGTCGTTTTGACCACTGTGAAACTCCTTCTTGGTTACAGCAGCTGGAGTGTGTGATTTAACTCATGCAGAGATGCCTCATCCACTCTGGATGGCTTAGGGCTTAGATGTTCTTTGCAGAGACATGAACTCCAGTCATTCTATGATTTTTAAAAATCTATTGTCCTTTGGCAGTGCTGCTGCAAATTTCTGTTTCAGAAGGGAAAATAGTGCATATCATCTATAACTAATGAAAATGTCTACTATGATGAGTGTATATTAGTGAAGGTAATGCCAAGTGTTCTAATAAAAGATACCCAAGAATATACCATGGCCCAGCACAGTAATGCTTTGTATCTTGCTGGAATAAAGTCCAGTTGGGTATTCCTGATCAGTCGGTGGCTCTCCTTCAAGCTGTGGTTCAGGACAAGCCCATTTCCTGGGCAACAGGGCCCCTTCCTGGGTCATCTCCATCCAGTCACTAGTTGGGGAAGGGAGAGAAGGAAACACCTTAGACGTGAGGCCTGGAAGGGGCACACAACACTTCCGCCCACATTTCTCATCCATAACTCAGTCACATGGCCCTACTAGACATAATAGAGGCTGGAAATGTGATCCCCACCTGAAATGCCAATTCCCAATTACATCCCTACAGCTTGGATGGAGAGCACAGATCTTTGGTGGATCAATAGCTGTGTGTCATGACTGCAGAGAGCTCTACAGCAGATCCAGCAATTTATGGTCAAAAATAACTGTGTAAAAATAAGAGTACGTTCACTCATGCGGGCATCAAACACCATCCATGTTCTGCTGTTTACCCTAAGGAGACAAACGCAACGACCTGCCCCAGACACAGCTCCACGCAGCTGAAATAAGAACTTGTCTCTTCTGCAGCAGACTCACCTGCCAGAATCTGTTGCTGTTCCCCACTGGAGAAGGAAGGGAGTGACTGCTCCTTCATCGAATGCCCCAAAAGGTTCATGTGAGGAGGGAGAAATCAGACTGTGGTCACTACAGGTGTTTTCAAGCTAGAAGGGGTTCTCCAGTTCACGTAATCTCTTCATTTTCATCCTAATTCTGTCTTGTCCAGAAGCAAATATTTTTTGTGAAAAATCAGACCTTGTGGATGACCTTGAGCAGCCGGATATAAATTACTCCCACAAGCTTAGCGTTCCAATAATGGAACACTAGGCATAAATGGGTTAAACTTAATCTACAAATGTAACCCAGATGTAAGCTAGGATCCCATGTGGTCCAGTCTCAATGAGAAATTAAATTCAAAGAAGAATAGGCCAGGCGCAGTGGCTCTCACCTGTAATCCCAGCACTTTGGGAGGCCGAGGCAGGTGGATCATGAGGTCAGGAGATCGAGGCCATCCTGGCTAACACGGTGAAACCCTGTCTCTACTAAAAATACAAAAAATTAGCCAGGCGTGGTGGCAGGCGCCTGTAGTCCCAGCTACTCAGGAGGCCTAGGCAGGAGAATGGCGTGAACCCGAGAGGCGGAGCTTGCAATCATGCCACTGCACTCCAGCCTGAGCGACGGAGCGAGACTCCATCTCAAAAAAAAAAAAAAAAAAAAAAAAGTAGAATACAGCATCAAAGGTAGCACTAAGCTGTCCTCGAATCTCTTCAGGAAAATGATCATGGATCTAACTTTTTTTTTTTTGAGACAGTCTCACTCTGTGGCCCAGGCTGGAGTGCAGTGGCACGATCTTGGCTCACTGCAGCCTTGACCTCTTGGGTGCAAGCAATCCTCCCTGCTCAGCCTCTTGTAGCTGGGACTACAGGCATGTGACACCACGCCCTGTTTATTATTATTATTTTTTTTGATAGAGATAAGGTCTTGCTATGTTGCCCAGGCTAGTCTCAAACTCCTGGCCTGAAGCAATCCTCCTGCCTCAGCATGGATCTAATTTATAGCCCACAGCCATACTTCTTTTCTCCCTTCCCTAATTCTCTTCCTCCTATATCTGTCTCAGAGCCTCTCACAGGGCAAATTCCAGAAATCCTCTCTAATACCCCCATCCCATTCACCTTTTGCATCTCCCCTGCTACTTCTTTCCTCATATTTCTTATAGAGATAGATTTAGCCTCTCAGATACTTTTGTAAATGGACTTTATATGGTTTTAGAGCAGTTTTAGGCTCACAGCAAAATCCAACAGAAGGTACAGAGAGTTCACATGTACTCTCTGTCCCACCCCCCCACACACAGCCTCCCCAACTATTAATATCCCCCACCAAATAGTACATTTATTACAACTGATGAACCTACATTAACGTGTCATTATCACTGTATTAGTCCATTTTCACGCTGCTGATAAACACATATCTGAGACTGGGCAATTTACAGAAGAGGCTTATTGGACTTATGGTTCCACGTGGCTGGGGAGGCTTCATAATCATGGTGGCAGACAAGAGAAGAGAGCATGTGCAGGGAAACTCCTGTTTATGAAACCATCATATCTCATGAGAATTATTCACTATCAGGAGAACAGCATAGGAAAAACCCGCCCCATGATTCAATTACCTTCCACTGGGTCCCTCCCCGAACACATGGAAATTCAAGATGAGATTTGGGTGGGGACATGGTCAAACCATATCAATCACCTCAAGTCCATAGTCCACATTAGGGCTCACCATTGGTGTTGTACAGTCTATGAGTTTAGACAAATGTTTAATGACATGGACCCACTGTGACAGTATGATACAGAGGAGTTTCACTGCCCCAAAAAAGTCCTGTGCTTCACCTATTCATCCCTCCCTCTCCCCAACCCATGGTGTTACCGGAAAAGGGGTCTTGATCCAGACCCCAAGAGAGGGTTTCTGGATCTCACGCACGAAGGAATTCAAGGCGAGTCACAAGGTGCAGCGAAGGAAGCACGTTTATTAAAACCTACTCCATTACAGAGCACGGGACCTTCCGAGAGAATGCACCATCTTTGCTTTAAGTTTTTCTTACATAGGGGTCTTGTCTACGTAATGACTAAACCAAGCTGTGACTCTGTGAGGGGGAGCAGACAGCATGACAAAATTGATTATGCTACTGATTTAAAGAAAACTATCCTTAACAGTCTAGTACATGAGTACATCAAAGCATATCTATAATTATCTTGAAAGCACATATTGCTATGGGTATTGGGACATCTGAGCTTTCTGTTGTTTCAGGAGTTTGTCCTTGCAGGCAGTACCAAGCTGCCTCCTTAGCTGTGACCATCTTAGGACCATGGGTTGTGACTGGCAAGGAAGGTACCTTATTAGTCTCAAGACAGAGAAGATTTTTCAATGGTGTCACTCTGACTCTCCTCAGCTCCTGCTTCCCTAATGATGGCAGCTCCTCTTTTTACTGTCCCCATAATTTTTCCTCTTTGGGAATGTCACAGGGTTGGAGTCATAGGGTGTGTAGCCTTTCCAGATTGGCCTTTCACTTTGTGATCTGCATTTCAGGTTTCTCTATGTCTTTTCATGGATGGAAAGCTCACTCATTTTTAGCACTGAATAGTATTCCATGGTCTGCATGGACGTGCCACAGTTCATTTCTCCAATCATCTGCCAAAGGACGTCTCGGCTGCTTCCAAGTCGTGGTGATTGTAAATGACGCTGCTATCATCATCCAATGCATTTTAAGTCTTCCCTCCACTTTAGCCATTCTGCGAATTCCACTTCACGCTGACATCACAAAGACAGGACCCCTGAGGGATGGATGAGAGGAAATCAAGGAAGATTTTCAGAGGGCAGGTGGGGGGAGGCTGGGGACCTTCCTGGGGGTGCACAAATCTTGTCCTGTCACTGGAGGATGCACACAGCTCATGGAGACCACGTCAACCACCGGCCTAAGGAAAGCAGCGGGAAAGCTGTGAGTTGAAGGCAGAGATGAATCCATGCTCAACCTGTGTGTAGCAGACTCCTAAGTACTTGCTAAGGAGGGTCCTCAAAACCAGCTCCAGGTCCTCAAAATTAGTGTACAAGCGGTGGACACCACAGAGCAAAGCCACTGCTAGAGAAACACACATCCTGGTTGCTATGTCTTCCATGCACGGGGCCCTCACTATGGACCAGACACTCCTAAGGACCACGCACCCTGTACGATACCTGATCCCCCATCTACCTTCCCTTTACAGAAAGTGTGACGCGGCTTAAGCAGCTTGTCTGAGTTTGCACAGCTGGCAAATGGCTGAGCCATGACTCACACCCAGGTCCATCCACCGCCAAAGCTCCAGATCTCTGGCATCCTTCTAAGGTCAGAAAGGGAAAGAAATCCCTAATAAGGAGCCTGTGTGACGGCGTGCCCCCCTCCACTTTCCCACCCCCGCCAAGGACCCGTTTGAAGGCTGTTCACGCCAGTCACTGCAATCACCATTGAGCACAGAGATGACAGTTCCAACAAGCACTGACCTTCCAGCCCACTCTGCAGAGGAGAAGACTGAGGGGCAGAGAGGATGTTGATTTGCTGCAGTTGATTCTGACCCTAATTTCCCGGCGCTGACTCAAACTCATCAGGAACACTGCTTTCACTGAGTGTATGAAGTGGTTTCTCCATCCGTGTGGCTTTACCTGAACTCACACCGGTCCCACGGCCCAGGTGTGGGGCCGAGCACTCCCCTCTGCCTCCTCCCTGGACTTCAGGACCTGTGTCTCGCTTTATGAAAGAGATGCCATTTGGGGAAGAGTCGCATTGTCAGGAGCGCTGTGGACGCTCCGGGCGGAGATCAACACGATGATGATGATGCCGGGTGGAGGGAATGTGCGCTTCTCAGGAGGTAAATCACACCCTGCGCAGCGCCTATGGATTTTTGCTTTTCCTTGGCTGGTAGGAGCCGAGGAGGCTGCCTTCGCTGTGATATTTCTGCAAGTTCTCATCCCCAGTGGGAAGAAGAATTGTCTGTGTTTGCTGAAATTAAAGCCAAAACCCAGCCGGTGCAGATGGGAGGGGGAGGCTGGGAGCAGGTGGGAGCTGGTGTGCGGGAGTGGACTCAGGCCCTGGGGCAGGGGGGAAGAAGGGGGGCCGTAGCATTATTTGGGAAACAGTCTTCTCAGGGCACATAAGGACGGCAGAGGATTTTTTTTGGGGGAGTGGATGGAGCTACCATAGAATGAGGTCCTGAAAGTCAGCAACATGGAGGAGCTGGAGGCCACCATGTTAAGTGAAATGAGCAAAGCAGAGCAAATACAGCATGTTCTCACTCACACAGGGGAGCTAAAAGGTGGATCTCACAGAGGTAGACAGTAGATTGTGGGTACCAGAGACCGGGAAGGGGAAGGGAGTGGGGGGATGAAGACAGGGTGATTGATGGGTACAAATATACGGTTTGATAGAAGAAATAAGTCCTAGTGTTAGAGCAGCAGGGTGACTATAGTTCACAATAATCTATTGTACATTTCAAAACAGCCAGAAGAGAATAATCTGAATGTCTCCAGCATCAAGAAAAGACCAGTATTGAAGGTGATGGATGCCTTAATTACGCTGATTGGATCTTTACAAATTATATTAATGTATTAAATTATTACATGTATGCAGAAACTCTGTACACCTATTATGCACCAATAAAAAAGAAATCTTTTAAAGTGAGCAAAGGCCCCTTTGCCTTGGATCTCAAGTCTAAGAAACAGGCCCCGATGCCCTTAGGAAACCCCAAAAAGGAACGAGGCCCTTCTGGGAAGCGGAGCCGGTGAAAAAACACCCTGGACCTCAAAATTGAGCAAGCAGGGTTATGTTTCCCAGGCCAAACTGTCGTCTTTACCCTAGAAATTGGGCCACACCTATGGTGCTGAATGGCTGTACCTTGGGCTTCAAGTTCGCAGATCCCACACTCCTTCCAGGGCCTATGAAAAATGCCACAGCATCCCCAGGGATCCTCTGCAGGCCTTAGACAAAGCTCAGCCTCCCACTGGACATTATTCTTGAACTCAACCTTGCTGCTGCCCTGGGCCCAACTGTCGGTTTGAGATTTCCTAGTGGCCCCTGGAGAGCAGTCCCTGTATCGCCTGAAAGGGACCCCCTCACTAGATGCCCTATAGGCCTGCAGGTCCATGCACCAGGTCTGGCCCTGGCTCTGCTGGTCCTGAGCTCAACCCTGAGGATTAACTGGACTGGAACTGGGTGCCCGCGTGCCACCTTGCCCACCCATGCTTCATACATGTCACAAGCTTCACCCTCTCTTGGGACAAACCAGCTCATCATCCCCTGGCCCCTGGCTGTCGTGAACGCCATCTCCATCTGGGGATGTGCCAGCCTTGGTTTCCTTCTCTGTACAGTAGGAGCCAAAAGCATTTTGCTGACCTTGGTGCAGATCAACCCTGCAACAAGGTGCAGAAGAGGCACCAAAGGGGCTTTGTAGCCAGCAACATGCCAGATCGATGCACCTTGTTGATGCAGCCAACTCTGCAGGGGCACGGGAGGTGAGGACCCACACAGGGGCATGGGAGGTGAGGACCCACGCAGGGGTGCAGGAGGTGAGGATCCACACAGGGGTGCGGGAGGTAAGTATCCATGCAGGGGTGCGGGAGGTAAGTACCCATGCAGGGGTGCAGGATGTGAAGACCCAAGCAGGGGTGCCATCGAAGGCCATGGGAGGGACAGCTCCAGGAACAGAGGCAAGGCCCACCCCACCATGACTATGAGGGGAAAAGTCCATGGCCAAGGATCTTGGGAGCCATTATCTCTGCTACACGCCATGCAAGCAGAGGTGCCCTCTGGCAACCAGGTGCCACTCTGGGTACAGCCGATGCAAACACGAGAGAAAGCATCAACCACATGGGATCATCGGCCCAGGGACAGAGACAGGGGGGTGGCGTCGGACAGGTGGGCCAGGCACATGTGCCCGGCTGGACCCCACAGGGAGGGGAGCAAGGCTGGGGCAGGGATGGGGCACTGAGCAGCCGGTGCTAGAACAATCAGGAAACCTCCCAGGCAGGCATTCAAGCGGAGGCCCTGGTCAGCAGCGGGAGGGAGCCTCCCGGGAGGTTGAGACCTGGGAGAGGCTGTGCCTGCCAGCTCCTTGTCCTGTGGTATCTTTGTCCGGCTTTGGCACCTAGGGATCACTGGACTCAAAAGGCGCTGAGAAGCATTTTCCCCTCCCGTCTTTTGGAGGTGTTTGTGAAGATCTGATATTAACTCCTCTTCAGATGTTTGGCAGAATTCAGCAGTGAAGCTGTCTGCGGGGCAGATGCCTGTGAAAGGCGCCCTGGTGTGTTCGAGGCACAACGATGAGGAGGTCGGTGTCCCCCGGGACAGAGAGGGCAGCAGGCGGTGGGCAGCAGGCCTTATGCAGGGCCCAGCAGGGTGAGGAGAGTGAAGGGTGCCATGTGGGAGAAGTGACAGGGCCCGGCTGTGTAGCAAGGAAGCCCTCTGGCCCCTGCCCTGTGGTGTAAAGGCTTTCACGGGAAAGGAACAGAGGCGAGAGGTCAGGTGCCACCGGTGCCATCGCTCTTACCTCATTGCACACATGAGCTCATCAGGATGGGCTCTGGATTCTCTGGAGAAGTCCAGGGTCGAGTCCAGGAATCAGCCCGAGGTCAACTTGGAGAAAGACCGTGTGTCTAGCGTCTGCCTCCCTCCCTCGCAGCCTCCTACTCACCTGGCCTCCACCGCCCACCCAGCACCCCTGGGACTGTCCCCATCCCCCCAGGGGCTCCAGAGGGAATGTGTTTTGTGCCGTGTGGAAAACAAGCCATGCTCACTGCACACCACGACAGTCCCTTCAAGCTGTCAGAGTCCCTGCATGTGGAGTGAAAAGGGGGAAAAAAGACAATTTACAATTGCAAATTGGAACCCCTCTCTCAGAGTGGAGTGATAATACAGCTAGGGAGACAGATGGCGAGGAAGTGCTCCAGGAACATGTTACAACACATCATTGCCTAGCAGAGACGAGAGGCTCCAGGAAGGACCTGGTGCCTGCCATTCCAACCTTGAGGGGCTCCTGGAGGGACGCTGAGGACAAGGCGGCTGTCCCGTCACCTCGCTCTTGTCTCTGCCCTCACCTCTACCCACTGTGCAGGGCTCAGGACTACGGGTGCCCAGACACAAAGGCCCAGAGCCACAGAACAGTGAACTCCACACTGTGCAGCTGTTGGCGGGAGGGGCGGGGAGAGAGACCAGAGTCCCATTTCTGCTGCCTTTTAAATAAAAGACAAGGAGGATGGCGAGGAGGAAGTCAAAACTCACTGCAGTCTATACCGCGGCGCAGATCCCGACTCAGGGTGGGGGCATGTGGGAGGGACAGAGGGAGAGGGAAAACACAAACAAAGAGGGAGGAGGAGGCCCCTCTGCTTCATGCAATCGGGAACAGGTGTGCGGGAACCCTGGGGTGTCTGGCGTCTGGCATGGCAGGCTCCCATCCTGGGTTCCGCCAATGCCGCCGGCGAGGCCTCCCTCTCTCCCCAAATGCTGCTCTTTTCAGAGGGGAAAAAAAGGCATCATTCCAAAGATAGGGTAGACGCTGAATGAACAAATGTTTTTAAACACCCATGTTGTCATTATTTCTTCCAGAAGTTGATTCATTTACGTGGTGATCTGAGAGCCTGTCACTCACTGAGGCCAGAGTGGACCCTCAGAGTCAGGCACTGGTTCAGGGACCAGGCCCTGAGGTGCGGGGACAGACGGAGGCTGACAAAGGCCAAGACACAGTGCTCTGGGTCCAGGCTGGGGACAGGAGTGGCGGGGCAGCGGAGGACAAGGAGACAGCCAGGCAGACCCCAAAGCCTGGACCGGGCTGGTCTCGGGGACGTGCAGGTGTGGAGGGAAAGAACGTTCCCTGCAGACAGAACGTAGGATGGGCAGCACACGGGACAGCTCGTGGTTCAGCCAGGCTGCAGGGACTCCAGAAGGTTCTATGGCTGAGTCCTTACTGCAGACTGGAAATCTTCAATGAGCTGCTAACAAAAAGTGTCAGCAAACAAAACCAAAACACATGTGTATGGATGCAGTGGGGCGGGGCAAGGGACGTTGAGCTGGTGGAAAATGAAGAAAGGAGAGGGAGAGCCATGGGGCTGCTGAGCCTGGACCCGCCCATTCCCACTGGGCTTCAAGGCTGTGGGAGCATTGGTGTCCTGGCCTGGAATCGGTGAGCACAAAAGCACCAAAGATCTGAAAGGTTCTCAGGATCAAAGGCCCCTTTGTGAACTATTCAATATTTTCAGCAGAAATCCAATAAATGTCAGAGGTTTTTTGGGGTTTTTTTGTTTGTTTGTTTAGGCACCACCTGTTTCTCCCTATGGGAAAAGAAAATGATAACTACTGCTACAAAATGAAAATTTAAAAACCCCTAAAAGATCATCTGAGGTGCATGTGAAGCTGTTCTGGGCCATGCCTGAATGTGAACAGAGCCAGCCACTTCGCCATGCAGGGAAAGCCTTGGAAAGGAAAAGCGAAGCCCAGGCTGCCCGGCAGCTACAGCTCTGGGCGGCGTGTCCCTTACCCTCCTCTCCCACCAGTGACTGCCTCAGAGTGCAGACCTCAACTCTTCCCGAAGGCTGAGTCCGAGAGGCCCCGGCGCTGAGGGCGTAGCAGCCCACTGGACCTCACCCCTTGGCACCCCTGCCCTCAGGGCACAGGAGTGACTTGAGGCTATGGCTGGCTCGGGGCCCTAGAGGAAGTCACATCTGGTCATTGAACACACAGGGCAGGTGTCAGGACAGCCCTGTGTTTGACACTCACTCATTCATTCATGTATTCATTTGTGGGTTGTAAAATTAACTTCGCAAATATTTACAGAGAGCTTTCCAGGGTTCTTCAAAGGGAAGAAATAAAGACGTTAGCAGAGTTCCTGTTTAAGCTTTGCTCTCATTGCGTCCTGGCATCACGTGGGGCCTCAGGGTGACTTGGCAAAGTGAGCTCCCACTTCCTCCAACCGAAAAACACCAGCAGGCAGGATCGCACGGCCAAGGCGGTGAGTCCCGCTCCACTAAGGCAAATCTTGAAAAGTGCCTCCATCTCTGTTGGTTTCCTGAAGCCACAAACTGGGCAG
The DNA here is from genome assembly GCF_029281585.2 of Gorilla gorilla gorilla. Lineage (NCBI taxonomy): Eukaryota > Metazoa > Chordata > Mammalia > Primates > Hominidae > Gorilla > Gorilla gorilla. The sequence continues at coordinate 236,699,177 of NC_073224.2, forward strand.
CTTCAACAACAGAAACTTATTCTCTCCCCGTCCCGGAGGCCAGAAGTCCAAGATGAAGGTGTGGACAGGGCTAGTTCTTTCTGAGGCCTCTCCCCTTGACTCCCAGATGGCTTTTTTCACTGTCACATGGCCTCTGTGTGTGCTTATGCATGCCTGTGTCCAAACCTCCCCTTCTTAGAAGGACACCAGTCCTATGAGATTAGGGCCCATCTGAATGACTTCATGTCAACTTAATTCTGTCAAGACCCTATCCCCAAATAAGGTCGCACTCACAGGTTCTGGGGGTAAGGACTTCAGCATGTGGATTTGGTAAGGGGGTACACAATTCAGCCCATAACAATCTCTGAGCCTTCATCTTCTCATTAAAAAAAAAAAAAAAAAAAAAAAGGCCAGGCACAGTGGCTCACGCCCATAATCCCAGCACTTTGGAAGGCTGCGGCCAGCGGATCATTTGATGTTAAGAGCTCAAGACTAGTCTGGCCAACATCTTGAAACCCTGTCTCTACTAAAAATACAAAAAAAAAAAAAAAAAAAAAAAAATAGCAGGGCAAGGCGGCATATGACTCTATAGTCCCAGCTACCTGGGAGGCTGAGGCAGGATAATTGTTTGAACCCAGGAGGTTGCAGTGAGCTGAGATCGAGCCACTGCACTCCAGCCTGGGTGATAGAGCGAGACTCTATCTCAAAAAGAGAGAGAGAGAGACAGGCCAGGCGTGTTGGCTCATGCCTGTAATCCCAGCACTTTAGGAGGTTGAGGCAGGCAGATCACTTGAACCCAGGAGTTTGAGACCAACCTGGGCAACATGGTGAAACCCTATCTCTACAAAAAAAATACATAAATTAGCCAGGCTTGGTGGCTCATGCCTGTAGTCCTAGCTGCTCGGGAGGCTGAGGTGAGAGGATCACTTGAGCCCCAGAGATGGAGGCTGCAGTGAGCTGATAGTGCCACTGCACTCCAGGCTGGGCGATAGTGACACCCTGTCTCAAAAAAAAAAAAGAGAGAGAGAGAGAGATAGCACCTGCCCCAACTCTCTCCCAGAGCAGACCCACTGGATTGGGCCCAAAGGGTGCCCTGTGAGCTTCAGAGGGCTGTGCTGTAGGTGCCACCCACTTTCCTCTCAAGTACAGGCAGCAAGAGAGACAGGGACTCTCACCTCCCAGTGCCCCTCAGAAAATCAGAGGTCCCGGGCAGGATGTTGGCATGTGGTCCACTGGCTCCTTTAAGAAAAGCCAAGTGTCCTCAGAGACCCACACATAAGGTCAGTACTCTCTCAGCAGACCAATCCATTTCTCCCCACTAAGTCGCATCTGATGGCGTTAGATGCTAAGACTCTCTCTTCAGAAGTAATAAAAAATAAAAATAAAAATAAAAAAGGCAGTCCCTTAGTGGGAGGGTGTTTGGCATTTCATCTGAATTCCATAATGAATAATTTATATGAAAGTTTTATCGGAGCCCAGCTTTCCACAATAAACGTTCCCTGAGAACACACGCAAATACTTCAGCAGCCATCTCTCTCTCTGCTGGATTGGGCTGACGGCCCAAATCAGATCTGAGTTGCTGCATCACTTATTTACAAAAAATATCATAATCTGACTTTTATGTGCATTTTTCCCAGCATCCGTGGGTGACAAGTTTGAGAGGCACAGGCAGCAGCGGCCGCTGCTTCTGTTGGATCCAGGAAGGAAGGGAGGTTCTGAGCTTTGGAGCGGGAAGTGAGGAGCCTCAGCTGTCTGCACCCTTTTGCCTGCAACACAACAATTAGGAGAGGGACCAGGAGGAAAGGAGCCACCTGGTTTCTGGGGCATAGAAGCCCTACGCAGCCACGTGTCCCGAGCAGAGTGAGGTGAGGAGGGGGCCAGAAGGAGACCCCAGTCATTCAGCGTCAGGAGGGGGGGTCCAGAGTGTGGCTTGGGGACAGGGAGACCCAGCTTGAACCCTCCTCCTAGCTAGGTTATGTGGCTTCTCTGAGTCCTTGACCTTATTTGGATAACGGAAAAAAGAGAACTCACCTTTCAGGACTGTCCTGGGAATGTACTGACCTGTTGTGGGCAGCGCGGTCATCACACCAACCTTCACATCCAACAAATGCTTGCAGAACTGACAGGCACATGGCACGAGCACGCCGCTAACCAGGACTGTGGGTTTCTGATATTGCTGTTTCCATGGTGGCAGGGAGAGGGCTCCAGCTCAGCTGCAGCGTCCAGAGGCACAGCCCCCGCCTCCTGCATTCGCTGCCCAGGGGTTCACGTGTCCTCAGCTTAACGTCTTCTTAATATTTTATACACTTTCTCCTTTGTGAATTCATCTCTTTTCATGGAGGAATTGCCTGTGTGTGCCCAGTGGGAGCTTGAAGGCATCAGTCATCGTCACATCCTCCTGAGGATTTCTCAGTCAGCTGCTCTAGGCAGGTCCTGAGGGAGGGGATGGAGGAGACCCCAGAACTTGGCGCTGCCCTTCCTGTCCCAGCCAGGTGGGTGTCCTGGTTTAGGGCTGCCAGGGACATGGCCTGTCCCAGGGACACAGGCGTCAGCACCGGCTCTGTTGCTCACCAGCTGTTTGACTTGGAGCAAGTTTCTTAACCTCTCTATGCCTGTTTCCTTATCTCTAAACTGAAGTGATCATGATCCCCTCCCCAAGGGAAGTCGGGAGGCTCTGGGATGGGACGGTGCAAACGCAGCCTTCACATCGTGCTGAGGCAGCACCAAGCGTGCACCCGAGAAATGCCAGTTGTCTTGTGCAGCTAGTCCTGCAGTCCTCCCAGTCTGCAGGAGCAGGAAGGGAGCCTGGGCTGGGAGCTGCCCGTTGCCCACAGTGACGTGCTGGAGGACCCAGGACAAGGCCTGGCTCTCCACCCGCTGCACCGTCCACTTCTGCCTGGTTGACAGCTTCGCCAGCCATTCCGTTTGCCTTCTCCACTCCCTCCTTCCCTATAGGAACCAGTTCTGGGTTTGGCACCCAAAACCAAAAGGATTGGCCCCTTCTCTGCGCTGCCCATGGACTTGGGAGGCTGAGCGCATCTCTCACTCTGGACGGATCCCAATTAGCCAATCACAGTATGTCATCCTCCTTGCCAGGGATTATTTCAGCCAATCAGCACACAGACTCCCTCTGGTGACTCTAATAGGTCCAGGAGCAGGCACATGCCCTAGGCTGGCCAATCAGAGAGGTGAGAAGGACTTTCACTCCACCTGTCCTTCTCCCACCAGGTGTGAATGAGCAAGCTCCTCTCATTGCAGCAGGCAGGTGGCCATCCTAAAGCCGTGAGGGAGGGGGCCTCAGGACAAGGGGAGGCAGAGTCAAAGGAAGGGAGATGCAGCCCTGATCACATGGTGCCTGCAGCCCACCTTGCCTCAGAACCTGTGCTCACATGAGATAATAGATCTCTGTGGTTAAGCTAGTTCACGTTGGACCTTCTGCTACTAACTCCAGAGAAATGACCCCACATGTAAAGTTAGAGGGTCTCCACTGTGGCCAGACCTCTATGGCCCCTTCATATGTCGAACCCTGGGAGAAATTCAAGTCAATGGAAGACCACACAATCGGATAAGGAAGTAAAAAGTTAATGACTAAATTAAGGTTATCACCAGAAGTTTAAGCTTCTTGAGAAGGGTCACCTCTGTTTTTGAAGACCCACAGAAAGTACTGCCAAATTCCATTCAAAGACAGCCTTCGGTGTCCTGGAATGGCCCCTGAAAAGAGCCTCCCGGAGCCTCCTATTGCAGCATGACACCTGCCCACCAATAGGGCAGGACAGCAGTGTGGCCAAGAGCCCCACTGACCAGGGCTTGAGTGGCGATTATACCACTAACTAGCTCCATGGCCTCTGCAAAACTCAGGGACCTCATGTGGAAAATGGTGTCATAATATCACCAGCTTATGCAAATCAATGCGAGGATTCTACAGATGAGAAAAATGAAGTTCTTAGCACTGCATCTGGCATGTTGGGAGTGCTCAGTAAATGTTAGTGTTATTTTCTTGACATTTTCACCCTGATTAAATGATTAGGCAGAGACTAATGCTTCTGGCCAAGTGGAGTAACAGAGATTGGATGCACCCTCCCAACCAAACAACCAAAACAACAACAAAAAAAAGTATGAAGCAATGGTTTTCAGGCCATGAGACACCAGGCAGCAAAGGACAGACATTCCTGAGAGGAGGAAAACTAGCAAGGTGAGCCCTAACATTCCCCAAGCTTCTCCCATAGGGTGAGTTTCCAGGCTGTGGTGCAGGGATGGGGAACCCAGGTTGAGACCAATGGACTCCCCGAGTGGAGGAGACAGAGCCGAGTCCAGGGAAGACAAGGCAGGAAGTTTCACAGGACACAACAGGAGAGAGCTGCACAGAGAGCTCTGGAGACGTGCAGAGCGTCCCCTCCAGGCACTCAGCAAAGCAACAATTAGTGCACGTAGGCAGGGAAACGTCTCAAGGCTGAGCAAAGAAGCACCCAAAAAGATTGGAGGAAGCAGCTCCCCATGTTCACACAGGGTGGGGGTTGTTACTGCTCCTACCAGCCAGACGGGAAAATCTTAGAATTCACATGGCATGGGGTAAACTACTCAGAATGGTCTTGCCTCCGTCATGCAAATAATTATCCCTAGACCAAACACTGATTTGAAATTTTTAAAAACAAGCTCTGAATAGATCAAAATGTTCCCAAGGAACCTAACTGCATCCCCGAACAAAGCTCAAGAATACTTTAGAAATGATCACAACAACAGCAAAAATCTAGCAACCAACAATATAAAATGTCAGTGTCGGCCCGACATGGTGGCTCATGCCTGTAATCCCACCATTTTGGGAGGCCGAGGCAGGCAGATCACTTGAGGCCAGGAGTTCGAGACCAGCCTGGCCAATGTGGTGAAACCCCGTCTCTACTAAAAATACAAAAGTTAGCCGGGCCTGGTGGCACACACCTGTAATTCGAGCTATTCAGGAGGCTGAGGCAGAGAATCACTTGAACCTGGGAGACAGAGGCTGCAGTGAGCTGAGATTGCGCCACTGCACTCCAGCCTGGGCCACAGAGCAAGACTCCATCTCGAAAAATAAATAGATAAATAAAATGTCAATGTCTCACATCCAATCAAAACAGTCTACGCATGCAAAGAAGCATGAAAACATGACCCATGGTAAGAAGAAAGATCAATCAAAACTGACTCAGAATGGACATAGATGCTAGAATTGGCAGACAAGAACGTTTAAAACGTTATTACAACTTTGGCCAGGCAGGGTGGCTCACACCTGTAATCCCAGCACTTTGGGAGGCCAAGGCGGGCGGATCACCTGAGATCGGGAGTTCAAGACCAGCCTGACCAACATGGAGAAACCCCATCTCTACTAAAAATACAAAATTAGCCAGGCATGGTGGCACATGCCTTTAATCCCAGCTACTTGGGAGGCTGAAGCAGGAGAATCGCTTGAACCTGGGAGGTGGAGGTTGCAGTGAGCTGAGATTGCACCACTGCACTCTAGCCTGGGCAACAGAGCAAGACTCTGTCTCAAAAAATAAATAAATAAATAAATAAAAAGAAAAAAAGAAAAATGCATTGGATAGAATTAATAGCAGGTTAGACATTGCAGAAGAAAAGATCAGTGAACACAAGGACATAGCAATACAAAGTATCCAAAACAAAACACAAAGAGAAAAAAATAATTTTAAAAAACTAACAGAGAATTAGTTTGGGAATAATGTCAAGCAGCCTAATATACATGTAATTGGAATCTCCAAAGGAGGAGAGCAGAGCAGAAATACTGTTTGAAGAAATAATGGCTGAAAATGTTTCAAATTTGACAGAAACCAGAAACCCACCAATTCAAGAAGCTCAATGAACCTCAAACACAAGAAACATACAGGCACATCCCAATCAAACTGCTTAACCCCAGTGAGAAGGAGAATATCCTGAAAGCAGCCTGAGGAAAAAGATATGTCGCATACAGAGAAACAAAGATTAAAATGACAGCCGATTTCTTAGGGGAAATGATTCAAGCAAGAAGACAGTGGATCAACATCTTTAAAGTACTGAAGGAACAAAAAACTGCCAACCTATGCAGTGAGCTGAGATTGTGCCACTGCACTCCAGACTGGGTGACAGAGTAAGAAGTGAGACTCTGTCTCAAAAAATAAATAAATAAATAAATAAATAAATAAATAAATAAATAAAGTCAACCTACAATTCCATACAGTGAAATTTTTTTTTTTTTTTTTTTTTTTTTGAGAAAGGGTCTCACTCTGTCACCCAGGCTGGAGTGCAGTGGCATAATCTCGGCTCACTGCAACCTCCGCCTCCCAGGTTCAAATGATTCTTCCACTTCAGCCTCTGGAGTAGCTGGGATTACAAGAGTGCACCACCATGCCTGGCCAATTTGTTGTATTTTTGGTAGAGATGGGGTTTCACCATGTTGGCCAGGCTGGTCTCAAACTCCTGGACTCAAGTGATCCACCCACCTTGGCCTCCCAAAGTGCTGGGATTACAGGTGTGAGCTACTGCACCTGGCCCAGTGAAGTTATCTTTAAAAAAATAAAGGGAAGGATTCCAACTTCAGAAGTGATGAAGTAAGCGCATTCCACCCGGTCTCTCCCTCTGGACAAAACTGTGACCCCTGAACACATGCATGGACCAGTTATTGGAGGACTCTGAAAAGTAAATTGCAGCAGGCAGATTGAGAAAGAAAACCAGATGTCAAAGTACCACCAAACTGGTGGTGATTTACCATGTTCTTCTCCAGGATCACCTGGCCTGAACACAATGCAGTTTGAAAAACAAAGGTAGGTGCTGGCACAGAGAAATCTCCAGGGCAAGCCCTCTAATTCTGGTTCAAGAAACATGAAAGAGGCCTCCCAATGCTCAGGGAAAATATGGAAATTCCACATTTTTTCTATTCTCACACTCCAGCCCCCAATAAACCCTGTGACAGTGTCGGCAGAGACCCCAACAGGAACCCACAAGAGCTGAAACAGTAAGGGAGGAGAGCTTTCTCCCTGATTCGTGGATCTGTGATCCCAAGAGAGCACAGCAAACCTCATTGCTCTTTTCCCTCTTTCTTTTCTCCACCGTTTGACACCACACAAGGGCACACTCACTGAGGTGCATGTCAGAGCAGGGTCACTAGAGCCCTAGGTTTTTGGCCAAAGGACCAAAGTGGGCCAAAGTGTATCAGGACGATTGCAGAGATGGAGAAGCTTCGGAAAGCAACCACCTAACATTACCTATAAATTCCTGGTCCTATCGCCACCCTGAAAGCTGCATGTGGCATGAATCTGACCCTAAACCGCACGGCAAAGACTTGGAGAACTGAACCACCTTTCGGCCCAAAGGCCCGCTACTCAATGGCGCACATGTGGGATGGACCTAAAAACTGCTTCAAAGGGCCGGGCGCGGTGGCTCACGCCTGTAATCCCAGCACTTTGGGAGGCCGAGGCGGGCGGATCATGAGGTCAGGAGATCGAGATCATCCTGGTTAACACGGTGAAACCCCGTCTCTACTAAAAATACAAAAAATTAGCCAGGCGTGGTGGCGGGCGCCTGTAGTCTCAGCTACTCCAGAGGCTGAGGCAGGAGAATGGAGTGAACCTGGGAGGTGGAGCTTGCAGTGAGCCGAGATCGTGCCACTGCACTCCAGCCTGGGCAACAGAGCGAGACCCCGTCTCAAAAAAAAAAAAAAAGTGCTCTGAAGGCACTGAAAACTGAGCTGCCCGTGGAAGCACAACCCACAGAAGGTGGGCAGAAACATGCAGCTGGAACTCAACTAAGTTTGCTGCTTGCTTAAACAAAAATCTCAACCTTTTCCAAAGGATTTAATGAAAGCTCAGAATCTCATAAGAGAATATTTAAAATGTCCAGGATACAATCCAAAATTACACGGCATACAAAGAACCAGGAAAATCTCAATTCACACGAACAAAGACCACCATTGCCAATGAAAGGATAATGTGAGTGTCAGGATTGTCTGACAAATACTTTAAAGCCGCTGTTACAAAAATGCTGCAGCAACAATGGCACACTCCCCTAACACAAAAGGAAAAATAGAAAGCCTTGGCAACACAGAGGATATAAGGAAGACCCAAAGGGAAATTTTAGAACTGAAAAATACAGCAACTGAAAATTTGTTTTAAAAACTTACTGGATGAGCTAAAAGGAGATCAGAAAATATAAATGAAAGAGTCAGTGAACTTGAAGCTAGATCAATAGGAATTGTCAATTCTTAACAGAGAGTATAATCATGAAAAAACAGAGATTCAGGAGCCCCTGGGATGATAAACGGAAAAAGGCCAAACATTTGTGTCCTCTGGGGTTGCAGGACGGGAGGAGTAAGAACGCAGTGCTGAAGCAAACTTTGAGGAAGTAATGGTATTTGGTGAAGCTTCCTAAATTTGGTGGAAGACAAATCTACAGATTGAAGAAACTGAGAGCCCTGCAAACAGGACAAACACAAAGAAATGCAGCTCTCCAGCTGGGTGCGGTGGTTCAGGCTGGTAATCCCAGCACTTTGGGAGGCCGAGGCAGGCGGATCACTTGAGGTCAGGAGATCAAGACCAGCCTGGCCAACATGGTGAAACCCCATCTCTACTAAAAATACAAAAGAAATAGCCAGGCGTGGTGGCGCATGCAGCTACTTGGGAGGTTGAGGCAGAGAATCACTTGAACCTGGGAGGTGGAGGCTGCAGTGAGCCGAGATCGTGCCACTGCACTCCAGCCTGGGTGACAGAGCAAGACTCCGTCTCAAAAAAAAAAAAAAAAAGAAAAAGAAAGAAATGCAGCTCTCCGCTGACCCAGATAATCCCCTCTGGCACTTACAAGATGGAAAATGACAACCACATAACGCAACGCAACACAGCTCCCACGGCAGTTCCTGATGTAGCAGAAGCAGCAGAAACAGTAAATGGGCCCAAAAGGCAGCATGTGCAACATCCCTCAGACCTTTTTATCTCCTTTTTTTTTTTTTAACAGAGAGAGACAGAATTTTCCTCTGGCTGTGTTGCCCAGGCTGGTCTCCAACTCCAAGCCTCAAGCAATCCTCCCACCTTGGCCTCCCAAAGCACTGGGATATTACAGGTGTGAGCCACTATGCCTGGCCTCTTTTCTTTTTCTTTACTGCAATTCTCTCTCAAACCCTATCAACTAAATTCAGCACTTCAAGAGCTATAGTTGGCCGGGCATGGTGGCTCACGCCTCTAATCCCAGCACTTTGGGAAGCTGAGGTGGGAGTATGGCTTGAGGTCAGGTGTTTGAGACCAGCCTGGCCAACATGGCGAAACCCCATCTCTACTAAAAATACAAAAAAATTAGTCAGGCATGGTGGTATGTGCCTGTAATCCCAGCTGCTCAGGAGGCTGAGGTGAGAGAATCACTTGAACCTGGGAGGCGGAAGTTGTAGTGAGCCGAGATCGTGCCACTGCACTTCAGCCTGGGCGACAGAGCAGGACTCTGTCTCAAAACAAAATAAAAAACAAAAACAAAAAAAAGAGTTACACTCGTAGCTTCCAGGAGACCACGCTACCTCCAGGCTGGGCAGCAGAGATGGAGAGGGGAACGGAACGGTCAAGAGATACTTTCCTCTTTGGCGCCTCGCCCCAGGGTCTGCCTCCTCGCCGGTGCTCCTCGCAGAATCCAGGGAGTGTCCTGGTTCAGAGCTCTTCCTGCCCCTCACATGCCACCAGAGCTTCAGCTGACTTTCCGTGGCACCTTTAGCCACCCCTGCAGGCAGTATCCCGTTCCTCCACGGGACCACGCAGGAGGGGGACTTGTGTGCCCACATCCAACAGAACTATAACCCTCTGCACCCCTCTCCTCCCTGAAGCTCCCCAGGATATTTGGATGAGCGTGTAGGGCCTTTGGTTCCCCCTTGGGAACAGAGACCTTGATCTCCTCCCTAACCCTCACAATAGCTGAGGTCAGGCTGGAGGGGCATCAGTGAATCAGGGAGAAGCAGAGGAAACATCTCCGTGCCATTGTGCAAGACTGACTTACTTTCAGGTTTGAGCAGCACGGCAGATGCCTGCGGCTCAACCATGGACGTCTGTGGCCCAGCTTTTGGCCCGACACAGCTTTAGGAAACACTTAACCCTTTCTCCTCCCACCTGGAGGAGAAAGCAACCGACAAACGAGCTTCTAATCTTTTCAGCCTCATCCCAAGCCCAGTATCAGCTGTGGGGACTCCAAGACCTTTTCTCCCCCAACTGGAGAAGAAAACAAACACCAAATACGCCATTTAGGCTTCTTGTTGTAACCCCACATCCCAACATCCAGCATTCATCTACTTCCCAAACCCTTGCTAATTAACAGACAACAAAGTCGGGGGCCACGTACCCCCATGCCCCCCTGCTGACTATACGGTTTGGCCAATACATCCGCTACTAATTTCCATGGAGCTCTCCCAAGTTCTCACCAGCCCAGAGGACCCCCGTCTTTCTCTTTCAGTGGCTACCCTGTTTGCAAGCTAATCTGTTAACTTGCCAGTTTTACATGCACGTTGGGCAGAAAGGCACAAGATCCTTGGGCTGGAGAAACAAGACATTTATTACCCATAGCAAAAGCAGCATCTTAACACCAGTTCCCCAGCCCCGATGCCCGCAGAGTGATGTGGCCAGACCAGGCTGCTCCCCACACGTGCAGAGGGTTCACCCCAAAGAGGAGCCCCAAAATTATGAGACTTGGGGCTTATATAGGGTGGCGGCTTATCTGCCCACTGTCCCCTCCTGATACAGAGACCTTATCTCAACTCTGGAAGAAAACAAATCCTCTCTGAGCACGGGAGGGGAAGGCTTTTAGGTTGATTCATCGGGAATGTAAGTGAATGTCTTGCTACTCTATTAGTTTGCCAATGCCCTTTGCTCAGAGGGCCCGGACTGACCATGTGGAACTGTGAAATATTCATGGAAAATTGTCTCCCAACAACTGACTGATCTAAACGCTTCTTTTAGGAGCAATGTGTTTCTAGCTTTCAGATGGAGCCGAAGGAGCAGAGAGAGGCCACTTATTCCTGGGAGGAGCTTCTGCAGAAGCTGAGCATAGGGAGTCACCCAGTGACAGCTCCATGGACAGATGGAAGCTGCTAGATGGACCTCAGGAGAATGGAATGGCCCCGGCTGGAAATGGGCTGGACTCTGAGACCAACGTGATTGCTAGTCCTCTTTCTTGCGGGGAAGGAATTGCAGCCTGCATGGGTAGAGGTCCCCATGTGGCCTCACCCTTGGGGCAGGAGGGAGTGGTCCCTGCACCCAGTGTAGCCCACAGAGCCACAGGACACTGAACCACTCTCCAGGTGAGCTGAGGCTGCAGAGCCTGGCGGCCATCAGGACCATGTGGCTAACAAGTCACCTCTGCCTCCTGGAACAGAAAATGCCCACGGGGACATTCTCCACTGTGCCCTACAAGAGCAGGGCTCCCAGAGTTGGGCAGCCTGGGTTCAAATCCCAGCTGTGTTTTGCCGGCTTTGTGACCTTGGGTGAATCTCCGCCTCTCTCTGTGCCAGTCAAGTGGGGAATGGCAGTGCCACTCAGGCTGTCTGAGTCCCTGAAGCACCTTGGACACTGTTTGGTACCCAGAACCCAACAGCCCAGTGGCTGTGAAGAACAATGGACCTGCCTCAGCTTCTCAAACCCAAAGGTGCTGCTCAAATCCCAGCCAGCTCTCTACACACTCAACCACCACATCCCCTCCGCCCCTCGTTCCTCCCAGAAGGAACAAAACCAGCTGTTTCCATCTGCCGGGGTTGCTGCAACAATGCACCACACACTGGGGGGCTCAAGCAACAGGAGGCTGTCCTCTCCCAGGCCTGAGGCCAGAAGCCCAAGGTCCAGGCATGTGTAGGGCTGCTACCTCCTGAGGGAGGAGGGAGAGGCTGTCCCGGGCCCCTCTCCAGCTCCCGGGGCTGCTGGCAACGGCAGCACTACCTGGCTCACAGAGTCTTCACCACGGTGTCTACCTCCATCTTCACCCGGCACCCTCCCTGTGTGTGAGGTGTGTGTGTGTGCGTGTGTGTGGTGTGTTTGTGTGTGGTGTGTGTGTGGTGTTTGTTGTGTGTGGTGTGTGTGGTGTGGTGTGTTTGTTGTGTGTTGTGTATTGTGTGTGTGTATTGTATTGTGAGTTTTGTATTGTATGTGTGTGTTGTGTGTTGCATATGTGGTGTATGTGTTGTGTTTGTTGTGTGTATTGTGTGTGGTGTGTTCGTGTGTTGTGTGTTTGTGAGGTGTGTTGTGTGTGTGGTGTATGTGGTGTGTTGTGTGTGTGGTGTATGTGGTGTGTGGTGTGTGTGGTGTGTTTTGTGTGTATTGTGTTTGTTGTGTGTTGTGTGATGTGTGTGGTGTGTATGTGCTGTGTTTGTTGTGTGTGATGTGTGTTGTGTGTGTGATGTGTGTTGTGAATTGTTTATTGTGTGCATTGTGTGTAGTGTATTGTGTGTGTTCCATATGTGTGGTGTATGTGTTATGTTTGTTGTGTGTGTTGTGTGTGTTGTGTGTGTTGTGTGGTGTGTGTGTGGTGAGTTGTGTGGTGTATGTTGTGAGTTGTGTATTGTGTGTAGTTGTGTGTTGTGTGTTGCATGTGTGGTGTATGTGTTGTGTTTGTTGTGTGTATTGTGTGTGATGTGTTCATGTGGTGTGTGGTATGTGTATGTGTGTGGTGGGTGTGGTGTGTGGTGAGTTGTATGTTGTGCATTGTGTATTGTGTGTACGTGTGTGTTGTGTGTGTTTCATGTCTGTTGCGTGTGTGGTGTGTGTGGTGTGTGTGTTGTGTGTATGGTGTGCGTGGTGTGTGGTGTGTGTGATGTGTTCATGTGATGTGTGTTATGTGTATGTGTGTGGTGTGTGTGGTGTGGGTGTGTGTGGTGAATGTGTGTAGTGTGTGTGGTATCGTGTGTGTATTGTGTGTGGTGTGTATGTGTGTGGTGTTTCTGGTGTACGTGTGTGGTGTGTGTGGTGTGGTGTGTTGTGTGTGGTGTGAGTTGTATATTTGTGTACATGTGTGTTGTGTGTTGCATGTGTGGTGTATGTCTTGTGTTTGTTGTGTGTATTGTGTGTGGTGTGTTCATTGTGTGTTGTGTGTATGTGTGTGGCGTGTGTGGTGTATGTGATGTGTGGTGCATGTGTGGTGTGTTTGTTGTGTGTGGTATGGTGTGTTTTGTGTGTATTGCATGTACTGTTTGTTGTGTGTTGTGTGTGTGGTATGTGTATGTGTTGTGTTTGTTGTGTGTATTGTGTGGTGTGTGATGTGTGTGGTGAGTTGTATGATGTGAGTTGTGTATTGTGTGTAGTTGTGTGTTGCATGTGTGGTGTGTGTACGTGTTGCGTTTGTTGTGTGTGTTGTGTGTGGTGTGTGGTGCGTGTATGTAGTGTGGGTGGGGTGCGTGTGGTGTGTGTGTATTGTGTGTAGTGTGTTGTGTGTGTTGCATGTGTGTGATGTATGTGTTGTGTTTGTGTATTGTGTGTGGTGTGTGTGGTGTGTGATGTGTATGTGGTGAGTTGTGTATTGTGTTGTGAGCTGCGTATTGTGTATCTGTATGTTGTGTGTTGTGTGTGTGGTGTGTGTATGTGTTGTTGTGTGTATTGTGTGTGGTGTGTGTTGTATGTGTGTTATGTGTATGTTGTGTGTTGTGTGTTCGTGTTCTGTGTGTATCTCCAGATCTCCTCCTCACATAAGGACCCCACCCCACCGGCTTGGGGCCCACTCTAATGGCTTCGTCTTAACTTGCTTGCCTCTGAAAGGCCGTTTGCAAATGAGGTCACGCCCATGGGTCCTGGGGGTTAGGACCTTCCACACATAGATTTGGGGGACACAACTCATGCTCGCGTGTCCATTTCTTGCTCCCTGCTGTACCAGTCCTTTGTACAGTTTTTAGGACACAGACGGCTCTTCCTGGCTGCATCTGGAGGTCTAGCAGAGCAGGGGCTGGGGAGGGCTGGGGAGGGCCGGCGATGGGCGTCCCTGCCCAGGCACCTCTGAAGCCAGCAGATCCAGACACATCCCAAGTGAAGCCCAGGTGGGCTCACCCCTGCCATCACACGGCCTGGCACCCACAGGCACTACAGCTTCTGCACATCTGCTGAGGAGGAGCAGGGCAGAAGCTAAGTTCCCAAATTGTCGTGGTTCTAATTTCCCTCACCAAGAAAAACAAAACCAGCAGGCAATTGTTCCCTCGTTATTTTCTGCTCACTGTATTTTTCTCTGGTTCTTGGTATTACCCACTGTGCCAGGAACTGCACCAGAGGGCAGCCTTTAGTACCCCAGTGACTCGCAGCTAGGCCCAAGCATGACCCCGAAAACGCAGCAGACCCATTGGGGGAGCCAGGAGTGGGTTCCCCCTCAGGTCTGCTGGCCAAGACCACAGACAGGCATTCGGAGAGGTCCCTGGCTGTACAGCCAGACGTACTGTTGGTGGGAACTTAATAAACTGAAGCATGAAATATTTATCCACTTACACCAGCTTAAGTAATTTAAGTTTGCTAGAAATCAACATCATGTTTTCATATTTAATGAGCCTTCTGTGAAGCAGCCTCTTCTGTCACTGGCAGGTGTTGGGGGCAGGAGCTTCCACAGCCAGATGCAATTTTAATCTCCCTCCACAAACAATGCTGAATAATGCACCAGGTTTGCAAGGGCTTTGCCTGAGGCTGCGGGGAAGGTTGGGCCCTTTAGCCCAGGCAAGCCTGGCATTTGCCACAGAGGTTCAGAGTCTGGTGCCTCCTCCCTGGTCCCCTATTCTCTCTGAACACAGAAGAATGCTGGATGTCCATTAAGCAGAGCTCACAGGGCTGTGGCCAGCTGAATCATGACCCCAAAGATGTTAATTCTGTGTGTCAACTTAACTGGGCCAAGGATGCCCAGATAGCTGATAAGGCCTCATTTCTGGGTGTGTGTAGGAGGGTGTTTCTGGAAGAGATTAGCTTTTGAATCAGTGCACCGAGTGCAGAAGACCTGCCCTCACCCATGTGGGCAGCATCCAATCTCCTGAGGCCCTGAGTAGAACGCAAAGGCAGAGGAAGGGGGAATCCATTCTCTCCTTGAACTGAAACATCCATCTTCCACTGGCCCAGGACATCACAGCTCCTGGTCTCAGGCCTTCAGACTTGGGGACTTATGCCAGTGGCCCCACAGATCTCAGGCTTCGAGTCTTGGACTCACTACCCCGGCTTCCCTAGGTCTCCAGCTCGCAAACAGCAGATCATGGGACTTCTCAGCCTCCATCATCATGTGGGCCAGTTCCCACGGCAAATCTCCTCTTATATGTCTAGATAGGTAGATAGATAGATAGATAGACAGATAGATAGATAGATAGATAGATAGATAGATAGATAGATAGATAGATAGATAGACAGACAGACAGACAAGACTGACTGACTGATTAGATAGATGATAGACTGATTGATTAGATAGATGATAGATGGATCCAGATAGATAGATAGACAGACTGACTGATTAGATAGATAGATATAGATCCAGATAGAGAGATGATAGATAGATCCAGATAGATGATAGATAGATAGATAGATAGATAGATAGATAGATAGATAGATAGATAGATAGACAAGACTGATTGACTGATTAGATAGATGATATACTGATTGATTAGATGATAGATAGATAGATGATAGATGGATCCAGATAGATAGATAGACTGATTGACTGATTAGATAGACAGATGATAGATAGATCCAGATAGATAGATATAGATAGATAGATAATACTGATTGACTGATTAGATAGTAGATAGATAGATAGATAGATAGATAGATAGATAGATAGATAGATAGATCCAGGTAGATAGATAGATAGACTGACTGATTGGATAGATGACAGACAGACAGATGATAGATAGGTAGACTGATTGATTAGATAGATGATGGACTAGATAGATAGATAGTAGATAAGATAGATGATTAGATAAAAGATGATAGATTGACTGACTAGATGATAGATTAGATAGATTACATACATACATAGATAAGATAGACTAGATTGACTAATTGATCGATTGATATATTAAGTAGATTGACTGATTAGATACATGATAGATGATATATTAGATAGACAGCTAGATAGATAAAGATAGATTACATAGATAATGATTGATAGATGGATGGATGAATGGATGGATGAATAGATGGACGGATGGATGGAAGGACGGTTGGATGGATGGACAGATAGGCAGATAGATAGATACATAGATAGATAAGATAGATTACATAGATAATTACAGATAGATGGGTGGATGGATGGATGGGTAGATAGACAGATGATAGATAGATAATAGAGGTGTATAGAGATATAAACGTATATATTCTGTTGGTTCTATTTCTTTGGAGAACTTTGACTAATGCAGGAAGATTTTCCTGGATTGTCTGGGTGGGCCCAATGTGGTCTCAAAGCGTCCTTCTGAGAATGAGGCAGGGGGCAGAGTGTGAGAGAAGACACTGCACGCTGGCTTTGCAGATGGAGGAAGGAGCCGTGGGCATGCAGGCAGCCTGGAGAAGCTGCAAAAGGGAAGGAAATTGATTGTCCCTCAGTCTCCAGAAGGAACAGGCCCCTGAGGACCCATTTTAGACTTCTGACATGCAGACCACGGGAGGAAAGATGTGTATGGCTTGCAGCCACTGAGCTGCCGGTAATTTCTTTTGGCAGGAATGAGGGGAAATGAATGCGGTGACTTCTTTTCCAGCTTTCCCCCAACCATTGGTCAACACTGGCCACACGGGATCCCTACAAAGCCTGGCTTCAAACTCTCCCCCACCACTTCTTAGCTCTGTGGGCAGGTGGCTTGTCCTCTCGGTGCCCGAATTCACCTCCAAAATTAGGACAACACAGCGTTCTCTGTGAAGGGTGCCCTGGAGCTGCCAACAGCCCTCTACTCAGGGCTGCATGAGGATGGCATGCACTGATACGTTAGACACGGAAGGCACTGGCCACGGTGCCTGCACAGAGGACACTCAGGCCACAGGAGAGCCACTCCACAGTTGCATGACCCTGTGTCAGAGGAAAGACGAGCTAGACCAAAAGCAGCTCCCACATCCCAGGTAGGAAAACTTAAGGCTGCAGGGTGTGGACCTGGTGCTGAGTGAAGGGAGGCTTTGGGCTGGCAAAGCCATATATGGGACTTATGTGACATAACAGCCTTGGGGGGACAGAAAGAAGGCAGAGATGCCTCCACCTCCCAATCACAGCACCCACCTCAGAGAAGAGAGCCAAGCTCCCCAGGAAATTCCGATTCCTGCATCCAGCATTCTGTGCGCCGGCAGAGACATGGCCCTGGCTGAGCCCTGGCAAGGACACCAGGAATGAAAATCAACCCCTGCCCTCCAGAAGAGACCAAAGCCTGGAGGCAGGAAAAGCCTTCAGCAAGGTACCGAGGTCACCTGTGCGGCAGGCACTCCCTCCCAAAGCAGGAGCAAGGCACCGAGGTCACCTGTGTGGCAGGCACTCCCTCCCAAAGCAGGAGCAAGGCACCGGGGTCACCTGTGCGGCAGGCACTCCCTCCCAAAGCAGGAGCAAGGCACCGAGGTCACCTGTGAGACAGGCACTCCCTCCCAAAGCAGGAGCAAGGCACCGAGGTCACCTGTGAGACAGGCACTCCCTCCCAAAGCAGGAGCAAGGCACCGGGGTCACCTGTGAGACAGGCACTCCCTCCCAAAGCAGGAGCAAGACACCGGGGTCACCTGTGCGGCAGGCACTCCCTCCCAAAGCAGGAGCAAGGCACCGGGGTCACCTGTGAGACAGGCACTCCCTCCCAAAGCAGGAGCAAGGCACCGGGGTCACCTGTGTGGCAGGCACTCCCTCCCAAAGCAGGAGCAAGGCACCGGGGTCACCTGTGCGGCAGGCACTCCCTCCCAAAGCAGGAGCAAGGCACCGGGGTCACCTGTGCGGCAGGCACTCCCTCCCAAAGCAGGAGCAAGGCACCGGGGTCACCTGTGCGGCAGGCACTCCCTCCCAAAGCAGGAGCAAGGCACCGGGGTCACCTGTGAGACAGGCACTCCCTCCCAAAGCAGGAGCAAGGCACCGGGGTCACCTGTGCGGCAGGCACTCCCTCCCAAAGCAGGAGCAAGGCACCGGGGTCACCTGTGCGGCAGGCACTCCCTCCCAAAGCAGGAGCAAGGCACCGGGGTCACCTGTGCGGCAGGCACTCCCTCCCAAAGCAGGAGCAAGGCACCGGGGTCACCTGTGCGGCAGGCACTCCCTCCCAAAGCAGGAGCAAGGCACCGGGGTCACCTGTGCGGCAGGCACTCCCTCCCAAAGCAGGAGCAATGCACCGGGGTCACCTGTGCGGCAGGCACTCCCTCCCAAAGCAGGAGCAAGGCACCGGGGTCACCTGTGAGACGGGCACTCCCTCCCAAAGCAGGAGCAAGGCACCGAGGTCACCTGTGAGACGGGCACTCCCTCCCAAAGCAGGAGCAAGGCACCGGCGTCACCTGTGCGGCGGGCACTCCCTCCCAAAGCAGGAGCAAGGCACCGGCGTCACCTGTGCGGCGGGCACTCCCTCCCAAAGCAGGAGCAAGGCACCGGCGTCACCTGTGCGGCGGGCACTCCCTCCCAAAGCAGGAGCAAGGCACCGGGGTCACCTGTGAGACGGGCACTCCCTCCCAAAGCAGGAGCAAGGCACCGGGGTCACCTGTGCGGCGGGCACTCCCTCCCAAAGCAGGAGCAAGGCACCGGGGTCACCTGTGCGGCGGGCACTCCCTCCCAAAGCAGGAGCAAGGCACCGGGGTCACCTGTGCGGCAGGCACTCCCTCCCAAAGCAGGCCCAGGTAGGGTGGCAGGCCAGATCCCACCTTCCCAGAAGGCTGGGACAGGTTTCCCAAAAGAGACAGTGATGGAGCTAGGTTTGGTGAGCATTAAGCACCTTCGAGGTACGTGGCACCTGGTTACAAGCCGTTGGGACTTAGGAAAGGACTCCAGATGGTCCCAGCTAAGAAAGGCATCTGTCATCTGGTTGGAGGAAGATGTTGCACAAACCACTAAGAGTCAGGAGATGAGTGAGCAGGTACTCAGGGCCACCCAGGGTGGCGGGGCTGGAGGGAGGGATGCAGCAGGTTCAGAGGTCCTTTAGGAAGCAGGCAGACTTGATTTATGCAGCAGCTGAGTTGCTGATGGGCCGGGAAGGGAGGGACTGCCAAGCGACTCCTCTGGCCCTGGCTGGGGTATCTGGGAGAACAGAGCACCCTCAGTCAGGGGAGGGGTGTGGCCAGGGCCAGGACCAGGGTCAAGGCCAGGGAGTGCAGCTGTGAACCTGGCTTGAAGCTGTGGACTTTGGAGGCAGGCAGCTCACTGGGAAGACAGTTTTCATTAAGAACAAACCAGACAGAGGCTGCCAAGTGGCTGAAACCCCCCTGAAAGAGCAGACCACATTCCTCCCGCCGGCTCAGAACTGAATCCTCCCCATCCCTTGTTCTTCTCCTGGGTGCTGACAGCTGGAGGAGTTACCTGTCATTCTCCCGCCCACACTGGGAGGCAAGGCCAGGCACGGGGGCGCTGCTTAGCAAAGCATTGGGAGGATTTGCAGGGGCACCTCCCTGGTGGGGGCGGGTGCACCTGAGTTAAGACCATCGCTGGGCAGAGAGGCAGGGACCCTGGGAAGGAGGAAGGAGGCCACGGGGTTAGGTCCTCACATGAATCCACCTGGGTGGGCTCGCCACCTCGGCCCGGAGGTCTGCCTCTCCAGCAAAAAGCCCTCAGGAGGGCCAGCTTCAAAGGGGCCCCATCAGGAAGCCCATCCATGGCTCAGCCAGCGCTGTCGGAGTGTCTGTGATGACTTCAAACTTCTTCTTAATCCCTCACGACTCTGCAAGTTCCTTACATAATCCATCCGTCTATCACCAGGGAAGCATGGAGTGCAATGAGAAGGACTGTCCCCAAATGACCCTGGACCCCGTGCCAGCTGAGACAGCGGCTCCCCTTCTTCCAGCAAACAGACTCCTCCCAGGCTAGGGGGCCACAAACTCCACAGGCCCGGGGCCTCAAGTGCGGGGCAACGGTCATTTCCAGACACCGCCTAGTGCCAAAAAAATGACCAAGCTGATTTCTCCCATGTCCCCGTGGAAAGTTGGAACGACAGGGGTGGTGCCCTCTCCCCTCTGGGACACAGGCCCGCCCGGCACACCCCTCTGTCCATGGCTTGACCCCAGGCCTGTGTCTGTCTCTCGTTCCTCCCGTGAGGTCCACCCACTGACTCACATTGTGTGATGTTGAGGAATTGGGCCCAGACCCTGGTGTGTCACTGGGAAGCGTGAGGCGTGGGGGAGCAGAAGGCCCACCTGGCAGGACACTGATCCTGATGGGCGCCAGGGCTGTGATCCAGAGAAGGTTCAGGACGAGGTGTCCTGGAGGGTGCTGGCGCCGAGGACCAGGGCCTGGGGTAAGCTGCTTAACCCCTTCGTGCCTCACTTTCCTCACGACAGGGGCTGGCCATGTGTGAGCCCTGGTGTGTGCCAGATACAGTTCCAGGCGCTTCACAGCCTCTGCTCCTTTCCCCTGGAAGGGCCTTATGGAGGCAGAGCCAGCATTTAGTTGATTAGGGAGCCGGGCCACGGTTCATCCCAGGTCCCCACCGAGCCAGCGGCAGAAACAGGACTTGAGTGGTGACGTCTGGCTGCACTGCCTCTCAGAACAGCAGTGACGACTCCACTGCGTCCCTGCAAAGACTCGAGGAGATTAAAGGGTGCAGAAGGCCTGGAATTATGGCTTAAAAGGTCAAGTTCTGGATAAAACTCAAGTACAGCTACCGTGGGAAGGATAAAGGATGGGAGAAGGCATCTCCAGATACGGTGAATCTGGTAATGGATGGAAATGAATTGAGAACTAGCACACCGCCGTTTTGCAATGCCCGGTGGGTGAATGGATCATGGCAGCCCTGCTGGTTTCTGTGACCAAGTCCCACAGATGGGGTGACTCAGAACCACAGAAAGGTATTCTCTTGAAGTCCT
The DNA here is from genome assembly GCF_029281585.2 of Gorilla gorilla gorilla. Classification (NCBI taxonomy): domain Eukaryota; kingdom Metazoa; phylum Chordata; class Mammalia; order Primates; family Hominidae; genus Gorilla; species Gorilla gorilla. Next base: position 236,720,083 of record NC_073224.2, read on the forward strand.
GGAGGCCAGAAGTCAAACCCAGCTGTTGGCAGGGCTGACTCCTTCCAGAGGCTCTAAGGGAGAATCTGTCTCCCAGCCTCCAGTGTCATCAGTCACCCATCCTTGGCATTCCTGGGCTCACGGAGGCACCACCCTGACCTCCACCTTGACCTCTGCCCTGACCTCTGCCTTCACGTGGCATTCTCCCTGTAAGTGCATTGCTGCATCTTCTATGTGTCCAAATTTGCCTCTCTTATAAGGACACCAGCGACTGGCTTAGGGCCCAGCCTAAGCAAGTATGATCTCATCTTGATTGTATCTGCAAAGACCTGATTTCCAAATAAGAGCCTGTTCACAGGTACCAGGGGTTTGGACTTGACATCTCTTTTTAGGGGACACAGTTACACCCACTACAGCTGCTACCATCAAAAAAGAATGAAACCAGACATTATTACATGCCTCCTGATGACAGAAACCAGCACCATCTGCAATCTTGTCAAAAGGACCAAAGTGAGGCAGCAGAATAGGGTCTAGAGGCAGGGAACTTATGGCTGATTTGCACTGACTTTCTAGAACTGAATCAAAAGGAAAACCCCAACTTTCCACACCCGAGTAACAAGAGAACAAAAGCTCCTCCCTTTGCCACCACCCCCTTTTCTATATTGTAGATGAGAAATGGAAAGTAGCTCTGATTGGTCCCCTCCTGCAACCAATCAGACTGGTCACGGGTCTAGTCTTCATTTGCATATGGGTATAACTTTGTAACTTCACTTCAGCCTCTGATTGGTCCCCTCCCACAACCAACCAGGTGTTTGCATAAGGTGTAATTTCATAACTTCAGTTCAGCCTGTAGTTGGTCGCCTTGTGCAACCAATCAGACTGGTTGCAGGTCGCTACTTCATTTACACAGGGTGTAAACCATACCAATGGGAAACCCCTCAAGGCTATTTAAACCCCGGAAAATTCTGTAACCAGCACTCTTGAGTGGCTTCCTGGAGGCTGCTCCCACTCTGTGAAGTGCACTTTCATTTCGGTAAATCTGTGTTTTCGTTGCTTCATTCTTTCATTGCTTTGTTTGTGCATCTTGTCTAATCCTTCGTTCAAAATGCCAAGAACCTAGATGACTCGTAGTCAAGACCCTCTGCTGGTAATGAAGGCAGAGTCCGATGCAGCCTCCGGTTCCAGCTGCCCCTTGCCAGGAAGTGCAGAGGACAGAGGAACACGGTAGCACCCCGCAGAGGCCTCAGCAAAGCCTCAAGGATGGCATGGCTACAGCCAGATGTGGGGCTCGTCATCAGATAAAGCTTGAGGAAAAGAAAAGCATGGGCAGGAAACCAAGTTCCCCTTCTCGATGTGGGTGGTGGTTTCAGGGATGTCTGCCTTATCATAATCCATTAAGCCAAATATTCGTTAGTGTAGTTTTCTGTGTGTGTGTTTTACTTACAATGAAAAGATTTCAGAAGTTAACTAGGGAACTGCTTTTCTCAAGGAGGGAAAAGGGAAGACAAATAATAAAAACATTTAAAAATTTTTAAGTGTTCTAATTATTATTAAAAATTATCATCGTCTTCACCACCATCCTTCTATCCTTTCCCAAATATTTTCAAAGAGCTCCAAGTGGCCAGCACTGTGCTGTATGCCAAGAATTCGATGATGAAAAAAACAGGTGCCCTCGTGAAACTTACCACCTGGCGCGGGTGGGCGGTGAGCAGGGAACAATCTGTCCACACGAGAAACACACAAGTGACCGCATTATTCCAGCACAAGCAGCACGAGGGTGAAAAGGGGACCCTGAGTCTGGATATTGAACCAGAAGAGTCTCCATTTCCACTGATGGCAGAACGGCTCCTGCATGTGTCTGAAGGATGGGGCTAAACACTAGGAAGAATTAAAAGCAGTAACAGTGCTGCCAGCCAGCCTCTGCTGACCACGGCGCAGGCCCTCTACTAAGGGCCTAAGATGGATATCTCATTCAATTCTCATAACAATCCCAGTCCCACACATGAAAAAAACAACAGCAAGAACTGCTAGCTGGTGTCATAAGACATTTTTTAATAGATGTTTGAAGTGTTCATTTTAACGAGTTTTGACAACTGTATACACCCATGTAATCACCACCCAAAAGAAGAGGTAAAGCTGGATTTTTTCAGCCCTAGAAAGGTTTCTGAGTCCCCATTCCAGTCCATCATCTCCCCGTCAGAGGCCAGGGCTTGCATGTTGAGAAATGATCGAGGCAGCTTTAAGAGGCCTTTCTGTCATAATCTGGCTGTACCTTTCCCTAAAGCAGGGGCCAGGGCTGGGCGCAGTGGCTCATGCCTGCAATCCCAGCATTTTGGGAGGCCGAGGCGGGTGATCACTTGAGCCCAGGAGTTCAAGACCAGCCTGGGCAACATGATGAAACCCCATCTCTACAAAAAATACAAAAATTAGCCATGTGTGGTGGTGGCATGCACCTGTATCCCCAGCTACATAGGGGCTGAGGGGCAGGGATCACTTGATCCCAGAACATCGAGGCTGCAGTGAGATACTGCACTCTAGCCAGGGTGACAGGGTGAGAAGAAGAGAGGGAGAGGGAGAGAAAAAGAGAGGGAGGGAGGGAGGAGGGAGAGAAGGAAGGGAGGGAGGGAGGGGGGAAGGAAGGAACGAAGGAAGGAGAGAAAAAGAGGGGAAGGGGGAGGGAGGGAGGGAAAGACAAAGAAGAGAAGGAAGGGAAGGAGGGACGGAGGGAGGGAGGGAGAGGGAGAGAAAAAGAGAGGGAGGGAGGGAGGAGGGAGGGAAGGGAGGAAGGGAGGGAGGGAGGAAGGAAGGAAGGAGAGAAAAAGGGGAAGGGGGAGGGAGGGAGGGAAAGACAAAGAAAAGAAGGAAGGGAGGGAGGGAGGAGGGAGGGGAGAGAAGGGAGGGGAGAAAAAGAGGGGAAGGAGGAGGGAGGGAGGGAAAGACAAAGAAAAGAAGGAAGGGAGGGAGGGATGGAGGGAGAGAGGAAAGAAGGAAGGGAGGAAAAGAAGGAAGGGAGGGAGGGAGGGGGGAAGGAGGGAGGGAGGGCGGGCGGGCTGGTGGGCAACCGAGCTAGTTGCTATTTCCAATGCCCTTGGAACTTCAGTGCCCACTGTCAGCCTGAAACCTGCAGAACAGAGCAGGGGAAAGTGCCAGCCAGTGAATACCTGGGGATGGGGGCATGGGTGGCCATGACATGTAGATATGCAGAGTGCACCCAGCCCCATGGCATTCATAGGGTGAGGGGCCCAGAGACCAAGACAGCCCAGGGCTGCAGGCTGGGAGAAGATACCTAGAGCAAGTCCTGGAAATGGAGCTGGTCCTGCGTGGTTAAAGTGCCTCAGGGACTGGACAACTGGGCATTTTTATCACTCCATGGAACTGGGGGCAGCCCCTTGTCGTGCATGGGAGGGGGCTTGCGCTGGGTCTTTCCCCATAGGCCTCCTGATCCCTGGGGTGTGAGTAGCCACTGTTGCCGATGCTCACTAACCCTAGGCTCCCTGATGTCCCCGACACCTTGCCAACCTGGGCCTTCATCACCAGGCAAAGTGGCCAGAGAGAGAATGTGGATGTCTCAGGAGACAGCCTGTGTGCCCACTCATGAAGAATCGTTTCCTGGAGCAGGGCAGAGCATCCCCTTCCACCGCCACTGTCCTTGAGAAAGGGAGGGGTCCAGACGCAGATGACTTTCAGCCCCTATCTGGAAAAGGGAAAACACTGTCCCCACAACAGCAGCTGGCACTGTGGGCTGGGGTGAAATGGCAGCATTTGCTGGCCTCCACTGGTGGCCTTCCTGGCACACAAAGGTTTCCTCCGAACCAAGCAGGGGACCCACATGAGCAGCAAAGCCACAAATAGCACTGGGGAGGGCGAGCCCTTTGTAGCGGGTGAATTGCCAATAAAGGTCTGGAGGTGGGAAGGAAGCAACCGGGGTGTCCTGCTGGGAGAATGAGATGCCCTCAGGCACCCTGTCCTCCAGCACCGCTGGGAACAGCCCTCTGCCTGGCAAGTCCGGGGGTGGTGATCCTGGAAATAAATCCCCTATGCTATTAACCTGAGAGGGCTATTGGTCTTCTCTGTCTGGTCACGACCTGCCATCACTCCAGCATTCAGGGCCATTTGCAGCCAGTGTTTTGGAAGAGAATTTGACCTGGAATTAGCTCCAGGGTTTCCTGGGAACTCTACTGCGTGAACACAGCGAAGCGCCTCTGCATGTTGTTTTTCGTCCCCCATGAGCAGAAACACATGAGCTTATTCCAAAAATAAGGAGGTTACGTGCTGACTCCCCATGCCCAGGCAAAGACTTCTACGTAATCCAGGTGTTTTCTGTGGCTCCCTTACAAGGCAGCTCTTCACAAAGAAAGCCTGCCTCAGAGATCTGCCCGAGCCTGGCTCTGTGGGATGTGAGGCTCCATCGTATTTGCAAAGCGGCCCTGTATTAGTCCATTTTCACACTGCTGATAAAGACATACCCGAAACTGGGCAATTTACTAAAGAAAGAGATTTAATGGACTTACAGTTCCATGTGGCTGGGGAGGCCTCACAATCATGGCAGAAGGCAAGGAGGAGCAAGTCACATCTTACATGGATGGCGGCGGGCAAAAAAAGAGCTTATGTGGGGAAACTCCCCTTATAAAACCATCAGATCTCATGAGACTTATTCACTATCATGAGAACAGCACGGGAAAGACCTGCCCCATGATTCAATCACCTCCCACCAGGTCCCTCCCACAACACGTGGGAATTCAAGGTAAGATTTGGGTGGGGACACAGCCAAACTATATCGGGTCCCCTTTGGAATGCCAGTGTCCCCATTCACCTTTGCACCCTCCAACTTGGCCTGGCTAGCTCCAAAGAGTGGATGACCATAAGCCAGAGGAGAGGAGGGAAAGGAGAATTCAACCTGTTGAGCCCCTTCTATGAGTACATGCCCATCCTGGAGCCACACATCACACATGCCTTGTCACAGAAGGAGGCACAGTAGGCTTCGATGTCTGGGTACCCAGCACACACTTTCCCTACCCTGGGGACCACCCATGCCCCTCTGGCAGAGGGGTAACCTCAGGATGGAGCCGACTCCACCCAGCTCCAGTGCAGGCCTGACCCATCAGCTCCGGCAGTCCCCTGGAACCAATGGCAGGGCATGGGACCTCGTCAGAGACCAGGGACCACAGACACACTCCCAGGCGGCTGGAATCTGGGAGGATGCAGGCCCTGGGCTTCGGCCGTGTCTTGCCCCGATCTGGAACTTGAGACTGAAGCCCACGAGGAGGTGACAAGAACCAGAGAGGGACTCTAGACCCCAGGATTTGCAGTTATGAGGCTAGACCCCAGGATTTGCAGTTACGAGATCTGAAGTCCTTTCTTTGGCTTCAGCCGACTAGGGTTGCTTCTCCTCATCACCTGCAACCCAGAGAGCTAGAATAGATACAGCCCTGCTGTCAGATAAGAGAACCGAGGCTCAGAGGGACCAGGCAATGCAATCAGGTTTGTGCCGCTGTTTACCTGCAGAGCTGAGCTTAAAACTGGAACTCAGATCTGACCGCATCGGCCTAGAATGAAACATTCAGTTCATCAAATCAAAGGCAGAGACCATTATCCAATGGACCAGTAAGGAAGAATTTAAAATGCTGCCAATTAAACTTTAACACAATGCTTTCTTATTATCTACAATTTTATTTTAAAATGTGTTATGCTTTGGGAGGCCAACGTGGGAGGATCATTTGAGCCCAGGAGCTGAAGGCTGCAGTGAGCTGGGATTGCACTGCTGCACCCCAGCCTGGGCTACAGAGCAAGACCCTGTCTCTTAAAAAAAAAAAATTACTTAAAAAATTTTTATAGACTTAGAAGGGCTTGGTTTTTCTTTTCTTTTCTTTTCTTTTTTTTGGCATCCTAATTTCTCTCATTATACACACAGAAAAGAGGAAAACATAAGTAAAATAAGTCTCTGTTATTTTTTTTTTTCTTTTTTGAGACAAAGAGTCTCGCTCTGTTGCCCAGACTGGAGTGCAGTGGCGCACTCTCGGCTCACTGCAACCTCCGCCTCCTGGGTTCAAGCAATTCTCCTGCCTCAGCCTCCCGAGTAACTGGGATTACAGACACGTGCCACCACGCCCAGCTAATTTTTGTATTTTTAGTAGAGACGGGGTTTCACCATGTTGGCCAGGCTGACCTCCAGTGATCCACCCACCTCAGCTTCCCTCCCGAAGTGCTGGGATTACAGGTGTGAGCCACCACACCCAGCCAATCTCTGTTATTTCTGAATGTCCTCACCATCAGAGCCCCCTTCACCTGAGCACCCCTGACTCACAGTGCCGATGTTTGTGAGCCCCCATGCAGCATCACCCTCTGGGTCGTCATCGGGAGCCATGAGACAGGGCGCTCCTGCTAAGAGGGGCCCACTGCTGTGTCTTCCAAGCTGCTGATGCCCACTCCAAGTGTGAATGCTGGTATCTTCTAGAACAAGTTGAGGGAGGGTTTTCTGCAACAACAAGAACCCCTACTCCTTCCTCAGTTGGTCCGTACGTGGTTTGTGGACTGGGGTGTTGAGGCTGCAGTCATCCACACGGCACCAGGAATAACCACCAAGTTCATACGCAATTAGAGATTTCATATGCTGAGACTGTTTTTTTAATTCACATGTGAGCAGACAACGGCAACTGCAGCCCGGATGCCACACTTGCTGTCAGATGCATCCCAATTCAGAGACGCTGGGGTGGGAAAGGGCACGTGTCAGATTCTATGAAACAGATCAGAACGCGCACCCCGCTCTGGAGTTCGCAGAGCGCTTACTCATTCATTAACTACCTCATTCGATTTCAAACACATCCATGAAAAGTATTTTTATCTGTACTTTACTGTAGGGATCGGAGATCCGGAAGCTATGCATTCCCTGGCCACATAGCTACTGCGTGGCAGGGCCCAGATCCAAGCCCAAGCTTTCTGCCTCCAGAGCCGACATTCTGTTTAAAAATCAGGGAAATACCAAAGTGGAGGAGAGAAAGTTGGCGGCTTTAAAATGCGATTTTAAAAACTATCTGTTGTCAAGGTCTTGAGGGGACCCAAATAACATCACCCTTCTTCCCACCCGAGTTCTGGACCGAATAAGAAACAAGACACATGCGTCTGCAGATGGAGAACCAAAGTCTCTGTTGTCACGGGTGAGGCAAGGCAGGCCATGCAGCTCTGCAGGAGAGCCAGGTGGGCTCCTGCCCCACAGCAGACCAGTTGGAGGCTGAACTGGCAGGACAGACACACTCACCACCCGCTGCCCCACCCCGATCCAGCCGAGAGGGGACGAGGAAGAGATGGGATGCCTTCAGCACACAGCCTGGAGTATTTTGCCTGAATCCACCTGGCAAGGGTGGACCATGGGCTGTCACCCACCAGGAAGTTCTCTCTGCCACTGAGGGGAGGGAGGGAGGGCCAGGGGCCACAGTGTCCCACGTGGGTGTCCTTCACTGGGAGGGAACATCAGGAGTGCACAGTAAACACCCCACCCAACCCCACACGGTTCCTCTTGGTTCTAGGGCTATCAGAAGGCTTCATCTCGGGAGAGCTGCTCTCCTGTTTGGTGGGAACCCCGCCCGTGGCCTTAGGATGACATGGAGATGATGCCCAGAGCCTGCTGTGAAGTCAGGGAGGCTGAGACTGAGGAGCTGAGCTGCTCTGTGCAGCGATCATCATGTGGCCCAGTCCAGATTCACTCAAGAAAGCAGTTAGTCACTACGGATTTCAGGAAAGGGGGTTCCATATGAGAATGAAGGTTTTTACAACTGTGGGGGTGGCTGGGGGAGGGAGGTCTGGAGTGGGGGTGGTCACTAACTCGTCCACCTGAAGCCTGGGAGCAGGGGGGAAACCAGAGCTTTGGGGGAGTCCCAGGAACTGAGGCCACCTATGTCCAGCCCCCCACACTTCACTGGGCACTGGTGCTAGGGAGGCTCAGCGGAGCCACTGGGCCTGCTACAGCCACAACATCAACAAAGCTATGGGGTGTGACCGTCCTCACGGTGGACACCAGAACCTCCCACACATCCCCGCTCTGCTTGTCCTCCCCCAAACCTCACACATGCGTTCAGCCTCTGCCACCCCAACCCTCATCCCAGCAAGGTAGGTTCTGGGACACGTAGCCTCCAGCCGTGGCAGGGATGGCGAGTTGACCGAAGACGCTCCAGCCCTCTGGCTGCGGTGACAGACGCAGGTGCCCGAATGTTCAGGAGAGAGGGCCGCTCCAGCTGCAGGAACTGGGAGGGGTCGCTGGCTGGGGGTGTGGACAGAAATCCCCTTGAGGGCCCCGGGTGGAGGAGGGACCCACGACTGCGCAGAATGGCAGGAGTCAAGGTTCCTCTTAAATCTCTTCCCTTTCTGGGGTGTTTAGGAGTCCAGGGTGGCCATCGCAGAGCCAGGTAGGGTGTTGGGAGCGCCAAGGGAGGACACTGACATGGCCGCCTGGAGCAGAGCCGAGGGCCACAGCCGGGGCTGCCCTGGGGAAACGGTAAGCCTCTCAGGGGTCAGACAAAGGAGGAGGACGGGAGTCCCAGAGGACAGGCGCAGGGTGCACGTTAGGTTTTCCTGGGGATAGCGAGGCCATGGTGACACAGAAGTCACTGACATGGTCCAAGAACCCAAACATTCCAGCAAACAGCGAGGTCAACACCCACGCTCAGCCGCATTCCTGGATGTCACCATGAAGGGCCCAGCCAAGTCCACAGGGGCGCTCTCGAGCCCTCGGTGGCTGCAGGGGCCATAGGTCTTGGCTGGTTCTCGTGTCCTGCAGCATCCCCGCACGGACCCCTGGCTTTCCTGCCGGAGACAGTTTCACATCAGGATGCTGAGAGCCGCGGCCTTGCCCCAGCACTGCCAGCCCCTCCTTCAGCCTCAGTGTGATCTCAGGTGCTGGGACCAACCTCGCTGTGCGTTTGCTGTTCATGTCCATCTCCCCAGTGAGACTCCAGCCCTCACGAGGCATCCAGGCAGCTGCATTCACCGCTGTGACTCCCAGAGTCTACCTCAATATCGGCACATAATAGACATTCAATAAAAACTTGATGAACAAGCTGGGAGTGGCGGCTCACGCCTGTAATCCCAGCACTTTGGGAGGCCGAGGCAGGCGGATCACTTGAGGTCAGGAGTTTGAGACCAGCCTGGCCACACGGTGAAACCCCATCTCAACCGAAAATATAAAAAATTAGCCAGGCATGGTGGCACACACTTATAATCCCAGCTACTTAGAAGGCTGAGGCAGGAGAACCCGGGAGGTGGAGGTTGCAGGGAGCTGAGATCGTGCCACTGCACTCCAGCGTGAGCAACAGAGTGAGACTCCAACTCAAAAAAAAAAAAAAAAAAAAAAAACTTGATGATCAGATGGATGATCAATACTTCAAGTGGTTTCTAGCCCAAACCTGTCCAGTCAAGGCCCAAAACGAGAACCTCCTGGCTTCATTAACATTAGGTTTGCCTAATGGCAACATTAGCCAAACCTAATGTTGATACAATTTTACTTTCAGGCCTTTCCCTAAATGAAAAAAAAAGTATTATCGTTTGTCAGTGTCTTTCAAATGCTTGGAAGACAGAGGGCGACCTGTGGACCTGGGCTTGGCCTGCCTGGGGTCCCTGGGAGGAGGCGTCCCCACCAGGTCTCCAGGAAGGGGAGGGGATTACAGCACCCCCTGTGTCCAGAGGACCGCCAGAAAGCACATCCAGCCACCCTCCATCCACACCGACCCAGCAGCCTCACCCAGACACCAACAGGCCGTGTCCTTTCAAGGTACCAGTTCGACTGGGCCTGGGGGCTTGAAGGTCAGAGGTCAGGGGTCAGTACAGTTGAGGCCAGATGGGAGATTGTGTCAAACTCCAGAGAGATGGGGTGACCCTCTCACTGCCTCCTGTAGCCCCCAGGCTGCTTCCCACAGAGCAGGGTCCTCCTGCAGTCACCGAGCCCCCAGTGCGGAACGATTGCAGAGGCTTCAGCAGAAGGCCACCAGGGTCTGGTCGCCAGACAAACCCACTCCTGGTGAGGTCAGAGGCAGGTTCAAGGAGGAGGCCTGAGGCAGGAACAGAAATGTCGACCAGGGTGTCAGAGGGGGGCAGCACCGAAACCCACGTCTGCCTCCAAGAGCAAGAGGCTCAGCCTCTCTCTGCCCGGGCCTCTCCTTCAGCCTCATGCAGCTCCAGCAGAAACACAACAGAAGCAGCCAGCTGGCCTGTGGCCCGCACATCTCAGGGGCTCAGCATGTGGCATGGCTGTGATTGTGAGGTGGCCTTGGTGTGGCCACGTGTGAGGATGACCTGCACCTAGGCTGGCTGAGGCTCCGCTCTCAGGAGATGAGGCTGCAGACAGGCGGTCTGCTTGAGGGGAGCCCAAGTGCCAGCCCAGGGTGGTGGGCCCCTCAGCCAGCCCAGGGCAGGCCAGGGTTGCACAACCCTGGAAGCCACGGCTCCATTCCTGTGGGCTTGGCTGTACCCACTCGATGCCAGGTCCCAGCAGCACAAGGTAGCAGCTCCCTGGACACGGGACAACCACGCCTGGATCTGTGTTTGCGCTGGCTATGAGGACCCAGTGACCTGTCTGACCCCATGGCCAGCAGCTGGCCCTGGGGAGAGCAGGGCCTTCAGGACGGCGCTCCTAGGCCTCACTTTGTTTAGGATCCACTCGCCGCCAGACCTTCAGGGTGCAGTCTCTCCTCACAGGTCCTGTGGCGTCGCAGCCGCTGAAAACCGTAGCCCCGTCAGGCTCAGGAGGGGCAGGAGGAGCTGGCACCCACGAGGGGTTCACTCTGCTCCTGGTGACAGGCACTGGCGCTCTCCGGACCGCGGTGCTGTGCCTGCCGGGTAGATCTGCTGGGTGGACCTAACGGCCGGCACCAGTTTAATTCCCACTCCCCTTCCTCGCCCCGAAGACTTGGGATAAAGGCCCAAAGTTCATGCCCAGAGGGCGGCTGGAAACCCCCCATCCCCAGCATTTGTGGGGACCACCCACGTTGAACGAAGACTGGCCTCTTGGGAGCGCTCCAAGGCACACATCCTCAGAAACGCTGGGGACCCATCAGTCCCTCCCCAGGTCCCCCAAACACGCCGCCACAGCAAGATGAACCCGGCCAGTGGCGCCCACTCTTCCCACTGGCTGGAGGCGGTGGGTTCACGCCCAGATGCCAAGGCCCAGAAGCAAAGCAACAGACAAGGCTGGAGACAAAGGAAGAGAAAGGAGATGCTGGGGGAAGGAGGTGGGAATAAAAAGTATTTGGAATGGCAAACGGGAGGGAACTGAGGCCAAGAGAAGAACCCAGCCCTCCCCTCAAGGGAGACAGATGGGCGAGGCCAGGACCCAGCCCTGGGGGCGGGTTCCAGGCTCAGTCCAGGGCCTGAACTGTTGTGGGCCATTCAGACCCGTACATCCCAGAGCTTCCTCCAACACGGTTAACTGGTGACCTGTAAAAGATGAGGTGATTTCTAGACAACGTGCCTGGAAGGAGGAAGGAGGCAGCCAGACGAACCTTGGCCTGAACCCCAAGTCCCGCTGGGCCTCCTGGGTCTCAGTGGGTGGAGGCCACCACAGACTTGGAGATCTGAAGCTAGGCCCACCTGCTGGGAAGGTCCCTCTGGGTAGGAGCAGCCTAAAGAACTCTGCAGAGGGGCTGGGCTCCCGAGAACAGCCGGGGTGGGTCCCCCTGGGCAGCAAAGGCTGCGTGAAGGAAAAGACTAGCAAAGCAGGGGATGCGGGGGGCGGCCGCAGACACTCAACCCAGGGGGGGAGCAAAGCCTCAGCACAGCACCCACCACCCTGAAATCCCCTCACTAGCTCAGAACCTGCCGGGACAGCCTGGGAGGGAGCGGCGGTCACCGGGATTCATGCTGTTTCCAGACCAGACAGCAGTGGACACGGAGCTCAGCGGACCCCGGCCCAGCCCGCAACTCCCTCCCTGAGCCCCAGCAGGAAGCAGCTGCCGCTTCTCACAAACACATTCTTAATTCAGTGATTTCACTTCCTGGTGCTTGCCAAGGTGTTGGATACCTGAGAAGCGAAAGATTCACATTCTCTACAGAGGCAGCTGCTGCCCCCATCCTGGACTGCTCAGAAGACTCTGAAGGCCGTTAGTGAGCAACGGAGCCGCATTCTGAGCCCTGCCTGCTGCCCGGGCACCCTCTGAGAGCCATCCTGAGAGCGTCCCAGGAAAAGACCGGCGAGGCCGCCACGCCTGCTGCACCGACTTCGTTCCCCTGTCTCATCCTGCCCCCTGGCGTCGGGACTGCAGACACCTGCGCTGGCACCTACCTAAAGCGGCCAAGGGTGGCTCTCCAGGTGGCCGTCCCCTACTCAACAGGGGTCTGCACCGGTCCTCCTCCAGGAAGGGTGCCCTGCAGAGACCCACATGGCCGTGAAGGTGGGGAGTCCAGGTCCAACTCGACCTTGCCACCTCCTTGCTGTGTGATCCTGAGCAAGGTGTGTCCCCTCTGTGCTCCTCCATCTCCCCAGGTGCCAACAGTGGGCAATGAAAGAACCCGTCCGTCTCACAGGGTTGCCAGGAGAATCACGAGATGATCTGCGCAAGAGGGTCCATGCCAGGCCCAAGCCAGGGTCCCCTCAAAACACGCAGCCCTCAGAGGGGCTCGGCCACCAGCAGGTCCATGACACCACCCATGGCACAGCCACGCAGCCAGGGGCTCCTCCTCTCCCAGAACGCCCGCCTCCCCAGGCGCCAGCCGCCGTTGCAGGTGAACAGCCTATTCTCTGCGCAGGTGGGAGCCTGCAGCTGCCTAGAAGTTGGGGTGGCTGGGCATGCAGGGCTGGGGTGCCGCATTGCTTCTGAGCCCGCGCATCCTGCTTCTCCATCATCCTTGGGAGACTCTCGGGGACCCAGTGCCCAGCTTGAGAGAGAATTGGACACTCCAGGCCTGGACCACACAAGCTCAGTGGCAGCCCTGCCGTTCCAGGGAGTTGGATGTCGCTGATGCTGGGCTTCCTCACAACAGAGTTTAAAAAGCCATTGCTAGGAAAAGCCCCACTGGGAACATCATGCCGAAAATCCCCGTTTGGATGCAACGCTCTGCCCCGAGGGTGCTGATCACCTCAGACGCAGGTGCTATGTGCACCGAACCATCAACACTCCACTCACAGACACAGGTGCTATGTGCACCGAACCATCAACACTCCACTGGCCGTAAAATGCACTGACTTCTTTAAAACCCCAGGAAGAAATTAATAACAACATCTAGGGGAAGGATAACGAATTTTTTACTAAGTGGGAAGGCTGGCCTCTGGTTTGGAGAAGAGTCTGGGTCAAACTGTGTCCAGCCAAGTAAGGAACCTCAGTCCGGTTCCCATGGCCGTGGGGAGGGATGGGCCCTTCACAGCCTGGGGACCCATTTTCCTCACCCCAGTGACAGGGTAGAAGTCACTTTACAAATCACCACGGTACACACCCCCGGGGCTGCAACAGCCCATGCTCTGCAGAAATGCAAATATTAAGACAACGTTATCTGCATGCCTCTCTGCAGGAAGGTTGCATCCCCTTAGCAGTAGGATCAAAAATTTTTTAATAAATTAAAAAATTATTCAAAGAACATTTCTCTCTCACTGAGAAAAAAGCAGGGTGCCTCCTTTTTCCTGAGAGGAAAAATGCTCTGTAAAATCTCTCTCTTTGTAATCAGGTTCATACAATAGGCATTAGTTCCGGGGATTTCAACAGAAATCAGAAATAAAAGGAGATAAGAAAGTTCCAACCAGCCTCCAAAAACGGGCATTCCAGACCCACCAGAGAGATATTCTATTCCCTTTTCTCCGTAGCTCACTTGTGTGTGGGGGGAGGAAGGTCTGCGGTAAGAATTGAATCCTGCCCCAAAGAGGCCTGACCTTTATCCTCAGCCACTGGGAGGTGACCTCCACGATGTCCTGCCTGATAGGAGTCATTGTTCGCCCAGGGCCTTGGGTCACATGGGAGAGTCCAGTGATGTGACTTAGGGTGGAGGAGAGCCACCATGATGGTCTCAGGGTGGGGGTGGCCATGCCAGAAAGACCAACGGTGTCATGGAGGGTGGGAGATGGGGACCACGCGGTGGCAATCGGCCGAAGGACGGGGACTGACCACTTGGGTGGTCACTCAATCAGCCATGCCCGTGTAATGGAGCCCCAGTGAGAACCTGGACACTGTGGCTTGAGGCTGGCCCTCGCTCGTGCTACCACACTGATGCAGGAGAGTCACAAGTCCCAGTCCCGCAGGAAAGGGACAGCAAGAGCTCTGCTTGGGGCACTTTTCCTGGACTCGGCCCCCTGCCTCCCCTCCTTCGGCCAATCTTAATCTGTATCCTTTCCCGGTAAGGAACTGATTTATGAAGATGTTGTTCCCACCCAGGCAGGCTGGCTCCCCCTCTGGCTTCTGCCACGACTGGAGGCTTCCTGAGGCCTCCCCAGCAGCCGAGCAGGTGCCACCATGCCCCTGTACAGCCTGTGGACCCAGGAGCCAATTACACCTCTTTTCTTCATAAATTACCCAGTCTCAGGTATTTCTTCACAGCAATTCAAGAATGGACTAATACAGAAACCACAACTGTGAGTGTATTAGCTTTCAAGGAGTTCTGGGAGTCCTTCCAGAATCAACAAACTGAGGGTGGCCTTGGGCACCTGAACTTGTGATTCGTACCAGGGTGAGGCCTTGCATGGACTGTGTCCTTGACCTTTGTAACTGGCCTGAACTCTTACTGAGTGTGTGTGTGTGTGTGTGTGTGTGTGTGTGTGTGTGTGTGTGTGTGTGTGAGAGAGAGAGAGAGAGAGAGAGAGAAAGAGAGAGAAAGAGGAGAGACAGAGAGAGAGCAAAGAGAGAGAGAGAAATAGAGAAATTCCCGATCTGGTATAAATCTATTTTCTGGAATACTAAAGTTATACATCTTGGAACTGACAAATCCAAGGGAAAAATTATCCCCACCCTTTTGCCTCTAAATTCATGCAACTGAGTTAGCTTGAGAACGTCCAAGAATCCCAGACAGTTCAGTCCAAAATTCAAAACAAGGTACAGACCTTGTTAGGGGCTCCTGGTCTGCAAGCCAACGGTGGCCTGGAGGGAGCCTGGAGCAAGCCAGCCCTGCAAAGCCCCACCTGAGAAGCCAGGTTATGTCCACCCCATCAGTTCACACCAGTCAGCTGCTGCGAGCGGCTGATGGCGACCCTGGCTCTGCACTCAAGTTTAAGGACGGACGCTGCAGTTGTACTTAGCTGCCTCGAAACGCACTGACCTGAATCTGTTCTGGATTCTCAGGAAGCAGCATGACAGGGAAGTCACAGCCGCAGGGACCTCGGTAGGCAAGTGCCCTTCGAGGAAACTGGGGAATCCTCCGTGCGGCGGAGCGAGCCTGGGTGAGCAGAGACCGGCCGTCGGCCATTCCGCTCCCAGGGCCCATGAGCAGGGCAGACCCCTCCCCACCAACGTGGAGAAGTCTCGTTTCTGAAACATGCCACCAACACACAGTCTCTACTGTCCTGCATCCCTAAAAGTGGAGTGATGCCTATTCACAGCTCACTTTCAAGGGGCTGAGACACTAGGCGGGAAAGCTTGCAAGCCCCACCCCGCCCTCCAGCCGCACCCCTGCCTTCCCGCCACACCCCTGCCTTCCCACTCACTCTTTCCTGCATCTTCCCACGGCCTTTGCTGCCCCTAGGGGGCCCTCATGGCCTTTACTGACAGCCCGTGATGTCTCAGTAGCTCAGATGAAACCTGTTTGATTTGAAAGCTGATGATTTTAGCTCCTGAAGGCCACACATGGGAACCAACCTGGACTTGAGGGCCATCGTTCCCAGTCCTGCCTGGGTCCATGTCCTGCCAAAATGCGATACCCGTGAGAACTGGGCAGGGCCCCACAGTGTCTCCTCCTGGGTGGCCTTGACCTGTGTCGGTGGCAGCCGAGGACGGATGCTTGGGTTTCAATGAAGGCAACTGAACACGCACAGCCGCCAAGAGAGGCCGCGGGGCGGGGGAACCTCAGAACCCCGTAGTCTCTGCCCTGGGTGCAGACAGTTCTTCAGGAATTCCTCATCCTGCACATGGCCTGAGCATGGCTACACGGCCACAGAGGGAAAAACAGCTGCCCATCAATGACTAGTACATTTGCGGGAAAACCCATTTATCTGTTGGCCCTGCCATGCCCCTGATGTTTGACCAAGTGAGCCTATGGTGCGCTGGGCACAAGGGCATCTGCGAGTGGGAGGCAGACGTGGATCTGCAGGGAGGGACCTGTCCACATGCCCTCTCCCAGCCTGAACCTCACTCTGCCATCAGCCCGATCCCCGGCCGGTTTCCACTGCCAGCGACCCCTGCTTGAAGGCAAGGGAGCTCTCAAAATAGGGCTTTTCATCTTGGTGTTTTTCTTCTGGACTGCCCAAAGGTTCTCATAAAATGGCAATTTTTTTTTTTTTCATCTAGCTGGAAATTTAGCCTTTTCCAGGCTCTGCAAATCCCAGGCCTTTTCTTCAAAGGACACTGCAGCACGATCCCAGCGGAGGGCTGGCAGCAAGGCGCAAAGTGGCCCATCGCTCGGAGCTTTTATGCTGGATGATGCTGGAGTTCACGATTTGAATGTTCCCCCCTGGTGTGCAGTTTCACTGATACCCAAATGGAGCGTGTTCTTCATATAGTCAGGGCAAGCGGAGACTACGGGGTTCCTGAGGTTCTCCTGCCCTGCAGCCTCTCTCTGCAGCTGTGCACATGCACCATGACTCCCCATGGAGGGTGCAACTCCACCCTGGCAGGAGCCATGCCCACAGCTCCCACGGCCCTGCCTGTGCACTGCCTGCAGTGCTCTTTACAACGTGTGTGCAGAGAGCCCAACAAACTTTTGATGAATGAAACCAGTGGACTCCACCAGGAGACAAGTCCTGGCTTCCGCTGGAGCATCTCCACCGGGCCTGCGTCGGTGAAAAGCGGAGGCAAGTGAGTTCTCCTAGGTAGACCTCCACATCCTGCCTGCTTACACAGTGATGGTGAGCTGCCATCAATAAGAACAGAAGCACAATTCAATTTTTAGAACACACACAAATAGGTGCCCATAAAAAACAGAAGCCAAAAATTAAAAGACAAGTGAATGAGAAAGAACAAAACAAAACCACAATATTGAGAAATGTTAAGGAGGGCTCAAATTTCCTGGCAAGGGGGCAGAGAGGGGCCAGGGCTGGGCGTGAACCTGGGAAGAGACGGCCAGGCCGGGCTGACCAAGCCGGGTCAGGCCATGGGTCATGACCCCCTGGAGACACAAGGGCGTCGGGCTGGGGCAGATGCCATGGACCCACCACTGCCTCCTGATCCCAGCACGTTGTAGGATATATGAAGCAGAAAATGGTCTACTCTACTCAAACATCGTCATGTCACAGACTACTGATCAGTCTACAAAGCAGGCTACAAGAGTCCAGTGGATGCTCAGCCTCCAGTGAGGGCCCCAGGGGCGCAGGCATTGGGCCCTTCCACCCGCACCTCCTTCCCCATCTCTGCACGGCGCCAACAATTCCTATGTACTCTACACCTGATTCTGATGCCACCAACTCCAGAAGAGACCCTCTGCCCCATGCTGGTGGCTCCCTGACGTTTCTGGGCATCTTCCAACTGCCCCACAGGTAGCCCTGTGAGTCTCTCAGGCACCCTAGCAGGCTCAGAGCCTACATCCTTCTCCGCTGTGTCCTTCATTCAAGGCAGCACCTTGGCACATGTGCACGGGGCAGACACGGGAGGAGCTGCGATACTTTCTAACAGCAGACGGCTGTCCTACCGCAAGGTTATTTTTGCCCAGCTAAGTCGGGTGGACCGAGAGGATAGGAGAGAGTGGGCTATTAAGAAAACATTAGTTTAGGTCAAGTCAAAGAGAACTTTTTTTTTTTTTTTGACAAAGTCTCACTCTGTCACCCAGGCTGGAGTGCAGTGGTGCGATGACATTTTAAAAGCATGCTGCAAGCTTTTTTTCCCCTGCCTTCTCCCTCTCTCTCTCTCTACCTATTACTTCTTTCTTTTAATTATAAAAGGCCAGTATGCAAGAGAGTCCCCGTCATCATACAGGCCACCATCTGTTGGCGGGAATGCAATGTGCTCTGGCCGGGGTGGCCTTAGTTAACGGGTCTACCGACTGCTAGTCAGTTGAAAAATCTCTTCAACTTTCTCACTGGCCCTACAGTGTTTGTCAAAGGCAAATACTGAACTGGGGCACAGCAGTGTTTTAAGTCAGAAATTTGTGGTATGGGCAAGAATGCAAAGTTTCCTCCAATCCACAATCCTCAAGTTCTCTGTGTGTGTCTCACCCGCGGCCAGCCAGCCAGCCAGCCAATGTCCTCTGGGTATCACCAGCCTCCGTGAACAAAACACGGACTCTGCCTTCCGGGGGTGTACAGTTCAGGTGGGGGGCCAGCCACGTACAAGCCTGCACAGACTTCACACGCCTGCCACCATGGGTAGTCTCACTGTGCCCTGACCTGGCCGGGTGGGGGCACAGCTAATCAGGAATAAGAACAGAAGCAGACACCGCGAACCCGGGAAGCCGTGGTGTGGAGGTGGCTTCGGCCAAGCCTGGTTTTGGGGAACCCGGGAAGCCGTGGTGTGGAGGTGGCTTCGGCCGAGCCTGGTTTTCTGCTCCCTCCAGGGTCTCCTGCAATTCCACATGGCAGCTTGAGGTGGAGCGGGGGAGAGAATTCAAGATTGGCTCCTCTGCCCACGCCAACACCTCCCACCTCGTCAGGAGGGGTAGCCTGTCCAGATAGGGCTGCACTGCACATCCAGCCTTGACTAGGAGGCTCTGTTTCCCCCGGGTGGGCCTGAAAGGGGCCTGCATCCTACAGGATGAGGGAGGGAGAGGGGGCCCCAGCCACTTCCTCCCAGGATCCTCAGCCGACACCCCCAGCTCTGTGCTGTTGCCCATGTGGCCTCTCCCCCATGGCTCCCATCACACTGCAAATGTACAATTCTGTGTGATGATTCCATGCCTGGGCTCGCACCTGGCCCAGTCCCCAGAACACAGTGGAGCTTGATACCTTGAGTGAATGAGTGGATGCGCCATGCTCTGGGATAGCACCGGAGAAACGGTCCTGGCCTGCCACGGGGTCCTGGTAGAAGAGTGCAGAACACTAAAAGAGCAGTAACCGGCAGATTGAATGTAGGGGGCGGGGGAGCATCCAGGAAGGGCCCCCTGAGGACAGGAGATATAAGCTGAGTTGAGGTTTAACAAATGGATTAGCCAGGCAAAACGTGGGTTGGGGAGCTGGGGAAAGAAGGTTTTCAGGCACAGGGAAGTGGGGAAGAGGCTTTGCAGTGGTCAGGAGCTGAGGGAGGCACTGTGGATACCAGAGGGGCAGGGGAACAGGTGCTGGGACTCTGTGCGGCTGGAGCAGGGAGCGGCAATGGTGGGCAAGCTCAGAAGCTCTTCCGCACATTCATTCGACAAACACCTGCTGGGCACCCACAGTGTGCCAGGCACCATGCCAGGACTTACAGGCCACTCTAAGACTGTGGCTCTGGATCCCAGAAGCAGGGGATCACCCCAACAGCTGTGGGCTGCCCAGGCCAGAGGAAAAGGAGAGACCAGCCGTGAGGCTTCAAAGTCTAGAATTAACAGCAACCGGCATCTGATAGGATGTGGGCAGGGAGACAGAGACATTCACCAATGGCCTGGGTGTCAGGCCTTACAGCCGGGAGGCTGGAAACCATGCTCATCCCAGACCCGGGGAGACGACAGACCACAGTGGTGAAGGGAAGGAGAGTGCCCTTTGGGATGTTAAAAGTCCACATGGCTCGGAGCCCAGAGCCCCCATCGGGCAGGCGAGGCCAGGCAGTGAGGCATTCACATCAACTGGCACCAACCACAAACAAGACAGGCAAACACCAGCCAAGCCCCAGTGGATGAAAACTTTGAGCTCCCAAGGACTGGGAAATAAAACCACTGAACCAAGCTTATTGTGAAATCAATCTCTGCGAAAATGGGACAGGCTAGGTGTTTAACAAAGTATCGCTTGCTCTCATTTTTTTCTGAACAGCTGGCAGCGATTATATTAAGTTTCCATTTCAAACGCATTTCCTGCCAGTTACACATTTGTCTCCTCCCCTTCTGTACAACATGGATAATAACATGGGAGAAGCGCAGGGCTAGGAAGAGAGAGGGTACAACAGCCAGGTAGGACATGTGTGTGTGTGTGTGTACACCAGGGCTGCAAGCATCTTCACTCACTGCCGAAAGCAAAACCCCACGTGCAGTCTAATTTGAGGGCTCCACCTAATTACCAAACGTCACACTTCTAAAGAGAGTGGAGGCTGCATAGAGCTCAAGCTGGCAGGATCCTTAAATACTCTCCCTTCTCAGGCACTAAAAGGAGGCATCAGCTGCAAGTCTGGGCTTTGAGAGAGTCATACCGTAAGAACAGGCACACTGATGCTTTTGGAAGAGATTATGAATCACACCCTGCCTTGGAACAGTGCACAGAGGGACCCTGAGCAGGCCATGAAGCCACAATGCAATGCAGTTCACTTTTCAACCTTTGTAGTTTAAGTGGAAAACCTAATGCTTCTGACAAAACTGCCTGATTTAAATGTTCTCATTTGAAAAAAAATAATAATGATTTAAAAAGGAAATAAGACTCCCATTTATTTGCAAAGCACAGTACGGGCTGCTGGGTGCGCCCTGTGCCCGAGCACCTGGGAGCCAGCCCTGGACTGCGCAGCCACCTGCGGGCGGAGAGGGGAGGGGCCAGGTGTCCTCGGCCTCTGATGTGATTTCCACCCTGCGCCCTTTTCTGAAGACACACATCCTAGAGCCCAGAGAACTTGACGGCTGGAGGATTTAAGGCAAGGCTGGATTTCATTTCTATGTTGAAATTCTTAAGAAGAGAACAGTGTGCCGGGCGCGGTGGCTCACGCCTGTAATCCCAGCATTTTGGGAGGCCGCGGCAAGCGGACCACGAGGTCAGGAGATCGAGATCATCCTAGCTAACACGGTGAAACCCCGTCTCTACTAAAAATACAAAAAAATTAGCCGGGTGTGGTGGCAGGAGCCTGTAGTCCCAGCTACTCGGGAGGCTGAGGCAGGAGAATGGCGTGAACCCGGGAGGCAGAGCTTGCAGTGAGCCGAGATTGCGTCACTGCACTGTAGCCTGGGCGACACAGCGAGACTCCCGTCAAAAAAAAAAAAAAGAAAGAAAAGAAAAGAACAGTGGGCCTGGCATGGTGGCTCACGCCTGTAATCCCAGCACTTTGGGAGGCCAAGGTGGGCAGATTATTTGAGGTCAGGAGTTCAAGACCAGCCTGACCAACATGATGAAACCCCATCTCTACTAAAAATACAAAAATTAGCCAGGTGTGGTGGCGCCTGCCTGTAATCCCAGCTACTCAGGAGGCTGAGGCAGGAGAATCGCTTGAGCCCATGAGGCGGAGGTTGCAGTGAGCTGAGATCGCGCCACTGCACTCCAGCCTGGGTGACAGAGCGAGACTCCGTCTCAAAAAACAAACAAACAAACAAAAAAACCCACAACAGAACAGTGGTCCTCAGCTTTACAAACACCTCCCTCAGCGGCGGCCAAAGAGGACGCATCACAGCAGCCCAGGCCTGCTAGGGGCGTGTTTGCTGGAGGAGGCGAGGCCGCCGTGTGTCCATCCAGACCTGATAGGGCGTGGCCATAGGAGGAGGCGTGGCCGCTGCGGGTCCACCCAGGCCTGCTAGGAGTGTGGCCATTGGAAACGGCGTGGCCGCTGCGAGTCCATTTTGGCCCCGGAGAGTAACGGGACGGCAGAGGGGTCATTTCCCGCCTTGCACGTAACGGGGGGCGAAAACCGGCCCCCAGCCCGACGCCGGACCCTGGCCTCCTGGGCCCACTGACGGCCTCCACTAAGGCCCCCTCCCGCCCGCAACATGGGGGACAGCTGAGGCCACTTCCCGGGCGGGCCACCCCAACCCAAAGCGGCATGTCGCGGGGCAGCACAGCCTGCGACAAGCGCGCAAAGCTCCCCAGCGGGGCCGCAGCAAGGGCAGGCCTGGGAGTCCCTCGCGCTGCTCAAGGCCGCTAACCGGCATTCAGAAACCAGCGCTCTGCGGCACTGGAGAAAGCACTTCCCGCCCTCCTGCAGGCTGTTAGCCAGGGGATGCAAAGGGAGGGGCCCCTCACGGACGTCCCGCCCGCCCCTCTCAAACATGGCGGCCACAGGCGCACCAAGGGAAGAGCCCCTCACAAACATGGCCGTCCGCCCCTCTCGTACATGGCGCCAAAGAGGCTTCAAGGGAAGCACCCCTCACGAACATGGTTGCCTGCCCCTCTCAAACATAGCGGCCACAGGCGCACCAAGAGAAGCGCCCCTTACAAACATGGCCGTCTGCCCCTCTCAAACATGGTGGCCAAAGAGGCTTCAAGGGAAGCGCCCCTCAAGAACACGGTTGCTCGCCCCTCAAGAACATAGTTGCCCACCCCGCTCAAACATGGCGGCCACAGGTGCACCATGGGAAGCGCCGTTCACGAACATGGCCGTCTGCCCCTTTCAAATATGGCGAACACAGAAGCTACAAAAAAAGCACTCCCCGCAAACATAATCTCTCAGGCCTGCCACGGGCGTGGGAAACATAGCGGCTACAAGGGGTGCCAAGGGACGCGCCCTCATGAACATGGCCGGCCACAGGCCGACTTCTGCTCCAGTGTCCCACCACTGGCCCAAGGCCCGCGAGCTTCGCCCGCCGCTTACGAAAGAGCCAACACTGTGGGGGTCACATGACGAGGGTGCTGCGCTGTGATTGGCTGTGTTGACGTCGGACGCCGCCGCGGCGCGCTCTGCAGACTCCGGGTAGCCGCTCCGCCGGGACGCGTTGGCCGGGGCGCGCGGTGCTTGGCTGCGGTGCTCACACTCATGAGGAGCCGGAAGGTGAGGGCTGGGTCCCGGCAGCAGCTGCGCCGGGCAGGGCGGGGACTCTGGGCCACCTGCTGTCTGGAGAACCGGGGCAGGGTCACGGGGTGCCTGTGGCCTAGGAGCGGCCTCCGCTTGGGCCTCGCCCCCGGAAGGAGTTGGGGGCTCCAGGCCACGCTCCCGGGAGAAGGAGGGCTGCCAGGTCACGCCCCTGTGAAAAGGGGGCTCCGGGCCACGCCCCTGGGAGGAAGGGAGCTCCCAGGCCACGCCCCCAGGAGAAGGGGAGTTCCCAGGCCATACCCCCGGGAGAATGGGGGCTCCGGGCCACGCCCTCGGGAGAAGTGGAGCTCACAGGTCACGTCCCCGGGAGAAGGAGGGCTGCCAGGTCACGCCCCTGTGAAAAGGGGGCTCCGGGCCACGCCCCTGGGAGAAGGGGAGCTCCCAGGCCACGCCCCCGGGAGAACGGGAGCTCCCAGGCCACGCCCCCAGGAGAAGGGGAGTTCCCAGGCCATACCCCCGGGAGAATGGGGGCTCCGGGCCACGCCCTCGGGAGAAGTGGAGCTCACAGGTCACGTCCCCGGGAGAAGGGGGCTCCCAGGTTACCCACCCCCGCAGAAGGGGGGCTCTGGGCCACACCCCCGAGAGAAGGGGAGCTCCCAGGCCATGCCCCCGGGAGAAGGGGGGCTCCGGTCCACGCCCTCGGGAGAAGTGGAGCTCACAGTTCACGTCCTGGGCAACAGGGGGGCTCCCAGGTGACGCCCCCTTGAAGGGAGGTTTCAGGCCACTTTCCTAGGAAGGTGGGGCACCCTCTCCAGAACTGGTTTCAACTCCTGGTAGCGCTGGATGCTGCAGAGCTGAGTTTGTGCCCCTCAACTGCTGCCACTCCAATGGAGGTCACACAGCAAGTGACCTCAGCTTGGCCCCATCTACTTAATGTGCTAAAAGTGGGGTGATGAGGGATCCACCAAGAGGGTGGTGAGGATTGAAGGGGGGTGCCGGTGTCTGGCAAGGGGCAAGTGCTCATTGCGTGGGTGTAACAGTTAAGGCGAAGGACCCTTTTCACAGTGGACCCGGCGCGGGTCCAGGTCCACTTGGGAGGCTCTGAGCTGCGTGGAGGCTCTCCTGGTTTGTTCAAATGGAGTGGCCACGTGTGAATTCCAACTCCTTTTACTATTTTTATCTTTGAACCAAAACTTGTCTCCTGTAGGCGCGTATACTTGGATCTTTTTTAAAATCCAGTCTGGTAGTTTCTGCCTTTTGATTGAATTGTTTAGCCCATGCACATTTAATATTATTGATACACTGTAGTTAGGTTTACATTTGCCATTTTACTTTTTCTTTTCTTTATACAAGTCTGTCTTTTTCTTCCCCTGTTCCTTCTTTAAGTGGATTAAAGTGAATATTTCCTAATGTAGCATTTTAATTTAATGATTTTTTTCACAACTTTTTTGGGTTTTTTCCAGTGCTTGCTCTATGTTTTACCATATACATCTTAATCTTCATATTCTCCATATACATCTTAAGCTTCAGATTTGTACTAGGTTAATTCCAAGTGATACAGAAATGTTACTCTTATATGGTTATTTTTGTGGTATTTTGTTATATGTATTACATCTGATCATGTCACAAACTCAACAGTACTGTGTTATCGTTATTACTTTCTGTCTGTGGTCATTTCCTTAGCCAGTAGGGGTTTGCTTTCACCCACTTTCTTTGTTTTGTTATTGGCAAATAGAGTACATGTCTGTATATATTATATACATATTATTGTATACAATTGCTTTTTAAATTAAGAGAAGGAGGTAGAGGAATAGGCATTTAAGCTATATAAGAACATAATTACCTTTACTGGTGCTGTTTTTGTGTGTGTGTGGTTTTGAATTACTGTCTGGGGTCACTTGCTTTCAGCCTGATGAACTTCTTTTAGTGTTTCTTGTAAAGTGAGTTTTGTTGTTGTTGTTGTTGTTGTTGTAAAGTGAGTTTTGTTGTTGTTGTTGTTGTTTTGCTTTGAGACCAGAGTCTCACTCTGTTGCCCAGGCTGGAGTGCAGAGGTGTGATCTCGGCCCACTGCAACCTCTGCCTCCCGGGTTCAAGTGATTCTCGCCTCAGCCTCTGGAATGGCTGGGATTACAGGAGCCTGCCCCTACGCCCAGCTAATTTTTGTGTTTTTACTGGAGACAGGTTTTCACCATGTTGGCCAGGCTGGTCTAAAACTCCTGACCTCAGGTGATCACTGCCTCAGCCTCCCAAAGTGGTGGGATTACAGGCATGAGCCACCATGCCCAGCCCATTTTTGAAGTATAGTTTTGCTGGATATAGGATTCTTGGTTGACAGGTTTGTTTGAGCATGTTGAATATGTTTGAATATTCTCCATTGTTTCAGTCAGTTCATTTATTGAGGTTCCCTTCTAAGTGGCTTTCTTCTTGGGGCTTTCAAGATTTTGTTCTCTTTCAAGATTTTGCCTTTGATCTTTGTATTTTTACAGTGATGTGTCTGTGGATCTCTTTGCATGTATCCTATTTGGAGTTCTGTTCATTAAGATTCCTGGATATGGGGCTAGGCGCGGTGGCTCACACCTGTAATCCCAGCACTTTGGGAGGCTGAGGCAGGCGGATCACGAGGTCAGGAGATTGATACCATCCTGGCTAACACAGTGAAACCCTATCTCTACTAAAAATACAAAAAATTAGCGGGGCATGGTGGCGGGCGCCTGTAGTCCCAGCTACTTGGGAGTCTGAGGCGGGAGAATGGCATGAACCTGGGAGGCGGAGCTTGCAGTGAGCCAAGATTATGCCACTGTACTGCAGCCTGGGTGACAGAGTGAGACTCCGTCTCAAAAAAAAAAATATTCCTGGATATGTAGGTTAATGTTTTTCTGTAAATTTGAGAAGTTCTCAGCCATTGTTTCTTCAAATATTTTTTCTGCTCCTTTCTCTCTGCATTCCTGGTGGTTCTTATTTTGTGTATGTTAGTGCACTTAATGATGTCCAGCATTTCTCTACAGCTTGCTTTATTTTTCTTCGTTCTTTTTTTCTCTGTGTTCTTCAGCATGCATAATCTATCGATCTGTCTTCAAGTTTGCTTATCCTGCCAGTTCAGTTCTATTAAGCCCTTCTAGTGAATTTTGTTATTTCAGGTTTTGTACTTTTCTACTCCAGAATTTCCATTTGGTTTTTAAGTAATTTCTCTTTATTGATAGTCTCTTTGATGCAGCATTATCTTATGTTTCTTCTTTATTCATGATCTTGATATTGTTTATCATGGCTACCTTGGTCCTTTATATATGTATAAATCCAACATCTGGTCACTCTCACAGACGGCTTCTGTGGCCTGCTTTTATTCCAGTGTATGAGCCTAGTTTTCTTTTTCTTTGAGTGCTTCATAATTTTTTGTTGGAATTATGCCTTCATAATTTTTTTGACATTTTAGACAATATATTTTAGCAATTCTGGGTACTGTCCCCAACCCTGGGGCTTGTCATTGTTAATATGCTTATTTGTTTAGCAACTGGGTAGATTGTTTTGATAAAGTATATTTCCCCTGCCACAGTGTTCAGCCTGTGATGTTGCTGGTGGGGGGTGGCACCCAGCCACTCTGGATGACAGTGGTTTTAGTGAGGTCCTTTTCCTCTTTCCCTGACCACATCCAGCTGTTGAACTTCGCTAATGCCAGGTTATTGTGCTGTTCTCAGCAACAGCCTGGGCATAAGTTGCTCTACAAACCAATCCAATCAAATTGTGGCTTCTTCGAAGGGATACTTTCTAAGGTCAGTGTTTGGTTAGTTTGTTCTGTGTCCAAGAGGCCTCCTCCCAGCCGTGTTAGTCTCTGGTTCTCTCCTGCGAACTGGTTGGCCTACAATTTGGCCTATTGCTTGATTCTCCACTGCCTCCACCCCCTTCATCACAGCCTCCACGGTACTTGAACAGCTCCCTTAGGCCGGAACTTCTCCACATTCCATGTCAGGGAATTTGGTGCCTTTGGGCAGATGTGAGAGCTGTCTGTTGAGTTGCCTGCCTCTCACCCAGGCAGAGCCTCTGAGCCAGGGCCTGCAGGTGAGGACAGTAATGGGCTCCTCTCTGAATGGGGGCTGGGGGAGCTAGCAGCAGCCTGAGATCCTCCAAATGTGTCTTCCCCAGCCTGGAACCACCTCATATCTAGGACGGGGTTGATGGGCCCCAGTCTTCTTGGTTCACTGGGTGGAGCCTCTTGCAGAGGCCCAAACCCTACTCGTAGAATGGAGCCAAGGTGAAGCCTTCATTCTACACATAGAGTCTGAGCAGAAAGGAGGGCCCCTCTTCTCAATCCTACTCACTCAGGACCTGGTCTCAGTCACAGGTGGGATGAGAGCAGAAAGGGAAGCACTGCTGTCCTGCCTCTCCTGGGAAGACACCCCGCTGCCCGGGAGCTGGGGAGGTGGCCCTGTGTTCTTGGCTGCAGCAGGACGGAGCTCAAGTGCCACAGACTCTCCGTGTCCTTACCACACGTATGTAGGTGTTCTGGAGCAAGTGTTTCTTCATTTGCTGGGTGCCCATAGGACCATTTCCAAAGGCTCTCTAAATGGCTGTTTTGGGACTGCTCATCGCTCTCTGAGTAGAAGGTCAGTGAAGCTCCTCGAGCCGTCATGTTGAAGTCAGTCTCGGCCAGCCCTTTTGGAGAAACCATGTTTGTGCTTCTGACATACCAGTTATTAAACAATCTACTGGAATGAGGAGAATCTCAGTGATGAGAAAGTCTTTCCTTTTTTGGACTGTGGGAGCCATCCAAGCTGCCCAGCTGCAGAGCAGGAATCTGCAAGTGAGACTGTGACCAATTCTTGACATTTTGGAGTTGACACCTTAGAGGTGGTTAATCCATGATGAAACTGAAGCTAAGCCGCTGTCATGTTTTGACTCCTGTCAATCCGGAGTGGACAGCAAATGGCCTGCTCAGGTGTCTGTTAACAGCCAGCACTTCCAGGCCCACCAGATCCTCAGGTGTCTGTTAACAGCCAGCGCTTCCAGGCCCACCAGATCATCTGGCTTTTCTCTGCAGAAGGGGCCAAAAGGTCCACCTGATGAACCTGTCGCACGCGAAAAGTTCAGAACCACTGCTGCCAAGATGCTGACAGAAGCCTTGAGAAGCACCTGCTGCGGGAAAAGACGTGCAGGCGTAGAACACAGAGCAGGTGGCAGCTTCTTCAGTTCAATCCCCACCTCAGGCAGTTGTTGGGGGTCATATCTAGGGTGAGCTGTGGTGATGGAACAGAGATTTGGAAGCCAGGCATCACTCGTATAACCTCATAAGCTCCTTACCCAAGTTGTCCTCATCTGAAATGGGTGTGCCACTCCTTTGAAGCTGTTCAGGCACCGAGCTGGGCTCCCCACACAGCATACTCCAGCACAGAGCAGCAAAGCGTCCGGAGGAGGGCTCACAGCAGGGAGGAGAGGAGGGGCAGTGGCTTTCTGGGTCAGAGATGTCTTTTCCCTACGAGGCACGTGATGGCGTTTTAGGGAGATGGGCTTGTTTAAGACCCAGTGGGAGGATTTTGATGAGAGATGTTTATGGCAACTCTTAGCAAGTTCTGTAACCTCTGTTGCCTCAGTCCCCTTGGTGTAACTGTGACCATGACGTCTGCCGGGGCTCTCAGCAAAGCCCTGCCCTTGTGAGAGGACGGAGGCCCAGCCCCCGGTGTGCTGTGGTAGCAGGCACTTCACCCAGCCTGTGGGCACCTGGCGTGTCCTGTGTACAGCAGGCGGGCGTCCTGGCCTCCGGTGGGCTGCTGCCTGCTCTTCTCCCTCCTGTTTCAGACACACACTCTGACTGCCACAGTATCACAGGACCTTGGAGCTGCCACCCCACAGGGCTTCTGGAGCTGTCTTGGGCTACGGGGTGCATGGCAGAGACAGATTATTTCTTTTTTTTTTTTTTTTTTTTTTTTTGAGACGGAGTCTCGCTCTGTCACCCAGGCTGGTGTGCAGTGGCACAATCTCGGCTCACTGCAAGCTCCGCCTCCTGGGTTCACGCCATTCTCCTGCCTTAGCCTCCCGAGTAGCTGGGACTACAGGCGCCCACCACCACGCCCGGCTAATTTTTTGTATTTTTAGTAGAGACGGGGTTTCACTGTGTTAGCCGGGATGGTCTCGATCTCCTGACCTCGTGATCCACCTGCCTCAGCCTCCCAAAGTGCTGGGATTACAGGCGTGAGCCACCACGCCCAGCCGAGACAGATTATTTCTGTGTTTTATTTTTTTGTTTTTTTCCTTTTTTTATTTCTCTTATCTGCTGTTGGGCAGGGCACTCTTCATCCGTCCCCTTCTGGGTTCCAGTTCTAGGGCCTGTTGGCAGCAGCTCTTGGGCCTTTCCTGGCCATGTCAACCTGCATTGCTCCTGTTTGTTGCTTCTACTACTCACACTCATTCCTTTCGAGTTTTCTAAGTGCAGTGTGGTATTCTGGACTGGATTCTGGAACAGAAAAACAGTTCATGGAGAAACCGATAAAATACAAATAAAATCTATAGTTTAGTGAAGAGTACCGTAATGTCACTAATTTCTTAATGTTGACAATGTCCTGTAGTTGTTTAACATTAGTGGAAGCTGAGTGAAGGCTACATGGCAACTCCCTGTATTATTTTATTATTATTATTTTTTCAGAGACACGGTCTCACTCTGTCACCCAGGTGGAGTGCAGTGGTGCAGTCATAGCTCACTGCAGCCTCAAACTCCTGGGATCAAGCGATCCTCTCACCTCAGCCTCCCACATAGCTGGGACTACAGGTGCACACCACCACACCTGGCTAATTTTTTAAAAATTTTTTTAAAGATGGGATCTCGCTGTGTTGCCCAGGCTGGTCTTGAACTCCTGGGCTCGAGTGGTCCTCCTACCTCAGCTTCCCAAGTAGCTGGGATTACAGGTGTGAGCTATCACAGCAGTTTCTTTGTACTATTTTTTGCAACTTTTCTGAATACCGAAAATTATTCCTAAATAGTTATTTTAAACGTTATGTCTTTAATTAATTTCTTTCTTGTTATTAGAAGAGTTTGCTTTGCATTCAGGATAAAAGAGAGGTGGACCAGTTTGTTAATATTAAAATTTGTGAGACAGTCGCTAGCTGCATTCAACTAATAGAATAGGACTCTAATTTGAGGAAGAGGAACTTTGGTTTCCTCATGTTACCTTTTTTTAAGAACTTTGACAACGTATGAAAGTTGGAGAGCCTTCTAAGGAAGGGCATCTGCTGCTTATTCTAAACCCTTTGAAGTTGACTTAATTTCCACTAAAGGACAAATGGTGGCTACTAGAAATATACAAGATAAGGGGGACAGATCGTCCCAAGCCTCCAAGATCGTGGAAATAGTAGATCCTGTATCCTAAACCCAGGCACAATTTCGTTTGGATTTACACATTCGGGCCACAGCTGTCTCCACAAAGATGATAAAATCCTGGGAGCAGGAGGGGCTGTCTTCGGGTGTTCTTTAGGTGGGAAATTCTCGTCTGCACGTTCATGCTCCCTTCCGGAGAGCGCTCTCTGAGTGGCTCTCAATCTGTGTAGCTCACAGGTGCAGTGCGGTCTTCAGCGCGCTTGAAAGCACGAAGTTGTTCGGCAGCCAGGTTGGCCTCTGCCCAGGAAGTCGCTGGTTCCACGTCTGCCAAGACAGCATGTCTGGTGAGCCCTGTTACCGTGGAGAACGCCAAGATTCTGACTCGAGGGTCCACTTTTATACAAAATTGCCACTCCAAGATGTGTTGCTTTAGAAAAATATCGAATGTTACTTATCTGCCAGAGGGAGACTATTGCAGATGAAAAGGTGACAGCACTGTAATTGCCTTCAGAGAAAGACGCACTCGGCAGGCCAGGGCTGGCTCTCCTAGCACCCGCCCACCCGTGTGTGTCTAGACCCGGGCCCTGATCCTAGCACCTGCCCACCCATGTGTGTGTCTAGACCCAGGCCCTGATCCTAGCACCTGCCCACCCGTGTGTGTGTCTAGACCCAGTCTCTGATCCTAGCACCCGCCCACCCGTGTGTGTGTCTAGACCCAGTCTCTGATCCTAGCACCCGCCCACCCGTGTGTGTGTGTGTCTAGACCAGGCTTTGAGGCCACTTGTGCTCATCGCTCTGCTCTTAGCGTGCTATCGAGTCATGCTGGCCCATTGCCGTGCAGCCTCACCGCCAGAGGCTGGAAGAGAAAGGCAGAGTGGGTGGGGAAAGGAATCTCATGCCGTCTGCCGTTCACCCTAGCCCAGCCATCGATTCCGAGGAGCGAGTTCCTGAACTTACCGGTGAAGTAGAGCCGCTTCCCGGAGCCTACAGCTGAGGAGTTAGGACTTGGCCATATGCCAGCGTGTAGCACAGAGTTTTGCTCATAATGAGGTGCTTGGTAAAATTTTGTCAAAGTCAATTTAACAAATATTTCTTGAGCACCTACTGTGTGCCAGGCACTAATCGGTGAATAAAGCAAAGGCCCCTGCCTTCACAGAGCTTATGCCCTAGCAGAAATGAATGAAAGCTGGATTCTTTTACTGTAATTGTATAATATATAAATATATGCTTCAGAATTCACCTCAGGAGCTGTAACACCACTAGGGAAAACTGAAAGTGTAGGAGTGATGTGGGGTGTGTCTAGATTCAGTCTCACTTGTGTTTTGTCCCTTGGTGGCAAAACAGTGAAATGACGATCTGTGAAAGTTGTGGTCACAGCATCTTTATCATTTCCGACGTGAGAAGAAATACTAGCCTCTGGATTGAGGCCTGTTTTATTTGCTAGGTATGTCTGGTTCCCCTTACATTTTTTTTCTTGACAGACTTCCTCATCCCACAAAGCCACAGACAGGCGAACGTCCAAGAAGTTCAAATGTGACAAAGGACATCTTGTGAAGTCAGAATTACAGAAGCTTGTCCCTAAGAATGACAGCGCTTCTTTGCCAAAAGTGACACCTGAGACCCCTTGTGAAAATGAGTTTGCTGCAGGCAGTGCCTTGCTTCCAGGCAGTGAGGCTGGCATTTCTGTGCAGCAGGGAGCTGCAAGTCTTCCTCTCGGTGGCTGCAGAGTTGTGAGTGACTCTCACTTAGCAAAGACTAAAGATGGCCTGTCCGTGCCAAAACACAGTGCCGGGTCCGGAGCAGAAGAATCCAACAGCAGCTCCACTGTGCAGAAGCAGAATGAGCCAGGGCTACAGACAGAGGATGTGCAGAAGCCACCACTTCAGATGGACAACAGCGTCTTTCTAGATGACGACAGCAATCAGCCAATGCCCGTGAGCCGGTTCTTTGGAAACGTTGAGCTCATGCAGGTAAGAGCGGCGCCTTCCTCCTCCCGTGGGTACTCAGGCAGCAGCTGCACATTCAGGTCACACACTCCCCACTCAGTGCAGGTAAATAATGCCTCGACACAACATTAAACATAAACTAATCATTTTAACCCACGAGGAGAAAATGAAACCGTTGGCTAATTGGGGGCCCTCCCTGCATCTCCCAAGCTGAGAATCACTGCTCTCGGGAAAGGTGGCGGCGGGAGGGGTCCCTCCCGCAGCCACAGGTGTGTTTCCATGAAATCAGGTTTGTGGTTTTTTTGAACATCCACCCCACGCTTGCTGTTGCTTTCTTTTGTTTTGAACCCAGCACCTTTCCTTCTCTTTACTCGATCAGCCCAGTAGGGAGGAAGCTCTCATCTAGAAGCGAGTGCGGGGACTCAGGCATTTTCACGCGTCTAAAAGGGAAGAGTGCTCTGTGAGCCCTAGAGCCGCTGGGTGGGGCACATTGCAAATGCGGGTGCAGATATGTATTGCTCATGACTGAAGTCATGTTTTCTTCTCCTCTAAGGACCTCCCACCTGCGTCTTCATCTTGTCCTTCAATGAGCAGACGAGAGTTCAGAAAAATGCATTTCAGAGCCAAAGATGATGATGATGACGACGATGATGGTGCAGAAATGTAGAGGCCACACAAAATAACGGCCTTGAGTATTTAGTACCATTAACAATTTGACAGTTTAGCACATTACAAGATTTATATAAAATGTATCTCCAAGAGAATGTCTTAATCAAACTTCAGAACTGACCCATCTAAGTCAATAGTGCAAAGCACCCAATACCTGTGGAGGATGTACTCATGGGAACTAAAACTCAAACCGTCTTGGAGGTTGCAAAGCTGCTGTACTGTGCCAATGTCCTTTCTTTTTTTTTTTTTTTTTTCCTTGGAGACAGAGTTTCTCTCTTGTCGCCCAGGCTGGAGTGCAGTGGCGCGATCTCGGCTCACTGCAACCTCCACCTCCTGGGTTCAAGTGATTCTCCTGCCTCAGCCTCCTGAGTAGCTGGGATTACAGGCATACGCCACCACACCCAGCTAGTTTTTGTATTATTAGTAGACACGGGGGTTTCTCCATGTTGGCCAGGCTGGTCTCAAACTCCTGACCTCGTGATACGCCCGCCTCAGCCTCCCAAAGTGCTGGGATTACAGGCGTGAGCCACCATGCCCGGCCAGTGTCCTTTCTTAGACACGTACATACATGATGATGGCTTGAGTCAGCTGCAGGGCAGTGGGCTTAATGAGAGGGATCTTTGTAAAGACAGCTCTTCCCTTCAGCTCAGTAGCTTTGGTCATAGGCAAGTTTGTTTTCCATTATCATAATTTGATGATTCTTGTGATGAATTCAATGCTAGTTCTTAAAGAACTCTTTTATTTCTGTATGTGGAGCTAATGTTTACCTTGGAAATTTTGCAAAATACATGTAAGAAAGAAATAAAATATATTTTGAAAATATTTTGAAAGCAGTCGTATGTTCGTAAAACCAGATTCCTTTCTCAATGCCTGGGAGCCGAGTGGAGGAAACACATCCTGCCTCAGTCTCATGCTCCCAAATGCTCATAACGCTGGGTCCATCTTTTTTTTTTTTCTGAGACTGAGTCTCACTCTGTTGCCCAGGCTGGAGTGCAGTGGCACAATCTCGGCTCACTGCAACCTCTGCCTCCCGGGTTCAAGCGATTCTCCAGGCTCAGCCTCCCAGGTAGCTGGGATTACAGGCATGTACCACCATGCCTGGCTAATTTTTTGTATTTTTAGTAGAGACGGGGTTCCACCATGTTGGCCAGGCTGGTCTCGAACTCCTGGCCTCAGGTGATCCGCCTGCCTCGGCCTCCCACAGTGCTGGGATGACAGGCGTGAGCCACCGCGCCCAGCACGGGTCCATCTTTTAGACCTGTTAACCACTGAGGCCCCCGGGACAGGGCCTCTTCCCTTCTCTCGAGTGTACTTCCGCTCCCACTTGTCTGCCACAGAAGTGTCGGGCTTTCCTATCCTGTGTGGTGGAGACGGTCAGCCATCCAGCGAAGGCCATGCTCTCCTCCAGGCCATAGAGAGGTCTGTGTGCAGCTGCCCGACGAGAACTGCACTCCCCAGCCCCAGCGGCGTCGGAGCACCTCACCATGTGTTCTCGCCCAGGGCAGTGGAGACAAGCCATTGGGAGTGCTCCCTCCACGGCCTCTTCCTGCCGCCACCTGCACATAGAAGCCGAGTGGACCAACCAGGAGCAAGCTGGGGTCCCCGGGTGACCAAGGACAAGGAGAAGTTGCCTGCGACGTGGGAACACTGTGGGCCTTTTCATGAGGGAACAAGTGAGTCTTGCTGGTTTTGAGCTTTTATACGTTTCTGGTTTAATTACAAGAGCAGCTAGAATTAACCCTGTGAAAATGTCCTATGAAGCACAGGAAGGATTTTCTATAACAGATAAATTGGAAGCAAAATATAGTTGAAGTGCCCTGTAAGAAGTGTTTCCGCTCTTTACTATTCAAACACTGCCCTCCCCGAAGGTGTCATTCTCCACTTCTAATGTGATCCTTTTCTCATGAGCTGTGACCTTCACCTGCTTTGAATAACTTTGTGATTTATTGATCAACAAACTATAATTTGGAAATGTGGCTTATAAAGTCATTTTATGATAGCCAGGGAAAATAATTTACAACTTTTGCCGGGCACAGTGGCTCACGCCTATAATCCCAACACTTTGGGAGGCTGAGGCAGGCAGATCACTTGAGGTCAGGAGTTGGAGAACAGCCTGGCCAACATAGTGAAACTCCATCTCCACTAAAAATACAAAAATTAGCCAGGTGTGGTGGTGGGCGCCTATAATCCCAGCTACCTGGGAGGCTAAGGCAGGGGAATCACTTGAACCCAGGAAGCCGAGGTTGCAGTGAGCTGAGATCACGCCATTGCACTCCAGCCTGGGCAACAAAGCGAGACTCTGCCTCTAAAAAAAATAAATAAATAAAGTACAACTTTAGATTGCTGCATGAATAACTATTAATAACAGCACCTGGCCAGGCGCGGTGGCTCACGCCTGTAATCCCAGCACTTTGGGAGGCCGAGGCGGGCGGATCATGAGGTCAGGAGATCGAGACCATCCTGGCTAACCTGATGAAACCCCCTCTCTACTAAAAATACAAAAAAAAAATTAACCGGGCGTGGTGGCAGGTGCTTGTAGTCCCAGCTACTCGGGAGGCTGATGCAGGAGAATGGCGTGAACCCAGGAGACGGAGCTTGTAGTGAGCCAAAATCACGCCACTGCACTCCAGCCTGGGTGACAGAGCGAGACTCCGTCTCAAAAAATTAAAAAAAAAATTTTTTTTTTAAATGACAGCACCTATCTTGGTGGTGATGAGAATTTTGCCATCCTCTAAGCAGACTTCAGTGAGGTGCACTGTCCCGAATGATGATACACCTACAGAGGAGACGCAGCACGCAGAGTGGAAAGTGTGTGCGTTCCTGGGGCCACCCCTATTCACTCAGTGGTTAACCTGCACTAACAAGCACTGCCAGGTAGAAACACTTCCTAGTCTACATGTGGACTGTAGCCTGCACAGACCTAGGGGGACTGACCAAAGGGGGGCGAATGAGGGAATCAAAGATAAGATACAAAAGAGTATATTTGTGCTCACGCACAGCCCCTGGCGCAGGCCGACTGTGGCTCTGCCTACAGCGCTTCCTCCTGAGCTGCAGAAGGGCCATGTCTTGTGGTCGTGTTTGCTGCAGCTTTGCCATCTGGATGGAGCCTGGCACTGAGCTGGCTGAGGCCGTCTGCAGGCCTTTACTGGGCTCTTCCCTTGGAAGCTTCTTACTGATGCCAGGACCTCCCAGCAGGTGACCCTCAGCCCCACAGATCACAGAATTCCACACTCTTAGCTCCTAGAACTTTTCTCCCTCTTGTGTGAGAATGCACAGACCACAAACTCTTTCTTCGTTGCAGAGGTTCAGCCACCTTTTCTAACCTGAGACTCTGGGTGACATAACTCCTGATAGGTGATAGCTCTTTGTAACAATCACCAGCACCTTGCCCAGCCAAGGGCCCGGAAGCAAGAAAAAAACGACCAAAACACCATGTCACAGCCAGGACAGCCTTGCACACTTCACACACAGCTCAACAAGCCTGGGTTTCCGGTGTCTCAACTCCTGCAGAAATGAAGCCTCAAGTCAGGAAGGGTGAGGAGGGGCACGGACGAGGCCCAACAGCAGCAGGATGGTGCAGAAAGCCTGAGGGACACAAAACCTTCTAGGCCTAGTCATAGGCAGTGGGGCAGCACTGTGGAGCCACGTGGTAGAGGGATAGCCGCCCTGTGTGTCCAGGGCAAGGTGGCACAGCATGCCTGGACCGCTGAGAAGGAAGGACTTTCCTCAAGAATGTGTCTGGCCCCGGGTGCAGGGGCTCACGCCTGTAATCCCAGCACTTCAGGAGGCCAGGGTGGGTGGATCACCTGAGCCCAGGAGTTTGAGACCAACCGGGACAACATAGTGAGACCATCTCTACAAACAAAAATAAATTAGCTAGGCATGGTGGCACATGCCCGGGGTCTCAGTTACTGCAGAGGCTGAGGCAGGAGAATCACTTAAACCCAGGAGTTCAAGGCTGCGGTGAGCTGAGATCACACCACTGCACTCCAGCCTGGATGACAGAACAAGACCCTGTCTTAAAAAACAGACAACGAAAGAATGTGTCTCTGAAAAAGGTCCACATCTGTGGCTGTTAAACAGAGCAGCTCATCTCCTGAGGCTGGAGCGATGGAGCTGGAAGGGCCTCACAGCTGTCCGGGCCAGGCTCCTTGCTGCACAGGTGGGATCTGCTGGCTCCAGAGAGTTCTTCAGACCCTGCAAGAGGGATCTGAGAAGAGGGACCAGGCCCCCCGGTTCCCAGGCCCTGACTCTCCCACTGTTTGTCCTTCCCTGATCAGAGCAGATAAACATCACCGTACCATAGATGGGACTTCTAGAAATTCCCCACACAGGACTGGGTTAATTCTAAGGTATTGCTTTAGCTCTGTGAAGAAAATGTAGTCAATTTGTAAAATTGAAGTCAATTTGTAAAATGACTCAATTTGTAAATGAAGTCAATTTGTAAAATATCACAGACTCCTTATTTTTATCCTTATTTTCAGCATCCTCAATGAGTGCAAACTTTCTTGACATGTCTATTTTTGAAAAATCTTTATTGCTTTTCCTGATTGTACAACAAATGTAAAAATTCAAATATTACAAAATGACTTAATTTAAAAAGTACATTTTAACATGTTATAAAATAAATGCCCATTTCAAAAAATTCAAGTATCATAAAATACATGATGTAGAAAATGAGCCCTCTGTAATCCAGCCCAACCCCCATAACCCCCAGGATTACTGCTGTTCAGATCCGCGCGTTTCCTTCCAGACCGTCTCTGTGCACCCGCCACCCGCACGGCTGACATGAGCTCCATATGATCTGAGATGATAGTAACGCTGACCAACGGAGCAGGGTTCAGCCGCCGGTGCCCTGAACAGCTTCCAGCTTCTACACAGAAACACTTTCCTCATAAAAGCCTGAAACTGCGACACAGTTTTGCATTGTGTAAATGTATCAGGTTGAATCATGAAATAAATGATCGCTCGCCGTTTTTGGCCTAGAAAACAGCAGTTTCATGTGGTTCAACGTGATAGCTGTGGCTCTACTCACAGACATTGGGGGGTTTCCTACTTCTTGCCATTATAAACAATTCAGCAGGTCAGGTGCAGTGGCTCATGCCTGTAATCCCAGCACTTTGGGAGGCCGAGGCGGGCAGATCACCTGAGGTCAGGAGTTCGAGAACAGCCTGGCCAACATGGTGAAACCCCGTTTCTACTAAACATACAAAAATTAGCTGGCCGTGGTGGTAGGTGCCTGTAATCCCAGCTACTTGGGAGGCTGAGGCAGGCGAATCACTTGAACCTGAGAGGCGGAGGTTGCAGTGAGCCAAGATTGCACCACTGCACTCCAGCCTGAGCGACAGAGTGAGACCCTGTCTCAAACAAAAAAAAAAAAATCAGCAGTGAATGTCCTTGTATGTTCTTTACGGAGTATAAACATCGTACCCCCAAAGCATGGCACCTCTTTTGGGCATTTAGAAGAGTCAAGAGGATGGAGCTGCCCATTTGCCATGGAAAGGGAGACCCAGCAGAGAGCTGATGCATAAACAACTTGTCCCTCAAGCAAGGTGGCCAACTTCAGCCATGACACCATTTGAGTATGGTGACCACATTACATGAGCAAACCCAACGCTGGTGAAACCAGAGAACAGAATTCCTCAGCCCACAGACAACTCTTATCCCTACTGACCCGTATGACCAGGAACTCACAGACATCCAACGAGTACCCCAGAGCTGTCCTCTGGAAGTTGGGCTGTCAGAAGGTATAAGAAATGATTCGGGCTGGGCGCAGTGGCTCACACCTGTCATCCCAGCACTTTGGAAGGCTGAGGTGGGCGGATCACCTATGGTCAGGAGTTCGAGACCAGCCTGACCAACATGGTGAAACCCCGTCTCTACTAAAAATACAAACATTAGCCGGGCGTGGTGGCACATGCCTGTAATCCCAGCTACTCGGGAGGCTGAGCCGAGATCGCACCACTACACTCCAGCCTGGGCAACAAAAGTGAAACTCCATCTACAAAACAAAACAAAACAAAACAAAACAAAACAACAATTCAGAAATGTAATGAAATCAGATTTGGAGGAAACATTTTTTAAGGTTTTTTCCAGGAGCTACTGGAGTGACCAAAAAAACGAAAAACAAAAAAACAAAAAAGGCACCTGTTAAAATGATGCCCACGTCAGGGCTCAAACAAAGACCAGAACGTGGTGTGTACGTGTCACTGGCGTTTCCGCACAGGCCGCTTCCGCTTCAACCTTGTCTGGGGTTTGTAGATTCTGCTCGGGTCACAGTTGAGCTTGTGGGTGGTTTTCTTATGGCAGACAATGTGCACTAGTTTTAGGTTCTCTGAGGTAAAAAGCAGGCCATAAAAATACTCCCAGTCCACTTCTCTTCCGTCTTGTTCCTTAATTGCTTCCACCAGTGTAGGAATGATGGTGCGTTTCTTTTCTATTCTGCAAAGTAAGGTTAGAGACATCATTTTCTGTGGTCACGGTGCCACAGGCAACAGGTCACAGCAGCGTATTGCAGTCACAGCTCTTCACCAATTCCCCTAAGTGGCATCACGGACACACGGCCGCACCTACTGGCCAGGTTTGTTGAGCAGAGCCTGATGCAAGCAGCCTTGCTCCTCTTACTTTTTAAAACTTGACTTGTGGCCAGGCACGGTGGCTCACGCCTGTCATCCCAACACTCTGGGAGGCCGAGGCGGGCGGATCACTTGAGGTTGGGAGTTCGAGACCAGCTTGGCCAACATAGTGAAACCCCGTCTCTACTAAAAATACAAAAAATTGGCTGGGCTTGGTGGAGGGCACCTGTTATCCCAGCTACTTGGGAGGCTGAGGCAGGAGAATCACTTGAACCCTGGAGGTGGAGGTTGCAGTGAGCCAAGATCACGCCACCGCACTCCAGCCTAGGCAACAAAAGCAAAACACCATCTCAAAAAAAAAAAAAGACTTGTGTCACTGTTCAGAATACTGAAAAGTACGCAGAAAATAAAGGGGGTCAACCACCTTCCCATCACTTACAGTCACCCACCATCAACAACTGGCTTAACTGCCTCCACGTTTCATCTACGTATAGATTTACCCCCAAAAAATTACATGACAGGACATGAAAGTTTTACAAACAGAGCCTTACAAAGGAAGCTGAAGTCACTTTTGATACCACTTGTAATCTTATGTCCCTCCTTCCCCTCAGAGGTAATCACTATTAAGGGTTTGCTATTGATCTTTCCAATCCTAATCTTATACCGTTATATGCATATATGTGTATCTGTTTAAGAAACAAATGAGGCCAGGCGCAGTGGCTCACACGTGTAATCCCAGCACTTTGGGAGGCTGAGGCGGGCGGATCACCTGAGGTCAGGAGTTCAAGACCAGCCTGGCCAAGATAGCAAAACCTCATCTCTACTAAAAATACAAAAACTAGCTGGGCATGGTGATGCATGCCTGTAATCCCAGCTGCCCAGGAGGCTGAAGCAGGAGAACTGCTTGAACCCTGGAGGCAGAGGTTGCAGAGAGAAAGACTGTGCCACCACACTCCAGCCTGGGCAACAGAGTGAGATTCTGTCTGAAAAAAAAGAAAACAAAAAACTACATGGGGCTAGGCGTGGTGGCTCACGTCTGTCATTCTAACACTTTGAGAGGATGAAGTGGGTGACCACTTGAGGCCAGGAGTTTGAGACCAGCCTGGCCAACATGGTGAAACCCCACCTCTACAAAAATGACAAAAAAATTAGCCAGGCATAGTGGCACACGCCTGTAATCCCAGCTACTACTCAGGAGGCTGAGGCACGAAAATCACTTGAACCCAGGAGGCGGAGGTTGCAGTGAGCCAAGATCGTGCCACTGCATTCTAGCCTGGTTGGAGTGAGACTGTCCCAAACACACACGCACACACATACACACACACACACACACAACATGATATTGTTGTTTCACTTATAAACCATTTGGAAGACTGTGCAGTAACAAGTGGGGTTTAGAGACCCCATGGCCAGGAGGGCTTATGGTGGGTGGTGAGTGAGCTAAACTGGTGCAGACCCCTCTCCCTACAACCCACAAAATGCTGAGCAAAAGTCGCCTTTTTTTTTTTTTTGAAACAGAGTCTTGCTCTGTCACCCAGGCTGGAGTGCAGTGGCACGATCTCAGCTCACTGCAATGTCCGCCTCCTGGGTTCAACTCATTCTCCTGCCTCAGCCTCCTGAGTAGCTGGGATTACAGGCGTGTGCCACCACACCCAGCTAATTTTTGTATTTGTATTTTGTATTTTTAGTAGATGGGGTTTCACCATGTTGGCCAGGCTGGCCTTGAACTCCCGACCTTGGCCTCCCACAGTGCTGAGATTATAGGCATGAGCCACCACACCCAGCCAAAAGTCACCTTGTTAAAATACTCAGTTGAGATCAAAAGAAAGGGGCTCCCCAGCTGCCAGAAACCAAAGAGAAATTAGTGCACACAGGCAAGCTATGGTCCAGGGGCTCACCAGGGTTCCAGTCCCTGATACAGGCCCAGGGGACCCTAGAAAGACAGGGAGGTGGGACCGAGACCCCTGCCATAGCCATTAAGGGGGACAGAAAAGCTTGAGCGGAGCCCGGGGCTTGGGCAAGAGGAAGGGAAACCCACCGAGCCCGTTATCTAATGCTGCAGAAGCAGCCACCACAAAATGCAGTGGCTTCCGGGGGTTGGCCTGGGGGGCCTTCTGCTGGTGTTGCCTGGTGCACACTGGGGCTGTGTCTGATGGAGGGTGGCCTAGGGCTGGGCCCTTCTCCCCTGTCCTCCCCCATCCTGAAGGAGCCAGGACAGGCTCCCTCACATGGCCATGGCAGTGTTCAGAGGGGACAAGTCCCCCACGCAAGCAGGCCTCTGTTAGCTCAGTGTTGCCTTCGCTGGTGTCACGTGGACAAGCCTGAATTCAGCGTGGGGAGAGAAGGTAGGGAAGCACACGGGGTGTGGACATCGGGAGTGCATTCCTGTCCCCACCTTCACAGTCATCCACAGAACGCAGGGTGTACGGCCCAAAGTACACGACCAACAAGGCAGGGAACCACAAGCAAGAAATGGCAGGAAGTTGCTTCCAAGTCACAGGGAAACCCTGGGCATCTGCAGGAATCAAATCCGAACCCATGAAGAGCCACGCTGAAGGGGCACCGTGACACACCGGAGCACAGAGGAGGCCTACAGGAAACACTTCCCACTAAAGCGAGCTCCAGGCCCAAGCGAGCTCCAGGCCCAAGCGAGCTCCGGGCCCAAACACACAGCAGCAGAAGGCTCCACCAGAGCCACACTGAAGGCGCCGTGACACACCAGAGCACAGAGGAGGCCTACG
Organism: Gorilla gorilla gorilla; assembly: GCF_029281585.2. Taxonomy (NCBI): domain Eukaryota; kingdom Metazoa; phylum Chordata; class Mammalia; order Primates; family Hominidae; genus Gorilla; species Gorilla gorilla. Next base: position 236,762,125 of record NC_073224.2, read on the forward strand.
GGAAGCACTTCCCACTGAAGCGAGCTCCGGGCCCAAACACACAGCAGCAGAAGGCTCCACCAGCAGGAGAGGCAGACCCAGCAGCGGCAGAGGGCTGCCCACGTGACAGGCCCTTCAGGAGCCCAGCACAGTCCACAAGGACCCTCACTCCTGACACCAACTACAGCAGGGAGGGGTCCCTAAGACCACCTCAGACTCCATAACTCTCTGAAAGGACTCGCAGATCCCCCAGTCAGCCGTTGGACTCAAGGTTATCGTTTCTTATAGCTGCAGATGAAAATCAGCCAAGGTTAAGAGGCACAGAGGGGGCGGTCCAGGAAGGTTCCAATCCCAGAGCTTCCAGCTGTCCCCTCCCTGTGGGGTCATGGCCAGCCCTACCTTCCCCAAGCACTAACTTCCACAGCCCTCTGTGACGACACTGCCAACCGGGAAGCTCACCAGGCCTGGGTGCCAGCCTTTACTGGGGCTCACACAGACATGGCTGATGGCCCACGGGGCCAACCTCCACCTCAAGCCCTCTAGAGGTCAAGCTGACCCAAAGACCCCATCCTAAATCACCCCATTAAACTATCCAGTGACCCAAGGCCCCCAGGTGAACAAAGACACTCCTACCAGGCAGGACACTTGAAGGCATTGGAGTTTACCTCCCAGGGCTCAAGAACGAATGCCAGACCTCTCTGTGGGCAAGGTTGAATGCTTTAGCATGTGACTGTAAAACAAATATGCTTAAAATGGATGATTAATGATTAAAGTGATTAAAAAGAAATGGAAATAATGAAAACAGACTGGCATTAAAAAGGCTCGTTTTATAAAGAACCCAAAAGCACTTCTTTTGGGCTCTTTAGGAACCCAAAAAAGGAAGCATGTACTCAGCGGACAGAATGAACACATGAACGGCTGAAGAGAGAACTCCTGAACAATACAGGAGTGTCTTAGTGTGCTCCAGCTGCCAGAGGAAAATACCACAGACTGAGTATTTACTCTCTCACAGTCCTGGAGGCTGGAAGAACAGGTGCCCGCATGCCGGGTGCTAGTAAGGGCTCTCCTCCTGGCTGGTAGACAGCCGCCTTCTCGCTGTGTCCCCACGTGGCAGAGACAGAGGGAGAGTGAGCTCCTTTCCCATTTTCTAAGGACACCAGTCCTAGTGGATTAGGGCCCCACGCTCATGACCTTCATTATCTCCCAAAGACCTTATCGCCTGATACAGTCACACTGGGGATTAGGGTTTCAACATACGAATCTTGGGGGACATGATGGAGTCCACAGCAGAAAGTCCCAGTGAGACAGCAGCCCAGACACAGGCACAGCATGAGGAGAGCAGAATGAGAAGGTCCAACACGCAGCTAACAGGCGCTCCCGGAAAACCGCACAGGCAGAATCAAAGAGAAGCCACACGTTATCAACGCAGAAGCATTTTCCAAAACCAAAGAAAAGTGTGTCCTCAGCACAAGGAATACAAGTCCCAGGCAGAATCCAAAAGAAAGAGCTCTACCTAGACACTTACCACTTTCCAAGAGGAGGAGAAAAATCTAAAACTACCATTAAAAAGGCAGAAAATTAGGCTGCCAACAGATTTCTCACAGATTCCAGAAGACAATGGAGTTATTCTTCAAAGTACTGAAGGTAGGTATCTGTCATCCTAGAATTCAGTACTAACTAAATAATTACTCAAGAATGGAAGTTGAACGGACCTTTTCAAATGCTGAGTAGAGTTTACCCCTCACAGCCACTCGTGGAAGAAACACTAAGGGCTACACATCAGTAATCAGAAATTGAACCCAGAGGTGAGATGCAAGAAGCACTGGCAAACACAGACGCAGGTGAATCTGTTGATAAATAAATGGAAGTGTTGGCCATAAAACCACACCAGCATTTTGTGCAGGATTAAAATAAGGTGAGACACGAACACTAAAGAATACCGCAGAGGGTCACAGCGAGGCCGGCCCGGGAGAGGGGACAGCAGCAGTGCTGTCTTCCAGTATCACTAACATTAGGGACACCATGAACGCCAAACCACAAAAGGGTGGGGTGATGGGCAAGGGAAAGAAGGAAACTCAAGTAAGTCAACAGAAGGCACAGAAGAGACCAGAAGAACATGAAGATGCGGCATGGTGGATACAAACCCAGAGTAAAGCAGCTAAAATCCAATCTGTATTCACTCAACAAAACGGTCAACAGAGGTTCACTGAGTGGGCTCAGCGTGGTGGCTCACGCCTGTAACCCCAGCGCTTTGGGAGGCTGAGGTGGGCAGATCACTTGAGGTCAGGAGCTCGAGACCAGCCTGGCCAACATAGTGAAACCCTGTCTCTATTAAAAATACAAAAATTAGCCAGGCGTGGTGGCAGGTGCCTGTAATCCCAGCTACTCTGGAGTCTGAGGCACAAGAATCACTTGAACCCAGGAGGCAGAGGTTGCAGTCAGAGGAGATTGCAGCACTGGACTCCAGCCCAGGCGACACAGCAAGACTCCGTCTCAAAAAAAAAGATATTCACTGAGTAGCCATCATGGCCAAACTCTGTCCCACGTCCCACACATTGGGGACACAGCTGAGAGCGAGGGACCCCACAGAGTCACATTCTAGGAGACAGCAGCTGTCACAACACCTGCAGCAGGAGGTTCAAGCTGCGGCTGGCTGAATGACAGAATCTCAGGTTAGATGAAGACGAAAGGCTGTTACCCTTGGCTAACAAGAGATAAGCCCAAACCTAATGGCACATAAAGGCCAAAGGAAAGGGGTGGAAACGCCACAGGACCGAGAGAAAGCCGGCACAGAATAGAAATCCAGTACAGAATAGAAATCCGGCACAGAATAGAAAGCCGGCACAGTGGAACTGAGGTGCTGAGTGTTATGAACATCTACAAACGCTGACCAGTTACAAGGAAACAGACCACAACGAAAGGCAGGCAGGAACACAAGACACTGAACACAAACACGAAAACATGTTCGGAAACTGAAAAGACTTCTGTAAAATCCATGGATCAAAAACAAAATCATAATGTAAATCATGCAGTCTCAAAACAACTCCAGCCAGGCGTGGTGGCTCACACCTGTGATCCCAGCACTTTGGGAGGCTGAGGCGGGTGGATTACTTGAGGTCAGAAGTTCGAGACCAGCTCAGCCAACATGGTGAAACCCCGTCTCTACCAAAAATACAAAAATTAGCCAGGCGGGGTGGCACGCACCTGTAATCCCAGCTACTTGGGAGGCTGAGGCATGAAAAACCGCTTGAACTTGGGAGGCAGAGGTTGCAGTGAGTCGAGATCATGCCACTGCACTCCAGCCTGAGTACAGAGTGAGACTCTGCCTCAAAAAAAAAAAAAAAAAAAACTGAACTCCCAAGATACAACTCATGCAGCCTAGGGGAAACTACCTTAAGTATAGATTAGATACAAAAGACACACAAACAAATGAATAAGCAAGAAGAAACCCACAAAGGTAGAAGGTAGGAATAAATTTTTTAAAAAAGCAAACGTTAATAAAGTGAAGTAAAGGGCCAAAGACGGCCAAAGACATCTGTGAAGAGACAGAAAGGAAAGTTCCCCAGCGGCAGGGCTCACACAGGCCATGAGGACCCCGCTATGGTGTTAAAAGATACGTCCCTAGGGCTCCGGGAAAGGGGAGCTTTCCAGGCCCCACCCGCCACAGCCCTCCCACGGCAGGCAGGATTCTTCTGGGCTGAGGAGTCAGGTCCACCCAGAGCCCACACGGACGCTCCTCGTGCCACCTTCCGCCCAGGGGCCCCTGAACCACATGGGCTCTGGGCCAGGCCATCTTCCTCGGACAGGCTGAGCCCCAGGGCCCGCGCCCTTCAGCCCGAGAGGGAAGGTGTTCCAAGCGTGGATGCTGTCTGTGCAGGCCCCTGGTATGAGGTGGCAGTAAGGGTGGGAAGAGAAGGTGCAGGCAGCAGGTGGCAGGCCATGTTTAGGCTCCACTGCTGTGCACATCCCGGAACTGGGAAAGGCCTGCAAATTCTTCTCGAACCTTCCCAGCCATGATGCTACGTAAGTCCAGGTAGGGGGACAGCATGCATTTTATTTCATTGTTCATTAGCTTTTAATTCTTAAATAATTAAACATGTGGCACGTGGTGTCAACCCCCACAAATGTCAGGACAGGCCTGTGGCAAACAGACCACTGTCTCTGCAACTTTCCAAAGACCGGTGCTAAAAACTACATTTTTAATTAAAACCCAACACACTTATCTGTGTGTGAGTATACATATTTAGGAAGCGTGAGAGAAAATATAACCGCAGCAAACACTTGGTGAAACATTCCTCTGACTCACACTGTCCCTTCTGCTATTTTCATCTGTACTCTGTTCTAGGATGGCCTATTTCATTCTGTAAATGCTGGTTGTGTCCCCTAGATGGATGTCCCCACCTGCAATGGTCTTGAAAAGGACAAGAGCATTTGGACGGCCGGGAGAAAACATTTTTGGGTACTTGTTGCATGTGGCAAGGGGTCCAGCAAACCAGCAGAGAAAAGAGTAGGAGAATCTCTTTCGGATAGACAGGGTAGGGCAGGATTTCTTAACACACAAAGGGAACATCTGAGCACATTAACATTGAAAACTTGTTGTGGGCCAGCACAGTGGCTCATGCCTATCATCTCAGCACTTTGGAAAGCTGAGGTGGGCAGATCACCTGAGGTCAGAGTTTGAGACCAGCCTGGCCAACATGGCAAAACCCCATCTCTACTAAAAAAATACAAAAATTAGCCGGGTGTGGTGGTGCACACCTGTAGTCCCAGCTACTCGGGAAGCCGAGGCAGGAGAATCGCTTGAATCTAGGAGGTGGAGGTGGCAGTGAGCCGAAATCACGCCACTGCACTCCAGCCTGGGCAACAGAGTGAGACTCCATCTCAAAAAACAAATAAATAAAACTTGTGATAAAAGATATCATAGGATTAACGTATCCAGAATGTGTAAAGCATGCCCACAAATAAGACCATAGCCCAAGACAGAACGAGCAAAGGAAAGAAACACAGAAGACACAAGCGGCCACAGACATGGAAAGAGAAACTCAACCTTCCTAGTCATCAGGAAAATGAAAATTAGAGAAAGAGAATCTGTGTCTCACCTATCGGGTTGGGAAAATGCAAAAAAGTACAATGACACCAAGTGTCAGCAAGAACCCGGGAAAGCATGAACTCACACGGATGGCGAGCGTGTAGGCTGGGACACTCGAGAGCAGCCTGGCCAGGCTCAGAGAGGGAACAGAGGTGTCATTAGGACCCAGCACACTCCCTAGAGGGACTCAAGCTCAGACACTGGGGCATCTTGTCCATGCTGGGACGCACACCCCAATCCCCAGGCACCTGGGTTATGTCTGGATGGGGCCTGAGAATCTGAATTCCCAGCTCCCAGATGTTGCTAATGCTTGAAAGTAACCACATTTTAAATAGCATGGAACCAGACCATATGGGTTCATTCCATAGAGTGTTCATCCCAGGAATTTTTATAATGATGAGAAATTAGAAATAACCTAAATGCCTCCCAGTATGGAAAGATGTTAAAATTAGAGCCTATTCAAAAAGTGAAGTGTTCTGCACCTGCTGAAATGAATATGCCGAATCTAAGCATAGCATGCAATGAACAGGTACACTGCACATGACAGCGTGGGCCGCCACGTATGTACACGTTAAACCCACACGCGTGTGGTAAAGGTGCAGCTACACGGCTCTGCAGACCACAGCATGGGAGGCCACGTACGTGCATGTTAAACTCACACGCGTGTGGTAAAGGTGCAGCTACACGGCTCTGCAGACCACAGCATGGGAGGCCACCGTGTATGTACATGTTAAACTCACACGCTTGTGGTAAAGGTGCAGTGAGAGGGCTCTGAAGGGCACACACACCTTTCGCAAGTGTTTTCCCTCGGGGCAAGGTGTAGAGGCTGAGTATGGACAGGGTAAAAGCTCAACTATGACCACAGTGTTTTACATACTTTAAAAAAATCTCACTCCGAAAGCAATACAGGTTGAATGTCCCCATCTGAAATGCTGGAGACCAGAAGTGTTTTGGATTTGGGATTTTTTTAGGATTTTGGAATATTTACATTATACTGACTAGCTGAGCATCCTTAAAAAAATCCCACATCCGGCCGGATGTGGTGGCTCACGCCTGTAACCCCAGAACTTTGGGAGACTGAGGCGGGCGGATCACCTGAGGTCAGGAGTTCAAGACCAGCCTGACCAACATGGAGAAATCCCGTCTCTACTAAAAATACAAAATTAGCTGGACGTGGTGCCACGTGCCTGTAATCCCAGCTACTGGGGAAGCTAAAGCAGGAGAATCGCTTGAACCCGGGAGGCGGAGGTTGCGGTGAGCCGAGATCACATCATTGCACTCCAGCCTGGGCAACAAGAGCAAAACTCCATCTCGGAAAAAAAAACAAAAAAACAAAAAACAATCCCAAATCCTAAATGCCCGGATGAGCATCTCCTCTGAGCGTCATGTTGGTGGCAAAACGTTTTGAATTTTGGAGCACTTAGGATTTCAGGTTTTCAGATTAGGGATGCTCATCCTGTACAGCCATTTTAAGGGCATTTGAAGGCCTCTGTCTTCAAAGAGCAAGGGCAAGGCTACAATTATATTCAAGGAATGCATCTCAGTTTAAAAGAATGAAGTTTTCCATCCTGCCCATTTGTTAGAGCCATAGAGCTCGTACGGCTGTGAAACACTCCTGCCTGCTGAGACTTCTGCTCTGCTGGTTCCACAAAATAAGCCAGCCAGGCATGGTGGCGAGCACCTGTAGTCCCAGCGACTCAGGAGGCTGAGGCAGGAGGATCGCTTGAGGCCAGGAGTTCAGGGCTTCAGTGAGCCATGATCCTGCCACTGCACTTTAGCCTGGGCCACAGAGCAAGACTCCATCTCTAAAAGAAAAAGAAAAAGGGAAAAACACCCTTACCTATCATAACACCAGGAGCTCCCGCTGTCTGAGCTCACCCTGGTTCAAACTCACAGAGGTTCAGAACCTCTGACAGCCAAGGGCTGGGACCTGTGTTCTGGGGAAGGACGCTGCCCACCAGCTCCATCCACAGGGATGACTGGAGGGGACAGGAGGGATGGCTCCGGGTCAGGCACACGTACTGACAGTGGAGGGAATGGTGTGTGCCCGCTCAGCAGCCCCCCATGCTGCCATCAGGTACCCCTTCCCTGGGCTGTAACACGGGCGCAGCCCTTGAAACCCAAGGAGGCAACACCGTGGCAGGGACAGGGCCGTGGCAGGGACAGGGCCGTGGCAGGGACAGGGCCGCGGCAGGGACAGGGCCCCGCAGGCACTCATGGGTCTGAACCTCGCTCTGTGAGCTTACATGTGATCCAGGTTCCAGGTGCTGAAGAGGATCCTGCTCTCCCTGTTACTGTAGGGGTTGATGGAGTGTCTTGATAAGCAGCTGTCCATGTCAAAGGGACCCTGGGGGCCAAAAGACAATGAGGGAAGGCCAGAAAGTGAGTCTCTTTTTTTTTTTTTTTTTTTTTTTGAGACAGCGCCTCGCTCTGTCGCCAGGCTGGAGTGCAGTGGCCCGATCTCAGCTTACTACAACCTCCGCCTCCTGTGTTCAAGCGATTCTCCTGCCTCAGCCTCCCGAGTAGCTGGGACTACAGGCGCCCGCCATCAGGCCCGGCTAATTTTTGTAGTTTCAGTAGAGACAGCGTTTCACCTTGCTGGCCAGGATGGTCTCGATCTCTTGACCTCGTGATCCGCCCGCCTTGGCCTCCCAAAGTGCTGGGATTACAGGCGTTGAGCCACTGCTCCCAGCCAGAAGTGAGTCTCATACAGTCTCAGTCACCAAGTGACATGCTTTGGACGTGCAGCCCCACCCAGAGCTCATGTTGAAATGTCAGCACTAGTGTGGGAGGCGGGGCCTGGTGGGAGGTGATGGATCCTGGGGGTGGATGTCTCATGAAGGGTTTAGCACCATCCCCTGGGTGCTGCCCACGCCAGAGTGAGTCCTCCTGAGATCTGGCTTAAAAGTAGCACCCACCCCTCAATCTCCCTCTCGTTCCTGCTCCCCCCCCGTGAGATGTGCCTGCTCCTGCCTCCCCTTCCACCACAAGTGTGAGTTTCCTGAGGCCTCCCCGGCAGCTGAGCAGATGCCAGCACCATGCTTCCTGTACAGCCTGCTGAACCGGAAGCCAATTACACCTCTTTTCTTTATAAATTACCCACTCTCTATTCCTTTATAGCAATGCAAGAATGGCCTAATACACCAAGTCAGGCGATCTTACTGAGAGGCACACCCCGTGGGGGTTGGTCCCTGATCCAGGGTGTGCTGCTTTAGGGAGATTCAGAGTTCTGCCTTGGCCGGGCACGGTGACTCATGCCTGGAATCCCAGCACTTTGGGAGGCCAATGTGGGTGGATCACCTGAGGTCAGGAGTTCGAGACCAGCCTGGCCAATATGGTGAAACCCCATCTCTACTAAAAATACAAAAATTAGCCGGGCATGGTGGCGGGCGCCTGTAATCCCAGCTACTTGGGAGGCTGAGGCAGGAGAATCACTTGAACCTGGGAGGCAGAGGTTGCAGTGAGCCGAGATCGCACCACTGCATTCCAGCTTGGTGACAGAGCAAGACTCGTCTCAAAAAAAAAGAAAAAAAAAAAGCTGTGCCTTTGGAATCAGATCCTTCTTTTTCCATCATTACCCCTAACAATATGTTCTGAGTTCCCAAAGAGGACAAGGTAGTTATTGTCACTGTTACCCCTGTGATCACACACCAGCACCCCCACCTCATGGGAAGTGAGGCCAGGAAGGTACTGACTTGCCAGGGCAGGGCCAGCGCGTGAGAAGCAAGGACCCATGTCCCAGAGGCTCCCTTTCCAGCCACTGCCCACGGCTTCCTGATGTTTCCCTGTGATCCCAATGCAGAGGCAGGGCTGCCTCACTGAAGGTGCCATGGCCACAGCTTCCGTCTTCCCTGTGGTCCGCAGCCCAGCACTCAACACACTCATTCATGAACAGACATCTGCAGAGCACGTGCCCGGAGCCCCAGTGCCTACTTGCACTCTGTGCCCCCATCACCCTGGGGACTCACAGCCTCCCCAGCAGAGCCCACTGCTTCCCACTGCCATGCCCGGAGCACCTGGTCCCTCCCAGCTCACTCTTGCGCCCCCACCTATCAGTCAACATGCTCTAAGGCCCCACCCCCTCCCTGAGGCCGCTTCTGACTGGCCCTGGCTCCCAGGATGCTGGCTGCGGCTCCTGCAGCCCCTCGGCCTCCTCTGTCTTGCTCATTTATGTGTCTTTCACCTTCCATTGTGCAGGACTCACCCTGCCGTCAGGGATGAAGGATTTTTCATCTTTGTGTCCCAACCCCTCCCACAGTGCCAGGCACAAAGTAAGTACTCAGTGAGTGGTGAGCGAGCGCACCGCAAAGTCTAAATGTTAAGCTAACTTGGAAGAAGCGTTTTTATGGCCAGAGCCCATCACCCCAGAAGGATGTGCCTGGCAGGAGCAGCAAGGAGCCCTGTCCCATGGGAAGAAGCACCGCAGGCCATGCCCACCACCTGGCCCCTGCTGCTGGACCCACTGAGTGGCACTCGGAAGATCACGGGCATCAGTGGACCTTACCAGGAATGCAACTGCAGTGTGCAAACGCCAAGAGGCGCCTCAAGTTGCTCCCCACACCATGGGAGGGGGAGGGGTGTGCCCAGGACTCGCCAGAGACACAGACGGATCACCACTAAAGGCCAGACCACGCCTAGCACGGTGCAGCAGGGACACCTGGGAAGGCAGCGGGGGAGTGCGGACCTGATCTCAGCTTCCAGCCTCCAGAACTGTGAGCAGTAACCAGCTGCCATTCCAGCCTCCCCAGCAGGGGTCATCTGTTACGGCAGCCGGGGCTGACTGAGACACCGCCCAGCCCTACCGAGACAAGCCCTGGGGCGGGGCCCTGCAGCCCTCTGCAAGCTCCCCAGGGACTCCTGTGTGCACTGCAGCTTGAGAGGCACTGGCTGAGACACTGCCGCCCTCCCTGGGAATGTGAGGGCTGTACCTCTTCACAAGGCTTTGCCCAGGCAGGGCAAGGGCTGAAGGTCCCCACCTGCCTTGCCCCAGGCGGGCTGTGTTCCACAGGCCAGCCGGGTGGCCCCAGGATAAAGGGCACACAGCTCACCTGGCAGGAGAACCAGCCTTCCGGTGTGCAGAGGCGGCTGCCGCCCTTGGCTCCTCTGTCGAAGTAGCTGCCATTGTACTGCATGGACCGGAGCTTCTGGCACATGGAGCCGAGGACCCGCAGGAATTCCTCCTGAGCCTCCGCACCCACCGTGGAGGGGTAGGAGCTCACCTGGAGGAACCAAGGAACGTCGCTGAGCCTGGTGCACAGCGCCCCAAAACCCGCACTGGCTCTAGATCCATCTCACTCCATGGCCCTCTGAGACCCTGCCCAAGCCCAGTCCTGTGGTCAGAGGGTCTGAGTTCACGTGGCCTCTCGGCCACTGCTGGGCTGTCCCACCCTGGGAGACTCTGACCTGTGAAATGGAGGGAACCACACCAGCCCCCAGGCTGGGTGAGACTTAGATGAGATAACAGGCTGGGTGTGGTGGCTCACGTCTGTAATCCCAGCACTCTGGGAGGCCGAGGTGGGCGGATCACTTGAGGTCAGGAGTTTGAGACCAGCCTGACCAACATGGTGAAACCCCATTTCTACTAGAAATACAAAAAATTAGCTGGGCATGGTGGCACATGCCTGTAATCCCAGCTACTTGGGAGGCTGAGGCAGGAGGATTACTTGAACCTGGAAGGCAGAGGTTGCAGTGAGCTGAGATTGCACCACTGTACTCCAGCCTGAGCAACAGAGTGAGACTCCATCTCAGAAAAGAAGATGAGCTAATAAAGTCAGGCAGGCACGGCCATCCCACCCTGGTCAGGCAGGCAGTGGTGCGTGGAAGGGCCTGGTCATTGCACTTGCAGGGAAGAGTATCAGGATCAGTTAGCTCCACTACAGGGAGCAGGCTGGGAAATGCAAGGGAACATGGCAAGTCGCCAGGACCTCGAAGAGATGCAGAAAAATGGGGTGCAGCGCAGCATTAGCAATTGTGCCACAGAGAGGAGTGGGCCGAGGGCATGGGGGCCAACCATGCAGGGCAGCACTAGGACAGGACACCCATTGCAGGGGCCTCCACAGCACCCTCCACATGCTAATGATGCAGTGTGGCATGGTGTGGTGTGGCCTGGTGTAGTGTGGTATGGTGTGGTGCGGCCTGGTGTGGTGTGGCCTGGTGTGGTGTGGCATGGTATGGTGTGGCCTGGTGTGGTGTGGCCTGGTGTGGAGTGGCCTGGTGTGGTGTGGTGTGGTATGGTGTGGTATGGTGTAGCATGGCACATCATGCTATGTGATGAGGAAATCCACATTCAGATGGGGTGGATGGAAATGAGGGCAGAGCTGACTCCACCTTTGGGAGGGAGGAGGGAGAGGTAGAGGTTTGCAGACCAAGGATGGGCTCATTAGAAGGGCCTCAGATCCCTGTAGCACCTGCTGACCTTGGTCACAGTTGGGCAAATGACAGCTCAGGCTCTGTGTCTGCCCTGACGCTTGCCACTGCTGCCCAGGAAGAAGCCTCGGGGGGAGAGGAGGAGAGGAGGGGAGGCAGGCAGGAGCCACCACCTCCCCACTCTCCAACCCGTGACCTCAAGTGCAGCTGAAAAGGCCCGATGGGTGTTCACCCCCATGAAGGGAGGAGGCACAGGGTCCGTGCGCTAGCTTCCCTCACCAGAGCAGCCCCACCAGATCCACGCAAGCACGGAGTGTGGTCCTACCCACTGCCCATCGTGAGGACCACAGGCTTCCAGAGCCCACAGAGCCTGGCTTCAAAAACCCGCCCAGCATACCCGGTCTTCACTCAGGCTCACCTCCCTCAGGTAACTCCGGATCCGGCTCTCACAGCTGTATCTCAGATAGCCAGACTTACTCTGAAATCGGGACTCCAAGCCTGCAAGGAAAACGCGAAGACCCCCAAGTCCACAGGGCAGGCCAGGGGCCTCTGGGTCTGTGTCCTGCCCAGCTCAGGTGCCAAGCAGGGCAGAATATGAGGGTCATACTGCTTCATCTTTTTGACAGGGTCTTGCTCTGTTCTCCAGGCTGGAGTACAGTGGCACAAACACAGCTTACTACAGCCTTAACCTCCTGGGCTCAGGGAATCCTCCTGCCTCAGACTCCCAAGTGGCTAAGACTACAGGTACGCACCACCACACCTGGCTAACTTTTTAAATGTTTTTAGAGATGAGGTCTCACTTTGTTACCTAGGCTGATCTTGAACTCCAGGGCTCAAGCTGTCTTCCAGCCTCGGCCTCCCAAAGTGCTAGGATTATAGGTGTGAGCAACCACACCTGGCCAGATTGCATCATCTTGAGAAGTATTCTAATGGTGACACAGACAGCGTCCCTGTTTGGTTTTTGTTTTTAGAAGCATCTCAAATACCACCAAGGAGCTTCTGCCTGGCCCTCAAGCCCTCCTTTCCCAAAAAGGCTACAATCTCTCAGCATTGCCTCTGATGGGCTTACAAGGCCAGGCCAAAAGGTGGAAGCAACACAAGTGTCAGTGAATAGACAGTGTGGTATCTACACGCAGCAGAGTGAACAGACGGAGCATGGCATGTACACACAGCGGAGTGAACAGACGGAGCGTGGCATGTACACGCAGCGGAGTGAACAGACGGAGCGTGGCATGTACACGCAGTGGAGCGAACAGACGGAGCGTGGCATGTACATGCAGTGGAGTGAATGGACAGAGTGGGGTATGTACACGCAGTGGAGTGAATAGATGACGTGGTATGTACACGCAGTGGACTGTCATTTGGCCTTAAAAAGAAGGAAATTGGCTGAACGTGGTGGCTCACGCCTGTGATCCCAGCACTTTGGGAGGCCGAGGCGGGCGGATCACGAGGTCAGGAGATCGAGACCATCCTGGCTAACACGGTGAAACTCCGTCTCTACTGAAAATACAAAAAAATTAGCCAGGCGTGGTGGCAGGCACCTGTAATCCCAGCTACTCGGGAGGCTGAGGCTGGAGAATGGCATGAACCTGGGAGGTGGAGCTTGCAGTGAGCCAAGATCACGCCACTGCACTCCAGCCTGGGCGACAGAGCAAGACTCTGTCTCAAAAAAAGAAGGAAATTTTGATATATGCTACGATATGGATAAACCTTGAGGACACTGTGCTGAGTGCAATAAGCCAGTTACACAAGGACAAACACTATGTGACTGCATTCATATGAGGTCCCTAGAGTCATCAAATCAGAGAGACAGAAACCGGAATGGTGGTTGCCAGGGGCTGGCGGAGGGGGAAGGGGGAGTGATGTAACGGGGACACAGGTTCAGCTTTGCAAGGTGGAAGGAGTTCCGGAGATGACGGTGGGGATGGCCGCATACAATGTGACTGTACCTAATGCCAATGACCTGTGCACTAAAAAAATGGTTGAGAAGGTAAATTTTATGTCATATGTACTTTAGCACAATTTTAAAAATAATTATAATAGGCCAGGCGCGGTGGCTCACGCCTGTAATCCTAGCACTTTGGGAGGCTGAGGTCAGAAGTTCGAGACCAGCCTGGCCAACATGGAGAAACCTCATCTCTACTAAAAATACAAAAATTGGCAGGGCGTGGTTGCACTTGCCTGTAATCCCAGCTACTCGGGAGGCTGAGGCAGGAGAATCGCTTTAACCTGGGAGGCAGAGGGTGCAGGGAGGCAGAGGTTGCGGTGAGCCAAGATCACACCACTGCACTCCAGCCTGGGGGACAGAGCAAGACTCCATCTCAAAAAATATCTATAAAAATATAAAAAGTCCCATCCAAGGGCTGCCCTGGACTCTGGCCCCACGTGAGTCCTTGTTGGGTGCCTTTCCCACAAGGCTGGGAAATGCTGGGAAATGAGCACATTTTCTTCCAAGTCCCCCACCTCAACCCACGAGGGTACAGGCCAGCCCTTCACTGGGGGCTTTTTGGAACCCAACTTCTTCTGGCACCTCAGGCTCCAAAGAAGCCTCTCCCCTGCCGGCTGCAGCCCCCACGCACCTTCAAACCACGGCGGGTCCTCAGCCCGGGTCTCGGCCGCGATGTTCTGGCTGACGTTGTGCAGGAGGTCAGCCAGCAGCCTCTGCCTCTGCGGGGCCTGCTCATCACACAGCAGCTGCTGGGCGGCCTGGATGAGCCCCACCTGCGGCTCGTGAAACGCACTGAGGAAGCGCCCGATGTCGCTCACATCTGCCACCAATGGGACAAACAAAAGGTGCCGGTCCAGCAGAAGACACATCCTGCCCCGGTCACAAGAAGAGCCTCTGACCACATCTTCCCCCATTCCCCAGGGCCTGGCAATCACCAGGACTCAGACTCGAGGTGTCCCGGGTCTTTGTCCTTGCCCTGACACCAACAGCTGGGGACCACGCACAAGGGCGGCATGAGGACAGAGGAGGAAGGGGCGGGGTGTGCTTTAGAGGACAGATGAAAGCGCACCAAGAGACGGCTGCTTTCCCATTTGGCCTCCTCCCCTCCAAACCATGCGCCCCCCACTTTGGCCCTTCCTATCACTTTTCCTACTCTCTCCTGGAGCCTTTTCACAACTCCCTGAAGCAGCGAGCTCTCCGGGCAGGCTCTTAATAGGAAGTTAAAGCAAAGTCTACCCAGGACCTTAACAAAATGTTAGCAAAGAGAACTCAGTAACACGCACAAAGAAATATCACCACGGCCAAGTGGGAATGCAAGGCTGGTTCACACCTGCAAATCGATCAGTGTGATCCACCATATGAGAAAAGCCTCACGATCACATCAGTGGGTCAGGAGAAGACAGGAGGACATGCTGGGGAGTGAGGACTTGGTGGAAGTCCTTAGACCTAACATCAAAAGCACTGCGTAAAAGAGAAAATCAACACACTGAGCTTCCTCAAAACTAAAAACTCTTACTCTGCAAAAAAAATGCTCTTAAGAGAATGAAAAGCCACAGGGTAAATATTTGCAAACCACATGTCTGACAAAGAACTCATGTCCAGGTATTTTGGTTGGGGGGTGGTGACTTTCAAAACTCAACAGTAAAAAAATAGATAAATAATCCAATTAGAAAATGGACAAGAGACATGAAGAAACACTTCACCAAGGAGAATCTACAGATGGCAAATAAGCACATAAGAAGATATTTAGGGCTGGGCGCGGTGGCTCACGCCTGTAATCCCAGCACTTTCAGAAACCGAGGTGGGAGAATCACTTAAGGGCAGGAGTTTGAGACCAACCTGGCAACCAAGACCCCATCTCTAAAAAAAAAAAGCAAGACCCCCATCTCTAAAAAAAATAATAATAATTAGCTGCACATGGGGGTGCACACCTGAAGTCCCAGTTACTTGGGAGGCTGAGGTAGGGGGATCACTTGAGCCCAGGAGTTCAGGGTTGCAGTGAGCCATGATTGCCACTGCACTCCAACCTGGGCAACAGAGTGAGACCCTGTCTCTATTTTTATAAAAGATATTCAGATAGTTAGCATTGTTAGCCATTAGGGAAATGCATATTAATTTAAGGGCACAATGAGACATCACCACACTGCAATCAGAATGGCTAAAATTAAAAACAGCAACAGCGCCGAAAGCTGGCAAGGCTGCACAGAAACTGCGCAGTGGAAAGGTAAGACGGCCACTCTAGCACACAACTTGGCAGTTTCTTTTCTCTATTTTAAGTAGCTTTATTGAAATATAATTCACACTCCTTACAATTCACCCATTTAAAGTGTACAATTCAGAGGCCGGGCACGGTGGCTCACGCCTGTAATCCCAGCACTTTTGGAGGCCGAGGCAGGCAGATCACAAGGTCAGGAGATCGCGACCATCCTGGCCAACATGGTGAAACCCTGTCTCTACTAAAAATACAAAAATTAGCCGGGCGTGGTGGTGCATGCCTGTAACCCCAGCTACTCAGGAGGCTGAGGCAAGAGAATCGCTTGAACCCAGGAGGCAGAGGTTGCAGTGAGCCGAGATCGCGCCACTGTACTCCAGCCTGGGGAGAGAGCAAGACTCCATCTCAAAAAAGATAAATAAAATAAATAAAGTGTACAATACAATGGGTTGTATTATATTCCCAGAGTTGTGCAGCGACATCCACAGTCAATTTCAGAACATTTTCACCACCTCAAAAAGAAACCTCATACTCCTTAGCTACCAACCTCCCTCCCCTCTGCCCTACCCCCAACCCTAAACAACCACTAATCTATTTTCCATCTCTCTAACATCCCCGTTCTGGATGTTTCCTATGAATGGAACCCTACTGTATGTGCAGGCTTCTTGACGTGGCATGGTTTCAAGGCTGGGCCATGCTGTGTTTCATTCCTCTTCATGGTGAGTAATGCCATTGTATGGATGTGCCACACTCCATTTATCCAAGTGTTCATCATTGGAGAGTTGGGTGGTTTCTACCTTTTGGCTATTATGAATAAAGCTACTGTAAACGCTCATGGACGAGTTTTGGTGTGGACATGTTTTCATTTCTCTTGGGTACACACCTAGGAGTGGAGCTGCTGGGTCACATGGCGATTCTGTGTAATTGTTGAGAAACTGCCAGACTATTTTCCACAGGAGCTGCACCGTTTTCCCTTCCCATCAATGGGGCCTGAGGGTGCCAGTCGCTCCACATCCTCGCCCACACTAGTTGTTATCCTAGTGGGTGTGAAGTAGCATCTCACCGTGGTTTTGATTGCAGTTCCCTGACGACTGATGATCTCAAGCACCTTTTCATGTGCTTACTACCACTTGAATATCTTCCTTGGAGACATTTCTTTCTTTTCAGAACCTTTGCCCATGTTTAATTGGGTTATCTTTTTACTATTAAGTTATAAGGATTCTTTATATATTCTGATGCAAGTCCCGTATTAGATACATGATTGGCAACTATTTTCTCCTATTCTGTGGGCTGTCGTTCACTGCAGCCTCCACCTCCTGGGTTCAAGCAATTCTCCTGCCTCAGCCTCTGCCTCCCGGGTTCAAGCAATTCTCCTGCCTCAGCCTCCTGAGTAGCTGGAATTACAGGTGCCTGCCACCACGCCAGGCTAATTTTTGTATTTTTAGTAGAGACGGGGTTTCACCATGTTGGCCAGGCTTGTCTCAACTCCTGACCTCAAGTGATCTGCCCGTCTCGGCCTCCCAAAGTGCTGGGATTACAGGCTTGAGCCACTGTGCCCGGCCCAGAGTTCTTAATGTTGATGAAGCCCAATTTATCTGTTTTTTCTTCTGCTGCTCATGTTTTTGGTGTCAAATCTAAGAATCTTTTGCCAAATCCAAGGCGATGAGGACTTATCCCTATGTTTTCTTCTAAGGGCTTTATATTTTTAACTTTTACATTTAGGTCTTTCATTTATTGTACTTTTTGTATAAGGTACCAGCTAAGAGTCCAACTTCATTCTTTTGTATGTGAATATGCAGTTGTCCCAGCACTATTTGTTGAAGATACTACTCTTCCCCCTCCACTGAATGGTCCTGGCATCCTGACCACAGATACATAGATTTCTGGGTGCTCTATTCTATTCCATTGATCTATATATCTGTCCTTGTACCAGTGACAGTCTTGATTACTGTGGCTTTGTACTAAGTTTTGAAATCAGAATATGTGGGTCCTCCTACTATGTTCTTTTTCACAGTCGTTTTGGCTATTCTGGGTCTCTTGCAATTCCATATGAACTGTGGATTAGAATCAGCATGTCAATTTCTACAATGAAACCAGCTGGAATTTTCATAGGGATTGTGTTGAATGTGTAGGTCAGTCTGGGGAGTCCCACCATCTTAACAATGTTAAGTTTTCCAATCCATGAACATGGGATGTTAATCCATTTATTCAAAACTTTAATTTCTTTCAACAACATTTTGCAGTTTTCAGAATATAAGTATCACAATTTTTTGTTACACTTATCCTAAGTATTTTATTCTTTTTGATGCCAGTGTAAATGGGATGATTTTCTGCTTCATTTTCAGATTGTTCATTGGAAGTGTATTTCTATATTTGCATATGATCTTATATCCTTCAACCTTGCTAAACTTGACGATTAGTTCCAATCACTTTTTAGTGGACTCCTTAGGGTTTTCTACATACAAGTTCATATGATCTGCAAATAGAAATAGCTTCACTTCTTCCTTTCCAATCTGGATGCTTTTTATTTTTCCTGCCTAAATGTCCTGGCTAGACTCTGCAGTACCATGTTAAACAGAAGCAGCAAGAGTGGACATCCTTGTCTTCAGAAACTAAACACACACCACACAGTGCAGCACTGTACTCCTGGGCATTCTCCCCAGAGGAATGAAAACCTACATCCCGCAAAAACCTGTCAAGATGGCCAGGTGCGGTGGCTCACGCCTGTAATCCCAACACTTTGGGAGGCCAAGGCGAGTAGATTGCTTGAGCCTAGGAGTTATAGGCCACCCTGGGCAACATGATGAAGCCCTGTTTCTACAGAAAATACAAAAATTAGCCAGGCATGGTGGTGCACCCCTGTAGTCCCAGCTACTCAGGGGCGGAGGTGGGAGGATCTCTTGAGCCCAGGAAGTGAAAGCTAGAGTGAGCTATGATTGCACCACTGCACTCCAGCCTGGGCGACAGGGTGAGACCCTGTCTCAAAAGAAAACAAGAAAGCAAAAAGAAAAACTTGTACATAATTGGCCAGAGCAGCTTCATTTGTAATAGTCAAAAACTGGAAACAAACAAAATATCTTTCCACAGGCGAATGGTTGAACAAACTGTGGTAAAACCAAATCATGGAATGCTACTCAGCAATGAAAAGGAATGGACTATGGATACACACAACTTCCATGCATCTCAGGAGCCTTATGTGGAGTGAAAAAGGCTCATCTCAAAAGGTCACGTACTTTATGATTCCACTTACCTAATATTCTTTTTTTTTTTTTTTTTTTGAGACGGAGTCTCAGCCTGTCACCCAGGCTACAGTGCAATGGCACAATCTCAGCTCACTGCAACCTCCACCTGCTGGGCTCAAGCGATTCTCCTGCCTCAGCCTCCCGAGTAGCGAGATTACAAGCGCCTGCCACCATGCCCAGCTAATTTTTGTATTTTTAGTAGAGACGGGGTTTCACCATGTTGCCCAGGCTGGTCTTGAACTCCTGATCTCAGGTGATCCACCCACCTCGGCCTCCCAAAGTGCTGGGATTACAGGTGTAAGCCACCGCACCTGGCCCCTAATATTCTTTAAATGACAAAATTATAGACATGGAGAACATATCAGCAGTTGCTACGGGCTAGGGATTGGTGGTGGGCAGGGGTAGGCAGGATTATAAAGGGGAGAACCTTGAGTGATGGATGGGAGAGGTCTGTACCTTGACCCTGATGCTGGTCACAGGAATCTACATGGGGAGAAATGAAAGAACAACACACACATTGCACTAGTGTCGGTGTTCCTGTTTTATATTGTACCACGGTTGTATCTGATGTTGCCTTTGAGGGAAAGGGTAGAGGTACATAGGACCTTCCTACCTGTGCAACTTCCTGGGAATCTGTCATTATTTCTAAATAAATGGTTTAGGCCAGGCACAGTGGCTCACACCTGTAATCCCAGCACTTTAGGAGGCCAAGGCAGGAGGACAGCTTGAGCCCAGGAGTGTGAGACTATCCTGGGAAACATGGCGAAACCCTATCTCTACAAAAAATACAAAACAATTAGCCAGACGTGGTAGTGCATGCCTGTGGTCCCAGCTACTTGGGAGGCTGAGGCGACGGGATCACTTGAAACACGGAGGTCGAGGCTACAGTGAGCCAGGTTTGTGCCACTGCACTCCAGCCTGTGCAACAAAGTCTCAAAATATAAATCACACAAAAATATTTTGGCCAGGCACAGTGGCTCATGCCTGTAATCCCAGCACTTTGGGAAGCCAAGGTAGGAGGACTTCTTGAGCCCAGGAGTTTGAGGCCAGCCTGTGCAACAGAGGGAGACCCCATCTCAATGTTTTCATAAAAGAAAAGAAAAAAAAGTTTTTTAAGTCTAACGAGGAGGAGGACTAGTGGCCTCACGGAAGAGAGGAGGATAAAGCGCCAGAGAAAGGAAGGACAGAGAGCCAGAGACAGACAGAGAGAGCCAGAGACAGACAGAGAGAGCCAGAGACAGACAGAGAGAGCCAGAGCCAGACAGAGAGAGCCAGAGCCAGAGACAGACAGAGGAGAGAGACAGAGACTGAGAGACGCAGGGAGAGACAGAGAGAGAGCAACGTGCTCTGCTGTCTTTCAACTATGCCCTGAAATGGGAAAGAAAGATAACATCCAAAGGTGAGGCATACCCTGAGCACACCCCTGCCCAGCCCCCACCTCCTGCAGGGGCCACCCCAGGGGGCATCACAGTGATACATTTTCCGGCTGCCTCCTCTAAAAGCACAAGGCCCAGTGGAGAAAGGGGGCTTGCAACCTTGGAGCACACACCAGAGGCGTCACCCCTCAATGCTGACAGTGGAGCCCCCAACACTGTAGCCGGGGAGGTGGCCACATGGACGTTACGCTTCGACTTCTCTCTTTCTACCCCTTAGGCCAAGGAGCCACAGCTCCATCCCTCAGAGCACCCATGTCCTTCCTGGGCCGCCAGAAGCATCTCCTGGAGCCTAACCGCATTGGCACAACACTGGCCGACCCTCCCAGGTAAAGGCACATGATGGCATCTCCTGCCCCAGTGGCCAAAAGCTCTCTTTTACGGGAGTCAAACAAGCGCAGACCTTGGCATTGGGGTGGTTCTGAAAGGCAGGACTTTGTGTCCTGAGGCTTCAATACAGATGCCCCGAAAGAACCACCTCTCAAAGGAATTGCCCCCAAACTTGAGCCCTGAGGACAGCATCTCAGCAAACACCAACCGAGAACAATGTGAGAGCATCCCACGAACCACCACCTGGTCCTTCCAGAAGGGTGCTCGGCCCAGCAGAACAGAACAGCATCTCTTCCTGGCTCCACCTTCCCCATGAAACTGCGCAGGCCCCAACCCCAAAGCCCTCCCTCTGCTCTTGGGAATTGCTAGGACACCTCAAATGAACGCAAATAAAATTAAAAGAGTTTTTTGAAGAAAAAGACGACCAACTGAACAGCTGGGTTCATGAACGAGAGGACTGAGGACTCTGCCACCTAAGCGACGCTGACCAGTTCTGCCTCCAGAGGGCTTCCTCCTTGAGACCCGAGAGTTCACAGTAAGGGGGACCCTTCCCCACCCTGATGGGCACCTGGAGCTAAGCCCCCAGGACCTCCGAGAGTGCCAGCTTCCCGCCCACCTCCAAAGTCCTTGCCACTCACAGCCCTGCCAGGCCTGGCCCGAGGTGAGCAGCACCAGCTCGGCGTTGTCGGGAACACTGGGGAAGTAATCTTCCGTCAGCTCCGTGCCATCCTCGTACAGGCACAGCCGGGAACCGCGCTCAGGGAGCTGCAGGGACGGGAGAAGCAACAGGAGGAGGAAGGGTCTCAAGACGAGGGCTTTGCATCTGCAGGCCTCACAAACGACCGGAACGAGCTGTGCTTAAAGAAGCAGGCTCAGGCTGCCGCCTGTATGCCACAGTCGCTCCCAGGCCCAGGCAAGGATGAAGGAGCGGGAGCAAGGGCGCCTGACTGCGGGCCGTTCTAAAATACGAAGAGTCAGGAAAAACATACATCAGGGGGTGACTGCTGGCTCTGCATGATTCACCCTTTTTAAATGAGCTCCTGAGGGCGCTTCAAATAGAGCCTGTCTTTGACAGCGCCGCCTCCCTGCTGCCAGGAGCTGAACACCACCATCCCCAGCACACAGCCGCCAGAGCGGTGCTGGCACACGAAGGAGAACGGTTGGTTGCCTCTGTGTACAAGTGTGACCGGCACGTGGCACTGTTAATTTGTTGGAGTCTGGTTCCCTGTTACTCTGCACTGGTCAGCTTTAGGCATTTTATGGCAACTCCCACCCCACCCGCACCGACCCCGGCAATGCACACCTGGTAACCCTAATACTGCTCTAAAAAGAAAACCAACCTAGAATAAGGTGACGATTGCAATCCCCAGCTGCGAGGGCTGGAAGGGCCTGCAGAGCCCACCTAGCCAAGCCTTTCATTTTACGCAAGGGGAAGCTGAGGCCGGACAGGCAGAGCAGCCGTGACCCCGCGTGCCAGCACCTGGCACTCTACCCGGGTCTCCTAGCTCTGATGCAGGGCTGTCCTGCCCGAGAGGTGGGAAGAGGGAAGGGGTGATCCAGGTCGTCCCCCAACCCCCCTGCGTTCTGAAGCCACGCTCAGGAACCCCAGGCTGCGGGGGCCCGGGGTCCTAGCGGCTGAGGCGAACGAAAACTACCCGCCCCAGGCGCCGCCTGCACCCTCCGTTTTGGAAGAGGAAAAGCGGCACCTCCTATTCTCCCCACACGCCTCCCCGGCGGGCCGTCCCCGCCCAGCCCAGCGGGCACCTGGAAGCGGAGACAGCCCTTGCGCAGCACCTCCTGGCAGCTCCGGCCAGCCACGCCGAACTTCCTCGGGCTGCGCAGGGCCCGCAGCTTCACGCTCTTGGGCTTCTGGAGCATTGCAGATGTCCTCAAGCCCTCTGGGTCCCGCAGGCGGCGGCACCCGCTGCCCGGCTGCTCAGATCCGTCCTCGCCCTGGCCGCAGGGGTCTGCACCTGGTGAGCTCTGCAAGCTGGCACAGGCCGGGCGCCGATCCCGGAAACTACATTACCCAGAAGGCCTGGGAAAAGTGAGGCCCGACGCGGTCTTGTGCGCAGGCGTCGTCCGACGGACACCACATTACCTTTCTCAGAAGGCTCAGGAAAGCAAAGGCGCGACGCCACCTGGTGTGCCCAGGTGCCGTGGCCCCGGAAACTACACGACCCTGAGGGCGAGAGTAGCGGAGCCCTCCCCTTGTGCGCAGGCGCGGCCTGGGGTGGGGCGGGGTCGCGCACGCGCAGAGGCCCTGGCCCAGGGCTGGGCTTGGTTGTCATGAGAGTGGAGGCTGCGGCCGGGGCGATGGGCGGAGGCGGCCGAGTCTGCTTCTTCCCTGTCACTGCCGCAGCAGTTTGGGGTGCAAGGCGGCCTGGGGCGGCGGAAGGGGCGCCCCCCGAGTTCCGTCTGAGGAAGCGACGGCTGCCGAGGAAGTCCACGAGAGCCGGGTCCCGCACGCCCCTGGGGTCCGGGTGCTGAGGCGCCGCCTGGCCGCCTCCCCCGGCCGCGGCACCGCTCCGACCCAGCCGCCCTCTCCACCGGGGCCGCGGCAGCGCCAGTCGGGGCCCTTCCCTCTAAGCAGGTACCTTCCGGGCCGCTGCGGCGCCGGCCCAGGGCCGGAGTGGGGAGCAGGGCGTGGGCGCCGCGGGGGCGCGGTCCCCACCTGGGAGCTGGTTACGAAGCCTGGGTGCGCGGTGCAAGCGCGGACGGTGTGGAGTTAGATGCCGGCCTTGCTGTCGCCGAAGAGCCGGCGCGGCCCCGTCGTGCCGGATGCCGGGGAGCTCAGCACGGGTGCTGGGACCGCCTGCCCCGGCCGGGACGGCCCATTTAGCGTGGAATATTGTTTTCAGATCCGGCTTTTCCTCTTCTGGATGCGTAGCACATAGCGGGCCAGTTTCAGATGTGTTCTGCTGAGCAAAAGTTTGAGGAAAGTTGCTCTGTCCCTATAGAGATTAAAGTCTGATGGTTGGTTGTTTTTTGTTTTTGGGTTTGTTTTGTTTTGTTTGCACTTAAGTTCAGATTTCTCTGAAGCCCTTTCAGTCGCTAAGATGACTTGATCAGAAACCCATAAGCCTTTGAGACGGTCTCGCTCTGTCGCCCAGGCTGGAGTGCAATGGCACGATCTCAGCTCACTGCAGCCTCCGCCTCCCGGGTTCAAGCGATTCTCCTGCCTCAGCCTCCCGAGTAGCCCGACTAATTTTTTTATGTTTAGTAGAGACGGGGTTTCACCATGTTGGCCAGGCTGGTCTCGAACTCCTGACCTCAAGTAATACGCCCTCCTCGGCCTCCCGAAGTGCTGGGATTACAGGCATGAGCCACTGCGCGCGGTCACACTTAAAAGTCTTCTTAAAAAGAAAATCAGAGACAAGTTTTGTTTCCTAGTCTTGTAACAAAATGGAAGTTGCTACACTGAGTTTCCGTTTAATTTATAGTTAATTGCCTTTTACCATGCCCGCACTAGGAAAAGTGTAGTGAGGGATGAGACCGCCATGGAGTCATCGCTGCCTGGGGAGAGATGTACTCTGGCACTTGTCGGGATGCCGATGGCTGTCCCTGGGACAACAGGAATCCCTCATGCCTCTGGTGAGGAAGACCAGCCAATAACTGGATGTTCAACAGAGCTTTGCTTCTTCCCAAATTGTTAATGGTGATTTTTATAGAGCCTAAAAGTGGCATCCTTCAGTGACATTCCAAGTATCTTATGTAACACTTGAAGGTTTACACAGGGGGGACCCTAGGGTACAACTGGAAGGTCTTTGGGAGGGGGTAGACTAAAAAAGGAATCCTTTTCAAATACCAGGCTGAGGTAATAGCATTGCCTCCACAGTCCCTGTGCGTTTCTCTTAGCTGGTTCTTAAATGCCAGTACTTTGTTTTAGATTTGTTGGGGGCAGTATAGCATACTGGAAACACCCTTCTGTTTGACTGAAAAGGTCCTATATTTGTGTCTTCGAGCCGTAACAGAGAGTGTTGGTTAGGTTCAGACACTAGCCAGGCTCGGCGGCTCACGCTTGTAATCCCAACACTTTGGGACACTAAGGTGGGAGGAGTTCAAGACCAGCCTAGACAACACAGTGAAACCCCACCCCTACAAAAAAAAAAAAAACAAACAAAAGTAGCTGTGCATGGTGGCATGTGCCTGTAGTCCTAGCTGCTCAGGAGGCTGAGACAAGAGGATCATTTGAGCCCGAGAGTTCATGGTTACAGTGAGCTATGATCACGCCACTGCAGCAGTACAGCCTGGGCAACAGAGCGAGAACCTGTATAAAAAAAAAAAAAAAAAATCGGGGCTGGGCTTAATGGCCACGCCTGTAATCCCAACACTTTGGGAGGTTGAGGCGGGTGGATCACCTAAGGTCAGGAGTTCGAGACCAGCCTGGCCAACATGGTGAAACCCCATCTCTACTAAAAATACAAAAATTAGCTGGATGTGGTGGCGCGCACCTGTAATACTAGCTACTTGGGAGGCTGAGGCGGGAGAATCACTTGAACCCAGGAGGCAGAGGTCGCAGAGAGCCGCGATCACGCCACTGTATGCCAGCCTGGGTGACAGAGTGAGACCCTCTCTCAAAAAAAAAAAAAAAAAAAAAAAAAAAATTGGAGACTGGAACCCAACAGCCCGGGCACAAGAGCTATTTTCAAGGTGGAATAGGGAGTGACAGGCCCTGCCCGTAAAGATGATGAAAGGAGCCTGGCATGGTGGCTCATGCCTGTAATCCCAGCACTTTGGGAGGCCAAGGCGGGCAGATTGGCCAGGAGTTCAAGACCAGCCTGGCCAACATGGCAAAACCCCATCTCTACTAAAATACCAAAAAAAAAAAAATTAGCCAGGCATGGTGGTGCATGCCTGTAATCCCAGCTGCTTGAGAGGCTGAACCACAAGAATCACATGAACCAGGGAGACAGAGGTTGCAGTGAGCCCAGATCACACCACTGCACTCCAGCCTGGGTGATAGAGTGAGACTCTTGTCTCAAAAAAGGAAAAAAAGCTGATGAAAGGATTGGAGGGCTTCAGAGCTGAAGGGTATTAACTTTGAGCTTTGATTGTTTGGCTGGACTTCAGAATTCAGGACAAGAAGTGAGGGTCAGGGGAGAGTTGGCGCATTGATCCCTAGATGGGGAGCCCACCGAGAGCTCTGGAGTTAGGACATGGATGGAGATGACTGGAGCTGGGCCTGAGGCGCATTCACACAATAGGAACTTAGGACTTGTCTGAGGGAGGCGCTTCAGGTGGGGACACCAGGTGGTTGCTGTCTAGAAAAGACAGTGGGATCAGAAGGAAGGGCAGGCCTGATAAGACCTGGCACACCGTTGGGTGGGGAGTGGGTGAAGAGAGATGCTGTGGCCAAGGGAAAAGTACCTCTGGGCTCAGAGCCCATGCGACCCAGAAGTGCCAGGTCACGAAGGAGTAGGAGCCATGGGCTGTGCGTTTCTGGCATAGGGTGCCCAGAGTGCACGTGGGGCCGTGCAGCTAACAGTGGGTTAAATCACACTCATCCTTTCAAAATTCTTTTTTTGTTTGCTTTTTTAGAAACGGGGTCTCACTATCTTACCCAGGCTGGTCTCGAACTCCTGGGCTCAAGTGATCCTTCCACCTCGGTCTCCCACAGTGCTGAGA
Organism: Gorilla gorilla gorilla; assembly: GCF_029281585.2. Lineage (NCBI taxonomy): Eukaryota > Metazoa > Chordata > Mammalia > Primates > Hominidae > Gorilla > Gorilla gorilla. The sequence continues at coordinate 236,788,352 of NC_073224.2, forward strand.
TTATATGGGCATGAACCACCACACCCAGCCTCATCCTGTTCTGGGGGGCTTTTTAAAAATTATTTTTTGGGTTGGTTTAGTTTTGTTTTCATTTAATATACAGTAACATCTTGCAGTGAACTTTGTGCAAAAAATAACTAGAATCTCAATGATGGTTTATCATTCTATTTTAGTGCTTTTGTTCATACATTCCAAGAAACATTAGCAATAATGCCAGCCAATAATTAATATATTGAAGTGGTCCTCTTCAAATTCTCCATGAAAGTAAAAGAAAGATCTAGATCATGCATCAAGCATGTCAAAATACGTACAGTTTTATGTGGGGGTATGTTTAGATGTTACCTCCTATTGGGAATTTCAATTAATAGTATATCTTATCCCAGAGAACTTTCTGATGGAGTCTTCTTTATCCTGGTTTAGTGAGGAGCCTTTTTTTTCCCCCCGATGATTTAGACCTAACCCAAATTGGCTTACTTAGGAGGAATCTGACTGGCTTAGTAACTGAAAAGTAACCCAGAGTCCCTGAGCAAATTGGGCTCAGTGTCCTGCGAGTCAGTCCCTCAACCTGACTCTGCATGAACGTTTTTGTACTTAATATGCCTGCCTGTCATTCCTGCTCTTCCTTCTGGTCATACACATTCATTTAGCAGTTCTTAATGCTAGCGCTTACATTGCCTTTTTCCCCTTGGTATTGTATAACTAATTAACGTACTGGTTGTATTAGTTTCCTAACTAATAGAAAGAAGTTTGTGTTTATATTCTAGACATAGCAAAATATCATAAACTAGATGGCTTAAAACACCAGAAATTCATTCTGGAGGCAGAAGTCAGATGGCTGCATGGACAGGGCTGCACTCTCGCTCTGGAGGCTGTAGGGAAGGATCCCTCCTGGCTTCTTCCTAACCTTGGGTGTCTGCTGGCCATCCTCGGCCGTCCTTGGCTGGCCCGCTTAGAGATGCGTTGCTCCGGTCTCTGCCTCTGTCACCACATGGCGCTCTCCCTTTGTGTGGCTGTGTCTCTTCCCTTCTTAAAAGTCACATTGGATTGGGCCCACCCCGAGGACCTCATTTTAACTAGATCACACCCACAAAGACCCTATTTTCAAATAAGGTCTCCTTCACAGGTACCACAGGTGGAACTTCAGCGTATCCTTTTGGGGAGCACAATCCACAGCACTGGTCAAACTTTTTGGACACATATTTGGGAAAAGTCAAGATAACTTAAATGATATCTTAAGCAGAATCAGAAGCATCTATAAAAGTGTTTAACAAAAAAAAATAGACTCTTTTCAAAGAGATGGGAAAATTCTGAATACCTAGTGCATTATTGTGTGTGTTAGCAAGGCATGAACCAACCCTTTAAATGTCCATGTGTTAGTGAATTCCTTTGTTTTAAAGAAATTTTTCCTGCTCTTATAAACAGCCCAAACGTGCAGAATGCCCCACAAGATTGGATTTGTAGTCGTCAGCTCATCTGGACACGAAGACGGCTTCAGTGCCCGGGAGCTCATGATCCACGCGCCAACTGTCAGTGGGTGGCGGTCACCTAGGTGAGGACTGGACGGGGCGGGGCTTGGGCTGGGAGGCAGCCTTGGGTCCCTGAGGAGGGTACAGGGGCTCCTTTCATTCAGAGCCTCAGATTTTACTATCACTCGGACATCAGGACCAAGGATGTCAGCGTGCAGTGCAGTGTCGGGCATCTCTTTCTGTTTATATTTTTAAAGAAAATGTGTTGACCCTCTTTCCCTTATAACATTCACCCACGCTCCCTTAAGAAAATGTGCAAATGTGGAGGAGAAGGAAGAGAAATATAGGCCCCGTAACTGTCTAACCGTACTCCCTGATCACACGCTGGGCTGCACGTTCTCATCAAGCTTCTGTGCAGAGATTGTGAGTGCAGCTTTTTTTGCTTTTACAGTTGGGCTCCTGTGCTGAAATAGTGTGTGTCTAACTGTTTTTATATGACACCAAGCTTTAACCAAAAGATATGTCTTTCACATTTCTCTTCAACACGCGTACACTTTTATTAAAATGTTCAATTGGGCACAGTGGCTCCCACCTGTAGTCCCAGCTACTCAGGGTGCTGAGACAGGAGGATCCCTTGAGCCCAGAAGTCCAAGTCTGCCATGAGCTGTGATAGCCATGCACTCCAGCCTGAGTGACCAAGTAAGATGCTGTCTCAAAACAAATGTTCATTAGATGAGTGTTTTGCTTGATTATTTTCCTAAAACACTGAAGTCTTTTTGCCTCTGCTGCTTTGGTCTTTACAGCTGAGCCCCTTCATGCACTCACTTGGCATCTGCCCTCCGCCCTCAGTCATGTGAATAAAAACCCACCCTCCACCCCATCCCACCTCGTCAGCTCTGTGCTTTTCATGACTTGCTTTCAAGCCTGAGAAGTTACTATTTATTCCTAACCCGCGAACGCGTAAATATGTATGGCATTTTAAATTCAATCATATAATTCTGTCTTGCTTTTATTCAGAAGTCAAGTTGCTGAAAATTGAATGTAAATCTCATTTATAATTAAAATGTATTTTCCTTTTGGAGTTTTTGAGGAGATGCAACAAATAAGACCCCCCTGTCCCTGCATTTCCCGGAAGTGAGTTCTGAATGAACTGAGAAATGAAGCAAGAGTCAAGCAGAAGGGGCCAGACAGCACCTTTGTCACCCGCAGAGCTGGGATTGCAGGCGAGCCAGCGTCCTGATACTGCCCAGGCCATGGCCGATGCACTGCCCATGCAGGCAGCATTAACAGGGTCCAGCCTGTGGCTGGAGGGCAGGAGGAGGAACACACCCACGGGGGCAGCCCAGCGCTCCGCCCTCTCCTCCCAGACTCCCCATGACCCTGCTCATGCCTCTCCCAGGCAGGAGCATCCGTCTGCAGAGGTCCTGTACGCTCACAGCACATGTTCCATGTTATTTGGGGATTGAAGGTTCTCGAATATACACACAGCCACCCTTTTTGGTAATAGTTATAAAAATCACACCAGTATGGTTCTCTTGTGCATTGACATGGTATTGCTTTGAAGGGCATAACCTACACTCACTTCAGTAATGTGCTTTCAGAGGATGTACCCAAGAAAAGGATCTGTGTGCCCTTGGTCACCACAGACTCCCACTGGGTTTGGCTCAGGGTCTCTTGACTTCCCTGAGGTCAGGCACATCGCAGAAAGACAAAGGAGGATACCCTGAAGCCGAGCCTCCCAATGACAGGATAAGGCACCCTGTTACCACAGGTCATAGAAAATGTGGGACCCTCTACATCGGAGCTCAGGGCATAGATTGACGCACTTCCAGGAGAGACACTGAAGGGGCGGTTAAAGAGACCTAGGGAGACCCCCAGTGCCGCTCATGTGACCTCAGAATTCAGAGAGCCTAAAGCCTTCAGAGCAAGACGCTTTTCCAAGAAACCGTAAAGTTTGCACCAACCGTAGCCCTTGGGCATCCATTTTTTCGGTTGTCAAATTATTTTTATTTTAAAAAATCTGTATCTGTCAATTTATCTTGAAGGGATAAATGCATACTAGCCTTTTTAGCTGTGTGGTTTCTTTTCATATGCAGCTTGAAAGGTATTTTTGATTCATCTATAAAGTGTTCATCAGCTACATTTGAGTAGCTAAATCATAGGCCCTTTTTGGAAGGATTTTTTAAAGTACAGTCCTACATCACTCAATCATGGGGACATTCTGAGAAATGCATCATCAGTCGATTTCATCGAACACCTAGAGTGTCCTCAAACCCAGATAGTACAGCCTACTCCTACACACCTAGGCTCTGTGGCATAGCCTATTGCTCCTGGGCTGCAAACCTGTACAGCACGTGACAGTGCTGAACACGGTAGCAAGTGTAACACAAGTAGGTATCTGTATATCTAAACATAGAAAAGCTAAGTCAAAATACAGTGTTGTCATCTTATGGGACCACTGTCTCATGCAGTGCATGACTGTATACAACTTCAAAGCTTTGCCGGTTGTCTTGGTTTTCTTTAAACAGTTTTGGAGTTGTTGTTTTTTTTTTTAATAAAGATTTTTAACTAATGGATTACTTATTGTCCTTATGTTCAGATAATCTCACCATGAATGATAATATATGTGCCCTGTATTTAAAAGCAGTAACTATCTAAAGCAGCACTTTACTGACATGAAAGACTAAAGAATTTCATTTCAAAAGTTGCTTGGTTTCCCAATTTGTGCCAGCTGCCCTCCTGCCCCAAATGTGTCTGTCTTGAACTTTTGCATTTTTGGAAGCAGTGTGGGGTCTTTGCTGACTGCTGTGATTCTCTACCCAACTCTTAGTTATTTAATACGTTGTGTTACTTTTGGGCTGGGCCCAGTGGCTCACACCTGTAATCACAGCACTTTGGGAGGCCGAAGGGGGAGGATCCCCTGAGCCCAGGAGTTCAAGACCAGCCTGGGCAAAATTTTAGCCAGGCACAGTGGCACACGCCTGTGGTCCCAACTCCTCAGGAGGCTGAGGTAGGAGGGTCACTTGAGCCCAGGAGATCGAAGATGCAGTGAGCCATAATCACACCACTGCAGCCTGGGTGACAGAGCGAGACCTTGTCCCAAAAAAAAAAAAAAAAAAAAAAAAAAGTTATGTCACTTTTGAGCAAAGAAGCTCCAGCATGGCCCATAGCATAGGCTTGTCTCCCTAGACCACTATGCGTGAAAGGCAGGCACTCCTTAAATATTGATACCTTGGGGCCCTTAAGCATTTGAGTTTCTGTGGAAAATCCTTTGGCTCTGTCCTGCCCACTAGTGCCGCCTCATAAGATTGATTTATCTTATGAAAAACTACAGGTTTCACATCAGACCATTGACTAGCTGCCAAGAGTATGATTCCTATAGGGTTACAGGCAGATCAAGTCAAATTTTAATTCCAAGCTTCAGCTCCAACAAGAAAAGCTCGAGAGAACAGGAATCATGTCGCAGGCATCTTTGTACCGTCAGTACCTACAGACTGTCCTGCTCAAAGTGGGTGTGTGGTTAATGCTTCTCACCTGCAAGAATGAGATGCTAGCATCTAGAAACCCTCTGCAGAAGTTGTTCAGAAAATATAAAAATGTGTTTGCTTTCAGATTTTGCCAATTTCCACAAGAAATTGTCCTTCAAATGGTGGAGAGATGTCGAATAAGGAAACTACAGTTACTTGCTCACCAGTATATGATTTCAAGTAAAATTGAGTTCTACATTAGTGAAAGCTTGCCTGAATATTTTGTACCCTATCAAGCAGAGCGGTTTCGAAGACTTGGGTAAGAATGAAATTTAAAATGTATCATGGCAGCTTTTAGGCTAATTCTACCTGAAAGCTCTTTTTTTTTTTTTTGAGATGGAGTCGCGCTGTGTCGCCCAGGCTGGAGTGCAGTGGTGCAATCTCAGCTCACTGCAGCCTCTGCCTCCCGGGTTCACGCCATTCTCCTGCCTCAGCCTCCCAAGTAGCTGGGACTACAGGTGCCTGCCATCACGCCCGGCTAATTTTTTGTATTTTTAGTTGAGACAGGGTTTCACCATGTTAGCCAGGATGGTCTCGATCTCCTGACCTCGTGATCCGCCCGCGTCGACCTCCCAAAGTGCTGGGATTACAGGCGTGAGCCACCGCGCTCGGCCCTGAAAGCTCTTAAAAATGAATTGTCCCTTAACTTTTGGTCCTGTGTTATGTACTTCTATTTGGTTCAAGAGTACACAGTTTCTTAACACCTGTCTCTTATTGAATATGCTTAAAAAGCAGCGTTATAATTTCTGTGAATTCTGCTATTCAACTCTACTTTTCAGATGTAGAAATTTTCTTAAGAATACTAATTAGATGACCAATCTGGCCAACATGGTGAAACCGTGTCTCTACTGAAAATACAAAAATTAGCCGGGCATGGTGGTGAGCATCTATAATCCCAGCTACTTGGGAAGCTGAGGCAGAAGAATTGCTTGAACCCGGGAGGTGGAGGTTGGAATGAGCCAAGATCACGCCACTGCACTCCAGCCTGGGTAGCAGAACAAGACTCCATCTCAACAACAACAACAACAACAAAAGAAGAATACTAATTAGAATTTGAGTTCTAGGGGTTTTTCCTAGGTTTTTCATTCTAGACTTAGCTTTTATTCAAACCTGTTGATCCTGCGTAGGGGTAGTCTAGCTTTAAAAAATAAAACAATAAACATAAATGAGTCTATTGAGTTCAATCAGGGTAGGGACCAGTTTTATTGAACAGCACATTTTCAAATTCTTCAGTTGTGTTTTGTTTTTCAGCTATGTGTCTCTCTGTGATAATGAAAAGACAGGCTGCAAAGCCCGGGAACTAAAATCAGTTTATGTGGATGCAGTAGGACAATTTCTTAAACTGATTTTTCACCAAAACCATGTCAACAAATACAACATATATAATCAGGTAAGATGCATGCAGCTTCGCCTTTGATTCTGCCCCTACTTTCTTTGTGGGATTATGTGGTCATGTATCTTTTCTCAGATGCATTTTCAAGGTGATCTTATAAGAGAGGATCTCTTCTGGGAGACTGCTGAGCTCTCTGAGCTGTGCTGTCTGATCCAGCAGCCTCTGGGCACACGTGGCCAGTGCCCACCACGAACTGGCCTAGTGCCCAGAGCTGCTGCCAGCCTCACCAGACAGTGGGCTTCAGAGCCTCAGTACAAAAGGAGAACGCGAAAGAGTTCATGAGAACTTTTATGTCAATTGTATGTGATGAAATGATAATATTTTGGATATGTTGTGTTAACCTATATTTTTAAAATTAATTGCATTTTTAAATTTTTTAATGTGCCTACTTAACCTTAATGACACATGTGGCTCACATCCTATTTGTGTAGGACAGCACAGTTCTAAGTAAACCCTCCCAACGTGCACAAGGTAAATTCCCTGGTGGAAATTGCGGACACATGAATGTTGCGTGTAATCCAGAATCTCTCCAGCTTCAGGCTGCTACTTCTTCATCTCTTCCTTCCTCCCTCCCTTTCTTTCCTTCTTTTTTTCTTTTTCTCACATGATTAGTGTAGTAGAAATCAATTGTGTCCAAAGGAATCTTGTTAATTGGCACAAGCATTTACAACTCTCCCTGCCCCCTCCAAGAGGATTGCGAGCACCCAGCAAATCAAATCTCTAGACCAAGCGGGTGAGCTGGACAAGAGCACAAAGGTCCAGTTAAGCTGCCTGGCCCCTTGCAGCGTAACACGCCAGGAAGCCAGAAGAATGAGTCTTAACCCTGTTACTTCCTCCACCCACCTGCATGTATTTACCAGCAATGACCTGGCTGTTGTCTTGGTTTTCTTTAAACAGTTTGGAGTTTTGTTTTGTTTTTTTAATAAAAATTTTTAAATAATAGATTATTTATTGTCCTTATGTTCAGATGATCTCGTCATGAATGATAATATATGTGCCCTGTATTTAAAAGCAGTAACTATCTAAAGCAGCACTTTACTGACATGAAAGACTAAAAAATTTCATTTCAAAAGTTGCTCGGTTTCCCAGTTTGTGCCACCCGCCCTCCTGCCCCAAATGTGCCTGTCTTGAACCTTTGCATTTTTGGAAGCGGTGTGGGGTTAGTCTACAGTGGTTGGGGGTGCAGGGTGGAAAAGTGACTCCCCACCTCAGGTGAGACTCACCAACTGGGAACTGAGCTGTGTTAACTTTTCATTGTCTAATTTCCCAAGATCCTTCAAAGATGAGCTCCATACTGAATCTCACATGGATGTCTCATTATGAGGCTATGTTAAAACTTTGGGAGTTTTTAGCTATTATGATTTGAACTTTTTTTTTTTTTTTTTTTTTTTGAGACGGAGTTTCACTCTTGACTCTTGTTGCCTAGGCTGGAGTGCAATGGTGCAATCTCGGCTCACTGCAATCTCTGTCTCACAGGTTCAAACAATTCTCCTGCCTCAGCCTCCTGAGTAGCTGGGATTACAGGCATGTGCCTGGCTAATTTTGTATTTTTAGTAGAGACGGAGTTTCTCCATGTTGGTCAGGCTGGTCTCAAACTCCCGACTTCAGGTGATCCTTCCACCTTGGCCTCCCATAGTGATGGGATTACAGGCGTGAGCCACCGCACCCAGGCTTTAAATGGTTAAAAGTAACCATTTGGTTAGCATTAGAATACTAACATAATTTATTTAAAATTCTTTGTTAATTATTAAAAATTATTTATATTGGCATAACATTTTAACAATTAATATGCTTTGATATACATCATCCCATTTGATAACAGTGTAGGTCAGAGTTTGTTATAAAGGGGTTAAGTCCAGCCTGGGCAACATGGTGAAATCCTATCTCTGCAAAAAAACACAAAAATTAGCAGGGCATGGTGACTCACACCTGTAGTCCCAGCTACCAGGGCAGCTAAGGTGGAGGATTCCTTGAGCCCGGGAGGTCAAGGCTGCAGTGAGCCATGATCACACCACTGCACTCCAGCCTGGGTGACAGACGAGACCCTGTCTCAAAATAAGTAAATAAAAGGGTTAAGTCATTTTAAACATTGTATATTTAATTCTGTTATTTTAACACTTTCTTAGGTTGCTTTGGTTGCCATAAATATCATTGGAGACCCTGCAGATTTCAGTGATGAAAGCAATACTGTAAGTTTGGAAAGTTTTAATTCCTAAGGAAGTAAATCTATTTATAATGGGAGTGAGTCATTTATTTTCACCCAAAAAATGTGTCATTTTTATAATCTGCATAAAATTGACTAGTGAATAACTTTCAGATGATTTTTAGGAGCTGTAGCATATGAAACTTCTCTTTAACAGTTTTAGCTGTCCCTCCAAAAGATGAGGATCACTGAACCTTGCTGGCAGCTTTATATGAAATGAATCTTGTAGTTAAGGTTTTGTGTTGTTCCTCTTTCTCTCTGAGACACTAAGCAGATGTTTTGCCCCCAAAGGCCTCTCAAGAGAAGTTGATTGACCACTACCTTGGGCACAACAGTGAGGACCCTGCTCTAGAAGGAACGTACGCCAGGTAAGAGTCCTGCTCCCCAGCAATGAACTTCTTTTACTTTCCTCAGAATCCTGAAAGGGTCAGTCATTTCCAAAGGATTCTGGACTTAGAGCCTCTAAATTCAGTTTAGAGCTGGATAAGCCACTGATTGGATTGTCTGAAATTTACATAAAGATTAAGGTCACTGTTTTATTTAGCACACCTTCATTTATTTTTTTTCCTTTTTTTTGAGACAGAATTTCACTCTTGTTGCCCAGGCCGGAGTGTAATGGCACAATCTCGGCTCGCTATAACTTCTGCCTCCTGAGTTCAAGGGATTCTCCTGCCTCAATCTCCCAAGTAGCTGGGATTACAGGTGCCTGCCACCACGCCCAGCTAATTTTTTGTATTTTTAGCAGAGATGGGGTTTCATCAGGTTGGCCAGGCTGGTCTCGATGGAGTCTTGCTCTGTCGCCAGGCTGGAGTGCAGTGGCATGATCTCGGCTCACTGCAAACTCTGCTTCCTGCATTCAAGCGATTCTCCTGAGTCTGACCTCAGGTGATCCACCTGCCTCAGCCTCCCAAAGTGATGGGATTACAGACATGAGCCACTGTGACCAGCCACACACCTTCATTTATTGCTCAGCAGAGACTACTTCGTTTCTTGTGTTCAGGTATTACTAGAAGTTTCCTAAAATGTGTTTAGAACAAAGATCTGTCAGCTATCTTTTGATATTTTATCAGCACAAGCAAATTCATGGTAAAAATCAAAGATATTAATGGACCCAGGTTATCAGTTCTAGAGACATCACCTTATGGCCTCTTCAAAAGTTTATTCTTTAGAGGAGTGAAAAATACGTATCACATACGTTTTTAAAAACACAATTTTGCCGGGTGCAGTGGCTCACGCCTGTAATCCCAGCACTTTGGGAGGCCAAAGGCGGGTGGATCACGAGGTCAGGAGTTCAAGACCAGCCTGGCCAACATGGTGAAACCCTGTCTCTACTCAAAATACAAAAATTAGCCAGGCGTGGTGGCGTGCACCTGTAATCCCAGCTACTTGGGAGGCTGAGGCAGGAGAATGACTTGAATCCGGGAGGTGAAGGTTGTGGTGAGCCGAGATTGTGCCACTGCACTCCAACCTGGGCGATAGAGCGAGACTCCATCTCAAAAAAAAAAACACACACCACAATTTTTACCAATCCCTCTCTACCCATTAAAAATATTTTTTCTCACTGCTAAATTTGGCTAAAAAAAAAAAATGGGTATGGGGAAAGTTCTTCATGTTAACAATTGTAGGCCGGGTGTGGTGGCTAACGCCTGTAATCTCACCACTTTGGGAGGCCAAGGCAGGAGGATTGCTTGAGATCAGGAGTTTGAAACCAGCCTGGGGAACATGCCAAAACCCCATCTCTACTAAAAATACAAAAATTAGCTGGGCATGGTGGTGCACGCTTGTAGTCTCAACTACTCAGGAAATTGAGGCAGGAAGATCGCTTGAGCCGAGATCATGCCACTGTATTCCAGCCTGGGTGACAGAGTGAGACCCTGTCTCAAAAAAAAAAAAAAAAAAAAAAATTATACATATTTTTCTGCTGCTGTTGCCGCTTCCTCTTTTTTTTTTTTTTTTTTTTAGCAGTGTAAGGACTGGGGGTGAATCCACTTTTGGGGAGCTAAAGGGCCCCGCTGTGCCATCCTTGGTCACCCTCTCTGTCCCGGTTACCTCTTTGGGACAGTGGCTCCCTTGCCACCTGCCTGCTGTGGATGACAATGAGGGGACTCCATTCCAGAGGTGCCTGGTCTAAAGGAAAGAAGGGAAGGGCTGCCATAGTTGCCGCAGTGAGAAAAAAAGAGGAATTGAAATGTTTTTTAGGCTGAGCGTTATGGCGCATGCCTGTAATCCCAGCACTTTGGGAGGCTGAGTTGGGCAGATCACTTGAGGTCAGGAATTCAAGACCAGCCTGACCAACATGGTAAAACTCCTTCTCTACTAAAAACACAAAAATTAGCCAGGCGTGGTGGCGCACACCTGTAGTCCCAGCTACTTGGGAGGCTGAGGCAGGAGAATCCCTTGAACCTGGGAGGTGGAGGTTGCAGTGAGCCAAGGTCATGCCACTGCACTACAGCCTGGGGGACAGAGCAAGACTCCATCTCACACACGCACAAAAAAAATTTTAAACAAAGAGGAATTCCAAATAATCCGTGGCTCTTCTCTGACAGCAGCTTCCCAATAAAGAAAAGATCAACTTTTTAAACTTTAATAGAAATTTCAAATTTGTCCACGTTTGGTGTAATTTCACTTTTACCTGCATACAGACTGCTCGCATAAAATGATTAATTCTTGATCCAGGCTCTTCTATTTGCACACAACCTGGATCAGATTCTCTCTGCGGTTGCTCAGGAGCCACATGCGATTTGCTGAGCATGTGCACTGGTGGACAGCGAGCCTTCCCTCCTGCAGAGGCTACACCGCCTGCCCACAGGCCTGGTGCAGACCAGAGCTGTCACAGGCACTTGTGAGTGTGGAGTGCTCAGAGAGTAGAGGCTATTCATGTAATGTCTATAAAAAAATAACACCAAGGCCGGGCGCGGTGGCTCACGCCTGTAATCCCAGTACTTTAGGAGGCTGAGGCGGGCGGATCACGAGGTCAGGAGATCGAGACCATCCTGGCTAACACGGTGAAACCCCGTCTCTACTAAAAAATACAAAAAATTAGCCGGGCGTGGTGGTGGGCACCTGTAGTCCCAGCTACTCAGGAGGCTGAGGTGGGAGAATGGCGTGAGGCGGAGCTTGCAGTGAGCCAAGATCGCACCACTGCACTCCAGCCTGGGCGACAAGAGCGAGACTCCGTCTCAAAAAATAAAAATAAAAAAATAACACCAGCTTCTCAGTCTCTCCCTCAGATGCCTCCTTTGTGTAATAGAAAAATCACAGTACTCTTCCCATCCTTCAAGCTGGCAATTGGATGGAAGCACTGTGGGGGAGGAGCGCTGAGAGTGGATGGCTACCTCCCTCCTGCCAGCCTCTCCACGAAGACCGCAGCTGGGGCTCTGCCCTTACTGAAGCAAGTGCAGTAGGGCAGGAACAACCAAACTGATTAAGTCTTTAGTTTCTCAGTATCTCCAATAAAGCTTCTTTCTGTTATTTTGATTTAGACTTTAAATCTGTTGCCTTAATCCAATCAGCCAGGTGGGATGGCAGGCTATGGTTTGCCTGTCCTGCCCCATGCCCGGGGTTTTATGAAGGTTAAGTGCAAGGACTGGGAAAAGCTGTGTGACTGGCATGTGCGGGCCTGTGCTGGACATGGAATCCGGTCATTGCCGCTGGGGGTTCTGTACCAAAGTGGGTAGATGGCACCCCACGCTGCTGGTGAATCAACAGGAGCTGGGACTGGGTGCCACAGGACATGATGTTCACTTTGAAGGATTTTTATAATCAAATGAAGTCTTTGTGTTCATCTCTGGGACAGCAAGGCAACGTGACTTAGAGTGTCATATGTGTTACACTAAAAATAGTTAATGTGATCTTGTAGACACCCCAAAATGTTTCGCTGTTTAGTCACCCCTGGGATTAGACACAGTTCAGAGCTGCTGGTGCCGTCCCAGCCGCCAGCCTGTGGTGCTGCTGTGAGCAAAGTACCGTGACCTCAAGGGTGGGGAGATGCCAGAGGGGGGCTGTGAGTGCTTAAAGGGGGCCTATTCCCATGCCCCACTTGAATTCATTATAATACAGATTCACAAAGTACACTTTTACGACAAGTGTTTTCATTAAAACGTACCTGTCTCGAAGGATGTTCAAGTCGCCGTAAGCAGCTGGCTTGTTTAATGGGGTTGATACAGCAGCTGGGACACTTCCATCCTCATCCTCTCGTAAGGTTTTGTTGCTTGGTGAGACTAACTTTATTGTTTACATTCCAGACCCTACTATAGAGCTCGAAAGGAGGAATAGAGGTCATATTTAATCAGAAATGAGCTATTCAGGTGACTACGAAAGATGACTTATTTCTGAAGGAATGTTTTTGATCTCCTCTAGGATATGATGGTTGACACCATACAACTTAACCCTTTGAGTAAAACCTCAGTGGTAGCAATTCTTAACCTATCATGTTCATCAAAAATACTGTGATGCTGGCTGGGTGCAGTGGCTCACACCTGTAATCTCAGCACTTTGGGAGTCCGAGATGGGTGGGTCACCTGATGTCAGGAGTTCCAGACCAACCTGGCTAACATGGTGAAACTCCATCTCTACTGAAAATACAAAAAATTAGCCAGGCATGCTTGCTCACGCCTGTAGTCCCAGCTGTTTGGGAGGCTGAGGCATTAGAATTGCTTGAACCCAGGAGGCAGAGGTTGCAGTGAGCCCAAGATCATGCCACTGCACTCCAGCCTGGTCAACAGAACTCTGTCTCAAAGAAAAAAATAAAAAAATACAGGCTGGGCGCAGTGGCTCAGGCCTATAATCCCAACACTTTGGGAGGCTGAGACTGGTGGATCACTTGAAGTCAGGAGTTTGAGACCAGCCTGGCCAACATGATGAAAACCCATCTATACTAAAAAATACAAAAATTAGCCAGGTGTGGTGCCACACACCTATAATCCTAGCTACTCAGGAGGCTGAGGCAGGAGAATCGCCTGAACCTGGGAGGTGGAGGTTGCAGTGAGCCGAGATTGCGCCACTGCACTCCAGCCTAGGCAACAGAGTGAGACTCCGCCTCTGAAAAAAGAAAAGAAAGAAAAAAATACTGTGTTGTTATAAAATACGGCGTCTGGACTCCATCTTGGGCGCACTAGTCACAGTTCTTAGGGTGGGGCCTGGTCATCCATTTGTCCTTGTTTTTGTTTTTCTCCTTGTTCTGCAGTTGATTCACATTCACTCTCCTATTCCCAGGGCCCATAATGAGGCGAGGCCCAGAGTCTGCACTCTGAACGAATGCACTGGAGGCTCAGATGCCCTGAAGTGCAGTTTGGTCCATGGTCAAGAGCGTGAGCTTTGGAGTCAGAAAGGCCTGCTTGCAATTAAGAGCTTTGTGAGCTGAGGCCCATTACTTCTCTGAGACCCGTTTTCTCATGCAGGAAATGCTCTGTGAACCATGATGGGGCAGGATGGGGAGGGGCATCTTCTTAACCGTGCATCTTCAGCACTGAACTCCTAGGGCGTGAAATTATCTCTAAAATATGCATTTCTTCCCTTTAGGAAATCTGACTATATTTCTCCGCTAGATGACTTAGCTTTTGATATGTACCAAGATCCAGAAGTTGCACAGATCATACGAAAATTAGATGAAAGAAAACGGGAAGCTGTCCAAAAGGAACGCTATGATTATGCCAAGAAACTAAAACAAGCCATTGCTGATTTGCAAAAGGTATTGCCTTTGGAGAAAACAGTTCCTAATTTATGCCTGTAATAGGTTTTATGTATACTTAGAATAATTACATGGTAAAAGAAACCAGTTACTAAAAGCCGTGAAGTTAGTGTGAGTTCAAAGATCTCAGCAAAATAAAGTTACGGAGACAGATAAGCACTTTAAAAATGTAAATGGAAGCAGAAGCTTTACCTCTTCAGACTCACGTTCAGGTGTCAGGGTCAGCCACCTCGTTACTAGGACCCTGAGCCCAATGGGAAAATAGGAAAACCAGCTATCCTGAAAGTCATGACCAACCCATGGGCTTATTAAATGCCCGTACAGAAACAGCAGCCAGACCTTTGCTGAGTGTGGCCCATTCCTTCCATTTCCCTGTGCTCGCTCCCTCTCCTTGCAAGACGGTTCAAGCGTGATTCTTAAAAATTAGCTTTGCATTTGATGTGAGTTGATCCAAATTTGAAACAAAAAGCAAATATTTTGTGCTTCAGGTTGGTGAGCGCCTTGGGAGGTATGAGGTAGAGAAACGCTGTGCCGTGGAGAAGGAAGACTACGATCTCGCCAAGGAGAAGAAGCAGCAGATGGAGCAGTATCGCGCCGAGGTGTACGAGCAGCTGGAGCTGCACAGCCTCCTGGATGCCGAGCTGGTGGGTGCAGGAGCCCGGACGGGGTGGAGGAAAGCCTAGGAGAACAGAGATTCAACTGTGTGGTTCACAGAGGTGGATAGATGTCTTTGAAGTGTAGTGTAAAACACTCTGCATTGCTCAGGGGACAGTTATCATGGATGGCCTCAGCTCTGTGCCTACGTCAGGGAGGCTTTGCCTCAGCATGTTCTTTCAGGAGACTCACAGTCATGGGAAAGGGAACGAACCGGGGTCAGGAAAACCGAGGCCCTGCTGCTTTTCTGCTGCATCCCTTCATCTCTCCAGCTGCTTCCTTATTTGGAAAAGGCAGTGATGACCCTGCCCCACTGACCCCTCAGTGTTGTAAGGATCAAGTGAGAACGTAATGCTAACAGCTTCGGTGTATTGAGAGCATATTTCCCATAAGGTGCTCTGCCTCTGATTTTAGAACTCATGCAAATGGGGCACTCAGCCCACGTGACAGATTAGGAAACGGAGGTTCTGAGATACGGAATAGTGATTGAGAGTGCACACTCTCAAGGCCAGGCATGGTGGCTCACGCCTGTAATCCCATCACTTTGGGAGGCCAAGGCTGGAGGATTGTTTGAGCCCAGGAGTTCGAGACCAGCCTGGGCAACATAGAGAGACCCTATCTCTACAAAAAGTAAATAATAGCCAGGCCTGGTGGCACACACCTGTAGTCCTAGCTACTCAGGAGAGTGAGACAGGAGGATCACTTGGGCCCAGAAGTTCGAGGCTGCAGTGAGCTACGATCGCACCACTGCTCTCCAGCGTTGGTGATGGAGCGAGACCCTGCCTCTGAAAAACGAGAGATCACACTCTGGAGCTGGACTGTCTGGGTTCAGATCTGGGCACCACCATTCCAGCTCTGTGATCACAGACTAATTCTTATCAGCTTTATGCCTCAGTTTTCCATCAGCTTTCAAATGGGGGTAAAAAGAGTAAGCATTAATGAGCCTACCTGTCCAAAACACTCAGTACCGTGCCTAGTGTGCAGCAATTGGTCAGTCAGCTTTGCTTGTTGGGGGACACAACATCACTTTTCTTTGTACACACAGTGAATAACAGTGCCAGATTTTGAATAAAAGTCCACTTGGGTCCAGCCCAGGTGCTTTCTCCACACCACCGTGCTCCTGCAGGGGCACATATGTGTGGACATGCTCCATGCACAAATGTTCATTCCTTCACTAGCATTTTGGATGTGTATGTCACTTTTGTAGTCCACACAGAAATGTGGAGAGACAACTGAGATGAGTGCAACTTGATTGTGTGGGACTTTCAAGTAGATTTCACTCTGTGGAAGTTTCTCTTTGGTTTTGAAATTTTTCATTGTGCCAAGGAGCCTCTTCCAGCACAGCTTTCTAAAGTCTTATTCATCTGAAGGAATGAGATAGATATATCTGGCTTGGCAGTGGCATTTGAAATTAAATGTTCCTTTTTGTTCTCTAGATGCGAAGACCTTTTGATTTGCCCCTCCAGCCCCTCGCTCGTTCTGGCAGTCCTTGCCACCAAAAGCCAATGCCCTCACTACCACAACTGGAAGAAAGAGGAACAGAAAACCAGTTTGCAGAACCTTTCCTTCAGGAAAAGCCTTCATCATATTCTCTAACTATTTCTCCTCAGCATTCTGCAGTAGACCCATTACTCCCTACCACAGATCCTCATCCAAAGATCAATGTAGGTAATTCTGTTTCAGATTGGCGTTCAATTTATTTGGGTATTTGTAAAGGACATGTGTTGTGCCAGGTGCTGTTCCCATGCATGGGGTGCATGAGTGCACCCCAGCCAGACCCACCTCTGTTCCATTCTAGGAGCCATAGTGCTGAGTGAGAGCATAGCCACATAAGGAATAGGCCTAATGACACCTTGTGAGCATGTTTATTAAAATCAGGCTTGATGCTTATTTCTAAGCAATAAACTAAGAAAATATCAGAGATCTTGTCAGAAAAAAAGATGTAACAGCCTTTACTTTAGTAGTCTCCATGTCAATTGAACTGGAATTGCTACCAGTAAACAGTCATTGAGGCGGAATCTACCTTGCTTTTTTTTTATTAGGTCTGTAATGAGTTTAGAAAGTAATAGAAAGCCTCATCTAATCTTTTCAATTACATCCTATTTGTCGTATAAATTATTCTAATCTGATGATACTGATATTTAGCAAAATAACATCTTTCAGATCAGGTAAGTAAGCGCAGTAAGCCTGCCAGTGAGAGTTGCATTGGAGAATGTGACCTATGGAGCTCCCCAGCACTTTCCTCTCTCCTTCACTCACTGCAGGCAGAGTCCCTGCCCTACGATGAGCGGCCTCTTCCAGCTATTCGTAAGCATTGTGGGGAGGCAGTGGTGGAGCCGGAAATGAGTAATGCAGACATCAGCGATTCTCGGAGGGGAGGCATGCTAGGGGAGCCAGAGCCCTTAACCGAGAAGGCCTTGAGAGAAGCCAGCTCTGCCGTCGATGTGTTGGGAGAAACCTTGGTAAAAAAAAAAAAAAAAAAAAAACAACAGTCGGGGGCAGAGGGGAGGGTAGTCTATATGGTATGCACACCTCTGTGTACTTACACATAAAGGAGGGAAAATGCCGAGGGCTTTGCATTTGTAATATTGTTGACTTCCCTTTGTTCTTCCTGAATTGGAAAGTCTTTTGTTAACTTTTTTTTTTTTTTTTTTTGAGACGCAGTCTTGCTCTTTACCCAGGCTGGAGTGCAGTGGCAAGATCTCCGCTCACTGCAAGCTCCGCCTCCTGGCTTCACGCCATTCTCCTACCTCAGCCTCCTGAGTAGCTGAGACTACAGGCGCCCATCACCACGCCTGGCTAATTTTTTGTAATTTTTTTTTAGTAGAGATAGAGTTTCACCACATTAGCCAGGATGGTCTCGATCTCCTGATCTTGTGATCCGCTCACCTTGGCCTCCCAAAGTGCAGGGATTACAGGCATGAGCCACTGCGCCCGGCCTTTTTTTTTTTTTTATGAAACAGATTGTTGCTCTGTCACCCAGGGTGGAGTACAGTGGCGTGATCATAACTCACTATAGCCTTGAACTCCTGGCCTTGGCCTCCCAAAGTGCTGGGATTACAAACATTAGCCACCATGCCTGCCCTTCTGTAAATTATAAATTATGTGAAACAGCAAAAACATGAGCTAAGATGTATCAGTGAGTACTCATTTCAGCCTGGGTGTTTCCTTCTGGCATTCATGGAGCTTGTATTAAACAACTGCTCCCTTCTGAATACCAGCTAATTCCAGCGCAAAAGGATGGCATAGCAAAAGATGGAAGTATCTCCTTATAGAAATGAGTAGAGTTGGCCAGGCGCAGTGGCTCACGCCTATAATCCCAGCACTTTGGGAGGCCAAGGCGGGTGGATCACGAGGTCAGGAGTTCAAGACCAGCCTGGCCAAGATGGTGAAACCCCATCTCTACTAAAAATACAAAAATTAGCCAGGCATGGTGTCAGGCACCTGTAATCCCAGCTAGTTGGAAGACTG
Source organism: Gorilla gorilla gorilla (assembly GCF_029281585.2). Lineage (NCBI taxonomy): Eukaryota > Metazoa > Chordata > Mammalia > Primates > Hominidae > Gorilla > Gorilla gorilla. Next base: position 236,806,755 of record NC_073224.2, read on the forward strand.
AGGCAGGAGAATTTCTTGAACCCGCAGGGGGACAGAGGTTCCAGTGAGCCGAGCCACTGCACTCCAGCCTGGGCGACAGAGTGAGACTTTGTCTCAAAATAAAAAGAAATGAGTAGGGTTTTCCCCTTGTTCTCAGCTTTAAAATATTTCTCTTGGAGAATTTAATACTTTTTATATTTTAACATAGTCTTAAATTTCCTTATCAGAGAAAATTATTTCTCTAAATATACATATTTATTTGTAAAAGTTCTATTAGAAATGAATCATTTTCATTTATAAAAGTTCTGTTCTTAGAAATGAGTCATTTTAGTTTAAAAAAAAAAAAACAAAGCCTTCAAGTTGTATAGTATTGGAGGATGGTTGTGTGATGTCATGCAAATTCTGCCTGTTTTGTGGTAGGTTGCTGGGGCCTATTCTAAGACATGGTCCTACCGAGAGGATGCACTGCTTGCCTTGTATAAGAAGTTGATGGAAATGCCTGTTGGAACCCCAAAAGAAGATTTAAAGAACACACTGAGAGCATCCGTCTTTCTCATTAGAAGAGCCATAAAGGACATTGTGACCTCCGTGAGTGCTCTCAGCTGGCGCTGGCTCCAGCATGCATGGATGAGATCATGCGCCATACCACAGAAGACCAGAGCAGCTTGAGAGAGGACCAGTTAGTCATTGACGTGGTCACCAACTGTAACTCAATAGAATCACTAAGAAATGAGGTTCTCTAGCAAGAGCTATACAGTGCAACTGATCTTACATGAAGGGTCTGGGAAATCTGCCTTTGCTTGGGTCATTGTCTCTGGTCTCCAGCAGTGTTAGCTTTTCCATGGTCTGCAGAGCCAGGCGTTTGTAGAGGCCTAGTTCAATGCTACCACATCTTCAGTTTGTGTTTTCACTTTGCATGAAACCTGATGAGGTTGAGAATTACTGTTTTTTCTAATGCTGAATGGGCCTTAAGAATTAGAAGCAGGGCTGTTAGATACTCAGTATGAAGGGAAGATTTGGGCTTACCCATTGAAGCAGGGATGTTAGATACTCGGTATGAAGGGAAGATTTGGGCTTACCCATTGAAGCAGGGATGTTAGATACTCAGTATGAAGGGAAGATTTGGGCTTACCCGTTGAAGCAGGGGTGTTAGATACTCGGTATGAAGGGAAGATGGGGAGTGATTTCTGACAGAGTGAAGTAAGAGCATATGTCCTATATATGCAAGGTGCTGTGTTTAGAAAGCAGTTTTCAGTTTGCCATTTTCAGCCTTTCAGACGAGATGTCATTTTCAATATAATGTTCGTATGTATTACTGATAGTAAATGCCATGTTTCCTCTTGGTGGAATTGCACCGTAGTAACTCATCCGTGTTTATCACTTTTCTCTTAGGTTTTTCAGGCTTCTTTGAAATTGTTGAAAATGATCATTACACTATATATTCCTAAACATAAACTGAGTAAACTTGAAACAGCTCACTGTGTGGAGAGGACCATTCCCGTTTTGCTCACCAGAACTGGAGATTCTTCTGCCCGCCTCCGCGTCGCAGCTGCAAATTTTATTCAGGTCTGAACTTCACCACGGCATTTGAAACCGTAGATGATAAACATATTCCTGTAGCTCTCTGGCTTTCTTAACACCTTTTACAAGATTCTGTCTCTACTCAGTTAACATTATTCTCAGGGATTCACCATCACACTTTCCTTATGCTCTGAAAGGTCAGTTTTGTCTTAGACATAAACTTCAGTTAAAATCTGCAGTTGGGTTTTTCCAATGTTTTTTTATCCAACATATGCCATTAATTTTTTAAATAAATAAAAACATACAGAAAACGATATCAAAAGAGAAAATCTGAGGGTAAAGAAATAAAAAATATAACTGTCTTAATAGAAATATTTTCATTCTTTCACCAAATGTGCCTCCTCTAGGCTAGATATTATGGGAAATATTGAGATAGAGATAAATGTATGAGTTTTGGGGCACACAGTTATGCACCATAATTTGAAAATCTTTAAACTAGCTAATGAATTCATCTAGTCTAGGAGTTCTTAAGAGTCCTCCTTTGGGCTTAAGAAAGCTTATGAATTACGTAAGTTTTACACAAAATTTTGTGATGTGCAGATCCTTCTTAAAAAAGAATCCAGGCCAGGCTGGGCACGGTGGCTCACACCTGTAATCCCAGCACTTTGGGAGGCTCAGGCAGGTGGATCACAAGGTCAGGAGATCGAGACTATCCTAGCCAACCTGGTGAAACCCCTTCTGCACTAAAAATCCAAAAATTAGCCGGGTGTGGTGGCGTGTGCCTGTTGTCCCAGCTACTTGGGAGGCTGAGGCAGGAGAATCAAACCCGGGAGGCAGAGTTTTCAGTGAGCTGAGATCACGCCACTGCACTCCAGCCTGGCGACAGAGTGAGACTCCATCTCAAAAAAAAAAAAAAGAATCCAGGCCAGGCAGGGTGGCTCACGCCCATAATCCCAGCACTTTGGGAGACCAAGGCGGGCAGATCATTTGGGCCCAGGAGTTTGAGACCAGCCTGGCCAACATAGTGAGACTCTGTCTCTGCAAAAAATACAAAAATTAGCCGGGCATGGTGATACACCCCTGTAGTCCCAGCTACTTGGAAGGCTGAGGTGGTTGAGGCTGCAGTGAGCCGTGATCTCGCCGCTGTACTCTAGCCTGGGTGACAGAGAAAGACTGTGTCTCAAAAAGAAGAATCCAAAGGGGTCATTTCTCAAAAATATGAGGAACCACAGATCTAGTTTCATTTAATAAACCTAAATTTTCAGAGTAAATAAGGAAAGGGAATGCTAATAAAAAGGTAAGAAGAAATGCTGTCATGCTAATGTGCTGCAGTATACTCCTGGTTACGACCTACACTACACTCCTGGTTACAATACACTCCTGGTTACGACCTAATGTGCTACAATACACTCCTGGTTACGACAGCTAGAATTTGGGGGTGAGGAGGGTTCATCTTTCAAAAGATATGTTGCAAATGAGCACATGTTATTGCTTCATTTAATTATTTTTAAGCCACATTAATTTCTGAGCAGTTTGGTGGTGCTCAAATGTTCTCTCTATGTGAGACAACCTTAAGGCAATCTGTGGAGGGTTACAATTGTTGTGCACCAGTGTGCCGGTTAGTGGACTACATACACACTCAACAGCATCTGTTTGTAGTTACGGAGTTTACTGTCCAAACTTCCCTGGAGAATGCTCTTCTTCTTCTCTTAGCTTTTAGATTTGTACAGTCACTCACAGGCCCAAATCCAGAGTGAGTCAGGCCAGCACGATAAGAGATTATTTTAGATGATGGGACCTGCAGACCTACTGGAAACAGGTTTATTTCTGATTGTAACTTAATGCTTCGGCATCTTATCTTTTTCTCTATATCCGGTTAATTAAGCGATAAATATCTTAATTACGTAAAGACTTGTTTGTTTAGAGACATTCAAATATGTAATGGTGCTTACATTTTTTCCATCTTAACCCACTAGTGACCGTATCACTGCAGAATCATACACTCTTGGCTGACATTTAATAAATACTAAAATAACGGTGGATTCTAGCAGCAGCTATAGTTTCTTTTAGAATTTTAGAAATGAGAAAACCTTTTCCTTGAAGCTGAGAATACTGAGAACAGAAACCTTCAAGTTTTCAATTACGCTTCTGAAAAGCTTTCAGTAGACATAAAATCGTTTTATTCTTCATGATTTTATTTCCTGTGGCTCAGATTTTCATTTCTAATGGTTGTTACGCTTTAAATAGAAATACAAGCTTATGGATCAGTGCTCTCATTGCTCCTTGTCACTATCAATCTGTATTTCCCTGTTTTTCCCTTCAGTGTTTAGTTTAAGATCATACTGAATTGTACTAAACTGCCTCCAGCATTTTCCAGTAAAAATTAACAAATTACCTTGGCTTTCATAGGAAATGGCCTTGTTTAAAGAAGTTAAGTCTCTCCAAATTATTCCATCCTACCTGGTGCAGCCATTGAAAGCAAACTCTTCAGTTCACCTGGCAATGAGTCAGATGGGCCTCCTGGCCCGGCTGCTGAAAGACCTGGGCACTGGCAGCTCGGGCTTTACCATTGACAACGTGATGAAGGTAAGCGGACGTCGCATGTGACACACCACGCGGCCCGGCACTCACCACAGTGCCTGGAGCGTGGCGAGGGTCTCGTCGGCATTTGTTGAAGGAATGACTGAGGCAGTGATTTCAGAAAAATAGCCAGTGTTTCATCCAACAAATGGGGGCCCCCACATGCGTCCTGCTGTCTAATCCTGCTCGGTGGTGCGTGGTGTGTGCAGATCTTTATCCGTGGAGAGAAACAAATCATAAAAAATATTTCTTTGTCTTTTTTTTTTTTTTTTTTTTTCCTGAGATGGAGTCTCGTTCTGTCGCCCAGGCTGGAGGTGCAGTGGTGCCATCTCGGCTCACTGCAAGCCCTGCCTCCTGGGTTCATGCCATTCTCCTGCCTCAGCCTCCCAAGTAGCTGGGACTACAGGACGCCCACCACCATGCCCGGCTAATTTTTTCGTGTATTTTAGTAGAGATGGGGTTTCACTATGTTAGCCAGGATGGTCTCGATCTCCTGACCTCGTGATCCGCCCGCCTCAGCCTCCCAAAGTGCTGGGATTACAGGCGTGAGTCACTGCGCCTGGCCTGTCTTTAAGAGACAATAGCAGCAGTGTGATGGAGAATATCAGGTACAGGTTGAAGCCCCTTATCTGGAATGCTTAAGACCAGAAGTGTTTAGGATTTCAGATTGTTTTCGGATTCTGGAATACTTCCATTATGCTTACTGGTTTGGATCCCAAATCCAAAAACCTGAAATCTGCACATCGGCTACGCAGGAGCGCACACCTCCAAGGAGGATGAGAAACCATGGGCCCCCGAGACGCACAGCGGGGATGAAATTGCACTATAGCCACAGCGTTCTGTTTCTTAAAAAGATCCAAAACAAGCGTGATGAAAGTATAACACGGCTTACGATGAGACGGTAGATCCGTGAGGTTTTATGTTTGAAGTATTTCATAATACTTAATACGGATGTTTTCTCTTTTATTTTTCACATGTTTATAATGTACCTTTTTTGTAAGCTGGAAGAAATTAGTTTTATTTTAAGAATCAGTAACAAGAGCCCCTCCCAACTTTAGTTTTCAGTGAGTGCCCTGGAGCATAGAGTGTATGAGGTCCGCGAGACGGCGGTTCGAATTATTCTGGACATGTACAGACAGCACCAGGCTTCCATCCTGGAGTACCTTCCTCCAGACGACAGCAACACACGCAAGAACATTCTCTACAAAACAATTTTTGAGGGATTTGCTAAAATAGATGGCAGACCTACAGATGCTGAGATGAGGGTGAGTTAACGTTGGTGAAGTTATGACGTCATGCTGTATTGAAGCAGTTACTCGGTACATAAATAAGTAAATACGTCATTTGAAGGAGCCACGTGTATGGGAAGCCCCGGCGTCCTGGCTAAGAAAGAACACAGGTTCCCGCATTCAGATCCTGGCTGCTCCACTTTCTGCCAGTGAGACCCTTAGGTTCCCAGGCTGCAAACGGAATAACGATAGCCGTGAGGACACAGCGGGTTTATCTATCAATAAACACCAATGAAATCAATGGAAAAGACTTATTCTAACTTGTTATTAGTCTTAGTGAATATTATAATTTATAAGAAATATAGTTGATATGCCATAATTTGTCTCCCAGTTTCTAAGATTACCCTAACAAGCTGTTCTAATGGAAAAATAATTTTCTTACCAGGCACGGAGAAAAGCGGCTACAGAAGAAGCAGAAAAACAAAAGAAAGAAGAAATAAAAGCTTTACAAGGGCAGCTGGCAGCACTGAAAGACATTCAGGCTGAAGTTCAGGTTGGAAGTTAACACGTCTTTCACCTGTGTGCTTTTAGCTGCGATGTATTTTGCTGTATAGATCCACATCATACTTGACTTATTTTTCGTGGGATTATGCAAATGAGCGTCTTGATTCCTTTTGGTTTTTTAGGTTAGTTTTGGGGTGGATGACAGAAGCCCTCCATGGAGAGGCGGAATTGGGTGGCAAATACTCTTCCTGCCCCTCCATCCTCTGTCAGAATTGATGTGAGCTGCTGCAGAAGTTTAGGGAGGGACCAGGGGCTGTGGGCACAGAGCTGCTCTCCTCCACAGCTTTCCAGCCACCTTCAGAGGCAAAGGAGAAAAACCAGCTTGACTATAAAGGTCTGACTTCAGCGCATTAAAAAGGGAAGGTTTCAGGTAAACCTTCTGTTTCTGTGAGCCCTTACTCTTTAAGCCGGTAGGGGTGTCACAGGTACTGGGAACAAATACTATTTGGTTGAATATAAATGTGTTCCTCTTCACATCCTCCCTGCTTCTGCGATATGAATTAGCTTCATAACACTAATTTTATGATGAAGTTTCCTTCAGTTGAAAGAAAATTTCCTTAAAAAAAAGAAATAAAGGTGGCAGAACACAGGGAGTTTCTGTTCCGCAGACCTGAGGTTTCAGCCGTGCCGGGTGAATGAGTTCTGGGACCTGCTGGCACCTCAGGCCTGCAGCCCATGTGGCTGCACAGTGCACCCAGAGCTATTCAGAGGGCAGAGCTCATGTCAAGTGTTCTTACCACAGATTTTTAAAAGAAGAAATGGGTACGAATGGGGAAAAAAGATCAAATGTGGCTGAATATAGGCTGAACTTCCTATGGCAAAAAGTCACCATGACATTTCCACCAAATGCTGGAACGTCAGAGTCACAATCAGAAAAGGACACAGGAGGCGGAAGGAGGCAGGCAGACCGTGGGATGAGGAGTGAGCCTCTGGCTCAGGTCCGCATCGTGGTGTGGATGACTCGTGCTCAGTGACCCTCGGTGGCTCAGCACACACTCATTGTGATTAGTACACAAACGAGGACACAGATGTCGCAAACTGAAGGGATTTCCCTCCAGCCATGAGCTAGCACGTACTAAGCCCATTGCCAGGCGCCTGCCTCCCACCTCCCTCACCACAGCCCAGGACCTGGTGGCAGTGGCTCCAGAAGCAGCAGCCACCCAGGAGCTGTTGTTCCCAGCACTGTCCATCCTGGGGTCGCCTATGCTCATGCGCACACAGCACTGTCTGTCCCGGGGTCGCCTATGCTGATGGGCTGCACAGCCTCCACACAGCCGTCCTGAGAGCCTGCAGCTCTTGCTCATTGGCTCGGTGTTTATGGAGCGCCTCTCCGTGCCAGGCACCATCTGGCTGTGGAAATACAGCAGGCAGCAAAGCGAAGTCCCGCCCTCATGGAGCTGGGGCTCCAGGGAGGAGCAGACGAGGGAGAAAGACCCAGGCAGTGGGTCCGTGCTGCGGGGTGCTGGGGGCCACGGGTTGTGGGGGCCTCGAGGCCAGCGCAGGCCTGCGCCCCACACAGGGCCTGGTGAAGGCCTCTCCCAGGAGAATGACGAGATGGGATGGATTTTTCTCTTTTTTTGTTGGGGTAAAACGCACAGAGTGTAAATCTTACCATTTTCAGTGCACACTGTGGTGGCATGGAGTGCTCTCACATTGTTGTGCAACCATCGCCACCATCCATCTCCAGAACTTTCAGAATTTACATATTAAGTCCTCTTCTGGTTCTAAAATCATACTCTTGGCCAGACGCAGTGACTCATGCCTGTAATTGCAGCACTTTGGGAGGCCGAGGCAGGAGGATCACTTGATTTCAGAAGTTCAAGACCAGCCTGGGCAACATAGTGAGACCTCATCTCTACTAAAACTTAAAAAAAGAACTTAGCCAGACATGGTGGTGAGCACCTGTAATCCCAGCTACTCAGGAGGCTGGGGCAGGAGGATGGCTTGCACCCAGGAGGCCAAAGCTGCAGTGAGTTGTGTTTGTACCACTTCCAACCTAGGCAGCAGAGTGAGACCCTGTCTAAAAATAATAAGAACAAAATTGTGCTCTTTTTAGGGGCGGGGTGGGTGTCTGTGGAACTAGAATTGCGCTTCTGCATGTGTTTTCCACAGTCAGTGGTTGAGTTGGAGAGAAACTGCAGTGGCATGATCTCAGCTCACTGCAGCCTCCACCTCCCAGGCTCAAGTGATCCTCCCTCCCCAGCCTCCTGAGTAGCTGGGACTACAGGGCACGCCACCACACCCAGCTAAGTTTTGTATTTTTTGTAGAGACAGGGTTTTGTTTGCCATGTTGCCCAGGCTGGTCTTAACTCCTGAGCTCAAGCAATCCACCACTCACCTTGGCCTCCCAAAGTGCTGGGATTACGGGCATGAGCCACCTTGCCCAGCCAGTAGAAATTCTAAAACAAAACCCAGAAATGTGCTTTCATGATCAAAACGTATCTTCAACAGGCTCTCACTCACTCACACTGCAGCCCTTTGTCCCTGACCTTACTGTTTTTGTGTCTTAGGAAAAAGAAAGTGATGCTGTGAAGCCAAAGAATCAGGGTATGTAAAGAATTGGGGTGCACAAAGAATTGGGGTGTGTAAAGAATCGGGGTGTGTAAAGAATCAGGGTGTGTAAATGCATGTCATGGAAGCTCCATGTGGAAATGGCTTCTGTCCATTTAGCAAGTATCGCCGCACACCTGCTGCACCTCAGCCATCTCCCAGCTGAATGGAAAACACGCTACCTTTTCACTTGTATAATCGTTTTAGAGCTCACATCAAACTGCTTACTAAAATTTTGAAAATAATTTCTATAAAAAGTTATTTAAATTGTTTTAATCTCTTCAGACATTCAAGGAGGGAAAGCAGCCCCTGCTGAAGCTCTGGGAATCCCGGATGAGCACTATCTAGATAAGTAAGTCGCTCTGTCTTCCACCCATTGTACGATGGTCAGGGCAACGAGCCACACAGAAACCCTGGAAAGGGAACGCGTCCTCCCTAGTTGGCCCTTCGTAGTCATCATAAAAGGTAGGAAATGTGCCTTCTGCACTAACCAGCATCCACTCCGAGGCAGTCAAGACAACTTTCCCTCTGTTTATTGTAACTTAAAATAGCCTTTCTGCTTGACAATGCTGAGTGAAATTTCAGAAGGATCGTTCGCCCGTTGATTTCAGGCACCTCCTTGGTGAGGGCTTTCCTATCGTGCTTTAACACATGGCACACCCGGCCTCCTCTGCCACCTGCAAGGGAGGCCCAGCCCAGGCCCTGCAGAGCAAACTGAGGCAGTTCCAGATGAGAGGGAAAGTGCACACATCACAGGGACTGGGGAAATTCAGAATTTCCTCGTGACGTGGGAGCGGAACGGCCATCAGTGGAACTAGATCCTTACCTTTATTTCCTGCTTTGCTTTGCTTTCAGTTTGTGTATTTTTTGTGGGGAAAGGAGTGAATCCTTCACAGAGGAAGGTCTGGATCTCCACTACTGGAAGCACTGTCTCATGCTGACAAGATGTGACCACTGCAAACAGGTCAGGCCAGCGGCACAGCAGCCAGCTACTTGCATGAGAGGGAACACCTGGCTGTTGAAAGGCCGAGTCAAAAAGCTGTCCCAAGTCTTAGTATTTTCAGAGGAGAGGTTGCGAGAAAAGTAACTGAAGCCGAGCACACACCTGAAAATGCGTGCGAGTCATTCCATATGACAGACAGCCCATTGAACCGGAAACATGCTGTGCCGCCACCTCCCCTCAGGGCTCCTTCCAGAGTCAGCAGGGGTCTGATTTCTGACACCACAAATGGGTCCTCCTTGCTCTTTGAGCTTTGTAGAAACGGAACCATGTGGCGTCATGTGGATTTCTTGCTTTATAGTGTCCACTGCTTGAATGGACCACAGCGCCTTCATCCACCTACTGCTGTGCGCCAGGGCTGCGTCCAGTTTGGGACCATGATAAACGATGTTGCCACAGCGTTCTGGTGTCTTCCAGGACGCACAGGAATGCACTTTCTTGGGTTCACAATGTGTTGTGGGATTGCCAGGTGTGCTGATGCTCAGTGGGGCTGCCCAGGAGTGCTCCAAAGGGGTTGTGCCTGGGCACCACTGCCAGCAGCACAGGCACTGCCCCCTTCCCACAGTGCCACTGCCCCCTTCCCACAGTGCCACTGCCCCCCCCACAGTGCCACTGCCCCCCTTCCCACAGTGCCACTGCCCCCTTCCCACAGTGCCACTGCCCCCCCCCACAGTGCCACTGCCCCCCTTCCCACAGTGCCACTGCCGCCCTTCCCACGGTGCCACTGCCGCCCTTCCCACGGTGCCACTGCCGCCCTTCCCACGGTGCCACTGCCGCCCTTCCCACGGTGCCACTGCCCCCTTCCCACGGTGCTACTGCCCCCTTCCCACCGTGCCACTGCCCCCTTCCCACAGTGCCACTGCCCCCCTTCCCACAGTGCCACTGCCGCCCTTCCCACGGTGCCACTGCCCCCTTCCCATGGTGCTACTGCCCCCTTCCCACCGTGCCACTGCCCCCTTCCCACAGTGCCACTGCCCCCTTCCCACAGTGCCACTGCCCCCCTTCCCACAGTGCCACTGCCCCCCTTCCCACAGTGCCACTGCCCCCTTCCCACAGTGCCACTGCCCCCCCCACAGTGCCACTGCCCCCCTTCCCACGGTGCCACTGCCCCCCTTCCCACGGTGCCACTGTCCCCCTTCCCACAGTGCCATTGCCCCCCTTCCCACTGCCACTGTCCCCCTTCCCACAGTGCCACTGCCCCCCCCACAGTGCCACTGCCCCCCTTCCCACAGTGCCACTGCCGCCCTTCCCACGGTGCCACTGCCGCCCTTCCCACGGTGCCACTGCCGCCCTTCCCACGGTGCCACTGCCCCCTTCCCATGGTGCCACTGCCGCCCTTCCCACGGTGCCACTGCCCCCTTCCCACGGTGCCACTGCCCCCTTCCCATGGTGCTACTGCCCCCTTCCCACCGTGCCACTGCCCCCTTCCCACAGTGGCACTGCAGCCATGCTTCCTGCTGTCTTGGTGAGTTCCCCCTGTGCCTGTCCCTGGTGAAGATGAGGTGGAGTGCCCGTCCTTTTGTCTGCAGGCCTTGGCTGTCCTGCAGAGCACCTGGTTTCTCACCCGTTTCCCTCGGGTTGTCCGTCTGTTTTTATTGATTTGGGGCCGTTCTTTATATACGTGGATGTGAGTGGTTGGTCAGTCGCGTGGATTGTGACCACCTGCTCCCACTCCACAGCGTGCAGTCTTCGCTGTCTCAAGTGTCTTGAGGAAGAGACGCATTTTTTATGTTGGCATTGCCCACTTTGCCAGTCTTTTTCATGGTTCATGCTATTCGTGTCCTGTGTAAGAAGTCTTCCCCATCCCCTATATTAGGCCTTTCTTGCATTACTATAAAGAAATACCTGGCTGGGCAGGTGGCTCACGCCTGTAATCCTAGCACTTGGGGAGGCTGAGGCAGGCGGATCACCTGAGGTCAGGAGTTCAAGACCAGCCTGACCAACACGGAGAAACCCTGTCTCTACTAAAAATACAAAATTAGCCAGGCGTGGTGGTGTATGCCTGTAATCCCAGCTACACGGGAGGCTGAGGCAGGAGAATCACTTGAACCCGGGAGGCAGAGGTTGCGGTGAGCCGAGATCACACCATTGCACTCCAGTCTGGGCAACAGGAGCGAAACTCCATCTCAAAAAATATATATATCCCTAAGACTGGGTAATTTATGAAGAAAAGAGGTTGAACTGGCTCACAGTGTGTCAAGTCCTGCGGCCTGAAGTTACAGAGTATATACAAGTCATTCCTGCCACAGACACCAACGTAGCAAGAGAATCTCTTAAAATTCTTTTCTGTGGTCCTGTTTCTGTGTGCGTTCTTAGAAATAGCGGGGAGCCACGATTTCAACCCTGGGCCACACTGTAACCACTGAGCCGCTCTGCGCCCTCATCCAAGCTTCACACTCAGGCCGACCGTATCTTCCCCATCCTTGACAGTGGCCCCTGCCCGATGCTAAGACGACAGGAAAGGAAGGACGTGGGGTCTTCAGCAAAGTATCACAAGTGACTCCAGACAGTCTGTGGGCAAATGCTGAAGATAGAAGCCTGTGGCTTACTTCATGTGCAGGTGGCACAGACCTCCCTGGGCAGGGGAGGCGCTCACAGGCTCTGCAGGCTGGCTGGAGGGCGCTGCCGCTTTCTCAGCAAGATGCTTTGCTCTGTATTTCGAAATCCAGGTGGTCGAGATATCCAGTCTGACGGAGCACTTGCTGACGGAATGTGACAAAAAAGACGGATTTGGAAAGTGTTACCGTTGCAGTGAGGCTGTTTTCAAGGAAGAGCTGCCCAGACACATAAAAAACAAGGATTGCAACCGTGAGTGCCCCTTCCCAGGCTCCCGTGCCCTCGGGTCACCAGGTGTCCTCTTGGAGGAAGTGCCACTGCTCTTGGGCCTCTGCAAGGGCTTGGTGAATTAAAGGGCACCTGCGGGCAGGCCAGCAGCATGTCTTGTCACCTGTCATTCAGGGAGCGACTGAGTCTTTTTAAAATCATTTCAGCTGCCAAACCAGAGAAGCTGGCGAACCGGTGTCCTCTGTGCCATGAGAACTTCAGCCCTGGAGAAGAGGTGAGGGGCCTGGGGAGAAGGGACCAGTGAAGTAGGTGACACACCTGTGGATGGCGGTAGTGGTGACAGTGGTGGTGTCAGTGCGGGACCATAGCCACAGAGTACAGTACATGAGTGTTCAGGGAGTGGACAGCGTCTAGTGAGCCCTGTCTGAGCAGTTGTTCCGTTTACCTACGTGTTCACATGATTTCCTTCCGTACGTTTACGAATGGTTTATCGAGGAGCCTCAACTCACTGAGGCCCAGCCTGTGCCACTGGGATACAGCATGAAATGGTTTTATTTTGTTCTGGTCATTGCCTTTATCCAGATAATGAGACCCTCAGTGACATCTTGCCCAGATTCTGTAACACTGCGGTCCCTTTTGCCTAATAAAACCCAGCCCTATTTGGTTAAACGATTCTCTTTCCTACCTGATTCCAAGCTCTCCTCCCTGCCCCAGTGCACTACGCAGTGACTCGGCAGGCTTCGTGGGGACGGCCGCCTCGTACACGCCCACCCTCCACTTCCCCACGTGCTCGGCTCCTCTGGCATTGGAGGCGACGAGGAGGGACATGGGCGTGCAAGGCTCCGTGGCAATTATTCTGGCCCTGTCCAACACGATGGGCTGGCGGTGCCCTCTTTATGCCAGGCAGCGAATGCTGAGCCCTGGGGCCCTGCTCAGGACCCAGTTTGGGAATCTGGCTCAGCCACTTCCACTCCAACCTCCTTAGCTCCTGCCACCTGCAGTGTGTCACTGTGTCCTGCTGCTGACTCCCCTCGTCCCAGCCTTCTGGGATATGGTACCAGCAAGATGGCTCCAACCCAGCCACTGTAGCTTTCTCTTCACACAGAAAACTCACACACCAAACAGAGAAGACAGCCCCCAGCCACTCTCAGCCCTGGTGTCTACCCAGTTATCTGGCTCTCTGTGTCCCTCTGTCTGTCTGTCTGTCCCTCTGTCTGTCTGTCTGTCAGTCTCTCTCTCTCTCAGAGTTTGAAATGCATCACAGAGTACACAGAAAAGTGACAGAAACCCTCAGGACTCTCCCTTGTTGCGGTCACTGAGCTTGCGCAACTAGCAACTCAGCCCGTCTTGTTTCTCCCGTGCCCCCACGTGCTCCCCTCTCGTGTGATGTTGAAGCCAACCCAGACAGCACGTTGTTGCATCTGTAAATGTTCCCGTCGGAGCTTTCGGAATCGGAACTTCTTTACACAGCCACAGCAGCAGCCTCAGCCTTCCAGACATCAGTCACATTGCCGCCATCTCATCAGGTCAGAAGCATCTGATTACCGGGATCCATAGAAGGCCCCGGTGCCTGGTTGGTCTGTTTTGAACAGGTTCATTCTCTTGTTCTTTTTCCTTACAATTCACTTGGTGAAGGGAGGAGCTGTTTGCCCCGTAGGGCTTGCCATCGTCTGGATCTGCTGACTACGTCCCCTTGGGGGTGCTTAACCTGTTTCTCTGTCCCTGTATTTCCTGTAAACAGGAGGTGGGATCTCTGGGCCTCATCAGGTGTGCACAGGCTCGGTGTGGGTGTGGCCGCTTCACAGGCAATGCTGGTGTGTCCCCCGGGAGGCACGTGATATGTATGACAGTGGCAGCTGCTGATGCTCAAGGCCTAACCCACTGACTCAGGAGGGGCCTCATTCTGTCATCCCTCCTTCGTTCATCTGCTGGGATATTCCTCTAAGCAGAAGCTCGTCCACTCTGTGGTTACCCTAGGTTAGACTTTCTATTGGAAAGGCAGAATGAAGGTTTAGTTTTTTTCCTTGGTTTACTGGTTTTCAGAATAGTAAGCTGGGTCACTAGCATCTTCCATGGCAGCTAATTTGTTTTGTTTTGTCTGTAGTGTCGTTATGAACCATGGATTTAAATTATCCAATGTGTTCCAGTCACAGCAGTTACCATGCTTAGTGATGCGTGAATTATCCCAGCTCTGGCCTATGGCAGACTCTTCAGCTGGGCTCCTGAGGCCTGGATGAGAGCCACGCAGCCTCAGAGAGCTCCCTCCTGTTTGGTGCCTTCCTGCCCCGGACCTGGAATCAGCCATCTGGTCACAGAGGCCTGGTTCCCATTAGCAGGAATGGATGTCTCAGGACAGCGCTGGGGGCCTCATGCCCACTGCTGCTGGGTGGGTCGCTGTGGCTGGACTCTCAGTGGACACAGCCAGGAGAAATCAAGGGAAGTAAGCTCCATCACTCATGCACACACACTTCCCCTTCCCGTCCTGAGCTGCAGGCTTTATTTAACCTTGTCTCTCCCAACATCTGTGTCTCCTTTCTTACATCCGTGGGCCCCGGTTCCCAAAGGCCCAGGAGACAGAATTCAGGTATTGGAGGCGACCAGTTCACCTTGGCCCCCACTGCACCTGGGGCAGCCCCAGCACAGTGGCACCTGCACCGCCAGCAGGAGATGCCACTGGAAATTAGATCTGTTCCCAGTTCTTGTCCTGACCACATCTGCCACTGGTGACGGGGGTCCCAGTGGCCCTGTGTTGGAGGGACTTGGGTGAGCCCTGGCTAGCAGTGCCACCAACTGTAAATACATTCATTTTATATTACATTTCTAGGGGACTTTAAAGAATTAAGTTCTGTAATTACAGAAGACATGTTTCCGGGTCGATAGAATCAGGCATCTTGGAAGAACCCCGGACAGAGGCCGCAGTCCTGCCCCGCTTCCATCCGCCTTCCTCCACCCCAGACAGAGGCGCCGTCCTGCCCCGCTTCCATCCGCCTTCCTCCACCCCAGACAGAGGCGCCGTCCTGCCCCGCTTCCATCCGCCTTCCTCCAGCCTAGACAGAGGCGCCGTCCTGCCCTGCTTCCATCCGCCTTCCTCCAGGGGCTGCTTTTCCTACAGGGCATCCTGCCCCTTTTCTACCCAATAGAAGCAGCTCTCACTGCACATACATCTTTTCCCCTGGTTATCTCCAGAATGTAGGAGCCTTTGTGTTTGCATTCGAGTTGTTACCTTTACTCGTCCTCCCGTGCAGTGCCCATCGTCCCCTCTGATTTCAGTTATTGCCATTGGTTTCCTACTAGGAGCAGTACTCAGATTCTCCTGTAACCGCCTTTTCTTCCTTCCCTTCTTATTCCCAACATCTGATTTGAATTGACATCCTCTTACAGGTAGTACCTGTAAGGCTGTCACCAGGCATATCTCATGTGTCATCTGCTTTCCCTGTATCTCATTATCTGCACTGCCTTACACATCACCACACACCCTGCAGCATAAGCAGAAAACACACACACACACACTCATTACCTCACGGGTTCCGTGGGTCCAGAGCCAGGCTTCATTCTCATCTGTCGGCCCTGCTAGGGAAGGACTCACTTCCAGGCTCATCCCAGCAGCTGGCAGTAATATGTTCTTGGGGGCTGTCAACCCGGAGCCACTCAACTCCTAGAGGCCCCCACCATCAGCACCGGGGGCCTCTCTGCTGGCGGCTCACTTCCTCAAGGCCAGCAGGAGACTCTGCCACTCCAGCCTGCTGAGACACGTCTTTCTAATTTCGTGTGAATTGTTTTGCCGTTCGTTCTTCAAATATTTTTCCTCTCTTCAGCGTTTCCTCCCTTCTCTCCTGCCTGCAGGCTGGTGAGTGTGAAGACTGCTCAATCTTCTGTGGGTCACTGGGCTTTGTCCAGTGTTTCCTTTCTGTTCTAGTTGAATGGCCCCCACCCTTTCTCCTTCCATCTCCAGTCCTCTGTTAAGTGAATTCATTTTCAATCTTGTACTTTCCAATTCTAGTATTTGTGTTTGGCTGGGATTTCTTTACAGGTTTCATTTCTCTGCTGAGATTCACCTCTGTTCGCTCATTAAGATCACCTGTTTTTAACAGCTTCACGGAGATGTATTCTGCACAGCCTCTCCCCGTGGACAGACAGTGGGTTTTCATGTATTCAGGGTTCTGCAACCATCCGCACACGTGTGGAACTTTTCCATCACCCAAAAGACAACACTGCCTACATGCCGCCCCTTTTCTCCCCAGCCCCCTCTCCAGCCCCTGGCAACCATCTGTCTAGTTTTGGTCTCCATGGATTTGCCTACTGTGGACATTTCCTGTAAGTGGAATCGGACACTATGCGGCCTTTGTGTCTTTGACTTAACGTGTTTTCAAGGTTCGCCCGGGTTCTAATAGATCAGTAGCACTTCATTGCACGTTCAAGTCCTTGAACATACTAGGTATCTGCTTTAAAGTCCTTTTGTGCTAATTCTAACATCTGGAATTTTTCTGAATGTGAAGGGGGGTAAACAGTGAAGTTTGACACCCTCCACAGTGCTCAGAAGAAAGCTCCGAGTGGATCTGAGATTCGAATGTGAAAGGCCCAATTATGAATCTCTCAGGAGATGCTAGAGATAAGAGAATAGCCTTCAGAATAGGAAGGGATTTCTCAAACAGGACACAGAAAGCTTAAGCCTTGATGGAAGAGGCGGATCAATTCAATTAGATTAAAATGAAGAACATTGGGGCAGAGTTTGGGTTTTGTAAAATGGAAAGAGTTCTGGAGTTAAGCATCGTGAACATGCTTAACACTACTGAACTGTACACTCATTTTATAATAAAACTATTACATTGTGAAAGGTGAGAACCTCCTCTTCATCCAAGGACATAAATAGACTGAAAGACAATGCTGGGGATGAAAAATCATTGACCATTCTTCTTCAAAGTGAGTGGAAGGCAATGTCCCTGCAGGGTTTGAGCGGAAGAGTGGGCATGACCTGGCGGGCCCTACGCCAGTCACTTTTGCTGCTCTGTTGAGAGCAGCCTGTGGGACAGAGAGGTCGGGTAGTAGCAGAGAGCTAAGTGGCGAGAAGTGGTCAGATTCTGGACACGCACTGCAGGCAGACCCAGGACTTGGCCGGTGGAGTCCTCACAACATGGTGAGGAAGTAACCGCGGTCAGGAATCCAGGGCGCTCAGGAGCTTAGCCTGGAGCTGTGGAGTTAAAATCCCTTTCAGACGCGCAGGCCGGTAGACAGGTGGCTGCAGGTGGAAATGTGGGGTTTGTAAGCGTGTATAATAAGTGGGTTTAAGGTCATGATACTGGGAGCACTCTTCTAAAGAGCAAGTGTAGACAGACGAGAAGCCCCAGGCAGAGTGGGAGGAAGAAGGCAAACCAGGTGCTGGGGAAGAAATGCATTGGGGAGGAAGCCTGACGAGGGTGGCGTCCTGGAGGCCCCAGAGCACAGCCCATCAGAGAGGATGCCCTGCTGGCCTGGCTGGGCTCAGCTGATTGCAGCCGCCTGGCTCTTGCATCTGCACTTGGCCATAGGGCGGCCAGGCGGCTCTGCTGGCCCTGACTGGGCTCACACACGCGTGTGCCTGGGGTCCACAGCCGGAGACTGATTGAGAATGGTCTTGGAGGCAGCTGCGGCACCTCAGCTTTGCTTTCTGTGTCTGAGCCCAGCACGCCAGCCTGGGCATGGCGTTCTCGCGGCAGCGGCAGAGGGCAACAGCAAGACAAGCCCAGGTGCATGAGTTCATTTCAGCCTGCCCTGCCACGTGTCTGCCACTGTCCCATTGGCCAAAGCAAGCCACAGTCACCCAAATTCAAGGGATGGAGAGGGACCCGCCACCTCCGTGCTGGGGAGGGAGGAATTGGAGCCTTAGAGCAGGCCGTGTCCCTCCACAGGGGAGGGGGAAGCAACTGCATCCCATGTGCCGGTGGGCCACGTTCTGATGAGAAGGCGCCCCAGCTTTAGGGACACGAAGGTTGCCAGTGGCCTGGAGAGACCAGAACCCAGGCCTGCCGGGAGCAGCTAAAGCGGGACAGGTGTGGGCTGGGCTGGGGCTGCAAGTGCTCCAGTATCTTAAGGGCTGCCGCAGGCGGCCAGAAACTGACAGCCACTGGTGAGAGTGAGAGAGGAACCAGGGAGAAGCAGGGCTGTGTCTGGTGGAGATACTGGTCCACCAGAGAATGGGAGAGCGGCTGGAGCAGTGTCCCTGGGGAGCGTTGTTTGTTTTTGAGATGGAGTCTCACCCTGTCGCCCTGGCTGGAGTGCACTGATGTGATCTCGGCTCACTGCAACCTCCGCCTCCCACGTTCAAGCAGTTCTCCAGCCTCAGCCTCCTAAGTAGCTGGGATTAGCTGTTGGGGACACGAGATGCGCCACCACACCCAGCTAATTTTGTGTTTTTAGTAGAGACGGGGTTTCACCAAGCTGGCCAGGCTGGTCTCGAACTCCTGACCTCAGGTGATCCACCCACCTGTGCCTCCCAAAGTGTTGGGATTACAGGCGTGAGCCACCGCGCCCAGCCTCGTGAGTGTTGTTTAAATAGAAGGGAAGAAACCAGGAACAACCCGAATGTCCAGAAGACTCAAGGAATCAGCGATCCCGCGTTTATATCCAACAGGAGGACGGGATGAGCTCCCTGTCCCCATGCAGACGGTCCCACAGCTGGTCATAAAGGAAAGAAGCTGGCTGCCCAGGCAGTCAGGCCTGCATAAACCCCACATTCTGCAGGGCAAGTGCATGTGGCGTGGCTCAGGAAGAGCAGGGATGAAGAGAGTGGGAACCCCACGAGGAACCGTGGGCAGCAGGCTGGCGGGTGCCTGGCGCGTTCTGTCTTCTGGCCTGGAACGTAATCACGCGGGCACTCTGCTTCTCACCCTTGCATTTGCGTGCACGCTTTGCTGTGCTCAGAGTCACTGACGCCAAGGGCCCTGTGTGGCTGGGTGGGGATGCGAGATGCAGGCTTGCCTGGTGACAGGACTTCTTGCTTCCTGAGTTGTACCCTGCACAGACTGCAGAGGCTATCATAACATATCCGAAGGGAGGTGCCCAGGTGAGGGAGCCGTTCTTCTGCGGCTCTTGCTGGAGTGGCTGCCCTCGTTTTCAGCTTACACAGCGAGTCCTTTTGGGTCTCAGGTAGCGTGCCAGGTCCGCCTCGCCTGATTAACACTCTGTGTGCCTCCTCTGCTGCAGGCATGGAAAGCTCACCTGATGGGCCCAGCCGGCTGCACGATGAACCTGCGCAAGACACACATTCTGCAGAAGGCCCCGGCACTGCAGCCAGGTGAGGGTCAGCGCCGCTGAGCAGGTGTAGTCTGCATCCCTCCATTTTGGCTTATTCAAAAGAGCATCCCCGGCCAGGGCAACATGGCAAGACCCCATCCCTTTAAAAGCAAAATAAAGCATCCAAGCCTGTCTTCATGTTCTGGTTCCTTAGTAAGCAGGCTAATAATCAGAATCATGTGACCAAAATCCTTCTCCACCTGCAAACTGGCTGTGCAGTGCGCAGGCTCCACGGGTGGCCTAGGATTCACACTCCCGTCCTCCGCTCTTTCTACATCACTGACTCAAGTGTTTAGAATCAGGAAGCTGGCCCGGCACGGTGGCTCACGCCTATAATCCCAGCACTTTGGTGGCTAAGGCAGGCAGATCACTTGAGGTCAGGAGTTCGAGATCAGCCTGGCCAGCATGTCGAAACCCTATAAAAAATTG
Organism: Gorilla gorilla gorilla; assembly: GCF_029281585.2. Lineage (NCBI taxonomy): Eukaryota > Metazoa > Chordata > Mammalia > Primates > Hominidae > Gorilla > Gorilla gorilla. The sequence continues at coordinate 236,826,660 of NC_073224.2, forward strand.
GCCGGGCACAGTGGCAGGCACCTATAGTCCAGCTACTCAGGAGGCTGAAGCAGGAGAATTGCTTGAACCCGGGAGGTGGAGGTTGTGGTGAGCCAATATTGCGCCACTGCCCTCCAGCCTGGGTGACAGAGTGAGACTCTGTCTCAACAAAAAAAAAAAAAAAAAAATAGGAAGCTGAAGAGTAGACCCTACCAGGCTCAGCCCTGGCTCCCGTAGTCGGGTGACGGCCATCAGCATGGGCCTGGGACGTTGTTGCTGGGTGTCTGTGGCCACAGGTTCTGCACCTGGTCCGTGGGTAGGAGCGCCCCTCCTAATGCGGGTCCTGTGCTTGCTCTGCAGGGAAAAGCTCAGCTGTGGCCGCATCAGGCCCCTCGGGGTCAAAGGCCGGAAGCAAGATCCCCACCCCGAAGGGCGGACTGAGCAAGAGCTCCAGCAGGACGCACGCCAAGCGCTGACGCGGCGCTCGGGCTCCTTGGTCTCTGTGAGGGACGGAGCAGGCCTCCTGATTCTCCACCATCTCTCCAGCACTCTCTGGCCTTGGTGGCCCCATGCTCTGGCTGCTGTCCCCAGCTCCCCGCCGTGCACGCCTCTTACGCGTCTGTGCTGTCAGCTCTCGTGCAAACAATATGGATGCAGCTAACCAAAGATCCTGCGTGCAGTGCCAGGACCTGGCCGCACTGTACATTAAGCCTTCAGGGCTGTCTCAGGCCTTCCTTAGAATCAGAGGAGGAAGCGTCCTGTTTGGAGAGAGCCAGAGAGCACCACCAGGGAGGCACTCGCGCAAGGCCACGGCCAGCACAGGCACGGTCCCACTTTCCTTAGTGCTTGGAGCAATTTCCATAAAACATTCACCAGGAACCTTTTGCACATCGGTCTCTGCCACACGCAGTAGAATTTCCGCAGGGCTGTGGCTCGGCCAGCAGTGGTTCCAGGAGAGTGGCGGTGCGCACGGGCCTCCAGCCGTGCCTTCTCCCTGCAGGCCCCGTCTGCTGGGCCTGCTGCCCAGTGCACTCAGCCCCGGGTAGCAGAACTCATGTTCCCACTATAGCAGAAATAAAGGCAAAAGAGAACATCTTTTTTTAAATCGTAGTTTTTTTGAGAATTGGTCCCACCTCAGCCGCACCTTGCTGGATGCTTCTCCAGTAGTGCTGCCCCTGTGACAGGCGTCAGCTCCCTGCTGGAACTGAGGTAGACACAGGTGTGGGCCCTTCCCGTGCCTTTGCTCAGAGGCGCTTCACTTTCTCCACACTTTCGAATTCCTAAAGACGTGTGGAGGAAGTCACTGTTAAATGATTTTCCACCTGATCACCCTGTGTTCACAGCAGGCAGAAGCCCACTGGTATGGGCCTCCCGCCCCTTCCACATCCATGTTGTGATTGGATCCGTAAGTTTACTTTCTTCAAAGAGTTGATAGGATGTTTAAAACATCAACGCATTGCTTGAAATGATGAAACCAACCCTCAAAAAACAGTCTCCTAACCAGCCATCCCCTCCTGTGGGAGTGAGCTGGGGGTTTCGTCCATAGCTTTGGTTGGGCCTGTGTCACATCCAGGCAGCCATGTGGAGGGAGTCAGGGTCTGTCTGGAAGTGTCCAGCCTCTCACTGCCCCAGCCTGTGCTCCCAGGGGCCTAGGCTACCGTGGACTGAAGGGCAGTCCACTCCCACCTGGTGCCCAGGGCTTCTGCTTGCCTCGCTGATGTTGCATGGGCAGACTTCAAAAATGATATTTAGAAAGGTTTGGGTTGATGGAGTTTGTATTAATGCAATTAGTGTATAAATATGTTTTGATTGCCAACCGTGTGAAACAACAAAATATCTAAAAACTAATCCCTATTTGAACAATGTACTCCCTGGCCTGGATACATTAATAACCATAAATTTGCATGAATTAATCTCCACGTTTGGTAAACTAATACCTCTGGTTGACTGAGAATACTGAGTAAGATATAAGACCTACCAAGAACCTTTAAGAATATGCACTGCTAAATGTTGTTTGTCTGTTTGTTTGCGACGGAGTCTCACTGTGTCGCCCGGGCTGGAGTGCAATGGCGTGATCTTGGCTCACAGTAACCTCCACCTCCTGGGTTCAAGCAATTCTCCTGCCTCAGCCTCTCAAGTAGCTGGGACTACAGGCCACCACGCCTGGCTAATTTTTTTGTATTTTTAGTAGAGATGGGGTTTCACCATGTTGGCCAGGCTGGTCTCGAACTCCTGACCTCATGATCTGCCCACCTCGGCCTCCCAAAGGCTGGGATTACAGGCGTGAGCCACCACGCCCAGGTTAAATGTGTTTAAAGTATAAGGAGAGAGGAGGCCAGGCGCGGTGGCTCACGCTGTAATCCCAGCACTTTGGGAGGCCGAGGCGGGCGGACCACCTGAGGTCAGGAGTTCGAGACCAGCCTGGCCAACATGGTGAAACCCCATCTCTACTAAAAATACAAAAATTAGCCGGGCGTGGTGGCCTGTAGTCCCAGCTACTTGAGAGGCTGAGGCAGGAAAATTGCTTGAACCCGGGAGGTGGAGGTTGCATTGAGCCCACTTCATGCCACTGCACTCCAGCCCAGGCGACAGAGCGAGACTCCATCTCAAAAAAAAAAAAAAAAAAGTATAAGGAGAGAAATAACTTTACAGTTTATTAGACAAAACAGAGTATAGATGCCAAGATGTCTGTAAAATGATTTTTTCTGGTTTCAAAGAGATGTTAGCCATTATTTTCTAATCCATTTTTAAAATACAGACAAAACACTTCTTTAAACAGAACAAGAATGAGAAAAGTTAACCAAGGAATTATTCTTTTCTCACCAATCAACACTTTTAAGAAATATATATATATATACATATACACGTCTTCTATATATTGTAACTTAGAGAAAATACTTATAAAAAGACTTCATTTTTAGTGATTGACAAGCAAACTTGGGTTCATTTAAAACAGGTTCCTCTTTTGTTAGTTACAGGGGTTTTTTTTGTTGTTTTTGTTTTTGTTTTTGTTTTGTGGGAGTGGTGGGGTTTGAGACAGAGTCTTGCTCTGTTGCCCAGGCTGGAGTGCAGTGGCGCGATCTTGGCCCCCTGCAACCTCCGCCTCCCGGGTTCGAGCAATTCTCCTGCCTCAGCCTCCCGAGTAGCTGGGATTACAGGCGTGTGTCACCACGCCTGGCTAATTTTTTTGTATTTTTAGTAGAGACGGGGTTTCACCATATTGGCCAGGCTGGTCTCAAACTCCTGACCTTGTGATCCACCCACCTCGGCCTCCCAAAGTGCTGGGATTACAGGCATGAGCCACCGCGCCCGGCCCAATCATGTGTTTTTGTTGAAATGATCCTACCAGTGATTAGTGGCTATTGAGAGTTTTACAGGGTTATACATTGTTAAGGGACCAAGAATCAAGTACAAAAAATTTAAAAGGAACTGTAAAATCCCTTGGTCATTCATAAATAAATACCTAAAATTAGGAATACTAATTAATAATTGAATTTTCACTCATGAGTATGTTCTGAATATTTAATATTTATTTCTATTATTTTCATATGTTAAGATATTCCATTAAATCTAACTTAAAAGAATTGTATGTATAAATTGGCATTAGGATACAAATGTAAATATTTTTAATGAAATTTTGCAACTTTTTAATATTTTAACATAGTTTTCTATTTGTCTTTATTTCAAGTACCAGAATTACAAAATATCTAAGTAATATATTTTTGTTGTTGTTTTAGGGCTTAAGGGTTAATTCACCCTGAGTATATTAATATAATAAAAAGATCACTAAATGTTTTGTCACTTTATTTCAACATTACAATTAAAAAGTAATTTGTCAATTACATTTACTTTAATAAACATGGAAGTGTAGCCCAGCCCTGAAACCTTAGAAAGTAGATTGAAAATTGCTGAAAAAAGACACAGCAAATATGAAGTTGCCCTGAGGGTTTGGTCCCTAGAATAAGTAATTTGTCAAAACCAGTTCACTGCTGAAGAAATTGGACAATTTGAAGCCACATGGAGATTAGAGAAAATGATTGACCAGTTTCATCCTGTGGAATAAATTCAGAATGTTCTCTAAGTTCTCTAATTGTGCCCAGTAGAGGATTATACTTTCTAGTCTCTTCATGGGTTTTCCCCCCTTTGAAAGAGGGATTTTACCAGCCCTCAAGGCTGTTTTGCTTTTCAACTAAGCACTGTACCGTGGTCACCCACCTACTGCCCAGGAAAGCCAGGGGCAGTGGCTGTGGCACCCTTGATTGGAAAGCTGGGTGGGCTGAGCCGTGGGAGGAAGGTAATGGCCAGGGCTCGGGCAGTGAGCCTGTGAGCCTACCCTGCGGGGAGGTGTGGCCTTAGACTACCCAGCGGGATGGAGGCGGGTCCGCGGAATCCTCACCACAACCATGCAAGGCTGGTGTCGTCATCCTCAACAACAGAGTAGAGAGTTAGCGGTCAGGCACACATAGCCACAGCTGCAGGACAAAGCTGCCCCCGCTGCCCTCTGACTGCAGGGAGGAAGGTGCTGGTCCAGAGGAACCTTGGCACTCTCTGGATCTTGAAAATAGTATGGGGGATCCTGACTCCACTGATGGATCAGTTACCAGGGAGTGTTTGACCACAGCTTGCCTCTGCCTCAGTTTCCTCAGCTGTAAAATGGAACTGAGGGTCCCTTTGCTGTGCACTGAAGAGGACACACACTCTAGGCACTTTCCAGCCCTCTGCACAGCTGGCCTCAGGGTGTCAGGCACCTGCCCCTAAATGGGGAGCACTTCTGAGGGTCAGCTGAGGTGGGGCCCAGCCGGCAGAGGGCAGTGGGCAGCCCGAAGGCAGGGGAGCCCCCACTGCCCACCCACCCAGCTGCAAACTCCCACCAGAGCATCTTCCAAACTCTGCTGTTCCCAGGGCATCCGTGCTTCCTGAGAATGAAGCCCTGGAGCAGGGCCAGGCAGGGGAACTTTTTTGTGTGTGTGTGACGGAGTCTCACTCTGTCACCCAGGCTGGAGTGCAGTGGTGCAATCTCGGCTCACTGCAACCTCCGCCTCCCGGGTTCAAGGGATTCTCCTACCTCAGCCTCCCGAGTAGCTGGGACTACAGGCACCTGCCACCACGCCTGGCTAATTTTTGTAATTTTAGTAGAGACAGGGTTTTACTATATTGGCCAGGCTGGTCTCGAACTCCCAACCTCAGGTGATCCACCCACCTCGGCTTCCCAAAGTGCTGGGATTACAGGCGTGAGCCACTACGCCCAGCCTGGATCTTTTTTTTATTTAAATTCCAGAGACAGGGTCTCACTCTGTTGCCCAGGCTGGAGTGCAGTGGTGCTACCATGACTCACTGCAGTCTCCAACTCCAGGGCTCAAGCCATCTTCCCACGTCAGTCTCCTGAGTAGCTGGGACTACAGGCGCAAGCCACCACCCCCAGCTAATTTTTGTATATATATGTATAGTAGAGGTGGGTTCTCACCACGTTGCCCAGGCCCCCCACAAACTATTTGATCACCAACATCAGTGTCCTCAGCAACCCATTTGCCTCTGTAATGTGGATTTCACACCTCCTGTGTTGTGGCAGACTGCTGTTACTACTTGAGACCGTCATTATGAGACTGAACGAAGAGGGACAAACATAGAAATGAAAACTTAAAACAAAAGTAACTATTTTAACGGAAGGGTAACACGGGGAAGAAGAGAGCTCCCTGCTTCTAGTGAGCAAAGGCACTGCCCGAGCTTCCACAGCCCTTCCTATTTATTGGGTAGCAGGAGGAGGGAGGAGGAGGTAACGATCGGTCAGCTGCTTAATTGATCACAGGTTCATATTGTTACTAACAGGCTTCAGATGTACCTAATCACAAGAAACACTGTGCTTGAGGCGTGACTGCCCTCAGCATTCCTTCTAGGTGGCAGACGCAGTTTGTCAGTTTGCCAACATTCTGCATTTATGAGAAACAGTTTGCTGTTTACTCACGTCGCCTCCAGTGGTATACTGAGTTGATCACGACCCTCACTCTTTTAGCCTGCAACACTGTGTTACTCTAGGTAGCAGCATCAGGCCGCATTCTGTTGCCTGGTGCTGGGAGATGAATGTGCCCCACAAATTCACAGGCTAGAAACTCACTGCCCGGTGCAACAGTATAGACAGGTGGGGCCTGACCATAGGCCCTGCCCTCATGGTTGGATTTGTGCAACAATAAAAGGACTTGGGGCCAGACACAGTGGCTCACACCTATAAACCCAGCCTTTGGGAGACCAAGATGAGAGGATCACCAGCGTCCAGGAGTTCAAGACCAACCTGGGCAACATAGCGAGACCTCATCTCTGCAAAAAATAAAAAATTAGCTGGGCATGGTGGCATGTGCCTGTAGTGCCACCTATTTGGGTAGCGGAGGCAGGAGGATCACATGAGCCCTGGAGGTTGAGGCTGAAGTGAGCCATGATCATGCCAGTGCACTCAGCCTAGGTGACAGAGTGAGACCCTGTCTCAAAAAAAAAAAAAAAAAAAGGTGGGCCGGGTGCAGTGGCTCATGCCTGTAATCCCAGCAGTTTGGGAGGCCAAGGTGGGCAGATCGCCTGAGGTCGGGAGTTCGAGACTAGCCTGACCAACATGGAGAAACCCCATCTCTACTAAAAATACAAAATTAGCCAGGCGTGGTGTCACATGCCTGTAATCCCAGCTACTTGGGAGGCTGAGGCAGGAGAATCACTTGAACCTGGGAGGTGGAGGTTGCAGTGAGCCGTGATGGTGCCATTGCACTCCAGCCTGGGCAACAAGAGTGAAACTCCATCTCAAAAAAAAAAAGTGGGTGGGGGGTGTTGGGTGTGGGATCCCCCTCCACCTTCCACCCTGTGAGGACACAGCCTGCCTTCCCTCTCTCCCTCCAGAGGATGCTTGGACTCCCAGCCTCCACGGCTGTTAGAAAGAAACCTCTGCTTTCTATAAATTACCCTGTCTCAGGTATTTTGTTATAACAAGCAGACTAAGACACCTGATCCTCTTTGTTTATTATTGTTTGAGATAGGGTCTTGCTCTGTCATCCAGACTGCAGTGCAGTGGTGTGATCTCAGCTCGTTGCAACCTTCAACCTCCTGGGCTCAACTGATCCTCCTGCCTCAGCCTCCTCAGTAGCTGGAACTACAGGCACATGCCACCACACCCAGCTAATTTTTACATTTTTGTACAGGGGAATCTCACTATGTTGCCCAGGCTGGTCTGGAACTCCTGAGCAAAACTGATCCTCCCACCTCAGCCTCCCAAAGTGCTGGGATTACAGGTGTGAGCTACCACACCCCCTGAGTGGTCCTGTTTAAAATGCATCCAGTGGCCAGGCGTGGTGGCTCACACCTGTAATCCCAGCACTTTGGGAGGCCAAGGCAGGCAGATTACTTGAGGTCAGGAGTTCGAGACCAGCCTAGGCAACATGGTGAAACGCTGTCTCTAGTAAAAATACAAAAATCAGTCAGGTGTGGTGGCAGGTGTCAGTAATCCCAGCTAGTTGGAGGCTGAGGCAGGAGAATTGCTTGAACCCAGGAGGCGGAGGTTGCAACGAGCCAGGATTGCGCCACTACACTCCAGCCTGGATGACAGAGTGAGACTCCATCTCAAAAAAAAAAGTGTCCAGTGCTGGGAGTTGCCCCATAAGAAGAGAGTGGCTGGTGCTCAGTGGAGGCGCTCAAGCTAAGGGTGCCCCGTCCCCTGACCCTAGCCACCCTGACCTTGGCTTCTCAGCTGTCTCCTCAACTCTGGGAGTCTGCTGGGCTCTGCCACCCAGGCTGGAGTGCAGTGGTGAGTTTGATATGGTTTGGATCTGTGTCCCTGCCCACGTCTCATAATGAAATGTAATCCTCAGTGTTGGAGGAGGGGCCTGGTGGGAGGTGACTGGATCATGGGGGCGGATTTCTCATGAAGAGGTTAGCACGATCCCCTTGGTCCTGTCCTGATAATAGAGACTTATGAGATCTGCTTGTTTGAAAGTGTGTGGCACCTTCCCCTCACTCTCTAGCTCCTGCTTCGCCTCTGCCCTGAGTAAAAGCTCCCTGATGCCTCCCCAAGAAGACGCTCATGGCCATACTTCCTCCACAGCCTGTAGAACCTTGAGCCAATCAAACCTCTTTATAAATTACCCAGTTTCAGCCGGGCACAGTGGCTCACACCTGTAATCCCAGCACTTCGGGAGGCTGAGGCGGGCTGATCACGAGGTCAGGAGATCGAGACCATCCTGGCTAACATGGTGAAACCCCGTTTCTACTAAAAATACAAAAAAAACAAACAAACAAACAAATTAGCCGAGCATGGTGGCAGGCACCTGTAGTCCCAGCTACTCAGGAGACTGAGGCAGGAGAATGGCATGAACCCAGGAGGTGGAGCTTGCAGTGAGCCGAGATTGCGCCACTGCACTCCAGCCTGGGTGACAGAGCGAGACTCTGTCTCAAAAAATAAATAAATAAATAAATAAATAAATAAATAAATAAATAAAAATAAATTACCCAGTCTCAGGTAATTGCCCTTTACAAACCTTATCACAACCTACACTGACCATCTACAACATGTTTGAACTTTCTGACTTGTCTGATACTTCTCTCTTTTCTAGTCATTTTACTTTAGGAAAGAATTTACCACATAATATCCTTTCTTATATAAAATTATTTTATTTTCTTCATATCCTTACCAAAAATACATCTTCATAGCCAAAACTTGTTTTATTACTCTCTCCCCTACTTATTAGTTTCTTTTTATCTTTCTTCATAAATAACTTTTAAACAACTTTCAAATTACGTAAAATTATTTTTTCTCTCAATAACACAATTTACAGAATTATATATTAATTAGAATTCCTATTCTTAGTAACCTTAAATTTTAGTGAAAACCCAGAAAGCAAGAAATCTTGAACTATCAGATGTTATTTTGTACACAAAACAATTCCATAATTTTTAGAAACACATTTTCCCATAGCACAGTCTTTTCTTAATTGGAAATGACCCAGACATCTGTGGGCAGCAAGCCATCCAGATGCCGAGACAAGAGACCAAGGGCACGAGCTATTCCAGTATAATAAAATATATAAAACAACAAGAGTTATACTAGATCTAGATCACAGACATGATTATATATGAATATCATTAATCATTAGTTTGTAGCAATTGCTCTTTATTCCAATATTATAATAATCCTTGCTCTATAATCATAACCTAGGAAAAACCAGGCCATACAGAGATGGGGGCTGAGGGGACATGGTGAGAAGTGACCAGAAGACAAGTGCGAGCCTTCTGTTATGCCCGGACAGGGCCACCAGAGGGCTCCTTGGTCTAGCGGTAATGCCAGCGTCTGGGAAGATGCCCGTTGCCAGGCAGACTGTGGTCTAGCAGTAGCATCAGTGTCAAGGAAAAACACCTGCTACTTAGCAGACCGGGAAAGGGAGTCTCCCTTTCCCTGGGGGAGTTTAGAGAAGACTCTGCTCCTCCACCTCTTGTGGAGGGCCTGACATCAGTCAGGCTCGCCCTCAGTTATCCGGAGGCCTAACTGTCTCCCTGTGATGCTGTGCTTCAGTGGTCACGCTCCTAGTCCGCCTTCATGTTCCATCCTGTACACCTGGCTCTGCCTTTTAGATAACAGTAGCAAATTAGTGAAAGTACTAAAAGTCTCTGATAAGCAGAAATAATGGCGTAAGCTGTCTCTCTCTCTCTCCCCCTCTCTCTCTGCCTCCGCTGCCAGGCAGGAAAGGCCCCCTGTCCAGTGGACATGTGACCCACGTGACCTTACCTATCATTGGAGATGACTCACACTCTTTACCCTGTCCCTTTTGCTTTGTATCCAATAAATAACAGTGCAGCCAGGCATTCGGGGCCCCTACCGGTCTCCGCGTCTTGGTGGTGGTGGTCCCCCAGGCCCAGCTGTCTTTTCTTTTATCTCTTTGTCTTGTGTCTTTATTTCTACAATCTCTCTTCTCCGTACATGGGGAGCAGAACCCACCGACACTGTGGGGCTGGTCCCTACATCCAGCGCTCTGACGTGGGGCTCTCCCTCGCTGTGTGAAGTTGCACCCCGAGTGTGGGATTCAGCAGAGGATTTTGACCAGAGATTCCTGAGGATTGCGGTCAGTAAGCTTGGTGGTAAGCTAGAGCACTCAGAGTATTCTGGGGACACCATGGGACAAGCCAGTACTAAGTACTCAGCTTATTTAAACTTTATAAAAACCCTCCTGTATTATCTCAACCCTGTCCCTGTTCAGCCCTGCTGTAGGGGTCTCAACCTTCTGCCTGTTCCGCCCAGTAATGAGGCCCTCAACCCTATCCCTCCATAGCCTGGTTTTCTCATGCCTGTTTCCTTTCCTCCTAATCGGACTCGGTTAGAGTCACAGGCTCCCTTGAAACCTGGTTCCTTTCCTACTAATCCGACTCCCCTGGAGTCACAGACTCCCTTGAAGCCTGGTCCGCAGTTGCCACAGCAGCCTGAATTTCATGCCCATGAAGGACGTGCTCGGCAGGTAATCTCTTCTACCCTTGCTGCTCACAAGCAACAAGTTACATACATTCCTCAAAATGATACTCCTCTTATGAGGGCTATAGCACAGGCAAGAAAATATGGGGATCCCAACGCCTGGCAATTTCCTGTAATTTTACAACCTCCAATACCTGCCGTCCCTGCGGCACAAAATTAGCCACAGCCCGCTGATCTTAGTCAGCAGGCAGCTGATCTCGCGGCACCTTCACGCTCCATGTTAATATCTTGTTTTTCTGCAGGACAACAAACAGTTGCAGCAGCCGGTTTGGTTACTGCCCCCCACTCTGCAAAAAAAAAATCCAGACTTCTTCTCCTTATCACTATTTAGCAATGCAGCTAGAAGTCAGGTTATTAAGCCCAAAAAAATCATTGTTCCCCTCACCCGATTAGAAGTTCAACAGGCTTTTGCAACCTGTATCACTTGGCAAGTACATTTGGCAGGTTTCCCAGGTATAATTGACAATCACTATCCTAATGTAAAATTATTTCAGTTCCTTAAACTCACTTCTTGGATTTTACCTAACATTACTAGAAACACCCCATTAGCTGAAGCTGTCACTGTTTTTACTGATGCTTCCTGTAATGGCCGAGCAGCATATACAGGGTCAAGAAAACATGTTCTTAACACGAGAGCATTTCAGCACAACGAGCTGAACTGCCTGCTGTTATGACCGTCTTTGAAGATTTCCCTGAACCAGTTAACATTGTCTCTGACTCAGCGTATCTAGTACATGTTGCTCGCAACATTGAAACTGCCTTAATCCAATTTCTGCCCGATGATAACCTATTCTTTCTTTTTCAAAGGTTTCAGTCTGTGCCCAGAGCAAGGTCTTCTCCTTTCTACATCGCTCACATTCGGGCCCACACACCGCTCCCCGGACCCCTCTCGGCAGCAAATGCCAGAGCTGATACATTAGTTACTCCCGTTTTTACAGATGCAGAAAATGTTCACGCTTTAACACCTGTCAATGCTGCGGGGCTCTGGAAAAAGTTCCCCCTTACATGGAAACAAGCTAAAACCATTGTCCGTCGCCGTCCTACTTGCCAAGTGTTAATTTTACAGCCACTTTCCTCAGGAGTTAACCCTAGATGACTTTCACAGAATGCTCTCTGGCAAATGGACGTGACTCATTATCCTGCTTTTGGCAAGCTTTCTTTTATACAGGTAACTATTGACACTTTTTCTCATTTTATCTGGGCCACTTGTCACCCGGGGGAAAGTACAGCTCATGGTAAACGACATATACGTTCCTGTTTCTCGGTTATGGGCTGTCCCGAGAAACTAAAAACTGATAACAGCCCCGGCTACACTAGTGCTGCTTTAAAAAGTTCACTCAGACATGGGCAATTGCTCACACAACCGGCATCCCCTATAACTCTCAAGGACATGCCTTGGTGGAACGAGCCAATAAAACACTCAAAGATCAACTTCGAAAGCAGGACACTAAAACAAAGGGGGATGTCACCACTCCTCACGCTCAGTTAAACCTGCCTCTTTTTACACGAGCTTTCTTAAACCCAGCAAGAAACCAAACTTTACAGCCACAGAACCACATCTCACTGGAAATAAATTTGATCCACAAAAACGAACGCGGGTATGGTGAAAGGACGCAAAAACTAACAAATGGGAATTAGACAGAGTCCTAACTTGGGCTAGGGGTTTCGCTTGTGTTTCCCCAGGAAAAGGACAACAACCCGCGTGGGTTCCCTCCCAGCGACTGAAATTGCGTTATAACTCCAAGGATGAAGCACTCTGAGAAACAAAAGGACTGCCAGACTGCTCCAAGAAACCTACAAAGGGGCCTTTTTTCTTTTTTTAACTAAATTCAATCGTATGAAATGATTATAATACTCCAAAAGCCATACTGTTCCAAACCCTACCTACGGGTGTTGTTGTTGACTGGGCTCCAAAAGGGCATTATTGGCGAAATTGCTCCACCCAAAATACAAAATGCTCGGAGTTTAATTATTTGTTAGATTATATAGAGGATGGGCCGGGCACGGTGGCTCACGCCTGTAATCCCAGCACTTTGGGAGGCCGAGGCGGGTGGATCACAAGGTCAGGAGATCAAGATCATCCTGGCTAACACAGTGAAAACCCGTCTGTACTAAAAAACAAAAAATTAGCTGGGCGTGGTGGCAGGCGCCTGTAGTCCCACCTACTCGGGAGGCTGAGGTAGGAGAATGGCGTAAACCCAGGAGGCGGAGCTTGCAGTGAGCCGAGAGCGCGCCACTGCACTCCAGCCCGGGCAACAAAGCAAGACTCCATCTCAAAAAAAAAAAAGAAAGAAAAGAAAAAAGTTCATATAGAGGATGGATAGCAGTCATACAGGTTGAGACAATGGGTGTCTCCTTACGCATTTAAATGGATGGACGCAGGCATTGTTCCCCCTACACCAAAAATGATTCATCCCATTGTTACCCCAGAACATCCTGAATTATGGAAATTGCTGCAGCTATGACAGGAATAAGGATACGAAACACTACCTATCAACTCCTTCACACTAATACCAAAACACACACATTCAACATCACCTTGATATCTGAACAGATGATACCCATCAGGAGCTGTGTCAAACCCCCTTACATGCTGTTGGTTGGAAATATAATTATCATTCCCAGTACACAAACTGTAGAATGTGATAACTGTCAGCTGTTCACATGCATTGATGCTACTTTCAATCCCACTACAAGTATTCTCTTGGTAAGGGCTAGGGAGGAGGTATGGATACCAGTTTCTCTACATCGTCCTTGGGAGTCTTCCCCCTCTATTCACATAGTCAATGAAGTTCTTAAAGTTATCCTCAAAAGAACAAAGAGATTTATTTTTACTCTTATTGCCGTCATTGCAGGTCTAATTGCAGTTACTGCAGCAGCAACTGCTGGAGTTGCCATCCACAATTCTGTTCAAACTGCTCAATATGTTAAAGCATGGCAGAAAAACTCCTCCAGACTTTGGAATTCTCAGGCTCAAATTGATAAAAAATTACCCAATCAAATTAATGATCTCCGTCAAAGTGTAATGTGGCTCAGAGACAGAGTTATGAATTTGGAACACCTTATGCAATTACAGTGTGATTGGAATACTTCTGACTATTGCATAATGCCTTATGCTTATAATAAAGATCAACATAGCTGGAAAAAGGTCTCAAGACATTTGAAAGCCTGGGATGATAACTTAACCTTGGATATTTCAAAACTTAAAGAGCAAATTTTTGAGGCTTCACAAGCTTATTCATCCACTGTTCCTGGCTCAGACTTTTTTGAAGGAATAACTAAAGAATTATCTGATCTTAATCCCTTTAAATGGATCAGACCCCTTGGAGGATCATTGTTGTCACTGGCATTATTAATATTGGTATGCTTATGTTGTCTCCTTTTAGTCTGCAGATGCCTCCAAGGAGTCCGAAAACAAGTCCGAAGTCAATGACAAGCAATGATGGCGATGGCGATCCTAGTTAATAAAAAGGGGGGAGATGTGGGCAGCAAGCCACCCAGGTGCCGAGGCAAGAGACTGAGGGCACGAGCTGTTCCAGTATAATAAAATATATAAAACAACAAGAGTTATGCTAGATCTAGATCATAGACATGATTATATATGAATATCATTAATCATTAGTTTGTAGCAATTACTCTTTATTCCAATATTATAATAATCCTCGCTCTATAATCATAACCTAGGAAAAACCAGGCCATACAGAGATGGGAGCTGAGGGGACATGGTGAGAAGTGACCAGAAGACAAGAGTGCGAGCCTTCTGTTATGCCCGGACAGGGCCACCAGAGGGCTCCTTGGTCTAGCGGTAACACCAGCGTCTGGGAAGATGCCCGTTGCCAAGCAGACCGTGGTCTAGCGGTAGTGTTAGTGTCAAGGAAAAACACCCGCTACTTAGCAGACCGGGAAAGGGAGTCTCCCTTTCCCCGGGGGAGTTTAGAGAAGACTCTACTCCTCCACCTGCATCTGTAAAAACGGGAGTAACTAATGTATCAGCTCTAGCGTTTGCTGCCGAGAGGGGTCCGGGGAAGGGTGTGTGGGCCCGAATGTGAGTAATGTAGAAAGGAGAAGACCTTGCTCTGGGCACAGACTGAAACCTTTGAAAAAGAAAGAATAGGTTATCATCAGGCAGAAATTGGATTAAGGCAGTTTCAATGTTGCGAGCAACATGTACTACCTATGCTGAATCAGAGACAATGTTAACTGGTTCAGGGAAATCTTCAAGGATGGTCATAACAGCACAAATCTCATCTTGAATTGTACTGCCATAATTCCCACAAGTTGTGGGAGGGACAAGGTGGGAGATAATTTGAATCATGGGGGCATTTTCCCCCACACCGTTCTCAAGGTAGTGAATAAGTCTCATGAGACCCGATGGTTTTATCAGGGGTTTCTGCTTTTGCATCTCCTTCATTCTCTCTTGCCACCACCTTGTAAGAAGTGCCTTTCACCTCCCATCACGATTCTGAGGCCTCCCCAGCCATGTGGAACTGTAAGCCCAATTAAACCTCTTTTTCCTCTTAGTCTCGGTATGTTTTTATCAGCAGTGTGAAAATGTACAAATACACCTAGTGAGGAGAGGGGCAGCCTATCTTGCTACTTTCTGACAACCAGATGGACCTAGTCTTGGCCATTGGGATGCAGACTGTGCCTAAGCACCCTCAGAGGGGGGTGCAACACTAAACAGAGACACAAACACAAACAGATCCAATGTAGACACAGCCCTCCAAACAGATCCCTCCAAACAGAGGGGAGATTGGAGCGAAGTCCTGAGGTCCTGTCCCAGACCCAGACAGCACCATGGGGTGACATGCGTTAGGTCCAGATGGCACAGAGACCCAGGCAGCACCACAGAGTGACCTGCGTTAGGTCCAGATGGCACAGAGACCCAGGCGGCACCACAGAGTTACCTGCGCTAGGTCCAGATGGCACAGAGACCCAGACGGCACCACAGACTACCAATACTAGCTCTAGACAGCTAGAGCCCCAGATGGCAGACGCAGAGGATTTCCAGGTGCACTTCAGTTCACATCCCACATGCTGCTTCCCTCCCACCAGCAGAGCATGAGAGATGCTGATGTCATGAAGGAGAGGGAAGGGAAAATCCCCAAGACAAAGGCAGTCTGGGCAGCTCCTAGGAATTCCCTAAGGTTGTAGCCCGGGGGTCAGCTGGCCATGAGCAGCTGGCATTTTCAAGCAGCTGCTGTCCTGCCTGACAGCAAGAGTGGGTAAATCCTGGGACTGCTGTGGCCAATCTCTGCCTTCATTGGAAACCAGGCACACAGGCTGAGCCACTCACAACACAGTGCCTCACACAAGGCACCAGATCTGCAACCAGCTCAAGTGTGGCTGCTCAAAGACCAAAAACATGAGAAGCGAGGTGTGGTGGAAGGAAAGCCGTTTATTAAACAAATGCCAGCTGATGGGACATGGCTGGGCTCATGCCTCCAAGAGACCCTCTGTCTTCTGGGCTGAGTGAGAGGTTTTGGAAGGAAAACTTGGTGTGGGAAACATGTGGGGGTGGTGCAGGAGGATGCAGAAGGGTGCAACGGGGTGCAGGGCTGCATGTCTTGTTCCAAAGGTGATCTCGAGTAGCACCCTGTCTGAAGGTCCAGCTTGCGTCATCCTGACTTTGGCCCAGTAGTGGTGGGCTCACTCTTCCTAACTGCCCCAGAGCAGTAGGATCCATATGTGGGTCTCTGAGCCTGGTTTCCTTCAAAACTAGCCCCTGGAAGTTCTTTTTTTGAGATGGAGCCTCCCTCTGTTGCCCAGGCTGGAGTGCAATGGCGCAATCTCAGCTCAGTGCAACTTCTGCCTCCTGGGTTGAAGCTCCTGCCTTAGCCTCCAAGTAGCTGGGATTACGGGCACCCACCCGTAATACAAAAAAATAATACAAAAAAAAATACAAAAAAATAATTTTTGTATTTTTAGTTAAGACGGGGTTTCACCATGTTGGCCAGGCTGGTCTCGAACTCCTGACCTCAGGTGATCTGCCTGCCTCAGCCTCTCAAAGCATTGGGATTACAGGAGTGAGCCACCGCGCCCGGCCTGTAAATGGTTTTTGGTTTTTGTTTGTTTATTTATTTATTTATTATCAGAGTTGATTCTCTCCTGGATCAGGAAAAAGGCCTAGCAAAGCAAGGAGACTATCTTCAGAATGTGGATCTCCCCCACAATAGGCAGCCTTGCAGGATTGTTTTAAGATACGGCAAGGAAATATAATTTGGGGTAAAATACTTCAATTTCCTTCAGGGCCTTTATCAGTCACGTAATGCTCTACTAGAAACAGGCTAGAATTTGGTACCATTGCTATAAAGAGTCAGCTTTGTCAGTCTTTTTTTGTTGTTGTTATTTTGAGATGGAGTCTCGCTCTGTCACCCAGGCTGGAATGCAGTGGTGCAATCTTGGCTCACTGCAACCTCTGCCTCCTAGGTTTAAGCAATTCTCCTGCCTCAGCCTCCCGAGTAGCTTGGATTACAGGCACCCGCCACCATGCCCAGCTAATTTTTGTATTTTTAGTAGGGATGGGTTTTCACCATGTTGGTCAGGCTGGTCTCGAACTCCTGACCTCAAGTGATCCACCCACCATGGCCTCTCAAAGTGCTGGGATTACGGCATGAGCCACCACACCTGGCCTGGCTTTGTCAGTCTTAAAGTCTGTGTTGATGTTAATGATGGTCAGGTGGGCCTGAATTCCCAAAGGGAGGAGAGTATAACGAGGCATGTCCAACCCCTACCC
The DNA here is from genome assembly GCF_029281585.2 of Gorilla gorilla gorilla. NCBI lineage: Eukaryota > Metazoa > Chordata > Mammalia > Primates > Hominidae > Gorilla > Gorilla gorilla. The sequence continues at coordinate 236,843,864 of NC_073224.2, forward strand.
CCCCACATCGGACCCTTCCCATCATGGCCTGAACTAGTTTTTCAGATTAACTAGGGAATGCCCTTGGCCCAGAGGAGGGGTCCACTCAGATGGTTGGGGGGCTTAGAATTTTATTTTATTTTTATTTATTTATGTTTTTACTTATTTGAGACGGAGTCTCGCTCTGTCGCCCAGGCTGGAGTGCAGTGGCACGATCTCCGCTCACTGCAAGCTCCGCCCTCTGGGTTCATGCCATTCTCCTGCCTCAGCCTCCCTAGTAGCTGGGACTACAGGCGCCCGCCACCAAGCCCGGCTAATTTTTTTTGTATTTTTAGTAGAGACGGGGTTTCACCGTGTTCACCAGGATGGTCTCGATCTCCTGACCTCGTGATCCGCCCGCCTCGGCCTTCCAAAGTGCTGGGACTACAGGCATGAGCCACCGTGCCCAGCCTCTAGAATTTTATTTTTTGGCCAGGTTTGGTGACTCACACCTGTAATCCTAGCAATTTGGGAGGTTGAGGCAGGTGGATTGCTTGAGTTCACGGGTTTGAGACCAGCCTAGGCAACATGGCAAAACCCCAGCTCTACAAAAAATACAAAAATTAGCCAGGCGTGGTGGCACATGGCTGTGGTACCAGCTACTCAGGGGCTGAGGTGGGAGGATCACTGGAGCCAGGGAAGTTGAGGCTGCAATGAGCCGAGCTGGCACCACTGCACTCCAGCCTGGGTAACAGAGCAAGACTCTGTCTCAATAAATAAATAAATAAGAATTTGGGGGCTGGGTGCGGTGGCTTGTGCCTGTGAGCCCAGCACTTTGGGGGGCTGAGGCGAGCAGATCACCTGAGGTCAGGTGTTCAAGACCAGCCTGGCCAACATGGCGAAAACCGGTTAATATAAAAATTAACCGGCCACGGTGGCATGCACCTGTAGTTCCAGCGGGAGGCTGAGGCAGGAGAATCGCTTGAACGCAGGAGGCGGAGGTTGCAGTGAACCAAGATAGCATCAGTGCACTCCAGCCTGGGTGACAGAGCGAGACTCCGTCTCAAGAAAAAAAAAAGAATTTTGGTTTTGGTTTACACCACTCAAAAGTGCAGAAATTCCAAAACAAGCCGGCCGGGGCACAGTAGAGCACAGACTCTGGCTCCTCCATCCGCCCGCACCCCCACCCTGTGAAAGGAAAATAAATCTCAAAACCCCACAATCACTAAGTCAAAGGAAAAAGTCAAGCTGGGAACTGCTTCGGGCAAATCGGCCTCCCGTCTTATTCCTAAATAAGATAGTTACAAATACATATTTTTAAAGCTACACACCTCCCTCACAATTTGCCCACAAAGAAATTCTCTGTGGGCCTCAAGATCTTTACCCTAAAACAGTTCTGTTGAATTTCACCCTGGCAATGCAAATTGATAGCTTCCCTTCACAGGTGCGAGACAAAGGACTGAACTCAAAGCCATCCCTCTGCTCACCTAGACAAATGCATATCTGATCGCTTCCTTTGCTCTACCGTTTACGTAGAAATGCAGATTCAGTAAGCCAGACTAAAGCATAAGCGACTATCGTCTCACATGCATAATAAATTGTGTAGTCAGCGAAAGGCTGAACAAAGACTCAAAAGAATGCACCCTCCGGTCTCTTCTCTACCTGTGACCTGAAAGCCCTCTCCTGGAATTGTCCAGCCTTTCTGGGCTGAACCAAGGTACACTTGCACGTGTTGATTGATGTCTCACGTCTCCCTAAAATGTACAAAACCAAGCTGCATCCCAACTTCCCTGGGCACCATCGTCACGATCTCCTAGGGTTGTGACACTGGCGTGTCCTTAACCTTGGCAAAATAAACTTTTTACATTTCATTGAGTCCTTCTCAGATACTTTTGGGTTCATAGCCCCCACCCTCACCCCTACCCGCGGAGAGAGCGAGCCGCTCTCCAGCCTCTCCCCGGCTCTACGCAGGAGAGGCCACTCTCCTCTATGGCACACGCGGCGACACTCTAGCAGCCAGGTGGCTTCTCTATGGGCTTTTCCGGCACAGGTCGGAAGTGGCGCGGGCTGCCCCGGAAGCACGCTGGTGGGTGGGTGCCTGCCAGCAGCTGAGGCGCCATGGCGGCGGCAGCGGTGTCAGAGTCTTGGCCGGAGCTGGAGCTGGCTGAGCGGGAGCGGCGGCGGGAGCTGCTGCTGACCGGGCCCGGGCTGGAGGAGCGAGTGCGGGCGGCGGGTGGGCAGCTGCCGCCGCGGCTTTTCACCCTGCCGCTGCTGCACTACTTGGAAGTGAGCGGCTGCGGGAGCCTGCGTGCGCCGGGGCCTGGCCTGGCGCAGGGCCTGCCGCAGCTGCACAGCCTCGTGCTGCGGCGCAACGCGCTGGGGCCCGGCCTGAGCCCCGAGCTCGGGCCGCTGCCTGCCCTTCGGGTGCTCGACCTGTCGGGCAACGCGCTGGAGGCGCTGCCGCCGGGCCAAGGCCTGGGCCCCGCCGAGCCGCCGGGCCTTCCGCAGCTGCAGAGCCTCAACCTCAGCGGCAACCGGCTGCGCGAGCTGCCGGCCGACCTGGCGCGCTGCGCCCCGCGCCTGCAGAGCCTCAACCTCACCGGCAATTGCCTAGACTCCTTTCCCGCCGAGCTCTTTCGCCCCGGCGCGCTGCCCCTGCTCAGTGAACTGGCGGCTGCTGACAACTGCCTCCGAGAACTCAGCCCCGACATCGCCCACCTGGCCTCGCTCAAGGTCAGCGGGGGCTGCCCGGGCGGGGCGGGATGGGGCCTTGGAGTAGCCCTGGAGAAGGAACCCCTCTCGGGGCCGAGCAGTTCCTAGTGACGCCCCCTGGGGCACTGGGCCCAGGGAATTCCTACAAGGCTGAAAGGAGCCAGCTGCGGGGGCATCACCCCTGGGAAGCAGATGCCGCCTTCCAACTCCCCCTTCTCCTGGCCACACCAACATACTAGGTGGCCTCTGAACTCCCCCGCATTCTGTTAACTGGACTTTTACACGTGGTACGCTATTTTGTAATTGTTAGCAAACTTGGCTTCTCCTGTAGATCGAGCGTAGAGACCTGTCTTTTTTTGTATCTAATACTTGTGAAGTGACTTGAGAGTGAGTCTGGTGGTGAAGGGGGCACCTTGGATTTTGCATAATGTCACATGCTGTGATCTTATTTCACTTCATCCTAATAGCAGCTTTCCAAGGTAGGGGTGGTTATTCCTGTTTTACAGAAAGCCAAAGGGCCTGCCCAAAGTAAGCAGCAGGTAACTTGGGTTTTTCTCCAGACTATATTGTCCAGCGTCTGTTTACTAATTAATCTTGGATCCCCAGGCCCCGCGATAATGCTTGGCCTATAACAGGTGCCCATTGAATCTGTTGCCTAAAAGATAGTAGGGAAGCCACATGGCAGAACCACGACCTAAACCCAGCCAGATGTTCTCTCCATCTTCTCTTTTGGTTTCATCCTTAAGGCAGTCCTGCATTTCTTCCCCCATTTTTCGTCTTTGAATTTATGCAGACATTTCTTTTTTTTTTTTTTTTTTTTTTTTTTGAGATGGAGTCTGGCCCTGTCACTCAGGCTGGAGTGCAGTGGCGCGATCTTGGCTCACTTCAACCTCCGCCTCCCAGGTTCAAGCGGTTCTGCCTCAGCCTCCTGAGTAGCTGGGCTTACAGGCGCACACCACCACGCCCAGCTAATTTTTGTGTTTTTAGTAGAGACGGGTTTCACTGTGTTGGTCAGGCTGGTCTCGAACTCCTGACCTCACGTGATCCGCCTGTCTCGGCCTTCCAAAGTGCTAGGATTACAGGTGTGAGCCACCGCGCCTGGCCTATGTGGACATTTCTTAATAAAACACGTATACACTTCAGCAGCTTATCTATTTATTTGCTGTAGCAATTCCTCAAGAAATTGCAACTCATTTTACAAGTAACATATCTATATAAGGATATATAGACAAACCCTGGCCGGGCGCGGTGGCTCACACCTGTAATCCCAGCACTTTGGGAAGCTGAGGCGGGCAGATCACTTGAGGTCACAACACCAGCCTGGCCAACATGGTGAAACCCCATCTCTACAAAAATACAAAAATTAGCTGGGCCTGGTGGCGCGTGCCTGTAGTCCCAGCTACTCCGGAGGCTGAGGTGGGAGGATCACTTGAGCCCAGGAAGTGGAGGTTGCAGTGACCTGTGATACCAGCCTGAACAGAGCGAGACCCTGTGACAAAAAAAACAAACGCACTGTAGAGTGACACATGGTTACTGATGTAACTGCCCAATGGGTTCATTTTGTCCACTACCCGGATAGAGCTGATTTATCAGGGCAGGAGGATTGCAATAGAGAAAGTTTTACACATGTAGAGCCAGCTAAAGGGGAGACTGGAGTTTTACTATTATTATTATTGTTGTTTGAGATGGAGTCTCGCTCTGTCTCCCAGGCTGGAGTGCAGTGGTGCAATCTTGGCTCACTGCAAGCTCCGCCTCCTGGGTTCACGCCATTCTCCTGCCTCAGCCTCCCGAGTAGCTGGGACTACAAGTGCCCGCCACCACACCCAGCTAATTTTTCGTATTTTTAGTAGAGATGGAGTTTCACTGTGATAGCCAGGATGGTCTCGATCTCCTGACCTCATGATCTGCCTGTCTTGGCCTCCAAGGTGCTGAGATTACAGGCATGAGCCACCGCGCCCGGCCGAGTTTTATTACTAAATCAGCTTCCCCAAAAATTTGGAGGCGGGGTTTTTCAAGGATAGTTTGGGGAAAGGGGAGGGTGGCTAGGCAACGGGTGCTTGCTGCTGATTGGTTGAGGTGCAATCATAGGGGTGTGGGAACCGGTCCTGCTTACTGAGTCACTTCTGGCTGGGGCTGCAGGGAGCTCTTTTTGGTTTCAGGTAGAGCCATTGATCAGACATGCGAAAACCCTGAAAAGACACAGCTCAGAAGGCCGGTCTTAGGTTCCACGGTGCTGCTAGTGCTGTTATCTGCAGGAGTCAGTGGGGAAGTCACATATCTTGTGACCTCCAGAAGAATAGCTGGCAGTTGTTTATGTCTACCCCTTAGCAGAATTCAGGTTCCTCCATCCTCCTATCCTCATGGACCCTCATTAGCTTTACAAAGGCATTTGAGTTTTACGGAAGGAGTATTATCATTTAAATTACAAATGTCTCCCAAAGTTAGCTTGGCCCAAACCCAGGAATAATTAAAGGTAGTTTGAAGGGCCAGGCGCGGTGGCTCCTGCCTGTAATCCCAGCAGTTTGGGAGGCTGAGGCAGGCGGATCACCTGAGGTCGGGAGTTCGAAACCAGCCTGACCAACATGAAGAAACCCATCTCTAGCTGGGCATGGTGACACATGCCTGTAATCCCAGCTACTCAGGAAGCCGAGGCAGGAGAATCGCTTCAACCCGGGAGGCGGAGGTTGCAGTGAGCCAAGATGATACCATTGCACTCCAGCCTGGGCAACAAGAGCGAAACTCCATTTAAAAAAAAAAAAAAAAGGTAGTTTGAAGGCCAAAGATGGGGATTGGTTAGATCAGATCTCTTTCACCACCATAATTTTCTCACTGTTACAGTTTTTGCAAAGGTGGTTTCATTGGCATTTCCTGGAAGAGGCGAGTTCACTGGCATTTTCCTTGGTCCTTGGGGCTGTAGGCATCCCTCTAGGACTAAGGTGTGATGTTGGGTACAGCACGGTCTACTCCCACCTTCCCACCTGACAGATACTTTTGGTTTTCCAGAGTGTTGATGTACTAGGCATGTATCTTAACATTGTGCCTTACATCATGTAAGTGTCCAGTCAGTTGCAATATTTCTCTTCAAATTCATAGATGTCTTTCAGTATTCAAGTTCTTAAAGTGTTGTGGGCCAGGCCCATGCTTGTTATCCCAGCACTTTAGGAGGCCAAGGCGGGCGAATCACGAGGTCAAGAGATCGAGACCATCCTGGCCAACATGGTGAAACCCCGTTTCTACTAAAAATACAAAAATTAGCTGGGTGTAGTGGTGCATGCCTGTAGTCCCAGCTACTCGGGAGGCCGAGGCAGGAGAATCGCTTGAACCCAGGAGGCAGAGGTTGCAGTGAACCGAGATTGCGCCACTGCACTCCAGCCTGGGTGAGAAAGTGAGACTGCGTCTCAAAAAAAAAAAAAAAAAAAATGTGCGTCCAGCTCTCTGTAGCACCTGCCTGGTAAATGGTGCCCAAAACAATGTCATTCAAGTCAAAGAGTGTGTCTTGTTTTCTAAATCCCAGGAGAGGTGGCCAAGTTCCCTTTCCCCTGGGCCATTCTGTTCGTAAATTTTAGGCGTCCAGTGGCTCTCTATCAGGAGACCTGTTTCTTGGAGGGTCATGCAAGAGCTATTGGAATCCCTTGTTGGACTCAGATGTCCTTTTGGGTACCTTTCTGAGGAATGGCTACCAGAACTATGCCCAGCAATGTAGCTACGCACATTGGAGTTTTGCACACAAAGGCGAATGCATTTGATGTCCTTCCTGGTGCTGTGGGGAGATGGGGAGTGTAGAAAACCAGAAAACTGAGCTCAGAAACAGAAGGCAGGCTGGGCGCAGTGGTTCATGCCTGGCATCCCAGCCCTTCAGGAGGCTGAGGCAGGCGGATCACTTGAGCCCAGGAGTTTGAGACCAGCCTGGGCAACATGGTGAAAACCTGTCTCTATAAAAAATACAAAAATTAGCTGGGTGTGGTGGTGTGCACCTGTAGTCCCAGCTACTCAGGAGGCTGAGGTGGGGTGAACGCTTAAACCTGGGAGGTTGAGGCTGCAGTGAGCCATGATCACACCACTGCACTCCAGCCTGGGCAACAGAGCTAGACCCTGTCTTAAAGAAAGGAGAGAGAGGCCGGGTGCGGTGGCTCATGCCTGTTATCCCAGCACTTTGGGAGGCTGAGGCGGGCGGATCACCTGAGGTTGGGAGTTGAAGACCAGCCTGACCAACATGGAGAAACCCCGTCTCTACTAAAAATACAAAATTAGCCGGGCGTGGTGGCGCATGCCTGTAATCCCAGCTACTCGGGAAGCTGAGGCAGGAGAATTGCTTGAACCTGGGAGGCGGAGGTTTCGGTGAGCCAAGATGGTGCTGTTGCACTCCAGTCTGGGCAACAAGAGTGAAACTTCGTCTCAAGAAAAAAGGAGAGAAAGAAGGGGGAGGAAAGGAAAAAAAGCAGAAGGCACGGGCTCCAGCCCTGTCTCTCTGTGGCTGCGTGCCGTTGGGTCTTGAAGGTCTTTGCTCCTGTGTAGGAAGACTGGGAGGGTAACGCAGTACACAAAGAGGGAAAGAGATGGGGGAGGTGGTGCTGGCCATTGTGGCTGCTTGACTCCGAAACCACGAGGCTTAAAGCAGCAGCGGCTCTGCGCTCTGGGCTGGCTCCGCTGGACAGTGGACAGTGAACAGTGGACAGTGCTGCAGCTCTTGCTGCTGGTCGTTCACGTGGCTGTGCTCAGCTGGCGTGGGCTCAGGGCTGGGCTGCCGGGGTGGGTGGGCTTCTCCGTGTGTCGTCTCGGGGCCTCTCCCTCCCCTTCTTTCACAGGGCTCAGGGCTCCTCAGTACAGAAGCAGCAGCTGCCAGCCCTTCTTCAGGCATCAACCTGGAACATGCCTCCTGCCACTTCCTGCGTTGCTTGGGTTAACTAAGTGCGAGCCCAGTTCCGGTTCTTTGGGAGGACTGGCTCTTTAGGGGCCGCCAAAATAACAGCACAGAGGCTTCTGCCTGTCCTTTCCCTCCCCAGAGGGGCGAGACTGCAAATGGAAGCAGCTCAGCCTGGCTCCTAGTGCCCATCCCCACAGCCATTCCCCAGGGAGCACCCCCAAGCCTGGGCTGGGACGTGCAGTGCAAAGGCCCTGACCCTCTTTCCTCCCAGCCACTGGGGACGAGGCCTCTGCTGTCCTATGGTCTCACCAGTAGCTCTGCCTGCATGGGAGCCTGGCTCCCCCAGTGTCCTGGCCTCAGAGCCACGTGGCTTGCTGAGACCTGAGAGCACCCGGCCGGCCCTCCCTGGCTGCTTCCCGCTGCTGTGGCCCGTGGGGCTCAGCTGGCAGCGCTGTGGTGAGCCGAGGATGGGGGCAGGTCACACCTCTCCTGACTGCATTGTAAGTGGCCATCACGCAGGCCTGTGGTGTTGTCCGTGTGGGAATGAGGGATGGATGGGACAGATGTTACGTGAACAGCTGATGTGGGCAGGACAGTGCCTTAGTAAAGACATCCTTTCAGGCCCTGGGCCACTCCCCTCCCAAGGCCAAGCTGCACAGGGGAGTTCAGCCTCAATGTGAACCCTCCTGAAGCCAAAGGCTCTCCCCCAGCTTCTGAGTTTCTTAGTTGCTGCCGGAGGGAGTGGGGCTCACTCAGGGGCTGGCGCTCCTTATTGGGTTGGTTTATGTCAGCCTGTCACCACCATGAAGTTAGGATCCTTCCCCGGCAGCAGGTCCCCTGCAAAAGCCATGGGCCCGGAAGGCAGCCGGTATGCCAGGCCAGAGTCAGGACCCACGTTGCTGCCGTCAGCTTAGCCACTGCGAGGATTGTGTTTCCTGCAGTAGAGTGTCAGCTCCGGGTGACAGGTGACGGCATTCCATCCCATCAGGTGTCAGGAGGACCCCTAGCCACCCCCTGTGTAACTCATCCTCCCCGAAGCCAGTGTGCACCTCACATCCTTGTGGGCGCGCCTGCTTGCTCCCTCGCACAAGTGAAAACTGACGCCACCCTCATCCACCCTTCATGTGTGAAATCTCTGGCTTCATTTCCTGCTGAGGCTGCCACTGGGTGCCCAGTGCTGGCCTGAGGGGCCAGCGTGTGACCTCGTCAGCAGGGCCTTGCATTTCTGACAAGGACTCCCCAACATCTGCGGCTTTACTCCCCACCCAGATGGTGACTCTCTTGCCCTCCCTCTTGCTCTCCTTCCCCCACTTCCCTTCCTGTCCCCTGACTCCCCACAGAGCCTCCAGGCAGGTCCTGAGCTGCTCAGATGCCCTTTCTCTGACAGTCTTTGCCTGGAAGAAAGACCCTTCTCCGAGTGCCCGCCATCGTCCTTTCGGGGACTCACTGCAGGCTGCAGGCTGAACTGGCTGTGGCTGCTCTGGGCGCCCCGGTGGGGCCCCGCCCGCCTCCTTCGCCTCTGCTGCTGCTCCTGGGTCTGAAGGAACTTGCTCTTTGTCAGCGGAGGGAGACGCCCCACTGCGTGTTTGCAGGCAGAAAGGAGGTTCCACTTGAGGGGAACTCTCAAGCTTTTTGACCAAAGCCCCTTAGGGCAGCGCAGAAACCCACAGAGCAGAACCTCAGACGCCCGCGCCCCCCACCTTCCAACCTCAGAGCTTCCCTTGGCCTCTGCCAGGCAGGCTGTGCCCTGGGCTGGTTCTAGCACTGGAGCCAGGGCTCTGACAGGGAAGTGAGGAGCTCTAGAAGGCTGAGCTCACGGCCGCACTGTTCCTGGTGCTGCAGGCTGGCGACAGCATTGGTGATACGGCTCCTGGTACTTTGTGAGGCCACCTGGATTCCAGGAGTAGATTGGCTCTCGTCCCATGTGGGGCCGGAAGGGAGGTCTGGGCTGGAGCCACCAGTCCAACCAGTCTATCCCAGCCCAGCCCACCCTGTGCTGAGAAGCACAAAACTGTGGCAGTTCTGTTAGATCCGATGGACGCGTGGCTCAGGTAGTGCCCAGCAGCTGGGCTTGGTCTCAGCCCCTGCCTTGTGTTCTTCCCCAGCAGGCGTCACTGCTGCTTAGACTGCCCCATTCTCTCCCGGAGGGCACGCGAGCCCTTTTATTTCTTTTACACATGCTGTTCCTGCTTGACTGTTAAGTTGTCGCTTCCTCCCTGGGTCTCTGTTCTCCCTGTGGGAACTCATGCAGTGCACCCTCCCATGTCTGAGCCGTGCCACCCTTCCCGCTTCTGAGCACCATCCCATTTCTGAGCCATGCTGCCCTTACCCATCTCTGAGCAGCTTGATTGCTTGAGCTGGAGGATTCCAGCAGGTTCCTTTTTTCATTTCCTTCACAACTTGGGGCTTGAGAAATTCCATCACCCCTGCCATCCATTCCAGGCGAAGCAGGAGGTGTCCTCTGGGTAATCAGCCCGTCCCCAACTCTGTTCAGAGTCTATCAAGTCCAGCCCTACCTGTCTCCACACCCAGTGTGACTAGGACTCACCAGCCACACTGACCAAGGGTGAGTGCTGGCTTCCAGGGGGCCCACATGCTGTTGCCTCCCCTCTGGGGGCAGAGCCGGCACCGAGGCTGCCAGAGATCCCCGAGGGTCAGGCTTTGCATCCTGAGCAGGGTCTTCCTCCAGCCCTAGAGGAAGCTGGGACAGAAGGGTTTGCTCGCAGTGCCTGCCCCACCACCCGGGCAAGGCTGTGGGGCCTGGGTACCAAGCCAGGAAAGAGCGGAGTGGAGGCGGATGGGCCCCTTTTGCCTGAACCTGCAGCGGCCGCCTCACGTCATGGAAGTGGCTGCCCTCACACGCACGTTCCCTGCGCTGCCCAGACCCTGGGAAAGACATCCTAAGAGTGCATCAGGTGCCACTGTGCCCCTTCCATCCTTTCAGTGAGGTCATCTGCACGTTTTGCCAAAGTCTGATCAGTCACGGTCATAGAAAGTGCTTTCCCGTGGGCCACGGGGCTTCCTGGGCATCTTTGTGGCACACAGTGGTGGCCCCGATGCACCTGTCCTGGGTCAGATGAAGGCTGAGAACCCATCGCCGTTGAAGTCGGCTTTCCCCTTTCCTTCCTCCGTGAACCCTGAGAGCACTCTGTGTGTCACTGCGGGCAACTTTGCACTTCATTATGAAGAAGAATGCTCTTAGAGATTTTGCTGTATTTTTTTTTTTTAGCTCATTTAATTAAAAAAAATAACACCACTTTGGGGAATCTGCTTCTCACCTGAGCAGTCCTGGCTAGGTCCCGACATGAGGTCACGTTTCACACCCAGACATCCCTTGTCTCTTGTCACCTTTCTGTTCTCTAATGTGATGATTGAGCTGCAGGGCTGCTGTAGTTGTTAAAGAGGGTGACATGTTTGAGTCAGAAGCTTTTGCAGAGATCACTGTTAACCATGGTTGACACCTTCTCCTCGGAGAGGCTCCTCAGATAGTGCCTTTGATGTGGGGTGCAGAGCTGGGGAAGTGACTCAAAGGTGAATGACTTGTGGCTCCCCAGGGACGCGTCCCCACAGACAGGCCAGTGGTGGCTCTTGTGAGTGATGAGTGGTCTCCCTGCCTCTCGAGCATGACCTTGGACTCTCTTCCCAGAGTCCGGGGGTCTGACGCATCCATGTTTCTCTCTGCAGACGTTGGACCTCTCAAACAACCAGCTGAGCGAGATCCCTGCAGAGCTTGCGGACTGCCCCAAGCTCAAGGAGATCAATTTCCGCGGGAACAAGCTGAGGGACAAGCGCCTGGAGAAGATGGTCAGCGGCTGCCAGACCAGATCCATCCTGGAGTACCTGCGCGTCGGAGGCCGCGGTGGCGGGAAGGGCAAGGGCCGTGCCGAGGGCTCAGAGAAGGAAGAGAGCCGGAGGAAGAGGAGGGAGAGGAAGCAGAGGCGGGAAGGTGGTGATGGAGAGGAGCAGGACGTGGGAGATGCCGGCCGGCTGCTGCTCAGGGTCCTGCACGTCTCCGAAAACCCCGCACCTCTGACGGTCAGAGTGAGCCCCGAGGTCCGGGATGTGCGGCCCTACATTGTGGGGGCCGTGGTGCGAGGCATGGACCTGCAGCCAGGGAATGCACTCAAGCGCTTCCTCACCTCGCAGGTGGGTGCCCGTGGGGGTCCTCAGATGACTGGGACGGAGGTGTGAGACGCCGCAAGCTGGGACACATCCTGAGGCGAGCGTGTCCGAAGGAGCAGCAGTGGAGTATGGGGCCCAGCCAGGTGTCTGTGTGCTTCAGTTTCCTCAGCTCCAAAAAGGGAATAGAGCAGGTTCTGGCTCAGGTGTTGCTGAGGAGGGGGTAAGGCCTCAGTCCCCTCCGGGAGGCAGGTGTCCCCAGCGTGGAGATGGCCTCTTCACAGATGCCTGCACCCTGGCCTGGTTGGTCCTGGTCACTGGTCCTGTCCCTTGCTCCTCCACATATGGCATTAACGGTTTATCCTGATTTTTTTTTTTAAGGAGTCTCGCTTTGTCTCCCAGGCTGGAGTACGGTGGCGCAGTCTAATCTCACTGTAGCGTCCGCCTCCTGGGTTCAAGTGATTCTCCTGCCTCAGCCTGCTGAGTAGCTGGCATTACAGGTGCCCACCATCATGTCTGGCTAATGTTTTTGTATTTTTAAAAGAGACGAGGTTTCACCATGTTGGCCAGGTTGGTCTTGAACTCCTGACCTCAAGCAGTCCACCCGCCTTGGCCTCCCAAAGTGTGGGGATTACGGGTGTCAGCCACCACACCTGGCCTATCCTAATTTCTGGATAGCTTTATTGCAGTTGAAAATCAGGGTTCCAGCTGGTGCGGTGGCTCACGCCTGTAATCCCAGCACTTCAGGAGGCCGAGGTGGGTGCATCACCTGAGGTCAGGAGTTTGAGACCAGCCTGGACAACATGGCGAAACCCCATCTCTACCGAAAACACAAAAATTAGCCAGGCGTGGTGGCGAGCACCTTTAATCCCAGCTACTGGGGAGGCCGAGGCAGGAGAATCACTTGAACCTGGGAGGTGGAGGTTGCAGTGAGCCAAGATTGCACCACCGCATTCCAGCCTGGGTGACACAGCAAGACTCCATCTCAAAAAAAAAAAAAAAAAAAGGAAAATCAGGGTTCCTTGATTTTTTGATATTTTGATGGGTTTTCTGACTTCTGCAGTAAATCACACATTTTGTTTTATGTAAGACAGTATTAAAGTCATCAACTCTTGCCAGCACATTCTTCTGTGAATTGTTTAGGTTTTGGCAAGACTAACTTCCCAGTTGCTTTTCTGTGACACCTGACCAACTTTTAAAATATAAAGCACCTCTGTGCCCAGGGGAAAGTCTCGTGCGCCCCGCAGTGGCAGCGACAGAGCATGGCGGGCCGAGAGTGACTGTCGTGAGAGTCCTGCCTGCAGCTTGGGGAGGAAGGGAACAGGCACCACAGCCAGGGCTTTACAACTTAAAGCTCAGCCTTTATTTACATTTTAGTTCAAGATGGGTTCTTTGAAATCTCAAATATTATGTCAGAATTAGAGAAGGAAGAAAGTCTGCTGATTGATAGATTAAGATAGTTTTCCTGATGGTGATTCCACAAAGTGAGTGCCTGACTGGCCGGGCGGAGAGGAGTTGGAGGGGAGCCCTGTCTCGGAAAGGGGCGTGGCGGGGTTGTGAAGACCTTGGACCGGGAGGGTTTCCTGGCGCACAGCCCAGCCAAGGGTGAAGTGTGGACACCTCGCTGGGCTTCAGGGCACAAGAGACCTTGCTCATCACTGCTTCTGTGTTACAGACCAAGCTCCACGAAGATCTCTGTGAGAAGAGGACGGCCGCCACCCTTGCCACCCACGAGCTCCGTGCCGTCAAAGGGCCCCTGCTGTACTGCGCCCGGCCCCCGCAGGACCTCAAGGTGCTGCAGCCTCCTTTGCAGGGTCTGCTCAAGAGTCTCCTTGGTGTCGAAAGACGCCACGCTGCTACTGGAGCCCGAACTTTTTTTTTTTTTTTTTTGGAGATGGAGTTCCGTTGTCGCCCAGGCTGGAGTGCAATGGCACAATCTCGGCTCACTGCAGCCTCCGCCTCCTGGGTTGAAGCGATTCTCCTGCTTCAGCCTCCCGAATAGCTGAGTTTACAGGCATGCGCCACCACGCCCAGCTAATTTTGTATTTTTAGTAGAGACGAGGTTTCTCCATGTTGGTCAGGCTGGTCTCGAACTCCAGGCCTCAGGTGATCCGCCCACCTTGGCCTCCCAAAGTGCTGGGATTACAGGCGTAAGCCACTGCACCCGGCCTGAACATTTTCTTTAGAGTAGGATCTGATGCTGTTCTTACAAAGACATGAAATAATGAAACAGACCGCGTTTGCGGTTACTCGAAGCGGTGCACAGCTGTGAGAGGACTCGGCAGAGGAGCAGTCGTGGGAAAATGGTTTCCTTCACTCGCTCACTACCTTTTCATCAGAAATTTTGGTCTCTGTCCCGATAGTAAAACCGTTTGCGTGGGGTTGGCAGTAGGGTGAGTTGCTGTGTCGTGGTGCTGTCCTGGGCTGTTGAATCTGTGGAGTGCACGAGGTCCCGGCTGCTCAGCCTTTCTCTCCTCTTTTGGCCTTCTGAGGATGGCAGACCTCTGGAAGCAGTTGTGCATGAGCTGGCTTTAAGGTTAAGCCCTGCCTCAGTAGGATCGGTGTGTTTGGGCATCAGGTCTCCCCGGGACGCTGCAGTGGCAGCCCACATGCAGCTTCTTGCTGCATGGTCCCGTGGGATGCTCCCTGCCTGCTGTAGGGATGAATGAGGGCGGGAGTCGGGAGGGCTCATTGAGGCTTAAGGCCGTAATCGACAGGATGCGCGAGTTCTGTGGCTGTGACCCTAGTGGAGTTTGTGGGTTTCTGCCCGATAGATTGTTCCCTTGGGGCGGAAAGAAGCCAAGGCCAAGGAGCTGGTGCGGCAGCTGCAGCTGGAGGCCGAGGAGCAGAGGAAGCAGAAGAAGCGGCAGAGTGTGTCGGGCCTGCACAGGTGGGCAGCGTGCCTGGTGGGGTGGGGCCAGGCCCGGGGGGGGGTGCCGCATGCTGGCCTCAGCTGAGTTAGTCTGTGCTCCTCAGGAACCGCCTAATGCTACCAGAACCCAGAAGCTTCTTAACAGGGTAAAAGGAAAGCATTCTCTTTCCAAAGGAGACGTTGTGGAACCAGTCTGTCATCTAGATGGCCCTGACGTGAGGGAAGTGGAAGGTGTTAGGAGCGGAGGTATTGGCCATTCCACAGGGGGCGGGTGGCCCTCAGGATGGGACAGGACAGGATATAAACTAGCCATTAGGAAACAGACATAAATGCCGGCCCAACCCACAGCATTTTATCCATACCGTGCGCTGTTGGGTATCATCCAAGTCAGGGTCCTTGGCGCTGCTCTAAGCAAGATGGTCATCCATAACTAGCCAAGTGGTTTCTGTAAACACAGGCTTCAGAATACTTTGTTCTTTGAAGCTTGTTATGCTTGGGCCCTTGATATTACACTTAATTTGTGTAAAGAACTTTTTGAGTCGTCCATTTTACCCTTTAGGTATGTTTTCAGGTGTGTGCTTTTTTTTTTTTTTTTTTGAGATGGGGTCTCACTCTTGTTGCCCAGGCCGGAGTGCAATGGCACGATCTTGGCTCACTGCAACCTTCACCTCCTAGGTTCAAGCGATTCTGCCGCCTCAGCCTCCCGAGTAGCTGGGATTACAGGCGCCTGCCACCATGCCTGGCTAATATTTGTGTTTTTAGTAGAGACGGGGTTTCGCCATGTTAGCCAGGCTGGTCCTGAACTCCTGACCTCAAGCAATCCACCTGCCTCAGCCTCCCAAACTGCTAGGATTACAGGCGTGAGCCACCACGCCCAGCTGTGCCTTTTTTCTTTTTTTTTTTTTTAAGATGTGGTCGCGCCATGTTGCCCAGGCTGGAGTGAGGTGGCTAATCATAGGCGCAGTCCCACTACTGATCAGCACCGGAGCTTTTTGTCCTGCTCTGTTTCTGACCTGGGCTGGTTCACTCCTCTTTAGGCAGCCTGGTGGTCCTCCACTCCCAGGAGCTCACCATAGTGATGACAGACTTAGCATAGACACTCCATTGGCACAGCACACCCCACGCAACTCCTGGGCCCATGCAACCCTCCTGTCTCAGCCTCCTGAGTGCTGGGACCACAGGCACATGCCACCACACCCAGCACAGTGTATCTTTTATAATTATGCCTGTAATTTGTATTTCTTCCCATACAGATACCTTCACTTGCTGGATGGAAATGAAAATTACCCGTGTCTTGTGGATGCAGACGGTGATGTGATTTCCTTCCCACCAATAACCAACAGTGAGAAGACAAAGGTAGGGTGGCATGTGTGTGAACATGGTGTGTCTTCTAGGCTGTTCCCTGTAGAATTAACACAAGTCTGCGGGGCGTGGTGGCTCAACGCCTGTAATCCCAGCATTTTGGGAGACCGAGGTGGGCGGATCACCTGAGGTCGGGAGTTCAAGACCAGCCTGACCAATATGGAGAAACCCTGTCTTTAGTAAAAATACAAAATTCGCCGGGCGTGGCGGTGCATGCCTTAATCCCAGCTACTCGGGAGGCTGAGGCAGGAGAATCACTTGAACCTGGAAGGCTGAGCATAGTGGCACACACCTGTAGTCCCAGCTACTCGGGAGGCTGAGGCAGGAGAATCGCTTGAACCCCAGGAGACAGAGGTTGCAGTGAGTCGAGATCGCGCCATTGCACTCCAGCCTGGGCAACAAGAGTGAAACTCCGTCTCCAGAAAAAAAAAAAAGAAGAGGAAGAAAGAAAAAGAATTAACACACACAAGTATCTGCTGCATTGTGAGGTTTCATTGTGTGCAATAGAAAACGCAGCCCAGAGGGGTCAAAGGGCCCCCTGGCTTCTCAGAGCTACAGCTCACTGTTCGTGCTCGGTGCTGCGCGACGGCCCGGGATGCTGTGTGCAGCACTGCAGTCTTCCTCTGTGAGGAGTGGGCTTGGTGTGTGTGACGCCATCTGCTTGATTGGTTGATTGATTGAGATAGGTCTTGCTCTGTTGCCAAAGTTGGAGTGCAGTGGCAAGATCATAGCTCACTGCAGCCTCAAACTCTTGGGCTTAAGCAATCCTCCCATGTCAGCCTCCTGAGTAGCTGGGACCACAGGTGCATGGCACCACACCCGGCTAATTTTTGTATTTTTTTGTAGAGATGGGGTCTTGCTGTGTTGTCCAGGCTAGTCTTGAACTCCTGAGCTCAAGCAATCCTCCCACATCAACCTCCCAAAGTGCTGGATTTACAGGTGTGAGCCACTGTGCCTGGCCACACAGTTTTGTAGATTTTTCCTGAGAACAAATGTTGCAGTTGCTGATGTCTACATTTGATAACTGTTCTTTTCTGAAATGTTTTTTTCTTTTAAGGTTAAGAAAATGACTTCTGATTTGTTTTTGGAAGTAACAAGTGCCACCAGTCTGCAGATTTGCAAGGATGTCATGGATGCCCTCATTCTGGTGAGTGTGGGGTGGCTCCTCCTGAGAAACGCTTTTGAGCGTGAGTAGTGCTCTGCTCTTTGACTTCCCACCCATCCTGCTTGCCTCTTTCTTGCTTACTGTGTTGGCAGACAGCAGCATGTCTTCCCTGGGTCACCTCTCATCTCCAGGTTAAAAAGGTATTTTTTATTTGCAGAAAATGGCAGAAATGAACAAGTACACTTTAGAAAATAAAGAGGAAGGATCACTCTCAGATACTGAAGCCGATGCAGTCTCTGGACAACTTCCAGATCCCAGAACGAATCCCAGTGCTGGAAAGGACGGGCCCTCCCTTCTGGTGGTGGAGCAGGTCCGGGTGGTGGACCTGGAAGGGAGCCTGAAGGTGGTGTACCCGTCCAAGGCCGACCTGGCCACTGCCCCTCCCCACGTGACTGTCGTGCGCTGACGCCAGAGCCGCCTGTCCGCGTTTGTTTGGCCGGTTTTGCGGAGGTTTCTATGCGGCAATGCTGAATTATCCGTTAGATTTTCACCCCAGTTTTTTTGTTGTTTTTTTTTTTTTTTTTTTTTTGAGATGGAGTCTCGCTCTGTCACCAGGCTGGAGTGCAGTGGCGTGATCTCGACTCACTGCAAGCTCTGTCTCCTGGGTTCAAGCGATTCTCCTGCCTCAGCCTCCCAAGTAGTTGGGACTACAGGTGTGTGCCACTACGCTCAGCTAATTTTTGTATTTTTAGTAGAGACGGGGTTTCACCATTTTGACCAGGATGGTCTTGATCTCTTGACCTCATGATCTGTCCACCTCTGCCCCTCAAAGTGCTGGGATTACGTGATCCACCCGCCTCAGCCTCCCAAAGTGCTGGGATTACAGGCGTGAGCTGTGCCTGGCCCACCCCAGCATTTTTTAAGATGTGTGTATTCGTTGTTCTGTTTTTCCAGATGATTCTGTCGTAAAGTGATGCTGTGTTGTCATTACAACATCAAAGTGATTTTACAGTTTTTGATGGGATTATTCAAATGTCAGAATTAACTGTTCAAAATGTTCTGAATCATGTAGATACATGGCAGGTAACTGTTTATGGGAGAAAAGTACAGTGCTGTTACGTGGCACTGTACAGTCATGTGCCACGTAACAGTGTCTGGGTCAGTGACGGACACTTACCTGACAGCGGATCCACAATATTCTCGTGCAGTGTGTTTGGAATCCTGGTCTGGGCTCTCGGCGTTGGCCTTGTAGATCAAGTAGGGGAAGTGAGTGATGTTCAGTCATGCTGCTGGGACACTTGGTTTTCCAGATGAAAACACATAAATAAAACTACATGCACCATCGAGGCTTGTGTAAGGACTCTCTGTGATCACACAGCAGCGGCTAAGCACACGTTTCTCATGTGTCACTGAGCGACACGTGACTGTCACTGGTTCGGAGACCCGAAAACTTGGGAAGCCAACCGATGTGCGTTTCCTTGAACGGCACAGTCACTTTCTATGACGCAGCATCTTATAAAACCATATCATGCCAGGATGCAGCTTGGCATGTGCAAGGGCATTGGGTTCTCCAGCTGGCAGTGATCATAATTTCTGGGGGAAAAGTTTTAATGTGACCTTAGAATTGGCAGAATTGCGTCTCTTCGTAGTGCTGTTGGATTGCTTTGTGGGGGTGGAGATGTGGAGACCCCTTCAGGCGAGCAGCCCGTAGGCTGAAGGCAGTGGCAGCACCTCACCCTGGCTCAGCGGGGCCAAGCGGAGGAGAGCGGCATCGGTGGGGTTTCCATCGTGTGCACGCTGGTGCCGCAGTGACAGGCAGGTGGAGCCCCAGGAGTGGACCAGACCCTTCTGCCTGGGAAGCATCGGCAGTCCTCAGCCAGCTGACGGACAGATGGTAGCAAAAGCTGGAGGACGCTTAGGTTTTTGAGCCAAAAATCTTCATTTATGCGCCAGATCGGTGGGTCCTGGGCGCCTTCTGTTGTAGACGTTTCCGTTGTGAATGTCCAGGTCAGACCCCCACGTCCGTGTGTCTTCGTGTATGTCCAGGCACCACACGTGCGTGCACACCACTCCCGGGAGTCAGTGCGCTTGGCTCATGAGGACACGGCCAGCCACCGCGATGATTTCACGGACCCCACTGCCTTACGATCTGGGTGCCATGTGAGAAGCAGACTCATCAGCTTTATCGAATGACACCATTTGTTCTCTGTTCAGTGTCTCGATTTCTGTGTCTGTAGAAATGACTGGCGATTTTGGGAAGCATCTGCAAGAGCCCCACAGCCCACACACCTTTAGTTGTCAACCTGAGAGGCCCGGGGCCCTGTGCAGTGGGCAGACTAACAGCTGGGTGGCTCTTCAGAGCCTTGCAGGACACGGGCCAGGCTGCCTTGAGACCTGGACCCACTTGTCTGGTCACTGCCAGGCCTTCCCGTCTCGCCCACTGTGGGAGGGAGGGGACTCCAGACAGGACGAGGCCCACACTCAGTGCCAGCTGGACGGCCGTGGGTGTGTCAGATGACTGCCTTGCCTTGTGTCCTCCCAAAACCTGATTCCTGCTGCTCTGGGCAGTCAAGGCAGATGCCACAGTTGGCCAGGGGCCTGCCCTGCTGGAGGCTTGAGGCGACACGGGGGCTTCCCCAGGCCAGGACTCTGCTGGAGTTCTGGGGCTGGGGACCCCAGACAGTTGCTCTGAGAGGTGATTTGGGGCTGCCATGGCAGAGGCTGCCCTTTCTCTGCGTGGCCCGGCCCAGCCCGGGAAGGAGGAAGGGAGGAAGGGAGGGATGCTGGAGCTGCCATCTTGGCTCCCGGGGACTTGGTGTCCACGCTGTAGCACATCTGTCACTGCGTGGGTGTGGATGAGGCTGCCACATGCTGTGCCCTTTCCTGATGCAGCTTGTGATGCATGAGATGCTGGAAATGTATTTAACTCGCAGCACAGGTGTCTCTGATGTTTTCTTCACCCCACCCCACCCCCGACTCACTAATAAAAACAGCTCCGCACCTGGCCCAGCAGATCCTTTCCCACCGGCACTGCCAGAGGTTGTTGCTCGAAGTGTCACAAAGCTCACTCTAGCCCAGTGGTGGCTTCTATGTGGGGAGGCTGAGGGCCTCCTGTCCCCACCCAGATCTTGCCAGCAGGGAGCAAGAGGCACCTGCCACTGTCATGGGGAAGCTGGTGCCCTTGACCAGGGGTCCTGGGAACTGGCCTCACCCTGCTGGGCCCCTGCCTGGAGCACAAGGTGGACCAGAGGTGTGGGGCTGCCTGGATACCCCAGGTGCACAGTCAGAGGAGCCCAGGCCCCAGACGCATCCACAGCAGATCCTCCTGTTCACAAGTCTCTGGGAGGGTAGGCCAGGCGGCCACTCAGCAGGGTCCTGTCCCATCCTCTCCCCAACCCTCCCAGAGCTGTAAGGACACTGCTCAGCTCAGCCTAGGTCCATGACCCTGGGGGTCCTGGGGCTGGAGCTGCTGTCTCCACCATGGCCACTTAGGGGACAAGTGGTGTGCCCGAGAGGCGGCTATGGGTTACTTGAGTGCCTGGCCCAATGAGCACCCGTGGGTGTCTGCCTGTAGCCTCCCCTGCTGGGGCTGGCAGGGCTGCTGGTGGAGCCCCTGGCTGAAGATGCTGGGCCCCTGCCAGGGCGGGCCCAGATGCAGCCAGACAGATCCAGGGCAGACCCCGACATGCGCCTGTGCCATCTGATGCCAGCCCGACAGGTGGGAAGGAGCATTTGTGGGGGTGCGTGGGCATCACTGGCATGCGGGACCTGCGGCAGAAGCACCAGGGCCACTTCCCCTCTGACTGTAGAACTGGGACAGCTCCCATCCCCATCCTGTGCCCTCGCCTGTCTCCTGGGCCGCACCAGTTCTTGGGGAGGCCCAGCCCCGGGACCCCCAGGTCGGAGTGCTGCCTTCTGGGGCCCATGCAGCCAAACTGCTGGGCCCAGCGGCCTCTGCCACTTCCTTACAGCAGCCCCAAGGCAGTGCTGTCCTGTGAAGCTGGGCTTCAGGGAGGGTACCAGCTGGCTACTCCTTTCCCTCTTTGGGAGTGGCAGGTCAGAGGTAGGGATCTCTTTTTTGAAGACTTGTGCCGAGATCCAGGCTGTCATGGGGCTGGGGCAGGCAGCAGCCCACCCAACAACAGGCTCCCAGGAAAGCATCATTGCTTCAGAGCCCAGCCCAGGACAGGCCCTTGGGCTCCCTCCTCGGGTTTGGAGCCAGGAGCCTTGGGGCAGTGTGCAATCAGCCATGCATCTCCACCTGCCACCGTCTGGCCCAGGCAGATCTCAAGTGAGCCTGCTCGCCCCAAAGGCGGATGATGTGGAGTCTGCCTCCCCACCAAGACTGGCGCAGCCCCTCCTGTTTACCTGACTTGATGCTTTTGGCAGGACCTGGCCTGGGGCAGGCGCAGCCTCAGCCCTCCAATAACCTCATCTGGCCCTGTGGCCTCCCTTCTCTGTGCCCGTGAGGATAGTGGCTGCCCATGTCTCCCACCCCCAGCCCTGGGGTGAGGACCCCTTTCCTAAGGGGATGTTTCTGGCAAGGCTTTTTGGGGTCTTTTGTGGTAGGTGAGGGCCAAACACACGACCCAGGAAAGCATCTACCAAGAGAATGGAAGTTGGGACCGGAGGCTGGGACTGGAGGCCAGGATGGGGGTGGGGGGAATGGGACCGGAGTCCCTGGGACACAGCTGAGGTCCAGCCACATCCGGGTCCCCAGGCCTGCCGGGCGTCCTCGCCAGAGGGCCCGATTGGTAGGGATGCATTCCTAGAGCCACATGGGAGGGGTGCCTGCCCCGGGGAAACAAGCCCTTCCCACAGCCTTTCTGGATGTCACGCCTGGCCAGGTAACTATGGCAAGGGCTGTCATCCACCGTTCATTCAACAGACACTTAATGCCTCTGTACACAGGCTCTTGGCCCACAAGGAGTACTTGGAAGGACCAGGCCCATCCCTGGGGGAGGGAGGGTAGACCCGGGTCCTCCCTGGCAGCTGCCGGCCCCAAGAGGACACACCCAGCCCCTGCGCGTGGTGGGCTGCCTAGGAAGAACTGTGCCCACTTACTAAGGAAGATATGGTGCATCTGAGACAAGGGCGGGGGACACCACATAGCCACCCTTACAAAACCAGGAGTCAGAAAGGCCCAGAGAGGACGGGCCTGCCCAGGGCCACACAGCTCTGCACACTGCTCCCACGGAGAAAAGCAGCCGGGAGGATCCCACCCCGGGGGGCTGCCAGGGAGGTGGGCTCAGTTTGTCCGCTGAAGGAACCCCTCATCCTGGCCTTCACAAGGGAAGGGGCTGGGCCCTGGGAGAGACGAGGCTGTAGCTGGGGGCTCCAGGCCGCAGGGCCCAGCCTGGGTGTGTCCTGCAGCTCCTGCTGAGGCTGGGCCCAGGCCTCCCAGCCACGTGTGCCCAGCTGTTTGTCTGTAGGTCCTTTGAAGGGCTGTGTGCCAGGTGTTTGTGCACCCCCGTGTGGGGTCTATGACAGCTGTGCACCTGGTGTCTTCGTGTGCCTGGCTGCCGGCGTGTGTGCCCTGTGCGCTGTGTGTGCCGCAGGGTCCATGTCTGTGGGGGGTCCATGTGTACAAGGGGTGTGTCTCCAGGCCTGTGCTCTCGTGTGCAGCCAGCCCCCAGCGTGCATGCGGGGCAGCATTTATTTGCACTTGTGCACATAGTAGCCAGTGAGGTAGCCCAGGATGAAGATGATCCAGAAGAGGGCCACGCCGCCCAGCACCTTCATGGCGATGCCCAGCTTGCCCGTGCACAGCCTCTGGGAGATCCTGGGGTGAGAACCAACTGGAGGTGAGTCCCAGGCCAGGGCCGCACGAGGGGCCCCCTAAGTGGACTGTGGCCGTTGGTCTGGGTCAGGGGGAGGGGCCTGGGCGCTCTGCTGGAGTCAAGAGGAAGCTCTCCCCGCCCACAGCCAACCAGAGGGAAGGCCAAAGGCTGCGGTTTGCTGAGCCGCTGGACCGTGGGCTCCCAGCCAGGATGGGGTGGAGGGTGATGGGGCCGGTAGCAGGGGTTACGGCAGGCGTCTCTGGAGGGAGACACCAGCCTGCTATGGCTGGCAGGCTGCCCTCAGGCCCCCTCACCTGCGGCAGCGTGAGGCCTCTTCTGTGCTGGACACAGCCCCTAGGCTGACTCCGTCCCTGCTGCCGTCCTCCCACCTACTATAGTGGATGTGGCTCTCCTGGGGCTGCATGCTGTGGGGCTGCATGCTGT
Source organism: Gorilla gorilla gorilla (assembly GCF_029281585.2). Classification (NCBI taxonomy): domain Eukaryota; kingdom Metazoa; phylum Chordata; class Mammalia; order Primates; family Hominidae; genus Gorilla; species Gorilla gorilla. Next base: position 236,867,080 of record NC_073224.2, read on the forward strand.
GGGGCTGCAGCGGGAGGGGCGGGGCCTTCTCAAGTGGGGAGCTCAAGACAGGTGGCCAGGCTGTGACTTCACTGTAAAACAAGCGGATGGAGGGCGGCAGTCAAGATCCCCTCTGGGGCTGCTGTTAGGGGAGGGGCACTAAGGGTCGGGGGCTGACTCCCTCACCGGGTCTGTCGCCTGACTTAACAGGTGACCTAGACACAAAGTGGTAGAGTCATTTGCCCAGGGTCAGGCCGGGAGGATGGGACCAAGCGAGAATTCCATCTCAGGCCAAGCCCTGACCTCAGGCATGTGGGAGGCCAGTGTTTCCTTCCAGCACACTCCAGGAGCCTCCCTTCCCCGGTGCTTTTATCAGGGAGCCTGCACAGCCTGCCCCCCTCAAGAGACGAGGACACTGTGGCCCAACCTAGGCTGCAGCCCCTGATAACTGTCCCCCTCCTTAACCCTGCCCGATAAGGCGCCTGCTGGCCTCTGGGGAGGCTGGCTGGGGGGGCGGGGGGGGGGGGGTGGGGCAGGGCAGCAGGTCCGGGGCAGCGGCTGGTACAGCTAGACCGGTCCCTGTCTGGGGAGGATGCGTGGCTGGCCCCAGGCAGTGGCAGCAGCTGTGTCCTCAGCCTGTGTGGGTTGCAGCCCCTCCCCCACCCACACCTCTAGGAGGGCTGGGGCTTGGGGGGCACGATGCACTGAGCACGGGGCCGGGGTGGATTCAAGGCCTTGGGGAGGCCCTACAGAGACAGGAGGGTCATAGGGCTGGGTGGCTGCCCAGAGCAGGAGGGGCCCAGCCCCAAGGCCAGCTCCCTGCTGGGCTCCAACTCCTGCAGACCTGGGACTCATCTTTGCATCTCGGCACTCAGCTCGGTGCCTGTCAGCCCAAGTGCCCAGAGGGGCGAGGAGACCACGGGGACTGAGCAGGAACTCCAAGCACTAGCACAGCTGCCGGGCTGACTCACGGACTCTAAGCACCTCCTTTACCCTCTGGCCTCTGTTTCGACCTCCTATTTACCTAAGGGGGTGTGGGGGTGGAGGAGTTGGAGGGGGCATGAGAAGTTGACAACCCACCCAGGCTGTGGGACTGGGGTCAGCTCTCTGGTCTGCTGGGCCCCCAGTGTCCCCTCTCAGCATCTGGCCCCCAGGAGTGGGGTCCTCGGGCAGGCAATGGCAGGCCCCTCACTTCTAGGGGCTGAGGCTTTGCTGGGCCCCCTCCAGCGGGGAAGGCTGACCTTCCTCCCAGGTCATCGGCACAGAGGCCTAAAGGCACAGCAGCCACTCCCCTGCAAGAAGCCAGCTCAGAAACTCAGGCCCCAGGCAGTTCTGAGACTCCTGGCACTTCCGTGTCTGCCTTTCCCCAAAGCCCAGAGAGGCAGAGGGAGCTGTCTCAAAGCCATAAAGTGTGCCTTCGGTGGGAGCCCTGGCTCAGTGCAGCCTGGCACTCAGGCCCGGAGAGGCCCAGCCTCTACTGGAGTATGGGTGCTGTTTTCCCGGAGCATGTGGAGCGGTCAGCTGCCTACCCGAGGTTCACGCCCTCTTGCCTGGTGTGCAGAATCCCATTCTGGTCCCAGCAGCAATGTGCCAGCCCCAGGTAACAGCCATGACCGGGGTAAGACGAGCTTAATATCACCACCCCTGCTTTCCCAAGTCACCCAGCTGGGGTCCAGGAGCCAGGGTGCAGCAGGGGATGGGAGAGTTTTTGCTTCTGTGAAAGCAGCAGCAGCCACCTCCTTCTTCCAGCCTCGACGTGATGGCTGGAGCTGCTGGAGCTGCAGCAGCCGCCTTGCAACCCGACATCCACGCAGCATTAGACTCGGGAGTGCTGAGTCTCCAAGTCCACAGCAGCAGGCCACCATGGGCCTCCCGGTGGGAGGGGTCAAGCCCAGTGTGTTCAACTCTGGGATCATGGGTTCCTGTCTTGCTGACGTAGAACACGTTGTTCCCAAGTCACCCCGGTGCACAGCCACCAGAGCCGGCCCTTGAGGCTGGCCTCCCTCACTTGCTCAGTAAACGTCTCTCCACACTCATGTGATGGTTACAGGTGTGGCGGCAGGAACCCATCAGGGACTCCCCTCCAGGCCCTGGGAGGCTCCCGGATCCCGGCACCTCCTGGGGGCTTGTGAGTGCAGGAAGGCCCTAGGTACACAGGCGCCCTCCATAGACCTCTTCACCCCACAGCGCCTCAGGGCCCCACACTTACCCGGAGAACCTTGCCTGAGGGCTGGGGCCTCTGGGCCAGGTTGCGGTCAGGGCCTGGCCAGCGGCCCGCACCTCCCAGCGGGGCAGGTCGTGGGCTGAGGTGCGGCAGACGCCTCGAGCCTAAAAAAATAAAGGTGACCGGAGAAGCCGATCTTGCTAAGGGCCGGGAAGGGAAAGTGGCTGGTGTCGGGGGTCCCCAGCAGCCACAAGGAGCCCGGCAAGGAGCCGGGCGGGCAGTTCCGGCCCTGGCCCCGCACAGCGGGTTAGGCCGGTGGGGGTCAGTCCAAGGCACGCCCCCAGCCCTCGCCAGTTCTCAGCCAGCGAGGCCGCGCACAGTCGCACCTGCCCACTGCGGCCGCACCGGGAAGCCGCAGCCCGGACCCCGCGCGCCTCACCTGTGTCCCCGCGTCTCTGGGCTCCGCAGGGGCCGGGCCTGGGCAGGGGGCGAGGGCGGGGGCGGGGCCACGCGGGGAAGGGCTGGAGCCAGCAGCGGGGAGGTGTCTGGTCCGGAAGGTGGCGGGGCTAGAGTAGTGGGCGGGGCCATGCGGGGAAGGTCTGGGGCCAGTAGCGGGGAGGCGCCTGGTCCAGAAGGGGCCGGGGGCGGGGCGAGAGGGGGCGGGGCGAGAGGGGGCGGGGCCATGCGGGGAAGGGCTAGGGCCGCAGCGGGGAGGCGCCTAATCCAGAAGGGGCTGGGGGCGGGGCGAGTGGGGCCGGGAGACGCCTCGTCCGGAAGGGGCCGGCGCTCTAGGCCGCCCAGACCCGGGGCCAGGAGGTGCAGGGGGGCCGGGCAGGGTCTGCAGAGGGCTGCACTTTCTGCCCCCAGACGGCTCGCCCTTGGGGCCTCCAGGGTCCCCGACCTCCTTCACCCCTGCTGGAGCCCCTCCGACGCCACGAGCCCCCCAGCCCCGCGGGGACCCGGCTGCAGCGCCGACGAGACTGCGGGAGGCTCTGGGCGCGTCTGGGCCTGAATGCTGGGTTCGGGGACCCGGCCGCGGGGACCGTCCTCCTCCGGGGCTTGAGGGGCGTGGCGCCCGCACGTGGCCCACGCTCGGTGCTCGCGGCGGGAAGGGAAGCAGGTGTGGGTGGGGAGCAGAGAAGGGTGATGGGGAGAGTCCCTTCCGAAGGTGTTCAGGCGCCCAGAGCCTCAGAGGCGCCGGGGAAGCGTCAGGGACCACAGACACCGTTCCCGTGCGTAAAGCTTTCCTTCCAGGACCGGGGGGATGGGAACAGAGCCCCCCCACCCTCACCATCTTCCAGAGGGGTCCTCCAGCAAGAGAGTGCCCCAGCCAGGAGAGCCCCCAGGGCAGAAGGTCACAGACCCCCTCTGCTCAGTAGGTGTGAGGTCTGTGCTGAGTGCTGGGCGGACACCCCGGCTCAGGCCTCTGGCAGCCTGGTGCCTCAAGGGGACCTGTTAGGAGCTAGGGGCACAGGCTGGTGTGCTGACTCCCTGTGAGTGAGCTTTGGAATGGGGAGTGTCCTTGTAGCTCAAGGTCGCAGAGGAGAGTAGGCCCCCGCGTGGATCCCAGAAAAGAAAAAGGTGGGACAGTGCCAACACCGGGGTTTAATTGTGAGTCTGAGAACAGGACGCATGGTGGGGGCGGGTGGTTCTGGAGCTGGGCCCCGGCCTCTGCTGGGCTGACCGTATTTGGGGGCCTGGCTGGGCCTACTTGGAGGTCCCCTTCTTGGATTTGCTGGTCAGGAAGGCCTCTGACTGTTGCAGCGGGGGCACTTTGATGCCTTTCTGCTTCAGCTGATTATAGTAGTCGCTTCTCTCTGAGATAATTCTCTACACAAGAAACACAGCCGTCGAGGTGGCCTTCCCAGTTCCTCACCTTGGCCTTGAGGCCGGTTTGCACAGTCCATGCCAGCTGCCCGGGACGCCACCCTCTCCTCCTCCAGAGGGGCTTGCTGCAGCAGGGGTGTGCTGGTGAATACTTACAACCGGCTCTCCAGGGGGAGAAAAAACAAACAACGCTCGGCTTTGTGGCGTTGCCGGTTTCTGTGGTGGGAATATTCCCACAGTGGCTGATTTTCAGCCACGGAAGTGAAGTCACAGAATGCAGAGCCGGGGCACGTGCACACCACCAGCCCGCAGAAGCCTGCACTAAGTCCCCTCTTCAGCCCTCTTAGAGTTGTGAGGAGCCCCAGACTCCTAGAGATCTTTGAGGTTGTCACATCTGTCCCTCAAGTCCCTTCTGTCCTGTACAGAGGGAATGTTGTCCCCACCTCTCTTCCATTCTCCTCTCTGGGCCGTTGCTGGTTCATGTCAGGCTATGGCAAGCAAGCAAAGGTGTTCTTCCCTGGCTACTGTGCGGTGGGAATAACTCCCTCCATCCTCTGTCTTCCCTCTTCTCTTCCTCTTTCTCTCCCCTTCCTCCTCCCCTCCCCCAGACAACAGTACCAAGGCCGCAGAGACCTCTCTCCACATTACAGCTCTGCAGGAGAGGCACTGTCCAGGGCCCCCCCACTCTGCAGAGGAAGGGAACCAGGCCTCAGGACGTGGGTGCTGGAAGGTCAGGGGCACACACGGGTTTAAGGGCAGCCCCAGAGGGTGAAGTGTGGGTCTTGGGAACAAAAGCAGCTCCTGGTGAGAGGTGACCCCTTCGTAGCACACGGCCCCACACAGAGCCATAGCCGGTGCCTGGCTCCTAGAGCTCTGAGTCTTACAACACCTTGCAGGTGAGCATGCGCTCTCCATCACAGAGGGAGGCATCTGTGGCTCAGAAAAGTGAGTGTGTGGCCTCCAGCTGGTGGGTGGTGACCCCCTCATGCCCAGTGAGCCCGAGGCCTGAATTCTCCTACACCCCTCTACTTCTCCGAGGCCCCTGCTTGGGGACCTCTGGTCAGGAAGGAGCCCAGGAGGCTGTGGCCGGGGTGAGAGGGGTCTGCACCAGGGCCCTGGATCAGTGGGTGGTGATACCAGCGAAGGAGACCAAGCTGGACAAAGCCGGGGCTGGGCTCCTGCTGTGGGAGAATCTTCGTGACCTGAGCGGCTTGTCCCCTCTCCACAGCGCTCAGGATGGGTTGTGGCAGTTACTGCTGGTCTCTGATGCCCGTCCCCCATTTTGCTGAGAGTAGTTAAGACTCCCGTGCCATGCCCCCACCTGCCTTAGGATGATTTGATCCCCTCTGCCTGAGCAGAGAGAAAGGAGGGTCCTGGGGTCCAGGTGAATGGATGACACAGGTAGGATGAGAACAGAGTCCCTTGAATCTAGTCTAGGCCCGCCACAACCCCCTACCACAGCTCTGGCCTGGGGGGCTGGGGCCCGGATAGAGGCAGCTGAGCTTAGGGGTATACCTGCAGGGCTTCCAGGATGTCATTGTCAGAGATCTCGTTGGCCAAGGACTTGGTCCCGGAGATGCTAAAGGTGGCCTGGATGATCTTATTCCTTAACCTCTCGAGCTATGAGCAAAGGGACAACACCATCATTCGCCTTTACCCAAGAAGGCACCTGGCCAGTGGGCTGCACCCCCCCCCACCACCTTATTTTTTATGGACCAGGAAGGAACAGCTCACCCTCACTTTTCATGGCTTTAGAAACTGGAAACAGGTGCCAGAGAAGTCAATGTGGATTGTCTGAGAGCTGGGAGGTGCCGGATCCAACCCCTGACCCTGTGCGGCCCACCCCCAAAGCCCAAAGACTCTCCTGCACCAGGTGGGCTTTTCTAATTGGAAAGTAAAACCTACACACACATATATATATATTTTTAAACCAACAAACCAAAATAGTACAGAAGCCGCACGTAACCCCCGGACCATCCTCCACTGCCCAGGGGAGCTGCAGTGAGCGGACTTCCTGGCCCTTGGGGACACTCTCACTTTAGGCATTTAACAGTGCGCTGCTGGTGCTTCCTTCTTTCCATGCTGACTAGGAGGTACCTGTGCCATGGACAGCAGCATTGAACCTGGCCCCCGCGCACAGTCCCGGAAGGCGTTCTCGTCTTCTGCTGCCATGAAGATCCTTGTCTGCCTGTACACCCGCAGCCACCTCCCCAGAGGTAGCTAATTGTGCCTCCCAGGAAGCTGCAGAGGAAACCCCTCCAATCTGCACCCCAGGAGCCTCAGACAGGAACCCCTCGAGTTATGCGGCATGCTCGGCATGAGTTCCTCATCCAGAAACCCTGACGATGCAGAGGTGCCCCACAGGAGCCAGGCCCGAGAGGCTCAGCCTTGCCTCCGAGTGGAAGCATGTCCACACTGCCGCTCGGACAGGTTTAAGTGACAGCAGGAATGTCATCGGCCCCTGGCCTGTGTGAGGAGTGGAATCCTTTCCTTCTTTCCAGTATTTATTGAGCGCCCAACTTTGTACAAACACCGTGCCAGGTGCTGGAGGTCCTGAGGTCACAAGGGGCTGGGCCTCTGTACTGGGGGTGCCTCCCCAGGGTAGAGGTTGGCAGCTACCCGGGGTGTCCAGCCTCACTTCCCCACACCCATGGGGCCTCACCATCAGGCTTGGCGCTAGTTCCTGCTCACCCGGACTTAGCTTCACAATATTTCTCAGCTCAGCTTTCCAGGCTCGACCAGGTCAGTGCAGGCTGGCGCACAAATGGACACACCTAGACCCCCTCTGGTCTAACGCTTTCACCAGGACTACGGCTGGATCCCAAACTGTTTTATCAAGGGATACCAGGGGTGGGTGCCTCAGTCTGACCCAGCCAGAAGGAGGTGGACTCAAGCAGGAAAGAGGACGCAGTTTAGTTGCAGTTGGCATTTCTGGTGGGAACCTGACTTCAAAAGCCTCCATACATGACCTTGACCTTTGCTTAATTTTGGATTCTAAATCAAGGTCAGGGCCAGGCACGGTGGCTCACACCTGTATTCCCAACACTTCGGGAGGCCAAGGCAGGCAGATTGCTGGAGCCCAGGAGTTCAAGACCAGCCTGGACAGCATAGTGAGACCGTCTCTACAAAAAGCTTTTAAAATTAGCCAGGTATGGTGGCACATGCCTGTGGTCCCAGCTACTCAGGAGGCTGCGGTGGGATGACGACAGCTTGAGCCTGGGAGGCCAAGGCTGCAGTGAGCTGTTATCACCCCACTGCACTCCAGACTGGATGACAGAGAAAGACCCTGTCTCAGGAAAAAAAAAAAAAAAAAAAAAAGGTCAGCTCTTTATTGATTTCCTTTTTGGCACGGGGCCCTCACAAGCAGGGCACACTCTGGCCTTGCTCACGTTTCATATGACACCCCAGTGGAGCCCTGCAGTTGAGACTGCCAAATCCCAGCACCACCGCAAAGCAGGTGTGCTGTCCAGGGGAACTGTTCATCCTTTCCTATTTGTCTACTAAGTGAGGATCATGATAACTACTTCGCAGTCTGGTTAAAGGAGCTACATGACTTTGATACCAAGAAGGTACTTAGAATGGTGCCTGGCCCAGCAAGCACGCTATGACTCAGAGATGGGGAGGGCAACACCATGCCTCCCTATCCAGGCGCCCTCCTCCTTTCCAGCCAGTGATCCAACCCCTTCACAATGCAACCCAAGACCCGTAGCCCTGCCCATGGGGCTCCGCTCACTACTGCCATTGACGAACATTTCCGGGCTACTCTGTTGCACTCTCACTCCGTCCTCTACCCACATTTCTTGAGTGTCAACGCTGTGTGGATGCTGGTGTACACGGCAGAACCAGCCCGAGCCCCAGCGTACTCAGACCCCAGTTCTACCTCGGTGGGCAGTGGGCAGAGACCTGGGTGCTCGGCCGCCAGCTGCTGGGACAGACCCTCAGGAGGAAGGGCTGGGCATACCCTGGACTGGGAGCTCTCCAGGGCCACGCGGGTGTGCTGCTCTGCCTGCTGAATCATCTCCTTCTTGCTCTGCAAATCCTCCTGCAGCTGCTTCCACCTCTGCAGGTGGTTCTGGTCCAGTTCCACCTGCTCCTGCAGCTGGCTGACCTTGGTGTCCAACTCTGAGATGACGCGGTCCCGCTTGGTGAGCTTTCTCTCCAGTTCCGACACTTGCTAGGGATAGCCGGGGAGAAAAAAGAGGTGGGGTCATTTCGCCCAACCTGAGTATGTGTGGTACCCATCCACTTTTTCCTAAAAGATGGCCGGCGGCCAGGTGCAGTGGCTCATGCCTGTAATCCCAGCACTTTGGGAAGCTGCGGTGGGCGGATCACGAGGTTAAGAGATTGAGACCAGCCTGACCAACATGGTGAAACCCTGTCTCTACTAAAAATACAAAAATTAGCTGGGCGTGATGGCAAGTGCTGGTAGTCCCAGCTACTTGGGAGACTGAGGCAGGAGAATCACTTGGACCCAGGAGGCGGAGGTTGCAGTGAGCTGAGATCACACCACTGCACTCCAGCCTGGTGACGGAGCAGGACTCTGTCTCAAAAAAAAAAAAAAAAAAAAAGGACTGGCAACGCTTGCTGGGTCCCTCCCTCCAGTCCAGTCTGGACCCAGCAATTGCGAGGAGCCTTCTGTGTGGACGTGGGGTGCAGAGATGTGTCGAGTGGCATGCTACCGAAGGGGCCCTGGCTCGGCTGTGAAGATGCTCCAGCCCCGTCTTGCCCTTCGCTGTGTTGGGACTTACAGCAAGAACAGTGGCCTGGCTGATCATTTAACGACACCCAGGCTGTCACCTGTCGGAGGAGCTGGTTGTCCTTTTCAATGAGCCCCATCATCTCTTGGTGTTTCTTATCTTCTCGGAGGTTGGAGAACTGGAAGGAGACAGAAGGGTTGGCTTGGGGGACTCCCAGGTTTAGATAACAGACTGAATTCCGGCATCTAACTTTTTTCCTTCCCCAAAGCTCCCTAAAATAATAGCAGTGGGATTTCTATTGAAGGCAGGGAGAAGAGGAGAAGAAAAAGACTAAACATATTTTGGAGAGTTTGAAGGTGGCTGAGTGGTATCTGACATCCCAGATCCAAGAAAGCCAAATAGCCGGCAGTAGGAAAAGCAGAAAATAAGCCCAATTCACACTTGAGTTCCTAAAAGTCTCAGACATTGTTGGTCCGGGTTCTTCTAAACATGGAGGCTAAAATGAGGATGATTGGTGGAATGTTATTTCAGAAATGAAGAGCCCTAGGCCACGTGCAGTGGCTCACACCTGTAATCCCAGCACTTTAGAAGGCTGAGGTGGGTGGATCACTTGAGGTCAGGAATTTGAGAGAAGCATGGGTAACATAGATCCTATCTCTACAAAAAATAAGAACATTGGTTGGGTGTGGTGGTGTGCACCTGTGGTCCTAGCTCCTCAGGAGGCTGAGGCGAGAGGATCACCCGACTCTGGAGAGGCTGAGGCTGCAGTGAGCTGTGATCACACCACTGAACTCCAGCATGGGTGACAGAGTGAGAACCCATCTCAGAAAAAAAAAGAAAAAAAAAAAAGGAGAAAGGAAAAGAAAAGAAACTCTCCATTAAAATGCCAAAGCAAAGCACACTGCTCTGCCAGGGAGCACAGAGTGGTCACCTGTGTGCTCAGAGTCCAGTCAACTCGAACATTGGAGCAAAGCTCTCAGATGAATGACAGACACCAAAAACAAACTTTAAAAGGGAACTTGTAGGAAATAGAAGTGGTGCAAGAAGTTAGAAAACTAACAGTATGATGAACGCTGTCATCAAGGGAAAACACTGCAATTGTGAAGCCAAACAAGAGTGTGCTTCAAAAAAAGAAAAATGGAACACTCAGAGAACATCAGAGTAAAATATTATAACAAGATGAAAAGAGCTGTTGATAAAGTTAAGGCAATCTTCTAGAAAGTATCTGTAAGAGACAAAGAGACAAAAAGGTTGAGATAACAGATAAAACAAGAGCGGGACAGGAGGTCCAATAGTGTGAGAGAAGGCCATAAAAAAAAATAAAACCAAAGAAAATTCCAGAACTAAAGGACATGAGTTTCCAGATGGCCGCTGAGTGCCCAATACAACAGATGAAAACACACCCTCAATAAAGCACAACTCTGGGAGGTTTCAGATCACCTGGGACAAAGATAGGATCTTACAACTTTCCGGAGAGGAACAACCAACCCAAAAAGAACCATGAACGACTTTGGACTTATCATCGGCCAACCTGGAAGACAACAGAGGAATACCTCTGTGATGCTGAAGGAAAATGGTTTTCAGACAGGGATGCTATATCCAACCCAGATGTTACGAGGGTGTAGAGTAAGGACATTTGCCAACATATCCTGTCCCCAAAACTTTACCCCTGTTCATCCTTTTTTTTTTTTTTTTTTTTTTTTTGAGATGGAGTTTTGCTCTTGTCGCCCAGACTGGAGTGCAATGGTGCAATCTTGGCTCACTGCAACCTCCTTCTCCTGGGTTCAAGCTATTCTCCTGCCTTGGCCTCCTGAGTAGCTGGGATTACAGGCATCCACCATCACACCGGTTAATTTTTGTATTTTTAGTAGAGCTGGGGTTTCACCATATTGGTCAGGCGGGTCTTGAACTCCTGACCTGAGGTGATCCACCTGCCTCAGCCTCCCAAAGTGCTGGGATTACAGGTGTGAGCCATCATGCTCAGCCTCATTTATCCTTTTTGAAAAAACTACTGGAGGATGTGCTCCACCAAAAATAAGTGAAGAGGGCAAGAAAGCAAAAGATATGGGATGCAGCAGTTTTAAAGTTGTGGTTTATGAATCTTAGTACTGTTCTGTAAAACTTATTTTATTTATGTGTGTGTGAGAGACAAATAACTGTCCTAATGATGTCAGTGCAACATTGATTGTGATAGAATGATATGAGAAGGAGGGTGATGGAAAGGCTGCCCTTGTGTGTGTTGGGGGGCGGTGGCAAGGGAGGAAAAAAAGGAAGCATTAAATAATGTTAAGATGGAGAAAAATCTAGAATGGCCATTATGAGCATGCTATTTAGTGATTTGGAGATAGATTCATAAAGAATGTGCTGGAAGAATTTAAAATGATGCCTTAGGAGAGGGCGAATGAGAGGGAGGAGGTCAGAGGCTCCTGGTTTTCATGACAGGCCTCGTGGAACTATTTGATTCTTTAAGCGATGTGCATGAATAACTTTGATAAGAGTAAAAACCTAAAACGCTTAACAAAAATGACAAGAGTGGGCTCAGTGGAGTAGCAGTCTCTCTAAGCACGGATAGAGCGTTCTTACCCCCAGGACTCGGGCCAGGAGATGCTTGAGGAGTGGCCAAGAGCACAGCGGCTCAGGAGACAGGGACACGTGCTTCCAGCCCAGGGGCAGGGCAGAGCTGTGGCTGGGCACATGGGCTCCAGCCTCCCACACACCTTGGGGAATCCTAGCGGGGCCGCTATCAGCCGCACAACCGTGGGCCAGCTGCCTGGACGCCCCAGGCTCAAAGTCTCCATCAGTAGATGGGACGGGCAGCGCCTGCCCCGAGCTGCCGGGGGTTAATGAAGCCTGGGGCCCGTGCTCATGGAGCAGAGGCCGGTACTGAGCGCACGGCCACCTTGTCGGTCATGGCTTGTAGCTGCCGCCTCCGCTCTCGGAGCTCCTTCTGCAGCGTCTCATTTTCCGTATTGATCTTTCGCAGCTGGGTTTCTTGGAAATCCACTTGTTGTTGTAAAGATGCAATCACTCCTGGGCACAGAGGCAGAGGCAGTGAGCAGGAGCCAGCAGGGGCAGTGAGGGACAGAAGGAGAGGGCCGGGCCACTGCGGCAGCTGGGAGGGCTCTGTCAGCCTGGGTGAGGCTGCTGACACCTGCCCCTGCTCCAGCTCACTGACCAGAGCAGGCAGCGTCTGGGCGTCCCAGCTCCTGGGCCGGGAACCACTGAGTGGCCAAAGCCCAGTGCCCCCCGCCGAGGCCCTACCTGTTGCAAGGGAGTATCTGGTCCTGGTGGCCTCCAGGTTGAACTGGAAGTCCAGGATGACCTGCTCGTACTCCTCCAGCTGGGCCAGCAGCTCCTCCTCAAACGACTCGGCCAGGGAGGAGGCCCTTCTCCTGGGGATCTCCTCTTCCTCCGGCAGCTCCCTTTCCTCTGAGTCCTCATCCCTGTCCCCTTCCTCCTCTTCCTCCGCCTCGCTTCCCTCCTCACGCACGGATCCCATCTGGCTCACACCTCCCCTGGCACCCACGTCCTCCACCCCATCGGGCTCCCCTCCCAGGCCCTCGTCCTCCTCGCCACCTCCCAGGTCTGGCTCGTTGCCCCTCTCCGGTGCCGCGGACTCCTCCTGCATCTGTAAGATGGGTAGGGCAGGGGCTGGGCAGGGCTGCGGGGCACCCCCAGGGCAGGGGGCTCTAATGCTCATGGCGGGGGCACCGGGGAGGGCGCCTCCTTCCAGGCTGCTGCAGGGTCCAGGGAGTGGGGGAGCATCTGCCTGGCAAGGTCACCAACAGTGGCCCAGGCACTGTGGCCTCTGTCACGGGTCCTCCCTCTGTCAGGAGACTGCACCTGACCTGTGCCTTCAAGGGGGCTAATGACCCACCCACCTCACCTGCTCCCCTGGAGTGGGGCACCCCAGGTCAGGGCTGCAGCAGGGACACTTGGGGCCTGGGCCTCTTAGTTAAGCAGCCTAGGTGGCTCCTGGGCCCAGGTCCCCCGCTGCGTGCCTGCTCTCCAGGCGGCCCGCACCTGCCACCAGTGCTGCAGCTCCTCCGCATCTCCGGAGAAGGCCTTCAGGAGGCTCAGCCTGCCCGGCTTCAGCGAAGCGTCTGAGAGCTGCTCCTGCAAGACGCCCGTGGGACCCTCAGCTTTCCAGCCCCTCCTGCCGCACCCCAGGGACAGACCACTGCCTGTCCTAGAAGGGACAGCAGCCTTTCATGTCTGGGGAGGGGACCTGCATCCTCCTGCCAAGGGGCTGGGGGATGTGGGTGCTGTGGCAGTGGAGGGCACAGGAACCTGCGGATGGGCAGCTCTGGGGGCAGTGGGGCTCTAGGCACCCCCAGGGCAGCCCCCAGCAAGTGGCCTTGCAGTAAAGGACAAGGCCGGGCAGCCTTAGACACGCCCACCGTGCATGCCACTGCCTGGGTGCCCACCCTCAGACACCCACGACAAGGCCGGGCAGCCTTAGACACGCCCACCGTGCATGCCACTGCCTCGGTGCCCACCCTCAGACACCCACGACAAGGCCGGGCAGCCTTAGACACGCCCACCATGCATGCCACTGCCTGGGTGCCCACCCTCAACACCCACGACAAGGCCGGGCAGCCTTAGACACGCCCACCGTGCATGCCACTGCCTGGGTGCCCACCCTCAGACACCCACCCAGCAGCCTGGGGAGGACAGAGAGTGGAAGCCCCCGGCTGGCCACCTTTCCCTGACCCCGCCCTCTGTGTCTAGGCAGCCTTCCCTTGAGTCATTTAGGGCAGTTGGCATGGTCAGAGGCCTTGCCCCTGGTCCCTGCTTCATCTCTGGCCCCCAGCATAAACTCAGGCTGTCTCCTCAGGTGTGAAAGAAATCTTAGGAAGATCAGGTGACCGCCCCTGGGCACAACACAGACCTGCCTCATCCAGTCCTCTGCCCACACCTAGAGGTGGGGTAGCATCCCCACCTGCATCCCCACCCCTACCCCACCCTCACCCCAACCCCATGCCCAACCTCACAGGGGGCCTCACAGCCAGAGAGAGGGGAGAAGGGATTCCTGGCCAGGGCAGGGTAATACAAGCTACCACTGCAGATGATGCACAGAGCCAGGCCTGGGGAATCCGCCTGCAGGGTGGCCTCCATGCCCCAGGATTTCAGAGGTGAGCTCAGCCCTCATTTTATGGATAAGGACCCTGAGCCCAGACAGCGTTGTGCCTTGCCCCATTCAGAAAGCAAGTCAGAAGCCAGGTGCAGGTGCCTAGACATCGGCTCACAGCTCTCATTTGTCATTTTGCGCCTCCATTCACCTCTCCCCCGCCTGTTGCATCAGCTCATGGCTCTCATTTGTCATTTCGTGCCTCTGTTCGCCTCTCCCCTGCTTGTTGATCAGAACCCTGAGAACCGGTCCACGTTCCAGTGAGGACCTGATAGGATCCAGGGGGCCTGGGGGTTTGCCAGGGGCCTGTGTGTCACTAGCAGCTTTGGACGCTTTGAAAACAACCGTCTTAGAGCTCTGTGCTGTGCCCCGCTGGGGCTGGCTCACCCTCCTGCCTGGGGATATGGATGTCTCTTGGCCTTTGCCTTTCAGAAGGCATTTCAGCTGCGTCTTCAGGGCCTCCCTCTCCTCCTGGAGCAGCAGGATCTCCTCGTCTTTCTTCTCAACCTGTATCTCCAGCTCAGACAGGCAGTGATCCTGGGCAGAAAACCAAGGGCAGCCCCCGTGGGCCATGCAGCCACACACTCTTCCCCTGAGCTGCCTCCAGCCCACCCAGGAGGAGCAGATCTGCTGTTGTGGTACCCCAAAACCCCAGGGTCCCAGGGATTTCAAGATATGTACTGCGGTAAAGAGCTAGCACTACACATCTGGAGATCAAGATGTGCCAGCTCTTTACTGCAGCCATGCCTGGCACCTCCAGTGCCTCTGCACCCATCCTAAGAACAGATCCTAAATCCTCGTCCGAGGAGTTGCAAGGCAGCTTCCCTTTTGGACCTGGCCCGTGGTGTGTCCCTGCACCCCACTATACCACAGGACACCAGTCTTCTTTGCGGCCCCGACACTTAACCAGCAACACCCTCCAAGCTTCCCTAGGGGCCTGTCGGGGAGCTCCTCAAACTTTTGTTCTCAGAATCTCAACTCCCTCAATTCTTCAAAATTAAAGACAAAAATAAAGATGTTTTCAGGCAAACAGAAATTGAAAGAATCTGTGACCAGCAGACCTGAACTTAGAGAAATACTAAAGGGAGTTCTTCAGGTGGAAGGAAAATGATCCCAACAGAATATTCTGGAAGGAAAGATAACTAGAAAGTCCCCTAAATGTTTGGAAAGTAAGTGATAGGCTTCTGTGTAGCCAATGGGTCAAAAAAGAAATCACAAGGAAAGCTAGAAACATTTTAAACTGATAATGAACATCCGGACACATCAAAGCTCGTGGGACGCAGTTAAAGTTGTGATTAACGGCAAATTTATAGCCTTAAAATGCATATACCAGGAGGGAAATGGAAAATCATGACCCAAGTATCTATCTCAAGAATTCAGAAAAAGAACTAAAATTAATCCCGCAGAAAGTACAAGAAAAGGAATAAAGATAGGTGTGAAAATTTATGATATAGGAAGGGAGAGGGAGAGAGGAGCAAGGGGGAGAGAGAGGAGAGAAGGATAAAGCAAACGTGGCCACATTTAACATTTGGGGAATGGAAAGGTACATGGGAATCTTTGTAGTATGGATTCTTACCACTTTATGCCTGAAATACAAAGTTAAAGGGAAAAAAAAAGTGCAGAAATCACATTTCATCACCCTAGCCATGGTCCCCAGACACTCGCACGTCTCAAAATAGTGCAAGGACTGCTGGAAGGGAGATCCGATTTCCTGTTGGAGCTGCCGAGTTTACACAATGCCAGCTGCAAACTTGTTGCTGCAGGTGGCTCTCTTGCCACCAAATGAGAAGAGTTTATCTATGACAGCCCAGACGAAGGCAGAGAGGAGATAAAGAAAAGCCTGATGAGCCCCTTGGAGCTCCTGGAGACAGCCAAGCCTGCAGCCCTTCCCTTGGATGGTTCGTACACACGACCTGGTAAATCCCCTCCCTGCTGCCTGCACGAATAACAACAACATATCTGCCTGACTCTTGGCTAATGATATGCTCAGCCTATTTCTCAGAAATGAAATTACTTGGTTAAAGGGTAGGAACACTCTTAAAGCAGTGAAATCTATAATAATGTAGAGGTAGAGTTGCAGGAGTAAACAAAATGAATATCATGGACCCCCCAGGAGCTGGGACTGGCAAGCCCCCTTGTGTCTCCGTTCAATCATATGACCCCCCCACGCCTCTGTGCCCTGCACCAACTCACCAACATTTTGTGACTCATATCCATAATTTTCATCAAAACTTTACCAGTTTCAAAAGAATGCAGAGAAAGAAGGAAACAGACACTAGAGAAAAATCAACAAAATCTAAAGCTGATTCTAAGAGAAGGTTATTAAAATTGATAAAACTCCAATGAGACCAATGGGGAAAAAGAAAGGAGGCACAAGGCAGCCACATTGGGAATGAGACAGAAGCCGTCCCCACCCTGACCACGCTGCATCAAAGCTAGTAATTATCCTTGTACCATGTACAGCCTTAGGCTGATACATAAAAAATCTTATGTGAAATAGATGCATTCCTAGAAAAACACAGAACACCAAAACTGAAACTAGAGGAAAAAGAAAATCTGGATATATTTTTAAATAATTGAATTTGTGATTTTTTTTTTTTTTTGAGACAAAGTCTCGCACTGTCGCCTGGGCTGGCGTGCAGTGGCTCGATCTCAGCTCACTGAAACCTCCGTCTCCTGGATTCAAGTGATTCTCCTGCCTCAGCCTCCCAAGTAGCTGGGATTACTGGCATCTGCCACCATGCCCAGCTATTTTTTTTTTTTTGTATTTTTAGTAGAGATGGGGTTTCACTATGTTGGCCAGGCTGGTCTTGAACTCCTGACCTCATGATCCACCCACCTCAGCCTCCCAAAGTGCTGGGATTACAAGGGTGAGCCACTGTGCCTGGCCTAATTTGTGATTTTTAAAACTGCTCCTGTAGGGGCCCAGTACAGTGGTTCACACCTGCTATCCCAGCACTTTGGGAGGCTGAGGCAAGAGGATCACTTGAGCTCAGGAGTTCGAGGCACACCTGAGCAACATGGAGAAACCTCGTCTCTACAAAAAAATGAAAAAAATTAATGGGCATGGTGGCGTGTGCCTGTGGTCCCAGCTATTCGAGAGACTGAGGTGGGAAGATTGCTTGAACCCTGGGAGGTCAAGGCTGCAGGGAGCTGGGATCACTCCACTGCACTCCAACCTGGGTGACAAAGTGAGACCTTGTTTCATAATAAATTAAATAAACACATTAAAAAATAAAAGTGCCCCTTTAGATGGAGGCTGCCGTGAGCTCTGATCGTGCCATTGCACTCCAGCCTGGGCAACAGAATGAGACCCTTTCTCTAAAAAATAAAGGCTGAGCGCAGTGGCTCACGCCTGTAATCCCAGCACTTTGGGAGGCCGAGGCAGGTAGATCACGAAGTCAAGAGATCAAGACCATCCTGTCCGACATGGTGAAACCCGTCTCTACTAAAAATACAAAAATTAGCTGGGTGTGGTGGTGCGTGCCTGTAATCCCAGCTACTTGGGAGGCTGAGGCAGGAGAATTGCTTGAACCCGGGAGGCAGAGGTGGCAGCGAGCTGAATGGCGCCACTGCACTCCAGCCTGGCAACAGAGCGAGACTCTGTCTCAAAAATAAATAAATTAATTAATTAATAAAATAAGAGTGCTCCTGTGAGGAATCCCCAGACACAGAAGCCTTCAATGGCGAATTCTTCAGAATTCAAGGAAGAAATCACATCAGTCTTATACAAACTCTTCCAGAGAATAGAAAAAGAAAAAAGGTGCTGGGTGCAGTGGCTCACACCCCTAATCACAGCACTTTGGGAGGCCAAGGTGAGTGGATCACTTGAGCCCAGGAGTTCGAGACCTGCCTGGGCAACATGGGGAAACCCCATTTCTTTTTTTTTTTTTTTGAGACAGAGTCTCACTCTGTAACCCAGGCTGGAGTGCAGTGGCGCGATCTCAGCTCACTGCAAGCTCCGCCTCCCGGGTTCACACCATTCTCCTGCCTCAGCCTCCCAAGTAGCTGGGACTACAGGCACCCGCCACCACGCCTAGCTAATTTTTTGTATTTTTAGTAGAGACGGGGTTTCACGTGTTAGCCAGGATGGTCTCGATCTCCTGACCTCATGGATCTGTCCATCTCTGCCTCCCAAAGTGCTGGAATTACAGGCATGAGCCACCGCGCCTGGCCGGGGAAACCCCATTTCTACAAAAATACAAAAAGTAGCCAGGTGTGGTGGCGCACACCTGTAGTCCCAGCTGCTTGGGAGGCTGAAGTGGGAGGACTGCTTGAGCTCAGGGAGCTCAAGGCTTCAGTGAGCTGGGATCACACCACCACACTCCAGCCTGGGTGACAGAGTGAGACCCTGTCTCAAAAAATACTACTACTACTAATAATAATAAAATAAAAAAAGAAAAGAAATAAAAAGAAAAAAGGAACTGTTTTCCAGCCTTTTCTTTCATTTTAATGAGGCCAGAATAACTTTGATACTAAAATTTGATGACGGAATTATAAGACAGTGAAAATATAGGTTAGTCTTTCTTATAAATATAGATTTAAAAAAGAATAACCCTACAATGAATCAACTTGTGCATAAATCAAGCTGGTTATTCCTGTTATGATTTTTATTATTTAGAATACATTCTCTGAAGCAGATACTGTGGGTGCAAAGATGTGTGGATGGTTGGAAGTCATGCGTGCCGGTGAGTCTGAGTTCCATGCCGGCGTAACTGCCACCCACTGGGGTGAGGATGGACAGGGGTGAGGAGCTTTGTCAAAGCAGGGGGTCTGGAGGTCATTTTAGGCCATGGGGACCTGCTTGATGCAGCTAACCAGATACTAGAACCAGAGCCTGTCAGGGAGCAGGGCTGTCCTCCCAGTCGGACGCAGAGCGAGGGGTGGGGGGCCGGGATTTGCACCCCCTCTGCCAGTACCTTCTCGTGGATGACTGAGAGGTACCAGGGCATCCTCTTTCTCAGGCAGCTCTGAGATGCGACTGAGCTGCTGGTGACCGGACTCAAAGTCTGGGATTTTCTCCTCTTCCGCAAGTAATCGAACTCGCAGATGCTCTTACTGAAGGGAAGGAGGTACCCTGTGGCGACAGCGGAGGCCAAGTGAGAAACGAGACCCTTCCCTGCCGAGCTCCTCTGGCGTCTTCGATGACGACATCCACCCTTCCGAGACTCCCCTCGGAAACCCCTATCTGCCCAGACGGACTCTAATCTGTCTCCTAACTCTTGTCACCCTCATTTTGAGGACACAGTGTGGTGCTGCTGTGAACACGATGGGGCGCCCACACCCAGCACAGCGCGTGCTGAGGGAGTGCAGGAAGGTGCGGAAGCTCTGGCCGAGACACCCAGGACAAACGAGCCGGAGCTGGGAGTCGGGACAAGGGGGTCATCCTGATGCTGTCTCTGCACACCTGGTTGCTTGTCCCCTCCTGGAGCCTCAGTTTTCCCATCTCTCTCTCTCTCTTTTTTTTTTTTCTTTTTGAGATGGAGTCTTGCTCTGTCTCCCAAGCTGGAGTGCAGTGGCACGATTTCAGCTCACTGTAACCTCTGCCTACCAAATTCAAGCAATTCTCTGCCTCAGCCTCCCAAGTAGCTGGGATTACAGGTGCCCACCACATGCCCGGCTAATTTTTTTGTGTTTTTAGTAGAGACGGGGTTTCACCATCTTGGCCAGGCTGGTCTTGAACTCCTGACCTCGTGATCCACCCGCCTTGGCCTACCAAAGTGCTGTGATTACAGGCGTGAGCCACTGCGCCCGGCCCAGTTTCTCCATCTTTAAACTGAGAGGAGGGAGGAGATTCTCCACCTTCCTGAGTTCTAGGGGAGCTGGTCACTACAGACTCTAGGTTTCCTCCAGTTAAGGCAAGAAAGGAGACACGGTGCTGGGAATTTCCTCTTGGTAAATGGAAACAGGCACACCTGTCTGCGGGAGCAGTGTCCTGGGGGGTCTCCACCCACAGTGAGGGATGCACCCATCAGCCTCTGGGTAAAGGCCAAGGGGACAAAACTTTCAACTATGATTTTTACTAAAGACAAGGGGCCACGGTCCTGGGGGGACTGCAGCCTAGGCTGTCAGGGAAGGCAGGGCTAGTTCTGCACAAGGGAGGCCCGGAGGCCTTTCTGTGTGAGTCCTCAGGAGGCAGGCAGTCCCGGGAGGGAATTCCGCAGGGCACGAGCAGCGACCCTGCAAGAAGCAGGCCTCGAGCTCAGGGGCCCAGCAGGTGCAGGCAGAGGCCCTAGGGGCTCCCTCACCATCCACGTTCGTGTCTGAGCCCCGCCTGGCCGAGAACAGGTCCTGGGTGCCTCTCCAGGTCTCCGAGCTGTTGTCAATCTCTCCGGACAAATCGGCCTCAGTGGGTGAACCTGCAGAGTGTTAAAGATGCCATCTGGTAACTGCTGCGGTCTTGTCTCCCCAAGATCTCCAGGGCAGACTCTTATTTATCCTTAAACACCAGGTAGGGACACAGGTGGCTTTTTTTAATGGATGCATGGGACTGAGCAAGGGCTGAACCAAAGGGTGGGCTTCATCCTCCTGCCTGCCCTGGTGTCTCCACCTCAACAGACCCAAGTGTGGCTGAATTTCTCTAGCTGATGCCCCCTTTCCCCCGGAGGGGCAGACCCTACTTTCCTTCGGTAAAAATGTGCCTCCTGAAAGTCGAACAGAAGCTCCCGTGCCTCCAGACCAGCCCATCCAAGGCAGACCCTGTTTCCCCTAAACCATCACAAATTGCCCCAATGGCAGGTGCCTACGAGCAGTATGTAGATGCAGACCCCACGCCCAGGACACTGTGTGGCCCCTCAGCCTCCCCAGAGACCTGCCCACAAAAATGCCTGGTCCTGGAGCCCTGGCCACCGCGGAGACACTCTTGCTGAGGCAGTGGGGGCCTGACGCCTAGAAAGGTGGGGGCCCTGCTTCTACCTGATGCTGGCTGAGATTAGTGGACAGCACGGGACCCCCTCCCCCACCCCCCACCCCACCCTTGCTACTGGTTACAGGAATTTAGCTCAAGCTCGCCATCCCTAAGAATGGTGTCTTGTGTGGGGACATGGAACCAGTCCAGATCCAGGAGCAGATGCTGGGATGAAGCCTTGGCTCTGGGCAGCATCCCCCAGATGCCCATGGAGCTCGGCAGCTGCCTGCTCTAAGCCTCCTGTTCTCATCAGAGCAGTGAAGGGTTTGGACCGGATAGCTGCTAGGGCTCCCCAGGGGCACTGTCCCTAATGAGCTATCTGGCTTTATGGGGTTCTTTCCTGAAGCTTCCAGAATCTTCAACCATTTCCACTCCCCTAGCCCCTGACCCTACTGAATTTTTAGTGGGTGAAACAATAGAAAAGCAAGAAGGCTGGGGAGACAAATCATAATCATAGTAGCCAGGAGAAGCGGGCCCCCCTCCACCCCCAGCTTCATTGCTGCCCTGGCTTCCTGAGCACAGAGCGGATTTCAAAAGCAGCAGATGGGGCCACTGTGGAGGCCAACTCTGGCGGCTGCTCGCAGGCTGAAGGGTGCAGGAAGGCCTCCCCCGGCCCCTCGACTCTGACAGGCAGTTTCACAGGTGGTCCTGGTGGGGGGCTCTTACCACAGTGGGACATGGATGTGGCCCTGGTGCTGAACTGGGGGCAGTCAGGACGCGCGGGGAAGACCCTTTGAAGTTCCATTTTGGACATGAAGCCGGTGAGGCTGGCGGCATCCTTGGGTTCACTCTGGCAGAGCGGGGAAAGTAAGACAGACACAGAAGGCCCCTGACTGTAGGCCAGCCCATCCAAGGGCAGACCCTGTTTCCCTAAACCATCACAAATCACCCCAGTGGCAGGTGCCTATGAGTAGTATGTAGACGCAGACCCCACACCCAGGACACCATGTGGCCCCTCAGGCCTCCCCAGAGACCTGCCCACAACAACCCCCTGGTTCTGGAGCACTGGCTGCCCACCGAGAGCTTCTTAGGGATCCTGAAGCCTAGACAGATGGGGGCCCTGCTTCTGCCTGACTGCCGGCTGAGATTCACAGACAGGCCCCCCCACCCCACCCACACATGCTGCTGGTCACAGGCACTAAGCCACTCTCCCATTGGGGTTGAAAGGGCCTGCGTGTGTGCAGGCTGCAGCAGTGTGTCCCCTCTGTCCCCTCTCCAGCACACTGGATGCTCAGCAAGAGCCACGCAGACCCACTTTGGAAACCATAGTCCAGCCGGGCATGGTGGCTCATGCCTGTAATCCCAGCACTTTGGGAGGCCAAGGAGGGCAGCTCACATGAGGTTGGAGTTTGAGACCAGCCTGACCAACGTGGAGAAACCCCATCTCTATTAAAAATACAAAAATACAAACAAACAAACAAAATTAGCTGGGCATGGTGGCACGTTGTAATCCCAGCTACTCTGGAGGCTGAGGCTGGAGAATCACTTGAACCCGGGAGGTGGAGGTTGCGGTGAGCCAAGATCGCGCCATTGCACTCCAGCCCGGGTGACAAGAGTGAAACTCCGTCTCAAAAAAAAAAAAAAAAAAGAAAAAGAAAAAGAAAAAAAGAAACCATAGTCCACTAGGTCCAGGCAATGCCTTCACCCAGGAAGCTGCCAGGAGCCGGGCTGACCATCTCGGGCTCCCCCAGTACACGGTGGCACAGTGTACCTGACCGGCTGAGGTCCCCTTCCACATCTTCTCCCCTTCACTCTCCTTTTCAAGATGCACCTTGGGAGTCTTGGGGCAAACTGTACATCTTCTCCCTTGGCCAACCAGAGACACCGGGAGCCAAGGTCTGCAAGAGGGGAGGACCGGCCCAAAGCAGCTAACCCAGAAGAAGCCGGTGGCATGTGGGGACTAGGGCACCAGGCCCTTCAGAAAGGGAGAGGACCGCAGGGCTCTTTCCACCCCTAGCGCTCAATTCGTTGCCTGCCTGGAATCCCTCTTTGGTAACCCATCACCAGAAGGCCTGTGGAATGCTTTGTGGGCTGACAGCTCTATGGGCCCTTGGGGAGGAGGAGAAACAGGTCACCTCAAGGCTCGTGGCAGCCCTCCTCCCGGGACCCCATACCGTCTTCCTGTAGTAGCGGCTGATGGTCTGGGCCGACTTGCTGAGCGTGCGTGGCTTTTGGTGTGGTTTCCATTCTGGGCACCGGGCGTCCCGGCTGGCCATGCTCTGGAGGAGCACCAGGGCCCTGGCCATCGAGCTGGACGTCGAACTGTGCCTCTCAGACGGGCTGGCCTCCTTAGGTAACATGAGGCGTGGGATGCAAAGACCAAGTGAGCTTTGTCGCCTGAATGTGGACCTGAATGAGGACAGGCCCGGCTTTTCCCGTGGATCTCTCTTCAGCCTGGCTTGGGGTGTGGAGGGGAAGATGGCCTCGAACATGAACCTACTGGCTGGTGCAGTGGGAGGAGATCAGCTTCCAGAGCTCCAGGTCCTGTGGGCTCCTGGGAGCAGTGGTGGCATCACAGATGTCTCCATAGAAACCGTTATTGAGCAAAAGGGGCCCGCGGCTGGATGCGCTGGAGGCCAGTGCTGTAACACCAGGTTTTTGAGAAGAGCAAAGCTCAATATTGAAGGTTGCCTTCTGGGCTGGGTGTGGTGGCTCACACCTGTAATCCCAGCACTTTGGGATGCCCAGGTGGGAGGAATGCTTGAGCCCAGGAGTTAAACATTTTAATTAGCCAGGCATGGTGGCGTGCACCTGTAGTCCCAGCTCCTCAGGAGGCTGAGGTGAGAGGATCACCTGAGCCTGGGGAGGTCGAGGTTGCAGTGAGCTGTGTTCACGTCACTGCACTCCAGCCTGGACTACAGAGTGAGACCCTATCTCCAAAAAAAAAAAGAAAAAAAAAAGAAAGAAAAGAAAAAAAGAAAAGTCAGCTCCCAAGGACACAGGAGTCCAGCTCAAATGTCTCTGTGTGCTGGCTTGAAGACAGTAATTGTATTAGAAAAGGTTAGGCTGGGTGTGGTGGCTCACGCCTGTAATCCCAGCACTTTGGGAGGCCGAGGTGGGCGGATCACGAGGTCAGGAGATCAAGACCATCCTGGCTAACACAGTGAAATCCCGTCTCTACTAAAAGTACAAAAAATTAGCTGGGCGTGGTGGCAGGCGCCTGTAGTCCCAGCTACTCGGGAGGCTGAGGCAGGAGAATGGCGTGAACCCAGGAGGCGGAGCTTGCAGTGAGCAGAGATCGCACTAGAGCACTGCAGCCTGGGCAACAGAGCGAGACTCCATCTCACAAAAAAAAGGTTTAGGGGGTGGGCTCTGGGATTAGAACCATTTGGCCAAGAAATACCTAGAAGAGTAGATAGAGTAGCCTGACTCCCTGGGAATGATTTTTCAGGCTTCAAATGCCTACCTCAAGACATCTTTTAAGTAGAGAAAGACAAAACCCCTACCTTCAGAAGCCTTGATTGGGGTCTGAGTGGGAAGAAAGGCTTCTCTGCTTGCTGACTGAAGGAAATTTGAAGGGGGCCTGCCCCATCCACACCTGTGGGTATTTCTCTTCAGGTGGAGATGAGAGACTGAGAAAAGAAATAAGACGCAGAGACAAAGTATAGAGAAAGAACAGTGAGCCCAGGGGACCAGCACACTCAGCATGCAAGGACCTGCACCGGCGCTGGTCTCTGAGTTCCCTCAGTATTTATGGATCACTGTTTTTACTACCTTGGTGAGGGGAGTGTGGCAGGGCAACAGGGTGATGGTGGGGAGAAGGTCAGAAGGGAAACGTGAGCAAAGGAATCTGTATCATGAATAAGTTCAAGGAAAGGTACTGTGCCTGGATGTGCACGTAGGCTAGATTTATGTTTCACTTTACACAAACATCTCAGTGTAGCAAAGAGGAACAGAGCAGTATTGCTGCCAGCATATCTCGCCTCCAGCCACAGGCTGGTTTTCTCCTATCTAAGAGTAGAACGAATGGTCGGCTTTACACCGAGACATTCCGTTCCGAGGGATGAGCAGGAGATAGAAATCTTCCTCTTATCTCAACTGCTGCAAAGAGGCCTCCCTCTTTAACTACTCCTCCTCAGCACAGACCCTTCATGGGTATCGGGCTGGGGGATGTAAGGTCTTTCCTTTCCCACAAGGCCACATCTCAGGCTGTCTCAGTGGGGGGAAACCTTGGACAGGCTTTCTTGGGCAGAGGTCCCAGCAGCTTTCCTCAGTGTATTGTGTCCCTGGTTAATAGAGAATGGAGGATGGCGGTGACTTTTACCAGGCATGCTGCCTGCAAACAGATTGTTAACAAGGCATACCCTGCACAGCCCTAAATCCATTAAACCTTGATTCAATACAGCACATGCTTCTGTGACACAGGGTTGGGGCTAAAGTTACAGATTAACAGCATCTCAAAGCAGAACAATTTTTCTTCTTACAGATCGAAATGGAGTTTCTTATGTCTTCCTTTTCTACATAGACACAGTTACAATCTGATCTCTCTTTCTTTTCCCCACAGAAATTCATGACCCCATCCTTTCCAATATGACTTTATAAAAAATATTTATCATCCAAAAATCTCTTCAGTTTTTTGCATCTAAAGTACAAAACAAGCCTAGTATATATTTGAATTTTTGACCTACAGTCATATACCAAATAATGAAATTTTGGTCAATCATAGACCAAATGACAGACCAATACAATGGTAGTCTCTTAAGAATCTAATACTGTATTTTGGCCGGGTGTGGTGGCTCATGCCTATAATCCCAGCACTTTGGGAGGCCGAGGTGGGTGGATCCCAAGGTCAGGAGATTGAGACCATCCTGGCTAATACGGTGAAACCCCATCTCTACTAAAAATACAAAAATTAGCTGGGCGTGGTGGTGGGCACCTGTAGTCTCAGCTACTCGGGAGGCTGAGGCAGGAGAATGGCGTGATCCCGAGAGGCGGAGCTTGCAGTGAGCCCAGATTGCGCCGCTGCACTCCAGCCTGGGCGACGGAGCGAGACTCCATCTCAAAAAAAAAAAAAAAAAAATCTAATAGTGTATTTTCACTGTAGCTTTTCTGTGCTTAGACATGTGTAGATACACACATACGTTGTGTTCCAACTGCCTGCAGTACTCAGGAACATGCTGCACGGGTTTGCAGCCTCAGCAACAGGTATAGCACATAGCCTAGGTGTGGACTGGGCTGTAAACCACGTAGGTTTATGCGAGCACACGGTACGACATCTGCAGGATGGTGAAATTGCCTAATGATGCACTTCTCAGAACATATCCCTGTTATTAAGTGACACATACTGTATTTTAATAAGAAATAAAGCACTTTTACCAGCCTCAAATACTGAGAAAGAATTCTTGCCTTGCCAATTTCTCTTTTGGTGATTATTTTGTAGTCTTCCATATTAATTTCTAATTGTTTTGGGGACTTGGACCACAGGAAATGCTGTCACATTGGCCTGAGGTCCAGCATGCTTGAAAATCACACGCATTATGCTTTGTTTTTTTTTTTTTTTTTTTTTTTTTTTTGAGACGGAGTCTCGCTCTGTCGCCCAGGCTGGAGTGCAGTGGCGCGATCTCGGCTCACTGTAAGCTCCGCCTCCCGGGTTCACGCCATTCTCCTGCCTCAGCCTCCCGCGTAGCTGGGACTACAGGCGCCCGCCACCACGCCCGGCTAATTTTTTGTATTTTTTAGTAGAGACGGGGTTTCACTGTGTTAGCCAGGATGGTCTCGATCTACTGACCTCGTGATCCGCCCGCCTCGGCCTCCCAAAGTGCTGGGATTACAGGCGTGAGCCACCGCGCCCGGCCTATGCTTTGTTTTTACATTGGTCTCTGAAACACTGTTCAACAGACTCCTCGTCTATTAAAACACTCAAGTAAATTTCTGGTTCAGTTAACAGAAACTCATGGTGACAATTTGATTGATAGAGAAGCCAGTATTAAATAGAAAGCTTATCTTGGGACCGACATTCAATCTATACGAACAAATCAAAGCTTCTCGTCTTGTCACTTCATATGAAAGTGGCTAGATTTCCCCCAGATCTAGAAGGTATGTTTGGAGTTGGCTTAAATGCAGGCCAGTGGCTGTGGGCGGAGGATTACCTAGGTGCCGAGGCAAGAGACTGAAGGCAGAAACTGTTTCAGTATAATAAAGAAAATAGAATAAGAATAGTCATGATACAAATTAGATATAGAGATAATGAACAATTATCAATCATTATTAATCATTAGCTTTTAATATTACTCTTTGTTGCATTACTAACATAATCTAGTAATAACCGGCGGGTGTAGGGTCAGGTGCTGAAGGGACATTGTGAGAAGTGAATAGAAGGCAAGAGGTGAGCCTTCTGTCACACCCGCATAAAGGCCACTTTAGGGTTCCTTGGTCAAGTGGTAATGCCAGTGCCTGGGAAGGCACCCGTTACTGAGCAGACCATGAAAGGGAGTCTCCTTTCCTTGGAGGAGTCAGGGAACACACTGCTCCACCAGCTTCTTATGGAAGGCTGGATATCATCCAGGCCTGCCCGCAGTCATCCGGAGGCCTAACCCCTCCCTGTGGTGCTTCAATGCTCCTGCTCCTTGTCCACTTTCATGCCCCTCCCGTACTCCTGGTTCCTCTTTGAAGTTCGTAGTAGATAGCGGTAGAAGGAATAGTGAAAGTCTTAAAGTCTTTGATCTTTCTTATAAGTGCAGAGAAGAAAATGCTGACATATGCTGCCTTCTCTCTCTGCCTTGCCTACCTAAAATGTATCCTGTAATCACATGACTTGCTTCACCTTGTCAATCACTTAGAAGATTCACCCTCCTTACCCGGCCCCTTGTCTTGTATGCAATAAATATCAGCGAGCCCAGCCGTTTGGGGCCACTACCAGTCTCCACGTCTTGATGGTAGTTGTCTCTGGGGCCAGCTGCTTTCTCTTTATCTCTTTGTCTTGTGCCTTTATTTATTACAATCTCTCATCTCTGCACACGGGGAGAACACCCGCTAAGCCCCATACGGCTGGACCCTACAAGTGGCACCAGAAAATGTATCTGGGAAGCGAGGCAGCCCTGGAAGTCTGGCCATCGCGGGGGGCAAGGTGTGTGTGTATTAGCTACAGGTATCTCCTGCTGCGTCCTCATTTCCCAGAGCAAGGACTGGGTGGGCCAGTGTGAAGTGAGGGTGGAGTGTGAAAGGCACACGTGCGTCTATTTGCTACCTAGGCCTAGGGGTCGTGTGAGCTCGGCATCCCTCGCCTGGGCCCACACTTCCCACAGGTGTTGTGTTCTTGTACTCACGGAAAAGCAACCTGGGCCTTCAGGGCCTTTACTGATAAAACTCGCGCCTGTAGGCCCAGCTACTTGGCGGGCTGAGGCAGGAGAATTGCTTGAATCTGGGAGGCGGAGGTTGCAGTGAGCCGAGATCACGCCACTGCACTCCAACCTGGGTGACAGAGGGAGACTCGGTCTCAAAAAAAACCCAAAAACCAAAAACAAAACAACAAAAACTGAGTGGAAAGTCAAACACTAACAAGCCTTAGATTTTTGGTTACTGTAAAAAAAAAAGTTGCAAATTGCAAAGTCAATTTTATTTTCTTAATAAGAAAATAAAACCCTCTTGCCAATCAGGGAAATCCTGTGGGGAGAGCGGCTCCACTTGGAGATAACGGGCCCAGAGAAACCGCCTAAGGTGGGGCAGTCAGCACCTGGGTGCAGGTGCATCTGGGACCCGTCAGATCTCTACGCCCCGCGCAGGCTCCGGCCCCACGCCCAAGACCCCGCCCCGCGCCCGGAGCCTCCCTCGACGTGGCCCTGGGTCTGCACCGAAGGCCCCACCCCTGCCCTCGCCCAGCCGCGACCCTGCGCTTCCGGATCCGGGTTGTTGCGGGATCTCACAGTCTTTAAACCGCGGCGCCCGGGTGTGGATCCCTAGATGGGAGCCGGGGTTGGGCCGGGTGCCTGGCGGGTGGCAGTCGGGGCTGACGGCGGCGGCACTTTGCCGCCTCGGGCCCTGGACACCTTCACCCCGCCGCCTGCCCAGGCGGGCCGGCCCTGCCCGTCCACCGGCCGCCGATAGTCCCCGGCCTTGGGTCCCCGGGGCCGCTGACTGGCCTCGGTCACCTCCCGGGGAAGGCTCCCGCGCCTCCATCTGCCCCTCGCAGGAAGGGACCCTCTTCTTGCCCGCGAGGCTTCTCCGGGTGGGATCGTCCTGGCCCCCAGCCCTAAGGGATCCGCCCCCTCCGAGCATCCGCCGCCCCTCGGAGACCACTCCGGCTCGGACCGACCCACTCCAGCCACCGCTGCACGCGGAAGCGCTCATCCTCCCCGCCTGCCCCGTTCCCTCCCCCTTCTCCTGTGGGACAACCGGGGACCACAGCTCCCCGCTCCCCAGGTGTGGGGGTCCGACACGAACGCCTCTGCTCGCAGGGCGGTGAGCGCAGATCCCACGGGTCCCTCGGTCGGCGGTCAAGGCTGCTTCCGTTTCCATCCCGGACCCGACAATGGGCGGGAAAAAGAAGACTTTACACGACTACGCGGCGGAGTTCACCGACCTGGTGGTGAAGCACCTGATTGAGCACAGTGACTCTGGGGACACGTCTGTGGTGGAGACCCTTTACTGCAGGGCCTGCGAGCTGCCCGTGCGCGTGCGGAGGGACCGCATCCTGGAACACCTGTCCTCGGGCAGGCAGCACGGCCTGCGGACGCCCGTTCTCATGTAAATGTCAGTGCCAACGCTGGTGTTTCAGGAGACATCCCAGCGGGCTGCGGGCTATTTTAGGATTCTCTGCCCTGCAAACGTTTCCAAAGTACGTGGACAGGCCGCCTGATGACACTACGTTTACGGGATCTGCTAGTGGCTTGCCCACTTAGGGAGTAAACCCTGTGAAGTCTCGCAGTTTTGTTAAAGTGTGCGTGGCCACCTGAATGCTGCCTTATCACAAGCCAGATACGTACTGGTCTGCAGGGTAACTCCCCACTGTTGATCCTCTGAGGTGATTGTGGACTGGGTGCTGTGAGTCCTGCCACTTTGTTTAAGTGAATGTGTCTTTTGTCCAGCTCAGCCGCCTCGGATCTCGCTGCCACCAGCCTTACTGCACACCCGTGCCACCCGCCCTTGCCCCATCAGCCTCAGCCTCGGCTCATTCTCTCAGGCAGTCCCAGCATTGGCACGGTACCTCCTCCCGCTGTGGGCCACACGTCTCTGCTCCCTGTCAACCCTACTGCCACCAGCACCACCACCAGCCACTTGTCTGCCCAGGAGGATGCAACACCATCTGCCTCCGCCGGCCACCTTTCAGTGTTTCCTGCTTTCCAAGTAAAGATACCAGCAGTGCCCTCAGAGCAGACCAGCCAGAGGTTTTCTGAAGCCTCCCACAGGGTGCTCCCCGGAGGAGGCCCGAGATGCTCTCGTGACTTTGGAGCTGGGGTGGCTGGCCACCTTGGCCTGGCCATCTTTGGGGTGGGCTTCGGGAGCCCGGCACTGCTGCAGAGTGTGGTGGATGAGAACAGCTGCTGCTTGCTGTACGTGGTGGAGGAGCAGCTGTGTGACGTGGAGCGAGCCTTCAGAGCTGAGCATTTGGGCCAACACTAGAGTGGTTCGGGAACAGGATGCAGACATTGTCCTCAACGACCAGCGGTACGGTTTCAGTTGTCAGCAGAGGTTCACGGAACACCTGCTGTGTGCCGGGCACCGTCCTGGGGGCTGGAGAAATGGCTCTGAATGCTGCAAAGTCCCCATCCTTGTGCTGCTGAATTGGGGGCAGAGGCAGATGAGTAGATCTCAATGCATCAGTAGCAATAAGCTCTGCGGAGAGAACTCACGCTGAGTCGGGAAGGGAGGCTGGTGGGAGTGCTGTTTTAGGTGAGATGGCTGGGGAAGACTTGAGGAGGGGGCATTGGAGCAGGGACCTAGGTGGGTGAGTGAGATGGCCGTGGGGGTATCTGGGGACGAGCACACCCTACAAAGAGGACACTGAGTCTTCTCCAGGCCTTGATGTAGCCGAGTGGCCGTGCTGGCAGGAACGGAGTGAACGGGGTGAGGGCTAGGCAACGAGGTCCCAGGCCCAAGGAGCCTGGGGGCCACCCGGAGGCTTTGAAAGCCACCGGGGGTTGGTTTGGTTTGAGCTCACACTCAGGGGGCGGAGGAGAAGGACGCAGGGACACCAGTGAGGGGTACTGGGGGGCCAATGGGGCATGATGGGCCCGGACCAGGGCAGCAGTATGGCTGGATTTGGGATATTTTGAATGTACAGCCTTTGCGATGGGGTCCTGGCTTCCTCCCTTCACTCGAGCAGCTGGGTGTGACATGTCCACCCTGTTCATGAGCGGTGTCTCCAGCAACTAGAGCAGCATCTATACTTGCTGTCCACAGGGTGTGGACAGCCACAGCAGGTAAACGGGCTCGCGGGCAGCCACCCAGCCCTGGGGTCAGGCGCAGCCACTGTGTTCAGGCCTGGGCTGGGCACTGCCTGGTGTTTCGCAGAGCTGGCCAGTGCTGCTCACAGGGCAGGCCTGGCCCACCTTTGGTGTGTCCAGGTTTGGACATGCTCTTAATAGCGTAGCAAGGGGAGAGTTTGACCCCAGGTTGTTAACGCCATGTGGAGGGCTCTGAACGTATTAGCGGACGGTGTTGTGTCTCAGCAAAGCCCATTGCCACTGCGGAAGAACGTTCGTGAATGTTAATGCTTTGTGTGTTTTTGGAAAGTTGGCAAATTTTATTTATTTATTTATTTACTTTATTTATCTTTTGAGACGGAGTCTCACTCCTCTGACAGAGTCTCATCCTGACGGAGTCTCACTCTGTCGCCAGGCTGGAGTGCAGTGGCGCGATCTTGGCTCACTGCAACCTCCACCGCTGGGTTCACGCCATTCTCCTGCCTCAGCCTCCCGAGTAGCTGGGACTATAGGCGCCTGCCACCGCGCCCGGCTAATTTGTATTTTTAGTAGAGGCAGGGTTTCACTGTGTTAGCCAGGATGGTCTCGATCTCCTGAGCTTGTGATCTGCCTGCCTCAGCCTCCCAAAGTGCTGGGACTACAGACGTGAGCCACTGCGCCCGGCCTGCAAATTTTAGTTTTCAGTTGTCTGTGGCATCTGCTTTAGGCAGGTTTTCACACTTTTCACTCGGGTATCACATTCACAGAATGCACACGTTCATACATGATACACACAGCAAAGTGCCCGAGTCGGTGTGTTTTTTACGAACTGCACGCACCTGTGTGGCCAGCCTGGAGATCACAGTCCTCGGAAGTCCCCGGGCTCCTGTCCAGCCCACACCTGAGGCTGACCTCTGTAGGCTGAGGAAGGGAGCATCTTTTTTTTGAAAGAGTCTTGCTTTGTCACCCAGGCTGGAGTGCAGTGGCGCGATCATGGCTCACTGCAGCCTCAACCTCCTGGGCTCAAGTGATCCTCCTACCTCAGCCTCCTGAGTAGCTGGGACTACAGGTGTGCGACACCAAGCTTGGCTAATTTTTTTTAGTATTTTTTCTAGAGATTGGTTTTTGCCATGTTTCCCAGGCTGGTCTTGAACTCCTGGGCTCAAGTGATCCTCCTGCCTCAGCCAAATCTCAAAGTGCTGGGATTACAGGCGTGAGCCACCGCATCTGTCCCTGAGGATCTTAATAGAATTTGACTCACAGAAGCCTATTCTGTGACTTGGCTGGGATCTGTATTTTGTTCCTCAAAATTAGCAAGTTAAATTCTGAAATAAGTCATACCGGAAATGTTTTCACAATTTACTTTGTTGAGGCCTTTTTCTTCTGTTATTCTCGTGCCTGAGATGGTTTATAGAGTGGTATTAGCAGCATGGATTCTGGAATGTTCTAGGTCTCAAAGCACGCTCTTAACATTCCACTTTATTCCTGCAGCGTCTCAGGAGTAGTTGTTTGCTGCCCGCCGGAGGCAGCTTCTGAAGTCGTGAGGGATGCTCTCCGAGCAGCTATGGGCTGGGCTGGCTGAGGTGATGTCTGCACCCGTGCCCAGGTGTCTCAGGGAGAATGGGCTTCAGGGAATGGGCTTGCCTGCTTCATCTCCTGACTCCTCTCCTAGGCGCTTTGATCCGGTTTTCCAGTTCTTGCACAAGCAAGTTTGTGTCAGCCACGCCCTGGGGAGGACCCACTGGATCACCGCCGTCACAGCCTGTTCCCAGCGGCCTCTCCGGCTTCTCTAAAGAGAGCAGGTGGGCATCTGCGTTATTGGGGGAATGCACAGCGTTGTGGCATCTGTGTCCATGTCACGTGGTTCCCTGTGACCCAGAACCCTCCAATGCTTCTCGCCAGTAGCTTCCCTCGAGACCAGAAGCGAGAGCTCACCCTCCCTTGTGTCCAGGTGGGACTTTCTACAATGCTGCTGTGCACGACGTGGATGCCGTATGCATGTTGCTGGGGGAAGCCACTCCGGACACTGTGTTTTCTCTGGGACATGTCTTCTGCCCAGGTAAGAGTGGGCTTCACTGTTGCAAGGTGCTCCTATGGCCACCGAGGCTGGTTGAAGATGTAGCACAGGCTGGGGCCCCTGTTCACGATTCCTCCCCCACTCCCAGCTTTGGGGAGCAGATAAAGTAACATGGAGCACAAGTAAAAAAGATGACTAAATGGTCACGTCACTGAATCCCTCAGGCATCATGCAGGAAGTATTTCACATCTGATGAACTTTGAGAGTCACTGTTGTAGTAACCATTTCTCCAGCCCCTGCGATGTGACAGGCCCCCTGTCGTTTCTCAGGTTGCAACGGTGAAGAAACACAGTCCCGGCTGGAAGTCACCGCCAGGTTGGGATGCACACAGATTGGCAGATCATCACCGAGCACCAGGTGAAGGCGGGGCTGGGGATGCTGGTTCCTAGGTCCTGGCCTGGCAGCAGAAGCTCAGAGTGGGTCCTGAGGGCTGCTGAAGAGGACAGATTATCTGTTGCTTTATGACACACCACACACTTGAAACAACAGCCACTGGGTAGTTAGGATTTTGCAGCCTGGACTGGGCTTGGCTGGAGTCCCTCTTCTGGTCTGCCCGGTAGTCACTCACGTGACTACAGCCAGCTGGTCAGCGGCCTGCCTGGAACAGCCCCACCAGGGTCCCAGGGCCGGGCCCCGCTGTCACCTGGGTTCTCTTCCGTGTCGTCCCCACGCCTCCTCAGGTCCCCACAGCAGCGTGGCCACACATTTGATGGCCTCGGGGGACCAAAGTAGAAGCACTGAGACATCCTGAGGCTTGGGCCGGGACTGACGTGGTACCCCTCACACCACACTTTGTGTACTGGGGCAAGTCCAGGCCCAGCCAGCACCAGCGCTGACTTCTCTCAGTGCCCGCTTCACTCTGTCTTGTCAGCACCCCCTTTTGGCACTGCCTCCCCCGTCTGCCCAGAGTTCACCCACCCACCCTGCTCCGCTGGCCACCACCCCGATCCCAGCCGTGTCCTCATCCTGGCTGTGGCTGTCTGCCTGCAATCTCTTCCCTGTAAGACCTCAGTTGGACCAGGTGCCCGCCTGCTCTGAGCTCTCCAGAGCACATGTGGAGGCCATGGTCTCCGCAGACCCCGCGGGCCTGTCACCGGTCGAGGGTCTTGACTGCACGTTGTCCAGGTTCTTGGCCTTTTGAACAAAGAATTGGACAAAACACCCAGCAAAGCAAAGAAAGGATGAAGCAACAAAAGTACGAAAGCAGGGATTTATTGAAAATGAAACACACTCCACAGTGTGGGAGTGGCCCGAGCAGCAGCTCTAGGGCCGGATACAGAATCTTCTTGGGCCCAAATACCCCCTAGAAGTTTCCCATTGGCCACTTCATGCTCACCTCATGTAAATGAAGTGGTTGCAAAAAGCAACCCGTCAGAGGCTGGAGTGAAGTTACAAAGTTATACTTCTATGCAGATGAAAACTCAGCCTGTAATCAGTCTGATTGGTGTGAACAGCGACCATTCAGAGGCTGGAGTGAGTGAAGTTACAAAGTTGCAAACGAAGACTTGACCCACAATAAATCTGAT
The DNA here is from genome assembly GCF_029281585.2 of Gorilla gorilla gorilla. Lineage (NCBI taxonomy): Eukaryota > Metazoa > Chordata > Mammalia > Primates > Hominidae > Gorilla > Gorilla gorilla. Next base: position 236,901,728 of record NC_073224.2, read on the forward strand.
TTGTTGCAGACAGCCAGTTTCCCATCTGCCAGGCAGAAAACGTGAGTGGGGTTTGCAAAGGCCTCTGGTCCTTTTGTTACTTAGGAGTGGAAAGTTAGGGTTTTCCCTTCAACATAGTTCAAGGAAGTTGTGAAACAGCCTTAGGTTCCCTGCCTCCAGACCCTAATCTCCTGCCTCAGGCCCACGGTTGCCGCACCCCGCAGCCCCACTGTCCTCTTGTCCACTTCTCGCTCTTCATCAGAAGGCCAGACAAGTACCTGTCTGGGGCCCGCTCCCCGGGTGGGACATGGGGACTGGCTCTGCTAGGCTCATGGCTGTACCCCCAGGGTCCAGAAGGTGCCTGGGCCCGGGACCGCCAACGCCACAGAAGCTTAGCAAACACGGAATTGGACTGCTTGCTGGGCAGCGTCCCCGTGCCTCTCAGGGACCCATTTTGGAACAATTTAGAGTTAATTTTCTATTAAGGACCAGTTTCTGTGTAACTGCTTGGCTATGCCTTTCGCCCACTGCTTCAGTTAAAGCAGTGAGTTCAGGCCGGATGTGGTGGTAATCCTAGCACTTTGGGAGGCCCAGGCTGCAGGATCACTTGAGGTCAGGTGTTTGAAACCAGCCTGGCCAACATGGTGAAACCCGTCTCTGCTAAAAATACAAAAAACTCAGCCGGGTGTGATAGTGAATGCCTGTAATCCCAGCTACTTGAGAGGCTGAGGCAGGAGAATTGCTTGAACCTGGGAGGCAGAGTTTGCAGTGAGCCAAGATTGTGCCACTGCACTCCAGCTTGGGTGACAGCAAGATTCTCTCAAAAACAAAACCAAACAAAACAGTTTATCATTTGCCTAAATCAACTTTTGTATCATCTAAAGTTTTCTTATGCTTAGATATGGCCGCCTTAAAAGATGCAGATGCTGTTGTGATCAGCATGAAGTTTCCCTGTGAGGCCATGGTCAGCGTGGACATCAGCCAGCACTGCACAGACAGCTGCAACCAGGACGTCAGCCAGCACCGCACAGACAGCTGCGACCGGGACGTCAGCCAGCACCGCACAGACAGCTGCGACCGGGACGTCAGCCAGCACCGCACAGACAGCTGCGACCGGGACGTCAGCCAGCACTGCACAGACAGCTGCGACCGGGACGTCAGCCAGCACTGCACAGACAGCTGCCACCAGAGACTGGAGGTGACCCCTGCCCTTTTCCACCCTTCGCCAGTCCACTGTGAAAAGCTGGGTTGATTGTGCGGGTTAGATAGAGGTCATCAGCCGGGTTGATTGTGCGGGTTAGATAGAGATCATCAGCCAGGTTGATTCTACAGGTTAGATAGAGATCATCAGCTGGGTTGATTGTGTGGGTTAGATAGAGGTCATCAGCTGGGTTGATTGTGTGGGTTAGATAGAGGTCATCAGCTGGGTTGATTGTACGGGTTAGACAGAGATCATCAGCTGGGTTGATTGTGTGGGTTAGATAGAGATCATCAGCTTGGTTGATTGTGTGGGTTAGATAGAGGTCATCAGCCGGGTTGATTGTGTGGGTTAGATAGAGGTCATCAGCCGGGTTGATTGTGCGGGTTAGATAGAGGTCATCAGCTGGGTTGATTGTGCGGGTTAGATAGAGATCATCAGCCGGGTTGATTGTGCGGGTTAGATAGAGATCATCAGCCGGGTTGATTCTGTGGGTTAGATAGAGGTCATCAGCCGGGTTGATTGTGTGGGTTAGACAGAGGTCATCAGCCGGGTTGATTGTGCGGGTTAGATAGAGGTCATCAGCCGGGTTGATTGTGCGGGTTAGATAGAGGTCATCAGCCGGGTTGATTGTGCGGGTTAGATAGAGGTCATCAGCTGGGTTGATTGTGCGGGTTAGATAGAGATCATCAGCCGGGTTGATTGTGCGGGTTAGATAGAGATCATCAGCCAGGTTGATTCTGTGGGTTAGATAGAGGTCATCAGCTGGGTTGATTGTGTGGGTTAGACAGAGGTCATCAGCTGGGTTGATTCCGCAGGTTAGATAGAGGTCATCAGCTGAGTTGATTCCGCAGGTTAGATAGAGGTCATCAGCTGGGTTGATTCCGCAGGTTAGATAGAGGTCATCAGCTGAGTTGATTCCGCAGGTTAGATAGAGTTCATCAGCTGAGTTGATTCCGCAGGTTAGATAGAGGTCATCAGCTGGGTTGATTCCGCAGGTTAGATAGAGGTCATTGGCCGGGTTGATTGTACGGGTTAGATAGAGGTCGTCAGCTGGGTTGATTCCGCAGGTTAGATAGGGGTCGTCAGCTGGGTGCCTGGGTCCCAAGGCGTGCTGCAGATGGAAAATCAGAATCCCTTGGGCATCACCGGGTGGGGCATGTCCCTGTCCCTTGGCTCCCTGACCCAGGCTAGCCGCTACCAGGACTCCTATCGAGAGCTCTTCAGACACTTTGTCAGAACCCTTAAAGGTGGGTGACGTTCTCAGGAGGAACCTGGGATGTCCTGATGCTCAATGGGTAGATGCCTTCCAGGCTGCAGTCAGTGCAGATGATATGCCAATTTCAGGTGGAAAATTGCATTCCAGATACCGGGTTCAGATTTGAAATTGTCCATCTCAGTGATCATTTACGTTGCGTGTACTTGAGGGAGATTCTGAGAGATGCTCCTTTGGGGTTCTGTGCGTGTACCATGTTGCCTGACACGTCCTGAGAAATCTTCTTAAACTCTGAGTTTATAAAATAACTACTTCTGAACTCCTGAGATCTAGTGGATACCATGTGTCCTGGAAGATAGGACACTTTCTACCCTCTGTCAGTCCTGGGGGTGACTGGGAACCAGAGAGGTTGAGCAGAATTCCTGGACCTGGGTGGGGCTTGTCCAAGAGGGGCAGGTGGTACTCTCTAGGATCAGTGTCCCACCCAAAGGCCAGTGGCCCCTTCACATGCCCCAACAAGAGGAAGACTATCTGGCTCCGAAGTGTTGGGTTTTTTCCTGAATCTGTGCAAATGTGCAGGGAAAGAACCTCCTGAAATCACCAAAGAGCAGTTCCTCAGGGCCTTCCGGGTGACCGTGGCCGTGGAGCAGTCGTGGTGGAACCGGTCAGCTGTGGACCTGCCCTGAGAATTGGCAGAGGCCTCCGTGGTGAAGACAGAAGCTCCGTGAACCAACCCGAGGCTGGAGCCAAGATCCTGCCCAATATCCAGTTGCCTGTTTCACTTGTCACTGTTACTGGGAGAGGGAGACAAAACCTCATGGCGGTCTTGTCCTCACTGGAGACTCAGAAGGGGAAGCATTGGGAAACCATGTATGTTTCATTTCTGGTGTAACCAGGCTTTTCAGGATGTGACTTCAGACCAAGGACACAAGTTGGGCTTGCTTAGCTGTTTTGTGTTGTGCGCAGGCCTCAGAGATGTTCTTCCTGTCAGAGTTCCCTTGGCGAGGCCTTGGAGGCCTCTGGTTGGCTCTGTCAGGAAGAGGGCAGGTCAGGGATTGGGCGGTGTAAATTGACTCAGAAACCTGCGGTTTCAGCTTTTCTGTGGCAAACAGGGCCGAGGGCTGGTGAAGCTGTTAAGACTAAATGTCGCATGCATGAGGCAGGCTGCAGGCCTCCTTAGGCCTTTTTTGGGGTAATTACACCAGTATTTAAAAACATTTTTTTTTTGTTTGTTTTGAGACGGAGTCTTGCCCTGTCACCCAGGCTGGAGTGCAATGGTGCGATCTCGGCTCACTGCAACCTCCGTCTCCCGGGTTCAAGCGATTCTTCTGCCTCAGCCTTCTGAGTAGCTGGGATTACACACGTGTGCCACCACACTTGGCTAATTTTTGTATTTTTAGTAGAGATGGGGTTTCACCATGTTGGCCAGGCTGGTCTCGAACTACTAACCTCGTGATCCACCTGCCACGGCCTCCCAAAGTGCTGGGATTACAGGCGTGAGCCGCCATGCTTGGCCTAAAAAACAATTTTCTTGAAGAATCCGATTTTGTGCATAGTAATGACACAGCACCATTCCTGAGAAATAGGAAATATGTGTGTGTGGTATGAAAAGCCCATATTCTGTTCTTGTCACCTGAATCTAGGCTTCATCTTTGGATGTGAACGCGGGAATGAACAGTGGCTGTTTTCCACCCAAAGGGGCGTGGAGACCTTTTGGAAACGGGCCTTCTCCTTTCCATTTTGCAGCCGGGGGTGGGTGGAAACCTTCCTTCGAAGGGTAGTGCCTTGGGGAGCAGCAGACCTGCTCTGAGTCCAGCTTAGCTTTCCAAAATTCTGTGTGGAACTTACTGGAGATGTTTTTATATATTTGAAAATAATGGCCTGTATTTCTCACGCTATACTTAAAAAAATAACTAACCTTTTAAACAAAGATATTCAAACTCACCCTTGTGCTGAAAGCACTCACATTTCTGTGTTCATTCCTGAAAGGGCGTTTTAGAGTCCCCGTTTCTACGTTCTGTGTGGCACCCTCTTGCCGAGGGAACATCCAGGATCCCTCCACTTCCTGTGTAGTTTGAGGCCTCAACACCTTCATGATCCAGAGTCCTGTGGCTATGAGGGGGTGGGCCCACCGCCGCCCAGCCCTCCTTGGTGGACGTGGGGACAGGTAGGAGCCTAGGGAAAGGGGTGAGCGGGCTCTGGTGTGACGGCGTGAGTGCTAGCCAGGAAGGTGGGGCCAGGGCCGGGCATGGCACCTCACCTGTGGGGGAACTCGGCGGAGCTTCCTGGCGGCATCTCCCCCTCTTGCCTTGGTCCTTTCTATCTTTGTTTTAGGCCAATTTCTAAAAAGACTGAGGCCTCCTTCAAGGTTGAACAGATTTCTAGAGCCTTATTTTTGCTGTGACAGGTCCCTAGTCCCTGTTCACAACTCTGAAACCAAGAAACCTGAGAACCAAGAGAACTGAAATGAAGCCCGTTGGTCTCAGCCTGGCTTGAGCCACCATAAGGCTCTCTGCTGCCTTTTGTTTTCTTAGGTTTTGCTGAGAAATGGGAGTGCGTTCTGTGTCGGTGTTTGTGACGCCCTGAGACCCTGCTTGGCCTAGCTAAAGTCCAGAAGGCCTGGGCCCCACAGGGCTTGGATGAGGGCTCATGGGCCTGTACTTCAGGAGGCCTGAGAGGCCCGGTCAGTCCCATGAGGCTACTCGGCTTGGCCCGCAGGTCCTCCGAGGCACAGGGCAGAGGGACACCCCAGGGACCCATCAGACTCACGACACGGAGAAACTCAAGTGGGGTGCCAGGGCCGGCCACAGAGGCCACGGGCTTCCTGCCTGTGAGGAGCCGCCCTGTTTGTCTGAGCCCTTTGGAGATTTAGGTTGAGTCATGAGAACCGGTCATTGGAACATACACTTTATTATGTTACAAAAACAAAAATCCCCACTGAAACACAGCTAAAAAAATAACACATTTTCCCAAGATTACATTACCAAAAACAGTTGTTATGTCATTGGAGGGCGTCCATTAATACTGCTCGGAGAAGCACGATCTTACACGAAAAACACGGATGGGATTTCCTTTTCATCTTAAAGCATTAAAGTGCTTTAACTGGTAACAGAGGAGTGGATGTTTGTGCGTTGGAGACACTGACAGTTCTGAGTGACAAGTGGCTCTGTGCCAGGATACTGCGGGTCGGGCTCCTGGGTACAGCAAGGGCTTCCCAGCAGCCCAGGCCTGGTGGGAACCCTGGGGGAATGGGGGAGAGTCGCTGTTTCTGACCACAGCGACTTGGACAGATGTGAGCTGACCTGCCTGGCGAGCTCCTTCTGCCTTGCCTCTCTGAGCAGACTCAGGACCACTGCCTGTGCCCCTTGGCCCCAGGAGTGCCAGCGGCCTCCCTCCCACCCCTGCACTGCTGGGAAAACCATCCGCCTTCAAGATTTATTTGTTGATTTGTTTAGTTTTATAAAAACATATCGCTTAAAGGATTCTTGTTCCTGGGAATTTGCATTTTCTCCTGACTACGGCGAAGTCTCAACTCTGTTTACTTTCACAGCTGCTTCTCCAGTGCAAGGAGGCTGCATGGGCTCCCTGGACAGGTGCAGCTGGGGCCATCTGGCTGCTCCGTGTTCTGGCCGGCTTCCTTGGACATCTGGCTGGGGTTCCAGTGACAGCTGCCCCTGGGCCTCTCCCAGCCCCCCCAGCCCCCCCAGCCCTTCCCAGGAGCACACTACAGGGGCTCTTGGGACAGCCTCACTGGACTCAGGGTGGACAGGTAACGTACCTAAGAAACAAATCAACAAGCCCTCTGGAATTGAAGCGCATCTGCGCTGGGCTGAGGAACCCCGGGTGTCGGGATGGGCCCCTGCGGCTCCTGAAGTGGAACATGGGGGCAGAGTGGGGGCTTCAGGAGGTGGCCTCGGGTAGCAGGTGCCCAGCCCCCAAGAGATGGGTGTGGTGCCTGGGGCATGGGTCTTAGCCTTTCTGGCCTCAGCTTCCTCATCTACGAAATGGCAATAAGATGGAGAGCTGAGGTGACATGCAGCTGGGGTGGCTGCGCCACCCTGGGAAAGCCCCGAGTCTGCTGCTGCTGCCGCTACTGACTGATGCCCTGGGCGTGGGCACCTTTCTAGGGAGATGGAACCCTAGAAGCTAAGCGGCCAGAGCTTCCTGCCCTTCAGCTGGAAGGAGCTGGAAGGAAGGGCCAGGCCCTCGCCCTAGCTGCAGCCAGATCCCCTGAGAGCCGACAGCCCTGTTCCTGCTGCCCCCACAAGCGTGCACCCAGGTGACTGTGTTGTCAGCGGCCCCCGGGGAGGTGGACGGTGGGAGAGGGACGCCTGCGTCTTCGTAGACCGGGTACCTGCGGCAACACCAGTCGCTGCTTTTAAATAAGGGGAGGCTGGTGACGGTGATGCCACTTAGCAAGATGGAGTCCTGATCTGGGGATGGGGGCTGTGTCTAACCTTGCTGTGCCCTGGGGGGCTTAACTGCTTTTTCTGGGAGATGTTAGTGGGGGAAGCTCCTAGCCCTTAGGACCACACATACCCTAGGCACGGGGTGTGGAGCTGGCCGTGCCAGAAGGGGCCAGGCAGCCTGCACTCTGGGTGGTGTCTCGGCTTGCGTGGGTGAGGGCTCCCACTGGCCCACCTGCCCGCAATGAAGGGCCTCGTCACACCCGTGAGGCCCCCCAGGGGCTCCGGTTCCCTGCCCTGAAGCTGTGCTCCGGGACGGTCAAGGTTCGGCCACCAAGGCTCAGGCTGCTCCTCGTGGATGGAGGAGGCCCCAGAAAGGGCCTGTGCAGACTCTGTCTCCCGGGGCCTACTAACTCCCTGGGGTGCTCCACGAAGGCCTAGAGCCCCCCACACCTACCTCAGTCTGTTCCCTGACTGCCGCCGCCTAGAAAGGAAAGCAATGCCCTCTGGACCTTGCAGTGCTAGAGAAGGTGGCCGTGGCAAGGGAGGAACTGCTCCCATGGCAGAGCACTCCTGTGGATTTGCCTGGATTTGCCCTTCCTGGGGTTCTCTCTAGGCTTCCTCCCCACCCGGCCTTCCTGGGAACAAGTCCTGCCCACCTGGCTTCTCACTCAGCTTCCTCAGCCTGGCTCACGGGCGCTAGGTTGAACTCCAAAGAGAATGCTGAGAAAGAAAGTTAAAAAAAAAAAAAAAAAAAACCTGACCCACCATGTAGAAAAGGGTATCATTTTATCAAATATTGACAATTTCCAGTCCTCTAAGGACAGGCTGTCCCTTTCTGCTGAGGGGTCCCCGAGGAGAGGCGACTGTGGCCAGGCTGAGGGGCACTGGCTGAGGCGGTACCAGATGCTTCCCTGCGCCTGGGAGGGGTTGCGCCCTCCCCAGTTTTCTCCAATTTCAGCAACACTGTGTTTGTTGTTAGGGGCAGGAAGGAGGCGGTCCTGCAGAATACAGCGTGCTGGGGGCAGAGGCCAGTCCCAAGTCCAGCAGAGAGAGTCCCCAGCCCCCGGCATGGGCAAGACGCAGTTAGGGACATTCCCTGAAAATACACTGGTGTTTCAGACACAGTCACTTGGCTGCTCACTACTATCCAGAACCAAAAGATGTCACAAAATACTTTTTGGCAGTCCATCAGCAAAGAGGATCCTTTCCTTTGGAAGGACCTCGCCTGGTCGGGAGATGACAGTCTCTAGGATGAAGCCTGGAGGTCGGAGCCGACGCTGCGGTCCCCACCCACGCCTGCCATGGAGCACGCCGGGGCAGTGGCAGGGCTGAGAGTGGGCCAGCCCCCGCCCCACAAGCCCAGCGCTAGGGCAGCTCCAGAAGGTTCTGCAGGTGACTCAGGCTGTCCACAGGCGGCTTCGGTGGCTGGGCCTCTCCTGGGGCCGGTGAGGTGCCTGGGGATGGGCCGGACCTTGCCTTTCCCCGGGCACAGCCTGGAGGTCCTGCCTCCTGAGGCAGTTTTGGACACACAGGAAGGAGAGGGGAGGCGGCTTGGGTCTCTGGGCGGTGGCGCAGGCTGCGGCCAGGCGAGGCCCTCAGTGGATCTCGGCCTCCGTGAACTCCTCCTTGATGGGCTGCTTGCGGGCCTTGCAGTCGGGCAGGTCGAAGCCGAAGTCCGCCCACTCGTCAGGGCCGCCGCCTGGGCCGCCGCGGTTGGGGATGGTGATGGTGTGGCGCACGCGGAAGTGCACGGCCTCCATGACCCGCTGGCGCTGCAGTTCCCCTGAGCCGCCGATGGAGATGGTGGCCGCGTTGCTGGAGCGGAGCAGCTGCTGCGCGGTGCTGTAGTCGTGGCCCTGCTTCAGGTCCTGCAGGCCCCGCCAGATGGTCATGCGGTACTGCTCGGGGATCTTCAGGGCCCCCAGGTCCTGCGAGAGGCCGGCGCATTAGGGGCAGGGGGCAGTGGGGCAGGGAGAGCAGGGGGGGCCGCCCTGGGCCTGGAGGTCCGGCCACACCACACCCTGGCCCCTACACCCCCAACCAGAGTAGGCAGGAGACGGGGGAGGGGGAGAGCCCACCAGGGTCACTCCTGGCCTGTGCGGGGCCTGGGCCCTGACCTGGGAGTGTTAGACATGGAGCCCCCTGAGCACCTACCTGGCCCTGGGGAGGAACTGCCTCCCAGCCTCAGGGCAGGGCCCTCCTTGGTCTCCATGTCCCTGCCCCCGGGAGCGGACCCCCAGCGCATCCCTGAGCTCCCAACACCCTCTGGGCACCACACCAAGCACACACATCACTCAGGGGAGGCGAGGGTTAACGTGACCTGGAGCTGGCTCAGCGTGGGTCACTGGGGACAGGTTGCGGGGAGGGCGGTTAGTGGACACAGACGCGGCCACTCTCTGCACGAGGGACAGTTAGGCTGAGCAGCTGGCCCCAGCTCGCACTGACCCTCATCTCTGTCTGCAGCCCCAGGCTGGGGATGGTCTGGGACGGGCCTTGGACCTGGGCCGTGGCAGTGGCTGGGGGGCAGGTTCCCACCAGAGGGCTTGCTCTTCCTTGACTGACAGTGCCCTGTGGTTCACACCGTCCTAGGCTACCAGCAGGCTTTGTACTCCACTAGACTGTAACCCAAAGACAAGCCGTGGCTGTTTAATCATGGTGCCTGCAGTCAGCTGCCATGGGTGCCAAGAGCTGTGTGGCCTCGGGCCAGGTGCTTGCCTTCCCTAGGTCCCCTTTCCTGTCTGTGTAAATGGCGCTGACCTCTCTGTAAATGGCACTGAACTGGACTGACTCCCTCGGGGCCTTACATTCTTCTGTTCTTTGTGCCTTGGAAACAGCCCATCCCCTAAAATCAAAGGCACACTGGCTGCTGGGAGTCCAAAAAGGCTCAAATGACCAGTTCAGCATCCGGAGGCCTTGGGCCTGTGTCCCGCGCCACCAGCCGCGTGCCTGGCTGCACCTGCCTAAGCTCTCGAGAGTCAAATCATCGCATCTGCTTGCCCGTGGGAAAGGGTTTCCAAGTTTCCCAGCCACGAGAGCAAGGAAGAGAAGGCTCTTTGCCCTCCGGACAGGGGCCCCTCCAGCTACTGCCTCTGCAGAGCGGGGGCCACCCGGGCGTTACCTCGATGGTCAGGTTCTGCAGGTGGTAAATGCTCTGTAACCCTTGGGAGGTGAAATACTCGATGCAGTTTGGACACCCCAATCCTGTTAAAAAACTGCAGAGAGAATTTGAGAAAGGAAGCAGCATTAGCTTCCGAGCACAGGGCTGCGCGAGCCCCCGTCTCTGAGAGTGGCCTGGCTGGGGCGGAGACTGCCACTGTCTCCGAAGGGTGGCTCCAGCCCACAGGTGGCCACGGCATCCCTCGGGGAGGGGGCGTGCTCAGCTGGGGACAGGTCAGTGGAGGACCCCGGCTTTTTGTGCTTTTCCTCTAAGTGGACCATTTCCCCAGCATCTGCAGATGCTTCTGCCCTGACTGTCCCGTCCCGCCTGTCTGATCCAGGATTGCGAGTGGTGAGCACACAGGGTGGGGCAGGGCAGCTGACATGGCCAGAAGGACAGAGGTGAACAGACAGGGTGACAGCACATGCTCAGGCCCTCGGCAGCCCACGCACCTGACGAGGCTGGGGTCGGCGTGGTAGGGGGGTGGCGGAGTGCAGTGGGACCCCGAGACCATGGACTGGGTGCTGTGGCTGCTGCTCATCTCGCCGTTGGCTGGCACTGCATGGCCATGGTTGTTGAGCATCCCAGGGCCTGGGTGAGAGGCAGGTGGGGCCATCAGGGCAGCCAGGCTGGGCATCCAGGTGCAGGCTCCAGACACCTCTGGACACCAGGGAGCCATCCCAAGGCCTGGCGATGTGACGCTGGGCATCACCCCTGCCAGCTGGAGGCTTGAGCAAGGGCTGAACACCTGGGGCCCTGTCTCCTCGCCCCGCCTAGTAGGGACAGGGGTGACTGTGCATATGGGGCACTGGGTTGTAAGGGCAATCGCAGCTGGCACTGGAGTGCTGGCCACATCCCAGGGCCTCAGGAAACACCTGGGGGTGCTTGCTCGCAGCACTGGGAACATGCTTGGTCCTGCCCACATGAGGGCCTTCCAGGGGAAGGGGGCCCAAACTCTATCCAATGGAGCCCCCGGCTTGTGCTGGGGCCCCTGATGAGGTCTTGCACCATTTAATCCTCACAAGGAGTGAGCCTGGTACTTCTGTGGCCATTTGCTGATGGGGAAACAGGCTGTGTAATGTTAAGAGCCTTCCCCAAGCTCCCTTGCCTGCCAAGAGGCAGTGCATGCATGTGGGTTCCACGCTCTTAACCACGCCCCCCTCCACCTCCCACAGCCAGGAGTGGGCAGAGAGGGCTGTCCGTGGCTGCGCCTCCTGCCCAGAGGGTGGAACCGCTGGAAGGAGCCAGCCACAGAGACACCTGCCCTGGGTCCCGAGCTGGGTGGTGTGTCCTGAGCCAGGCGCCCCCAGTGGGCCTCCCCGCCCTGCCCGTGGGCCCGCACTGCCCAAGGGACTCACCCACGGGCCCCAGGTTGGGTGTAGCTGCCGAACTGTGCGGGGGAGGCTGGCCCACCAGCTGGTTGACGGAGGGCAGCTTGTTCATGCCCCCGTGCACCTTGTTCATGGGCGAGAGGACCGGCCCGTAGGACGGGGGCTGTAGGTGACTCCTGCTCAGAAGCAACGGCTCGCATGGGTGGGAAGCAAGGCAGCCTCGTGCCCACCGACCACCCATGCCCGTGATGCCCCCATGCTGCGAATGGGTGGAACCTCTGATGTCAGAGAGTGGCTTCATCCTCCCCCAGCCTCCCTGTCCCCAACCATGGCCATGCACGGCCACCGGGCCTGCGCCTGAGAAGGACACTGGCCAAGGCGGGGCCGGGAGGCAGGGGGATGACCTGTGCCACTGGCATTGGACTCTGGTCTTGGTGGGTCATGGTCACTCTGGCCACCCGTCCTGGCCTTTCCACTCAGCAGACATTTACAAGATCCCTCAGTGGCAGTGGCATAGCAAGGGCCGTGACCCGGGGTCCCAGGGCAGCCCCAAGTGCTAGAAGGCTTCCTGGAGGAGGAGATGTGGGGTGGGCCCTGCTGCCTGTCCCTGGCAGATGATGCCTTCTGGAGGGGTTTCTGGTCCTCCTGGCCTTCTCCTGGGGGGTTAAGCCATGTCCTCCTTCCCCACACTGATGGTGGGCTAGGGTTGACTCACGGCCTCTGTAGGAGCTGCTGCTGCTGCCGATAGGAGTCCACCAGTGGCTGCGGCACCAACTCCATCAGCTCCAGGCTCTCTTTCAGCTTCATCAGGATCTCAAAGTTCTCCCGGCCTCGCACCTGAGCACAGAGGAGCAGATGCTCTGCCCACATGCCCCAGACCCCCATGGGAGGGGGGTGGCCGCAGCCTCAGGAGGACCTGGGCTTGGCAAAGCATCTGTCCTTTCTGGGGGTTCCCCAGCACCCCAGAGGCTCAGGATCCCCTGATCTTCTTTCCTCTTCCCAAGAAGCAGGTCTAACCAGAGCCCCTGACTCAGTGGAGGGGTCTCCTGTCCCCAAGAACCATGCCTGCTCCTTGTGGCCCCCAAGCCTCCCTCTTCCTCCCCCACCAACAGATACTGGGTTTTTAAAAACCAAGTCTGTCTCTCTGTCTCTCTGTCTCTCTCTCTCTCTTTTGACAGAGTCTTGCTCTGTCGCCTAGGCTAGAGTGCAGTGGCATCATCATAGCTCGCTGCAGCCTTGGACTCCTGGGCTCAGGTGATCCTCCTGCCCTCAGGTGATCCTCCTGCCTCAGTCTTCTGAGTAGCTGGGACTGCAGCTGCACGCCACCACCACGCCCAGCTAATTTTTGTAGAGATGGGTTCTCACCATGTTGCCCACTTTGGTCTCAAACTCCTGGGCTCAAGTGATCCACCCGCCTCAGCCTCCCAAAATGCCGGGATTACAGGCATGAGCCACTGCCCCCAACTGGGGCTCATTCTGGAGCTCAAAAAACAGAAAGTTCATATCATGGAAGATGACTCCCAGCCAAGCCTGTGCCGATTTAATTCACCTGTTGGAGGCCACATGTGAGAGGCACACTCATGGGAGCCGGCCGCGGCCACGGGTCCTGGCCAACGTTAGGGTCCTGGATTCTTGCTGAACTTCTACCCTGGTGGCACTCCACACCACCCCACCTGTGCTATGTACACATGGCTTCATTGTAAATGGCATGACGCTGGGTTTTGGGGACTGAGGGGCTCTCAGGAATGCCCTGCAGTTGGGTCCTGCTGGTCTGGCTCTTGCAAGCAGGTTCTGCCCTCTGGACCCTCTCACACAGGGCTGGGCTCCTCCCGCCCCCTCCACCATGGTCTCTAGAGTCCCTCCCCATGGCCCAGCCTGGGCTCAGCAGACGACAGAGGCGAGGCAGGTCTCCCGGCCGCCGTGCAGGAACACACACTCACCTGCAGGTAGTACGTGTCCTCGTCTCCATGCCGCCGCTTCTTCACGCCGGCGCCAAGGGCGGGGACGGCAGGGGGGCTCTGCTTGAAGGCTGGAAGGCCAGGCAGGGCGGGCGGGGTGAGCAGGCAGGACCAGAGGGTGAGGCCTCCTTCCGGGAGGAGGGAGACCTGCCCCACCCTTGGGGCCAACTGATTCTCCAGGTGGGTCCGGTGGTGAGCAACCCACAGGGACGGGCAAACCTGCGGTGCCACCCAGGCCTCTGAGGTGCCCTTGGCCCAGGACAAGCGACTTATATGGGGGCTGCTCTCAGGCTCCGTCAGGGAGGAGTCTGGGCGTGGGGGGCCGTTCAGGGGCTGGCCCTGTCCCTGGGACGCGGGCTCACATTGTGTCCTGCCAATGTGTCCCCTTCCCCTCCCACACGCGTCCAGTTCCCCCGGCCGGCCGCTCACCACGCTTGCTGGCAGCCCCGTTCTTGGCGGAGCTCTCGTTCAGGGCCTGCTGCTCCCGGTAGTGGTCCTCATCGGCTTTTCGGTCGCGGCCAGGACAGGCGCAGATGCGGCCCTCAAAGGACCGGCGGCCCAGCACCTGCCCACTGTCGGGTGGGCACAGCCAGAATTGTGAGCTCAACCCTGCCCACCCTCAACCTGCCCACCTTCCCCACCCACCTTGGACCCTGCAGGACCGGCCTTGTGAGCCCTCGGTCACCACAGAGCACCCAGTGCCGGCAGCGAGCGTTCCCGCTAGAGGGAGTCAGAGGCTCAAAGCTGCGAGGCTGCCCTGAGACCTCGCCGGGGACTCCCACCTCCCTCCGGAGGCCCAGCTTGTGCCCAGGCAGGCCCTGCAGGCCAGGGGGCGGTTCCTTCCTCCAGCAGCACACCCCAAAGTCTCTTCCCCAAGCTGGCCTTGGCCTGCAGGTCTCCATGACAGCTCCCCTTCTCCCCCGGCCGTGCCTGCCCAGCCCTGTCCCACCTCCACCCCGTGTGCCCGGGACTCACTCCCGCGTCTCCAGGGTGATGATGATGAGGATGGGCCGCCGGTTCATGCCCCCTACACAGCTGCTGTTACACATGAAGTTGTACAGGATGGTGGTGAATTCCGTCCCCACCTGCACATGGGGGAGCAGGGAGAGGGGCTAGCATCAGCACGCAGCCCCAATCCACTAAGGTGGCAGCCCCCAGCTCCATGTCTGGTCCTGGCTCCAGGTAGGCAGGGGGATGCCCTGCTCTATAGTTGTTGCCATTTGTATATCTGTCCACTCATTCATCCATCCACCAACCCACCCCATCCATCCATCCATCCACCGAACCCATCTATCTATTCATCCATCCATCCATCCATCCATCCACCAACCCCATCCATCCACCCACCCCATCCATCCACCCACCCGTCTATCCATCCATCCATCCACTCCTCCATTTATTATCTACCCATCCATCCACCTACCCATCCATTCAATATCAATCCATCCATCCATCCATCCACCCACACGTCCACCCCCAACACCCACCCCATCCATCCATCCATCCATCCACCCACCCCATCCACTCCCCCATTTATTATCTACCCATCTATCCACCCACCTATCCATTCAATATCAATCCATCCATTCATCCATCCACCCATCCACCCACTCCATCCATCCACCCCCCCACCCACCCACACATCCACCCCCCCACCCACCTACACATCCACCCCCCACACCCACCTCATCCATCCATCCATCCATCCATCCACTCCCCCCATTTATTATCTATCCATCCAACCGTCCATCCACCCACCCATCCATTCAATATCAATAAATCCATCCATCCATCCACCCACCCACCCACTCACCCACTCCATCCATCCATCCATCCATCCATCCATCCATCCACCCACACATCCACCCCATCCATCCACCCATCCACCCACCCACTCCATCCATCCACCCATCCATCCATCCATCCATCCATTCATCCACTCCCCCCATTATCTGTCCATCCATCCAACCATCCATTCACCCACCCATCCATTCAATATCAGTCCATCCATCCATCCATCCATCCACCCACCCACTCCATCCATCCACTCACCCACCCCCACATCCACCCCCAACACCCACCCCATCCATCCATCCATCCACTCCCCCCATTATCTGTCCATCCATCCAAACATCCATCCACCCACTCATCCATTCAACAATATCAGTCCATCCATCCACCCACCCCATCTACCCATCCCTCTACCCACCCATCCATTCAACATCCCTCTACCCAACCATCCATTCACCCACCCACCCACCCCATCCATCCATCCGCCCACCCTATTCATCCATCCGTCCACCCACCCATCCATTCACCCATTCACCACTCCATCCATTCATCCACTCACCCACCCACCCCATTTATCCATCCATCCATCCATCCACCCACCTACCTACCCATCCATCCATCCATCCACCCCACCCACCCCCATCCATCCACCCATCCACCCACTCACCCCATCCAGCCACCCATTCATGAAGATCACTGAACCCCAAGCACTGGGCTGGTTCTGGGTTCTGGGAGGGCTCAGACCTGGTCTCTGCTCTCAGAGAAGCACAGAGTCCTGTGGTCTGTTTGCCCCAACCTTTTCCCCTGACACAGGCTGGAGGTCAAGCCCAGATGCTGGGTGTGAGTGTGCCTGCACAGATTTTGTGGCCCTATGTGTGTGTTGCATGCTGCGGGCTCACCTGGGCAGAAAGAGGAACCAGAGCTGTCCTCAGCGAACCCACCCCCAGCACACTCCTGTTTCCCAGGGATTTTGCAGTACAGCTGAGACATGAACCAAAACTCTTTTTTTTTTTTTTTGAGACGGAGTCTCTCTCTGTCCCCCAGGCTGGAGTGCAATGGCGCAATCTTGGCTCACTGCAACCTCTGCCTCCCGGGTTCAAGCGATTCTCTTGCCTCAGCCTCCCGAGTAGCTGGAATTACAGGCATGCGCCACCAGGCTCGGCTAACTTTTGTGTTTTTAGTACAGACAGGGTTTCGCCCTGTGGGCCAGGCTGGTCTTGAACTCCTAACCTCAAGTGATCCACCCGCCTTGGCCTCCCAAAGTGCTTGGATTACAGGCGTGAGCCACTGCGCCCAGCCATGAACCAAAACTGTTGATCAATGAGTGTCCCCAGACCACAATGTGGGCAGTTTTCATGTCACCCTGGGGACAAATACAAAAGCTATTAGGGGTTTGGGAAAATCTTGGCCTTTCTCAGAACTGCTGTCACACGGCAGCCACCAGGGGGCGAGAGAGCTCTGCCTTCCTGGCAGGCCGAGGCAGGTGAGGGTGGGACATGGGTTTCAGGGAGCCCTCCCGGGCCCTGGTTCTGCTGACATAAGGGGCTGCTCTTAGAGGATGGTGGGATGGGGACGTCGAAGGGGGCCTGGGTACAGGGTAGAGGCTTGTGGAGGACCTGGAGACTGGGTACAGGAGTCTGCGGTGTCCTGGGGGCCTGGTACAGGGATGGGGACCTGGTGGGGGAGGCTGGGGCTGGGTACAGCATGGAGCCTCGTCTCAGAACCAGGTACAGGGAAGGCAGAGGCCTGCCATTGCCTGCCTTCCCCTCGGGGCCTGGTACCCACTCCTCACCTCCTGTTCTGCCCCTGCCCCACCATCCTGCAGTAACTTCAAACCCTCTGTTTCCCCCTACCCCAGCCTTTCACACCAGTTGGGCCCCACATCAGCTCCAGAATGGTGTCCCAGAAACTTATGCTGCCTTTGGGCCAAAGGTCAAAGCCCCCAGCCTCTCCATGTCCCCTCCCCTCCAGCCTATATGCCCCCCAGTCCCCTGCACCCCCCACCCACGTGGTACCCAGCGGGGCCTCCCGGCTCTCCACCCTGCTAACCAGCCTCAGCCTCCTGCAGGCCACCTCTCCTGGGCCCCTGGCCTGGCCTAGGAGTCTTTCCACCATCCCTCAACCCCCTTTGTAGAATTTGCCACCCCTTCAGGCGCTGTTGCTGGTTTGGTTCTGCCCCAGCCAATCCAGGGTCTAAATGGGCGGGGACCTCCCCATCTCCCAAATCCCTGTGTCTGGGAGCCCCAGGCCGGAACCAGTGTTGGGCACCAACAGAGGGCAAGGCTGAAGACCCACTCCCCACTATGGAGCTGGGCACACTGAGGCCCCGAGAGTGCCCGAGGCAGATGCGGGGACAGAGCAGCAGTGTGCACGGTGGGGCGGGTGTGGGTGAGGAAGGAGCCGCCGACACAGACTTATCACAGAGCAGGGAGCCCTGGACAGACGCCGACGGGACAGGCAGATCAGCCAGCTGAGGAGGGACAGGGGCTGCCTCAGGGGACCCCTCCCCCTGCCCGTACAGTTGACTGCAGTGCCCTGGGCACAGCCTGGCTCCTGGCCTACCTGTGGTGGCTCATAGGGCACCACGACGCTCTGCCTGCCGGTGACAGGGTCATCCACATACTGCGAGAGATTATTGCCTTCCACGCGGATGAGGTGGCTGGCTGGAGCAGACTGTCCTGCCGGGAGGGGTCGACACTTCAGAGAGGTGCATAGAGGTGCCCCCCGCTGTGCTAGGTGCAGAGAGGTGCCCAGCCCTGTGCTGGGTTCAAAGAGGTGCCCAGCCCCATGTCAGGTGCAGAGAGGTACCCAGCCCCATGCCAGGTTCAAAGAAGTGCCCAGCCCCATGTCAGGTGCAGAGAGGTGCTGGCCCCATGCCAGGCACAGAGAGGTGCCCAGCCCTGTGCCAGCTGCAGAAGTGCCCACCCCTGTTAGGTGCAGAGAGGTGCCCAGCTCTGTGCCAGGTGCAGAGAGGTGCCCAGCTGCATGCCAGGTGCAGAGAGGTGCCCACCCCAGTGTCAGGTGCAGAGATGCCCAGCCCCATGCCAGATGCAGAGGTGCCCAGCCCTGTGCCAGGCACAGAGAGGTGTCCAGCCCCATGCCAGGTGCAGAGAGGTGCTCCTGTGCCAGGTGCAGAGGTGCCCACCCTGTGCCAGGTGCAAAGAGGTGCCCAGCCCCATGCCAGGTGCAGAGAGGTGCCCAGCCCCATGCCAGGTGCCCACCTCTGTGTCACATGCAGAGGGGTGCCCAGCCCTATGCCAGGTGAAGAGAGGTGCCCAGCCCTATGCCAGGTGCAGAGAGGTGCCCACCCCTGTGCCAGGTGCAGAGAGGCGCCCAGCACTGTGCCAGGTGCATCGCAGCAGAACTGAGACCACCAGGCCCAGTCCTGTGGGATTCCAGGTGAGGCTCAGGCCAGCTGGCAGCCCTTGTGCTCTGGGGGTGCCTGCCCAGTGGCTCTGCCTCCTGATTCTCCTGCTAATCCTTGGGGTAGCCCGTAGGCCCTGCCAGGCACACTGGAGAGAGGGGCTATGACTCATAGGATCTCTGGGGCCCCAGAAGGCCGCTGCCCCTCAGACTCTGCCCAGACCACTTGCCCCTGCCCAGGAGCATGGGCCCCCCCAGGTCCCACTCAGAACTGGGAAAATGGGGGCTGGTGGAGGCACTGAAAGCCCTCCCCAGGGGAATGGCTAAGCCCATGCTGTCAGCCCCACTCTCTCCCAGTTAGGCAGCCCCTGGCTGTGCTGTCCGGGATGCTGGGCAAAGTGCCACCGTGGGCAGAGGAGCTGGGGGCCCTCACCTTCGTTGAAGTCCCTCCCGAGCTCGTGGTTGGGGCAGCGTTTCACGACGTCGGTCACGTGCTCCGCCTTCTTGTAAACAGGCATGGCCCGGATGGCGGTGCCTGGGGGTGGCGGGGTGGACACCTTGATCTGGATGGGGCATGTCTTGGCGATCTGGCAGTAGAGTTTCTTCAAGAGCGGGGAGTACTGGAGTGGGGGAGAGGGAGTGGGTGAGACCAGTGGTCCCAACTGCACCCCTGTCCAGGCCACCCCCCATTGGGAGCCACATCCTCCCCATGGGCGCCCCTTCCACAACCCCCAGATAAGACGGCCCCGAGCAGCCCCTCTGCTGAATCCCTCCAGGTGTCTGTCCTTTGAGGCATGAATCCAGGCACAGCTGCCCTGGCACCCACTCCACAGCCATCGGGTCATTTGGGCTCCATGACAGCAGGGGTGTGAGTGCCCGTGGCAGTCAGGCAGAGAGGCTTTAGGTTTATGGATGGGGACAAGAAAGGCCCGGAGAGCAAGAAGGGGCTGCTGGAGAGTGAGGGCGGGGACGGGGGCTGGGAGCCAGGCCTGCGGAAGCCATGTCCCTGACTGCAGCATTTTGAAGAGGTGGGTTTGCAGTGCTTTGAAGAGGTGGGTTTGCAGTGCTTTGAAGAGGTGGGTTTGCAGCATTGAATCTGTTTTTAAGACCAGAGCTAGGCTTCTCTGGCATTTGCACAGAGCAAGTGGTTAATGTGTGATGGGCTGGTTGCCCACTATGCATTCAAGCTTCCATAGAGAGCTCTCTGGGTTGGTGTGAAGGCCTCTCACGGCCTAAGCAGCCCTGGTGACTCTGCCACCCTCTCCTGCTGGGGCCACCAAGTCTGAGCAGCTGAGCTGTGTGGCTTGGTCTTGGCCACTCTGGGGGCCCCTCTGGGCTCACAGCCCCAGTATCCCCAGCTTGGGACTCGAGGAGCTAATAGGTCTGTCTGGAGCTGGCATGGGCCCTGCTGCAGGAGGACTGGATGACACCCTTCCTGATCCAGCCCCTGCAGAGGCCTCCAGCATCTTCGCCTCACAGGGCCCGGCTGCCCATCTGAGGACCCAGGCCGGCTCTCATGAGTTCTAAAAGTGACCCCACTGAGGCCGCTGCAGGGGCGTCCACTCACTTCCAAGCTGGCTGATTTCCCAAGCGTCTGGCTCCTGGACACCTGCTGGGGGGAGCCATGCCCTCTCCCCACAGGGCCATCAGGAATGATCCCCGGTCTCAGGCTCAGAGAATGACTTCTGCTGCCACCCCATGCCCTCTGTGCCCCTCACCAGCCCCCGATGACTCAGAATCACAAGTCACTGCAGCTGCAAGTGCCCTGGAGAATGTCCCATCTCACTCCGCCATGGAACAGTTGGGGAAACTGAGGTCAGAGACAGGGAGCTACTGGCAGAACCAGGGAAGCTGCAGGTGGAGTCTTCCCTTTGCCAAGGAAGTTAGGGGGCGCTGACCCC
Organism: Gorilla gorilla gorilla; assembly: GCF_029281585.2. NCBI lineage: Eukaryota > Metazoa > Chordata > Mammalia > Primates > Hominidae > Gorilla > Gorilla gorilla. The sequence goes on from NC_073224.2 coordinate 236,922,031, forward strand.
CTGACCCCCACTGGCCACCAGCACTGCCTCTCTGGCCATCAAGGGACATGAGGGGCTCTCAGGAGCCACATAGGTCCTTGGTGGGTGCAGGCACGCGAAAAGTGAGGAAGGAAAAAGGAAAGAGACGGGGAGATGGAGCTGACGGAGGCTGCGAGCCATGGCGGGTGGGGCCTGGGTCCCCGGCACCCTGAGCGCCCTTGTTCCTGCGCAGTGGGAGCGGTCCCCTCTCTGGTGAGCTACTTGGGCTCCCCGAATGAGACCCAGCCAGGAACGCTGGTCTGTCCCTGCCATGGGTGTGAGAGGGCTGGAGGGACAAGTGGAAGGGGGTCCTTCAGTGGCCTCCTCAGGATGGGAATTGGATACCAAAGAGCTGGCCCCTCCTAGGTCCTCCGTCCATCTGGAGCCCCTGAAGCCAGAGTGGCTCCACTGCCCCTGCCTGTGACCCCCACCTTGGGCACAGGGCCTTAGGCAGGAAGCCGCCCATCCCCAGTCCTGTTTAAAACACAGGAAGGAACCATCATGCACAGCCCTGCAGGGGAGGCTGAGCGCTGTTTAGAAAAGCAGGAAACGGGCTGAGGGCGGTGGCTCACGCCTGTAATCCCAGCACTTTGGGAGGCCAAGGCGGGCAGCTGAGGTCAGGAGTTCGACCAGCCTGGCCAATACGGTGAAACCCTGTCTCTACCAAAAATACAAATATTAGCCAGGCAAGGTGGCGGGCGCCTGTAGTCCCAGCTACTCAGGAAGCTGAGGCAGGAGAATCGCTTGAACTCGGGAGGTGGAGGTTGCAGTGAGCCGAGATCGCGCCATTGCACTCCAGCCTGGGTGACAAAGTGAGAATCCGTCTCACACACACACACACACACACACACACACACACACACACACACAAACGAGAAAAAAAGAAAGAAAAGCAGAAACAGCCTTGCAGAGCTAGCAGCCCACCCCTGTGCGGGTGCCTGCCCTGGACTGTCGGAGCTGCAGGCTTGGGCACAGCGGGAAGGACGGCAGTCTCCTTGTTGTGGGGTCAGTCTGGCTTCCCTGGAGGTGACCACTGACGTACAGTGTCCCCACCATTACAAATGCCCCCTTTGCTCCCCACAGCATCACTTGGAAGGATAAGCGGGTAGCCCTGCCCCCAGGGCACATGGGAACAGCTCACAGCACAGACCCTCTGGGACTCGGACCCTCAGGAGACTCAGTCAGGGCTCTTGGCCCAACCTTGCAGTGGCCTGTGTCCAGGCACTGGTCTCTTGGACAAAGGCCCTGCCTGAAGCTACACACCACGCCTGGTCTCCATCTGTGCTGGTTGGGGACAGAAGGAGGAGGGGCCAGGTGGTGGCAGGCTCTTGTCTGCCAGTGCCCCGAGCAGGGGAGAGGAACACAGGGCCGGCAGCCGTGTCGCCAGGCTTCTCCGAGGCCAGGGCAGCCTGCAGGGCAAGCTGCCCATTGCTGAGCATTTATGGAGCACCTCTTGTGTGCAGAGCACACAGGCCCCCTGGAATTCAGGCACCTGGCTCTGTCCCCCTCGTCTCTCCTCAGTAACGTGTAGCAGATGGAGGTACACAGGTGGTACTCAATAAATGCCATCCATCCTAGCCGCCCCCTAGGGAAACCACAGAGCAGGGAGGGCGCGGCAGACCCCCCTTGAAACAGACTCCGGCCGGGGTGGCTCAGGTCAGAGTCTCAGGGGCAGCAAAAGGAGAAGGGCCTCTGAGGTCCGGCCATGTGGGTGGCAGTTTTGGCTTTGTGCTTGTCAGCTGGGATGCCTCTAGCCATCGCACAAGCCTCTCCACCTGCATCTCTGACTCACTGCGTGTCCCCTGGGAACACAGTGGCCTGCAGGTGTTAGTGGCTACTGCGCCCTTGTTATTCTCAGCACCAGGTGAGGTGTTGGTTGCGGGGGGCTGGAGCCACACAGGCCCCGCTTCCCTACAGTTCCCTTTCTGGGGCTGAGTCCCCCGAGGCTTCTTCCACCCTAGTGCCCCAGCCCATGGCCTGAGATGGGGGTCATTAGATCCACCAAGGAGCCCCAGACACTCAGGGGGAGGGGAGGCCGCCTGGGCTCCTCAGCCAGTTGGACACAGATGGAGTAAGGCTCTGGGTGCAACCAAGCCTGCAGGCAGAGGCCCCGGCAGCCCTCGCTGCCTGACAGCCCCATGGAGTCTCAACAGCGTGAGGGGTTTCACAGCTCCTGCCTGGCCCCTGCAGCCCTTCCCCTAGGCCCCTGCCCCAGCACCCCCGGCCATAGTCCTCTGCGGAGCCTCAGCTCCCGCCCGCCTGGGCCTCGGGGTCAGCCGTGCTCCCATTTCGCAGACCTAGGCAGCGGTCTCTCAGCAGCGCCCTGCTGAGCCCGCCCCACTCCCTCTGGGTCTCCGGGCAGGGTGAAGTGGCGATCCTTGCTCTGGAAGCTGCGTGGTGGGGCGTCCCAGGCCAGGGCACACGAAGTGGGTGCAGGGCCCAGTGCGTGCTCCCGTCTCTGCACTGTCTGAGGGACTCCCGTCTGCAAGAAGTCCTGGGGGCCCAGGCGCGGGGAGCACTGTGGATGCCCCGCCCTGCCCCGGGGAGGAGCTTGGGCGCGCCGGGAGCTGTCCCTGGTACCCGGTGCAGGCGGCGGCCGGACCACCCACCCCGGGAAGTGGGGGCTGGGACTGGAGTGTGGAGCGGCCTAGAACAGGCAGGTCTTCGACCTGGGCCAGTGGCGAAGGGAGGCCCAGGCCTCAGGGTGGAGAGCAAGGAGGCCCCTGTCCTCAGGCGATGTGAGCACTTCTCCTCCCCTCTGGCCAGTAAGGCCACCAAGGTCCTGGGCCTGGCTCTCCTCCCCACAGGTGTCCCCAGTGCAGTGCTCACATGGCCTTTGGGGCATACATGCCTGGCAGACCTCACCCTGGCACTAACTGGACCCCAGGTGCCCAGCCAGGCCGGAGCTGGGTGGCCTCGGGGAGGATGTCTGTGATGTCCCCTGCCCTGGCAGCATCTGGGGGTGGGTGACACAGGTGGCCACAGGAGGGAAGGGAGCCCTGAGAGATCCAGGTCCTTCTAGAGGGTGGCTGGGCCCAGGACGGCTCCAGCGCTCCCCCAGCTCCTTCCTCCTGTCTCCCCAGCAGGCCTCTAGGCTTCAGGCCTGGGCTTGGCCCTGTGGAAAACGGGCCGGAGGAGGAGGACTCCGGCGGAGCCATTCTATAGGAAAGGTCACGTGGAGACACTTCCCCTCCGCCGCCCCCCTCCTGCCTTCTCCTTCCCTAGAACCGCTAGATGGATGTGTTTCAACAGATTCCGAGCTGATAAAATCGTATTTATCTTCGGCTGTTGACACGGAGCCGCCTGGACTTGTCTGCCCAGGGTGCGTGCACCGTCCTGCTTGCAGGAAAGGGTTTGCCCAAACGCCACTGTGCCCATCCCTCCCCACGCTGCCGGCTCCTCTCCGACCCTCCTCTCCTTCCCCTCCTCCCCCGACCCAGTACAACATGGGCCCGGCCTGGCTGGGAGCCCTGGGCCTGGCAGGGCTGGTGCGGGGGTGGGCGAGGGGCGGGTGCGGCGCGGGGCTGCTAATTTCCTTGTGCCCGCTCCTCGCTCCCCGGCAGCTGGGTGCCCGGCACGGGCAGGTTTGGGCAGGAGGACAGCGGAGAGGTGATAATAACTTGTCTGTCATTTTCCTGGGACGTGTAGCATCTTGCAAACCGCAAATACCGTTAACCAGCGTGGGTGAATCTGTTGCAACAGATTCTGGAAGATGGGGCCTGCAGTGGGGGCTTTTATTTTTTAAATGATTTTTTTTATTGCTCACTTTTATCCAGTTTCCTTGCTTGTGTGTGCGTCTGTGTGTTTAGGGGTGCATCTCTCTCCTCTCTGGGGTTACGGGCCTCTTTGAGCCCACCCTCTGCCAAGGCCCTGGACCCTTCCTCTCCCTAGAAAAGCTCCTGGGGCTGAGCCACAGAACCCTTGCCATTAAATTCGTGGGTTCACAGATGGACCCCCTAAAACACATGCATGAGCCAGGGTCAACAGCCTGTGGATTAGGATCCTCCTGGGTCCCTTTCTCCTTCTGAGAGAGGAAGGGTATCCTCAGGTGGCAGCCACAGGGCCCCCTTGGTGACAGCCCCCTTCGTGGGAGGCTGTGGCCTTCACTGGTGCACAGTCACTGTCGCCCTCAGAGAGCTGCTGGGAGCACAGGCTGGGCTCTGACAGATGTCAGGGAGGCCTGGCAGGATGTCACAGGGCTGGTCCCTCCCTGCCCCAGGGAAGCCACTAGCCTGGGGAGGGGGAAAGGACACATGTGACAATCGCCCCTGTTTCAGAACACCTTGGTCCCATGGTCAAGGCAGTGACGGCTAACCCACCAGGACATCCACAGCCCACGGGCGAGGCAGATGAGAGGCCCAAGCGAGCTTCAGAATGCCTGTGAGGCCACAGCCAGTGCCAGGCCCAGCGCTGCCCAAGAAAAGAGGCTGCTGTGAAAGAGCTCCTGGCTGGGGGGCTGCAGGGGACAGATGTGTCTGCTGGCACCCCCATGCTGGCCAGCCGGGGCTCCCAGGCCAGGAGCTCTATGGAGGATGAACCAGAGGCAGAAACATCCTCTGCAGATGCCAAGCGATCCTCAGCCCTGACGGAGGCCTGCTAGAGCCCCAGAGGCTGTGGACGAGAAACTGCTCACTGGGGAGGGCAGGCCAGGGGCAAGTGGGAACCCTGAGGAGCTGGGCAGCCTGCCCCACCACGACCTTGAGCCATGTCCTAAACAGGTGAGCAGGAGCCACTTGGGGGACTCTCACGGCCTGGAAGCGCTGCTCCCTGGGAGACACTGAGTGCACCCAGACCACAGGAGCTGGAGCCTGCTCGGTCCTCGTCCCATGCACGGCTGCCTCTAGGGATCTCCATCCTGGGCTATGATTGGGGTAGGGGAGGGAAGCAGGTATGTGCTGAGCCCAGGATAGACTTGGTGGCTTTGTCTCCAGTGCACAGTGAAGGCCCAGGGGTCCAGTAGGAGACAAGGGCCACAGGCAGAGGGGATAAGAGGGGCCTAGTGTTGGGGGGGGCTGCCAGGCAGCGTTTGCCCAAGGCGTCTGCCTCCGTTGGTGTGGAGACCTGGGGAGACAGTGAGTGCTGTCCACCTGCCAGGGAATGGGGCACCTGGGTCCACCCTCATGGCCACATCCACTGCCCACTGGTGCCTGCCCTGCGCGGGGCCCTCACCTGACCTTGGCCCTGGGAGGTCAGGCACTGTCACTCCGTTTAGTGACCCAAACCTGCCTGCTAAGCTGGGGTGGACCAGCACCCAGACCAGAGCTGTCTGACCCCCAAGCTCCATCTCCCAGCCCTTTGTCACTGCTGGGCTTGACTTGGGTCCTGGGGCCTGGGGTCGGGGTCTAGGCAGAGACCCGCCTTAAGCACCCCTGGGTTCCAGGAAGACGGCACTGCAGAGGCGTCACCCCTGGGTTCCAGGAAGACTGGGCACTGCAGAGGCGTCACCCCTGGGTTCCAGGAAGACTGGGCACTGCAGAGGCGTCACCCCTGGGTTCCAGGAAGACTGGGCACTGCAGAGGCGTCACCCCTGGGTTCCAGGAAGACGGTACTACAGAGGTGTCAGGTGGGACATGGGCTTCTTACCCCGTGGCTGGACTTAAGCCCCTCAGGGTTAAGGGGAACAACAGCCAGGGGCCTCACCTGCCCTGGTCCTGCTGGGGATGGGTCTCCATGGACAATAGAGACTGAGACTCACACAGACTACCTTGTGTCTGGCTGGGATTGGGTGGCGCAGCCTGGACAGCTCCAGCCTCTGCTTTGCTGCCGAGATGCTGTGTGAGGAGCTCAGGACCCAGTCCCCACCCGGTCGCCGCTGTCCTGATTCACTGAGACTGCATGCGGGTGCCCGGTGGCTGCTACTATCACTGTCACTCTGCTCAAGCCCGGGAAGGAATGAGCTGCCCAGGCAGGGCGAGGAACTCCATCTGCTCTTATTCCAGGACCCAGGTACCCCATCTGGGGCCTTGGGGTCAGAGGCGGTGGCAGGGCAGTGCCCTGGGTCCACAGAGACAAAAGCTGGGGCTTGCAGAGGGCCCCGGAATGCGCACCAGCAGCTGCTCCTCCGCTCTGAAGACACGGAGTGTTCAAAGCACCACACTCAGCCTCTGGCCTGGGCCGGGACCAACCGCAGGGTCCTCTGCCCGCAACTTGCTTTTTGACAGCGCCAGCTGGAGGGCCCGTGCCAGTAGCCTGGCCTCTCCTCCGGCCTCTGGCAAGGACCTAGCTAGCGGGGCTGTGGGCCAGGCCCTGGAGCTGTCCCACAAGGGGCCCAGCAGGCTGGCAACAGGCTTGCTCTGCTCACTGCAGAGAGGGCCCCTTGACTCCTGGGGAGGAAGCCCCCACCATCCTCACCCCCACCCTGACTGGTGGCTTTGAGGAGAAGCCAGGATTAACCCAGCCTTTTGAGGCCCAGCTTTGTCAGCTGTGGGGATTGGAAGGGTGCCCCAGGGTCAGTGGGTGCCCTCTGCTCACAGGACAGTCGCGGAGTCTCTGGCCACAGCTTCCTGGGACAGCCTTGGGGGCTGGAATTGGCAGCAGCTGGAGGTGGCCGGGGACAGCGGAGGGAGGGGAGTAAGCTGTGGACATGGTGGGGTGGTCCCTCTTCAGCTTTTAAGGTAACAGTTGGCTAGAATCTAGGTTTTTGCTAAACTTTGTAAATCTTCAGTGAAATGCCTGGGGGAAGGAGAATTTTGGCCTCCGAATCTCTGACCCCTGCAGAGAGTGGTGTCTCCCCAACACCAGGTGCAAGGAGCTGGGTGCCTCGCTCCAGTGGCATGGCTGGGGGAGGGGTGGGTTTGCAACCCTTGGGGTGGCTCTGGGCTTTAGGTAATCCCCCTGTGCGGTTTCCCCATGGGCTCTGACTTCTGCCTCACTGAAGCCTGGAGTGCTGTTACCTTCTCCAAAAGGGTCTTTCTGCCCTAAAATGCCCTGTTCCGCTCACGGCCTCTGCAGCCCCATCGTAACCCCTGGCTGTGGACACTAGCCTCAGCCGCCACGTAATCTCTGAGCCTCATGCTGTCCGCCTGGAGTGCAGAGAAGATGCTTTTCTTTCCAGCCGGGACACCCTGGAATTGTCTGTCCCCCTCTTCCTGAGGCTCCTCGGAAAAGGGACAGAAGGTCTGGAGGTCGCTCAGGGCCTTCTCTACCCAGAGGCAGGGGCTGGGCCTCCAGGGTCCGGGTCTCCAGGGTCCGTGGCTTCAACTTTTGGAATCTCAGAAAATCCCAGAAGTGACCACTGGCCTGGGGTGGCAGAAACCCACCAGACCGGGAAGCAAAACTAACTCACTGCCCAGCTGAGCCCCCCACCTTGCCCCGAGTCCCACGCAGCCCAAGGTCCGGGTCACCTACGACCGCATCTTGGTGTCAGCACTGGGTCCAGGAGAAGCCGGGGACGGCCCTCCCCTGCGGGCCTCTCTTTCCCGTTGTCAACGGGAGTTAGTGGCAGTGAGGCCAGGCCTGGGAGGGGTGAAGGCAGAGGGGGCAGGGAGGCACCAGGAGAGGCCGGTCCCCAAGCCCAGCTGCCTGGCTTCTCGCCCGTGAGGCTCGCCAGCCTCGGAGCACTCCAGTGATAAAGCGTTCTTGAGGGATTTTCCTTTGTCAACAAAACCAAGCAGTGAAAGCAGACAGGGACAGCTCTCCACCCCCAGTCCCAGTTTGATTCACTGGCAAACAGCAGTGGAAGGCTCATGGGGGCCAAGGTACAGCCTGGGCTCCCCCCACACCCCATTCGGTCCAAGGCTTTCTCCCCTAGGGACAGGCAGGTCCCTCTGAGGCGTCAGCACCTCCTTATCATTGGTTCCTCTGGGGGCCCTGAGGGTCACAGGGACCTGCCCCACAGAGCTGGGAGCAGAGGGTGGGGCAGGGGGCAGGGGCTGCTCGTGGGGACCTGTCCAGGGACCTGTAGGGGCCGGGGTGGGGCACCACACGGGCTGCAAGGGCAAGGTTAGGGCTCTGCCCTCTGCTGACAGGTGACCCTGGTGTGCCCTCTGGGAGCCTCAGTTTCCTCATCTGTAAAATGGGGAGTGTGGGAGGCCCTGCACATAGGGGCAATGCTGCTGCCAACGCTACTAATCAGACATGCTGGGTCCACAGGGCTGTCCCCAAACTGGAAAGAAGTCCTAGAAAATAGATGATTCTTCCTAAAACGTAAATTGGATCATGCCTCTCCCCCAACAGTCTCATGCCTATGGAAGGGAATCCTGTCCCCCAAGGGGTTCTCCCTCCTGTCTCCTCCAAGAACCAGGCAGTGTGGGGTGGGGCAGCAGGACCCAGGGTCTCAGAGCTGGGGCCTCCAAGGCTAAGTTCTGTGACCTCCAGGGCCCAAGAGTGAGTTCCTCTGGCTGCTCCAGAAAGTGAAGAGAGAAGAGCCAACCCCGGCTCGGGCCATGAGCCCCGAGGCGCTGACCACAGCCAGAGCAGGCCTGCTGGAAGCTCCGTCCCTACTGCAGATCCCTGCGCCACATGATATCAGCAATTGCTGCAATTTCGCCCTAAGTACTCTTGTTTCCCCTAATAATCCACGTTTCATCTCCACAATAAACATTGTTAGAACTCTTCCCTCAGCTTTACGCACATATAATTGCTTCTGGTGCCAGTAAAAGGTATTAATTCCACTCATGCATTCCATAAACTTTTAGGATAACGCAATTGATACCACGATCGTGTTGGGACACCTCCGCTATTATTCTCCTGCTTGCAAGCCTCCGAGGCGCTGGGAAGGTTGCTCCAGACCCATTAGTGTTGACTCAGCCTCATTCTCCCCAGGAATCCCGTGCAGAGCCTTTGTGCTTCCCTGGCCGTCCTTCCATATGTCCCTCCTGGACGGGGGGGCTTTCCTACACGTGCAGCCAGCTCTCCCCTAAGACACACATGTGTGCACACGCTCGCACACACACACACACACACACACATGCTGAGTCTGAGAGCAGCTGGAGGGCACTCAGGGGGCTGTGTCCGGGCCATCTTTCTGTCTGGAGGAATGCTGGGGCAGCTGGCCATCACACCTGTGTGTGTCCTCACCATCCTGCCATGGCAGCCTGCCTCGTGGGCTGTGGGTGGTGTCACTCAGCATGCCCTGAGGTGCCCACAGATGCTGTGCTGGGCCAGGGCTTCCAACTCCACGATGCCTTCTTGCCTGACCTCAGAGCCCCGTCCCCAAACTTCCCAAACACCAAGGATAGCCACCTTCCCTGATGAGGCTGAGCTGGGGGCAGAACAGCTGAGCCGGGGTGTCACAGCATCCGATGCCCATCGCGTCGGGCTGTTCTGACAGCTAGAGGAACTCCTGTTCATTCTCTGCCCCGAGGGCCTCCTGGAACCAGCTGTCCACACCACTGCCAACCCGCAGGGCTCCCAGGACAGGAGTGGCCATCAGGGCTCAGAGGCCAGGTCATGCATGCCCTGCAGAGAGCTCTGCCCACGCTCTGAGCCCACACTGTCCCACAGAGGGTGTTGAACTGGGAGTAGGGCACTGGTGTCACCATCAGCACTGCACTCAGAGCCCACGTGTGTGGAGCGCTCCCCAGGTACCCTGCCCTGCCCTAAGAAGTCCCAAGAGCCAGCTCCTTTGTCCCTACCATGGCTGGCAGGCCATACCTCTCTTTGCAGGTGAGGATGCCAGGGCAGAGGGGCGAAGCAGAAGGTGCTCACGGGCAGCTCTGGGATTGGGACCCCAGCAGACGCCAGCTCCACCCCTCTCACCATGCAGGGTCCCTCTCACCAAATGCCGGCCTTGCCCTGTCACTGGTCACTGGTTACACTCTCGTGGCTAAACACAAATCCTTCCTCTGGCTGCTCGGTTACCCATGACTCGCCGCCTCCTCCTCCTGGGTTTCCATGGGGTGGGAGCTACTAGAACCCTGGGCAGTGATGGGGGGAGGCCTGTGCATGTACACGCATGCCTGTGTGTTTACATGTGTCTGCGTGTGCATAAGGTACTTGTGTATCCACGTGTGTGCATGCATGTGGGAGGGTGCTGTGTCTGTGTGTGTGCACATGCGTGTGTATGCACACATATGCACAGACCTGTGAACCGCAGCCTCCAGACCCCTCAGTGCCCAAGGAGAGCTGAGGTCTGAGGGAAGCTGCTCAGGACAGATGGACCCCCGCCGGGGCTGGGGAGACCCACCGTGGGCCTCAGCAAAGCAGAGGTCAAAGACCCCATTAGCAGCTGTGGTCACTTGGGGGCTGGTGAGGGTGTTTTTCCTGATCGGGGAGAAAGGAGGGCGGCAGCCAATGTGGACTTGTACTTGAGAAAAATATGAATTATCTATCAGTTACCAGCCGGCTGGCGTGCCAGGAGCCCCAGGAGTCACGGCACAGAGGCCGGACGCAAGCACAGGCAGCAGGGCTGGGCAGCACCCGCACGGTGGGACACCAGAGCTGGGAGCAAGCGGGCTGCCCGGCGGCCCCGTTCCGCACTGTGAGCCGACCACTTGCCTGCCCCTCCCTGGGCAAGGAAAGAAGCCCTGGTGGAGGGGGTTCTGGCCCCAGAGAGCTGAGGTGCCAAAAATCTCATTATCAATGTTTGTCCCACCTCCACCCCCTGGATCCACAGGGCTTCGGAGGAGGAGCCCTGGGTGAAGGCGACAGCATCTTCCTCCCCAGTTCGTGCCCCACCCCCACCCCCGCCCCAGCATCCACAGAGCCCAGCAGGGAGGGAGCGAGGAGGTGTCACTGCTCCTCTGCTGGGCACCAGGCACAGCTTTCCCCTCCCGCTGGTGCAGCTGACCAGCCCGGGACGCCTGGTCTGAGCAGACCAGCCCATCCCACAGGGCAAGGCCACCCCGTCCTGCAGGACAAGGCAGTTGAGACAAAACCATGAAGTCCCTTGAACCTGATGCCACACACCTGGCAGGGGGTGGGGGTGGCAGACACCCCAGTTGGGGGAAGCCAGCCAGAGAGGGGGTTGCTCCTGTCTTTCCATGAGGATCAGCTCAGACCACATGCAGTGCATTCCAAGCATGGTGAAGACCCCATCAGCATCCCCAGACCATGGGAGGAAGGGAGGAAGAGCTCCCACAAGCTGCCTGCCAGGACTCCAGGGAGACACTCTCCAGAAACCACCAGCATCATAAACCCCAGGGCAGGAGGTCAGTGTCCTTACAGGGGAGAGAGTGGACTTAGGCAACAAGCCTGAGCGTGGGAGAGAAGCAGTGGTGAGGCTCCTGCTGCTGGAGGTGTGCAGGTGAGGATGCCTTAGGGCTTTCTGACCTGGCTTCAGACCTCCAAGTGGGGTGGAAGGATAGTCCTGGTCCCCCTTGCCCCACAGGCAGGTGCAGCTGCCACGGAACCACTCATCTGGGAGGCCCAGGCCAGCACACCACCACCACAATTAAGACAACACATGGGCCTCCTGCTGCAAGCTAAGCACCGTGCTGGCCACAGCCATGGCACGGTCTTCCCATCCTTATCTCCATCGTGCAGTAAGGTGCGTGGAGGAGTAATTTCCAGATGGAGAAAACGGGGTGTTAGCACTGGGGTCGGCATTGCCTGCCAGATGGAGGTGGGAGGCCCTGGAGGAGGTGCCAGGTCCTCTGCCCCTCAGCCCAACAGCCCACAGAGCCCCTTCCCATCAAGCCCAGGGAGTCCGGGCTGAGCCTTCTCTTAGCCCGGAGCCAGCAGTTGGGGGAGCCCGTGGCTGGAGTGAGAATCAGAAACAACCGCAGGTGGGGGCGGGCGGGGCCTGGAACCCAGACCCCAGACCAGCCCGGCAGGACTGTCCGGCTACCTGCAGAGCCTGACAGGCTACCTTAGGCTCCGCCCTGCCCCTCGGCCCTCCAGGAGCGTGGGAAAACCGCAGCTATGGCCAGCAGGGCAGTGGGACCCGATTCTTAAAGCGGAAAAACCTGAGGGGCCCCTTGCTCAGCACTCCCGACAGGGGGTGGGAATGCAGCCACCCTGCATGGACTTCAGGGGGCCAGCACTGAGCTGTGCCCGGGGAGGCGGGGCCTCGTGGGGGAGGGGACGCTGCCCAGTGGGCCAGACCCACATGTGTCCCATAGAGCCCCTCCTGCAGCCACGGCCTGGGTGCCCAGGCAGGGCTCACTTGCCCCCTCCTCGGTGCAGGAGGGGAGACCCGGAGGGCTCTTGGGGCTGCTTTTCCCGCCCAGCCCCTGCATGCCCTCCACTCCTGGTTGGGGTCACGCAGCCTTCACCTTGCCCCTCCTGACAGACCCCCTCCCCTGAAGCTGTCTGGGCAGGGCAGCTCAGTGGTTAGGAATACAGATGCAGAGGTGGCTGCCCCCACTTACTATGAGCAGAACTCTGGGCAAACCACTTCCCTCCCCGAGCCTCAGCCTCCTTGGCTGTAAAAGGGGAGCAGTGATGGAGTCAGCCCTGTGTGTTGTTGGTGGGTGCAAGAGTTAGCTCAACTCAAAGCCCTGAGCATGGTGCCTGGCTCGAGGAGACTGGCCTTGTGCACAGGTGATGTTATCAGAGTTAGCAAGATCCCCACCGTGGGCCAGTCTGTCCCCAGGGGCACCGCAGTGAGGATCCGAGCCCTTGGCACGGTGGTTCCACTCCACCTCCTTGGTGCATGCCAATTCCTGGAAATGACACTCCAGAGACAGTGCCAGCAAAGCCCAAATCCACCCACCCGCAGATGCGTCTCGCTGCCTGGAGGAGGCAGGTTCTGCAGACCCTAGGGCTGTGGGCCTGTCTCGGACAGACAACTCTTGGCAGCAGAGCCCCTGCCTCTGTCCAGGACAGGATTTCAAACCAAAGATCCCACCTGAGCATGGGGAAGCCGCTGGCCAGTCTTGGCAGAGATCTCACCAGCAGGGCCAAGTCCGTCCCCTCTGCGGCCCTTTGGAGGCTGACTGGCTCTGGCCACTCACGTCTAGAGGGGTGGGCACACCCAGACTGCCCGGCCCTGAGACCCGCCTCCTGCCCGATGCTCCTCCTGGCCCGGGCCAGGTGGGAACCCCGAGCAGACAGTGGGGCGAGCTCAGACCTCTTGAGGTGCGGGGAACGCAGCCACCTCCTCTCCAGCCCGCAGCCCACAGCCCGCAGCCCTCAGGGACTAGGGGAACTCACCGTCCAGGTGGCTGACTTGGCCGTGCTGGACTGCTGGAAAGTGACCTCGAAGTGGTGGGGTCCGGGGTAGTCGGTGTTGGAGGGGATGACAGGCGCCGGCGACATGGTGTCGAAGGTGGAGCTGGGCTGTGCGTAGGGAGAGTGGGTAGGCACGCTGGCGGCGTGCTCTGGGGTGTAGGGGCTGGCCGAGGCCGCGCGGCTGCTCATCTGGTCCATGGTGCTGCTCAGCAGATTGAACTGGGCCTGGCGCGGGAAAGGGGAGGAGGGAGGGGGAAACACACACAGTCAGTCGTCCTGTCCCGTCTAGGAGGTGTCCTGTTACAGGAGCCTTAAAGGGCCAGCGGCTCCAGTCATCCCAAATATTTCCCCGGGTCTCTCCCCCATCCCAACAGGCCACTACTTGCATTGGGATAAACTGACATATTCACCTCGCCCTCCCCTCCATCAGCCTCCCGGTGCCAGGGTTTCTGGGGATCCACCCAGACGTTGATGAGGCGGAATAGACTCTCTGCACACCTGGAGGGGAGGCGTCGGGTGGGGGAGGCTCCCAGGCCCTGATGCCCACACGGGCTTCACTGCACCCTCCGGGCGGCATCCGGGTCTGGACCTCACAGCTCAAAGTAGGGAGATCCAGCCCCAGGGAGCCAGGCAGTGGGGGAGGTGGGCTGGGCACAAGTGGGCCCTGAGTGCAGGGTGCGCACACCTGGGCTTGGGTGCGTGGGTGCCCCTGAGGTGCTGGAGACCAGATCCGGGCTCTCACTAGGTCTGGCCCTCTAGGTGGTGGGATAAGGTGGGACTGCTGTTCAATGGCTGAGCCCAATTTTCCCAGTTGGGCGGCCTCGTCTCTTGGTGAATGGCCTCACCCCGACTGGAAAGGCCGCTCCATGCTCAGGGGCCGGCAAAGCCTCACCCCTGCTGCCCCCTGGCCCGGGGTTCTCTCGCTAGGCCCCTACCCGCAGCTCCCCCGCCAGGACCACACACCAAGGAACAGGAACCCCTGTGGGTGTGTCCCCTGCGCCACCCTCTGTGGGGCCCCGGGACCCCAGCATGGATCAGCCTCTGCCAGGAGCTTAAGGGAGGCCCCAGCTGAGGGAGGGGGTGCTGGTCCGGCCTCGATGTCTCAGATCCAGGGCAGGGCAGACCTCACTTGGTGGGCTGCCGAGGAAGACCCTCCTTCCAAATCCAGAGGCGGGTGCTGGAGGAAGACTGCACATGTATAAACATCGCTTTCCCTGTGACCCCCGAGGCTCAACGCAAACAAACGCCTTTACCCCCCTCTCCCTGGGCCTGCGGCGGGCACCGTGATTGTCCCTATTACCCCTCTCCCCAGGCCTGCGGCGGGCACCGTGATTGTCCCTATTACCCCTCTCCCCAGGCCTGCGGCGGGCACCGTGATTGTCCCTATTACCCCTCTCCCCAGGCCTGCGGCGGGCACCGTGATTGTCCCTATTACCCCTCTCCCCAGGCCTGCGGCGGGCACCGTGATTGTCCCCATTTTACAGATGCGGAAACTGAGCTATGGGGCTGGGGAAACGATTGACCCCAGTGATCTAGCGGCCCCAGCAGACGGCACAAAGGTCACCAGCAGTCAGCAAGGTGCAGGCTGAGACCCCCAGACCGTGAACTGGGATTGCACGGCAGGAAGGGGCAGAGCCAGGCGGAGGCGGGCCGGGGGTGGGGGGGCGGTCATTCTGCCCTGTGTCCCTCTTTAGAGAACCTGTGGTGTGCTGTGAGCACACTCTTCCCTCCCACCAGCCTGCCCCCTCCAATCCAAAACACACAACGTGCACTGCCCGCACACGAGGGTGCAGGGGCCTCGCCGGGACTCCCAGGCTCAGCCCCTTCCTGCACCTCAGCCTTCTCCATCAGAGGTGGTTGGGTTTAGTGACCCAGAGGCCCTTGGCTCTGCAGGTCCTAGGACACACATCCACTGAGGTCCCTGATGAGGGCCGCATCCCCCGGCCCCTCCAGCATCCAATGGAGAAGGACGCCAGGCAAGTCCGGAGTTTGCATCCTCTCTGAGTCCTCTACTGAGTCCTCCACTGAGTGCCGTCCAACGTGGAGGCAGCTCAGCCTGGGATGCCGGAGGGGCAGGAGGCAGGGGACTGCTGCTCACCAGAGCCATCACCACTGTTCCCAGGGCCACCAAAGGCCAGGCAGGCCCTCTCCCTGCGTGTTCCAGCCCAGGACAGCCAACAGCCCCAGCAGGCCTGAGGCGCCAGGGCGACCCGTGCCCTGGCTCCACTGCAAGGGTCTTGGCATGAGGCCTCGGCTGAAGCTGCCATCATCTGGCACCATTAAGCTGGCTGTGAGCTGTCAACCTGGGGAGCCCACCCACCAGTGGAACGGGGACCCCCTGCAGCACGGGCCCTGCCCACCTCTCTGGCACCACTGCAGCCTCCTTCCTGGTCTGTCGTGCTCCCCACAACCTTCCTAACTTCCTGCACCACAGGTCCTTCCCAGGAGCCCAGGGTCCACTGAATGGCAAATGGATAAAGAAACAGTGTGTCTGTACAGTGGCCTCTTCCTCGGCCATAAGACAGAAGGAAGCTCCCACACGCTGCCACGTGGATAAGCCATGGTGCCAGCTTAAAAACATCATGCGGGGACGCCCGTAATCCCAGCATTCTGGGGGGCAG
This sequence comes from Gorilla gorilla gorilla, assembly GCF_029281585.2. NCBI lineage: Eukaryota > Metazoa > Chordata > Mammalia > Primates > Hominidae > Gorilla > Gorilla gorilla. The sequence goes on from NC_073224.2 coordinate 236,937,723, forward strand.
AGGCGGGAGGATCTCTTGAGCCCAGGAATCTGAGACGGCAGAGAGCCAAGATCACGCCACTGCCTCCAGCCTGGGAGACAGGGCAAGACTTTGTCTCAAAAAACGAAACAAAATATAACATCCCAGGGAAGGGTGACCCTCGCCTCTCCTGGCTCCTGGGCTATTGTGAGGGGGTCTGGGGAAGCAGCCACTGCCCCCCTCAGAGAAAGATGTAGAAAGGCTACTCCTGCTCCTCCTGGTGTCTGGTTGGGTGTCACCCTGGGCACCGGCGAGCTACCAGTAGGCTTCTGGCACAGAGGATGGACCCCTGCCTCAGCTACACACATGGGAGGTTGGGTGATGGTGGGGGTGACAAGGGGCAGTGCCAGGCTCTGGTCGCATAGCCCAGGCCCCGCCCCAGAGTCCCCAGCTCCCAGACTCCTCACCGAGGCCCAAGAGGCCTCTGAGGTGTCTGAGACCTGCTTATGACCACGGGCCCAGGCCCTGCCTGGAAGCCTGCACTTGTGGTCTGCACACGACCCTTCATCAGCCCTGTCTGGGCTCAGAGGTCACCGTTCCAAGGGGTCAGCCCTGGCCACACTGGCAGGAGCAGCGCCCGGGCCTCAGGTGTTCTCTTTCGTCACCCAGTTTGAGCATCTTTCTAGCCATTCTCCGGAAGAGCAGGCTCGCGTGTCCCCCAAGGCTTCTGTCTCCCCTACTCAACTGTGAACCCACGAGGACCCTGGACACAGTGGCCACTGGCCACACAGGGTGGGGGTGTGTGAAATGTGGATGGACCTGAGCCCAGGGTGTGAGCGCACCCCGATTCCAAGGGCTCAGGACCACGGAAAGAATGGAAAACACCTCACTCACCATTTCCTACTGATTACAGGCTGAAACGATCACAGTTACGGGTGAATACAGGAAACAATTAAATGACTTCCGCCAGCTCCTTTCCACCTTTTTGAATGCGGCTACTAGAAAAAGCAGAATTACATACACGGCTCGGAGCCGACACCCTCCGTCCGTGCTCCTATGACAGCGTGGCTGCTTGAAAGGCTCGCTGAACAAGCGAGCTGGCAGAACAAACGAACAAGCGAATGCAGGACGGCTCCCCCAGTCCAGCTGCCCAGGAGTGAGTGTGGGACATGAGCCGGCCCCTCCCATCACCGGGTACCGGGTGCCAGCCTGCCCACCCTCCCCTCTCCGTGATGCCCTCTCTCTTCCAGGTGACCAGCGGTGGCCTTCCTGGAAAGGTCTTCCCTGTTTTGGGCCCTGGGATGGCCTCAGGGATGCACGACTTCCCCATTCCTGACTCATTTGAGTCCCCCCCCGGGCAAGAACATCCCGGGGCTCAAGGGCTGCCCAGCTGAGGCTTCTCAGGTCAGGATGACAGGCAAGGGCAGGCTCCAGGGTCCCCCCGGCGACTCCCGTCCCTGCTCTACCCCTGAGAACAGGACAGCCAGTGGGGCAAAAAGGCCGCGCCTCCCTTGTTCGGGAGAAGCAGGACGCAGACCCCCGACAACGTGTTTCATATTTTAACTTGTCCACATTCTTGAATGATCTGAGGAAGGTGCCAAGGAATTAGTCATTGAGGCAAGAGGAGAAGAGCTGATAGGAATCTCTGCGCCTAGCACAGCCCAGCGGGAGTGAGCCAGGCCCTTGCGGCAGGCGGCCCCACGCGGGAATCCTAATTAGTGGATAAGCGTCCGGACGGCAGGCCTGAAGCCCTCTCGGTGCCGTCCTCTGTGGCCCAGGGCCCCAGGCAGGCTCCCTTAGCAGGCCTTCCTCGGGCAGGGCCCCGATGTCGGCCTCTCCCTCTGGTCCCCTCTCATCCTCAGGCTCAGTGACACGGGGTGGGGGCCTCTGAAGCCCCCTCCTCCCCAGGGTTACTGGGCCTGTCCTCTGCCCAGGGGACGCTGTCCTCTTCTCCTGCTTCCAGGGGACCTGTCTCCCTGCACGCTGGCCCTGCCTGTGGTCACCGCCCCTGTCGCAACCCCAGTGGGTGGCAGAGGCTTTGCAGCTGCAGTTTTGAATGCAGCTGGGAACGCAGCATCTGGGAAGTGTAGGGGGCTTTCTGGGTCTCTGACCTCCCCCTTAGGCCTCCCCAGGCATCCTCCACAAGCCCCTCCACCTGGCTCGGGGGACTCTGGTCTTCCCTTTCGCTTCCGGCCTGGCGGCAAGGAGCTTTGCCTGGGGCCTGGCTCCTGCTTGGGGTCAAGCTGCTGAAATGGGGAACCCTGAACCTAACACAGGCCTGCACAGGAGCCCGGGGTCTCCCACAACCAGAGGGCCCCCGGAAGCCACGGGGAGGAACCCGGGCACAACCAGGACTTTTTTGGTTTGTTTTGCTTTCAACAAGAGCTCCCAACATAGTGGGCTAATTAGGACACGCCCGGCCCGCGGCGGCCACAAGTGCCTACATGTGTGTGCAGGGCTCCTGGGCCTGACCCAAGGAGTGCGCGGGAGCCAGGGAGCCCGCGGGTGGCCTTCCTGCCAGCCTCCAGGCCGCGGACGCACCAGGCCCTGCTGGGGCCCCAGGGCCGTGTTGCGGGGCAGGAGTGCTCTGCCAGGGGAAATACTGCAGCCCCCACGCACCCACCCAGGAGGCCTCATCTCTCCTCCCTGCAGATGGGTTGGGGGCCTCCCTGGGTGCACCTGCGCTGGAGATTAGCTCTGGGCTGGGGGCTGGGGGCTGGGGGCTGGGGCGTGGGCAGCAGGCAGTGGTAAATGGGGCTGCTCTCTCGCCTTGGCCAGTCACAGGTATCAACACAGTTCCCAGACCTCACTGGTTTGATCCACCCATGCCCCTGGGGTGGCATCAGGCCAGTGACCTTGCTCCAAAATGAGGGGTCAGAGACTGAGAGGCCACCCAGTAGCTGGGCCCCCTCCAGGAGGGCTGTGGAGGGTCCCGCCTGCCCCCTGGCCTGCCTGTCTGAGAGCAGAGAGGAGCAGCGTGGGGGAGGCCAGAGCTCAGCTCAGCCCTGAAGCCCCATCCCACTGGCTGGACACCCCAATCCAAGCCCCAGCACCTACCGTCGGCCAAGCTGGGGATGGTGATGGCTGAGGTCTGGGGGTTCCCACAAGGTGGGCAGGAAGTGGTGGCCAGGGCTGCCCATCCCAGAACAGCAGGTTCTTCTGGGTCTACTGATGCCCCCACGCCACCATCCTGGGAACCAGGCCTCTCTGCCCATCCAGGAGAGGGGCAGGAGAGACCTCCCAGGGACCCGGGGGGCCAAGCAGGGCTCTGAGGTCAGGAGTCCTGCGGCCAAGTCTCAGCTCCACCTGTGTGACCTGGCCCATCGCTCCACCTCCCTAGGTCTTCGTTTTCTCATCTGCAGAGTGGGGATGAAATCAACGTGTACTGGCCAGGCATGGTGGCTCATGCCTGTCATCCCAGCACTTTGGGAGGACAAGGCGGGCGGATCACCTGAGGTCTGGAGTTCAAGACTGGCCTGGCCAATATGGTGAAACCCCGTCTCTACTAAAGATACAAAAAAAAAATTAGCTGGGCGTGGTGGTGGGCACCTGTAATCCCAGCTACTTGGGAGGATGAGCAAGGAAAATTGCTTGAACCCGGGAGGCAAAGGTTGCAGTGAGCCGAGATCACGCCACAGCACTCCAGCCTGGGTGACAGAGCAAGACTCTGTCTCGAAAAAAAACAAAAAAGAAATCAACGTGGACTTCGTAGGATGGTTGTGGGGATCAAGAGGGTCCAGAAATACGGTAACCTGAGACTTTTCATCGGAAGTGACTCTTGCCCAGGAGCCCTCCTGGAACCAATGTCCAGGAAGCTTCCATGCACGAGGCATGACCTCCACGCCTTGGCACAAAAACCCAGCCAGGAGGAACGACAGCTGGGCAGGCTCTGCCGAGGAACAGGGACGGGAATCCAGATTCACTACTCAGAGGACAGTCGCTAAGCCCTGGGCACAGGGACGGATGGGGAAGAGCAGGTGCTCTCGGGGGCAGGTGCTCACAGGGGTCGGGGTCTCTCCTGTTCCCCGAGGTGTCCAGATAGCCAGTACCGACAGGACGCCCAGAAACTCTTGGTTGGATGAAACAGACCCTGAAATCCATGCAGGCCATCCAACTGGGGGAAGTGGCCACGGTGTGCTACCGCCCGCCATGTCGGCCACAGCCCCAAGCCCAGACAGTGCCCAGGGTCCAGGCCGCCTTCCTCAGAATGTGGAGGGCGGGGACAGCCCCTTGAAAGACTCTTTGTCCTCACCGGCCAGGAGCTGGAGGGGAGCTGGGCCCCATCATCACCCTCCCGCCGCATGGGTTCTGTCCTATTTCAGATTAAGTTGGATTTTGTGGTTTTGTTAAAAGATTCCCATTGCACCTGTTGACTATTTAAAATGTGTAAACCGTCTCAAGTGACTTTTTTTTTTTTGAGACGAAGTCTCACTGTGTCGCCCAGGCTGGAGTGCAGTGGTGGGATCTCAGCTCACTGCAACTTCCACCTCCTGGGTTCAAGCGATTATCTTGCCTCAGCCTCCCCAGTAGCTGGGATTACAGACGCTAATTTTTGTATTTTTAGTAGAGACGGCGGTTTCACCACGTTGGCCAGGCTGGTCTCGAACTCCTGACCTCAGGTGATCTGCCCACCTCAGCCTCCCAAAGTGCTGGGATTACAGGCATGGGGCATTTGAGTGATTTTTTTACAAGTAGATGGGAAATAAATCTTTTTCAAGTTTGTATCCCTGTTCCCCCCTAGTCCCCTCCTCTCGCTTCCCGGTATCCACAGTGCCTTTTATCAGGGCCTAGGATATTTAAGACAGAACACAAAGCAAGGCATGGGAGGTTACGACCGTGCCATCGGATGACAGGGGACAGATGTGGTACTGTCCAGAATGGAACGTATTTTTTAGTGGAAATGACAACAGAGAAACCTGCCAGCAAAATTCACAATGACTCTGGCCACATCTCCAAAGGCCATGGTTTCGGCTGACTCCTCCGGCGGAGGAGATGTGGGGCGGGGAAGGCACCTCCAGCCTGGTCCCTGCATTGGGCCTGGCAGGGGTGGTGGGGAGGGCGGGGCACAAATGCTCATTTGGAAAACTTTGTCTCCGTGCAGAGGCTCGAAAGATGGAGCTCCTGCCCCGTAGACAGCAATAACAGCTTCCCGAAGGACCCCATCCTTGGGAGCTGAGGCCAGGACAGCTCCCAAGGATGGGGCCGCTTCCTGGGGCCCTGGGCTTGGCAGAGATCAGGAGACTGGGACCCGAGCCCACGCCTGGCCATGCAGTCCCCCTTCTCTTGGAAACGGAGATTCCTCTGATCCTAATCACTTAGGATCCGAGTCAGAGAGGGAGGCACGTGGAAAAGCGTAGTGGGGACGTCAGCTGAAATCCTGACGCCCCGCTGGCCCCTCCCCAGCTCCACCTCCGCCTCCCTCGCTCCTGTCACCTCTCCAGCTCCTGCCCCCGCCCGAGCATCCCTGCTCCCCGCCCGGCATTTATCCCACACTCTCGTTCATTCTGTTCAACTAGGACAGGAACCGGGAGCTCCAGACGGGGCAGAGACATGCTCTTCTTCATCCACCACTGGCAGCCACGGCATGGTGCATGGTGTGCCCGTGACAGATGTTTCCAGAAGGCAGCATGTTTGAGGGCTGGAGTCTGGCATCGGGGTCTGCCTGGAGTCTCCTGAGGGCTCAGCTGGCCTCCCTCTGGCCCCCTGGCCTTCTCCCTCCAGCCTGGACAGGGGCTCTGAGCTGTGACCCCAGCTCTTGCAGAACAAGGAGGTCCGTGTCCTCACTCCCTGGAGAATATCGAGACCAGACTGTTGTGGTTTTTTGAGGGTATGCTGCTCCTCAAACTCCCTGATCTCTCGCGGGCATGTCTGAACTTGGGCCCCAACCTCGCCCAGGGGTGAGTGACTGACAAGCAGCCTGGGCTTCGGAGGAAGAGAGCCCATCCCACCGGGGCAAGACCTCCGTCCTGCCGGTACTTCCCACAGCATCTCCCGGAGCTCGTGATTAAACGAATGGAAACGCCAACAAGATTCGACATGCGGCTGGGGGGAAGCCTCCCTCTCCCGACAATGTGCACACAGCACCCTCTGCTCTCACCCACAGCACCCTCTGCTCTCACCCGGGGCTGAGGCGAGGCCTTGCCCAATCCCGTGCCAGGGCCATGTGGAACTTTCCACACCTCACACCGGAGAAACGCGCCCCCAGAAGCCCCGCAAGGCTGCCCAGACGTGTGTCTGCAGGACTGCGAGGCCCAGGGCCACCGCTGCTATCCTGCCTGCACCTGCCTGCAGTGGCTGAGCCCGTCTGCAGCACCCACTCTGAGCTTAGCGCCACATGGGGGCCTTGCAGACGCGTGTCCCTCCACACGCCCAGGTGACTTCAGATGACTCCAGGGTAGCCTGGTGCCCCCTGGGCCTCCATGGACCCACATTTGAGCCGCCCACTGTGGCCTGGTGCAAGGGCCTCGCCCCACCCTCTCCTCAACCCTCACTGCCTTCCACCTGCTAACCGCCCCGGAGTCCACTCACGGTACCGCCGCCTCCTCCCCAGACCCTTCTCCACGTCCCTCAGCTTCTGCCCCCTGCCTCCCGGATCCCGCTCAAAGCCCACCTCCCCTGAGAGGCCTCCTCCAGAGGCCTGGCTCACCAGCCCCTCCCTTCCAGGTCGTGGCGAGGGGTAGCCTGGACCCTGAGTGTCTGCGGGAGGCCCCAGTGGGGTATCCAGGCCGTATCCCCATCAGGCCCTGTGCTGCTGCCTATGAGAGGCAGGTGGCCAACAGGATGCACAGACTTTATTTAACCACCTGGAAATGGGCTGGTCCAGGCCCTCCTACCCAGAGTGCCGAGTGCCCGGGAAGACGAGGGGGAAGGCACAGCTCATACACGCTTCTCCCCCCTCTCCGAACCCTGCTGCCAGCACCCCAGAGCCCAACCCAGGTGTCAGCCCTGACATCCTGTGTCCTTGCACACATGCCCCTGCCCATCTGTCTGCCCATCCATCCACCTGTCCTGCAGATGTGAGTCAGGCGCCACCTGTAACAGCCTCCTGCTGTGCTGGAGATGCTGACGGGTGCTTAGCAGGGCTTCCTGGACACCTCCCAGCACACATTAGTGGCTGAGCCGAGAATGGGTGGCTGAGCCGAGAACTTGAATTATGACAAGTGCAGTGCAGGGTACAGGGAGGGGGAGGCAGTCACGGGGCGTGCCACCTCCGATGGCCCTCGGTGATAAGCGGACATTGGAGCAGGAGCCCAAAGGTGGAGAAGGCGGTCCAGGACGGCTGTGGGGGGCCATCAAGGCAGAGGGCAGAGGCCCCAGAGCCAGAGAGACAGCAGCATGCTTGCTCAGGAATCGCCCAGCCCCGCTCTGCCTGTCCCCTCCCCAGTTAGTGGGCTCAGGAGTGACAGATGGTCCCGCCCAGTGCACTGGCCTTGGTCAGCTCCTGCAAAGGCAGGTCTCCTCTTCACACCCATTTCCTAGGCTTGACATCCTAGCACCCTCCCAGGTGCAGGAAGATGGCAGCCGGCACGAGACACGACCCCGGCCCTCCATGCTGACGACAGTAAACAAACCAGCCAGCGAGCGTGCAGGGGCTTGGGATCAAAAGTGGTCTCGGAAACACAGAGCCAGGCACAGGGGCCAGGGCTGGCGTCCAGGCAAGGACGGGCTCGGGAAAAGGTGAAGGCGGGCCTGCAGGAAGGGAAAGATCTGCCCCAGGTATTGGGTGGGCCTGGGGGTGTTTCCAGGCTGGGGACCAGCAGGGCAGAGAGCCTGCAGCCAGAGGAAGGGCCGAGGGCCCGTGCAGGGAGAGACGGAGCCCAGGGGGATAGCGGGAGAGGTGGTTGGAGCTGAGCAGAGACGCCCGGGGCTGCAAAGCGCTCCCTCTGGCTCCGGTGTTGAGAACACAGGGTGGGCGTCAGCAAAGGCAGCAATTGTGAGATGTATCTGAGCAGCGGGTGTGAGGTGGGCCACGGGTGCAAGGTAGGCCACGGGTGCAAGGTAGGCCACGCAGGGGCCCCAGGCACATTTGCAGGCGGGATTCACAGGACCTCAGGCACGGAGAGTGCCTCCAGGGCTCTGGCCTGAGCAAAAGGGAGAGTGGATTTCCCGCTGGCTGAGACGTGACACCATCCCCTCTCAGGGGAAGATAAGTTTAGTTTGGGTTTAGCAAGTTGAGGTCCTACTAGGCTGGTGACTGGGGGGAGGTCCAGTGGGGGACAGAACGAAGGAGACAGAAATAGCAGCTGGCCGAGGGTGGCAGGGGGGCTGGAGGCGGGCGTGCACTAGGCACAGCGGGCGGGTGAGTGGGGTGGCTCCTCTGATCCCTGGATCTCCAGTTAGAACAACTGGTCCCTCCCCTGGCCCCACATGGCCTGAGCCCCACCGCTGCTCGGGGTCTTTCATGACACAAGGCCTGGAGAGGATGCTGGGGGCTCCCTTGGCCATGCTCAGCAATCCCATGAGCCATTCCCAGTTGGGCCCTGCCCTCTCCAAACCGTGGGAACTCAGCAGCCTCTGGGTTGCCAAGCCCCAGTCCCTTTTCTGTTCTCCCAGCCGGCCTCTCGTGCCTCCTGGCCTCCCAGACTGCCCCTCCGCATCTCCCCCTCTGCTTGGTGTCTCGGATGTCGCAGGGCCCAGTGCTCAGCTCCAGCCGCTGTCTCTCCCTGCCTCCGTGCAGATCCCCCAGAGCCCTGACTGTAAGCGCCCATGCCCAGGACTCCCTAGAGGTCGTCTCCACAGCCTGCCTGCCCACACCAGCAACTGAGTGTCCACATGGCCGCTCCTGCCAGTGTGGCCCCAACTCCTTACCCACCTCACATCCGGACCCTGCCGGCCTTTCCTGCCTTGGGGAGCAGCAGAGCCTTCTGCAAGGCTGCAAATGGAACCTCAGCATCTTTCTGGAATCCTCCCCTGCTCTTCCTCTAAGGTCACCTTCAAACTCCACCCTACGCCTGACCACCACCCACCACCTCCTCTGATGCACACAGGCCTGAGCCACTAGGTGGTCACACTTTTCAGGCCCCAGGACCACTGGAAACCCCTCCCTCATGGGGCTTTGGGAACTGCTCGCTCGTCGTCCTCCTCCCCGCATGCGGCTCCTTCTCAGCTATGCAATGGCTGCCGGGCGTCTCCAACACAGCCACGGCCGACCGCGGCGTTTTCACCCCTGCCCTGCTGCAGTTCTACCAATCTCAGGGCAGAAAACCTGGGGTCCCCCCCACCCCTCCCCTCATATCCAGCCCATCAGCAAATCTTGCCCAGAATCCCATGGTGTGGTACCACCTGGCCAGCGGGGCTGCCCCATTCCCTGGATCGTCCCAGCCTGCAGGCGGCTCCTGGCCCTGGCCCTGCCCCCCTGTGGTCTATCCCCAGCACTGCAGCCGGGGGCCCTCCCAGAACGTCTGCCAGCTGCGTCCCTTGGTTCCGTAGCCCCACGTACACAGTAGGTGCCTAGTAACTGCAGTTTGCTGCACTGATTGGCTTCCCCCTGCCCCAGGGCCCTGTCCTGGAGGCCCATCCCACCCAGAGGTTTCACTTTCTGCAGGAACAGAGTGGACACTGGCTCCATGGGGTGCACGGGAGTGGGGGTGTCCAAAGCTCCAGACCCGTCTGTGCTGCTCCTCGGCACAGGGGTCACCACGTTCCCGCAACGCATGGATGCCCACCATGCGGAGGGGCAGGGTGGGAACAGGCCAGGCCCAAGGGTGCACAGCCCAGGCCCTGCGGCGAGACAGGCTCGAGCCCCTCCATAGAGAGGGTGCAGGAGAGCTAGGGGTGTCTCCCATCACCCTGGCTAACCTCCTGAGACCCTAAAGCTGAAGAACAGCGGCCCCAGGAGGAAGTGGGGGGCAAGGGGCCATGAACTGGACATCTGGGAAGTCAGGGAGACTCCCGGGTGTTGGTAGACAGCACCCAGCTCCGACGTCTCCAGCGCTCAGCCTCTTCTAGAGGGGCCCACTCATCCAGCCATTGGCTCCTTCCTTGCTACAGGCAGAAGTGGGTAATGTCTCTGTGTCCACCTCGGGGTTGGGCATTGATCAACCCCAGTCCGTGGGAGCTGCAGACTCAGAACGTGGCCTTGTTTGGCCAGAGCCACCACAGGATTATCCAGTCCCCCATGCGGAAGGACAGTGTGGGAAGCAAGTGAAGAGCATGGCTGGGATTGCGGGAGGAGGGGCTGAGGCTGCATGGCTGGGATTGCGGGAGGAAGGGGCTGAGGCGGCAGCTCTCCAGGCCAGGCCTCCCTGCGTCCCCATCTGCAGCAAGTAGCCAGTGGCTCCCATTGGGCCCCACAGCCGAGCAGCTACGGTGAACGCCGTCCTGATCATAGAGGAGACTGAGGCTCAGAGAGCGGTGTCACTGCCCAAAGACTCAGCTGGCAGATGCCAGAGAGACAGACCCCAAGCCCACACCTGGAACCCTGTGCCAGGCTGGGGGCAATTGGCGGGCCCAGCTGGGGGCTCAGACAGTGTCCTGCAACCCAGAGGCCTCTTCCCAGGGCCAGGCTGGCCCAGCGGGCTCCGGAGCAGCCACTGTACTTTGATAGGAATAACCAGGGCCTCACAAAGCCACCAACTCCAATACAACTCTATTCGCTCACTTTGGGTTTAAAACCCTTTGGGCCGAATACCACTTTCTCTCTCAAAACATGTTCCTGCAGTAAGATGAGGTCATGAATACTCTCTCTGGCACAGAAACAGGGAAACTGAGTCACCACTCAGCCCATTAGGATGGCCCAGCCTAGCCCACCTCCCCCCGAGAGGGAAGAGGTACTGGAGACATGGCTGGCTCTGGGCACTGCCTCCACCTGCTCCTGGCACTCAGCCTAACACACAAAACGTGCCCAGTTAACACTTGCTGATGGGACGAATGAATGAACAAATGAACGAATGAACCACAGTAATCCTTGGTGTAAAAAGAAACAGTGATGGCACAGCTGGCCATTGCTGACGCCCAGGGCACCGGGCAGCAGCAGCCGAGTGGACACCAGCAGCTCCTGCAGGCAGTGAGGGTCTGCAGGCCAGGGCAGCAGGGCTCCACCTCCCCACCCCTCCCGGGAATGGCGTCTGTGCGACCACATACTCAACCTTGGTGGAGTCCCCCGAGAGGGTGAGTCACATGGTGACATCTGCTCCATTCAAGGGAAAAGATTGTACTAGAGTCCCCCAGGTCCCCAGGCTTCTCAGCTGGCCAGGCAGCGACACTGGCCTCTCCACCCGAGGCTTCTGGCTCCAACTTGGGTTCCAGGCGGTCCAGCAGCCGGGAGATAGCCCCTCCCAGCTCACACACCTCCTGGGAGAGTCTGGGGGTACAAGGCAGCCCCCCCAGGAGCCCCAGGCCTGCTGTGCATTTCTAATAGCAACGTGTTGGTGGATACATGTATCAATGCACAAGTGGGTGACAGCCAGACAAGGGAGAGAGGGACACCCCATGCCTGATGTAGCCGTTCCACATTCTGGGCTACAGTCCCAGCACTGGGTTTCAGATAAAAAGATCACGCAGGCGTGTGGAGGGGCCATGGTGCCACCAGACTCACGTGCATGGACCCAGCGTCTGGGCAGGCTGTGGGGCTGGGTCACCCACACCCTCACCCACCCTCTGGGCCACACACACACTGCCTCTCTTCTCAAAGCCTTGCCTGGGAACACACAGCCACAGGCACAGACATACATGTACCCATCGCAACACACACACGGACACACGTGAGCACCTACCCACCCAAATCACACAATCACACCTGCAGTACCAATCTGCTCACACGTACACACACCACAACACATAGGCAAACACGTGTACACACACACACACCAGCCTGTACACACACCCATAACACACACACACATCTGCACATATCCTCGCCTGTGTATTGCATGCACATCCATGCTTAATCACACACATGCACGCACGCCAATACCCACCCACCACATGCACACTGATGTGCACGCTCACACACATCGCTGTCACACACACCCTGGTCACACTGCCTGGGGAGCCCACGGCTCCAAAGGCCTCCATCCCCAGATCTTTGGGCCTCTACATCCAGTGCCCACAGAGCTTGGGGACACTTGGACTCTGCCTATCTGCCCGCTGCCCCCTGCCCATGGCTGAGTTTCCCGTGTGGCACAGGTACCCATGGTCCCAGCTGTCTGCTTCCCTGGGAGGAGGAACGGCCCCACATGGAGCAGCTGTGCCGAGCCTTCCACCTTCTCAATTAGCAGCTGGTGCCTGCCTGGCCCCCAGGGACCTGGCAAGTCTGGAAGTGAGGCCGGGTCCCCAGGGCTCAGGCTGCAGGGGCCAACCACAAGCTGCAGGCCCTTCCCTCCCCTCTACCAAGCCAGCAGCCCACTGCAGGGGGCGGGTGGCGCAAGAGGCCTCAAGCCCAGTTTGCCACAGGTCATGGCCCTGGAGCTCAGACCCACACCGAGAAGAGCCCATGGGACTGACAAGAAGCACCGTCTGCCACTGCTGTCAAATGAGCAAATTCCCTGGTGAGGGCGGGGGCAGCTTCACACCCAAGCCCAGGAGCAAAGATGACTTCTAGGGTGCACTGAGCTCCTGGCAGCTGGGGCAGGGCAGGGCAGGGCAGCTCGGAAACTCTGAGCCTGGACCAAGCCGCCAGTCCCAAAGCCAAGGAGCATCAGAGACCCCTGAGCACGAGGCAGAAACACCAGCAGCCCCATCAGCATGGACCCGGCCTCCTCTCCCTGGCTGTGGGTCCCTGCCCAGCAGGTGGGCACAGGCTGTTGGAGTCCGAATCTGCTTGCCTCCATGCCTGGGACCTGCCTCTAGCCCCTCAACGCCTCCCTTCCTACCTCTGCTCACCCCAACTGGCAGCAGACTCCGGGCCAGGAAGGCAGGCAGAAGGATGCCCCTCTGAACCCTACACCGCAGCAAAACCCCTGCAGAGTCCCCGAAGAGGTCCTATGAATGGCGCGTCACACCTACCGTGGCGAGGTGCCGTGCGGGGTCACCGACGTACAGCATGGTAGGCGCCGGGGGGTCTGCACACGCCAGGGAACTGGTGTCCCGTGGGACGAGGCATGGATCTGGGCGGCCCGAGGGGAAGGGTCACGGTCGTGGCCGCCCGGCAGCGTGGACCGAGCGGGAGAGGCTCTGCAGCTAGTGAGGCAGGAGCCAAGGATGCTCGAGAACATGCGGGCCGTTTGTTGGCATTTTCGCTTTTCCCATCTCCCTTAGTTCTGTCAACTGGCTGAATCCAACAACAAAACCCGCGGCCCACCCCTTTATTCCTCATGAGTATTCATCCAAGTCCGGGGCAGGCCTCAGCTTGCCCGGTGATGTGTTGGACCGCACCAAGGAGGCTGCGCGGGGAGGGCGGGGATGCCGGTCAGCGCCGGCTCCATAATTAAACCCACCAGGGCTCCTTCCGAGATGCTGCCTGCCTGGGGAAGGCTCGGGGGGCCCCAGGCCCTCACCCCGTAAAGCAGCCTCTGTTCCCAGGCATGAGGGCTGAGCCCCGGCCCTGAAGATCGTGGTAGGCAAGGCTGGGCCACCCCAACGGGGAAAGATGGTGTTGCCTCCCTTGGCACCCAGGTGGGGCGCACCTGCCCCCTGCGCGGGGAACTCGGTGGTCCGCCGGGACCAGTCCAAGGGCTGCATGGAGAGGAGGGGCTCACAGGAGGTTCGACCCTAGACCCCCGAGGGAGACAGGTGATGGGAGTGAGCAGCTCTTGTGGGGCCTGCCTTCCACTGCCTGCCCAAAGCAGGGATGAGTCCAAGAGCCCAGAGCCGTGCGTCTGGAGCCCACCCTGGCACTGGCCAAGCCCCCAGGAAACAGGGACAAGCCACTGTTGCCAAAGAACAGCCCGGCGGTGGGGCCCACTGCAGGCGTGGACGGCCTTGGCACAGCCAGGGAGGGGCTCTGCAGTGGTGCCCCACACCCGCCTAGTGGGGCCTTTGAGGTGACTGCCACTCCCTGTTGGGCCGTCTGAATTTCCATTGTATTTCAGCCGTCTTGGGTACAAAGTTGCCCCTGGCAGAGGGGCCCGAGTCCCCCTGGAAGCAGGCAGGGCATCTATGCTCAGACAAACCCGGGGACTGGGGCCTGCGGACCCACACTTCCAGTCCCCAGGGAGCCGTGGCTCTCACGAGGGCTGAGAAATCCATGCGGAGACCTTTTCCCCTTTCCTTCCAACCTTTTCCTGCCAAATCCCAAACCACCTGCCTGCTTTCTCTTGTCTCCATCTCCCCAGCTTCCTTCCTCCCTGTCGTCCCCACCGAGAGCCGGCAGGGGCCTCATCGCTCCCCACCCCCACCCCCGGGAGAGCGGGCAGAGCTGGGTGAGGGCAGGGGAGGTTTGGACTGCAGCTGCCTGAGGAGCCCTGGGGACCCGCCCTGCCCCACCAGCAGGCCGGGCTGAGGATGAAAGGACGATTCCAGGTGCTGTGCCCCAAGGGGCTGGGGCCTGGAGAGCCCAGCTCAGGGCTAGGGCCGGAAGGCAGCAGGTGAGTCCTGGATGCCCGTCTCTTCCTGTGGCAGAGGATCTCAGCCCCCAACAGGAAGGGCAGCAGCACTCAGGAGGAGACGACTGAGAAAAAGACAGTTTTGTTTGGTAGGTTCAGGAAGGGCGTCTCTGGGAAGCCCCCTGCAGGGGGTCGGCTGGGGCCCAGACTGGATGTTCTGGGGAAAGCAGCAGCCTCCTTGCAGGAGAGCCCAGGGCGAGCACCAGGAGACTCCTGCTGGGATCGGGGATGCCCTGGGGGTGGGGATGCCTTCTGCTTCTGAGCCTGGGACCCCTCTTGGGTTGGCGGCGGGCTCCCCAGGGATGGAGAGACCCTCAGAGCCAGGCCGAGGCGGGGCCTGGGTTCCGCTCCCCACCCCCACAGGGCACATTCTCAGCCTCTGCAGGCGGTGTCCTCGCCTGCCAAAGGCAATGATGCATTGAAAAGGAGACTCAGGCGAGTCCCATGCACAGGGCCGGCCTGATGGTTTTACAAATAGCCAAAAGGAGAGCGCCAAGTGGAAGGACGTGAGGAAGGAAGACAGCCAGGCTGCCTTCAGCACGAGCCCCACCCATGCCCAGGGCACCGTGCCTGAGACCCCGCATCTCTCCACCCTTAGCATCTGGGCCAGGCTGCGGGGCGGCTGAGCTACACGTTTCCAACTCAAAAGCACCCAAAACCACTGGCCTCTGCCCCAGAGCGGCACCCAGCTTTCTGCAAACGTTCCCAAGGCCCAGCCTTGCAGAGGACAGGGACAGGGGACCCGGGGCAACACCCCCTTGGCGTGGCCCTTAGCGCCTCCTCCAGGTTCCCTCCCTGCTGGGTCCTCCATTCTGCTTTCATTCTGCTTCTGACTCACTGGGGATTCCGCCTGACTTTCTGCAGGACCCTGGGCCGCAGGACGGGGGAACGACGCTGCCACAGGCCACGGCACTCTTCAGGAACCAGTTCGTGGGAGGGGTTATATGCCAGAACGGACAGGGGGACTTCGTTTCCTGGTACCTGTGATGTGTCAGTTCAAGGCCAAACTCACGGCACAGGGTCCCTGCTGAGCAGCTGGCTTCATCCCACCCCACGGAAGAGGCCGCAGAAGCTGCAAGGCTCTGAGACCTGGGTGCTGGGTGGGGTTCACTTCTGTGCAGCCCCAAAGTGCTTTGTCACGAAAGCCCACCGAAGGAAAGGCTGAGTGGGGGCTCACTGGGAGGCGGTAATGGGTGGGCTGGAGTCTCAGAGCTGACCGTGGTGAGCTGAGCCCCCTCCCTGGTCCCACGCCTGACCCCACCCTTCCTCCAGCTACAGATCCTCCCTGGAAGGGAGGGGTGTCCTTCTCCCTCTGTCCGCCTGCCCTTTCCTGGGGGCCACACATGCACGGGACCTGCGCCCTTCCTTCTCCTGGGCCTGGGGAGAATGCCTCTCCCTGAAGTCACCAAGGCCTATCTGGGGTGACCTCTAGGGTCTCAAGCCCCCAAGTGTCCGAAGATTCTGACCCCGGGTGTCTGTCCTGCCACTGGGTTCCCGGGGCCCCCAGGGTAGATCAGCCTGCCTTCTGCCCCACCAGCTGTAGACCCCACTCTGTGGCCCACCTGCCCACAACACCTGTTGTCAGAGAAAGGCACCAGGAGAGGCAGGAAGGGGCACGGGGGAGGGGCCAGCCCTGGAGGATGCTCTAGGGACGGAGAGGGGAGGGGAGAGGATGGGAGCGCAGCAGAGTGGAGGGGAGGGGAGGGAGGAGACAATTGCCTCTCTCCCTTTTTCTCCCCTCCTGTGTCCTCCCTCCTTGTGGAGCATCCTGAGAGCCAGCAAGGGCCGCAGGTCTCATTGCCCTGCGCTGGTTTTGTCCGAGGGGACGCTGGCGCTCAGAGGGGCGGGGATTCGCTTCCAAGCCCAGGCCCAGCACTGCGGAGACTCCTCGGGTGGGTCCGGGTGAGGATTAGGACCCCCGCCCCCACCGTCACACCCACACTGCCTCCTCGCAGCCTGGGAGCCTACGAGGGAGCTTTATCCTCTGCAGCTCTTCCCAGACCGTGTGGCGGTGGCCAGGGCAGACCCCACCCAGGTGGCATCCAGAAGCCCGTCAAGCCTTCCTCATTCAGGGAACCAGCCAGGGTCCTGAGAGGGCAGTGGCTGGGCCAGTTTTAGCTGTGGCTCCTCGGCCCACCCTCCCCAGCCC
Organism: Gorilla gorilla gorilla; assembly: GCF_029281585.2. Lineage (NCBI taxonomy): Eukaryota > Metazoa > Chordata > Mammalia > Primates > Hominidae > Gorilla > Gorilla gorilla. Next base: position 236,954,313 of record NC_073224.2, read on the forward strand.
ACGGGGAGGCCAGGGCCACAGGCTTCCCCCTGCTCTCCTCTTGCAGAACGGGGCCTTATTTTAGAGTGAGGTCCCTGTGAGCCACGTAGGGTCTTCAGGGACAGCCAGAGCCTAAGGCACGGGGCAGCTCAGGCAGGAACTGTGCCAGGCAAAGGCAGCAGGCCCTGGTCCCAGATCCTATCCTAGGCCCTCCTGGCCCTGCTGTTCTGGTCTCCGAGGAGCAGCTTTCTTAAACACAGGGCCTCCTCCCTGTCCTCGCCCTCACACCTAGCGTTTGTCACATACTCCCGATGGGCCCGGCACCACTGGACATCCTCAAATCATGGGTGACTTGGAGCCTCTCAGTAGCGCCACTTATAGACAGGAAACTGAGGCCCAGAGGGCTACGTGATTCTTTAAGAGTTGCCCAGCTCAGAAGGGGAGGGGCAGATCCTGAGCTCAGCAAATCTGGCCTCGGAGCCCCCAGCCACACCCACCTCGCCTGCTGGACTTTCTGGGCCATCTCAGTCAGATGGCCACAGTGACCACGGGGTCTGTTTCCTGCTGTGGCCACACAGAGCTCACAGTCTCCCCAATAAGTCTGTGGCCTGGGACTCCTCTAAAGCCCACTGAGGGTTCAACTGCTCTTGCCCACGCCCCGCTCTCCCGAACTGCCTAAACTCAGCCTCCTCTGCAGGGGCCAGTGTGGCGGGAGGGTTGTTCGAGGCCCACGGGGTTGGGCAGAGCCAGCACCCAGCACCTGGCATCCCAGAGTCTATGCCACCTCCCAAAGGGCTCTCTGCTCTGGGCTCCTACCCCCTGTCACCCCAACTTCACCAGCAAGGACATGGAGGCTCAGAGAATTGTGGGAGCTTGAAACCACCTGCTCTGCCTGTCTCCCATGGCTGCTAAGCAGGTGGCTAAGGCATCCCTCAGACACCCTGTGTCCAATGGGAACCAATCTGCCTGCTCGTGGTTCGGGGAGACCCACGTCCCCCAGATGCGGAAGGCACGCCCCACTGCAGAGGACCAGTGTCCTGTGCTCAAGCACTGTGCCTGCCCGAGCTGAGGCCCCTTTGCTGGATGAGTCCCAGACCCGCCCCTGAGTATGGGAGCAGCCAGATGCCACCAACACCCAGGGATAGGTGGCCAGAGGGAGCCGCCAGGGGCAGGTGGGGGCGGGTGCGTGTGCAGCCACTTCCACAAGCAGGCCCCCCACCTGAGCCACGAACTCAGGACTGTCGGTAGCCCCGGAAACATCCGGCACTAGAACCGCCTGTCTGACCCGAGGCCGGGCCTGTGTGGTGTTTCTTGTCCAAGGTCACCAGCCTCGTGGTGGGGCTAGAACTGGGCCCCTGAGCTGCAGGTGGCAGTTTTCCGGGGGGCACTCAGAGCCCCCCATGCCCGCATCCGCACTGAACCGGGTCCAGGTCCCCAGCCCCAGCACAGCAGCTTCCCTGAGCTCCCGGGCTGAACTTTAAAACAATGCCCCCCAGTTCAGCTCCAGCCCTACTCTGGGACCCCTGGAGTTAGCGGGCCAGGGGCCATTCTCAAGGCAGCTAAGCCCTGGGCCCTGTGCCGGGCTGCCCGAGCCCACCCGTTGGCGCCCCTCAGAGTCTCTGTCTTTGTACCTGGCGCTCCCATGGGAGTCAGGGGTAGGGGACAGCATGCTCTTGGCCCAGCAGCCGCTGTCGTGAGGGAGCTGGGCCCTGGGGTCAGAATGAGGCTTGGCTCTCCCCACGCAGGCCTGGGCCAGCCTTCATTCCAGGGAATCCCCCATCTCCGTGAGCCGAGCTGTGCACCTAGGAATTTCATACATGGCTTTGGGAGGAGGCGTGTCGCTGCCAGACAGATCCAGCCACTTTGCTGTTTGCGGAGGTTCGAGGCTCCCACTGTCACCCTGTAGCTGGGGAGTGGCACGTTCCAGCAGGCGGGGGCTCGGACCAGACCCCGATATGGAGCTCAGGGAACCCTCTGGGGCTGGGGGGGACAAGCACGCTCCACCCACAGGAATGTAGAACTGCTCCTTCTGCCTCCCTGAGCCCAGGTCCTCCTCCCGACGCAGGGTGGGTCTGTGCCATCTTAGGGGCCTTCTGCCCTCTGCAGGGGGAGTGGCTGAGCAACTTGGGGTTGGGAAGTGGCTTCTGGATCTCAGGGGACAATCTTATGGGTCTTCCTCCCTCCCTCCCTGGGGTCCAGAAGCCAGTTCCTGCCCCTCCCCAGATTGGAGGACACGGATGTCCAGAAGGGCACCTGGAGGGGGTGGGGTCAGGACGCTTGTCCCCAGAGAGCAGCCGGCAGAACTGTTCCAAAGGGAGAGAGGGGAGAGGTTGCAGTCTCACTTTCTTGCACTACCCAGCCCCATCCCCAGCCCACCCTTTCCCAGCATCTGCCTCGGTTTCCTCACCCATAACACGGGACTAGAACACGCGCGGACACTGTCGAGTGTTTCCACTGGGACGGTCTCCTGAGCAGGGGTGGGAGGGCAGGGGCAGGCGGTCGAACCCTCAGATACAGGCTGAGGGGCTCCTCGGAGGAATCGACCCCCCTGGGACTGTGGCTGCCCAAGGAGGTGCCTTCTCTGGCCCCACATGGCTCTGGGCCAGCCCAGCATCCGCAATGGAGACGGAACGGGCAACACGGCCCCTCCACCTCCACACTCCCCCACCCCGCTTCACTCTGCTCGTTCTGACTGGAGCCCCACAGCCCCCACTCCCTCCAGTGCTCAGGGTGGCTGAGCCGCCCACCCCCATGCCTCAGACAGTCGTGCGCGGGGGCAAGGAAGGGGCTCCTGCTCCTGGAATGGGGACTTGAGGGAGGAGAAGGGCCAGGCTGGGTGCTCTCAGGCCCCCAGAGGCCCAGCATCGCCTCTCTCCCTTTCGGGCTGAGCATAAGTGAGGGAGGCCCGACCCTGCCCCAGATGCGCTGTTCCACGTATCCCCACAGTTCCGGCTGGTTTCCCGCAGCGCGCACAAATTCCCCACCTACGAATCCCTGGGCGGCGGAGGCGGGGCGGGGCAGCCAGCCTGTGGGCGGGGCCGAGCAGCTGACGAGTCCAGCGGGGCAGGCCCGGGGGACGGCGGGCCTCGCTGGGCCTCCCGGGTCGGGATCTTTGCTCTCTCCTAACGTGTGGTGCCCACCTGCCATCCACCTCCTGGCACAGTCGAGGCCTGGCTATGGGCAGCCAGAGAGGTAGGCAGGAGCGTGGCCCCCACCAGCTCCCACAGCCTGGCCTTTTCCCCCAGAGGAGCAGCCAATGGGGCGGGGCTTGAGACTCCCAGGCATGGGGGAGCCTGCCAAGATGGGGTGCCGGAAGCCTCACTGGCCCTGCCTGCCCCCTATCCAGTCCTCTTCTCCTGGAAACAGCACCTCCATCTTCCTTTGGGGGTCCCTGTGTGGGGAGGCCCACCCCACTCCATTCCATTGTCACCCTGTTCCACGGATGGTGGAGCCCAGGCCAATCAGAGGCACAGATGTCGCTCAGAGATGGGCCCATGACCACATTCAGATCAACGGGAGGCAGGACTGCTGGACTATGGGAAAAGAGGGATCTCCTCTCCACAGGGATAGGGCATGCTGGTGGAGCCTGGTACTCTTACCATGAGAGGAGACGCGGCCTAAAAACAAAGTCACTGCAGGGGAAAGCAGGCCAAGAGACTGAGCGAGGCAGCTGTGAAGCACCTGGACACAGCCATGCCCAAAGCCCTTTCTATACCTGGATCCAGCCGTAGAAGCCCTTCCTACACCTGGACCCACCCATGTCCAAAGCCCTTCCTACATCTGGATCTAGCCATGCCTGAAGCCCTTCCTACACCTGGATCTAGTCATGCCTGAAGCCCTTCCTACACCTGGATCCAGCCATAGCCTGAATCCATTCCTATCTCTGGATTGACAGTTACATGAGCTGATACATTTTCTCCTTTGCAATTTGAAGTGTCCTCAGAAACCCACAGGGGAAGCTGTACAACCAAGAGGCTATCTCCTGGTTCTGCCAGGCTCCCAAGACAGGACAGGCCACATTTGCTGCCCCCACTCCAGTCCTCTGCAGAGGGCAGCCCCCCACTCACCATGACAGATGTGGTCATGCCCTCCAGGTGGAAGACGTCCATGCTGGAATCCGTTCCGCCCACCACCTCATTATTCCCCCGGCTTGACTGGGGAAGGTCGAAGTAGGTGCTGTCTGGTTCCCTGGGGCAGGGAGAGGAAAATAGAAGCATCAGTCCCCAGTTTGGGTGTCACCCCCATACCTCCCAGGCCCAGAGCTCAAGGCTAGCCTGAGACTCCTGGTGAGGCCTACGTCTCCTGCCCTTCCCATTCCCTCTCATCCCATCTCTGTCCTCCAACTGCCATTCCAGGGCTGCTGTGAGTGCCAGAGAGGCAGAGCCAGTCATGGGCTCTGTTCTTCTGGGCCTCTGCTGGCCAGCTGGCCAGAGAAAAGAGTCTGAATTTTGGTCCTGCATCCCCAGGGAAGGCCTAGGGCAGCAGTCCCTCTTCCCTGCCCCTCCGACCCGCCCTGTCCCCAAGCTGATGAGGGTGGCTAAGGCTAGCCCAAGACTAGTGTGGAGCCACCTCTCCTGCTCTGGTCCAGTTAGCCCAGCAAGGGTGGTCGAGGCTAGCCCAGAATCCCGGTGAGGGTTGCCAAGTTTAGCCCAAAGTCTCAGTGAGGGTGGCTGGGGCTAGCCCAGAGTCCTCCCGGGGCCACCCCTCCTGCTCTGGCCCAGTTCGCCCAGCGAAGGTGGCTGAGGCTAGCCCAGAGTGCCTCCCAGGGGAGCCCCCAGCTCTGGCCAGCCAAGCGCACTCACAGAGAGCTCCAGAGGTGCTCAAACGTGGTGCCCCCATCAGGGGAGGTGGCGGTGGACTGGGCCATCTTCCCCACGCCGGCCTCCGAGGGCAGTTCGCTCTGCAGGAAGGAAGGAATGACACCTGAGCGCCCTGGGAACTCGTGCTCTGTCCTCCTGTGACAGCCTCGGTGGGGGCGGCAGGCAAGTGGGCCTGCCTGGGGCATCCCTCGAGCAGGTGCCCCCGCCTTGCCCTCCCTGTGCCCTCTCCACTGTCATTTCGTCCACCCTGTTCCCCGCGGCTGGAAACCGAAGGCCAGGTGGGCAGCTCTGCCTTGGAGGTGGCGGGCCTGGATCAGACCCATCCGTGGGGGTGCCCTGGGCAGGCAGGAGCTTCTCAGAGCCGTCGCCTTGGAAGAGGGGGTGACAGCAACACCCGCTCCTGGGGCTGCCTTGAGGGCCTTCAGGAGAGCAGACTTTTTGAGATGCTTGGGCCGGGACAAGTGTGTGAGGCCTGTGGTCTGTTACGATCCCCTGTGTCTGGGTTTGGCCTGGGGAATGCAGCCAGGTTTGGGGTCTCCCTGATGCCCGGGACCTGGAGGTGGCTCAGGTCCCAGTCACCCCATCTTGGGAACAGCGTGTGTGAGGGCTGCCCTGGAGGCTGCAGCCAAGCCCCCGGCTAGAGCCTAGCTGTGCCCACTGCTGCAGGACACAGACGCCCCCTCACCTTCTGAGCTGGGGCTCCTTCCTGCACCCCAGGGCCACAGGGAAGCCTGGCAAGGCTGGGAACTTGAAGCTGCCCTATCCTGGAGCCGGCCACTGCCTGGGTGGTCACGCCTTGAGAAGGAGACACCCAGGGATTGGAGAGCTCTGACCCCAGCGCCCGTCCACTGGTCTTTGTCTCCACCATTGCTCCCCTGAGAACCCCTGGGCCCAGCTCCCAGTGGCCCTGGACACCCATGAGGAGGTGGCAGTGTCCAGGCAGAGCACAGCTGGGGGAGGGGACAGGGAAACCCGAGCCCACCCTGCCCACAGCCCCCAGCCCCAGCTGAGGTGACCTCTCCCCTGGGCCAGCCTCCCAGGTCCTCGGTGAGGTGCTATGGGACAGGCTTGGCCACCGCCCTGCAGTGCTCAGGCAGGCAGGCCTGGACCTGCCCACGGCCAGCGGGGGTGCAGGCCATGGCCTGGAACCTGTCGCTTTTGTCCTTCCCCAGGCAGGCGGGAGCTGATAGAAGCCTGTGGCCGCCACGTGCCGGGCCCTGGAGAAGTGGCACAGGCCAGGCTGAGGGGTGGTCCGTGAGCCATGATGGCCTGGGACAAGCAGCTTAGAGGGTGCTGGCCGAAGCCACCTCTCCCAGGTGGGCGTGACCGCTCCATCCACTTTTCAGGAGCCCCAAGGCTCAGAGGGGTTAAGTGACTTGTGTGAGGTCACACGGCTCTAAGTGCTGGTGACGAATGCTCCAGGGGCTCTTTGTTAGAATTAGAAGTTAATTTGGTTGCCCTGCCCCACCCCACTTCACCATCACGTGGCCAGGTGGGTGTGCCCTTGCAGGCCTCCGATCCTGGGCTGGGCTAAAACCCCAGTGGAGCTGAGGGTGTGCATGGGGACCGCACCATTCCGTTAATTTAAAATGGGAGGGCGTGACAGGAAGCAGAACCGCAGGTCCAGCTGAGGCTAGCACAGGGCCCTGGGGGAGAGCAGAACCCGCCCTTGCCCATGCCCCACGGTGGGCCCCTTTGGGCTGAGCAGTATGAGTAGGATAGCCTCTTGGTGCAGGTATGTGGGCCAAGGCTGGGTGGGCACAAGTGAGGGGCCCCAGGCACGTTAACTGAAGGGCAGGAGCACTGGAGGGGCTGGACTTGGAGGAAAGAAATTCCCTTAGATCCAAGAGGACAAGCCTGGGAAGGTTTTGCCGCCAGAGGCCTCTGGGTCGCATCCCCTTCATTTTGCAGATGGGCCACCTGAGTCCAGAGATGGAAATGGACTTGCCATCCACAGCAGGTGGATGACAAAATCCCAGCTCCCTTCACAGCAGCACCATTCCTGGTAGCTGAACGGTGCACATAGCCCAGACACCCATCAGCAGAGGGCCGGGCACAGGAGATGTGGTGCCAGCAAGCAATGGAACATTACGCGGCCATGAAAAGGAATGAAGCTCTGACATGCTACAGCGTGGGTGAGACCTGAAAACCTCATGCTCAGGACACATGACCTCATCTGTCAGCCTGTGAGCTGTCCCCTCCCAAGGCTAAGGTGGGACAAAGACAGAGAGAGACAGAGACAGAGAGACAGAGAGAAACAAGGACAAAGAGAGACAGAGACATAGAGACAGGGATAGAGACAGGAAGAGAGAGACAGAGAGAGAGACAAGGACAAAGAAAGAGAAAGACAGGAAGAGAGACAGACAGGGACAAAGAGAGACAGAAAGAGACAGGGAAAGAGACAGAGAGAGACAGGAAGAGAGACAGAGAGACGGAGAGAGACAAAGGCAGAGAGAGATAGGGACAAAGAGAGACAGAGAGATACAAGGACAAAGAGAGACAGAGACAGAGAGACAGGGACAAAGAGAGACAAAACAGAGAGACAAGGACAAAGAGAGACAGAGAGAGAGTGAGAGAGACAGAGACAGGGAGAGACAAGGACAAAGAGAGACAGAGAGATGGAGAGAGACAGAGACAGAGAGACAGGGAGAGAGACAGAGAGAGATGGAGAGAGACAGGGAGACAGAGACAGACAGAGACAGACAGAGAAACAGAGGGAAAGAGAGAGAGACAGGGAGACAGAGACAGACAGAGAAACAGAGGGAAAGAGAGAGAGACAGGGAGAGAGACAGCGTGGGAGCCGACGGCATCCTGCCGCACCCCTACCGGAGGTCCAGGGGTTCCATGAACAGGTGTGCATGGGGCATCCCTCCGCGCAGGGCTCACAGGAACTGGTCGGCAAAACATGATTTGTGATCTTATGCCTGGGACATGGGCGTTGGCTATATTTTCAAGTCGGCATCATGTGAACTCCCCCTGAAGCCACACCCTCTCTTCCCACTGAACCCTGAATGAGGAACAGCGACCCTTCTTGTCAGCGCGCCCCTGCCTGCTGGAGACCCAGCTTCCACATCCCCTGACCAGCACCCACTGTGCACTGCAGGACACCAGCTTGGCCTCTCATCCCTGCCTGGGCACAGGACAGAGGCCAGCGAACGTGGTCGTGGGTCCCCGATCCCACCCGTCCAGCCCTCCAGGCTCATAGGACAGGCCACCACCAGGAGCACGTGGGGTGGGAAAGGGGCTTCCTCCGCGCCAGGAGTTGGGTCCCCAAACATCCCCAGGCCTGTTTGCCTGAGATGTGGGCAGTGGGCCTCCAGGTGCAGGCGTGTGGACCAGCCAGAAGCCCTGGGCAGATGCATCTTCCAGGACACCCCTCCCCACAGCGGGGCTGGGGCAGGGCCCAGGAATCTGCACCTTTAACAAGCCCCCAGGGGAGTCATGAAGAGCCTGGGACAGGCCCCCCGAGGAGGACACTGTCATGAGGGCCGGCCTTGCCACTGCTCGGGGCCCTGCTGCAGCCACCGGCCTCCCCCATGGGAATCAGTTTCCTCATTAGCCAAAACCAGGACCTGGAAATCTGCCCAGACCTAAAGCACACGGAGGAACTTGAACCGGAAGCCACGAGATGCCTGATTCCCAACTTCCTGGGAAAACGCCAACGCTGGTAGCATTGGTCCCAGGGCCCCACAGGAACACTGGTCACAGGCACAGGGGCCAGGCAGGGGCTCCCCCAACCGGCCTCACACACCTGAGCTGGTGACCGGCTCTGCAGGCATCTGGGAGTACTGGGCATGAGGAACAGGAAGCGCTGTTGGGGGTGCAGGGACGCTGCGCTGGGGCAGGGGGAGTATGTGCCCTCTGCCCACAGCCGCCTTTCAGGCAAGGGTCCCAGTGGTGAGAAAAATAAGTCAATTCTAAGAAAATGGCCTTTCAAGTAAATCCAATTTTCCCAACCATTTGCCTTTTAATTTGAAAATTCGTTCACAAGGGGAACATGGTTCTGGGACAGAACAGAAATTGCTTTTGAAACGTTGCCAATCGTTTTAAAAATCATGTGTATCAATGGGGAAAAGAGACCAATTTCATAAGACATCTTTAGGAAGTTTTATCAACATCGTAAAATGCAAATACATTATTGGAAGTGTAGGTTTTTCTAAGAAGTTTTAGTCTAGGAAGGATGGGCTGGGTGCAGTGGTTCATAACTGTAATCCCAACACTTTAGGAGGCCAAGGAGGGAGGATTACTTGAGCCCAAGGGTTTGAGACCAGCCTGGGCAACATAGGGAGACCTCAGCTCTCCAAAAACTTAAAAAAATATTAGCTGGGCATGAGGGCATGATGGCATGTGCCTGCGGTCCAAACCACTCAGGGTGCTGAGGTGGGAGAATCACTTGAGCCCAGGGGCTCGAGGCTGCATTGAGCCATGATTGCACCACTGCACTCCAGTCTGGGCAACAGAGCTAGACCCCAACTCTAAAAAAAAAAAAGGGAAGGAAGGAAATGAAATAAATGAGTTCTCAGTTGTAACAGGGGCGTCCGGTGTGTATTACCACAGGTCTTGCAGTGGAAGGCTTTGTGTGGCCACAGCATTTGGGGGTGGTCATTGGGGAGCTGCTGGCCGGCAACCCCCCCAGTCCCGGCACCATCAAATCAGGGCACAGAGTTGCAAAGGACAGTTGTGCTGGGTGTTCCTGGTTACGCTGTAGCCAGGCTGTAGGCTGCTGGCACACCCAGGAAGCAGGGCACCTCGACCCTGCCTCAACTTCCGTGAGGCCTCAGACAAGTCCCCTCCCCTTGCCAGGCTGGAAAGGTGACCAGTATTCCAGGTCCTACAGTGCCTACAGCAGTGGGAGCAGGACAAAGACCAGCCACCCAGGGCCCTCCGGCAAACCCAGACCTCAGCCTGCTTGGATCCTCAACTCCAGGGGCCGCTGTACCAGCTGCACCACAGGGAGAGCCCCCACACACGTGTGACTCAGAACAGGAAAGGAACTCACACCAGCAATTAGGCCCCCACAGCTTCCCCAGGACCCACGGAGCACAGGTGGGCTGGGGAGGGGACTGTGTGGCCCAGAAAACCAGCCTGCCCAAGCTCCCTGGAGCTGAAAACGAGGCTCTCTGATGACTTCTCGGTTTGACTCAGGGCCTTCTGAGGTCTCAGCCTAGGGGTTCTCACCAGGGGCAGTTCCACCCCCAGAGGATATTCCCATGTGGGGACATTTTCCACGGGGTCAGAGGGTGCTGTGGAATCTAGTGTGCAAGACAGGGATGCTGCTTAGCACCCTACATTGCTCAGGGCAGCTGCCCACAGCAGAACGCACGCCCAGCTGTCGGGGCCGTGGCGGAGAGGGGGTGCTGTGCCATGGCTCCGAGCTGAGGCTGGCCGGGCACTTTGCAGGGCCTCAGGCTCACACGCCAACCCTGCCCCAGTTCAGAGATGAGCAAGTGGAGGCCGGGAGGCCCAGTGGCTTGCCCAAAGCTACTGAGGGCTGAGGAGCTGGGACTCCAGCCAAGCCCGGGTCCTCTGATGGCCTGGCCGCACCCGAATGCTCCCCTCTGCCCTGTGGGGAGGAGTCCGCAGCCGGTGGGGGCTCTCAGCCTCTCTCATCTCACCCTGCCCAACCCCTCTGGCCTCGTTTTCCATAGCTTCCCACGAAAGCCACAGCCCCCTGTCCCCCTGCCCTGTCCCAAGCATTCCCTCTCTGTCCCCAAGCATCCCCTCCCTGTCCCCTGTTCCTCTGTCCTCTCCCTGCCCCCCTGCCCCCCATAGGTTCCTTCCCTGTACCCTTTCCCTTTGTCCCCTAGCCCCCCATCTTCTATCCCCTCCCTGTCTAAATCCCTCTGTCCCCTCCCCATCTCCTGTTTCTCTGTCCCCTCCCTGTCCCTTGTCCCCATAGATCCCTGCCCTATCCCCATGGGTCCCCTCCCTGTCCCCTGTCCCTTTGACCTCTCCTTCTCCCATCCTCTGTCCCCGTCCTAGCTCCTGTTTCTGTGTCCCCTCCCTGTCCCCCGTCCTCCTGTCCCCTCCTTGTCCCCCATCCTCTGTCCCTCCCCATCTCCTGTCCCTCTGTCCTCTCCCTATCTCTTGTCCCCTGTCCCCAGTCCCCACATGCCTGGCTATGTGCTCTCTGTGTTCAGCCTTTGTCTACCACCCCCTTCCTGCCCTGCCCATCTCATCCCTATCTCTCCAGGCCAGGCCAGGACCCAGCCTCCTCCAGGAACCCCGTCTCCGGCTGACACCCCATCCTCTCCCCTCACCACCTGACAGGAGGTGGGAGCACAGACATTTCCTTGGCCATGGGCCCACAGGTAAGGCCTCGTCAGTTCCCCAACCCCTTCTACCTCTGCCCAGGCCTGGGGCAGACAGGGCTCCACGACCACCTTTGATAAGCCAGGACACTCCACCCCGACTGAGCCCACTCTGGAAGAGGCACTCCCCATGGGGACACCAACTCCCACCTGCAGGGGCCCTGGCCGCAGGGCTGCTGTTACCTACCCACCCCTCGGTGGAGCTCTGAGACCGAGCCATCCGCACTCAGCCTGGGCAGGAGACACAGGCCCCTCTGCCCCGTCTGGCCCAGCCATCCTGGACACTGGCTCTTAAGGGGGATCACAGGAGGGGTGCAGGGTGTCCTCCTCCATTCAGGGAGGAGGGAAAAGCCCCCAGGAACTCCACCCGCCCCCGGCCACCCCTAAAGCAAACATCTCAATGCACTTCTGATTCCGGTGGTTCCCAAACCACCAATGATTTTACCTGTTATTTCAGCAAATCAACGATTCCAATCTGAAGTGGCAAAGAAACCTGGGGCCATTGTGGGAGGAGACACCTGGGCCATTGTGGGAGGAGACACCTGGGCCATTGTGGGAGGAGACCGTCTCAATCCCCTTGTGCCCTTTTCCCAGGGACTCAGGCAGGTCCCAGGACCCAGAACCCAGAAGAGCCCCCGCCTGGGCAGAGGGGTCGGGCGGTCAGCGCACGAGAATGAAGCCAGGCAGGCAGGCTCGCCCTGTGTGAGACAGTGGCTTTCCCAGGCAGTGGCCCAGCGGAATTCCTGCAGGGCGTCATCAGAGCCCAGCCTCCTGGCGCCCTCTGTGCCAAGGGGCCTCACTCTCCCCTCCAGCCACCGCAAGAAGAGGGGCCGCTCTCGCTTGGCAGGCTGGGGCCAAGGACAGGGGTCCCCCGGAGTGAGGGCCAGGAGGGCCTCCCTCTCAGGGGCAAGGCCCTCTGCCAGCATTGCCTGCCCCTCCCGACAGAGGCTAAGGACCATGTGGCCTCCCTCTGTGGGTGCGATGAGGCCAGGTCCTTCAGACAGGGTTGCCAGGAAGGCTTCGTCAGCAGGTCAGGGGCAGGGACGAAGGCCTGTCCGCAGGGCCTGGTGAGGAGGATGCGGCTGAGAGCCCCCCTCACCGCCACAGATGGCACGCCTGCTGCCCCACTCCCCTAGTTTGGGGAAGCCCAGCATGGGGATGAAAGACAAACACAGCCTCCCACGGTGGGGTAGCATGCACCGTGTGAAATATGCGGACAGCTGGAGGTGCCTGAGCAAGCTGCCCTCTCTCTCCTGGGCCGTGGCCCACGGGAAGCGGGAGGGGAGGGGAGGGGAGGCAGATGCCCAGGACAGTCTGGGGGAATCCCTGAGCCTCACCCCAGAAGCTTTGAGGCCATGACCAAACCAAAATGCCCGACCCCCCGTGGGTGGGGGTGCCCCCAACCAGCTTCCTGGGTCAGTTCACACTCAGCCAAGTGAAATGTAGAAACACCAAAGCATGGCTAATTCCCGGGGATTCCAGCCACCCCACGACGGCCCAGTGAGGCCACACACCTGTTACCAACCAGGAGACATGCACAGAGAGGGAAGGGCAGCCCTCCATGGGCACACAGCTGGTCAGGGTGGAGGTCGAACCCAGCAGCCTGGCTCTACCCTGGCCTGACCTGGAGCTGAGCAAGGAAGGCACGCACCCGGCTGCAATCCCCTCCCCAGTCCGTGTTCCCACTGCACAGCCACACCCCGCACCCTGCCTGGGAAGCCCCTCTCTGGAAAGCCCCTGCCTGTCCATCTTTCTTCACCGGTACATTGAGGCCCAATCCACATCCAGACATCCAAGAGGCCCGCCTTGTCCTCTGCTGCCTGCCCAGGCCTTCTTACTGTCATATATGTGTTTGGGTCATACCAAAACACATGATTCCTGCCCCACCGCTTCCTGCCCTGAAGCCCAGCACTGCCGGGCACACACTCCAGTTCCCTCTCCTGCTCTGCCCACGCAGCCCACCTCTGCCACGCTCTAGCTGTGTGACCTCAGATAGATGTCTTGCCCATTCTGAGCCTCTGTTTCCTTATCTGTAAAATGGAGATAATTGTAGTGCCTCCTAGAAGCGCTAGGAATGAAGTAACTCTGTGTTTATAAAAAGCAAAAGCACTCCTCTATCTGGGCACACCGTGGATGCCCCATAAACAGTATCGAGTTGCCATTGACCGACGGTTATTTAGTATCAGGTGGTGGCAGTGGAGAAAGAACCAATAAGGCCCGGGTCCCAAAGGCACCAGGCTGAGGGACAGAACTGCACACATGGGGGCGGAAAGGTGGGGTCTGCTGGCTGCCGGGTCCCTGGCTCCTTCGAGTGCCTCTCCATTGCACGGTCAGCACGCGTGTCTCACCCCACTTTTACAGTGGCCTCCGCACCCTTTTGCAGAGCACCAGCCTATCCTCGGTCTCTCAGGGAATGAGGCGTCCTCGAAACGGGTAGTGCCCAGTTGCAGCGGCAGCTGGTGCCAGCTCCATGCCCGGGGGTGTGCAACGCGGTAAACAGATAACCCTGGCCCACTGGAGGCAAATCATGTATGTCTGCGAGGCCCTCAGAGGCTGGGTATGAGGAGGGTGGGTGGTGGAAGAGAAGTCTCCACCCCAGCCCCAGCTCGCTTGCGCCTTGGAGTGGGCGGTGCTCCTGGGGGTAAGCGGGTCAGGAGAGTTTGGAGGTGGGGTCAGAGGCATGAGCGGCCTGATGGGCTGAGCTTCCTCTAAGAAAGGGGTGGAAGGGGTGGGCAGGGACATGGCCCTTGGGGGGACGAGGTTGGCGGTGGGAGGGAAGTGGGGCCCTGTCAGGGAACTGGGGCGCAGAGCTTGGCGATGTTTCCTGCCAGGAGCCCACCTGTTAGAGGAAGGGCGACCCCGGCGGGGGTGGTAGGAGCAAAGCTGTCACTAAGGGAGGTTCAGACCAGCACAGTGGGCACAGGAAGAAGACCCAGAGGACCGACTGCCGAGGATAGGGGGTGAGGGGTCCAGGGCTGGGACAGAGTGGAGCTTATGGCCAGAGTGGGTGTCTGAGTCGATACCTGTGTTCACAGGTGATGAGTACAGCGCTGTCCTCAGCAGGGCAGGTGACTGATGGGGCCGCAGCCGCCTTCGCTGGAGCTGCCACAGCCTCGTTCTGCTCAGACACATCCCTGTCCCCTGCCCCCTCCGATCCTCCTCTCACACCCCCTTTCTACCCCAAGGGATCACACCGGGTGTCACTAGCCTTTGTGTGGCCAGCGCCCATGTTGGAAGTGCCTGTGCTGTCCTCCAGAATCTTCTTTCTTTCCCCAGACAAGCACTTCCACTCCTCCAACCAAGAGAGAATGACCCTTCTGAAGCTGCTGTCCCCACCTGGCCACCCTCCTCTGGACACCCTTGGTGGGGATGCTCCACTCTGAGATGTCCCCACCCTACACATACCCCTCACCCCTGGCTCTGGGCTTTTCTCTAAGGGGTCTGGGACGCGCCCACTGCACCAGTGGCCATGTCTCCCTGCTGACCACTCCCCACCCTGCGGTCTGAGCAGATGTGCCCTTCCAGACAGCTGTCAACCCCCTGAACTTGTCATGCGTCCCGCTGAGTCCCGCCCTGACTCAATGCACAATCCTCCCTCCTGGCGTGTTCCCTTCCTGTTCTGGAGTCAGCCGCTCAGCCCTGTGACCTCCCCTGCACAGTGGTGGCCGCTCAGCCCTGTGACCTCCCCCGTGCAGCGATGACGGGGGTCCACCCACCCCTCACTCCTTCCAGAGGCAGCCACTGCTGTTCCTCAGAGTGGCTGTCCACTGGCTCTCAGGGTTGCCTTTCTGATATTGCTGCCCGGCATTCCCTGAGCCCTCACCCTGTGCCAAATCCTCCATATTTTCAAGCTCATTCAATCCTCAGAGGAACCCAGCGGGAAGTCCCCAGGTGTTCCCAGAGTACCCTAGAGGGCGAGCAGCCTGCCCAGGGCCACACATCTCAGAAGCACCACAGCTGGCTTAGGCTGGGCTCCGGTGAGCTCCACCTTCCCGCCAGGCAGCCCGTCCTCTGGAGGCCCTGGCTCCTGCAGGGCAGACAACGACCCAGCCCTTGCCCCCGTCATGAAGGGGGCTCCCGACGATGGCTGGGTCAGCCCAAGAGCCGCCTAGGCCCTGGGCAGGGCTGTGATCCTGTGGGACTCACAAGCGAATGGAGGGGCACTGGCCATGGTGGAGCTCGGCCAAGGGGCAGCCTGGGCAGCCAGTAGGTCAGGGAGAGGCAGGAACAGCAACTGGAGCTGGACAGGGTACAGGACCGCCAAGGTCACAATGGATCCTAGGCTCCATGCTACTCCAGGTCAGAGGGGGCTGCTTCCCGTCACGCTCCCAGCTCCCACACCCCACGCCTCTCCAGGGACAGGCCCACCCCTGCCATCCCTGAGGCAGTTCCAGCTGGAGCCCTGGAACCCTGAAACCTGGATAGGTGCCAGGCGACCTGTGCTCCCAGCCCAGCCCTGAGGGAGGCTGTGCAGCCAGACCCCACTCTGACCAGCACGGCACCCACGAGGGACGGCTGTCAGGAAGCCTCACTCCTCAGGGCCTGCGCACCCCATTTAAGAGACGCTGGTCTTCCCCGGACCTGCCAGGACTCCTCCCTCCCAGCACCCATCGCATGGAGAGACATTCACATGCTGACTCTTTGCGGGCCAGACCACCAAGCTCTGCCTGCTCTCTGCGCTGCAGCCCCAGCACCCGCCTGGCACACAGTAGGTGCTCCGTGAAGAAGCGAGGACAGAATCCATGATTTGGTTTGAGCTGGCGGGGCCCAGCAGGTCAGGTTTGAGCTGGCGGGGACCAGCAGGTCAGGTCAGGACAGGAACAGAGTGACTGCTGGAGAAGCACCATTTGGGGTTAAATTGCTCGACTTCCTCCTCATTTCTCCTCACTTTTTCTTTTCTTTTCTTTTCTTTTTTTTTTGAGATAGAGTCTCGCTCTGTCACCCAGGCTGGAGTGCAGTGGTACGATCTCAGCTCACTGCAACCTCCGCCTTCCAGGTTCAAATGATTCTTCTGACTCAGCCTCCCCAGTAGCTGGGATTACAGCTGTGTGCGCCACCACGCCCAGCTAATTTTTGTATTTTTAGTAGAGACAGGGTTCACCATGTTGGCCAGGTTGCTCTCAAACTCCTGACCTCTGTTGATCCACCCGCCTCAGCCTCCCAGAGTGCTGGGATTACAGATGTGAGCCACCACGCCTGGCCTTCTTCCCCACTTCTAAGGGGCTCCTGTACATCCCCACCTGGACATGGGGCTCTTGAGCAAGTTCAGACTGCAGGACCCCAGGGAGACAACACCCACATTCCAGAAGCCTGTGCCCATGTGGTCCCCCGGCCCCATCATCATCCCTGCCTTACCTGTGCCCATGTGGTCCCCTGGCCCCATCATCCTCCCTGCCTTAGGGATGAGCAGAGAGATCCTCAGAGCGGTGTGAAACGCACCCAGAGCGACACAGCAAGCCAGGAAGAGCCCATGGTCTCGCCCCCTGAGCCACATGCCCATCCAGGAAGCCAGGCTGGAGCCTTTGCTAAGTGCCAAGGGAACAGGATCCAGAGGCCCTGGCCCCTCGGACATTCCCCCAAGGCTTCAGGGAGGAGCTGGTCACTCAGTTTCCCTACCCACCCTCTCACCTCTAGCAACACACTTGCACATACATGCACATGGACACACCTATTCACATATGCGCACACATGTGTCCGCAGGCACTGCCATGTACACACTGTGCCCTCCTCACAGCAAATCCCCACAAGCCCCTCCCCTGTCCCCCAGTTTGATGGGTCCCTGAGGATTCCCCAGCCTGGGAGTCCAGCCCTGGAAGCAGGACCCAGGCAGAAGGAACAGGACATGCCCAGCCCCTTCCTGCCGTCCAGGTCATGGTCAGGCTTGGGAGTAGCTGCGTGAGTGCCGGGGAGGCCAGGGCATGGCTTGCTGTTGCCGGGAGAGGCTCCGGGGCCACAAAAGAGTGAGGGGGCTGGGGAGAACTGGGAGGTTCTGGATCAGCTGTGTGAGGCTGAGGATGGCGGCCCCCAGCCAGGAAGCCCCCGGACGTGCCAGGCTGGGGCAGTCATTCTGCGCCTCCTTGGCAGGAAGTGGAAAGAGCTCCTGGCGGGTCCAATGGGTGGAGGTGGCGGTACCAGAGCCACTTCTGCCCCCGATCCTAGGGTCACACGAGGAGCCCTGATGTGCCACTTGGGGCAGATGGCTCCCCAGAGCTGTGGCTTGTCCCATCAGGAGAACTGTGGGCAAGGCCTCCCCACCCTGGCCTGAACAGTACTGCATTTCCCAGCCGCATCCTGGGAGGCCGTAGAGGGGCTCTCTGCACCCCAGGGTGGGCCCCTGGAGCCACTGCACCCACGGCGGCAAGGAGACTCCCCCCGACTCAGGCCGAGAGGAGGGCGAGCCAAGCCCAAGCCTACCTTGGCTAAGCCTGGGCCCCAGAGGGTCGGTGGGGCCAGGTGGAAGTGGCCCTCGGCTGGCTCCCGGCTCCCGCAGGCGGGCGGTGGCAGCAGCGTCCCTGTCACCTAGGTGATGACATTGGAGTTGCGAAACTAGGCGGCAGCCTGGCCGGCCTGGAGCTGCAGGGCAGCTGGGGGCGGAGCATGGCCTGGAGCCCTGGGGCTGGAGACGGGCCTGGAGCCAGCACCTGCCAGCCAGCACCTACTGCCTGCCACCTGGCATGCACGCGCCACCCTGCATCCCTGCTCCCCCCGACCCTCCTCAAGGCGACTGACAGGGCCGAGCTCAGGGCAGCCAGGACAGGGCTGTCTCCACCCAGCTTTGCACTCGTTTCTACTCCTCATTGTGGACACTTCCAAGCACACTCAGAACTACAGGGAACGGCCCAGGAACCCATCCACCCGTCCCCAGTTCTCATCACTCTGACCTCTGGCTTTTTGTTTCCTGGGGCATTTCACAGCAAATTCCACCTATGAGACCATGTCATCCGTAATACACCAGTACATGCTTCCAGCAGGTAAGAACCTCTCTTTTAAAATATTAGGTCAAACCATGAAATTGCTGATAATTAACCGTTTTGGTCCTACCAACAACACACACACACACACACACACACACACACACACACACACACACGTGCAGCAAGTTCAGATAATTCAACATTATATGCAGCCATAATATCAAATTCTGAATCTTTAATGCTGGTCAGAGGATTTTGAGGAGCCCTGCCCCAATTTTGGAGAGGGAAGTGTGTGTCGCTGCCACTGTGCCACCTTCCTCCCCCACAACTGCAGCAGCACGGAGTGGACAGCACGGATGTGTGTCTACGTGCTGCACGGATGTGTGTGACAGCTACTCATGGCTGTTGGCTCCAGGAGGGGAGATGGCCCCTCATTGCAGCCGGGTGACTCTTTGGAAAGTGTACCCATGGTTCATTCTCAAGCACACCAATCTGGGTTCCTTGGCTGCAGTGACCTCCTGGCAGGCACCCCTCCTCCCCCACCCCTAGTTCATAGGAAAGTGAGGGGAGAGGAAAGACCTGAACCCAGGGAGGCTGGTGCCTGGCTCCTCTCACCATCCTTGTTGGAGACAAAACGTGGGTGGGTGACAGGAGGAGCAATAGCAGCTGGACCCTGGCCATAGCCATGGCCAAGTCTGTTCCCTGGTCTGAAGAGCAACTAGCACAGAGTGACAGTGGCCATGAGCCCTGGGGGGACACTCAAGGGGGAGTTCAAGGAGAATTTTTGCACACCTGTGCACCGTAACACAAGGGTTGCAAAGCTATTCCTGAACTCCCCTGCCCTATTTTAAGCTGGGTGGTCCAGATGTGAACTATAGGGCAAGCCCTTGTTTATTTCCTTTTTTTCTTTTTCTTTTCTTTTTTACATTTTTTTCTTTCTTTCTTTTTTTTTCTTTTTGAGACAGAATCTCTCTCTGTCGCCCAGGCTGGAGTGCAGTGGCTCCATCTTGGCTCACTGCAACCTTTGCCTCCCGGGTTCAAGCGATTCTCATGCCTCAGCCTCCTGAATAGCTGGGACTACAGGCACGTGCCACCACGCCTGGCTAATTTTTTGTATTTTTAGTAGAAACGGGGTTTCACCATGTGGGCCAGGATGGTTTCAATCTTCTGACCTCATGATCCACCCGCCTCGGCCTCCCAAAGTGCTGGGATTGCAAGCGTGAGCCACCGCGCCCAGCCGCCCTTGTTTATGCCTATCAGGCAAGAGCTGGAGAGGGGACCATGCGGATGTGCGCACTGTCTGTTTTCTGTGGCTGCCGTAACCAATGACCACACAATGAGCAGCACAGAACGAGATAAATTTACTCTCTTACAGTTCTGTAGGTCAGAGTCCGAGATGGGTACCAGGGAGCTAAAGCCAAACTGCGGGCAGGGCTGGCTGCTTCTGGAGATCCCGGGAGAATACATTTCCCCCTCTTCCTGTCTTTGGGGGGCCCTGGGAGAATCCCTACTTCCCTGTCTTCTCTTGGTTCTGGAGGCCCTGGGACAATCCCTACCTCCCCGTCCTCTCCTGCTTCCGGAGGCATATTCCTTGGCATGTGACCCTTTCCTCCATCTCTGAAATGCATCCCTCCAACCTCTGCCTCCATTATCAGCTCCCTCTCTCACCCCTCTTGTGGGGCCCCCTGATGACACTGGACCCACCTGGATCCTGCCAGATGGCCTCCCCATCTCAAAATAGCTGAATCACGGTCCCCTTTGCCGTGGGAAATAACATAGACACGGGTTCTGGGGATTGGGACGTGAAGGCCTTTGGGGAGCCACTTTTTTTTGCCAACCATAAATGTCCCTCATTGAAAAACATCTTTTCTGAGCCCTCTGTTTGGGGGTCAGTCTGAAAGCCGCCCTGGGAGAGACACCCGCATGGCACTGAGTCGCGTCTGCTCACAGCACCATCCCCACCGCCAATGCTTACTCACTTCGGAGCTGAAGGGCTTCTGGGACGGTCTGTTCCTGCTCAGTGAGACACACAGGACAGGCCTCTCTGAGGTCAAAGGGCACCCTAGCCTGCAGCCAAGGCCAGGGAGGTGGGCAGGAGGTGGTGGGGAGGGAGCCAGCAGAGGGGCCACTAAAAGCCCCCCACCCACGCACCCACCTTCACTGTCAGACCCCTTCCTTTCTCCCCACAACTCTTCAGTATTTGCCAGCAGGCCCCTCTGTGTGCATCAGTGAGTTCCTGAGGGCATGCCGCAGAAGTGAAACTGTCAATATGACCCATAATTACGCCCCACCAACACACAGCTTACTCTGCACCAGGCACCATTTTAAGATTTTACATTCATTAGTGTGGGATACATAGCAAGACCCTGTCTCTAAAAGCAAGAAACAACAAAAATAAATTAACTGGATGTGGTGGTGTGCGTCTATGGTCACAGCTACTCAGGGCACAGGCAAGAGGATGGCCTGAGCCCAGCAGTTGGAGGCTGTGGTCAGCTGTGACTGCACCACTGCACACCAGCCTAGGCTGCAGAGTGAGATTCTGTCTCTCTCTCTCTCTCTTTTTTTTTTTTTTGAGACAGAGTTTTGCTCTTGTTGCCCAGGCTGGAGTACAATGGTGCGATCTCAGCTCACCGCAACCTCCGCCTCCTGGCTTCAAAAGCGATTCTCCTGCCTCAGCCTCCCAAGTAGCTGGAATTACAGGCATCTGCCACTATACCCAGCTAATTTTTGTATTTTTAGTAGAGATGGGGTTTCACTGTATGTTGGCCAGGTTGGTCTCGAACTCCTGACCTGGTGATCCACCTGCCTTGGCCTCCCAAAGTGCTGGGATTACAGGTGTGAGCCACCTTGCCTGGTGATTCTGTCTCTTAAAAAAAAAAAAAAAGGCCGGGCACGGTGGTTCATGCCTGTAATCCCAGCCACTCAGGAGGCTGAGGCAGGAGAATCGCTTGAACCTGGGAGGTGGAGGTTTCAGTGAGCCAAGATCGCGCCACTGCACTCCAGCCTGGGTGACAGAGAGAGACTTTGTCTAAAAAAAAAAAAAAAGAAAAGAGAGACAAACCAAAGGACCTACGGGTCAGAGTTATGAAACTTCAAAATACGAATGATTTACATGCACCCCACTCATATCAAGTCCTTCCGGTTTTAAAGTTCTGTTTTGCATAAATTACTAACCGTATACTTCACCGTCAAGAGTAGACTCTGTTATTCTAATACTTTCAAAGACCAAACTGACCAGCTGAACATTAGACAATGAATTCTTGGAGTTATACTGGCCTCAGTCTTACAACGGTGTATTTTTCTATTTTTATCAGAATTCATCATTTTCATATTAATCCAATTAGCATCCTGTTTACCAATACCTCATTTTTTAATTTGCAGCTTCCTTCTAAAAGCTTGGGGGGACTTTCACAACTCGATCTGTCCTCCCTCATTACTGCCAAATAATTAGTCAAGGAGCCATCCCTGATCAAAAATTAAGAACCCAGAAGCAAGTTGGAGCATGCCTCGCTCCAGAAGAAAACATGACAGGAGACTCTTGTAATTATGAGGGGACTGGTTGGTAGTCATGATGCAGCCGGCAAAGACTGTGATAGCAGGAAGGAGAGACCTGCACTGAATCGTGAGCGTGGCCGATCACAGCTCATTAACTAGCTTAGAGTTTGCATCTCCTGTTTAACTGACAAAGACCGCAGAGTCTTTCCTCTGTAATTTGGGGGCTGACTTCACCCTGCATTGTGCATGGTGCAAATTGCGAGGACCATAAAGAGAGGATGGTGAGTTGTCTTGCCCACTGAATCGTGCACCTTATCTGGGTCATCGGATTCACAGGGATCACCTGCCTCTAAAGAGGGAGCACATCTTCCCTTTGTAGCCTGGCCGCATCTGGTAAGGGTGGCTGGGTTTTCTGCAGAAGAGATACCCCTCTCTGTGGCCCAGCCGAGGCCTCCCACAGACTCTACAACCCCTGCCCCCCAACCATCTCACAGTCAGGAATGACCCACACTGAAGCAAGGCTGCTCCCCGTCCCCTACAACCACCAGGCCCCAGTCTGGCGGGTGGGCACCACCCAGGTGGACCCGGAGGCCAGGAGGCTGTGGAAGAGAAAGCTGCAAGTCTGGCTCACGTATTCGGGCTGGTGGAGAAAATGGAGCCAGGAAGTCATTGCTAAGATCACAGGAAATGGTGCAGTACGGGCGAGCAGGAGCTTCCCTGCCCTTTCCAAAGGACCCAGTGAAATACTGCACCTCTCCTGCAGGAGGGGCAGCTTGCCCCCTCAGCCCAGCCTTCCCCAGGTGCCACCCCCAACCCTGCCTGACACCTCAGAGCAGCAGGTGAGCAATTAGAGCCCCCACCCCTCCTCACAGGCACCCTGAGCCACGGGGGGCCTGCCAGCTGGTACTGGGCAGGGAAACAGGTGGGTCCTTCCTGTCCAATGCAGCGCCCCTGGTAGGGGGACACACCCTGGGCTGGGTGGAAGCCCTGCCGGCTCAGGCCCTGCATCTGGGCTGGTAGGAAGGTAGGAGTTGCGGTGCCCAGGGGCCCGTGCCCAGACTGGCAGGGCAGAGGGGCTGCACCAGCCTCACTTGGGCACCTCAAGTCTGCCAGTGCCACCCTTGGGGGTTCTCAGGTGTGGTCCCGTAGGCAGCTCAGATCGAGCTCACAGTGGGGATACAGCAGTGGCCTCCCCAGAGAGCCTGTGGCATGGAGGCAGGGGGGCCGGCCACGACCCCCAGGCTACTGATTGGGCTCAAGACATACCACTACCCCAAAACCTGGCATGGTGGCATCTGAGAAGCCAGGGAAAGCAGGTATGCTCTCTCCTGCTCCCTGTCACCCTGAGGCAGGCCATGAAAGAGTTCTCTGGCCTTCCTCTGAATTAGGTCACAGACCCTCATGTGCCCTAGACCCAGAGGAAAGGAAGACCAGAGCCTTCAGGCCTGGCCTCAGCCCCCCGTTCAGGATGTCTGTATCCTTTCTTTCTTTCTTTCTTTTTTTTTTTTTTGAGATGGAGTCTCGCACTGTTGCACGATCTTGGCTCACTGCAAGCTCCACCTTCCTGGTTCACGCCATTCTCCTGCCTCAGCCTCCCGAGTAGCTGGGACTACAAGCACCTGCCACCACGCCTGGCTAATTTTTTGTATTTTTTAGTAGAGATGGGGTTTCACCGTGTGAGCCAGTATAGTCTCGATCTCCTGACCTAGTGATCCGCCCGACTCGGCCTCCCAAAGTGCTGGGATTACAGGCGTGAGCCACCACGCCCAGCTGCCTGTATCCTTTCATCACGCTCCGTGCTGTCCACACCCCACAAACCCAGGAGGAAAATATGCAGAGTTCCCCGGTTCGATGGGTGTTCCATTCTCAAGGCTCCTGTGTCACATGGAACTTCTCGTAAATAAGCCTGCATGGCCCTCTTGTTAACTTGTCTTTCATTACAGGTATGGCAGCCACCAGGCTCGTGATAGGCAGAGGGTCCTCTTGTTAACCTGTCTTTGTAGGTGCCGCAGCCACCAGCCTCGTGAAGAAGAGAGGCCCCTTCTCCCCTCAGGCATGGGTGGCCCGGCCTGCAGCTGATCTTGGTGGCATGAATTGATCTCCCAGGCTTCAGCCTCCCCATCTGTGAATGGGACAGTGATCACTGTTTCCAGATAATGGTCAGCAAAGCCCTCATCGGTATGATGCCACTGCAGTGAGGAAAGCGCCACCCTCAGATTACTCATGCCAGTGCCCAAAGGGCAACACATGGGCCCAGAGACAAGTTTCTCTTATAAAAGAGAATTTCTTTTTTCTCTGAGAGCCCTCGGAGCTGCTGGAAGAGGCAGCCCCATGCCGTCCTCACACTGGGGACCCCTCCCTGCGCTCCCCAGCCAGGTCTGTGCTGGGGCCTGGTGGGGAGCTGATTCCATCTCCAAGGCCCATAGAGGCCCCTCTAGGCCCCCTTGCAATGTCCCCTCCATAGCCCTGACACCTGCGTTGGGGCTCAGGACACGCCACCGCACCCCAAAACATGGCTTGAGGGGGCAGAATGTGCCACCCCAAACATGCCTTGGATATATCAATTATTTCGAGTAACTGCAGACACAGGAGTGGCTCTGCCCAGCTGCCTGTCTGGGAGAGACATGAAAGACATTTCCATTCGTAAAGGTCTCTATGCCGGGAGGAGAGCGGCTCCAGGTAACTCTGATCGCCTGAGAGACGCATGTCCGCGTGACGAAACCACCTTCATTCACCAGGCAACTCCCCTGCTATAGCTGGTTCAGCCTGCAGCAGCCCCACAGTCCTGTATCTTCCTGCAGCTGAGGATGACGCAGACGCCTCCGCCATCTGGCCCCTTCCCCCAGTTTCATCTCCGTGTGGGACTCCCATTCGTGGACATATCATTAAAATGGGTTTTCTCCTGTTAATCTGTCTGATGTCACTTTTCCTCCCCTGCAGCTTGGTGACATGAAAGGACCTCCGTGGCTGGCCTTACTCCCTGTGGATGCCACAGCTGCAGGATCCTGGGGCCCCAACAGAAGCCGGTGAAGGAAGAATTCCTGCTCCAGCAGGTGCCGGGTCTCCACCTTCAGGGACTGCTCAAGGAGAGCTGTAATTTGGGGCAGCAGGAGGAAACATGGGTGTGAACTAGTTCTTTTTTTTTTGAGACAGGGTCTCACTCTGTCACCCAGGCTAGAGTGCAGTGGCACCATCGTAGTTCATCGCAGCCTCAACTCCTAGGCTTCAAGGGATCCTCCCACCTCAGCCTCCCGAGTAGCTGGGAGACAGGTGGGCACCACCACACCCAGCTAATTAAAAAAAATAAAAAATAAAAAATAAAATAAAAAAATATTGTGTGTATATATATAATACATATATATATAGTGTGTGTGTATATATATAATACATATATTATATATAGTGTGTGTATATATGTATAATACATATATTATATATAGAGTGTGTGTATATATATAACACATATTTTATATATATATATATACACAAAATACACGTGTGTGTATATACAGTTTGTTGCTCAGGCTGGAGTACAGTGGTGCGATCTCAGCTCACTGTGGCATGAATCTCCCTGGGTTCAAGGGATCCTCCTATCTCAGCTTCCCGAGTAGCTGAGATTACAGGCATGTGCCACCATGCCTGGCTAATTTTTGTATTTTTTGTAGAGACGGGGTTTTGCCATGTTGCCCAGGCTGGTCTCGAACTCCTGGGCTCTAGTGATCCGCTCATGTCAGCCTCTCAAAGTGCTGGAATTACAGGCATGACCCACCATGCCTGGCCAGATCTAAGAGCATTTTAAACTATCTAACTTTCTGCATTTCTCTTTGAATATTTCATTGTTACTTTGATTAAATGAGAATTAAGTATTATTTCATAATGATCTGGGATTCTATTTAATCAAGTGCTTTCAACCTTTTGACATTTTGACAACTTTCCAAAATCACACACTCTAAATTAAGTCTTTTTGACCCTGAATTAACGTTCGGGATTTCCTAGATTGGCCCCTGGAATATCTCAAAAGGATTTATTTTCTCTCCTTATAAAAACATAGATTATTTTGCCAATGTTAAAGGGAAAATTGTTTTAAATAAAATAAAAAGATATTAAATAAATTGGGCTTATTTGATCAACTAAATTTGCATGGAAGCACTGTAAAATATGAAGTGATGATTAACCTTCTCTGGGTGAGTTATATTTGCATGGATATATATTCATATAAGAGTTCCAGAAATTATATGAAATTCTTAGAAATCTGATACATTCTATATTAGTTGTAATTCTAGTTATTATGTGAAAGTATACACCACAGGAATAACCAAACTTCCTCATCAGTTACATTGTAATGATGTCATCACATCTTTAGCCAAGGCCATTTTAAGCCTTTCTGTCATACACAGTTAACTGTTTGGCTCTGATGCTTTCCCGAAAGCTTTTGCAAGCAACTATAATCCTAAAATGTTGTGTCTTCGAGAAGATTTCATGGGGAAGACTTTGACCAGTACAGGTTTCTGATACATTAAGATCACACCACTGGATGGCAAGAATTTCCAGAATGTAAATGAAGAAACTATTTATAACTTACAGCATTCTGGTACATTACACTTTTATAAGCAAAATTGAAATGATGACTTTTCTCCCTACCTGATCTCTCCAGAATTTAGAAACTATTAGCATTTTAATGTTTATGGCCATAGAGTTATTTGCTTAAGTTCAAGATGAATCTGCTGCCTTGTAATAGGAAACAACTGGAAATATTGGTTAGCTCACCGAGTGTTTGACCGGAATATCATATTTGAGAGTGATGTGCATAAAATCAGATGTGAGTAGCTTTAAGGAACTAAGGTTGACTTTATGGAGCCAATGGAACCCGTTGGAGGAAAACAAAATTGCCCTTGTACCTGGATTAAAGGGCTTCTGCAGCCTCACAGGTTGAGGAAAGACTGTCATTTTTTTGGCAGTAATTCTCAAGAATACGTTGGGAACCTTGAGAAAGAGGAATCCACCCAAATCTATAGGTATTGCAGGTGAAGTCTGATATCAAGTCCTTGGCTTGACTTCTTAGCCTCAAGAGGCTTTTGAAAGCCTAACCTGAGATTTATTAAAAGTTCCAGCAAAGCTGACCTAAAGAAAGCCTAGCTGGCCACTTACTATTCTTGCTGCACTTGTGCAAATAATCAGGCCAATTTTAATGAGGCTAGACTTACTTTACAAACAAGTTAATCTGACTAGGCTGGGCACAGTGGCTCACGTCTGTAATCCTAGCACTTTGGGAGGCCGAAGTGGGTGGATCCCGTGAGGTCAGGAGTTCAAGACCAGCCTGGCCAACATGGCAAAACCCTGTCTCTACTAAAAAAAGTAATAATAATACAAAAATTAGCTGGACGTGGTGGTGCATGCCTGTAACTCCAGGAGGCTGAGGCAGGAGAATCACTTGAACCCGGGAGGCAGAGTTTGCAGTGAGTCGAGATGGTGCCACTACACTCTAGCCTTGAGCGACGGAGTGGAACTCTGTCTCAAAAATAATAATAATAATAATAATCATCTTACTGAGATTATTTTTAGTAGAAAGAGGGGTGATGTAGAGAGAACATATATTTCAGTAGAAAGCCATATTGTGCGCCCCATATTAGATTCTTGTCCTGTTTAACGTCTTTGGGGTTTTGTTATCTATTGATGTCTACAAACTGGACGGGTTCCTGATGTTTCTAGTTTCCTCCAGTATCTGGCTGCAACTCCCAAACTAACACTTTCAATTTTCTCCCACCGTTCTTATTGGAATCACGAAGAACAAAACTGCCCTTTGCCCAGAAATCCTGCAAACTGAGGCTGGACGACTTGAAATACTCATCAGCGAGATTACCACGAAGCCCAGGTGTGAGGGATCCTCACACCTGTTGCTGCGTGGGCCGCCCAGACATCGCCAGAGACCAAACCGCAGAAGATGCTCGGAGCCCAACATCTACAAACCTGCCCCGCCACGGCTCCCAGGCTCAGAAACTGGTTTTTAGTCAGCTCCAATGATTAGCTTTTTTTTTTTTTCTTTTGTTTCCATAGAAATGCCTCTTCAAAGCATTATGGGACAACACACCCACCCAGTTTCTGTATCATGGAGCTTCTTGGGGAAGTTTCAGACTAGGAAACAATGGGGCTCAGGACACATCACCCCAAAATATGACTGTAGGAGACCAGAATACGCCACCCCTAAATATGACTATAGGAGACCAGAATACGTCACCCCAAAATACGACTGTAGGAGACCAGAATACGCCACACCAAAATATGACTGTAGGAGACCAGAATACATCACCCCAAAATATGACTGTAGGAGACCAGAATACGTCACCCCAAAATATGCCATGTTGACATGTTGATTACTTTGAGCTAAAAGCAACTGAGAACCAGCCAACAGAAAAAAAGCTCTTCAGCTCCCTAAAATAAAGTAAAAATCTCTCTTTTCTAAATAAAATTGACATCTATAAAGGACATTTTCATTAGTAATGGTCTGTGTGCCAGGAAGAGAGCCGCACGCCAAGACGCATTTTCTCACCATGAGACTGATAGCTGCACCACGAGGCAGCCTTTATGCCCAGACGTTTCCTCCCTCACCCTCTCCTCATTTGTCTCTACCGCTCCCCAGAAGCCCAGGCCCCCTTTCCTTTCTGTCACAGAGGACGGACATCTGCACCGCTCCCATCTGGTTACTGCTGAGTCTCCTGTTTTTATGGCACTTCCGGGCGTAGGCACAGCCTTAAAACTGTTGTCTCTTGTGAGTCTGTCTTTTGTCAATCGTTTATTGACAAGAACCCCGTAGGGAAGAGGGAGGCAACTTTCCCTTCCCCTCTCCACAGCTTGCTCTTTGGGGAACCCGATTTAATCTCCAAGGCCCACGGAATCTTCCGGCCACTGTCCATCCCTAGTGTCCCCCATGTCCCCTCCACGGTCCCTGCTCCATGAGACCTGCCTTCCGTGCCCTTGCTCTGGCCCCAGCAGGGCCCTTCCTGCCACCTGGTCTCTCCAGGCCTCACTGGAGGCCACCACTGGGACGGCGTCTCCTCTCTGTCCAACTTCCTGAGAGGTGCCTCTCCAGACCCTTCCACGCAGACTGATGCCCCCCGACCTTCTGTAGCACCCACGGCCAGGTCCAGGGCTGGGGCCCGGGTCTCGCCTCTCCCGGTGGGGCTTCTTGTTCAATACATGTCTGGTTTCTCTCCCTAACTGGGGGCTATGCGGCCCAAGCAGTCCCCAGGTAGAGGAGCTGCTGGAGTGTGTGGAACAGTCTGTTTTCCAGGATGCAGGGGCTGTGGAGGAGGCACCAGGCGGGAGGTGCTGGGGGAGAGGCGGGCTGCCCATCCCCGGCTGTGCCCAACCCCGACCTTCAGTGTCAGGGTTCCAGATCCTCGTCCTGAAAAGAGGGGCGTGGCTTAGACCAGGTTTCTTCCCCGTTTGCGCCATGGCCCCTCTGGCAGCCTGGGGAATCTCAGACGCCTTGTCCGGGAGAATGTTTTAAATACATGAAGCAAAATACACAGGATCACGAATTACTGAAACGTAGCCACTCTAGTGGGTTGGATGCAGCCTCCCGGAACGAGCCTCAGAATGTGATGTTATTTGGAATCAGGGTCTTTGCAGATGCCACTTAGGTAAGGGTCTCAAGATAAGATCATTCTGGATTTTCCAGGTGGGCCCGAAATCCAAGGACAGGTGTCCGTCTAAGGGACAAAAAAGGAGAGACACACAGGGACACAGAGGAGAAGGCCATGGGGAGATGGTGGCAGAGACTGGGTGGTGCATCTGCATGCCTGGGAACCACAGGATGGCCGGCAGCCCCCAGATCCTAGGAGGGAGGCAGGAGGCGAGCCCCCTCTCAGAGCCTCCGAGGGAACCCGACCCTGCCCACACCTGGCTTCAGATTCCTGCCTCCACAACCGTGAGACAACACTCTCTATTGTTTCCAGCCACTTAATTTGTGGTCATTTGTAACAGCAGCCTGAGAAAACTTACAAAGTGACCCTAATATTTAAAAAGCAAAACTGGGAGGTGATCATATGTGCGCTTCTTTGTTCATACATAAGTCGTAAGCCTGAGAGCAGATCTAATCACCGCCATAATTGCAACTGAGCGACAAGCACAAACCACTTTTTAAGATGCTGCAGCGATTACCGGACACCATGAAAATATCAGTGGTTCCCACTGGTGAGGTCACAGGTACTGCTATGACTGTAGTTTGCTGCCTACATTCAAAACTGGAGGAAATGCTGAAATTTGCTTTGAGGTTAATACAAGGTGCCATTTTTCCCCATCCAGGCTTACAGCACCCTGGACTCTCTACCCCTGGCTTAGATGGTCTGGAAGGGTCCTTCCGGCCTGAATGTTCCACGGTCCTAGGTGTCTGGGGTCCGTGTCTGAGCCAACGGCAGACCCAGGCAAAGGATGGTTTGGCAGCCCCAGTCCCAGCTTCGTGGTCATAGCTGGAGTCCCCACTCCCGTACTTTGCAGCTGTGTGACCCTGTGCAAGCAGAATAGCCAGTTGAAGCCTTAGTTTCCTCATCTGTAAATGGGCATAATTATAGTATCTACTTCAATGGGCTATTGTGGGGATTACAGGGGAAAAAATGTAAACTTTTTAGCCAAGTACCAGCTCACAGCCACCACGGGCTAAATGTGAGTTATTACAGGAAACATTAAAAAACAAGAGTTGGGCTGGATTATCTTTTTCTTCTTGGGGTCTGTGATGTGCAACTTGTCCAGGAAAAGAAAGCACTTTGGATGAGCGAGTGTTTAGCCTGCAAAGAAATACTGAGCACAGAGTGGACTGCCAGGGGGCAGGCAGGAAGTCTGTAAACACGTGCATATGTCTGTCTGAGCCCGCTTTGGTATAAGCTGTCTTACACTCAAATGCCAATGAGCAGAGGGATTTTTTTTTTTTTTTGAGACATAGTCTCGCTCTGTCGCCCAGGCTGGAGTGCAGTGTGAGATCTCAGCTCACTGCAAGCTCTGCCTTCCGGGTTCACGCCATTCTCCTGCCTCAGCCTCCTGGGTAGCTGGGACTACAGGCGCCCGCACCATGCCCAACTAATTTTTTGTATTTTTAGTAGAGACGGGGTTTCACCGTGTTAGCCAGGATGGTCTTGATCTCCTGACCTCGTGATCCACCCGCCTCAGCCTCCCAAAGTGCTGGGATTACAGGCGTGAGCCACTGCGCCCGGCCGAGTAGAGGGAATTTTTAGAATAAAATACCTTCTGCACGACCCACAGAGAAGGATTTTCGAGGCATCCTGTGTAACCCACTTAAGAAGGCAAACTTCTAAGAAAGCCATTGTGTGTTTTCGTTATACACGAGTGGATGTTGCCAGCTACAAGTGTGTTTTGTGTATTTGTTAAAGAAATCTGGGCAGAACATGGAAGTATTAAATGCTGGTAGGAGTAAGTGATCACTCAGCCTACTTACTGGTGATAAAACATTACATTTAGAAAACTTTCACCACATTCAGATACAAATAACACGGGAATTCAAAAGAAAAGTAGGCGTTATTGTCATTTAGTAACTCATCTCAGCTTTTTTCTTTTTTGCTTTTAAAGCAAAATCACGAGGAAATAACATACAGATATTTTAAAAGGTTGCCTTAGCCATCCCCACACTGGAAAACAAAGGCAAGCCGCAAAATGGCAGCTCGTTACATGAAACACACACCAAAAGTATTTTTTGTGTGTTTTTTTGAGACAGAGTCTCGCTCTGTTGCCCGGGCTGGAGTGCAGTGGGGTGATCTCGGCTCACTGCAACCTCTGCCTCCCAAGTTCAAGCGATTCTCCTGCCTCAGCCCCCTGAGTAGCTGAGACTACAGGCACCAGACACCACCCCCAGCTAATTTTTGTATTTTTGGTGGGGACAAGATTTCGCCATTTTGCCCAGGCTGGTCTTGAACTCCTGATCTCAAGTGATCCACCCACCTCGGCCTCCCAAAGGGCTGAGATTACAGGCCTGGCCTTAAAGGATGTTTTGAAGACTTTTTCTGACTTTTTGCAAACACAGGGTTCACCGTGTACGCGATGTCACTTTGGTGTGCTCGGAATCTCAGGGTTAATACCGCCGCTGGGCAAGGGCAGGGCCTCGTCCGGGTTCTGGAGTGGGTGTGCGGCTCCTCTCTCGGCCCTCAGACTCTTCTCTTCTCTCCACTTTAGCTGTGCCTTTCACATGTGCTCAGTGTTATCAATCCATTCTTGGACCTGGGTGGGGCATGCCCTATAAATAAATACTAAACCAGGCATCCTTGCCCCAGTGCATACTTCTGACAGATGCCATCAGCTTCCACCCACGCCTCGGGCAGATGCCTGCCTCGCTGCCATCCCTCCTGCCCTGGAGATACCTACCAGATACTAAGGAGCCGGGTCTCTCCCCAGGGCTCCTGGCTCTCCCAACTCTGGAACAGCACCTGGGACCCGAGGCCATCATGTGCGAGGACACTGAGTGGGTGCCAGGCACTCTCCCAAGCCCTTCGGACGGCACCTCACTGACTGTTCTCCAAGCCTCTGAGGCAGGAACTATTATTACCCGACTCTGCAGATGGGTAACCTGAGGCTCCAAGTGGTTAAGTGACTTGCTGGAGTAAATGGGGAAGAGGAGATTTGAACCCCAGCATTCTGACTTCCACACTACCCCATTAACCACTGTGCCAGACCAGCTTCTCCATGCGACTGGCCTTTGGGATTTGGAGACAGCTACCTGTTCGCTGTAGCTTTCACGAGCTACATCCCTAGCCATTCTCTGGTGGGCTCGGCGCATAGACAAGCCCCGCTCAGGTCCGCCTTCTGTTCACCCCAGGCTACCTCTGATTGACAATAGGCAGCTGCCACACTGCAGCCTCTGACACCAACTTTTATCTTATTTTATCTTATTTTTTGAGACAGAGTTTTGCTCTGTTGCCCAGGCTGGAGTGCAGTGGCATGATATCAGCTCGCTGCAACCTCTCCATCCCAGGTTCAAGCAATTCTTGTGCCTCAGCCTCCCGAGTAGCTGGGAGTACAGGTGCCTGCCACCATGCCCAGCTAATTTTTGTATTTTAAGTAGAGACTGGGTTTCACCATGTTGGCCAGGCTGGTCTCGAACTCCTGACCTCAGGTGATCCACCCACCTCGGCCTCCCAAAGGCTGTGAGGGATGACAGGCGTGAGCTACCGTGCCCAGCCAACTTTTTATCTTATTTTAAAAACTACATACATAATGCATACATTCATATATGGCAACATTTCAAACACCGTGTCCTGTTCTTAATGCAATGCTTTTTAATCTTTTCCCGAATAAATCCAAAGAGGGGTGGCTCAGTGCTCAGTAAGTGCCAGAGGCCACGCGCTTTGTTTACTCCTCCCCGAGAGCTAAGGCTGAACAAATAAACAGCAATGACAGCAACAAAAAACAAAACAACAAAAACCAAAGCATTGTGTTAATGAGCCTGAGCCATTTCCAAATGTCCAGACAGTGGATAAACAGATGGCAGCATCTTTGGAAGCAAATGACCTCTGGTCAGAAGTTTGGGGTGCATTGCTTTTCCCTGCACCCTTGCTGGTTGAAGATCGTCTATCTGTCCCCTGTTTATGTAGCAGACGTGTGCATACTACATGGGCTTATCTCCTAGCGTCCAGGCCAAAATACAAGCTGAGCAAAGGTAATCATCGCTCCCCAAGTCCAAGCCCCGGGAAAGGCAGGGGCTGCAGGAGGAGGCGGCCCAGGAGCTAAGGGGGCGTGAGGTGTCTCCCTCCAGGCCGGCCCGGGGCCATTTCTTCATGGGCTTTCTCTACCTGGGACCGCTCCGGAGACAGGCCAGGAGCCCTCGACAGACAAACTCAGAGCCACAGGGAGCTGTCCCTCGGGAAACCATCGAAACCGCTTAGTAACCAACTCCATGGGTCAAGGCCCCCGCCCAGGTCCTTCTCCCTGTCCAGAGGAGGGCCTGGCCCTGGCTCCTCAGGGAAGCTGAGGCCTCGGGATTGGCACAGCCCTGCAGGTCGGAGGGAGCGCGCGGGCGGGGAGGAGCTTGCTGGCGATTTCCACCTGCACCCGCGCCCCGCACCCCGGCCTCTTCCCGGGGTTACCCTCCCAACGGCCCTCGGAGTCCGGGGTGGAGAGGAGACAGCAGGAGGAGGGCCCTCCCGGAACCCCTGCGGGGCTGTCTTTGGCGCCAAAGGCGGCCGGCGCTGAGGGCAGGACCCGCGTCTCCTCGCAGGCTCGACTCTGGCCGCTCCAGCCTCTCGCGAGCGCCAAGTCCCAGGGGCCGATCCAACTCCGAGGGAGCCCCTGTGTCGCCTTGTCCCAGCTCGTCCCCGATTGCCCTCCCCTCACCTCCCAGCTTCCGAGCTGCGAGCCCAGGTGCCTGCCCAGCGCTGCGCTCCAGCCCCCGCCCGCGGAGCCGAACCGCCCCCCGGCCCTGGGCCTCCTACCTGCAGCCGTCGCAGCCCCGGGCATCGGCGTCCGTCCCGGCCGGCCTGGCGCGGGCCCCGGCTTCGCTGCGTCCCCTTCGCGGGCGCGCGAGCCTCCGGGCGGGTGCGCGGGCGGGGAGGCAGGGCGGGCTGCCCGGCCCCTAGGCGGGTTATATGGGCGCGGGGAGGGGAGGCGCCGCGGGGAGTAGGCGGCCGCGGGCGTTAGCGCCTTTTTAGCCCGGCGCGCGGGAAGGCAGCGCGGGCCACCGAGTCGCGGCGGGGCCAAGGTCTCCTCCCGGCGCTCCGCCTCTCCAGCTGGCCGCGTCCAAGTCGGGGTCCCGGGCGCGCTCTGCCCCGCCTCCTTCCCGCCGCCTTTTGGCGCGCGTCGCTCCTGCAGAGCCCGGCGAGGCCGCCCACGCAGGGCCGAAGCAGGTCCGGCGCCAGGGCCCCTCCCGCGGGCCAGACCCGACCGCGATCTTCGGCAGAGCTGGGGACGCCGGCGCCGATTCTGTGCCCGACGCCTGCGTTTCCCCCGGACTCCCTGCTGTCCCCCAGACGGCCCATCTTTCCTGACACCCGGGTCTCTCCCGGCCGCCGCCACTAGCGCTGGGCTCCTCCGCGCGCGGGGCGCTTGGAATCCAAGGGGCAGGGGATGTGGCCGGCCGGGAACAGGGGTGAGGGGCGGGGAACAGGGGTGAGGGGCGCCGCCCCAGGCCCAGGAGGAGGGGAACGGCTGCTTTCCGCCAAGCAGGGCTTGACACCCACTCCCCCTGTGGAGCCGCGGTCCCGCCCGGCAGAGGATCCCGCGGAGAGCCTCTGGGGGCTGCTCTCCCAACCCCAGCCGGAGTTTGGGCCCCACGTCCTTCCAGGGGTCACTCAGGACGCGAACACTCCCGGGCGGCGGCCAGCACCCTGCTCCCTCCCCCGGCCGCCGCCTGTGGGCTCGGGCTCTGGATCCCGTTCGGTGTTTGGAAGGAGCTCGCCGGCGTCGGTGCGCTTGGAGTTGCTCTCTGCGCGCACCAAACCTGCGCTAGGTCAGGCCGAAGCTCTCTACCGGCCAGCGACACCCGCCGCCCCGCCCGCCTGCTCCTCCTAGGCCATCGGGGCTTCCAGGGCCCTCGACCACGTACACCAGGCCCTGGCTAGGGGACTGGACACGCTGGGCGAGTTCCGAGCGGCTCTCAGTGGCGGCGCTGCTTATGGTCTGATGCTTATGGGGCCCGTGATCTGGCTCCGAACCGATGTCCTCTGCCCATGGTGACCCCCACGTCTTGGAAGGTCGCATCAGTGAAGCCCGTGGCGTCGCGAGCGAGCCGGGCTGGCGCAGACTGGGTTCTCTGGCCGCAGCGGGTCCGCGCCTGACGGGGAGGGTCCGGCTGACTCGCACATCTTTATGGCTCACCCACTGTTTGCTGGGCGCACGGGGTGCGGACCCAAAGACGAATCCCATGCAGAGGTTTGGGTCTAGTTTTGGCAACAGAAAAGGCCGGCACCGCCGGAGTAGGACGCGCGCGTACCACCATCCATTCGGCCGGGGAGGTTGGGGCGTCCGCGGGGAGCAGACCCGAGGCTGGGCGCCCGGAGGTACGAGCAGGACCCTGGCCGGCTCTCAGCTCCCAGAACCCAGGGCCAGGCGGGGATGTCAGGGTCTGCGCGATCTGGGGAGTCCTAGAGGCGCCGGCGGGGCCTGGCGCGGACTACTAGCGGCCTGCGGGATCCAGGGGTGGAGGGGGCCGCTGTCTAGGGAAGAAGACTGGGGTCCGGAGTGGGGGTGAGAACGAGGCACGTCCCTGAGCCTGCGAAACCTGCGGACCGAGCGCCCGCGCGGGAGTTCGCTCCCTCTGGGCCCCCAGGTCCCAGACCCGCACGATTCTTCGCCCGGTGCCAGCCCAGATGCGCGCGGGTGATGAACGCGCGGTGCCCGCGATCCACGCGCTCGCTCTGCCCAGTCAGCGGCAAATTCGTTCTCTCCTTGATTTCAGTGGCACCGGAGCGTGAGGCAAGGGCCAGGCGGCAGGTAGAGAGGGGTCGGACTCAGCAAAAGCAAACAAAACCCCAAGCAAACGAAATAAATACTTATACATTACATACACGATATGATATACGTGCGACAGACACCGTATTACTTATTAAAGATATATTTGTAGGCAAACATATATTTACATGTAAACATACATTTACATGTAAATATAAATATATATGCATGTGTATACACACGCAGACACACAGGTCGCTCAATTAAATTTGAATTTCAGATTAGCGAGTAATTTTTCCGTATTAGCATGTCCCGTGCAATATTTGGGAACATACTTATAACTAGATTTGTTGTGAATCTGAAATTCAAATTTTACTGTGCTTTCTACGTTTTTATCAGCAGCCCTAGCTGGAGGTGCTCAAAGGCCTCCCGGCCTTTGAGGTAAGGTTCTCGGGTCGGAAATCCCTGGTCGGAAGAAACGTGGGCGTTTCCTTTAAAGCCCTGCGGCAGAAGAACTACAAGCCCCACAATGCCGCGCGGACGCCGGCGGCGCTGATAGACTGCAGTTCACTTCCGCCTTCTGACTTCCGGCCTCGGAGGCCGGCGTCGGCTGTTGCAGACTGCAGCGAGCCCTGGGGTCCCGCGGGTTTTCGGGCGCAGCGTGGCGCCTGCGGCAGGCGGCGGCCATGAACTTCTCCGAGGTATTCAAGCTCTCCAGCTTACTCTGCAAGTTCTCCCCGGACGGCAAGTACCTGGTGAGCGGCGGGGACCTGGGCCACGGGCAGGACATCCTCGGTGCCAGCGTCCCCGGCGGGCAGGGCCGGGGGCGGCCGCGTGAGTGGAGGCAGCTTGGGGATCCTGCAGGTGCGGTGCCCGGACAGGTGCGGGGCCCGGGCAGGTACCCGGGGCCGGTGCAGGGTCTGAGCAAGTGCCCCAGACAGGTGCGGGACCCAGGAAGATACCCTAGACAGGTGGAGGGCCCGGGGAGGTGCCCCAAGCAGGTGCGGGGCCCAGGCAGGTACCCCAAGCAGGTGCGGGGCCCAGGCAGGTACCCCAAGCAGATATGGGGGCCGGACAGGTGCAGGACCCCGGCAGGTGCCCGGGCAGGTGCGGGACCCAGGAAGATACCCTAGACAGGTGGGGGGTCTGGGGAGGTGCCCTTGGAAAGGTGGGTATCGGCAGTGCCGACTGCACACAGGTGAGGGTATAGGAGATGTCGGCTCTTTGTTGTTACTTTGTCACAAAAGGCAAATTGATCATTCTGTTGCCTGTAAACTGGTAAGTGGTGTGGCTACTTTGTCATCTCTACTTCTCCTCTAATTCTCTTCTCCTCTACCACATGCCGAATAAATGATTTAAATACTAGTATTCTATCCCCAGGTAAGGAAATAGTTGTCCTCATGGCTGGGATTTGAGGTCTTCGTTCCATGGATGGCAGAAGGGTGCTTAAATCACAGAGCTATAACTTTAAGCTTCAAAACATATAGTGTATGTACCTGGATGCCTAGTAGTGTATATCCTCAGAAGAGAGGGATAACCCGGATGCCTAGTACGTATGTCCTCAGAAGAGGGGGACAATTGGCTTTGGAAAGCCACTAAGAAGAAACATGCCTCGTAAAAAGTGGACTTCATTTTCCTTATCCACCACCTGTACTAACTGACTGATGTATCATGATGCTTTTTCAGGTTTTGCCTCTCCTGACATTCCTGTGCTCTGTCTAGCTTTTGAGAGTTTAACTCTCAAATTACGTTTTTTACCTCTTCAGGGAGGTTCTATTCCAAATCACATAAAATAGCATCAGCTACAAAACAGAAAACCTCATTAGTTTAAATGGCATCTCAGCCTTGGTATATTTTCAATGTGCACCCCTCCTCAATTAAATGAGAGGTTTGTTTTTTGTTTTTACCATTTATGAAAATTTCAGTGAATTATAAGGAGAAAGATTACATCTGCTTGCTTAACTTGGGTGTTTTTT
Source organism: Gorilla gorilla gorilla (assembly GCF_029281585.2). Lineage (NCBI taxonomy): Eukaryota > Metazoa > Chordata > Mammalia > Primates > Hominidae > Gorilla > Gorilla gorilla. The sequence goes on from NC_073224.2 coordinate 236,992,193, forward strand.
TCCAGCTTGTACACTCTGGTCAAAATACCCTGAAACACTTGGTAATGATCTGTTACTGGAATCATCTTCTTGAAAGCCCTGAGGACTGGGGAGAGCAGGTCCATGTTTCTAGTTTTCATATCTTGCAGTAGAGTTTATATGGTTCCTCAAGGTGTTGGTAAAAATATCCCATTTCATAAGGAATTCACTGTAACTGATCACAGTTTTCAAAGCTACAGTGTGAGAAAGTAAGTGCTGTGGTAGCTCCTTGTTCCAATCTGCCGTCACCCGCCCGTCTCTCTTTTTTCCCATGGAAAACTAATGTGGCTTTCTTTTTTGATATCAGTTCATAAAACACAAACTACTTTGACCTTGATAAATAAAACTAATGAAGCAGTTAACATTTAAATATCAGTTCTTGATCTTTAAACTGTAGTATAATATACATTCAGCAGGTGAGTACTCAGGCGTTATTTATACTTGAAATTGTTTGCTTGGATATGGACATAATGAACAAATATGGACAAGAAGAAACTATCTTTAAGAAAATAGTACTAACACTTAAACATTTCCCGTTTCGTGTTAGGAATAGGTTAATGGAGATAAATGAGCATTTGTGAAGCGTCTTTACGTGTGCAGAAGTGAAAGCCTGTCTTTTGATCTTCTGTTGTTTTGGCTCTGAGTTCGGCACTGCATAAGAAGATTGATGCATTCCTTGCCATTTTCGTTGTCATCTGTGAAGCCTCAATTCTTACCCTTTATAAATTTGAGGAAATTGTCCAAAAGTGTTTATAAAACTAGCAGAGGATTTTGGTTATTAGTTCACAGAAGAGCTTTCTCCCAATGCTACTTCCCATTTAAGTTTAGTTTTTAACATACAGATAAGAAGGGACTTAAAAATGTCTTAAAGCTTTAAGTAGCGAGTTAAAACATACTTTTATACTTTACAATAGAGTATAGCAATGTTAAAACCTGGCTTGTATATTTCAACATTACCCTTGTATGAACTGAACTGATCTTTAGGGGCTGGGGATGTCACTGGTGATCTAGACATGAAACCTCTGGCAGGAGAGAAGGCCACAGTCACTGAAGGCCAGGGCAGTAGCATTCTGAAGGCCCCCCTCTTTTGGAGTGGAGAATGTCAGGTGCTTGCTTTCTCATATTTTTTAGGCTTCCTGTGTCCAGTACCGGTTAGTGGTCCGGGATGTGAACACCCTTCAGATCCTTCAGCTGTACACGTGCCTAGACCAGATCCAGCACATCGAGTGGTCGGCAGACTCGCTCTTCATCCTGTGCGCCATGTACAAGCGAGGGCTGGTGCAGGTGTGTGCTGCCGTGTCGCTTAGAATCTGCACACCTTCTGAGGGCCACTGGGAAGGAGGGGTTTTGTTCTGTGCCTTTCTAGTTTGAAAAAAAAGTCCGTGCAGCTCAAAGCCAGTTTTCTTTTGAAATTATAACGTTCTCTAAAGTTTAAGAACATTTAAACTAAGGAAACTCCAACGTAGTCTTAATTTCTAAGCAATATAGTTGAGAAACGGAGGTGTTGACAGCAATCTAGCCACTCGGATGTGGTGTGTTTCAGGAAGTCCTAAGAAGTCGTGTTTTCTTCTGTGTCCAAAGCTTAACTAAATGAGGTCTTAGGAATGACAATGTGAATAAACAGTTTTAAAACGACAACGAAATGAAATCACCAAGAAGCGTGGCTTACTTTTACAGTGGAATCCAGCACCAGCCCTTCATCATGAAAGGTTCTAAAAGACACCCTGTGCGGTCGGGTCTCCGCTGGTTTTAAGGGAGTTGTCTCCCGGCGAGGCCTCGCTATTGACTGCTGATGAGTTTGAAGACACCCTGTGTGGTCGGGTCTCCGCTGCGTTTAAGCGAGCTGTCTCCCGGCGAGGCCTCGCTGTCTCTCGGTGCTGATGAGTTTGCACTTGTGTGTTTCTTTCTTCTCTCAATCCAGGTCTGGTCTTTAGAGCAGCCCGAATGGCACTGCAAAATAGACGAGGGCTCAGCCGGGCTGGTGGCCTCGTGCTGGAGCCCGGACGGGCGCCACATTCTCAACACCACGGAATTCCATGTAAGTGTCAGCCCCAAGACACCTGATTGGCCATGTGATCCTGTCCTCTGCTCCCGAAACAGCTGGGGAGTACGAGAGGGGGTGTGTTTGGAGTATGCTAGTCTCCCCTTATCCTCAGGGGATGCATTCTAAGACCACCAGGGGATTCAGATCGTACCAAACCCTGTATTTCCTGTGTGTTTTCCTATACAGCATACCTGTGATACATTTAATTTATAAATTAGATACAGTAAGAGATTAGCAACAATCATAGTATAGAACAAGGATAACAATATACTGTTTATAATTGCATGGATAGAAGATTTGGTCTTACTGAAGATCTGAGCAACAACCTCAGCACAGGATTTTTTCTTTCCTTGTTGCGTCAAGAACTTTCAGCTCGTCATTTAAAGGAAGCACTTTGCGGCTTCTCTTTGGCGTATCCAGATTGCGAGCACCACCGCCCGTGCTTTGGGCTGCTACCGAGTCAGATAAGGGTGTCGTGAACACAGGCACTGTCTGCTGCCCTGGGTCTGATGACTGAGGTGGCTCCTGAGTGGCTGGTAGATTGGCGGGGTTGGAGGGAGCCGGGGAGCGTATATAGTGGTGTGTATATTTTAGGTCAGAGCATTATAAGCCACTAAGTATTATTGTCTGATCTTTTGTCCAGTTTTGAAGAAAAAACATTTTAAAAATCTTAATTTAGATTTTTTAGGATTTCGGCAGTCCCTTTAATTCAACGATAGAAAATGCGCTGTGATATGAGCCGGCTCGCACCTTTCCTTCAGGAGCCTGGCCGGGGGGGTGGCTCGGGGCGGTCGGCAGCCGCCCATTCACCTGCTGTAGGTACCGCACAACAGCCTCCGTGCTGAGCTCAATGCGGAGGGGAATGTTGACATCCGAGAATAAACCAGAGGGATCTGGGATAGGAGACTGCATTTTAAGTTAAAATTAGGCATATGTCAAGTGTTTAGATACCAGGTCTTTGGTGTCCGCAGTGTCTTTTTAAGATACAGAAAAATGGACGAATTCCTTTAATAATGTGCTTTTCTGATGGAGTTGGATCCCAGTGTTTGGGCCCAAGTCCACTGAGTGCTCATAGCTGTCTGGGCTGCTGGCTGCACCTCGGCAACCCGCCCATCCCGCCGCGTGGCGCACACCACGGGGCAACCCGCCCATCCCGCTGCGCCGCGCACACCACGGGGCAACCCGCCCATCCCGCTGCGTGGCGCACACCACGGGGCAACCCGCCCATCCAACCGCGCCGCGCACACCACGCGGCAACCCGCCCATCCCACAGCGCCGCGCACACCACGGGGCAACCCGCCCATCCCGCTGCGCCGCGCACACCACGCTGCAACCCGCCCATCCCGCTGCGCCGCGCACACCACGGGGCAACCGGCCCATCCCGCTGCGCCGCGCACACCACGCTGCAACCCGCCCATCCCACTGCGCCGCGCACACCACGGGGCAACCGGCCCATCCCGCTGCGCTGCGCACCCGCTGCAACCCGCCCATCCGGCTGCGCCGCGCACACCACGGGGCAACCCGCCCATCCAACCGCGCCGCGCACACCACGCTGCAACCCGCCCATCCCACTGCGCCGCGCACACCACGGGGCAACCCGCCCGCCCATCCCGCTGCGCTGCGCACACGCTGCAACCCGCCCATCCGGCTGCGCCGCGCACACCACGCTGCAGCCCTCCTGTCCCGCTGCGCCGTGCGCACCACGTAGATGGCACCTGGGAGGATTTCTCCCAGCGTGTGGCTGCAGATGCTCTGTAGGGTTTCATTCGGCTCTTTTGAAGCTGGCATCGGCTGGGATAAAGTTTTATCCAGCCATGAGGGTTGCTGAATCAACTGCTTCAGATGGCTGGATGGCTTTACATATTTTTCAGTTTCGATTTTAAAAAATACTCTAAATCTAATGTCTGCTATTATGGGCTGTCAGAGAATAAAACAGGAAACAAAGGCCCACCAATGTCTCCGCACTATGTATTGACATTGGAAGGCACTTTCGGCCTGAGTGTTTCAGAGAGGGTAATTTGAGCTTTTCACGCAGCCGTGTCTAACAGTCTTCAGGCCTGTAATGCTTTGGGCCCAAATCTGCCCTTGAGAAGGGCTCATGTCGTGGGGTCAGCCTTGTTGTATTATCTTATTAAATGGCCCAGAAGGAAAACTACCATCTATAGAGTTTAGAAACCTTAAAAGATGGATTAAAGCCTGGTTTTGTTGAGCATCCCATGTCACACACACACCAATATTGAAAACACCTTTGCTACAGAACAAACTGATTTTTCATAGAGTACATTTAGATGACGTTGTTCAACCTAAGACTAAGGTCATGACCACTTTGCTGGTGGCCTTAGAGGAAACGTTAAGACCAGGTGGTGGACGAGGACCGGTAACCTCAAGGCATGGGGCATCTTGATCAAGATGTCAAAATGTGTCTCCAACTTTGCATGCGAACTTTAATGGTTGCAAGTGAGGAAACAAAACCGGAATTCCAGACGTGCTGGCCAGGAAGTGAGCTGTGGGCACCGTCCATCAGTCTCATTCACAAGAGCAAGGACCAGGCCCGTTTGAGGATTAGCGGGGCCACTGGATCCCCTTCCGGAAGGTGCGACCCCATGTCCGGGGCTTAGCGGGGCCACTGGGTCCCCTTCTGAAGGCACCACCCCGTGTCCGGGGCTTAGCGGGGACACTGGGTCCCCTTCCGAAGGCACCACCCCATGTCCGGGGCTTAGCGGGGCCACTGGGTCCCCTTCCGAAGGCGCAACCCCATGTCCGGGGCTTAGCGGGGCCACTGGGTCCCCTTCGGAAGGCACCACCTCATGTCCGGAGCTTAGTGGGGCCACTGGGTCCCCTTCCGAAGGCACCACCTGATGTCCGGGGCTCAGCGGGGCCACTGGGTCCCCTTCCAAAGGCGCAACCCCATGTCTGGGGCTTAGTGGGGCCACTGGGTCCACTTGCGAAGGCACCACCCCACGTGAGGGTGCTGTGGAGCATGGGAGACGTCCCTGCCTCTTGCATTTTAACGTGAAAAGGCAAGCTTGCGCCCTTTAGACGAGGTTCAGTGAGTCATCAAAAGCGGCTCACCCCGAGGCCTGCAGCGGAACACCGCCACGCTATCAGAGCCCTTCTCTTCCTCGTAGCAATGCCCTCCCCACCCGAGGGCACCTTTGCCCCACATCTTGCGTGAATCACATCCTCACTGTTCTTGAGTCTCACTGTATAGATGTGTCTAAACACCACATTGCTTGCTGTGCAGTGTAAAGTTGATTTATAGGGGCTTGTGCTTTGCAGTCTCTGCTGTTGCTGTTCCCCGTCACTGCTTTTAGACTCCTCCGTGTTGACAGGCATCGCTGGGCCTTCCCTTCCTCGTGAGGAACGCCATTCAGTCCTCGCCTGCTGGACGTGTGCGTCGCCACGGACTGTGTGGCTGTGAACGTGTTGTCCCCGTCTCCTGGGCACCTACCCAGAGAGCCTCTCTAGGAGAGCCTTGCTTGGCCGTAGCAGATGGAGACGTTTCATTTGCCAAGGCTTTTGTGGCAGGATTACAATGATTCCATCCAGGCGACTAAATGATACTGCAGTTTGGATTTAGTTTGCGTTTCCCTAATTCTTGATGAGGTTGAGTGCTTTCCTATCTTGTTTCATTACACACACATGCTCACACACATGCTCACACACACGCTCACACATGCTCCATTTAAATGAAGCAGGTTCACGTGGTGGGGCACAGTGTGGGGTCTGAATCCATTTCTACCTTTTCCCAGCAGCATTTTTTTTTTTTGAGATGGAGTTTCGCTCTTGTCCCCCAGGCTGTAGTGCAATGGTGTGATCCAGGCTCACCGCAACCTCCGCCTCCCAGGTTCAAGCGATTCTCCTGCCTCAGCCTCCCGAGTAGCTGGGATTACAGGCATGCGCCACCACGCCTGGCTACTTTTGTATTTTTAGTAGAGATGGGGTTTCTCATGTTGGTCAGGCTGGTCTCAAACTCTCGACCTGAGTTGATCTGCCTGCCTCGGCCTCCCAAAGTGCTGGGATTACAGGTGTGAGCCACCGTGCCCAGCTCCCAGCAGCATTTATTTAGAAGACTGTCTTCACCAGCTATAGCAGGAGCTCAGTTCCATGATACCTGCAGGATCACTTCTGGTTTCCATTCCAGTCCACTGTTGGTCCACATATGTGCCAGCACCACACTGTCTACATTACTGAGGTTCTATGGTGTGTTTGAATATCTGATGGGACTGATTCCTCTTCATTGCTCTCGTAGTCTGTCAGATTTTTTAAAAACAATTTTTTTGTAGAGTTGGGGTCTCCCTTTGTTTCCCAGGCTGGTCTTGAGCTCCTAAACTCACGCAATCCTTCCTTCCCAGCCTCCTGTATAGCTGGCATTACAGGTGCACAACAGTGCGCCCGGCTCTGCCAGATTTTTAAATGTATTTTTGAGACTTTGTTGTTAGCTGCATACAAACTTTTAACTGTTTGTAAACAGATTTCCTAGTGAAGCAGTTTTCATGATTTCGCGGTGGCCCAGGCCTTTTGTTGTAAAGTATTCCTCTTTATGTCTCATGGTTCTTTTTGTTTCAGAGTCTGATTTATCCCGTACGAATGCGGCAGTGCCACTTTTCTCTTGGTTAGGATTTTCTTGATATGTCTTTTTCTATCCTTTTACCTTCTACATTTCTGCATCCTTAAACTTGAGTGTGTATGTTGTAAATAGTCCATAGTTAGCTTTAAAAATATATCCAGACTGAAAACTTTTTCTTACATCTGAATAAAGGCAATTAAAACAATTTATAAGCAATAGAATTCACCCACTTTAAGAGTACAGTTGAGTGAGTCACTTTGCACGTCGTTGCCACCACAATCAGGACCAAGACTGTTCACCCGTGGTATGGGGCTCCTCGTGCCCCTTGTGCTCAGTCCGTCTCCCACCTGTGTCCGGCAGCCGGTGCCTGCTGCGGGGCGAGCAGCACTGCCTACTCGGAATCCCATCTGCACAGAGCCATGGTGCGTGGAGCTGTGCGTCTGCTTCCTTTCCCCTGGCATCTTGCTGGTTTTGAGTGTGCTGGGTTGTGGGGTGGATCGGTGGCCCGTTCCTCCATCTTGAGAGTGCTGGGTCATGGTGTGGAGAGAGTGCTGGGTCGTGGCATGGATCAGTGGCCTGTTGCTCCCGTCTTGAGTGTACTGGGTCATGGCCTGGATCCGTGGCCCATTCCTCTCACCCTGAGCATGCTGAGTTGTGTGGATCAGTGACCCGTTCCTTCGTCTTCAGCACACTGGGTCGTAGCGTGGATCAGCGGCCCCTTCCTTCCCTCCTGAGTGCTCTGGGTCATGTGGATCCCTCTGGTCCTTTCTTCCTGCTGCTGAGTGCTGTGGAGCCCATCCCACGGGTCTCCTCCGCTGGCTTCTCCAGTGGTCAGTGGAAGGTAACAGTGCTGATGAAGGTGTATATTTAACTACCTTTTTTTCTTATTGGGTTTTTAAAAGTTGCAAACAGTTATCTTTTAAAGGTTTTTGTTTCTTTGTTTTTGTGAGATGAAGGTAAAAATCAGGCTTAAAGTGCTCCGTGTGTTTCCTAAGATGTGCCTGAGTGGGGAGCCTCAGCCAGGCGCACCCCACAGGGATGCAGGGCCACAGGTGGGAGATGTGCTTTTCTTTTGTGACTCTGCAGTAGGCTCTGGAGGGCAGGTCTCTGCCCTGGGTGGCACATGGACTCTCCTGATGCTGAGAGGCTCGGGTGCTGCACCCCGCCCTGTTGATGCTGAGATGCTTGGGCGCTCCACCCCGCCCTGCTGATGCTGAGATGCTCGGGCGCTCCACCCCGCCCTGCTGATGCTCAGAGCCTCGGGCACTCCACCCTGCCCTACTGATGCTCGGAGCCTTGGGCGCTCCACCCCGCCCTGCTGATGCTGAGACGCTCGGGCGCTCCACCCCGCCCTGCTGATGCTCAGAGCCTCAGGCGCTGCACCCACCCTGCTGATGCTGAGAGGCTCGGGCAAGGTTTCAGCCTCAGACACGCTGGTGGGAAGTAGCACGCTTCCTCACTCAGGCCCCAGCGCTCTCCTTGGCCTCAGCCTGCGGAGCTGTTTGAGGAGCAAGTGCTCTATGCAGCTGGAGTTCCAAGGCATGGTCCCCAGAACGGCCAGTGTGTTTCGGGTTCAGCAACAGCACAGGAGCCCTTCCGTGCTGCCACGTGACCCCTGGAGCTCGTTGATCCACTACCTGTGTGTTCAGGACTTCTCTCCTGAACGCTGTATATGTTGTTTGGAGAAGCAATTACAGACATCAGATTTTCTTTTCTCTTGTAAGAAGAGATGATGCGTAGACATTTAAATTAAATCATTTGTTAATATCCTATACTGACAACCTGGCAGCGTTTGCAGGAGTGACACCGTGGACACGTTGTGCTCCACACGCTGCGGCCCCACTTACACTGCTGGAGGCGGTCCCCCACCCCGGGCCTCATCCTCAGCGAGGACCCCTGCCTGACACACACGGAGCTGGCAGTCAGCACCCCACCCCGCATGGAGCTGCGCAGCCCTGTGTCCCCACCCACGGAGCTGGCGGTCAGCACCCCACCCCGCATGGAGCTGTGCAGCCCTGTGTCCCCACCCACGGAGCTGGCAGTCAGCACCCCACCCCGCATGGAGCTGCGCAGCCCTGTGTCCCCACCCACGGAGCTGACAGTCAGCACCCCACCCCGCACCTTGTGTCCCCACACCTCGGCCACATTTCAGTTAACTACCAGATTCATCAGTGGGCCGGGGATGTGGGAAGCAAGATGATTCCCTGGTAGGCTCCACGGGATCTCAGTGGGAAATGCAGGTGGAGGGACGCAGCAGCCCTGGAAGTCCCGCGGCGCTGCCACGGGGAGGGCTGGACCACCCACTGTGGTGCCTCTCCCTCAGCAGGCACGCCCTCTTCGGCCTGGTTAGAAAATCATCTTTTGGCCTCACTGTGCCAGCCTAGTCAGCTCTCAGCTCCCTGAGTCAGGGAAAGGGGTGGAAAAGTGGACAGTCCAGCAGCGCATGTTCTAGAACCCTCTGCAGATGCAGCCAGGCCAGTGAGCACACGCAGGAGGCGGACGGCCACCTTCTTGGGTGTTGAGTGGCTGCTCCTGCCTCAGGGCTGCAGATGCAGGCTCACAGCCCTCTTGGAGCCCCGGAGTGGCTGCATCCAATCTCCAGATCGTCTGTCTTCCCATAAAGGAGACTGAACCCGTGGTGGTTTCTAGATCAAGATTTTTCTCTGAGTAACTCAGGGTTATTATAACATGCAACCTGTGGTCACTTTGAAAAAGCTAATGAAAAAGCACTTGGATTTAACTTTGTGTCACTCAATTTTGGTGTAAAACAACAACAACAGAAAACCAAGAACACCAAATTTACCGTAACCACAGTAAAATACGCATTTGAATATTCCGGTAGGAGGGCAGGCATCCCCCAGGTCCTGATAGATCCACTCCAGCAGTCAGGCCTGTGCTTGGGGACGCGTGGGCGGGTTGAGGATTGAGACGGTCTCTGATGATGCTAAAGAAGTGTTTCCTTTCTCTTTCCCCTTTCCCCCAACAGCTGCGGATAACCGTCTGGTCCTTGTGCACAAAATCCGTGTCTTACATCAAATACCCGAAAGCTTGTCTGCAGGGTGAGTCGATTGGAGCCACGCAAAAGCCATTTCTTTGCAGCTGTTTGACTTTTTTGTCACGGGAAGTTTCAAAGAGGCAGAAGTAGCTTCAGCAGCATATCAACACATAGCCAACCCACTTGGGCTCTTTTGAAGGAGACCTTAGGTCTCCTCATACTTCATCTGTAAATATTTCCATATGTGTCTCAAAAAGGCAAGAGTCCCCTTTTAAAACATGACCACAGTGACCCAAGACAACGTGGCCTAAGACATGGAAGAATGGTGGCGTTGATGCCGGTCCCCTTGACCTTGGTGGCAGAGCTGGGCGTTCAGACCCCTTCCAGCCGATGCCTGTCGAGAGGCCCACCTCAGGCATCCAGTTCTGAGCTTTCTCTCTTCTGTGGACTAAATATGATGTCTGCGAAAGAGGGAGTTCTTGCCTGTCATCTCTGGGCATCCCAGAGGGATATGTGACCAGTGTCCCTTCCTTGTGGAAGCCTGTGAGCCATCTGGAAGAAAGGGGGCCGGCGAAGGGTGGCCGACCGCCAGCGCGTCTAACTGGACCGCGCAGAGCTAGTGGGAGGTGCCACTCCTGAGTCCTGGACGACACCGCACTGTCTTTTTGCGGAATGAAACATACACAGTTGGAATGATGCTTTCATTTTTCTCCGTTGCTGCCAGCGGTTTGGAAATTGCATTTGAATGCAGTGCAATCACACTCTTATTCTTATAGTTGGAATATTAGCGTCCCTCCAGATGAGATACATATCTCTTGATAGGAGTGGACACCGTGGTTTCGTCATTTGAGGTATTCTTTTCACTCATGAATGATGAATTCTGGCCTAGGGCTTTTTAAGCTAATACAGAACTGGAAAATAGAGTTTAACATTTTCAACTAAAGTTTCTTCCACATTTTCATCTTATTATTACTTTTTTGAGACAGGGTCTTGCTCTGTCACCCAGGCTGGAGTGCAGTGACACGATCACAGCTCAGTGCAGCCTCGACCTCCTGGGCTTAAGTGATCCTCTCACCTCAGCCTCCTGAGTAGCTGGGACTACAGGCACACACCACCACAGCCGGCTGATATTTTGTAGAGACGGGGTTTCACCAAGTTGTCTGGGCCCCTTTCAAATTCCTAGGCTCAAGCGATTCACCTGCTTCAGCCTCCCAAAGTGCCGGGATTACAGGCGTGAGCCACCATGCCTGGCCACACATTTTCATCTTCAGTTTACTTCTTCCAAATAATTAAATTCAAAGGTAAAATAAACATGGTAGGAACCAGCTGCCTTTTGCCTAGCTGGAGATAGCCCTGGGTGTCCCGCAGCTTAGACATGGGGGGACTCGAAGGCCTGTGTTTCTCACTCATATTTGTGATTAATCAGAGGTCACGTCACTTGGTATTTTTGACAGAGCCTTGCAAACCGGCTCCTGTGTGTGTACAGCCCTCCCCCAGCACACGCTGCGTTGTGAGGGTGAAGCCACCGTGCCTAGGGTTTCTCCTCTGCACTAGAATGTTCTTGTCTGTCTGAGGAGCAGTGCTCGGCGTTGTGCCATTTCCCTTCTTTTCACCTCTGCTTTCTTTTCCTCCTCCTTCCTGGTGAATTACTACTGTGGTTTCTCTTGCTTGATTTTGTGGCCGCTTGATTTCAGTGCATTTGCCTCTTCCCGCAGGAATCACCTTCACCAGGGACGGCCGCTACATGGCGCTGGCAGAACGGCGGGACTGCAAAGATTACGTGAGCATCTTCGTCTGCAGTGATTGGCAGCTCCTGCGGGTAAGGCGTCCCCCAGACTGGAATAAAGTTGTCCTGCTGACTGCAGAGGGATCGAGTGAAGTAGATCCTTCCAGATTCCAGGGGATCTTTGGTAGGATATGGAGCAAGGTGATGTTGTATTAACAAAGGGCAGGTGCGCTGCGAATCACTTCCAGTGGCACCCGCTTGTGTGTTCAGGAGACTTGGTGAAAAGGACGCATGCCCAGGTGTTTTAAAAGTGAATATGCTGTCACATTTGAGCCCTTTTCCTTGTCCTGTGTGATGGTGTTTGCGCATGTGTGTGCCACGTCGGAAGTGGGGGGGACGTGGAAGTTCACCTTGACTGAGGGCCTGCATTAGGCAGGGCACTCTGCCAGGTGCCCAGGCACAGAGGGCACTGCCCCCACAGCAGACATATGAACACGATTCCAGCACAATCCATCATTAAGGTAGAGCAACCTCTGGAATGCTGTCAGAGCGCAGAACCCGGGATCCAGGCAGTGCTCTGGAAGGGACTTGTCTGAGCTAGGTCTAAAGGAGTGAGCCTGGCCAGGCAAGGAAAGGTGACGGGGAGAGTGTGCACATGAGTGCGGGCGTGGGGAGACCAACCCACCCTCGGGGGCTGGCCAGGCAAGGAAAGGTGAGGGGGAGAGTGCACATGAGTGCAGGTGCGGGGAGACCAAGCCGCCCTTGGTGGCTGGCCAGGCAAGGAAAGGTGAGGGGGAGAGTGTGCACACGAGTGCAGGCGCGGGGAGACCAAGCTGCCCTCGGGGGCTGGCCAGGCGCTGACGCTGGCACCTGTGGCGGTGCAGCCCCAGCAGCAGCTCTACAGGGATTTCATGCATTTCCAGGATAGAGCTGTTGAGATTTTGTCAATTTCTATATAAGGAAATTAAGTGCATTAAGAACATCAGTTATAAATGCAATTATTTATTTACGAAAATATTTTTCAAATTTAATGTTTCCCCCCCTTCCTTTGGAAGCATTTTGATACGGACACCCAGGATCTCACAGGGATTGAGTGGGCCCCAAACGGCTGTGTGCTGGCAGTGTGGGACACCTGCTTGGAGGTATGAAGATGACCAGGTGACATGTTTGCTTTCGAGAGCTTTTCCCGGAATTTCATGCTTCCTGAATGCTGCAATATAGTTTGCTTTATTTTATTTCAGATAACAAGTTGAGCTTTGTTTTAAAAGACAGGGTCTTGCTCTGTCACCCAGGCTGGAGTGCAGTGGTGTGATCACGGCCCACTGCAGCCTCAACCTCCTGGACTCAAGTGATCCTCCTACCTCAGCCTCCCAAGTAGCTGGGACCACAAGCATGCACCACCACGCCCGGCTAATTTTTGTATTCTTTGTAGAGATGGGGTTTCACCGTGTTGCCCAGACTGCTCTTGAACTTCTGTGTTCAAGTGATCTGCCAGCATCGGCCTCCCAAAGTGCTGGGATTACAGGCGTGAGCCACAGTGCCCGGCCGAGCTGAACTTTTATCAGCGAGCCATTAGGTTGACCTCCCAATTTCCCCTTTTTCCTCATGCTCTCACTGCCTCTCCGTGACTGTCTCAGTTCTAGCTGGCAGTTCCAGCTTTTCCACGGCCACGCGGACAGTCCTGCCAGCTTTGTGCTATCTGCACCAATGTCACTCTGCAGCACCCGCGTCTGTGGTGTGTTCCTGGCGACTGGGGTGTATTCATTATTAACTGAAATGTCTCATCTGCAGTACAAGATTCTGCTGTACTCATTGGACGGCCGGTTGTTGTCCATGTACAGCGCTTACGAGTGGTCCCTGGGCATCAAGTCTGTGGCCTGGAGCCCCAGCAGTCAGTTCCTGGCAGTTGGGAGCTACGATGGAAAGGTGGGAACCAGTGCAGGGCACTCAGGAAGTCCGACCGCCCAGTGGGCCAGGCCCTGCCTCACCTGTGCGTGGTTTCCTTCCTCAGGTGCGCATCCTTAATCACGTGACTTGGAAAATGATCACGGAGTTTGGGCATCCTGCAACCATCAATGATCCCAAGATAGTAAGTCTGGAACACGTGTTTCTGCCTGAGCAGGCTGTTGAGGAGGGCGGTGGGAAACTGCTCCTTCACTTTGCTTTCTTGATTGTGGTATATTATTTAACCGGGCACTTCCATCACTGTAAACTTGCTACTGTGACATTTCACGCGTCTGGCCCTGCCCTGGCCTTTGTTCTTCCTCCTCCACGCTGCCCAAAGGGTCTGAAGTGGGCCTTGCCCTGGCCTGTCCTCTGCCGCCGCCACCCCAGTCCAGTTGTCTCCTTTGTGGTCTGGATGCAGATCCCTGTGCTGTACAGAGTGGCCAGGGTCTCCTGCCCCCAAACACTAGGCATCTGCTGTCGTGCCAGGCACTGTGCTCTGGGCCGCAGCCAGAGAAGAAGAGACAGACCCCTGCACTTGCAGAGTGCGGCTGGAGAGACAGGGAAGGGGCTGGAGAGCTGGGTGTCTCCACGGGGTGGCAGGGAGTGGCCACCAGCGAGGGATTGCAGGCACAGATGCTGCACCAGTGATCAGGGACTCGGGGAGGGAGCGTTCCAGGCAAGGGAACAGGAAATGCAAAGGCCCCGAGGAGTGGGCCACGCATCCATGTGTGCAGCGGGCACTGCGCTGGGAGCCAGAGACAAATGCTGCCCTCCTGGTGTTGACCTGTAACCGACAGAGCTGAGTGAAAGGCGGCTTGGATTCGATGAAGAGGCCAGTGAGTGGCTGGGGCTGCGCGTGCCAGATCAGCCGCTGCCGGGGATGCATCCTGGAGGGGTGTTTAAGTGAAGACCAGGAGGAGGAGCTGAGGAGCCGCGCGGTGTCTGGGCAGAAAGGGTGTTTCAGGCAGAGGGGCCTCCTGATGTGGCCAGTGGCTTGTGTGGCTGGAGGCCAGGGCGTCTGGACAGGTGAGCCCGAGCAGGGCTGGCCACACAGGTCCTGAAGGTTTGCCTGCGATTCCTGCATCCTCCAAATCCCTTTGCCACACAGCAGCAGAGCATGCTTTAAAGGCACAAACCAGGCCAGGTGACTCCCTTACCTGGGGCTCTTCAGGGGCATGGGGGCTGCCCGCCTTCCACTGAGCCTGGGCCGCTGTCCTTTGCTTGCCAGGCTCTCGGGCACAGATGCCCCCACCTCGGGTCTGTGTCTCCTGCTCCTGGGGCCTCTGCTGTGTTGGTGCAAGTGTTCTTTGTATCCTCTTATCATGGAGGGAAGGCTTAGCCTGCTCCCTTGCTGGATGATGGTGGCTGCAGTGGTCTCCCGTCTATAATCACAGGGTACACATTTGCTGCCTGTGTCTCAAAGGGTGGACTCCTCAGCAGGACACGAGAGAGGGTGGCTGGGTGATCTCAGCTCTCGGGACTGCGGGGTTCGTGCTTCCGTCTCTCCCGGTGGCAGCAGGACCAGCTGTCTTGGCAGGCATGCCTGTTGACCATGCGCTGTCATGGGCATTTGCCACGTCCATCCTTGGCTTCCGGGTCCCTGTCCTGAGCCGGGTGTGGCCACCTTGTGTCTTTCAGGTGGTGTATAAGGAGGCCGAGAAGAGCCCACAGCTGGGACTGGGCTGCCTCTCCTTCCCGCCCCCCCGGGCCGGGGCCGGCCCTCTCCCGAGCTCAGAAAGTAAATGTAAGTAGCACATGTGATGTCATTTGTTTTCCTTTTTTAATGCAAGATTCCTCGTTGTCCAGATAAACTTCGGATGTTCCTTATGTTTAAAAAAAAAAAACTTTTTTTCCTTTCCATGCTTCCAGCCAGCGTGCCCCTCAGCCTGTTGGCTGGAGGTTGACTGGGGTCTGAATTGCGCAGTGGGCCGTGGAGGTGCGGCTTCTGTTACTGAATATGAGCCCTGGAGACCCGGATCTGACAGCGGGAGCTCCGAGGGGATGTTTTTCCGGAGCTCCGAGAATGATGTTTTTCAAAGAAACACTTTTCCGTGGGTGGCGCTCAGAGTGGGTCAGAAAGCCGGCGGTGCTCCCGAGCGCTGTCTCCGGCTTGAGGCCCGGTTCTGATGCAGCCTCTTGACTCTGGGCATTTCCTATGTGTCTGTTTCCTCATCGCTGAAATGGGCATAGTAAAAGCACCCACCCCACAGGGGCACAAGGGCATCTGAAGGTTGCAGGTAGAGGAAGCGGTGCCCCGAGTGCCGACGGGCCCACCCCGGGGCTCGGTGTGTGCTCAGGATGGGGGTCAGGACAGGTGCAGCCTGGCACACGGGAGGCACTCCCCAGGAGCCCAGGGGCGTCCTTGTTCCACAGCCCCTGCTTCTGCTGTGATGATGGTTCTTCCACAGCCGGAAAGTCTAAGGGTACTGACGCTGAGGTGGAAGGGATTGTGAACTCAGATGCTGGTAGTCGACAGAAAAGTGCCGAGGAGTTGGAGCTGCTGAGATTGCAGCTAGGACCTGTCCATGTCCCTCTCCAGTCAGCCCCTGGCACGTGGGGTCCACCCCCAACCTAGTCGGGCCTGGCAGGTGATGGTGCCACTATCATCCGGGGCACTTGCGGGCAGGCCCCTCGCTGCGGCTGCCAGGCTTTGCTTAGCTCTTCCTGCCCTTGGGCCGCACTTTCCTCCCCTTTGAACAGAGGATCTGGGTTCGCGATGCCTGATGCAGGCACAGCAGCCTCTCAGCCGTGTGCGTACTTCCCGAAAGGGTGACAATGGTGTGTTCTTCCTGTTGGTGTTCTAGATGAGATCGCCTCTGTCCCAGTCTCCTTACAGACGCTGAAACCTGTTACCGACAGAGCAAACCCGAAAATCGGCATAGGAATGCTGGCATTTAGTCCTGACAGCTACTTCCTGGCGACAAGGAACGGTCAGTTGTGCTGACGCAGGTGCTGTCTCACCCCTTACTGTGTCCTGTGGCCCCAGGTGTAGAAGCGACTGGAAAAGAAAATGAAGTTGGGGGTTTCCGACACGTCGCCTCCTTTCACGTTTCTGCAGTAGCAGAGGTGCTCACAGAAGCTCCTTGGAGGCGCTGGGCCTCCTGTCCTGCAGCAGCCGCAGGCCCGCGCATGAGTCAGGAGGCCTCCACCCTGCTCACTTGCTCCGCTCTGCTGAGTAGAAAGCAGGGCTGGGCACACTGCAGCCCGTCTTTTGTTAAGGATTTCTCCATTTGTAAAGGGCTAAAAAAAAAAAAAAAAAAAAACCACCAAAGAAAGAAACACATTTGGGCCCTTTACAGCCCATGATGGCCACCCTGGCCCTGGCCAGGAGCCCTACAGGGCCCAACTGAACCCAGACTGCAGGGTGGAGCCGCCCCACCCCACCGGTTCTTCCCCTCCCCTCCTGTGGTGTCAACAGCAGAGCAGAGGGGCAGGGCCAACACAGAGGAGCCAGGCAGGGATGACACCGGTGCCCTGTCCTTCCTTCCTCAGACAACATCCCCAATGCCGTCTGGGTCTGGGACATTCAGAAGCTGAGGCTGTTCGCGGTGCTCGAGCAGCTGTCCCCAGTGCGCGCGTTTCAGTGGGACCCGCAGCAGCCGAGGCTGGCCATCTGCACGGGAGGCAGCAGGCTCTACCTGTGGTCCCCAGCGGGCTGCATGTCGGTGCAGGTGCCTGGGGAAGGTAAGCACATCCCCGAGGCCACGGACGTGGCAGCCTTGCTGTGTGCACTCTGGCATCACACGGGCTGAACTGTTGAAGCCCAGCTGCTGTCTCCGGCAGCACTCCAGGGAAACTGCCCTCAGAGTCTTTGCGTAAACCTCAAGACGGACACACAGGGGACCCGCTGCCCTCAGCTTTATGGGCTAGAAGCAGCCTCTCCCTGACTTGAGGCAGCTCTGGGGCTCCACCCTGGCTCTGCCTATGTGGGTCACTCCAGGCACTGTGCTGGCCTGCAGGACAAGGGGGTGCCCATCCCCCGGAATCTGGGCCTCTCCCGCTGTAATCCTGTGGCCACCTGTCTCTCTCTAGGCGACTTTGCAGTGCTCTCTCTGTGCTGGCATTTAAGCGGAGACTCGATGGCCCTCCTCAGCAAGGATCACTTCTGCCTCTGCTTCCTGGAGACAGAGGCAGTGGTCGGCACAGCCTGCAGACAGCTGGGCGGCCACACATAGCAGCGGTGCACTAACGTGTGCAGAAACGGGGCTACTCTGTGTTTCCAGTGTGGGAAAAAACACAGAGCTTCACCAGGAGGTTCTCCACTGTGGTGGTCTGGATTCAGTGATTGATTCTATTTTTCTATAGCAAAGCATTTTTGTAAATATGTATGGTATAAAACTAGTTTTATTATTTAAAATAAATACTTGCTGATTTATACAACTACTTCTCTTCTTGAAACGTTTAGTCACAGGCAGGTTTTCTAGGTTCGAGTTTCTGGTCAGTCTTAGGGAAGATGGACAGCCCTACAGTTAACTGAGCCCCAGGCCACTAGCTCCCGCCAGACACCCGGCCTGCCCTGGGTTTTCTGTTTGGATGTATTAGGACGAGGGGGCATCTCTGTGGGGCACATCCAGCCTCCCCACAGTGGGTCTGCTCTGAAGTGTGGGCAGGGAGCCCTGGCACCTGAGCGCAGCGCCACCCCCAGGTCCAGTCCCCTCGGGATGGGAGCTGCAAGTCCCTGACCAGCTGAGTCAGTTCCTCAGGAAGTCTCATGTCTACTCTGGTTTCGGAACCCGTGCGCGTGGGTCTCCACCCTGGCTATTTGTAGGAAGTGCCTAGAACCACCCAGAACCATTCCATCAATCTCTCCAGCTGGTGCTCGGCAGACAGCCAGGCTTGGTCGGCACCACAGGTGGGGGGATCAGGGTTGCAAACCTAGGTTATTGCATATCGTGATCTCTTTCTGCAGAGAACCATACTTGGCACTGCTGTGACAGGCAGTCCGCACGGTACAGGCAGAACAGGCCCACAGGTGCAGAGCCGGCAGAGATGGGGCAGGCTTTCAGAGAGGGAAGAGACACTTTCTTGGTTGTTGCACCTACTTTAATGACAACTTCAAAAAAGGAACAACATCCATCCACTTCTTAATGTCTTTATGAACACAGAGGCTGGAGTCCCCAGCCAGCTTCTGAGGCAGCCCTGCACATCCTGCAGGTGGCCACACTCAACCCATGCCACACCGTTTGCTTAAAGCTACAAGTCCTAGAGCTGAAGAACTGGCAAGCCAGCGCGTGAAGCTTATCGACAGCGCTTCCAGCCACACGAGCAAGCTGCGCAGATACAGGGAGGTGCATGGGTCCCTGTGGGGAAATCCTCCAGGCACATCGAAGCCCGGGCATGTTTAGTGCGAGACTTGGACAAAGCCCTCTGTCTGCACCAGAGTGGTAGGAACCAAGGCAGGCATCAGCTGCGTCATAAGGATCTGATAGACGGAGTCTCGCTCTGTCGCCCGGGCTGGAGTGCAGTCAGTGGTGCCATCTCAGCTCACTGCAACCTCCGCCTCCTGGGCTCAAGCGATCCTCCTGGCTCAGCCTCTCAAGTAGCTGGGACCACAGATGTGCCACCACGCCTGGCTGCTTTTTGTCTATTTGGTAGAGACGGGTTTCACCATGTTGCCCAGGCTGCTCTGCAACTTCTGAGCTAGAGCGATCTGTCTGCCTGAGCCTCCCAAAATGCTGGGATTACAGGCATGAGCCACCATGCTGGCCTGATACGGTTCCTTGTTTTAAAGTGCATTATTCAAAAAGCAAAGTACCCAATTCCCTTTAACTATGAATACAATACAAACTTCGAATCCAGAGAGGTGTAAAACTTGTGTGCAAAGAACTGTCAAGGTGACTTTCTCAAATTAATAAATTGTCTTACAATGATTTTCTGTAAAGCTTTCTGGGTCTGGGAAACAGACCTGAAGTATTAACACAACTTGGGTTAATTGTGGAAAAAGTGTCGCTTCAGGTCACCCATTTCCAAAAGAGCAGCGGGTCACCAAGGGGCCCACAGCCACAGACCGGTCTCAGTCAACCGGTCTGCTGGCTGCTTTTGGATGAGCTGAAGTAAAAATGGATTACATTTTAAAATACAAAATTGGACACCAAGTGTAAACGTACTTGCAACTGCAGGCACTCGAGATACCAGGTGCCTCCCTGTTTTCAGCAACCTAGGCAAGCGCTAAGGGGCGTGCTATGGGTCCCGCGTGCTGGGGCAGCTGGGGTGGGAAAAACCACAAGAAGCCAAGTAGATACTCAAGGAAAACACCAGAACTGAAGTTATAGAGAATGAAATACCAGCAGCACAGGGACAGCGAGAGTCTTTTGGCTTTTGTCTGTAGCTTATATGAGCAGAGTCCAATATCCAATTAAATAGATCGAATTCACTTTACGATTCTAATTGTGCTGAGATCCCTAAAGGTGAAAGATCCCCATCCTTCCAGCAGCAGCAGGGCAGCATGAAGACTGCCAGGCCTCCCAGTCCCCCAGCCCCCACATCCCTTGGCCTTCTGGGGAGGGGGAGGAGCTCCCAGAACGCAGCGGCTAAAAGCCTATTTTGCCCCTGGTCATGGAGTAGCCCAGTTTTGCCTCGTTGTTAATGAAGGACATGAGTCCCACGTAGGTCTCGATGAGCAGGGGGCGCTCCAGGATCAGCACGCCATTCGCCTGTCCCGGCAGAGGGCTTTCTTTTTGGGCTTTTTTGACAGCTTGGATTAACAGAGCCTTGAAGCTTTCCAACTTTAAAGAGAGAAAAACATGGAGCTTTAACTGTCAGGCAAGATAAGAGTGTCTATTACTTGAAAAAATTAGCATTCTGAGACACTTAAATCCCTCCAAATGCCGCCTATATCTTCGTGCCTTCACTTGAAAGGGCTGCCTCTGCCACATCCTGGGGGTCCCTCAACTCTCGTCCCCACGGAGCTCTCTAGGTGTGTGGAAATCTTGCCATCATGCTCTCCTGTGGCCAATGGCAGCCAGCACCTGCAGAACCCTTCCTGTATACAGGGCTGAGTGGCTTTGCCCTTACCCAACCTACCAGGTCAGTAACCAGGCCGAGGCACACAGCTGGGGAAGTGCAGGACCCCCGCCAGGCTCTGGGCTCTGGGCTCTGCTCTAACCCCAGCCCCGAGGCCTCCTCTCCTGGTGCGCATCCACACTGGTCATCTGGCACGGCTGGGTCTGCTGCCACTCTCTGAAGCTCAGTTGGGGCCCTTCCCCACCCAGATCACCATCAGGAGGCCACATTATGGAGCTATGCTAACCAGCAGCCACTGGCCACATGGGGCTACTTTAACATAAATTAACCAGAATTTCTGACAACTTAGGGAATCAACTCTAAAATGAGAGCTTCCTCTCTCATTTCTAGCCACGTCTCAAGTGCTCAGCAGCTCCGCGTGGCCGCCGGACAGTGCAGACCTGAAGTGTCTCCGTGACTTCGGGGGGTGTTTCCATCACTGCCGGGGGCGCGGCTATTATGTGCCTGTCTTCTTACCTGACACAGAGATGCTGTCTTCTCATCTGCGCCAGCCATCGGGTGTTCTGTGAAAGTGGCATAGGGCACGTTGGTAGACCAGGGATTCCATCTGTTTATGAAGGAAGGACGACTTTGCTTGTCCCACTGAATTCGAATCCCAAAACCTTCTCGCCTGAAAAGTCAGAAGAAATAGCCAGACTTAGCATGGCAGGCCACAGTGCTCTCATGGACAATCTGACAGTCTCATCAGTTAGGAGAATATGACAGCAAAAAGCACACGTTTACAGAAAAGACCTATGACATATCACAATGGAAAATGGCTTGTGGTTTTTATTTTTTATTTTTATTTATGTTTATTTTTTGAGATGGAGTTTTGCTCTTGTTGCCCAGGCTTGAGTATAGTGGCCTGATGTTGGCTCGCTGCATCCTCCACCTCCTGGGTTCAAGCGATTCTCCCACCTCAGCCTCCGGAGTAGCTGGGATTACAGGCATGCACCACCACACCCAGCTAATTTTGTGTTTTTAGTAGAGACAGGATTTCTCCATGTTGGTCAGGCTGGTCTCAAACTCCTGACCTCGGGTGATCCGCCCACCTCAGCCTCCCAAGGTGCTGGGATTACAGGCATGAGCCACCGCGCCTGGCCAGCCTGTGGTTTTTAATAGTAACTTCAATCTCCACTAACAATTGCTTTAAATACTGTGGGTATAAATATGACAAATTAAGTATATTTTGGTTATTAAATGTATTATTTTGGTAATCTTTACATGATTAAAAATTAATAAACAGGAATACTGGCTGGGCACGGTGGCTGACGTCTATAATCCCAGCACTTTGGGAGGCCAAAATGGGCGGATCTCTTGAGCCCAGGAGTTTGAGAACAGCCTGGGCAACCTAGCAAAACCCCATCTCTACAAAAAAATACAAAAATTAGCTGGGTGTGGTGGCGGGCACCTGTAGTCCTAGCTACTTGGGAGGCTGAGGTGAGAGGATCACTTAAGCCTAGGAGGTGGAGGATGCAGTGAACCAAGACTGCACCACTGGTGCCTGGGTGACAGAGTGGGACTCCGTCTCAAAAAAAAAAAAAAAAAAAAAGGGAATAATTATAGATAGGCTAGCCAAATGAGTGAAAAGGAAGTGTAATCTTCCTTTTCCTTATGTCATATTAAATGTTCTAACCAAAACGTAAAATTTTTATTTTAGCTTCCTGAATCCCCCATCCAAATCTCTCCATCAAAAACCTAAGTTCTACAGCTTAACTGACTGTAGTAATGTCTAGGTTCCTCACGTCAGAAAATTATCCTACAGCAAAAAGATCAACTCCTGAAAGCTGGTCATTAAATATTTCCAAATGTGTCTAACTTTTAGTGGTATCTATAAATTACAACGGGACCCTCCATTTCTCTTTAAAAAATTAGCCAGAGCAAGACTTGATGTGTCATATGCAATCTGTCCCTGGCTGGAGAAAAATGCAGAGTTTGGACTTTTCCTGAAGAACATCCAAGTTCCTTTTTAACAGGCTGGGCTCTACTTCAATGCATCTTGAACTCATGTAAGTCTTTTTACTACCAGCCTAATAGCTGCCTTCTGTGCCAGAATTCCTTTTAATGCACTCCATTGCCCAGAAGTCGCTTCTTTTTAAGGAACTTCCCATTGATATTTGGAGCTGGAGCCTTTACGCTTATAACTAATGACAGAGAAGACACACCAGTTGGGGGGCTGATTTAAAAGGGCTGAATTGTAAGGTCCACTCTGGCGCTTAGGTCCAGTGATACTGGACTCTGAACAGGCTTACTTGTTGAGCGATTTAGGGGGAAACTGGAATTCTCCGTAGGAAATGGTGTCTACTGCGTTGAGCGCTATCCGCACCACCTGCTGGCACTGGAGACTGATGAAGTCGTATTTACAGATAAGCAGGGACTGCTCCGTGACCAGCACCAGCCGCTCCTTCTCATTGTTCCAGTGATCCACCCTGTAGGCAGAGGAGGGGCCTCAGTCCACACTGGACGCGGCTATCTCGACTTAGCCAAGGCCAGCCCGCCTGGAAGGGCAGCAGGGGCGGCACGGGGCGCCCGAGCGTGGCACGAGCACCCCGGGAAGTCCTCGCAAGGTGCTGCGCGGCGGCTCGGGGCGAGTCCCCCCACAAAGGAGAGCGCAGCCCCGGCTTACTCGGTAAGCAGCCACACTCCCTGGATCTCGCCGTCCTCTACGGGCCGCACCACCACGCGGATCTCCTCCACTGCCTGCTCGATGCTGCCGGGCTGGGCGGGTTGCGGGGTGGGGGACGGGGGCAAAGATCACAGGTCACAGCTCGCTCCCTGCGGGACCGCCCGGCGCCCGCCTCCGACCCCACCCGCCCCCATCCCGCCCCGCGCCCTCGGCCCCCGCCCCGGCCCCGGCCCCGGCCCCTGCCTCTGCCTCACCCGGAACACGAAGTACTCCTTGACGCGGGCGCGGCGCGTGGGGTCGTGGATGCTGAGAGGCCAGAGTGTCTGGCGCAGCGGCGTCCCCGCCCCCGGCCGCCCCCCGCCCGGGCCGCCGCCTGCCCCCACCTCCTCGCTGGCCGCCAACACCGCCGTGGGGCTCGTGCCGGCCGAGTCCACCGAGTCCCGCAGTTGCAGCATCGCCGCACCCCTTGCCGACCCCGACCCTGACGCCGACGCGACCGCCGTCGCCGCAGCCGCAGCCACCGCCACCACCCGGCCGCGCCCCCGGCCCCGCCCCGCGGACCGCCGCGATTGGCTCCGCCTCGCCGGCCCCGCCCCTGTCTCCGCCCCTTCCCGCGGCCGCCGACCCTCGGGATTGGCTCTCCTCCTGCCGTTTTCCGGGATTGGCTCTGCCCCGCCGCCGTTCACAATCGCTCCCGCCCGTCGCCGCGCCGGAAGCGACCGTCACGCGCAGGCTCACTTCCTGTTTACACAACGAGAAGGGGCGGGGCCGAAGCCGGCTGCCAGGGTGTCGCGGAGCGGCTGGGAAGGAGGGGCTGGGAATCTTGGAGCCCCTTGGCCCGCGGGGAAAGCGGGTGACCCGCCCTGCAAGTGGGATGCCCCCTTCGGCCTTCTGGAGCGCAGGTGGGGGCGCGCGCCCATCGGGGGCTCGCACTGCACGGAGGGTCGCGGTGCCCGGGAGCTGAGGTTGGAGAATGCAGGGCGGCGGCCTTGGTGCACCGTGGGGGATTTCGCACGCCGGGCAGCGATCTTCTGCCGGGACCTGGCGTTCTTCACACACGGCTTATTCGTGACGGATCCACAGAGCAATGCACTCTGAAGCGGGAGGGTAGAAAGTGCTGGAATGCGCGCCCAGGCCCAGGCTGTCGCGAGCCTTCAGCAAGCTAGTGCACACAGAGAGGGCTGCCCAGAGATCCCGGTCAGCGCTGGCAGTTCGAGGTGGAACATGTGTGTGCCCCCAGCGCGTGTGGAGGGGGGCGATGAACGAACCCGCAATCTGGTGGAGGCTGCGGGAAGGAGGCGCAGAGTCCAGGGGTCAGGGTTACCTTCGGGCAGGAGGACAGATCCCTCTGCTCGGAGGTGAGGAAGACACAGGAGGCGGGGTGCACACAGGCGAGGAGAGTGAGATGCGGGGAGAATGAAGAGTTCAGGATACATCTGTTTACTTCAGTCAGGGAGTGGGGATGGAGCGGAGTATTGGTAAAGATGGACGGTTTAGAATCGCCGGGATGAGAACCGGGCAGGGAGCTGATCAGGGAAGGGCATGGGGATCTCTGGGAGACCCCAGGGAAGTTTGCAGTGGCGCCTCCCACGCGGCAGCTGGGGGAGTGGAAGAAACCAATGCTGGCTGGTCTAGATGGAGGAGTTTGCTGGGTAGCGGTGGTCAAAGACCAGAGAGAAAAGGGAGGCCAAAATCCTAGAGGGAGTGTTGCCCAAGAATGGTGGAGTGCAGGGATTCTGCCCCACTTGCCAGCAGACAGGCCAGGCTGCCAAAGTTGCATGGGCGCTGGCAGAAAGATGCAACACCCCTGGAGTCAGAGAGGAAAGACTACAACAGGAAACGGGCGACGCTGGTGTGCCCAGACGCATGTTGCACCACAGCGGGTGCGCCACAAAACAGGACCCTGGAGCCTGTGGACCAATGTGGTCTTTGTCCCACAGGGAGGCCGTCTCCCCGGCAAGGGTGCCCACTGCAAGCACAGGCGTGAGAAATGGCCCAGAAAAGAGTGGTCAGGGCAATGTGTTCTTGGCACGCCCAGCAAGACCGGCCTGAGGGACCTACAGACGAGTGTCTCCCAGCTATCTCACCAGCGGGGACCTTGAGGTCCAAGTATCCAGTCCGGTTAGAAATGGCCACGGATCCAACAGGTGCTGGTGAGTGGGAGAATACCCCTGAGGGAGGAAGACCAGAGGCCGGGAGGGAGCTGAGTGGATGTAGATGAGAAATACCTGGACAGCTGCAAGCTGTGGTCAGTGATGGGCAACTGGAACCAGAGATTCCAGAGAGAGGGAGGGAGAAAGAGGGAGGAGAAGGGAGAATGAGAAAGAGAGGGAGAGAGAATGGGGGGGAGAAAGAGGGAGAATGAGGGAGAGAGGTAGGAGCAAGTTCTGGACCACGCCAAGGATGGAGCTGTGGTCCTGGAACCAGATGTCCAGGGAATGGGATGAAGTGACACTGGCTGGGGCCGAGGCTGCAGACTGCTGGTGGGAGCTGGCAGGACAATGAGGATTCTGAACGAGGTGCCTGAGCCTTCTGTGGATATGGGGAGTGACTTGGATGTCTATAAATTCCAGAAATGACAGGAGGGATAGATGATGGAGGGACTGTATTTTAGACAATAAACAAATTTCACTCAGTATGGATGAGTTTCCTGGGGCTTCTGTCACAATGCATCACAAACTGGTTTTAAAAACAACAACTGTTTTAAAAACAACAGAAACGTGTTTCCTCATAGCCCTGGAGGCCAGAAGTCCAAAATCAAGGGGTGTGCAGGGCCATGCTCCCTCTGCAGCCCTGAGGGTTGACGCATGTCTTGCTCTGCCAGGCCTGCTTGGTGTCCTGGGCTTGCTCATGCACTGCTCCCATCCCTGCCTCCATCTTCACATGACCTTCTCCAGGTGGGTCTCTTCTGCAACATCCCTGTTGGATTAGGGACCACCCTAGTGACCTCATCTTTAGTCGATCATCAGCATGTTTGACCAAATAAGGTCACTGTGTTTGTTTGTTTTCCCACTGCTATTAATATGAAGAACTTACCCGAAGCTGGGTAATTTATAAAGAAAAGAGGTTTCATTGACTCACAGTTACACATGACTGGGGAGACCTTAGGAAATTTACAATCATGGCGAAAGGCAAAGGGGAAGCAAGGCACGTCTTACATGGCGGCAGGGGTAGTGGGATGTGCCACACTTAAACCATCAGATCTTGTGAGAACTATGACAAGAACAGCATGGGGGAAATCGCCCCCATGCTCCAATCACCTCCCACCAGGTCCCTCCCTCGACATGTGGGGATTACAATTTGAGATGAGATTTGGGTGGGGACACAGCTAAACCATATCATTCTACCCCGGCCCCTCCTAAATCTCATGTCCTTTTTACATTTCAAAACCAATCATGCCCTCCCAACAGTCCCCCAAAGTCTTATTTCAGCATTAACTCAAAAATCCACAGTCCAAAGTCTCATCTGAGACAAAGTCCCTTCTGCCTATGAACCTGTAAAATCAAAAACAAGTTAGTTACTTCCAAGGTATAATGGAGGTACTGGCACTCGGTAAATGGTCCCATTCCAAAAGGGAGAAATTGGCCCAAACAAAGGGGCTAAAAGCCCCATGCAAGTCCAAAATCTAGTGGGTTAGTCATTATATCTTACAGCTCCAAAATAATCTCCTTTGACTGCATGTCTCACATCCAGGGCCACGCTGATGCAAGGGGTGGGCTTCCAAGGCCTTGGGAAGCTCTGCCCCTGAGTGCCTGCGGCTTTTCCAGGTGCAGGGTGCAAGCTGCTGGTAGATCTACCATTCTGGGGTCTGGAGGACAGTGTCCCCCTTCTCGTAGCTCCACTAGTCAGTGCCTGTGGGCAGCAAGCCACCCCGGTGCTGAGGCAGGAGACTGAGGGCACGAGCTGTTCCAGTGTAATAAGATGTATAAAATAACAAGAGTTATACTAGATCTAGATCATAGATATGATTATATGTAAATATCATTAATCACTAATTTGTAGTAATTGCTCTTTATTCCAATATTATAATAATCCTCGCTCTACAATCATCACCTAGAAAAAACCAGGCCGTACAGAGATGGGGGCTGAGGGGACATGGTGAGAAGTGACCAGAAGACAAGTGCGAGCCTTCTGTTATGCCCGGACAGGGCCACCAGAGGGCTCCTTGGTCTAGCGGTAACACCAGCGTCTGGGAAGATGCCCGTTACCAAGCGGACCGTGGTCCAGTGGCAGCGTCAGTGCCAAGGGGAAAGCACCCACTACTGAGCAGACCAGGAAAAGGAGTCTCCCTTTCCCCAGGGGAGTTTAGAGAAGCCTCTACTCCTCCACCTCTTGTGGAGGGCCTGACATCAGTCAGGCCTGCCCACAGTTATCTGGAGGCCTGTCTCCCTGTGATGCTGTGCTTCAGTGGTCATGCTCCTGGTCCGCTTTCATGTTCCATCCTGTACACCTGGCTCTGCCTTTTAAATAGCAGGAGCAAAATTAGTGAAAGTACTAAAAGTCTCTGATATGCAGAAATAATGGCGTAAGCTGTCTCTCCTCTCTCTCTCCGCCTCAGCTGCCAAACAGGGAAGGGCCCCCTGTCCAGTGGACATGTGAACCACGTGACCTTACCTATCATTGGAGATGACTCACACTCCTTACCCTGCCCCCTTGTCTTGTATCCAATAAATAACAGCGCAGCCAGGCATTTGGGGCCACTACCGGTCTCTGTGCCTTGGTAATAGTGGTCCCCCAGAGCCCAGCTGTCTTTTCTTCTGTCTCTTTCTCTTGTGTCTTTATTTCTACGATCTCTCATCTCTGCACATGGGGAGAAAGACCCACTGACCCTGTAGGGCTGGTCCCTATAAGTGCCCCAGTGGGGACTCCATGTGTGGAGGCTCCCACCCCACATTTCCCCTCTGCATTGCCCTAGCAGAGGTTCTCCATGAGGGCTGTGCCCCTGCAGCAGACTTCAGCCTGGACTTCTAGGTGTTTCCATACATCCTCTGAAATCTAGGCAGAGTCTCCCAAAGTTCAACTCTTGTCTTCTGCACACCTACGGGCTCTGCCTGGGCTGTACCTTGACCCCTTTTGGCTCTGACTGGAGCTGATTTTGCCCCCAAGGCCTCTGGGCCTGTGATGGGAGGGTCTGCCGTGAAGCTCTCTGAAATGTCTTGGAGACATTTCTACAGCTGATGGCTTGAATTTCTCCCCCAGACAATGGGTTTTCTACCACATCGTCAGGCTGCAAATTTTCCAAACTTTTATGTCCTGCTTTGCTTTTAAACATAAGTTCCAATTTCAGATCATCTCCTTGTGAACGCACATGACCGTACACTTTCAGAAAAAGCCAGCTCACATCTCAAATGCTTTGCCGCTTAGAAATTTCTTCTGCCAGATACCCTAAATCATCCCTCTCAAATTCAAAGTTCCACGGATCTCTAGGGCAGGGACAAAATGCTCCTAGTCTCTTTGCTAAAATATAGCTTTGCTCCAGTTCCCAGTAAGTTCCTCATCTTCGTCTGAGACCACATCAGCCTGGACATTGTCCGTATCACTATCAGCATTTCGCTCAGAACCATTCAACAAGTCTGTAGGAAGTTCCAAACTTTCCCACATCTTCCTGTCTTCTGAGCCCTCCAAACTGTTCCAACCTCTGCCCATTACCCAGTTCCAAAGTCACCTCCACATTTTCAGGTATCTTAATATCAGTGCCCACTATCCTGCTACCAATTTTCTGTATTAGTCCATTTTCACACTCCTATAAAGAACTACCTGAGCCTGGGTAATTTATAAAGGAAAGAGGTTCAATTGACTCACCATTACACCTGGCTGGGGAGGCCTCAGGAAACTTACAGTCATGGCGGAAGATGAAGGGGAAGCATGGCGGCAGGGGTGGGGGGGGCGGGAAGTGCCACACATTTAAACCATCAGATCTCCTGAGAACTCACTATCACGAGAACAGCAAGGGAGAAATCTGCCCCCATGATCCAATCTCTTCCCACCAGGCCCCTCTCTCGACATGTGGGGAATTACAATTGGAGATGACATTTGGGTGGGGGCATACAGCCAAACCATACCAGTCATACTACACGCACTGGGGTTAAGACTGGACTGTGCCTTTCTGGGGGACACATGTAATGATGTGTCACACATGTGCATGATGGAACGTCCAGCCAGATGGCTGCTCTCTCCACACACACTGGTCGTGGGGCAGGGGAGATGGTTTGTGATTGGGGTGTGGCTGTGAGGTCCCGGGAGGGGAGCCCCTGAGTTTGTGTATTTCTTGGGGCTTTGAAGAAGCTATTTTCATTTCTGTCAGCAGGTGGCAGCATCACCCATGCGAGGTCTTCCAATCAGAGGGCACAGCTTCATGCTGGGTGTGTGTATTCAAGCCCTAGGTGAAGTCATTATTTATCTTCCTGCCACTGGAAATCTC
Organism: Gorilla gorilla gorilla; assembly: GCF_029281585.2. NCBI lineage: Eukaryota > Metazoa > Chordata > Mammalia > Primates > Hominidae > Gorilla > Gorilla gorilla. Next base: position 237,021,542 of record NC_073224.2, read on the forward strand.
AGCTGGGAAGTGTGGGTTTTTATCTTAATTTCCACATGTTATGGTTTTGCATTTTACAAAATCAGTGGTTCCTGCCTGTGCCCTCATTCTCTGATGGATGTGGGAGTCAGGGGGCCACGTGCCAAAGGGCAGCCCAAGGGTTTGGGTCCTCTAGGTGCCTGCACCAGCTTCCCCAGGCTGGAGGTCAGTGTGCAGCCTGGAGGCTCTTCCCGCAGGCAGGGTCCTGGGCTTCCAGAGACAGCTGTGCTTTGGGGGATGCACTTTGGGCTGAGGAATGTTTCTCAGCCTCTCCCTTCTCCATGGAGCCAGGGCTGGGGCTTGGGGGGTCCCAGGGCTGTGTGCGAGGGCCGGCAGTGCTTGGGGCAGTCGTGAGCGCTCAGGTGGTGTCTTGCAGGCACAGCCCTTACTCTTTGGCAAGTCATAACAGAAGCAGAAGCAACTTCCACAAATAAATGCCTCTCCCTGCAGGCGGGGAAGGGGCCTTTCGGATGGGTTTGAGGATCAAGAGCAGGCTGCGGGGAAGTAGCAGGGGTGTCATTCTCGTGCAGTTTTCAAAGGCTGAGTCGCGTTGATGGTAATTTCCTCCACCCCTGCACCCCAGCAGGAGGATGGTTTTGCGCTGCTTCCCACCTGCCCCTCACCGTGTGGGGCCCAGGGTCCCCAGGTGGTCTCTCTGCCGTGGATCCAGTAGGAAGGCCTGGTCTCGAGGGGTGGGCTTCCTTTGGGTGAGTGGGACCCAGGAGAAGGCTGGGAGACTTCAGGTTAACTTGGGGGCCAGAAGGTCTTAAACAGAATGTTGCTGGGGACTGTGTGTCGGTTCTGGTTCTGGTCAGTGTGGCAGGCAGGGTGGGGCCCACACCGCTCTGACCTTGAGAAATGCAAGGGCTGCACTGCACAAAGCCTGCTGGACAGCAGGGCGCCCTGCCTCCCAGGCTCGGCCTTGCTGGGGATGGCGCCGGGGTGACAGGGGAGCCTCTGTCTATTCCTGTGTGTAGGTGCTGCTAAGGTGGCTGGGGCCAGGGGCCTGCAGGGCGTCGCTGCCCCAGGGCAGGGCAGGGCAGCATCCGCTGTGGAGGCCCCGCTCCTCTCTGGGCCGGGGGCTCCCCAGGGACAGGGCCTTGGGTGCCTCACTCAGGAGTTTCCTGCAGTGCTGTAACAAGTGACCGAGGACCGGGCCAGCCTGTCTCTCTCCCAGCTTCTGGCAGCTCCAGCAACCCCCGGTTCCCCTTGGCTCATGGACACATCGCCTCGGTCTCTTCACGCTGTGCTCTCCCTGTGGCTCTGTCTCAAATCTCCCTCTGCTTTCTCTTACAAGGACGCCTGTCCGAGGATTTACAGCCTGCCGGGAAAATCCAAGATGCTCTCATCCGGAGATCCTTTACTTGATTATATCTGCAAACACCTTTTTTTCTTTCCCAGTTTAATTTATTTTTTCTTCAAATTTTGTTTTAAGTTCAGGGGTCCATGTGCAGGATGTGCAGGTTTGCGACACAGGTAAATGTGTGCCGTGGTGGTTTGCTGCACAGGTCAGCCGTCACCTGGTTATTCAGCCCAGCATCCATTAGCTCTTCTTCCTGATGCTCTCCCTCCCCACCACCCCTCCACAGGCCCCAGCGAGTGCTGTTCCCCACATGTGTCCATGTGTTCTCATCATTCAGCTCCCACTCATAAGTGAGAACATGGGGCAAACACCCTTTTTTCAAATAAGGTCACATTCACGGGAGCCGGTGGCAGGGGAGGATGTGGGCCAACGTCTTTGGAGGCCACTCTTCAACCCACTAGGCTGTGTCCTGAGCTGCTAGCATGGTGGCGGGAGTAGGTACAGTTTTCCATCTGAGTGTCAGCACCTGGTCTGAAACACCTTCATATTTCCAGACCTAGCTTCATCCTGATGCTGCCCCCGAGGTTGGAGGGAGGGATGGCAGGAGCCGGGGGTGGGAGGGCGGGCAGTTGTGGGGGCCTGCATGGCACAGCCCAGGCCTGTGTGTCTGGGGTTGGAGGGTTGGAGGGAGGGATGGCGGGAGCGGGGTGTAGAGGGGGAAGCCTGCATGCCGCAGCCCAGGCCTGTGTGTCTGGCCACTGTCTGGTCCTCAGAACAACAGCTGTGCTTGCTGGTACCATGGTTCAAATGCTGAGCAGGAACCGGAACCGGAGGTTGCCCCTCTGCTGTCTCCATTGTCACTCAGGAGGACACAGGCACAGAACCAGGAAGGAAGACATCCCGGCCAGGCGGCAGTTGGGACACTGGGGTTCTGACTGGGCCATCTGCTCCGGGATTCCCGTTCTCCCCCGCCACGCTCGGGGCCACATCACACAGCCCACCTTAGGTGTGCCACAGATTGATCTTTTCACTTTACTTTCTCTTTTGGGGCAAATTCAGAGGCTTAGAAATGAATTCAGAGTCGGCTACCCAAAGGCTGGCCATAGACTCAGTTACGTATTTGGTGCAGGGTTTCTGGTGCGATCCTTTGCTATCTGGAGAGACTCCCACCCCCTCTCTCACCCCCGTCTCTGGCCATCACCTGCATGTGCTGGGTGTTGCTGGATTTTGTGGTCATCTCACACTGGGGGTGCTGGCACAGACTGGGGCGGTCCGGGGCGGTCGTTGGTGTTGATGTGAGGAACAGACCGGGGCGGTATGGGGCAGTTGTTGGTGTTGACGTGAGGACTGCTGCGGGCACCTTGCATCTGAGGGTCAGAAAACACCTTTAGCATCAATGACTTTGCTCACTCTCCTGTCAGGAGAAATGTCTGTGAAAATTCAGAAAAGATGCTGGATTATTTTCTTGGATTGACAGAAATGTTCGTTTGGGGAGCTTTCAGGGATGTTTTGCATTTCTCTCTGTGGGACTCTCAGCTCTGGAAGGATTAAAGTCAGGCTGCAGGGAAGGAGCGTGCAACCGCCAGCCCGTGGACCGGACACGGGGAGCAGTTTGCTTTGGAAATTAGCACCTTGAGTTATCCACTGAGCTGGTAGTTTGATTCTTCTTTCTCCCTACGTTATTTCTCCTCCATCCAAAGGCTGTTTTTATTATTTCCAGCAGAGAATGAGACAAAAACATGGAAAGGTAGTGTCTTTTAGTAATGCTTTTCAGGCAAGCTAGAGGAATTGTTTGCCAGATTTAAAAATGGAAGAAATGGAAGCCTGTCCACTCCTCGTGTCTATTGGGGAGAGGCTCTGAGCCAAGCCCAGTTCTGCGTGTAACCCAGGAGTGGTGGCCTGGGTGCCCCACCAGGCCTGAAGCAGTCGAGGCCAGGTGGGATAAAGAGGGGAGAAGCAGGAGGGCTGAGCCCACTGGATAGGGTGGGGGGTGGAGAGGCTGGGACCAGGTGGGTGGGGCCCACACGCGGGCTTCCATGCCAGGTGCTGTGGCTTAGGGCCCTCTTGCAGGCCCGGGTGCGGGCATCTACATTTGGGGTCTAATATAGACCTCCATTCGGCCTGCTTCCCACCTGGTGCCTTCCCAAGAACACGCAGGGCTGTGATGACTCACCGGGTCTGTACTTCCTAAGTGGAGTTGGCATACCTAACAGTGGAATTGGGATGTTTGGCTACGATTTCCTGAAAGGTGTTTAGGATGGAACTTGGTCTGGGAGCTGAGGCCTGAGCTGCAGCTGTAACCCAACAGGTCTCTGAAGCCATGGGAAGCCCCCACTTGGAAAGAGGACCAGAGGGAGGCCAGTGGGTCCAGCCATGGGACCAGCGGGTTCTAATACCTGCGCTCTGCACCAGGGGGCAGTGCCCTGCAACAATCTCTGCAGCCGCCCTTTCTCTCCTTTGCCTCCTTGGGGGTCAGAAAGTGCACCCCCTGCTGCGGTCCCTGCCCTTCCCAAAGTTTGACGACTCTGAAAATGTCCTTTTTTCTCCATGCATACATTTAAGGCAATTGCAATGAGAAGTCCAATGCAACGTTGAAGGGACTGGGCAAAGTGACTCCAAAATTCATTTGGAAGAATGACGGATGGGAATTATCAGTATAATTTTCAGGGGAAAGATGAGAGTAGTGGGGAGGTACTGGCTGCGCCGTCGTTTAGACAAGCTCCCGATAAGCTGTCATGAGAATCAACATGGCAGGCCCTTCTGTCTCATCCTGGGAACGCAGGGCAAGGAGGTTAAACGGTCTGGGGCTGAGCTAAGACCCAGTGGAAATACACAGAGACAGAGTCTGTTTGTGATGAGTTCGGGATGAAGAGGCTGCCTCGCATCAGTGGAAGGAGCTGGGCTGGCTGATGGTGCCTGAACCACTGGCTAACCAGGGAGATTCCTCCTTCACGGCGGACAGCAGAATAAATGCTGAGGGAAATACGTAAATAAATGCAATGGAAGCAACAAAAAAGAATAAACATTAGTGAACCTTCTAAGCTTAGTGCTTACTTCTAAGCAATGGAGGGAACTGCAGAGAAAAAACTACATACATCTTAGTACATGAAATTCGAAGCTTATATAGTCTGACAACCTCAGTAACCATATTAAAACCAAAACTACAGACTGGGAAAATGTTTACAGTAACTGTCCCACAGACAGTCACTTTATTATGAAAATGGACAAAGATCATTCTTGGAGAATATTTACTGTGCTCTGCGTAGTTTATTTTTTGCTACAAAAGAAACCTTGTCTACCATGAGTTCAATCTGCATATAGAAGTGTATTAAACACACACACCAGGCCGATGCCTTTTTTCATATATCAAGTCTAGGCACCCTCTTTGGCGCTCAGCTGTCTTGTGGGCAGGAAGACACACTTTGGGACTGAGACGGTCACATGTCTGAGTGACACCCATGCCCTCCAGTACCAGGCTAGGCAGAGGACCTGGGCTTAGGGTGGAGGGGGTGAGATATAGGGGCACGGACAGCCCCAGGGGCCTGCCTGTCAGAGAAGTGAGCTGCCTGCTGTGCCTGAGAATGAGGGTTCTGTCTATGGACGAGCGAGCGCAGTGGGGGAAGACCACAGACCTCCCCAGTGGATTGCCCCCATCACCCTGAATGGCGTGGGAAAAAGCTATGCATGGCCTGGGAGGGCACGGCAGGTGTCCTGACCACAGGGATTTCCAGCAGGAAGGACATATCCCCTTCCTGCCTGCCTCCCCACCTGGGGCCTGCCCAGGACTCTTCCCCCAGCTGCTCAACACAATGCCTGGGACAGGAGAGCACAGCAGCAGTGCCTGGGACAGGGGAGAGCACAGCGGCAGTGCCTGGGACAGGGGAGAGCACAGCGGCAGTGCCTGGGACAGGGGAGAGCACAGCGGCAGGGTTCTGCAGGGCCAGCAGAGGTCATGCTTCAGGGCCCTAGAAATGCACACACGAGGCCGAGTATTTTTGTAAAATAACTTACTTTTATATGATTTTTCTTCCAGAGGGCCCCTCATGTTATACGTTTCAGGCTGCTCGAAACCTGAACCCTCCCCTGCCCAGAGACCTCCTTTTGAACCCACAGGATCCATCCACATTCTTTCCTTCTTCCTCTGATAAGCTGGAGAATGTTCTCAAACAGTGAGTCATCCTCCTCCACCCCCGTCCCAGGGCCGGCTGGAATTCAGCAGAGAAGCAGGTGAACTTCTTCAAGGTGTTAATTCATTCACTTGACACACACTTGCTGACCACCCATGGGTGCCAAGCCAGCTCTCAAAGAGCAGGAATCAGATGTAAAGATGGGGGAGCCATTCCACAGCTCTCAGGGTGGGGGAGACACTCACGGGCTTGCACCTCCACCCGAGGACAGGGGCCCAGCGCAGAAGTGGGGCACTGGGGAGGTTTTCTTGGGTGCAGGCTCTTGGGAGACCAGGAGGAAAGTAGCCCCCAAACCCAGGCTTGGGGCAGCCCCTGCAGCCAAGATCCCGGGAAGGGTGGTCAGTGGGGGTGGGTGAGAGGCAGAATTGAGAACCCCATAGGACAGAGTAGGGCAGTGTTTGGAGCATCAGCAACGGCACCAACTGGTAGCTGGGGTTTTAGAAGACAGTGAGCTAGCTCACCCCTTGGGGATTCCTGGCTATTTTGTGCCTGTCAATGGTTGTTGTTGTTGTTTATAAGCAGCAGATTACAGGGTTAGGCGAAGGTCCCCAGAGCCAGACCCCTATGTTCAGTTCCTGGATCTGCAGTTCACAAGCTGGGTGATTTGGGGTGCTCCCCCTCCTGTGACCTAGGTCTCCCCTTCTGTAAAGCTGGGGTGACAGCAAGGCTGGCCAGACGGCCACCCACCCCCAGAGGACTGTAGCCTCCAGGTGGTGTGGAGGCACAGACAGCCTGTGTGTGTTGGGGGTACTGTTGTCCCTCCTATCGGGACAGTCAGGGGGTGCTCCCTTCCCAAGCCCCTCCCAGCCAGGGCTCCCTCCAGTGCTCCCTATTAGCGAAGTTCCTCCCCCAAACCACACGAAGCCTTGGAGGGGGAAGGTTCCAAGGAACAGGGCCTGGCCAGGCTTCAGTGGCTGAGCTGATGGTCAGCGCACCTCTCTAGCAGGGACCGGCATGGCTGGCTCTTTGTGTGGCTAATGAGGGGGCCACACCTGGCCCCCATCCGGTCTCACCCAGGTTGCACCTCCCTCCGCTATTCAAAAAGAGACTCTCCTGAGTGTCTGGTAGCTCTGACGCCAGAGACTCCATCTCCATCCCTGAGACTACCTGGTCCTGGCCCCTGGAGTCAATTTCAAACCAAAACCAGGTTTCAAAGGAGACAAGTGAATCTTGCTTCGCAGAAGCCTCACCCTAGACAATGCCTCTCTGCCCATGGGCACCCTAGAAGTTAGCACCCTAGACAGTGCCTCTGTGCCCATGGGCACCCTAGAAGTTAGCACCCTAGACAGTGCCTCTGTGCCCATGGGCACCCTAGAAGTTAGCACCCTAGACAGTGCCTCTGTGCCCATGGGCACCCTAGAAGTTAGCGCCTCCTCCTGTCTGTGGCTGCTGGGACCCCGCGCCCACCCACTCCAGGCCACTGTCCAAGAACATGCAGCGCAGAAAGAGGAACGGGGATGCCCAGAAGGTGGTTGGGAACCAACAATGCAGGTCCCCGAAGCAGGGGTGTCCAGGGTGCACGCGGGCTGCAGAGGCTGGCCACGCCCTCCTCAAGCCCTTCCCCGACCCCTGCCCTGCGGGAAGTGGGTGAGGTGTCAGGGCGAAGGTGGACGGAGCGTCCACGGGCAGGACAAGCCGAGGCTGGCTTCCCCGTGGGACTTGAGAAGTGAGGGAGGCTGAGGGCTGTCTCCTGAGATCGAGGTCTGGGGTCCGGGATCCCAGAGAGCTGCCTTTGCGGGGTGTGGCCCCCTGGCGCCCGGCCCCTCCTGGATTGGTCACTGGAGTCAGTTAGGACTTGGACTTTCCGCATGAGACGAGCAGGGAGCGCAAAGGGGCTGCGCCAGCCCCGCGGGGTCTGGGGCGGGACTCGGGAAGGCTGTGGGCGGGGCCGGGACCGGAGAGGGGAGGGGCTAGGGGCGGGGCTGGAAGCAGGAGCCTGGGCTGGGGTGAGGGATCCGGGCACGCACAGGGGCCGTGCCGGGGGCGGGGCGCTGGTGGGGTAGGAGATGGGGAGGGGGAAGGGGCGGGGCCGAGGGCGCACGGGGTGGGCGAGCCAGGGCGGGTCGGGACTGGGGTCCGGGCTGGGGGCGGGCCGGGGGCGTGGCGGCTTTCCAGGCTCTGGGCCCGGGGCACTGTGCTCAACGCGCTGGGGCGAGTTCCTGCAGGGTGGACCCGGCGATCAGGTCTCCGCGGGGCCACTTTGGGCGCGGGCGGGAAGCCGGGACGCTCCGCACCTGCAGCGACCTTGGGCTCCGCGGACCAGGCGCGGGCACCTGTGGCTGCGTCCTATGGCGCACGTGGAGGCGGAGGCTCCGGGGAGCCGCCGGGGCCGCCTGTGAGCTGGCGAGCGGAGGAGGCACCGGCGCGCACGATGTCGTTCCTTGAAGAGGCGAGGGCAGCGGGGCGCGCGGTGGTCCTGGCGCTGGTGCTGCTGCTGCTCCCCGCCGTGCCCGTGGGCGCCAGCGTTCCGCCGCGGCCCCTGCTCCCGCTGCAGCCCAGCATGTGAGTAGCAGGAGCTGGGAGGGCTCGGCCGGTCGTCCAGGGACCCCGGGGCCTCTGGAGACCCGTGGTGGACCGAGCTCCGAGGCTTTGTCCCTGGGGCTCCAGAACAATGGGCTGTTTGCGTTAACTGGGGAGGAGGTGGCTGAGACACAGGGCTCCAGGGTCGAGTCTGGGGCCCTTCTGTGGCAGGGCCCCTCGCCGTGTCCCCTCCCCCCCTCCCACTCTCCCCTTCTTTTGCTCCGTGATGTGGGTCCTGCAGGCTCAGGCAGATACTGTACTTGGAAGGCGGTGAGGAATCTGGGCCCCTTTCCGGGCAGGGTCTGGCCCCAGAGCCCGGCTGGGAGAAGGCAGAGAGGAAGCCGTCTGTTCCCGCTTCCCTCCAAAGCCTGTCTCCTGGGGTCTGGGGGCCTTCGCAGGGGCGAGCAGTGCCCAGATGGGGGAGCTGAATGGAGTTGGTCTGTGTGGTAAACATGTGTGCTTTGGGCTGTTGGAGAAGGAATTGAGTGCCAGAATGGGCAGGAAGAGAGGGTCAGGGAGCCAGCCGAGATGAATTTAATTTTGAAAGATGATTCCCCAACGGGCCGTTTAGCGGTCTCTCATGAACAGCAAATCAATCCTTGTGTTGGCCTCAAAGGAAAACTGGTGCGGCAGTGGAGGAGGAGGAGGAGGAGGAGGAGGAGGAGGGGAGTCGCTGGCGCCCCCACCCAGCACTCCCTGGCCTTGCTGGCAGGGGTGGGTGGGCGAGGGCCAGGTCCAGGTGAAGGCCTCCTGTCTGACAGCCTCCCCGTCCGGGGGCCACAGAGGGGCCCTCAGGCTGTTCCTGTCCAGCGCTCCCCAGCAGGGCCTGGTGCTCAAGGGCCCACTACAAACCTGGCGGTGCAGGACCGAGCTGCAGCTGGCTGGGGACTGACAGGAGAAGCTGCCACGTCGAGCTGGTGGAGGGGAGGGGGTCCAAGCTCCCAAGACCCCACCCTGGGTCTGGCTTTACTCCAGAAAGTGGAGGCCTTTTCAAAGCCATGCTGTCCCTGGGTTGGGGGCCTTGGCATCCGCAGTGTGAACGGCCCTAGTCCTGACTCCACATGACGGCGGGACATTCCTCTTTCCTCTGATTCCAATGCCTTTGTCCGAGGAGAGCTGCAGGCTCAGAAGGGACACAACAGTGGCCTTCGCTGCTCAGCCAGCCACCTCCTCCCGGGACCAGCCAGGGGCTTCTGGGGGCATAGGCTCCCCAGAGTCCCAGGGGTGGGCTGCTGCTCGGCGGAGGTGGATGTCCCGCTGTCTCTGCTCGGATGTCCCTGCTCTTGCGAGGGGCCTCTGCCACCAGTGCACTGCGGAAACTGTCAGCGACCTTCCTGGGCCCCCTGCCGGACTCAGACTTGCTGGGGTCTCCAGGAGAGGAGTGGAGAGTCTGCTTCCTGTGTTCTGCCTCTGCACCTGGGCTCGGGAGTCCCTTCGTGACCCTGGGGCAAAGCTGTTTGAAATGGTGGAAATGGGTTGCAGCAGAGTTGGCTCTCTTTCCTCATGCTTTCTCCAAACCTCCCCTCCTCTCCCTTCTCTGTCCTTCACATCCTGCTCTTCTCCTGGGGAGCCTCCCTGGCTGCAGTAAATGGCGGTGGCTGCGCTGGGGGCCTGTGCCCCTGGTTTATCTTCTTGGCTGCAGGCGTATCCACTGGAGGCCTCTGCTCACAGATCGTCCACCAGCGAGAGTCTGAGTTCTGTGACGGTGGCAGGCGTGCCTTCCACAGGCCTGTTGTCCTGTAAGCACCTGGCATGTGCCTGGACATGCAGCCAGGCCGCAGTGGGCCGAAGTTGGTGGGCTGAGTGAGTGCGGGGACCCTGAGCTGGACCCTGGAGAGGTCCCCACTGGGCTGTGGAGTGCAGGGCCTGTTCTGAGGCTCACTCTGTGGAGCAGAAAGGAGGAGGAAGCTGTGGGCTCTGGTATGGGGGTGGGGCAAGGGCGCTGTTGGCTCCCTTACCCCAGAGGAGCAGGCCAGATCCCAGAGAGTGCTCAGTGCCTGCTGATCCTGTCCTCCCCATTACCCTTTCCTCCTGGGAATCTGATGAGCAGGCAGGGCCTGGCACGGGGCAGCGGCACCCCCTCTGGCTGAGTGTTCCTGAACCACTGGCTGCTGAGTTGAAGCGTTACTGCCAACCTCCTGTTAATGCTAGAAGCCGGGGCCTCTAGGAGACGCTGTCGGGGGCAGTGAGGGGTGTGCCCTCCAACTCGCAGATCCAGGTGCTTTGCCCCATCCCTGGAGCGGGCAGAACTGATCTATCTGCTGATTCAGGTCACTCCAAAGTGAATTTCCACTATGAGGAAGGATGGCTGGCCTCTTTCCTGGGGCCTCATGCAGGAGGCCTAGGCTGCTGGCTGGGCATCTGGGAACCGGGTCTGGGAGGGGGGGCCGATTGCCCACCTGCTAAGGCATGGACCCGCAGGGCTCAGACCAGCCATGGTTGGAAGCTCCACATTTTGGAGACCCTGAGAGGTGCTGCTGGGCTACAGAGAGGAGTGTCTGCTTCGCGGGGCTCAGGTTCTCTCTGATGGAGTCCCCTCTGGGCAGCTGTGCTACAAAAATGGCCAGTGTTCTGGAATCAGCTAATGATATGATGCCTTCCCTCCAGGGGGGGTCGGGCCCTGCAAGCTCAAGTCCAATCTTGCAAGTAGCTCTTTGGATCCTCTGGGGCCATGGGCTCCAAGGGCCCCATTCATGAGCCTGAGGCCTGCAGGTTGTCAGCAGGCCTGCTCCCCGACCCCAGGGTGTAGAAGGCAGCTGTTCTCAGCCTCCCCTTAGGGCCCTGAGTTTCACAGCACGTGACCTGGAGGGGAAGGAGCTCTCACTTCTGTGAGCTGCTGCCTTTGGGGCTTTGAGTGACATTGTTCATTGTCTCCTTGTCTACAGGAAGGTACCTGAGAGTCCGAGGGGCCCCAGGGCAGGAGCTGGGCTCCCCCAACCCCAGGGCCTTGAGATTCCCCCCATGCTGGCTGCATGGGGCCCTGGGAAGCATAAGCAGAGGAGAACCATGGGGGTAAAAACGAGCCTTTAAAAATAACCGCGAGGCCGTTGGCCTGAGCGAGCCCCGCCCTCCAGAGCTGCTGTCCTGAGCGAGCCCCCCCCAACTCCCCTCAGCCCCACCGCCCACAGGGGTTTGTTCAGGGGCTGCATTCAGCCAGGCTGGGGAGCTGAGCCAGGCTGGCTGCCCGCTTTCTGGATCCCCCCCCCCCCAACCTGGTGATGCCGTCGCTGGGCCCAGACTGTCGCTGCCTGCCCTGGAGGGACCCTGCAGTGTGCCCATCTCTTGCCCGTGGAGCCCCAGCTCTGCCCGGGAGCAGATGGCCCACCAGCTGGGAGCATTCCGCCTCCGACTGCGCTGGGTCCACTTTGTAGTTTGGGAATTCCTGCTCCACGCCCCCAGATGGGAGGCAGGATCCAGCCGCAAGGAACAGAAAGGCCTGGGACTCTGGTCCTGTCAAAGGTCACCAGGCGCTTTATTGGGTTCTCCTCAGACCCATGTGCAGCAGTGGGAGGTTTCTTTTTCTCCATTCCTCTGCCTGCCCTTCACCTGCCACCTTCTCCATCCTCACAGGTGGGAAGGCCGCCGGGGCCGCGGGTGCGGTGCGGGAAGTCTGCTGTGGCCGTGTGTGCAGTGCTGAAGTCCCCAGAGGAGACAGTCGTTCCCACACTCACCCCCTCCTTGAAGGCTGGCTTGATTGATGATCAATCAATTTTGTTGGGGGTCACTGCAAGAGCCATCCAGGAGCTGCTTTCAGGGACCACAGCCTGGCTGGGCAGGGCAAGGGCCCTCTGGCCTTGGGGAGAGCCGTGAGGGGGAGGAGTTATTGGGGAGACATAGGGCGCACCAGGCGGGCAGGGGCCGGGAGAGTGACGGGGGTGGTGTCCGGGAAGGGCTGCTGGGTGGCCCAGGGTGGGGTTGGCAAGGGGTCTCAGTGAGTCCTTCAGCATTGTCATCTTGCGGGTTAGTGGCAGCTGAGATTGCTGAGGTTTGAGGAGGGCCAGGAGGGACAAGAAGGCCCTTCTGAGGGGAGCACACAACCCCTCAGTACCCCTAACCCCGGCCGTGTCCCTGATGTCTCCAAGCCCCGGAGGCCCGAGCTGTCATCACGCCTGCTTTCCAGATGCTGAGTTGAGGGCTCAGAGATGGTCAGTGACTCCAGGCTGCACAGCAGGCCCCAGACCTGGGGTGTCTGTTGAAAACCCAAGCTCACAGCTCTGCCCTCTCTGTGTCATCTCCATCCTGAGATGGTGACAGAGTCCCTTCACAGTGGCTGCCCTCAGCACAGGGGCCATCACAGAGTCAGGGGCTGGACCCTGTAGCCCAGAAGCTCAGGGATCATTGGCCTATTCCCCCCGGCTTCCGTTTTTTTATGGCAAGGAGTTCAAGGCCACCTGTGCCCAGGGCTCGCCGTGGGTAAGTGCGTTGCAAGGCACAGGGACGGCAAAAGCGTTCAATGCCTGTAGCAGTTCCTATGGCCCACTTTCCAGGTACAAGTGACACTTTTTCCGGAATAAACAGTCCCAGTATCTGCAGTAACGCTAGCTCACACCGCCTGAGGGCTGTCGGGAGCCCTTTTCTGTGCAGGCTCATCTAACCCTCATGACAACCTGGCAAGGTCACTGCTGTGAGTCCTCATTTTACAGGTGAGGAAACTGAGGCAGAGGTTCAGTAACCTGCGCGTCTTAAAGATGGGGTGTGGGGAGCTGAGATTCAAACCCAGGCCGCCTGGTGGTGAGACCTTGCTTCAAACCGCTAGGCCTGGGGTTACAAGCTTGAGTGTGCTCCAGCATCCCCTGGTGGGCTTGGGCAAACACACGCAATCCTTCCCACCCTGAGGAATGCTGGGCCCCACCCCCAGAGTCCTGGATTCAGTGGTCCAGGGTGGGGCCCAGGAGTGTGCATTTCTGCAGGTTCCCAGGAGAGGCTGCTGGTCCTGGCCGGGGGACCCCACTTTGAGAACCACTGCATGACGCTTTGCAGCCCTAGAGCCCGACGGTTAGTGGGGTGGGTGCGTTCATCACGAGTTCTGCCCTCCAAGATGTGCTAGTTCTTTAAAATACCTGTCTCTGATCCCAAATTTGACACTGTTACATGAAAGTGTGAATTTTTGAAGTTTCAGGGGGACAGAGTATCTGTCAGTAGGAGGAGGACGGGGTGGCACTGTCCCAGAAGGGGTTGGGGAGGGATCTTCACGAAGGGGCGCAGGAAGCACGGGGGTGCCACCGTGGACTCTTGGGTGGGGGCCGGGTCCTGGAACCTGGAGAGAGTGGGCACGGCCCCCGCCCCTGACAGGAGGGCCACACCCCAGTGCCTCTTCCACATCTCTTCCTGGTCCTCCCGTTGACTAAACCCACCTGGCAGCCAGAAGGCAAAGTGTGTAAGTGTGTGAGTGTGTGTGTGCCTGTGTGTGTATATGTGAGTGTGAATGGGAGTTTGAGAGTGCATATGTGTGTGCGAGTGTGTGTGAGTTTGTGAGCTTGCATGCGTGAGAGTACAGAAGTGTGTGTGTGCATGAGTGTATGTATGTGATTGTGTATGTGTGTGAGTGTGTCATTGTATGAGTGTGTGTATGTGTATGTGAGTGTATGAGAGTGTGTATGAGAGTATGTGTGATTGTGTGTGAGTGTGAATGTGTATGTGTGTGATTGTGTGTATGTGTCATTGTGTATATGTGTGTATAGGTAAGTGTATGTGTGTATGAGGGTGTGTGATTTTGAGTGTGAAAGTGTGATTGTGAGTTGTGTGTATGTGATTGTGGGTATGGTATTGAGTGTGATTGAGTGTGTGTGAACATGCGTGAGTGTATGAGCATGTTGAGTGTGTAAGCATGCATCTGAGTGTGAATGTGTGTGACTGCATTTGTGTGAGTGTGTGAGTGTGTGAGAGTATGTGTGAGTGCCTTGTGTTAGTGTGATTGTGTTCGAGTCCATGTAAAGTGTGTGTGACTGTGTGTGTGGGTGTGTGTGATTATGAGTAAGGGTGTGTGTGACTGTGAGTGTGTGACTATGTGTGGGTGTGTGTATGAGTGGTTGTGAATGTGTGTGATTGAGTGTGAGTTTGTGTGTGACTGAGAGTGTGAGTGTCAGGGTGTGTGTTTGTGTGTGTGCAGGTGCTGGGAGGATGTGATCCACAGAGGTCAGCCTTGGGACACAGCAGGGTGGGGTGGGGCAGTGGCCCTGGGGGCTGTGAGACCATCCCCCATGGGTGCTGTAGTCTGGGGGTCAGGAATGAGGTCAGGACCCAGCCCCAGGGAGGCTGAGGAGGGCTCTCCCTGGAGACGTGACCCTCTGTCCCTGATCCAACCTTTGGTCCTTTCCCCTCCCCTATTCTCACTCTGGGATCCGTGGCCCTTGGGACACAGAGGCCCAACAGCGCTGGGGGAAGGTGGGAGATAACTGGCCCTTAGTCATCACCATTAGCTGGTGACCTTGAGCAGATCAGGGGGTCACTGTCACTTCCTCCCTGGGAGGGGAGAGATTCGATGATGTAATGTCAGGAAAGGACCTGGTGCTGGGCACGGAGGAGGCACTCCTGAACGAGTCACCTCTTCCCTAGCTCCCAGGTAGAAATAGTCGGGGTTTTTGGAAGTCTCGCTCTCCACCCAGGTGAGAGTTGTCTTCCTGGTGCAGGAAGAGGCAATGGCAGAGCCTTTTCCACCTGCCCTGGGTTCGTGCAGCTGATCCCGCCTAGCTGGAGGGTCCCCATTGCTGCGGAGGCTTCTCGGCTGCAGCTGCCGGTCTGTCTGGGAGCTGGTGGGGAACCTGGACCCTGCTCATGGCCAGGAGGAGCTCTGCCCTGCCTTGTGCCCTGCCTTGTGCCCCTGCCCTGCAGTCACCTGGGCTTGGACTCCAGGAATCAATGCTACCTCGGGTGGGCAAGCCTCAGCCCTGGGATGGGACGTTTGGGAAACTGCGGGAGAGTGTGGGCAGAACCTCTCGGCAGGAGGTCACGGGCAGGACATGTCCAGCAGCAGCCCCAGCCCCTCTCGGATTTGACTGGAGACCTGGAGCTGGACTCTGGTCCCAGCCTTCGTCTGCCCCTTCGTGGGTGGGCAGCTGGAGGCCAGGGTCCCTCCTCTGGGTGCCACAGCAGCCTGGTGGAGCCCCTGCTGTCCTGGCTGCTGAGGCCCTGCCATTTGCCCCTCTCAGTTTTTGCCACCGCTATGTTGGGTCTGTGCTTTCTGGATTTGTGCAGCACAAGGGGGTGGGCTGAAGTCAGAGGGGACACAGGGCTTCCCACACAGCACAAGCCCCAGGAAAGAGGAAAAATAAGTCCTCCATTGCAAGAGCCTCCATCTGGGGGCGGCTGGCCTGGGGCCAGGGTGGCTGGACGGGGCGGGCAGTCTCCAAGTGCTGAGCCAGGGTCCGGCCCACTGGGCGGCGGTGGGTTAGGAGCTCCTGGCAGGGCCTGGGCGGAGGGTGGTACCGAGCCTGGACAATATTCCCGGTGGGGTGGGGACCTCTGATGAGGAGGCTGGGGGAACCCATGCCACCTGCTTGCCCCCAGGAGGTGGGAGGGGCTCTGGTGGGATCTGCCAGGCTTGTTGCACCTGAGGCTGGAGGGGAGACACTGGCCCGCACCAGGTGTGCCTGGCCCTGGTTCTGGGGAGCAAGTCCAGAGCTGGGAGAGCAGGACAAGCCTCTTCTTTCCTCTGAGGCCCCCCAGACATCACCTGACGCAGTGGGACACGAGCACTGGAGCCTTGTCCTCTCCCCCCGAATTTGCCTCTGTGGAGGGAGCCCGCCTCACCCCTCGGTCAGGGCAGGCCAGGGGCGAGCCCCTGCTCTGGGGGTGCTGGCCCGTGTGGCTGTCTTTGGAGGGTCCCTCCCTCTGACCCTTCCCCCCGCAGGGCCTGAGTCCTTTCTCCACCTGCTCCGAGCCCGGTGGGGTCTGGATGGCTGGCTTAAGGCTCCTGTCCCTGGCGTGCCCCCTCCCCTGGTTTATGCAGCCTCTGGGCTGGAGAGGCCTTCGAGGGACCTGAAGGAGCTTGGCAGGGATGGGGCTGGGGTTTTCACCTCCTCCTCCAAGAGCAAACACTCACCAGTGTGGGTCATAGGATGCCGGGGAGCCGCTGACTTCACAGGGGATGGGCCCGGGTTCACCCCAGCCGTGTGCCCCAGCAACATCAGGCCTGGGGACATCTCTGAAGTGAGGTGGGGAGGGCTGGGGTGGACAGGACAGAATGGGCCCGCGCTTGGTCCTGGATTCTGGACGAGGTGTGACTGTGCCTTGAGGCCACAGTTCCTGTCTGTTGAGGCAGTGTCGTTGGTGGCTGTGTCGCAAGGTCTTAGGGCACTAGGATCCACGCTGTGGCCCATGCGTGGGGGATGTGGCGGTCACCTTGCCTTTTCCCCTGAGCTCCTGTGCCCTCAAGCCTGGGTCCCACGGCTGGCCTGGGGCACTGGCATGGGCACTGTGCCATGGAGGCCTGGCCACGGGTCTGGACCTCACTCCAGATGAGCTGACACCCAAGGCTGGGGGTGCAGGAGGGGTGGGTGTTGCCGGCTGGGGGTGGCCGAGGCGCTGACTCTCCGTGTCTCTGTTCCAGGTCCCACGTGTGTGCTGAGCAGGAGCTGACCCTGGTGGGCCGCCGCCAGCCGTGCGTGCAGGCCTTCAGCCACACGGTGCCGGTGTGGAAGGCCGGCTGCGGGTGGCAGGCATGGTGCGTGGGCCATGAGCGGAGGTAAGTGCAGGGGTCCATGTTGGGGGAGGGGCTCCATTCACACAAAGGGCGGCACTGACCACCCGGAGCTGGGCAGCTGAGGCTGGGACCCCGTCCTGGTCTCGGGGCCACACGCACCCCCTGCCTGAAGCCCTCATCTGAGCATGAGGCCTCTCCCACCCTCAGGGTGGGGCTGCCACGGGGCTACTCACATGCTGTAGCCCTCTCCTGTTTAGCCGAGCACCTGAGTCCTTTGTGAGGGGTGTGTGGAGGAGGAGGGGCCCAGCCCGGGAGGATGCTGGCCACGCAGGAAGGGGAGAGTGGTCTCAGCCTGCCAGGGGCCCGGTGGGAGGCTGCTGCTTCTTGGCCCTAGGGCCTTGTTCCCAAACACACGTGAAACCTTTTACTGCTCAAGATTTTATTTCAACACCGAACTTGAGTGCCTGTGCACACCTCTCCCCCTTTTATAGACTCAGGCTCTGCAGAGCCAGCCCTGCCGCAAAGCGGGTTGTGCGGGGAGCTGGCAGCCCCCGTGTCAGGTGGAGGGTTTCCGTGTGTCTGCGGGAGGGAAGGCAGGAACGCATTCTCAGAGAAGATCGTGGCTAGCTTCTCAGCCTCGGATCTGCGGAGGAGCCGAGGCCCTGCTCTGCGCTGCTCTCTTGGGCGTGGGGTCCACGCGGGACACCTGCACCTGCTGTACCTGCTCCAGGGGGCTCTGGCAGCTTTCTGGTCAATGTGTGTTTGCTGTGCAATTCAGATGTGTTCAGAGTAGAGGAGAAAAAAAACCGTTAAGCAATAATGGTGGTTCTCACTGAGGGGCAGTTCTGTCTTCCTACCCCGGGACACTGGACATGTGGAGTCAGGTTTGGTGACAGGTGAGCTGGGCAGGCTGAGGGGGCCAGGGATGCTGCTGAGCATCTCAGCACACAGGACGACCGCCTGAACAGACGACCCGGCCCAGTACCAGGAGGGCTGAGGTTCAGGGATCCTGAGCCCCCAAAACAAGAGATCTCAGGAGGGCTGAGGTTCAGGGATCCTGAGGCCCCAAAACAAGAGATCTCAGGAGGGCTGAGGTTCAGGGATCCTGAGCAAAAAGAAGAAATCTCCTCTCATTGTTTTCCCCAAAATAGCAGCTTGCAGTCTATCCTGACTGTCACCCATGCGTGGATGCAGGCCTGGCCTGTGGATGTCATGCATGCATGGATGCAGGTGGATTTCCCTGTGGGAATTTGTTTGCATCAGCCAGGTCTCCCGCCAACAGCTCGTGGTGGAAGAGCTCTGTTTCTAGAAGCAGCCAGAAGCCATCTGAGCCCAGGGCTGGAGAGAGTGCTGGTGGCCGGGCTGAGGAAGTCCCCCCGCTATGGGGGCATGATTTCCCCATTGTGGTCTCTAGGCTGGCCTGAAGGCAGGGTGGGAGCAGCATTGCTGATGTGCCGGGGTCCTCAGCCTCCTGGCAGGGCACTGGGGGCAGCCGTGGACAAAGTCCCCCTGCCTGGAGGGGGGGCACTGGCAGGGGATCCCCTCCCGGCATTACCCAATGCAGGGTGTCCGGGCCTCTTCACCAACCCTTCCTCCCGAAAGGTGGCCATTCTGCCTCAAGGTCCTGGGCTTGTCATGGGGGAGGGGCCGAGGTCCACCTCTGAGGACCCTGGGCTGTTCTCACCTGGTCCCCGCTCCTGGGGGAACCAGAGGCCTCTTACCACCCTGGTGCCGGGGGGATGGGTGTCCTGTGTGCTCTACTGGAACCAGCCCCAAGTGAGGTGGTGACACGCGGCCTGGGCCCCTGTCCCTTTGGGATGCTTCTGGGGCTGTTCGTGGGCACAGGGTGCTCCCAAATCCCACGTTTCCAATTTGTGTCCCCTCCCAAGCTGCTGGAGGCTGAATCCAGCTGTGCAGCCTCGGGGGAGTCTCCTCAGATGCCAGGTCCAGGTATCACTCCACGCAGTGAGACTTTGGGTGGTGCCTGGAGCACCGGCCTGGGGCCTGCTCCCTTCATCCCTCCCAGGAGCCAGCCCTGTTCCCCTCCCTCCAGCTCCCGCCTGTCCTCCTTCAGAGCATTGCTTCTCCTCCTCTGGCATCAGGAGTCCCCGTCCCTAACCCTAAGCCCTTGCCCATTTGCCCTCGAGCCCCCAGTGCTTATGACCAGGTTCCCAACTCACTGTAGAACTGGTGGGGACCCCAGCGTCCCAGCTGGGCTCTGGGTGCCATCGTGGAGGTGGGCACAGGCCACTCCTCCTGTGCCCACAGGGACAGCTCTGCCACACAGCAGACGCCTGGGTATGTGTGGCTGGGCTCAGCAAGGGCAGGGCTGCTCATTGGCTTGGCCACCATTCAGCCGGGGCACTGAGCATTTGAGGCCCCTGGGTTCTGGGGAGATACAGGGAAGGCAGCCCGGGCTGACCTTAGGAGGGCGCAGAGGGGCGAGGGCTGGGCAGGCTCCTGGTGCTGCAGCCCAGGCCGGGGCAGCTGAGGTGGGACCCCACAGCACTGTGGCACTGAGGGGTGACTCAAGGGTGGGCTGGTGCCATGGGAGGCTCGTGGTTTCATCACTGGCTCCACCCCTACCAGCCTGGCGACGTCAGCCTCCTTTTTCTCACCCGTGAACTGAGCTGACAGTATCTCCTGGGCCTGGGGTCGTGCCTGTCAGAGCCTAACCCTTTCTGGGCTGCCTGGCACAGCCCAGAAACGGGGCACAGAAACGGGGTGCCCACGCGCAGAACAGCCCCAGCAGGGCAGGGTCAGGGGCTGGCCTGGGCTTCCTCAGGCCCTGGAGCGAGGAGCAAGCATGAGTGCTGGCCGGCAGGGCACCACGCACGCCCCTCAGCCTCTACGCACCTCCATCTGCCACCTCGCCAGCCGGGCCGAGACTGCTGCCAAGCCCTCCACCATCACATGACTGGGTGACTGGTGACTCGGGCTGTGAGGCCACAGCTAGGCTTGGCGGCAGGCACCCTGCCCAGGCCTGAAGGGTGCCACATGTGGCTCTGAATGTCCAGCTTTGCCTGCGGTGTGCCTGTGCCAGGTTGTTGGGGCCTCATTGTCAGGACAGTGTCCCCGAGGGCATGGCTTCTGGCCTTCTCTTTCTGTGGCGATTCTTCTCCACTGGTAATTCTCCAGTTGGTTGGAGCAGGATGCAGGGTGGCTGAGAGCCGAGGGCGAGAGGCAGCAGCTGCGCACCCCACAGCCCGAGGGCACCCTGGCTTGCCTGGTGCAGGGTCACCCTCCTGCCCTGGACAGACAAGGAGACACCTCCTCTCCTGAGCTCTGGCGGGGAGGCCAGCAGGCCGGAAGAGACCCAGTAGGGTGGGAACCCGCCAAAGCCTCAGTTTCCCCACCTGGCTCACAGCAGCGGTGAGGATTAGATGAGCCCCCTCCCCGGGCTGGCCCCGCAGTGGCCGTGTTGTGGTGTTGTGGCTGCCGTCAGAAGGGCAGCAGGCGTCAGCCCCTCGTCTGGCTTCTGGGCTGTGGAGCCTGCTGCCTGCCTCAGGCAGGGCCGCGGGGTGATGGGTGCTCTGGCCCGGCCCGGCCCGGCCCAGAGTAGGTGAGGCTGTGAGTACAGCTGAGAGGGCGCCCAGGTATTCAGGGGTCTTGCCCTCAGCCCCCTCAGTGGGTACTTCCCTGACAAACCCGGCCGGGGGCCCTTTGAATAAAGGGGCTCCCGCACTCTGCGGAGCAAGGTCCCTGAGAAGGAAGGGGTCGGGGAGGGGCTCTGATGGTGGAGCTGCCGCTCAGGTCCCTCCTGCCAGGCCCACACTCCCTGAGCCGTGGCCTCCACTGTGAGCTGGTGGCTGCAGAAGGCAGAGGAGTGGGCACCGGCGGGGGGCGGGGGTGGGGGGGGGGGCGCGGCCTCGTTACCATGACGACCCCCACCCTGCGTGAACCAGCTCCCCAGCGTTGGAGCCCGTGTGAGCTGGTGCTGGCTGCAGGAGAACGAAGGGCTGGTCTTCATGGGGCTGCAGGGGCTGCAAGGGTCATTCCCTTTTGGGGGGTTGGAGGGGGTGGTCAGTGGCCCGGGGAAGCAGCACGTAGCCCGGCACTGCTGCAGCCTGGGAGAGGGGATAAATATTTACCATGAACAGGCCCAAACACTCTCAGCTCTGCCAAATATTGTCCGCCGCGGTGGTCGGTTTCTGTCCGGGCAAGTGGTTTCATGTCCTGCCAAGACGGGGTTTGCAAGGCGCTCCCGGAGCGTCTCTGTGCAGTGCGTGTGCATGAGCACATGCTTCCGGGAAGCGGCCCGCCCGCCGGCCGGCCACTGGCCCCGCTTGTTTGTTGGGTCAGGGTCCCCAGGGCCCACCTCCGGCTTCCCATGCAGCAGCCCCAGCGAGCTGGGGGTGTTTTGTTACCCAGAGACGGCAGCCTGGCTGCCCTGGCCACTCCCAGAGGCTCAAGGGCCCTTGATCCCAGGCTGTTGGCTGGGCCCCTGGTCACCGCCCCTGCAGACAGCGGCAGAGATGGGGGAGGGTGGCTGGCTGTGGGGTCCGCAGGCTGCAGGGCAGGCCCGGGGCGGGCGCGTCTTCTACTCCTTCGATTTCTCTTTCTATGTCTCTCTGTCTTGCCTCTGTCCCTCTCTGCCTCTCTCTCCATCCTCCCGCTGCTCACATGCACGTGAGCAGTTGTCCTTGCAAACACAAAGGCCTCAGAGCCTTGGGACCCCTGGGCAGGTACCACGCGGTGAGCTGTGCAAGAGTTTCCTGCCACTGCTGCAGTGAGCCCCGACAAACCAGGTGGCTTCAAAACAGCAGGGCTTTATTCTCTCCCAGCTCCAGAGGCCGGAAGTCCGAGATCAAGGTGTGGGCAGGCTGGGCCCCTGCAGGGGCTCTGAGGGGGCGTCTGTCACAGCCCCCAGCTTCTGCTGCCGGCTGTCTGGGAATGCCTTGGCTTGTGGCCGCCACTTCCGTCTCTGCCTTCCTGTTCACACAGCCATCCCCTGTGCCTGCGTCCAAATTTCCCTCTTCTTATAAGGGCGCCCGTCACTGGATTAGGGTCCCCCATCCACCGTGAATGACCTCATGTTAACTTGATTGCAGGTGAAGCAGAGACCCTATTTCCAAGAAGTAAGGCCACAGCCAGGTGGACCTGAGTTTGTGGGGACATTAGTCACTGCAGAACAAGCAGCAGGAGACAGGGCGTCGGGGTGGGCAGGTGGCACAGGTGGCCGTCTGTCTTGCTAGTAGTCCTTGCTAGAGTGAGGGTGGAGGCTGTTTGGGCAGCGGAGGGGTGAGGACCCAGGCGTCGGGGCGGCTCCCCGAGGAAGGACGGCAGGGTGGGCAGGCGGATCCTGGGGCTCATGTGACCCATGCTCTGAGGAAGCAGGAAAGGAGCTTCCTCAAGAGACAGCGAACCTTCCAGAAGGCAGAGGAGTAGGCACCCGTGTGGCCAAGGCCTTGTTCCCCTGATGACCCCAGCCCTGCGTGAACCAGCTCCCTGGTGGCAGTGGAGCCTGTGTGAGCTGCTGGTGGCTGCAGGGCAATGAACGGTCGGTCCTCACAGGGGCTGCGGGGTCCGCGGGCCGACCAGCCCTCTCCAAGGGTCTTTCACTTTAGGGGGCATGGAGCGGGTGGTTGGCGGCCTGTTGGGGGCAGCTCGAGTTGGAAGAGGCCCAGGCAAGGAGGAACTGAGACTTAGGAGCCCCGGGATGGGGCTGTGATGGTGGGAGGCTTGCTGGGGCTGTGTGGGCTGGGGTGCCCCCACCTCCCACCCTCCCTCTGCTCTAGGTTTGTAGCTGTCCCACTCAGGGCGAGTCCCAGAGTGGGAGAGGCAGGCCCCTTGCCAAATGCTCTGCCAAGACTTCCCATGCGTGGGGGCTGGTGATGCCTGTAGGAGCAGGGTGGAGACGGGGGCTGGGCAGGGGATGGCGCAGGGTGCCCTGGGGTGGAGACAGGGTCTGGGCAGGGGATGGCGCAGGGTGCCCTGGGGTGGAGACGGGGGCTGGGCAGGGGATGGTGCGGGGAGCCCTGGGGTGGAGATGGGGGCTGGGCAGGGGATGGCGCAGGGTGCCCTGAGGTGGCCGGGCTTTGTGGACTGCATGGTGCTGGTGGCCTGAGGCAGCGTCTGGACTTGGGGAGGGGGACGTCGTGTCCTCTGGGTAGCTGGGGTCTCTCTGGCTGTGGGCACCTTCTCAGGCTGGCCAGATCGGGCTGCCCATTCCCAGCAGGACACTGCCGTCTCCTGGGGGGCCTTACCATTTTCTGCTCAGCCTTAGTGACAGCCGCAGCCCGTCCCATCTGAGCACGAGCCAGCCTGTGAACCAAGGCTGCCCTGGCCACACTGCCTCTGGGAAGCCCTCACTGCCTGCCCGCCATGGTGCCTCCTCTCTGACCTGGGCCCACACAGGTCCTTCTGCTGCTCCCCATAACTGCTTCCTCCAGGTCTCCTCTGTCTCCCCAGCTCAGCTTTGTCCTCCTAGGTGTAGGGGGCAGTGGCCATCGCACCTGTGTGTGGGGCTCCTACTGGGGCCATCTGCTTCACTGATGGACTCAGAATATGGAGTCTGAACTGGCACCTCCCCTGCCTGGCACAGCCCACCCGGTCCCGGGCACCATGGGCCCACTTGGCTCATCCCAGAAGCCATTCTGGCTCCAGGGCTGGGCACTTCCAACTCCCCGAGATGCTCACAGACCTGCCTGGCACTGACAGCTGAGTGAGCAGTGAGATGTGCGTCCCAACGCCAGCCTGGAGCCAGGACCACCGTCGGGAGGGAGAGGGCCGGGCAGAGGCAGTGGGGTAGCGTGTTCCCGGGTTGCATGCAGCACGAGGCCACTGTTGCTGGCTCCAGCACGGCCCCTGCTGCCTCCATGCTGCCCCCTCATTCAGAAGAACCTGGCTGGGCATTGGCATCAGCCACCCCACCCGGGAACCTTGGTGTTGCAGGTTCCCGGGCCGCAGGGGCTCTTCTCACACAGGAAGCAGCCTGTGCCGCTGGGAACCCGGCTGACGCAGAGTCAGTCTCCCCAGGGGTGCAGTGAGAGCCGAATACAGCCAGTCCCGCGACGGTAAGCACTTCCCTTCTCTCTTTCTTTCTAGAACCGTCTACTACATGGGCTACAGGCAGGTGTATACCACGGAGGCCCGGACCGTGCTCAGGTGCTGCCGAGGGTGGACACAGCAGCCCGGCGAGGAGGGCTGCCTCTCGGGTGAGTGCCACCTGTGCCTCCTTGCCCTCCCCTCCACCTCCACCCCAGAGGACTCAGCAGAGCCATGAATCTGCCCCGGGCCTGGTGGGGATCGCCCTTCCCCAGCAACACGAGAGACTTAGGGGTCACTCGCTCAGCAACGCCGTTTGCCAAAGGCTGCAAAAGCGACGTCAGCGAGGCTGGCAGAGCTGCGGAAAAAGAGAGCTGGGGCTGGGTGGGGTTAGTCCACTTTGCTGGCTCTGCCGGAGGACAGGAGCCTGCCATTGGCAGGGTGTCTGAGGGTTTCCTGGGGCCATGCATTGGTGTCCGTGGTTCATGTACTCCTGAGCCTAGTTTGGGGTTTACCTGCCGCACCACGCTCACCCCCAGCTCCCTGAGTCCCTCTCCCTGCCCTGTTTCCCTATACCATGTTCTCCCAAGGCCAATCCGGGCCGGGTGGCGGGCCTCAGCTTCAGTGGGTGTAAGGAAGCCGCTCCTTCCTCTCTCCGTTATGTAGCCAGCACAATTGGAGAGGCCCGTGCTGCATACGACCTGACCCGGGCAGGTGCTGATGTGCTGGGGCTCAGAGGTGGGGGCCCAGGACTGGAATTGGGTGGTCTGAGCTGAGTGGGCGGCTCTCAAGCCTCTGCTTTGTAAAAGGAATGGGGCTCACAGCTACAGAGATGTTTGGGAAGGGTTTCAGGCATGGGGACAGAAGCCCTGCCGGTGAAACCGCCTGGGCAAAGGGGTCAGTGTCCCTCCCTGGGAGGGGTCAGTCCAGAGGTCATGGGACCCTGTCCCATAAAGCCGGCCTCCCCTAAAAAATCGAGGTGGCATCCTGCCAGTGAGGGACAGGCTGCGCCGTGGAGTGTGGCCGGGAGTCACGCACTCCCCACATTTTTATTTTGTTATGTTTATTTTTTAGAGGTAAGGTCTCACTCTGTCACCCAGGCTGGAGTGCAGTGGCACCGCCATAGCTCACTGCAGCCTCAAAATCCTGGACTCAAGCGATCCTCCCACCTCAGCCTCCCAAGTAGCTGAGAATGTAGGTGTGCACCACCACGCTTGAATAATTATTGTATTTTTTGTAGAGACAGGGTCTCACCATGTTGCCCAGGCAGGTCTTGAGCTCCTAGGCTCAAGCGATCCTTCCATCTCGGCCTTCCAAAGTGCTGGGATTACAGGTGTGAGCCGCCATGTCTGGCCAGCAAGCTCCACGTTGAGGTTTAACGGACAGTGGGCTCCCCTGGGCTCCAGTGACAGGAACAGAACCCAGCTCTAGGGGTCCTTATGGCAGGTAGTTGCCTGGAGCCGCAGGGGCTCTTCTCACACAGGAAGCATGTGGGCTGCAAACCGGGGCTGAAGTTGCCCGTCCTGGCTCGAGCTCCAGCAGGAAAAGGGGAAGAGAAGGGATGATGGCCATGTTTTTCCAGTAGAGGAAGTGGGTAATTCTCTCCAGGAAGGGAGGAGAGTAACAAGGAAGAAGGAGGAGATGGGGCCACTGCTGGCAGCAGGGAGGGGGGTGCTGGCCAGCCGCCCCTCGGAGGGGGTCCCAGCCCCCACTGTTGCTGATGGCACCTGAGCTGTGCCTGTTTCTCTGCTCCTGTCGTCTGGGAGGAACAAGGGGGTCTTTTTAGTGGGGAGGGGGCAGACATCAAAGCCAAGGTTCCCCCGGGTTTCCACTCTGAGGCAGGGGTTCTGGGGCCTGCCAAAGGGGATTCTAATAATGGGGGGAGACAATAGGCAGCTTGGAGCAGGGTGGGGGCGGGGAGAGGAAGTGGGGCTGCCAGCCCGAGTCCCCAGGGTTTACTGGGGGAGAGCGGGCTTTTTGTTCCCAGGAGGGGACTTGAAGACACAGCCGCATGAATGGCTGGGGCGGGGGTGGGGGTGCCCCTGGGCCTGAGGTCCTGGGTGGGGCGGGGGTGGAGAGCCCGGGCAGGGAAGGCAACTGCAGGTAGAGGTGTGCGCAGCCGCGTTCCCCCGATGCCGTCCCCTCCGAGCCCCGAGCTGGGCTCTGGCTATCCTCGTGTGCCCCTGTGTTCACCTGCGTCAGCAGTAACTGTCTCAGAGTCAGGCTTGAGGGCAGGGGCTGCTGGGTCGTCCCCTGAGGCTGGTTCAGCCTCTCCCCGCTGTGGGGATCTCAGTGTCTCGATGGTCCCAGCAGGGCCTAGTGAGTGTGCCCATCTCCATCACCAGCCTGGCTCGAGGTGAGCTTTGGGCCCGTCCTGCCAGCTCTGTCTGCCTGTGCTGTGGCCAGGCACTAGGCCGCCATCTGCATGTGGGACCCTGGAGCCTTAGAAGAACGTGGTGGCTCTGCCCTGGCCTGGCCCTGCTGGCCGGAGTGGGGTGGAGGGCATCTTGGCTGAGACCCTCCCCGGGGCAGCCAGGGCTGGGCTGAGGCTGGGGGCAGGGAGCAGGGGAGGGTGGGGGTCCTGGTTGTCATGTCGGTGGGGTCTCCACGCAGATCCTGGACTTGAGCTTTGGCTTTCTTTTTGTTTTTAAACATTCGTTTTTAGCGCAAGATTTGCTTGTTTGTACCTTTTACTTTTGCTTGTTTTCATGGTCCGGGGAATCCCTGTGATCTCCTTCTCCGGCCGCTCCCTGTTCAACCCCATGGCTGGGTCCCAGCCAGTGAGGGGGGCGGTGGGTGGGTAGGAGTCAGGGTTCACACGGGCTACGCCTGAGCCCCAAGGGTGGGAGGGGTGCTGCCTGGCGCGTCCTGTGCTAGCCACGGAGTCATTCATTTATTTGGTCACTCAATTGTTTGCTGGGTTTTGGCTCAGCTGCTGCCGAGTCCTGGGGGTTCGGGGACCCTGGCAGCGGGTGCTTGCCCATGTGGAGCTCATGGCTGGGACGCTGACCGTGAGCAGATGCTTCTCATGTGGCCAGGGTGTGACGAGGCCTGCAGGAGTGAGGATGAGCAGATGAGGGCCACTGGGGGCCTGGAGGGTGGTGCTGGGGACTGCGGGAGTGTCTGGAGGGCTGCCTGGGAGCCCGGAACGTCAGAGAGGGAGCAGTGAGTCAGGGTCAGCGGGGGGCCTGGCCAAGGCTTTTGGACCTCCCCACACCACGAGGCCTCCAGTCCAGGCAGGGAAGCCTGCAGGCCCTTCCTCAAGCTGCCCCTCTCAGGGCAGTGGGCTGCACGCCGGGACCCGCAGGCCTGGGGGCACCGTGCCAGCCTCTCTCTAGACCGGCTGCTCTCCCGGGGCCACTGTGTGAGGTTGTTGGGCTGGCCGGGGCTGGGGGCTTCTCTGCATCCCACAGTAGTGCCCTGGCAGGGCAGAATGGGTGGCCTCAGGGACCCTGGCCTGGCCTGACCTGAGCCAGCACGTGGAGCAAGTGTTCGCTGATGGGCCGGATGCCGATGCCCGTCCAAGCAGCCAAGAGTGGAAAACATGGCTCAGTACTGGGCTCAGTTCCCTCCAGGTCCCTTGTGAGCTGCGAGACCTTGGTAGCAGCCCCCACCAGCCCCGTCGCTGGTGCCCCCATCTGGTCCCTTGTGAGCTACAAGACCTTGGTAGCAGCCCCCTTGCCGGCGCCCCCATCAGGTCCCTTGTGAACTCAGACCCTGGTAGCAGCCCCCACCAGCTGCCTCCCTGGTGCCCCCATCAGGTCCCTTGTGAGCTCTGAGACCTTGGTAGCAGCCCCCAGCAGCCCCCTTGCCCGTGCCCCCATCAGGTCCCTTGTGAGCTCTGAGACCTTGGTAGCAGCCCCCAGCAGCCCCCTTGCCCGTGCCCCCATCAGGTCCCTTGTGAGCTCTGAGACCTTGGTAGCAGCCCCCAGCAGCTGCTTCGCTGGCGCCCCCATCAGGTCCCTTGTGAGCTCTGAGACCTTGGTAGCAGCCCCCAACAGCCCCCTCGCCCTTGCGCCCATCAGGCCTCAGGCTCCAGGACTTAGGTGTGACAACACCCACCTGAAAACCTGGGATCAAATGAGTCACTTCATGTGGAGCCTTTGCTTGGTGCCTGTATACAGTAAGCGCTCAAGCAATGCCAGGTCTTTTTCTTAGAGGAGGAGGCCTGGGTGAAGTCTGCTCAGCCTGTGGTGACTCCTGTTAGTAGCAGTGACAGTGACAGTGGCACACACGGTGATCGGGCACCTTGGTCACGGCATCCCTTGGCCAAGGGCTTGGTGCAAGGGCTTGTGAGCAGGGGTCTCTGGGGACCGAGCCCAGGGCCTTACCCTCTGCTCGGTGGTTCTGGGATATCTCTTCCTGCCTCCCCGTGCTCAGCTGAGGCTCTGCCTTCCCACCCTGGGTGAGCCGAGCGTTTCCGACACCACATTCCAGCTCTGCCGTGCGCTTCCCATCTCTGCTGGCTCATGCGAGGAGGGCGGGGCGCGGCTGCTGGTGGGGTCGGGGGCTTGTGTTGGGTGGGAGTCTCAAGGTCCCTGCAGGTGCTGGAGCCCCTCAGCCCCTGGGAGGCTCTGCCTCTGTGGGGTCTGCTGAGAGTCTCACACGGCTGCTCACGGTCTCCCCAGCCAGTGTGCCTGTGGGCACTGGGGCCGCGCCCAGCCAGGGTCCTCCCTGCTTCCTAGACCAGGGCACTACTGTCCCTGTGAGCTGGAGGATGATGGTGGGGTGCACGGCCCCTGTGCAGGACAGATGCTCACTCTTTACACGGCCCCTGTGCAGGACAGACGCTCACTCTTTAGAGGGCCCTGTGGGTCAGGGCTTGGCTCTGTCTCTGCCCTCTCTTTTCTCACCCTTTGCCCCTTCCTTGTTTCTCCATCGCCCTCCAGACCCTGCTGGCAGGGGAGGGACAGGGGAGGCCCCTGAGCTGATGATGCCCCCCAGCCCCCAGCCATTGTGAAATTTCCTTGCTTCCGTGTGACCTGGACACCCGGCCGTGGAGGACAATGTCAGGGCCTGGGAGCCCTGCCGTGTTTGTGTAGGAGCGAGGAGTAGGCTAACGCCCGTGAGACTGGCCGGAAGCTGCTAATCGTGTTATGATTTCCCTGAGAGCCACTTACTTAGTGCCGGGTGGGGCGGTGGGGCCTCATGACCGGGGCTTCCAGAGCCCACAATGCCATGCAGAGCCCGTGGCCCGGGTGCAGTGGGGTTCGGACCCACTCCTCTTGCTGGGGGGTGTCCTTCCTGCTCATGGATTCTCTGAATTCCACTTTTATCCTGGTCCGGTGCCAGGTTTTTCCCAGACCCTGCCCATGTTTCAGCGGGAGTCTCCCTGGTCCTGGCAGCACCATTTACCTTGGGCACCCCTCCTCCAAGCCGGGCTCCCCGGTGGGCAGAGTGGCAGATGAGCGCCAGCCTGGAGCAGCTGACTCGCCGGTCCTTCCACATGCACACCCTGAGATGGAACTGTGGAGGAACAAAGCCCAGGAATACCCTGCCTGCAGCCCCCTGTACCCCGCAACTCCTCATATGGGCCGTGCTGGCCTGGCCCAGGGGAGGGGGAGGCCACTGGACGGAGAGGCAGGGCCTCAGCGTACAGTTAGGAGCTGCACCAGCTCCATGGGCTGTGATGGGCACTGGGAAGGGATTCTGTGGTCCAGTAAGCGCTTCCTAAACCAGAGTTCAGCAGATTTCTTTTTTTGCAGGAATTTTCAGAGCCTTTATTATGCAAATGTGCCCTGTGGATTCCTGAGATAGACTATACAGGCTTTCCCAAACTAATTGCACCTTGAATCTTGAGGCCATCTTAGAAAAGGAGCCACAAAGTCACAGAGATAAAACAGTGCCCTAAAGTGTGTTGAACGGGGCCAATGCAGGCGATCCACTTGACACACGGTCATGGAGGCCCAGCCATGGTGCTCAGGACCCAGAGGGTAGCAGTGAGCAGAAACCTGCACCTGCCTTGACCTCCTGGGGCTCCTGTCCTTGCAGGAGACACTCAGGAAAGGATGAAGCCGCCGGTGAGAAATGCTACGGAGTAAAGTGAGGCAGGAGGAAGGGGCAGAGGGGCTGGGTGGTGCTGGCTTGGATGGGCGTCCAGGAAGGCTCCTCTGTCCAGGTGGTGGTGGTCTACTGATGTGAGGGGTGGGCCTTGCACGTGCCTGGGAAGAGGTCACTGAGTAGGGAACAGAAGGTGCGGGGCCCTGAGGCAGGATCTTGTGGCTGGAGCAAATGGGACGGGCGTGGGGTGGGGGGCGCAGGTATGAGCTCCCGGGGCTGCTGCAGCAAGGGACCACGAGCCAAGCACTGAAACCAATGTGAATTTACTCTCTCACAGTTCTGGAGGAGAGAAGCCTCAGATCAAGGTGTCAGCAAGGCTGTGCCTGCTCCTGAGGCTCTAGGGGAGGGTCCTTCCCGTCTCTTCCAGCTTCCGCGGCGTTCCATGGTTGTAGACGCCTCATTCCCCACTCTGCCTCCGTCTCTACATGGTCATCTCCCCTCTGTGTGTCTCTGGGGCCTTTTCTGTAGGCCCTAGGGCCCACCCTAATCCAGCAGGGCCTCATCTCAGTCGTGGTGTTCATCACATCTGCAAAGACCGCATTTCCAAGCAGGGTCACATTTAGAGGTCACAGGAAGGCAGGAATATTTGGGGGACAGGATTTCCACCCCCCCACAGGGGGATAGGCCTGGGGCCCTCATGAGGGCAGGGGCAGAGTCTGTGCAAAGGAGGGGCTGGGCCTGCCGTGCAGGGCAGAGGTGGGAGTGAGAGCTGCTTCGTGGTGGCCCTTGTGAGAGGTGACAGGGCTCACTCAGTTCAGGGGGGTCAGGAGGGGCAGAGAGAAGGGGTGGGATTCTGGATTTGCAGATGGAGCAAGAACTGAGTCTAGAGAGCTTGGGCCCGGCCCTGCCTCTGTGAAGGCTGGGGCTGCAGGACCTTGGAGCCCTTCTCTGTGCCCAGCCTGCCTGGCCCTCGACTCTGGGGCAGACCCCCAGGCACCCACGGCCCAGGGAGGACGCTTCAGTGCGACTACCCAGAGCTTCTCTCCAGGCTGTCCTGTCCCCTCCTGCCCCCTCCTGTCCCCTCCTGTCCCTCCTGTCCCCCCTGTCCCCTCCTGCCCCCTCCTGCCCCTTCCTGGCCACTCCTGCCCCCTCCTGCCCCTTCCTGGCCACTCCTGCCTCCTCCTGGCCACTGCTGCCCCCTCCTGTCCCCTTCTGCCCCCTCCTGTCCCCTCCTGCCCCCTCCTGTCCCCTCCTGCCCCCTCCTGCCCCCTCCTGGCCACTCCTGCCCCCTCCTGGCCACTCCTGCCCCCTCCTGCCCCCTCCTGTCCCCTCCTGCCCCCTCCTGCCCCCTCCTGGCCACTCCTGCCCCCTCCTGGCCACTCCTGCCCCCTCCTGGCCACTCCTGCCCCCTCCTGCCCCCTCCTGCCCCCTCCTGCCCCCTCCTGCCCCCTCCTGTCCCCTCCTGCCCCCTCCTGTCCCCTCCTGCGCCCTCCTGCCCCCTCCTGCCCCCTCCTGCCCCCTCCTGGCCACTCCTGGCCCCTCCTTCCCCCTCCTTCCCCCTCCTGCCCACTCCTGCCCACTCCTGGCCACTCCTGCCCCCTCCTGGCCACTCCTGTCCCCTCTTGGCCATTCCTGTCCCCTCCTGTCTCCTGTCCACTCCTGTCCACTCCTGGCCCCTCCTGTCTCCTCCTGTCCACTCCTATCCACTCCTGTCCCCTCCTATCTCCTCCTGTCCACTCCTGTCCCCTCCTATCCACTCCTATCCACTCCTGTCCCCTCCTGTTTCCTCCTGTCCACTCCTGGCCACTCCTGGCCGGTCCTGTCTCCTCCTAGCCACTCCTGTCCCCTCCTGGCCACTCTTGTCCCCTTGCTACCTGGGGGATGCTGAGCTGTCCAGGGAGGACAAACACATTCTCAGGAAATCCATGGCCTGCGCAGGCTTTGAGTCTGCAGGGAGGTGTTGCGATGGTTTGTCTCATGAGCAGTGCAGGCTCAGAGATAGCCAGGTCCACCCATGAGCATGATCCTGTCTTTCCACAATGTCAGACTTTATTGATGCTATTTCTATCACAGAGGCTGTGAGCTCCATGGAGTTCCTGAGGAGGCGGTTCTCCTTCGTGCTTCCGGTTCACTCTGTAGTCAGAGCCGCAGGCACGCAGGCTCCCGCCGCTCCACACGCCCGTCAACATTGCAAACTATATATCACAGTGTACTTAGTCAATATATAAATGCTATAGGTTAAACATTTCACAACAAACAAAGTCACATTGAACACCGGGAGAAAAAGAGATAGGAGAAAGGGTCAACGGGAGAAAAGACAAAAGACAAAACAAAGACAAAAAGCATCTCCTGGTCTGGCCCTGGCGGCCTCTGTGGGCCTTACAAGGGCCTCTGATGTGGCAGAGCCTTCGGGGTAGATGCTGACTTCTTTCCACGAGGACAGCCCTTTCCAGCAGCTGAAGGCCCGCTGGTGTTATGACCGCGGAGTCCTCGGTGAGGCCTGAGAGTGGAGAGTGTGCTTGTTTGTGTTGCATGCAATCTTTATTTTTAAAATTTGCTTATTAAGCAACAGACATCTTGTCCTTGTTGGCAAAGTGCCCTGTGAGATGTGAAATAGAGTCTGACTCTAAGATGGAGTTACTTATGTCAAGGGTGCTATATACAGCTTGTATTGCTGCAGAAACCCCGGACGGGGGTGGTGGCCTTCCTCCTTGCACACAGGTGAGGTTGGCAGAATCAATGGGGGTCCAGGCCGCTGGACACTGCCCTGGATCTGGGCTCTGGTGCACCTGCGGCCTTGGCACCTATAGTCGGGGTGCCAGGGTGAGGCCTGGGCTTGGGGCCCCGTGTCCAGCTGTTGGACCATCAGGCCGGTGGGCCCTGCAGGTCTCCCTCCCCTCCTGGGTCATCTGGGCCCTGTGGCCTCTGCCCACCTGGTTGGCTGGGCCTGCTGGGAAGGGGCTGCAGGGCCCTCCGTGGACCCCGGGCCGCCCTCCATTTTCCTGCCTCCGCCGTTTGCTTTTCCTTTTCCGTTCGGGCCGCATGCCAGCCCCGAGTCCCAGCGTGGGAATTGGCTGAGCTGGCGCCCCAGGCTCTGGGCTCCCTTTTCCTCCATGCAGACACAGCACGGGCTTCACAAATGGCCCGGCGGGACCTGCTGTCCCACTGTGACCCCCACCCCTACACCCCAGGTCTCTCCTCCTATGGAGTCACATCCAGACTCACAGACCCCTGTGCCAGGCACACGTTTGCATCTGCACCCGCCGCCCACCAGACGAGCTCACTCATGCACCGCCTTGCACAGATTGGCACACACACACACGCATACGCACACACATCTGTGAGCACCTATTCACGATCATGCCCATACATGCTCACTCGAGCGTGCACAAGGCCACACGCCACATGCATGCTTATGTGCAGACATATGCTCACACACCGTGCTCAATCATATGCACAGGACATGTGTCCTCGCTCACACCCATACACAGGACACATGTCACTCACACCCACACACAAGACACGCGTCACACACACACACACGACACGCGTCACACACACACAGGACATGTGTCACTCACACCCACACACAGAACATGTGTCCTCACACCCACACACAGGACACGCATCACACACACACAGGACATGTGTCACACACACACACACAGGACATGTGTCACTCACACCCACACACAGAACATGTGTCCTCACACCCACACACAGGACATGCGTCCTCACTCCCACACACAGGACATGCGTCCTCACACACAGGACATGTGTCACACCCACACACAGGACATGTGTCCTCACACCCACACACACCACGTGTGTCCACACTCACACCCACACACAGGACATGCGTCCTCACACACAGGACATGTGTCACACCCACACACAGGACATGCGTCCTCACTCACACACAGGACGTGTCACACCCACACACAGGACATGTCTCCTTGCTCACACCCACACATAGGACATGTGTCCTCACTCACACACAGGACATATGTCACTCACACCCACACACAGGACATGCGTCCGCACACCGACACACAGGGCATGCGTCCACACACCCACACACAGGACGTGTCCATACACCCACACACAGGACATGTGTCCTCACACCCACACACAGGACAAGTGTCCTCATTCACACCCACACACAGGACATGTGTCACACACCCACAACAGGACATGTGTCACACCCACACACAGGACAAGTGTCCTCACGCACACTCACACATAGGACATGTGTCACACCCACACACAGGACAAGTATCCTCACTCACACCCACACACAGGACATGTGTCACTCACACCCACACACAGGACGTGTCCACACACCAACAGGACACGTGTCACTCACACCCACACACAGGACGTGTGTCCTCACTCACACACATAGGACATGTGTCACTCACACCCACACACAGGACAAGTGTCCTCACTCACACACATAGGACATGTGTCACACCCACACAGAGGATGTGTCCACACACCCACACACAGGACAAGTGTCCTCACTCACACCCACACACAGGACGTGTCACACCCACACACAGGACGTGTCCACACACCAACAGGACACGTGTCACTCACACCCACACACAGGACGTGTGTCCTCACTCACACCCAGACACAGGACATGTGTCACTCACACCCACACACAGGACGTGTGTCCACACACTCACACACAGGACATGTGTCACACCCACACACAGGACAAGTGTCCTCACACTCACACATAGGACATGTGTCACTCACGCCCACACACAGGATGGGTCCACACACCCACACACAGGACAAGTGTCCTCATTCACACCCACACACAGGACATGTGTCACTCACACCCACACACAGGACGTGTCACTCACACTCACACATAGGACATGTGTCACTCACACCCACACACAGGATGTGTCCACACATCCACACACAGGACAAGTGTCCTCATTCACACCCACACACAGGATGTGTCCACACACCCACACACAGGACATGCGTCACTCACACCCACACACAGGACATGCGTCACTCAAACCCACACACAGGACGTGTCCACACACCCACACACAGGACCTGTGTCACTCACACCCACACACAGGACATGCGTCACTCAAACCCACACACAGGACGTGTCCACACACCCACACACAGGACCTGTGTCACTCACACCCACACACAGGACATACGTCCTCACACCCACACACAGGACATGTGTCCTCACACTCACACATAGGACACGTGTCACTCACTCCCACACACAGGACGTGTGTCACTCACACCTACACCCGCTCCCATTCATGGCTGCAGCTCCATCCTCACACCTGGCCCAGAACTTCCTTCTGTTTCCCTCTTCAGCACAAGAGCTGCCCTGTAGGGTGTTGGGTGGGGAGCCCAGTGACGCCTTAGAGTCCCCAGGCACTTCCGGGCTGGGAGCCCCATCCAGGGGGTGTGCAGGTGCTGAGGGCAGCGGCCTTACCGCCCACCCATGCCTCCCCGGTGCTTGGGGGCAGAGACCTACCCTGGATTCTGTGGTTACCGTCTCAGATGCAGGCCTGGGGACTGCTCAGTGTCCTCAGCAGAAGGGGCAGGAGTCCCTGATCCTTGGCTCCGTCCTTGTCCCCTGGAGGTTTCTGCTGGTGCATGGTGAGGGGACGTGGGCCTGCCCTGGGACTCTGGTGTGGGGGAACACAGGCCATGAGGCACAGACGTGGTGCCAGTCACCAGAGTCCAGAGTGATGCTTAGTGGCAGCTGGAGCTCCTTCTGGAAGGTTCTGGGTGCACTGCCCCTGCTCCAGCGATCACCTTTGGAGAGCCAGGGTGGTGGGCAAGGAAGGAGGAGAGGAAGGCTTGATCCGCCTGGTAGTCACCCCAACTTCCCAAAGGATGGCTGGGTTGTTCAAGGGGCAGGAAGAAAAGTTGCCAAGGGCTCTGGCCAAGCGGCAGCTCCAGAGAAGTGGGCCCAAGGTCTTCACCTACAGGAACCGAGTCCCTGGAGAGGAATCCAGTCCCCTTTCCACAGTTAACCCGATTCCAGAAATGAGCTCCAGCCACTGGGAGAGGCGTTTGCTTGTGGTTCAGTCCAATGTGAGAAAGTGGGGGGCGTTAAAGAGGCTACAGACATGGCCTGGACATGCCGCCATGCCCTCCCCAAACCTGTCGTCCTGCGCCGGTGGCACCCCGGATGCCTCTAAGGGCCCTCCCAGCCTTAGGTCTAGGAATTTGAGGCAGACCTGCCCAGTTTCACCCCAGAGCAGATGCCTGGGAAGCTGGGCAGCCGGCAAATGGCCATGGTCCTCACTGCCAGTTCCCATTCTGTGAACGAGGGAGAGGCGTGGCCCTCGACAGCTCTGGAGGCCGGGCTGCTGCAGGTGGCTGTGCGTTGTCTGGTGGCTGTGCGTTGTCAGGTGGCTGTGCATTGTCAGGTGGCTGTGCGTTGTCTGGTGGCTGTGCGTTGTCAGGTGGCTGTGCGTTGTCAGGTGGCTGTGCGTTGTCTGGTGGCTGTGCGTTGTCAGGTGGCTGTGCGTTGTCTGGTGGCTGTGCGTTGTCTGGTGGCTGTGCGTTGTCAGGTGGCTGTGCGTTGTCTGGTGGCTGTGCGTTGTCTGGTGGCTGTGCGTTGTCAGGTGGCTGTGCGTTGTCTGGTGGCTGTGCGTTGTCAGGTGGCTGTGCGTTGTCAGGTGGCTGTGCGTTGTCTGGTGGCTGTGCGTTGTCAGGTGGCTGTGCGTTGTCAGGTGGCTGTGCGTTGTCAGGTGGCTGTGCGTTGTCTGGTGGCTGTGCGTTGTCTGGTGGCTGTGCGTTGTCAGGTGGCTGTGTTGTCTGGTGGCTGTGCGTTGTCAGGTGGCTGTGCGTTGTCAGGTGGCTGTGCGTTGTCTGGTGGCTGTGCGTTGTCAGGTGGCTGTGCGTTGTCTGGTGGCTATGCGTTGTCTGGTGGCTGTGCGTTGTCAGGTGGCTGTGTTGTCTGGTGGCTGTGCGTTGTCTGGTGGCTGTGCATTGTCAGCACATGCTGCAGTGCGGAGGGGATGCTGACGGCATGGGGGTGTCTACCAGGAACACCTGCTCTCGGTTTGGAGCGCAGCTTTGCGCATCTTTGTTTTAGAGCCTCCTAGTGTTTTTCCACCCCTTGGGAGCAAGTCCGTGGGCAGCCCTCCTCCTCCGTCCCCTTGCACCCTCCCTTTCCCCAAGGAGCATCCACAGGTCCCTCACACCTGGCTGGCCTGGCCATGCGGTGGTTTGTTCATTCATTCACCGGTTCATCAACAAGCTTGCCGGTGCACCTGAGTGTTGGAACTGGGTGGGTGACAGCGATCAAGATGGAGTTGGGGGCTGCTCTCAGGGAGCCCAGGGCCTGGCATGGGAAGTGAGCTGTCACCCCAACTGAGTGCCTAATCACAGTTGAGAGGCACTAGAGGGGGCAAGAGCGGGGCGCTGTGGACTCTGATTTGGAGACGGGTTAGGGAGCCTCCCTGTGGAAGTGACATTTGGGGAAGAGAAGAGTTGTCCACACAGAGAGCAGCTTTCTCATGGGAGGCCCCCAAGCAGGGAGAGCTGAGTCTGGGGTGAGGCCAGGAGCTGGACGGGGGTCTGATAGGGAGGATCTGGGGGCCGCGGGGTTTTGTGCCAAGTCAATGGAAAGCCAGTGAAGGGTTTGCAACCGGGGAACCAAGATCTGAGTTGTATTCTAAAAAGTCACTATGGCAGCAGGGTAGAGAATGGAAATAGAGTGAGCAGGAGAAGCTGGGGCCAGCTAAGAGGCGTCTGCAGCGGGCAGGAGATGATGGTGGCCTTGGTGTCATGGCGGAGACGAGGTGGAGAGACGTGGGTGTGTTCAAGATACCCTGAGGGTGGACCCGACTGGACTGGCTTTGGACGGGATGCAGGTGAATGATCCAGTGCGTACGGGGCTATCTCCCAGACCCCTGGTCTGAGCCGCTAGGTGAGCTGCTAGGAGGATTCGCTGTGTGCTCATCCCAGTGACTGACCCAGGGTCCGGGGAACATCTTGTGGCCATACCCTTCCAGTCTGGGACAGACGTTAATCATTGGTCTCCGTGTCCTCCTTCTAGCCCAGGATGAAGACCAACGATTAATGTCTGTCCTGGACACTGAAGAGAGGGCAGTGGCTGCCCCGGGCCTGGTGTCCTGCTGGGTGCGCCTGTGGTAGGGTCCGTGTGCCCCTCTCCGCCGGCAGAGTCAGCTCCGCCTGCCTTGAGAGACGGTGTCCTCAGCCGGGACGGCGGGGATGCT
Organism: Gorilla gorilla gorilla; assembly: GCF_029281585.2. Lineage (NCBI taxonomy): Eukaryota > Metazoa > Chordata > Mammalia > Primates > Hominidae > Gorilla > Gorilla gorilla. The sequence continues at coordinate 237,059,444 of NC_073224.2, forward strand.
GGATCTGGCTGGGATTTTCAGAAGCACACCCCTTTTCCCCTTTGTTTCAGATTTAGGCAGATGCTTCCTGGGAGGGCAGGGAGGGAGGGAAGGGTGTGGGGTTTAGGGGAGGGACACAGGGTAGTGGGCACGGGCTCCAGGAGAGGGGCCCTGAGAACAGGAGGGTGGGGCCCAGCCCGTGGGAAACAGGGTGGGAGAGGGGAGGCAGTGAGTGGCTGCTTTTCCCCAGGCTCCGAGATCTGGGCAGGTCCTGCCTTCCGTCCTTCAGCAGAGCCTGGGGAGGGCAGCATCCTAGGGGTGGACTCCAGGCCGGCACCTGCTCCCCACCCAGGGGTGATTGGTCTTAGCTATTTGGGGCTAGAGGTCTTCAGGACAAGGAAAACCTAAAACCTTCCTCATGGTGGGAACTAAACACAGCTGGCTTGCTGCTGCAGTTGCACAAGTCAGCAGGCATTAGGCCTCGACACTTGGGACACGGATGTTTCCTGTTACTGGGCCCCGGGTTGGTCCCCGGTCCCTGGGGAATTTCCTGTGCTTCCTTCAGGGTCATGGCAACTTCCATCCGGCTTCCCTGCAGCCCCCCGGCCCCCACCCTATCGCGTTTGGACACATCCTTAGGCTGCAGGTGTTTGGCTGGAGGGAAGAGGCTGGTGGGGCCTGAATGTGGCCAGATGTGTGTGAGGGCCCAGGCGGGGAGGGGATGCCGCCATGCCTGGGGCAGTGGTAGTGGCTGTGATTGCAGGAGGGCGGGAGGAAGAAGCATTCACAGGGACCCGTGTTTCTCTGTGTCAGCCCAGGCCGGGTCCTCCTGACCCCAAGTCCAGGTTTGGGTGCTGGCCTTGGGCATATCTGTAAACAGGATGGCCACATAGGCCCTGAAGCCCGAGCCGGTCATAGCTCACTCTGTGGTCCAGGCCAGGTAATGAAGTCTCTGAGCCTCAGTTTCCCCACCAGGCACAGCCCCTGGTCTGGGGCTGCTTAGACGACGAGTGCCTGAGTGTCCTTCCTCTCAGCTGACACGACCTGTGCCTGGGAACCCCAGGAGCCCCAGCCCAGCCACCGGCAGGGCCCCCCTGTCTAGAGCTTCCCTCCCTGCTACTGGCAGGGGTGCTGTGAGTGACACACAAACTCACTGAGCCCACAGGTCACACAGGCTCGGGGGTGGGGCAGGGGGTCTCAGGTCACTGCGCTGACCGTGCAGTCACCCGGCGAGCACCCCTCAGGGGTGAGGTGCAGCCCACCCACCCTGGCCCTGCCATCATCCCACCCTGGCCCTGCCCTCCTACCCTGGCCCTGCCCTCCCAAGTAGTAACGTGCAGGGTAGGGGCTGCCCGGTGAAGGAAGTTGGTATTGGAGCCCCCGGGGGGCACCTGCTGTGGAGGGGGCAGCGAGGCAGTGTGGGTCTGTCAGTAACGGGGCTGCCTGCCAAGCCACAAGGCGCCCCTCTCTCTCCAGAGCCCCTGCCTCGCCTCTCAGGTCCAGCTGTGGCCTCCTCCACCCTCACACCCTGGCCTCACTTTCCCCGGGGAGCCCCAGGGCAGCCGCTGTCAACACTTGGCTCCCCACCTGCCAGGACCTTACCTCCTCCCCTCCCTGGGGTCTGACTGGCCTGGGCCGGAGCCTCCCCTCCCTGGGGTCTGACTGGCCTGGGCCGGAGCCACCCCTCCCGGGGCTGGGGCCAACCTAGTAGGTTCTACCATCAGGGTCTTGAGGGGGGTCCTCAGCCGGCCCTTGCAGCTGTGCAGCTCTGACCACTGGGCAGCCCACCCCTCCCCCCTGCACCCCCACCTTCCCTCCTCCCACCCCTCCCAGACCCCACTCCCTGCCCACCTTCCCCAGGAAATGCCCTTGGCTCCTCCCCATCTAGGTGAAGTGAGTTAGGGCTTTACTGCCCTCCAGAGGGGTTCCGCCTAACCCCAACTGCATGTGGCCGTGGCTGGAGTTTGGGGACACGCCAGCCTCCGTTGGTGGCCGGGCAATGTGTGACCTAGGACAGAGAGAACGCGGCTGGGGACCTGGCAGGCTGGGTGGGCTGCCTGCCCGAGAGACCCTCAGGCCTCACCTCCCCCTGCCTCACCCCTCCTTGCCCCTCTCACCGATTTTCTCCTTCCCTCCACAGCTGAGTGCAGCGCCGGCCTCTGTTTTCATGGTGGCCGTTGTGTGCCAGGCTCAGCCCAGCCGTGTCACTGTCCCCCCGGCTTCCAGGGACCCCGCTGTCAGTATGGTGAGTGGAGCCCCTGGGGGACCAAGGCCCTGGCCATGGCCAGCCTGTGGGCAAGGGGCGGGGATGTGTCGGCCACTGGCCGTCCCCAGCACAGCTGTGTAGGGGACACCCCGAGTGAACGGGCATTCTTCTGAGGACGTTCCGCAATCCCTCCACCAGTTCCCTGCAGCCCCTCTGAGGGTGTCGAGGGGAAGGGTGACCCTGAGAGACCCCCCTCAGTGGGTGGCGGTGAAGCATATCATCTCAGCGCCCACCGCGTCCAGCCCTGCTGTTTATAAATGGGGACGCTGACCCCCTAGAAAGGCAGGGGGTGGCCAGGTCCCAGGGTCTCCAGCTGTGCTGCCACCTTGCCGAACTGTCGTTGTCCTCAGTGTTAAAAGCTGGGGGACACCCGGGGGTCTTAGCCAAGGCGACTGGTTGAGTAACCGCAGCACAGCTGTAAATGGGACTCCCGCACAGGCCCTGAAGACCAGGTTGAAGCAGGAGCTGGTGGCGAAGGAGATGCTTGCAGGGAGTGGGAATGGGCTGAAAGCAAGCTACTGGGGTGACGGGATTTCTGTAAAGAAAAGTGCGTGCCAATGCGGGGAAAAGCGGCAAAGCCTCGTCCTGATTCCTTTGGGCCATGGGAAGCGGGAGTCTTCCCTTCCTCTGTGGCTTCCTGCTCTGTCCCGGGTTTCTTCATCCTGGCCTCAGGCAGCCTGAGCCACGGCCGTCCCGATGGCATGAAACACTCCCAGTGGCCCTGGGGCTTTGGGACTGCTCGTGTGGTGGCCACCGGGGCTCCATGCCAGGCAGATGCCAGGGCAGAGTGAGAGATGCGCTCTGGTGCCCAGGCAGGCAGCAGGAGGCGATTCGAGGAAATCGGATGAATCAGGAGGTTCCCGTGTTTGTAAAGGACACCCCTGCCCACTCCACGTTCCGCTGGGGGCCGGGCTGAGGAGGGGTTCTGCGGAGGTGCTGAGTCTCCCCAGAGTTCTGAGCTGGGTGACACTCCTGCCCACTCCACATTCCACTGGGGGCCGGGCTGAGGAGGGGTTCTGCGGAGGTGCTGGGTCTCCCCAGAGTTCTGAGCTGGGTGACACTCCTGCCCACTCCACGTTCCACTGGGGGCCGGGCTGAGGAGGGGTTCTGCAGAGGTGCTGGGTCTCCCCAGAGTTCTGAGCTGGGTGCCAGCAGCCTGGGGCATTGGCCATTGTTGGAAAGGCGGATGGTTGGTGCTGGAGGGTTTATTGAATGTCCTCTGTTAGCTGGGACAGCCCCTGCCGAGTCACCGCGAGTGCCTGCTGCTTCCTGGATGCTGGGTGGCTGGGAGGGCTGCTGCAGCGACCATGGACTGAGATCTGTCTGTCTCGTGTGGACGAAAGGGCCCCCCCCCCCCCGGGGCCCCTGCCTTGTCATTGCCCTGTGACATCCAGGCTGCAGGCCTTGGCCCGGCCTCCCTGTGGTCCCTCTGTGGGCTGGTCAGAGGTGACTCATCCCTGCTCCGAGGACAGGTGGGGTCCACACAGGATGGAGTGGGCTCCAACTGTCGCGTTTGGCTTCTTGGGAGCTGTCATTTGGCCACAGGTGGGAGTTGAGAAATGTCCCGAGGGCCTTTCCGTCTCATTTGTCTAATCTTTTGGCAATGTGCGCCGCTTGACTTTGGTTTCACGCGGAAATACCAGGGCTGACTGTGCAGGCTGGGGAGGTTTCCGGGACGGGGCTGTGGCTCACTGGTCAGCCAAGCAGAGCCTCCTGTGTTCTCTGTTCCTAGGGGAGGGCGAGGAGGAGGTGGCCTTGCGGGGTGGCCTTTCCTGGCCGTGTCCTCTGGGAGGGGACGGAGGACACCTGACCTGCCCCCTCAGGGCTGGCCTTCTGCCCACCGTCAGTCCCCTCCTCCCACCTCATCTTTGTCAGGAGCCAGCTCCGAGCCCCCTGCTCCATGAGACCCTGACGCGTGGCCCCTGGGGCACCGGCAGGCACAGGGCTTGCAGGAGGCTCACTGCGGGCTGCACACCCTGTGAGGGAACTCGGCGTCTTGTGGAGGCTCAGTGTCCGGCGTGGGACGAGGGCTCTGCATCTTTGGGGGTTTGGCATTGTTGGGGGGTTCCATGCCCAGTGGGAGGGGCCTGCCTTTCCCAGGCCCAGGCCAGCACTGCGGAGTGGGCTCAGATGCCCATGCTTGGGTGCTTGGGGGTGGGGTGCACTCAGGTGCCCTGTGCCCCGCCAGCCTCTTGGCTCTGACTTCTGTGTCACAGACTCTCACGGTGCCTGGGCCCGGGGCTCAGCATCCACAGCAGCAGCCCCATGCCCCAGTCACCGTGGGAACACACCGCAGAGCAGGGAGGCTGGAGGCTGGGAGCTCCCTCCTGGCTCTGGGCCACTCTCTGCCTGTGTCACCTCATCAACTCCACACTTCATTTGCTTCATGAAAGAGGAAAGCAAGGTTGAGGAGACCCAGCAGCTGCTGGAGCTCAGCTCACAAGCAGCCTAGTTGGGGCTGAAGCCAGGTCTGTCTGAGGAGTGCCATGTGCTCCCTTCTGGCCATGCTGCCACCTGGTGCAGGGACAAGCCTTGGTCCCGGGGGAGCTGTTGAGATTTGCTTTGGAGGAGAGGGGAGCAGGGTCCCCTGCAGGGCAGGAGCATCCTCACCTGTGGCTGGCTTGTGGCCCCTGGGGAGCAGGCCTCCTGGGAGAGTGGCCAGTTGGGGCAGACGTGGCCTTCACAGGGGGCAGTTGAGAAGCTGGAGGGTGGCTGCCCGGCCTCCTCGCTGGTCACTCTCTCGGAAGAAGGGGAGGGTGTGGAGGCTGGGTGTGCAGAGCCGAGGGTGCGGGGCTCAATTATGCAGGGCTGGACATTCAGGATGGAGTGTGTAGAGCTGGGTGTGCAGGGCCAGGTGTGCAGGGGTGAAGTGTGCAGGGCCAGGTGTGCAGGGGTGGAGTGTGCAGGGCCAGGTGTGCAGGGGTGGAGTGTGCAGGGCTGGGCATGCAGGATGGAGTGTGTAGAGCTGGATGTGCAGGGCCAGGCCTGCAGGGGTGGAGTGTGCAGGGCCAGGTGTGCAGGGGTGGAATGTGCAGGGCTGGGCATGCAGGGTGGAGTGTGCAGGGCTGAGTGTGCAGGACTGAGTGTGCAGGGCTGAGTGTGCAGGCCGGGTTTGCAGGGCCAGGTGTGCAGGACCAGGGGTGAGGGGGTGCTGCCTGCAGGTGTAGCCCCTGCCCGTAGTGCTCCCACCGAGACCTCTCACCATCACCTTCCTGTCCCTCCTCCACTCTGGGTCTGGGGACTGCAGACCTGAGCTCAAACGCAGCTGGGAATATTTAACTAACCCCCCAATTATAATTGATTCCAGTTTTGAAAATGAAAGCCATATTTTCTGGTTCCCCCAAATTATTTCATTTGAACAAAGGAGTGGGGGAGGGAGACAGGAACTCTCTGGGCAGCTATGGAGGGCAGTGGGGGGAAGGAGCCCTCCCCGCTCCCCACAGCACCAGCTCTCCCTCCTTGGCCCAGATGGCAAGTCTCGGGTCTGCAGCGGGCGGGGACTTTGCAGCAGTGTTTCCCTGAGGCCCTGGGAGCCCTTCCGCAGAAGCAGCAGGAGCCGTGGGAGCACAAAGCGGGCCTGTCTGCCCGGAAGGTGGAGGGCCCGGCCCTGGGCAGGCCCTGAAGTGAAGGCTTCCCCAGCCCAGTGCAGGCCTCGGCGCAGTCACAGTCAGGGCCAGCCGCTCATTTTGTCCAGGGCTGGCTTTGGTGTTCCCCAGGCCTGTGCCTGTGTGACCAGGGTAACCTACTCCACCTCTTGGACCCCAGTCCCCCTTCTGTTCAGCAGGGAGGAGATTTGGCGATGTTTTGTGCAGGTTGCGTGAGTCCATGTAGGTGAGGCCTGGAGTGGGCCTGGCAGAAGGGTCGGGAAGTGGGAGTCATGGCAGGGACAACCATTGTGATGGCTCAGATGCAGACTTTGTCCCCAGCTGATATGGTTTGGCTGTGTCCCTACCGAAATCTCATCTTGTATGTCCCATAATTCCCATGTGTCATGGGAGGGACCCAGTGGAAGGTGGTTGAGTCATGGGGGCAGGTCTTTCCCGTGCTGTTCTCGTGATAGTGAATAAGTCTCATGAGATCTGATGGTTTTATAAGGGGGAGTTTCCCCGCACAAGCTCTCTCTCTTTGCCTGCTGCCATCCATGTAAGACATAAGACGTGACTTGCTCCTCCTTGCCTTCTGCCATGATTGTGAGGCCTCCCCAGCCACGTGGAACTGTAAGTCCATTAAACCTCTTTCTTTTGTAAATTGCCCAGTCTAGGGTATGTCAGCAGTTGGAAAACGGACTAATACCCTGGCTCTTGGGGTAATTACACAAGAGCACCCAGCTGCCATGTGGAGTCTCCCAGAGTGGTCCAGGGTTTGGAAGACCCCCCAGGACTGCCAGTTTCCTTGCCCTGTGAGTCTGCAAAGGAGTGAGGGGGACTCTAAAGACCCCCTTCCCTGTCCCTGGGAGGACTTTGGGGTCCCGTCAGAGTATCGGTTTCATCAGACCAACCAGGAACAGTTTTCACAGCTGAAAACCTGGCCTCGTCCTGCCTTTGCACCTGGGTCCCACCTGTGTGCGCTGCTCTGGCAAGCGTGGATGGATGCCCCCACCCCTTCCCCAACACCCACTGGTGACCTGGGCTTGGCTCAGAATTGGTAATGAAAAGACCAACAAGAAAAAGTTACTGAGAACAAATGACCTCCTAATAGATTTGTCTTTTGTAGTACACGAAGTCACAAAAGTCTCTACAGATCTCTTGATCTGGACTCAGCTGACCTCATGGGACAAGGGCAGGCTCTGAGAAATGAGGCCTGGGTCACCTCTAGGTACTTTCTTGGTTCAAGAACCTTTGGCTCAAGCCAGGCGTGGTGGCTCACACCTGTAATCCCAGTCCTTTGGGAGGCCGAGGCACGTGTATCACTTGAGCTCAGGAGTTGGAGACCAGCCTGAGCAACATGGTGAAACCCCGTCTCTACCAAAAATACAAAAATTAGCCAGGCGTGGTGGTGGGCGCCTCTAATTCCAGCTACCCAAGAGGCTGAGGCAGGAGGATTGATTGAACCCGGGAGGTGGAGGTTGCAGTGAGCCAAGATTGCGCCACTGGACTCCAGCCTAGCTGACAGAGCAAGACCCTGTCTCAATAGATAAATAAGTAAATAAATAAATAAATAGTAACCTTTGGCTCTGATTCCCTTCTGGGCCTCAGTCCCTCCCCCCCACCCCCCACCCCCCGCCCCCCGCCCCCCGCCCCCCGCCACCAGTCAAAGGGGCAGATCAGACGGGTCTCCGGCACCACCACACTAGTGTTGCCACCCTCACTCCTGGGTCCAGGTGAGTGGTCAGGGCTCCAGTGATGCCCATCAGAGGCTTGGCTGCCCCAAGGGCTTCCTGGAGGAGGTGGGCCTGTGGGCTGGGGAAGGTTTGGGAGGTGCAATTTGTTCCGGACAAGTTTCCAGACAGGACAGAGACAGGAGCAGAGGAGCAGAGTGGAGGAGAAAGTCATTTTGGCCCCGAGGTACGGGGTCGGGAACGAAGGAAGGGTCAGCCAAGCTTCTAGAAGGTCCTCGGCCTCTTTCGGTGAGATGGAGCTGGGCGTTGCTGGGGGCCAGCTGGCAGGTGCTCCCGGGTACCTGCTGTGTGCCTGCCAAGCCAGGAGAGACATCAGTGGTCCTGCCTGGAGCCTCAGCACCCAGGCCCACTCTGAGTCCTGCACCTTTGAAGGAAACCTCGGTTTCCCTGCTTCAAGCAGGAGGCCCTCAGTGGGGGTCTCTCGGGTGTGGGCCTCTTGGGTGTGGGCTGGAGGTGGCTCTGGCAGCTGTTGGGGCCCTGAGGCTATGCCAGGAAGCAGAGCCTTGGAGAAGGTTGGGTGGCTAGGACTGGGTGGTGTCCTGAGCCCGTTTAGCCCTTGGCGTTGGCTCAGGGCGACTGTTTCTAAACTGGGACCATTGATTAATGGAGAGGAAGCGGCCCTCCCCGCTGCCTTTCAATGCTGCCCACTGTGTCTGAGGGTGGGAGTCTGACCCCTTGCCCGAGCTCCAGACGCCACCCAGGGCTGCTCTTGGCGACCAGCCACGGTCAGGCCTGGGAGCTGCCGCTGTCAGACTCAGACTCTGTGCCCCAGGGAGTGGTGGGAGGGGAGGACGGGGCTCCTGGAAGGGCGGGCTCTGGGGCAGGGATGTTCTTTTCACGGCCTCTCTCCATGTTGTGCACTCCCTGGCTGGAGCTGGAGCTGGGGCTGTCTCCAGTCCTGCTCCCTGCCATGGGACCCTGTCCAGAGGCCTGCAGCCTGCAGCAGCCCCAGCCTGGACTGATTCCTGGGGAGGCATCTCAGCTTTGTCCTGTGGATGTGGCCTCGGGTTAACCTGACCCTGGTCCTGGGCTGTAGTTCCAGGCTCCCCGCACTGTTTCCCGTGCTTACCTTTAGGCTCAGACAAGCAGAAGGTTTCCATCTGGGCCTGGAGCTGGCTCAGCCAGGAGGCCACCCTGGGGGAGGCTTTTTGTGTCTGGTGTGAGAAATGATCCTAGCATGCCCCGGGAGGACTAGGGGTTACCTGGCGGGGGGACCCAGCACACCCGGGGGGACCCAGCACACCCGGGAGGACCCAGCAAACCTGGGGGAACCTAGCACACACAGGAAGGATGCAGCACACGCAGGAGGACCCAGCATACCAGGGAGGACCCAGCACACCTGAGGGAATCCAGCCCACCAGGGAGGACCCAGCACACCCAAGAGAACTCAGCACACCCAGGAAAGACCCAGCACACCCAGGAGAACCCAGCACACCCAGGAAGGACCCAGTACACCCAGGAGAACCCAGCACACCCAGGAAGGACCCAGTACACCCAGGAGAACCCAGCACACCCAGGAAGGACCCAGTACACCCAGGAGAACCCAGCACACCCAGGAAGGACCCAGTACACCCAGGAGAACCCAGCACACCCAGGAAGGATCCAGTACACCCAGGAGGACCCAGCACACCCAGGAAGGACCCAGTACACCCAGGAGAACCCAGCACACACAGGAAGGACCCAGTACACCCAGGAGAACCCAGCACACCCAGGAAGGATCCAGTACACCCAGGAGGACCCAGCACACCCAGGAAGGACCCAGTACACCCAGGAGAACCCAGCACACACAGGGAGGACCCAGCACACCCAGGAAGGACCCAGCATACTCAGGAGAACCCAGCACACACAGGAAGGACCCAGCACACCTGAGGGAACCCAGCCCACCAGGGAGGACCCAGCACACCCAAGAGAACCCAGCACACCCAGGAGAACCCAGCACACCCAGGAAGGACCCAGTACACCCAGGAGGACCCAGCACACCCAGGTAGGGACCAAGGGAAGGATCAGCCAGGCTTCTAGAGGGTCCTTGGCCTCTCTCTGCAAGATGGAGCCTGCCCAGGGCTGGCTGGCAGGTGCTCCCAGTACCTGCTGTGTGCCTGCCAATCGGAGAAGGAAGGACCCGGCACACCCAGGAGGACCCAGCACACCAGGGAAGACCCAGCGCACCCACAAGGACCCAGCACACCTGGAAAGGACTCAGCACACCCAGGAGAACCCAGCACGCCAGGAAGGAACCAGCATATGCAGGAAGGACCTAGCACACCCAGGAAGTACCCAGCACACCCAGCAGGGCCAGCATACCAGGAAATGACCCAGCATATGCAGGAAGGACCCAGCACACTTGGGGGGAAGACCCAGCACCCTTGGGGAGGACTCAGTGTGTCTGGGGGGACACCCTCACCCAGGAACCTTGCTCTCTGGCCTTTGGAGCTGGGAGGACCCAGCACCCTTGGGGAGGACCCAGCGTGTCTTGGGGGGATGTCCTTATTCAGGAACCTTGCTCTCTGGCCTTTGGGGCAGGCTGGCCTTGGTCTCGGTGTTTTCCTGCTGTCTGTGCTCGGGGGTGGGAGTCCTCTGAGAGCAAGAACAGGCTTCTGGCCTCCATGGTGGGGTTGTGTCCTATGAGCACTGGACACCTGACACCTGGGCTGGGAGATGCCTCATTGACTCCTGCCCTTCCTGGCTGTTCTGGGTTCCAGGCTTGGAGGAGCACTCTCTGGTTTCTGGACCATCAGAAAACCCAGCCACTGGCCATGGCTGTCCCCTCCTTGTGGGATGGCCCAGGGCCACCCCTGGTCCCCCAGACCCTCTCTCTGTGTCCTGCTCCCCAGGCTGATGGCTGTCTGTGCTCACAGTTAATGGGGTCCCTGGAGGCCCCCGAGGAACATGGAGGTGTCAGCCATGAAGACAAGCTGGTGCTGAGCCGGCTCAGAGGGGGAGATAGGGCTGTGGTGTGTGTGTCCCCGTGTGCCACAGCCTCCCTGGGGCCCTGTCCCTGGGGATTGGGGGAGGGGAGAGACTGGGTGGCCCCAGGGGATGGCTGGAGGGAGGGCTGAGCCTCTGCCATGTGAATGGGGAGGATGACTAGCCTCCTGGGCAGGCTCTGTGCCTGGTACCAGGCTGGGCGGTGGAGGGGGCAGGATGATTTCCTGCTAGGCCAGTTGTGGGCTTCACGCCCTGCAGGCAGTGAGGGCCCGGCGCAGGGGCAGGGCAGGGGCAGCCTCCTATCCTCACATTCCCAGGCCCACGTGGTCTTTCTTGGAGGCAAGGTTGGTGGTGCAGTGGTTGTCCGCTGAGCAGGGCTGGAGCAGCGGGTGTGCCCCGGCGGGTGGACAGAGCACCTGGCACCTGGGCCGGAAGATGCCTCCTTGACTCTCACCCTGTCTGGCTGCCCTCAGGTCCCAGGCTTTGAGGAGCTCTGCCTGGTTTCTGGGTAATCAGAAAACCCCATGCCCAGCGGCCTGCCTGGCTATCCTTTCCCTGTGGCCTTTGGCTTTTCCACACACGTCCCCTATAACTGCACTGAGCCCCTGGAAATCCCCCGAGTACCGCTTCCCCGTGGGAGCCAGTGCCTGCCGGGAGGCCCCTTCTGCCTGCAGTGGGTTGAGCGGGCAGGGCAGGTGCTTGACTTTGGCTTCACTGGCCTCAGTCCCAGGCGGCCCCTTCCGCCTGCAGTGGGTTGAGTGGGTGGGACAGGTGCCTGACTTTGGCTTCTCTGGCCTCAGTCCCTGCGTGACAGTCTGCTGGGACAGGTGTGGCCCCTCCACGACCATCTTGCTATGCTCAGGCTGGGCCACCTCCTCGACAGGACAGCTGGGGAGACTGAGACCGCCTGCAGAATCCAGCCTGTCTTTCAAAGGGCTGACTCTGGGAAGGGGATTCCTGTCTGTGCAGTGAATTGTTTAATTACCAGGTTTGTTCTCCCCCTTCCCTGCCACCCACAAAAGGGCCTCTGTCTTTCTCCTGGGCTAATGCTATCCTCCCTGGCCTTGGCTCTGTGCACAGTGGGGTTGTGTGGCCTCTCCCATGCTGGCTTCACAGACAGCGTGGTCTTTTCATGACATAATTACAGCAGGAGACATTAAGAGGCGGACCCTCCCAGGCATTGCAGGGTGGGGGGCTTCTGTGGGCTCCCCCAGCTGCCCCCGTGCTGCCTGGTGAGTGGGCACCTCAAGTCTTCCTGCCCATAGCACGGACGGCTGTCCAGGCAGCCACTGAGCCCGGTGGCAGGCCACTTCAACACTGTTCAGAGGACGACCAGGCCTCTTGGCTCCCTGTGCCTGCCCCAGGCCGGAGACCCCGTGGCCCCCCAGTCTCCTGGATGGTCTCCTTAGACAGCTCTTCCCACTAGCTGGGTGCGTCAGAGACCTTCAGCCTCCAGGATCCTTTGAGTCCCCTGATCCTTGCCTCGGCCATCCTGTCCCATCCAAATTCCCTGGACTTCAGGGCAGCACTGGGGCTGACCACGGCGTCCGGGTGTGGGGCTGTGCCTGTTCCATTTCACAGATGGGGATACTGAGCCCCTGGCAGTTCTTGAGTTGCTTGGAGTCAGTGATGGACTTGGTATTGGCCTTTGGCCCTTGACTGCCTGCCCAGGGCAAGGCTGAGGGCCTTTGGGAGCCCCGGCTGAGGGGCGGCAGGGTGGTGTCTGGGCATTGGTGTGGCCTGGGTGCCCTGTGATGGGTCCCAGAGGCTGTCCCTGCTTCTTTGGGTCCTGCATCTTTGAAGGAGCCTCGGTCTCCCCCCATGAACAGGCGGCTGGTGGCGGGGGTCTCTAGGGTGTGGGCTGGAGGTGGCTATGGCAGATGGAGTCGGCTGCAGGAGCTCCTTCTGGGAGTGTCTGGGGCTATGGGTTGTGCCCTGGCCTCTGGCAGACCCGTACCGGGCAGCCGCCAGCTGAGTGAAGCCAGGCTCTGCCCACTCGCCTGGAAGCTGCAGTGCCCAGCCTGACAGCTCTCATGGGCCACACTGAGGGTTTGGCATGTTCTTTTCTGGGTAGAGGCTAGGCCAAGTTGCATGGAGCTGGGGTGCAGACCTGCACCCTGTGAACACGCTCTGCAGGCCCTTGTGGGTTCAGGCTGTGTTTGGCTGGTGGAGGGAGCAGAGGGGCAAACCTCACCCACAGGGCTTCTGTAAGGTGCAGAGGACACAGGTGTCCCCTGCTGTGCTCACGGCCCATCCTGCTGATGTAGAGAAACCCACCGTGAGGAGGGGCTGAAGGGCTGGCCGGCAAGGTCATAGGACACTGGCTGGCATCCAGGGCAGGGCATGGGGGCAACAGAGGTGGCTCGAAGGGGCCAGGCAGGGGATGGTTTGTGGGTGTCTTTGCATTTGGGGGGCTCTTGGCCTGAGCGCTGGGGAGAGCTGCTTGGGGTGCAGGTGATGGGCCCCCATCCTGAAGAAAGTGGGTACGTGCTGGGACTCCTGAGGAGCCTGCTGGGCCGAGCTGCTGCTTGAGCCTCCCTGTCCTGCTCTAGCCAAAGGGGTGGCCTCCGTGGGCCCCATGAGGGGCCTAGGACCACTACCGAAGCCCCCATGTGGGACCTAGGACCACTACCGAAGCCCCCATTCCCCTGCCGTGTTCCTGGAGGCCAGAGCCCTCAGGGGCCTTGGTTTTTACCCAAGCACACACTGGGTGCACTGAGGGCTAAGGCCCAGTGTGTCTATGACACATTCATGGCAGGTCGTGCACATTTCACCCCCTCGTCACTCCAGGAATCTCTGGGAGCCTCTGCACCCCAGGCCCTGGCTGCAGTAGACATGTTGACGAGTCAAATTGCAGCCTGTGGCTGAGCTGTGGAGACTCCGGGTGCAAATTCCTGGGGAATTCCTGCAGGCAATCCTGCACTCCAGGCCTCTCTGGTGTTTATGGGACGGGTTCTGCCTCCTCAGCAGCTGGGCCCCGTGGCTGGGCCTGTCCCACAGCATGGCAGTGCCTGTGAGACCCTTGGGAAGAAGGGTCCAGGGTGGCGGGCAGCAGCCTGGGGGAGCCCGAGGCTGGTTTCTGGGCTCCTGGCAGGTCTCAGCCACGTAAGTGAGGAAAGAGGGGAGGGGTTTCCTATGCCGAGGTCCTGCCATGAACCTGTCATAGAAACACAGGCCTGTCCTTCTTGCACCAGGTCCCGGAGGACAGGTCGGTGGAGGGCTGTCTCCTTTGAGGTCCCTGCAGCCTCCCAGGCCCCCCTGCCCCCGGCTGGACAACCCCGGCCTGCAGGGTGACGCTCTGGGTCGCAGGTGCTCATAGGGACCGAGGGCCCACGGTGTGATGGCCAAGGAGCTAGGCCAGGCTGGCCATGTCCCCAGCAAACGGGACCTGTGGTCAGAGCCTGCAGGGCTGCGCGGTGCTGGCTGGTAGGTGGCTTGTCCTGGGAGAGCCTGGGGGTGGGGGCATGTCCATGCTGGGGGTGCAGGAGGGATCCCCGCCACATGCAGCCCACGTGCAATCAATAAACACGCAGGGTCTGCAGGTCCCACCTGACCTCTGGCAGTGCCAGTCCACTGACAGCCCAGCTTTGGGGAGCTATGCCCAAGACAGGGGCCTTTGTAGGGAGGGGAGGGTCCCAGGAGAGGCGAGGAGGCAGGGCCTGGGCCTTCTGGAGCTGTGGCCTCAGGGGCAGGTCTGGGCTGGGTGAGCCCTGGCAGGTAGGAAGGGAGGAAGCGTGTCCAGGCCCTGCCCATGTCCAGTGCATCCCTGGGAGGGACCAGGGCTCCATCTCGCCGTGTGGCCCGGCTCCTGCTCACATCTTTGCCTCTAGCACTCTGGCAGGGTAGGTGCCGCGTTGCCCATCTGCCAGCACCATGCGACCAGGGCTGGGGCCCTTCTGGCCACCACAGGGCAGCAGCAGGCCCCAAGTACACCTGCCGCTGGGGTGTGGGGCCCTGGTGGGTCTGGGTGCTACACCTGGCCAGGACGGCCTCACTATGCCTCAGTTTCCGCCCTGGGAAAGCAGGTGTGGTAGTGAGGGCCGCTGCAGGGGGCCGTGGTGAGAGTCAGATAGGACGCTCCGCAGGATGCACTCAGTCTAGCACCCAGTTATTTTTGAGGCTGGAGGAGAGAGGCACTGCTGCCTCCTGAGTCTGGGTGAGCTCTGGGGGCCATCGCTTTGCAGCACCGAGGACCCAGCCAGCCCAGGTGTCTCCTGGGATCCCTGCAAAGCCCCTCTAGGGCGTGCCCTCATGTGCCTGGGCAGCTGACCTGGACTCTGTGGCCTCTCCAGCCCCAGCCATTTCCAGCTGTTTGATGGGGCGCCGGGGGGCTCATAGCGTGAAGTGCGTTGGGGGAAGGGCCCCCAGGTCCCTCTGATGGGCCGAGCAGCTGGTCCTCGAGGTCTGCCTGTGACGCTGCCCAGAGACAGGTGGGGCTTGCTGGCCCTGCGGGGTTCCTTCCAGCAAGGGAACACCCAGGTCTTCCAGAGCGGCCTGTGAACAGCTCGGTTCTTGGCCTGGCTGCCAAAGTGGGCCCCAGGTTGGCCGGCGTCCTGTGCCCACCCTGCCTTAGCGCTGGCTGCCTAGTGCCAACCCTGTTCAGGGAGGCAGATGCCAGGACCTCTGCTGATTTTGCCCATTTTTAAGATTCCTGGGGCGGTACCCATGCCCCCCTTCCCATGGAGTAATGAATGAGGCTCTGCAAGCGAGGGGCTGCGTGCTTCTGGAATCTGTTCTCTGATGTGGCTGCCCCAGGCATTCCAGAGCAGGACCCGGCCCTCTGGCCCGGTCAAGCCGGGGGCCTGGGCAGCATCACTGAGACCAGGCTAGCCAAGAACAGGACAGTGACTACAGGAGAAGGAGGTGACTGAGGTGCTGACAGCCTCCTAAAGTCTCCAGCCGGTGCTGGCCTCAGGGGTCTGCTACCCAGGTCAGCCTCAGGGGTCAATGTCTTCTCTGCTGAGAGCGCTGGGGGAGGTCACCCACCGTGGTGGGATCAGGGCTCTATGAACCTGCAGGGCAGTGGTCCACAGCGGGTCCTATAGCAGCTGACCCTGAGGTCTCAGGGAGGAGGAAGCTGGATCCCCACTGCACCCCGTGAGAGTCCCTGTGCCGCTGGATGTCAGGGTCCACAGTGCCTGCCCTGGACGGAATGCCGAGTGTGGCTGGAGCAGAGTTGGAAGGCACCCGGATGTCCACGCGCACTTCTGTTCTTGGTGACGTGGCCACCTCCACTTGGGAGTCCCCTGCCCTCCTGGGAAACTGCAGTGGGCTTTGGCACACACAGGCCTCTGAACCCCTGGGACAGGGAATCCTGGACAGCCCCATGCCACTCTGTTTAACTGGGCAATTCAGGAGGTTCTTGGACACCGGGCATCCTGGTGCTGTGCCCCATGTCCTACCATGGGGACCGTCCAGGGCCAGGCCAGGCAGCCCCGCACGAAACGTCCTCCTCTCAAGCCAGGCACCAATAGGCTCCTGGTCCTGCTCCCTGGACCCCTCCTGGAAGGGGCCTCCTGCAATCTAGGGGTCCCCACCTCCCTTCTTGCCGCGTGCTCAGGGTGGGGCACTGGCACCCCCTGGTGGCCATGAGAGGCCAGAGCAGGCACCAGGACCCGGGGGGTTTAAGGTCCAGCTAGGAAGGGAACTTGGTGAACTCTGGGGCAGAGTGGGGTCTGGGGATGGGCTCTGCACGTGTGTTTCTCACCCACTGCTGATGCCATCTCGGTGCCATGTCTGATAAACAAAGAGGCGCCTGGGGACGCCCAATTGCCCAGGCCTCGGGGACACAGTGGGAGAGAGGACGAGACCCAGGCAGGGGGTTCCAGGATAAGAAGGGGGTACCTAGGGGGCTTCATTCATGCGTCCATCGCCGGACCCCACTGTGTGCCAGGCCCCGTGCTTGGAACCCACCAGCCAGTCCAGCAAAACCCCTGCCCTCCTGGGTCCGCGTCCTGGTGCTGGGACAGAATTGGAAGGAAAGGTGTAATTCAGCGGTGGTGCCTGCCGTAGAGAATGTCAGGATATGGGGCTGGAGAATGCCTTGGCTGGAGCGGGGCCATGGAAAATGTCAGGATACAGCCTGGAAAATGCCTCGGCCAGAGCGGGACCGTGGTAGTGGGGATGGCGGGGCCTCACAGGAGGGGAGGTCTATCTGTGTGAGGACCTGGGTGGGCCCAGATGGGGGTGAAGGGGGCCCGTCCCCGGCTTTGGGGGAGCCTGGTGCAGAGTGGGTTTGTCCAGTGGGACACTCGCCCCTGTTGCATGGCTGAGGGTTTTAAGGGAGTGGGGGCCGTACCCCTGCTTTGGGGAGCTCCCTCTGGACATTGGAGGTCGGGGAAGGCAGTCCAGTGAGGAGGTTTTGTGGTCACCAGGGGAGATGGTGGTTCTTGCCAGGGCTGGGCTGGTGGCCAGGGCAACCTTAGACCAGCACAGTGGGGAGAGGAGGCCAGTGCTGGGCACAGGAGGGGGAGGTGAAGCTTGGGCTCCAGTAGGTGTGAGGGAAGGAACACGAGTATTAGGGTCACCCCGGCCAGACTGTTCCCTCTCCCTTCCCATGGGTCTTACAATGCAGTCTTTTGTGACCTCTGCACAGCTCCCCCAGGGCTAAAGACAACCCCCCGCTTTACTGACCCCTCCAGTAGCTGTTTGTCCAGGCAGTTACAAGATGAGGTTAACATCTGTTCACCTCGCATAACAAAGCTGGCAAAAAACATCTCTAGGATACAGTCAAGATACCTGCACCCCTGACTCAGCTCCCCCACCCCGACTCAGCCCTCCTGCACCCTCGACTCAGCTCCCCCATCCCGACTCAGCCCTTCTGCACCCCTGACTCAGCTCCCCCATCCCAATTCAGCTCTCCTGCATCCCCGACTCAGCTCCCCAACCCCGACTCAGCCCTCCTGCACCCTCGACTCAGCTCCCCCATCCCGACTCAGCCCTTCTGCACCCCTGACTCAGCTCCCCCATCCCGACTCAGCCCTTCTGCACCCCTGACTCAGCTCCCCAACCCCGACTCAGCCCTCCTGCACACCCAGCTCAGCTCCCTCACCCTGACCCAGTTCCTCGTCCTATAAAGCCCTGCCATAGTCTGTAAGTGGGGCTGCCTCCTCTGCTTTTGTCAGGAGGTAGCCCGGCAGGACTGACAGTAAATCAGCTTGCCTGAACTTGGGTCTACTGGCCTCATTCCTTTCTCGGCTGTCCTTCCAATTATCCCTTGCAACGAGCAGTTGCTGTTTGTGCCTATGCCCAGGAGGGGCTGGCCTGGCAGGACAAGTGCCCTCAGGTCGCAGGGTTTTGCCATTGCCTTGGGAAGGGGCAGGCTCTGGCCTCTCAGGGCACCTGGCAGGTCTGACTTTCCTCCCCAGACACGCAGACACCACAGGGCCTGCGCCTCCCACACTCGGGTGTCTGTGCCAGCCTCTCCATCTCAGTGTTCCCATCTGTAGAATGGGAGCAGGACTTGCTGACCCCAGGGCCTCCTTAATTCAAACAACCTGAACATCAGCCTCGTCTCTCTTTCTTAGGGGTGTCAGGGGAGCCAGAGGGGGACTCTTTGCAGAAAACCATAGAACCGACGCCAAACCCAGCTCATGAGTGAAACATTCCTCACTCCATGTCCATCAGCAAAGTGCATTCTTCCAAAATGTCTGCTGGCCTTTCCCGGGTGCCAGGCACGATCGGGGGCTGGCCACACCATGGTGGCCAAGCAGGCATGGCCTGTTTTCAGGGACCTACAGTCCAGTGGGGAGGCAGACATCCCCTGCCCCAGCTGTGACTCCAGCTACAACAAGGGGACGGACCTGTAGCTGGGGCGTGGCCTGGTCCGTGGACAGGGCAGGTGCTCTGGGCGGTGGGAGGCTCTGTCCACCAAGCCCAGACACCTGGGCTGCCATAGGTGCCAGGCATGGGGCTTGACTCTGGGGCCTGCAGTGCCCAGCCTCGTGGCCATATGTGAGTGACAGGGAGATGGGCTTGGACCCCGGGAAACCATGGTCTTGATGAAGGTTTGGGCAGGTGGGACAGGCCACCTACAAGGTGCAGGTGCGATGTGTGTGACTCACTGTGAGGGGCCTGCGCTGGGCTCGCACACAGGGGGCGGGGGCAGGGCTGCTCAACAGAGCAGGCAGCCTCCAGGGAGGGACCCTTGTACTGGACCAAGAAGGGGTGTGGGCAGGACCAGCAAGGGGATGACAGCAGTCCAGGACGGGGGCTGCCTCGGTGGGCAGAGAGGTGCCTGAAAGCCTTCCTCCAGCCATGGCCTGGGGGTGCCTGAGGACAGCCCACTGTCCTTCCTGGGGGTGGGTGTACAGAGGGGCTGGCCCAGCAAGGTCCTCACCTCCACTGTCACCAAGGCCCTGTCGGGAGCTGGCCCAGAGGGAGGTGTTGCTGCTGGCCTTGAGTGCTGGACGGGGTGGTCTGGTCGAGGGGCTGTTCAGTAGGTGCTTGACCAACAGAGGCTCGAGCCTGTCCAACCCTTGGTTTCAGACCGGAGAGATGTGAGGGTTTGGCTGGTCCAGCCTGGTAGTGGCTCTCCGACCTGGGGGGTTCCCAGCGAGGCTCCAGCCCACCCCTGGCGGGGGTCTGAGCTCTGCTTAAGGAAATCATAGAAAAGTGCTGAGCCCCAGATTCTTATTCTTCTTGATCTGCACTCAGAGGCTGAGCCAGAGGCGCAGGGAGTGTCACAGCCCGTGTCCAGACTGACGGGGATGCCGGGGGCCAGGCCCTCTGAGCCTCTGGGTTCCTTCCTGTGGGTATTGACTATGCGAGGGTTTGGGGATCTGGGTGGACCCCACGTGAGTCAGAAATCAGTGCCCTTGGGGGAAAGACAAAGACAGAGAGGGAGACACAAAGAGAGATGGAGAGACAGACAAAGAGACAGAGAAACAGATATTGAGAGACAGCAAGAGACAGAGACACAGTGAGAGACCGGGATGAAGAGAGACAGAGAAAAAGACAGAGACAAAGAGACATAGAGATAGAAAAAGACAGAGATGGAGAAAAAGAGATAAACACGCAGAGAAATAGAGACACAGAGAAAGGACAGAGAGAGACACAAAAAGAGACAGCGACACGGAAATAGAGCGGCTGAGAGACACACAGAGGAGAGGGCGGAGAGACTGCCTGGCTCGCCCACACCAGCCCCCTACCCCTACCCCTTACCCTTGGTTTGGGGCAGCCGCTAAGCGTGGCGCTGGCCTCCCACCAGCACCGCCAAAGAATGAAACGTCCCAGGAACTCGGCCACGGAGGGGAGTGAAGACCTGGATCTTTGGGGGAACCAAGGAATGTTCTTGGCTTCCTTCCTTTGACATTTTGTCTCATTTTCTGGGAAACAAATGGGAATGAAAAGCCCCCTCCCACGTTTTGGAGGCTGGTTTGTAGAAACAGGACAAACCTGGTAACTTCAGAGTAAGCAGAGAAACTGTCAGAAGTCAGGAGAGCGAAGTCAGACGGCCTGGCAGGACAGGCTTCCCTGCTGTGTGCCCCACCACCCCACCCCGTGTTTTCTGTTGCTGCTTCTGCGTTTCTGGAAGAGGCAGCTTTCCTAGGGCACACCCAGGATGCGGGCGGGAACGGTCTTTGTCATCAGCCGCACCTGACTTTGAATCCAGACCTGGCTCCTGGGCCTCCCACAAGCTCCCCCGGGTCTGTGACTCTGTCCCTGCGGGGTGCATGGTCCCCGACCATCCAGGCCTGGTGTCTGCAGGAAGGGTCTCTCCACCAGCAGTGATGGTGAGGGCGTTGCATCCTGGGCTGATGGCAGAAGATGATGGGGCCCTTCTGGTCCAGCGGGGTGACCCCACTTCTGGAAACAGTGTTAGTGACTTCTTCACCCTGGGGTCCTGTGTGGGAACCTTCAGGGCCTCCCGTTGCCAACTTGCCGGCCCTTCCAGATGCCTGAGTCCCTCTCCAGCTTTGGTCCCCAGGGGGCTCCTGGCTGGACAGGAAGCTCTGAGTGCCCCCGTAGGCCTTGCTCCTCAGCTGAGCGTGGAGGGGCCCTCCCTTGCCCATTGCCTAGAGCTCAGCTCAAAGCCTGCATCTCCCCCTTCCATCAGCCTCAGGTCTGCGTGCAGCCTCCACCCGACCTGCCGTGCCGCCTCCCCTTGGAAAGGCCGTCTCTCCTGCCAGCGGGTCCTTTACCCTTGTAGTATCTCCTGCCAGAGACCAGGGCAGACTTGGGGCAGAACCTTCAGCTTCATGTGACCCAGAGACTCCTGTATGCCTGGCTCTGGGAGTACAGAAGGGCCTAGAGCTGACCCCTGCCCTCCGAAGCCCCTGGGGCACTAGATGGATGTGTGCCAGAGGGTAGTAGAGGCCTGGGGGTAGAGCCCAGCACCCCCTTCGCGTAGAGACCTGGGAGACCAGCCCAGCAACCCCCTCGCGGCCGACGCCTGAGGCTGTTCCTGGCTGCTCTGGTGGCTGCCAGAGGGGACTGCCGGGTGACCCTGGAAATCCAGAGTGGGTGGGGCCTGTCTGACCGTTTCTAGGCGACCCACTCTTGGTTTCCAGGGTTGCCCTGGAAACCACAGATGGGGAGGGGTTGATGGCACCCAGCCTCCCCCAAGCCTGGGAAGGGACCCCGGATCCCCAGAGCCTTTCCCTGCCTATGGAGCATTCCTCTTGGAGAACAGGGGGGCCTCTCAGCCCCTCAATGCAAGTTGCTGAGTGAGGACAGCAGTCCAAGGCCACACACTGCTGGGAAAGGCCACACCGTAGAGACAGCAGAGGTGCCAGGGGTGAGGAAGGAGGGAGGAAGGGGTGAATAGGCGGAGCACAGAGGATTTTTAGGGCAGGAACTCCTCTGCGTGATCTTACAATGGTGGATCCAGGCCATGAGACACTTGTCCAAGTCCATGGAATGCACAGCCCCTAGCAGGCCCTGAAAGGAACCCTGGACTCAGTTAACAACAATGTGTCAACGTGGGCTCGTCCGCCGTACCAAGCGGTCATTCCAATGGAGGATTGAATGATACAGAAAATTATGTGTGTTGGGAGAAGGAAACTCTGTACTTTCTGTCCAGTTTTTCCATAAGCCTAAAAGTGCTTTAAAAAATAAAATCTATTAGTTAAAAGAAAAAAAAAAAAGCCCAGCCTTCTTTGCCCTCTGGGACTAACCTTGCCAGGCCCTCTCCTGCCCCGAGAGCACCTCCCCACTCCCAGGAGACGGGCTCATCGTGTTTCCTTTTTTTTTTTTTTTCTTTTATTTTGAGACGGACTCTCATACTGTTGCCCAGGCTGAGTGCCATGGTGTGATCTCGGCTCACTGCAACCTCCGCCTCCCGGGTTCATGCCATTCTCCTGCCTCAGCCCCCCGAGTAGCTGGGATTATAGGCACTTGCCATCATGCCCAGCTAATTTTTTGTATTTTTAGTAGAGACGGGGTTTCACCATGTTAGCCAGGCTGGTCTTGAACTCCTGACCTCGTGATTTGCCCGCCTCGGCCTCCTGAAGTGTTGGGATTACAGGCTTGAGCCACCGCACCCGGCCGGGCGAGTGCTTATTTTGGTGCTTTCTTGCTTGGTGCATGTCCAGACGCCTCCTTTCCTGTGTCTTCCGCAGAGGATGGCTCTGCGCTTTCAGTGTCTGGGCTTCATACTCCCACCGTCCCACTCCCAAGCCACTGGGTTTGTAAGTGTGATTATCACAAGTGTTTGCAAGTAGACTTCTTTTTTTTTTTTTTTTTTTTTAAGAGACAAGGTCTAGCTCTTTGTCCAGGTTGGAGTGCGGTGGCACAGTCATAGCTCACTGCAGCCTCAAACTCCTGGGCTCACATGATCCTCCTGTCTCAGCCTCCCAAAGCACTGGGATTATAGGTGTGTGCCACCTTGCTGGGCTGCAAGTTGATGTTTGAATGGTCAAATGTCGAGGTTCCTAGTGGTGTGAGGAAGCTCTTCTGTTGCAGGACCAGTAACCTAAATTAGGAGGAACCACCCCATGGTAGGTAGTAGTTTTGGAATGACTTCTCAGGGCCTGAGGTTTAATGACGGGGCAGGTGGCTGCCATGCCGAATGGCCTTAGTGCACTGCAGAGGCCCCCAGGGTTCCTCCTCCAACCACCTTGCAGAGTGATCTGCCTCCCAGAGCTCCCAGAGCTCCCAGTGCAGAGGGAGGGGATGAGTGATGGAGAAGAATCTTCTAAGATATTCGGTTTTATTTTTCATTTTTATTTTTGTTTGTTTTGTTTTGAGACAGGGTCTCACTCTGTCACCCAGGCTGGAGTGCAGGGGCACAATCATGGCTCACTGCAGCCTTGAACTCTTGGGCTCAAGTGATCCTCCCCCTCAGCCTCCTGAGTAGCTGGGACCACAGGCACCCCATTATGCCCAACCAATTTAAAAAAAAATTGTAGAGATGGGGTCTTGCTGTGTTGCCCAGGCTAGTATTTGTTAGAAACAGGTGCTCAGCGCTGCAAACAAGAACCAGTACTTAGACCAAAAATTTCTCAGCAAGGCAACTTTACTTCTCAGCAAGGCAGAAGGGTACTGCTCGCATCCATCACGATCGCAAGAGCACACCGAACAGAGAAAGGAAGGGGTTTTTATCCCTGACGCAGTTCTGGTTTCTGTGTTTTTCCCCTATTGGCTGCAGTTGGAGCGCACAACCTAAGCTGATCCCAGTTGGCTTAGAACTAAACTCTTTCCAAATAGGGAAAACGCATGTCTTGCGAGCAAGAAAAAGGGAAGTGGGGGCAAGAAGGGGGTAGGGTTGATTTACAACCTTACAACTTATGAGCAGGAAGTTGAGTCTTTGAAGAGGACCTTAGTTGTCCCAACATATTGAACTCCTGGCCTCAAGTGATCCTCCTGCCTTGGCCTCCCAAAATGATAGGATTACAGGTGTGAGCCACCGCACCAGACCTAGATGTTCAGTTTTAGAAGAAAATTAGAAAGGAGGTCGACACAGTCACATGTACATTTATGCATGACCAGTTGGTGGAGTGGGAGAGAGAGGAGGGGACGAGAGAGGCAGGGACAGTGGCACTGCACAGTCCTCAGAGGGGAGAAAGGAGAAAAGCTGGTCAGGCAGTTTCTGGAGCTGTCACCTCGGTGACATTGGACCAGGACAGCTGGGTGATGTGTGTCCTGCAGGCAGTGAGTGCTGAGGGTCTGAAGGAGACTCTGAACTTAGCACATCCAGACCATGATCACTGGCCCGGCTGAACCACTGCACGGAGCGGGGAGGGGAAGGCCGGCTGCACCGCGGAAGCATGCTTCCTATGCAGAGGGCTCTGTGTGGCTCCTTTAGACAGCAGACCACCCAAGAACACTCACGATAGGGCTGAGCTTTCGATGTTTGTTTCCCGAGAGCCTGTGGAGACACCCAGCCCTCTTGACTGCTGTGCCCACCCGGACGGCGCTTCACAGATTAGACGGTTTTCCCTGAGCCTGTGCAAACGACGTCTGCCCACAGGCCACTTCTTCTGGGAGGCCTTCCCTGATGTGCCCTTCTGCACTTTATCCCCTGAACTCCCCCTGCTGCCGGTGCTTCCTGGGCCCCCCGTCTCTCCTTGCCAGGGCTGGGCATCCCTCAGTGCTCCGCAGCGCTGGCTGTGGGAGTGAGCGAGGGATGAGCGGGCCCTGTGTCCAGCTCCCTGTGGCCTGTGCCAAGGTGGGGCGGGGTCTGATGGGAATTGGGGTTGGAATGTTCTGGCTACCGCAGGCTGGCAGGGCTTCTGAGCTGCAGGCGCAGAGATAACCGCCCAGCGAGGTGGGCACGTAGCCTGGACGCCGGGCTTGCTTAGATAGTGGCTCCTCCTCAAGACCCCTCCAGGCCAGCCTGGCTGGGCAGGATGCCCTCGCCACCCTGGGAGCCAAGGGCAGCTGCAGCTGGGAGCAGCCTGCAGAGCTCTGCGGGGGAAGCTGGGTTCTGTTTGTTTTTCATGGTAAAGGTTCAATTTTTCTTTTGCTGCCGTGACAAATGGTTAGAAGTGTAACGCTTCAAACAGCACAGATCTGTGATCTCTAGTCGTAGAAGGTAGAATCCCAGCTCAGGTCTCCCTGGGCTTACGCCAAGGTCTTGTCAGGGCTGGTCGCTTCTGGGGACCCGGGGAGAGTCTTGCCGTCTCCCTGCCTTTTCCAGCTTTTGGGGAACTCACACATTCCTTGGCTCGTGGCTCCTTCCTCGTCCTTCCAAGGCAGCAGCACCCATCTCTCCCAGCTGCTGTGATGTCCTTGCCTCTCTCTCTGACTCCGACCTTCCCTCCTGCCTCCCCCGCACCCCCAGCACCCACAAAACTCCCTGTGATTCCACCAGGCCCCCCAGATAAGCCAGGATCGGCTTCCTAGGTCAGGTCGGCTGAGGGGCAGCCTTCGTTCTTTCCACAGCCCTGGCTCCCCTGTACCATGAAGCAGCCTCGCCATCCTCACCCGGCAGGCTCGGCAGTTTTTAACATTCTCCGGTCTGTGAGCGCATGTGGTTGGGACAGGGACATGAAGTACCTGCATCCTTGTGTTTTCACCGGAGCCTCTTCTGCTCTCCAGTGTCCTGTTTTGAAGGATGATGTACGTGCCACCCCTTGTCCACAATGGAGCTCTTAAGCTCCCTGCAGTCTGCTTGGTGGTCGGTCCTATTTGTTTCCAGTGTGTCCCAGCCTCAGGCAGTCACCGGGTCCTCTGTCCTCTCATTTGCAGGTAGTTCTGCTACTGCAGCCTCCGTGACCCGCTCGTGACTCACTGGAGTGGGAAGCAGGCAGAAAACCTGGTGGGCGGCCGAGAGGAGTCCCAGGGCGTCTCTTGCTTTGCCGAGGTTTCTCCTACCCCTGCTGGCTGTGGCTCCGTGAGGAGGTCCCGGGCCAATTTGGTTCAGCCGGCCAGCGGTTTTGGATGCGCCACTTACCATGAAACTTCGTGTAATGAGTGTGACGTTGTCACCTCTGGGAGCTCATGGGGGTGTCTTTGTGCCAAGATCATGGAGTTTAATTCTGACCTGGCCTGCGGGCCTCACACAGAGCTCTAGGTTATGTGTGGGGACTCTGCCCCACTCCCCATCCTGGGAAATCCTGACGGGGCTTGGGGAGCAGAGCATGGACTCACAGGGTGGCCCAGCAACAGGGACGTGGTTCACTTAGCACCTGGGCCACAGAAGGCCACTCCTGCTGTAACAGGTGGAGCCAACCCCCAAGGTCTCTGAACCCAGCCCACCTTGGAGAGGGGCTCCCCTGGCCACAGACTCCAGCTGGTTCCAGGGCCAGCCAGGATCCCGTGAGTCCTGGGGTAGGCGGGCAGACTGGAGATGTAGCCAGTCCTAGGTGGACTTGCAGCCACAGTCCCTCCCCCAGAGATGATGGGACAGCTTGAGTTGGGGACTTATTTGGGGCACTTTCTTCTTGGACAGATGCTCAGAAGGATGCCAGCTCAGTCTTCCAGGATACCTCGCTTCCTCGGTTGGGGGCAGGGGCAAGTTCTGCCTTTGCATGCCGCCGCTGGCCCGGCTTTCCAGGTCTTGGCCTGAGACCCCAGGAGGAGCTTCTGGCATGAGCGGCAGCGGGCACCTGACCTGGCAGCCCTGCGGGGCAGGGCGGGCTGGAGAAGGCTCCTTTCGGCCCTGCAGGCTCCTGCTGTTTTACTGACGGGTTCAGCTCCCTGGGGCCCCCTTTGCAGCCATGAGAACCACAGGGGTCTTGGTTCTAGTTGTGGAGGATGGGGGCCGCAGGCCAGACCCCAGGAGCTCTGCCGTCTCCTGCTTTCATTTCTGAGCCGCCCACATTAAACACAGCGCCCTCAGTGCTTACAGGAGTCGCCTTGTCCCGGCTCTCATCCTGCCTGTACTTTCCTGTCTCGTCTGGACATGGGTGGTGGAGGCCCAGAGCGGCTTGGGGGTCAGCCACACCCAGCGGCCTGAGGCCATGCCAGCCTGGAACCCGGCCCTCAGGGCCTCTGCCCTGCCTTTGGGCACCTGGCTTCCAGCTGAGCATGGGCGGAGGCGCAGGGAGAGGCCTCCTGCAGCTCACACCCTCCTCGTGCCCAGCTCCTCCTGCTTGCTGTCTTTTTGGGCAGAAGAGGTCACTTCTTGGCCCTGATCCATAGCCCTGGGGGGCGGGGGGTGGATGGGCAGTGGGGACCACCTGTGCTTCTCTCCGGCCAGCAGGCCCCGTGCGTGGGGTGTTGCCCTGGTGGGATCCGGGCTTTGGTCTTTCCTGCTTTCTCCCATTGCCCTGGACAAGAGGGTGTGGCTGGGTTCCAGGACAGGAGAGGGCCGGGCAGGGCCTGGGATCAGCCCTTGTCCCACTCCCCTGCCAGCCGCCCTGTCTTTTCCCTGAGGGAGCTGGAAGAGGCCAACCCCCAAATCAGTGGCCCTAGCCTCCACACTGTGGTTTCCAGAATAGTGGCCCCACGATGTCCACAGCCTAATCTCAGGGACCTGTGACCTTTACCTTGAATGGCAACGACTTTGTAGATGTGATCACTTTCAGGAATTTGAGATGGGAAGGTGGCCCTGGGTTGCCCAGGTGGACCCTGAATGCTGTCACTCATGTTCTCATGGAGGGAGAGAGGCTGGCACAGGAGAGGAGGGGCAGCGGGACCTCAGAGACAGAGGCTAGAGTGAGAGGATCCGGTTGTAGGAGAGGCTCTGGAGCACCTGCCTGGGGGGCCAAGTCATTCTCACTTTGGACTTCTGGCCTCTAAAACTTTAAGAGAGGCTTCTGTTGTTTAAGCCACCTGGTTAGTGACACTCTGGTACATCAGCCCCAGGAAAGGGATATAGCTGCCTCCTGTAGTAGCTGGGACCCTGGGGCCCTTACCTGACTCCAGGTGAATTACCTGCCCCTCTTCCCCCAGGCTGAAGCCACCCTCCCCTCTCACCGGGACCCCTGGAGTGCCGTCCTCCTCCCGCCTGGCCTGGCTGGGTCCCCACCCCTTGTTAGACCCCGCTGGCTTTTCCAGTGTCCCTGCCATCCCCCAGCGGCCCTCTCTCGGAGCTGCCTGGTCTGGGCGCTGGTTGATGCTCCCAGCCCAGTGTTGCAACCCAGAGTCCTCACCGTCTCCTCCTGAGGTGTCGTCTTAGTGCCCCTGCCCACGGCATGCAGCAGGGTGCACGGCAAGGGGGTCACGGTGGCTGCCGGGGGTGGGATGGGGTGCATGTGCTCTTCCCCACCCCAAGTAGGCGTTCTGGAAGCAGGCACCAAGCTTGTTCCCCGCAGGACACCGGGAGGCGTGTGGGCCCCACAGAGCAAGCTCGCACAGGGCCCCCCGCTTGTCCCTGCCCCTGAGGTGTTGGCAGGGGGGAGCAGCTGGGTTCCAGGCAGAACACTCCTGGGGAGGAAGACCAGGCAGGCCCCAGCCGTGCCACCCACCCACGTCGGCACTTTCTGGTGTGCTGGCCAACGGGGTGCTCCCGGGCCCACCCGTTCCCAGAGGTTGGACCTCTGAGGCACAGCGGGGTGAGAGGCTGCCCACCCCTCCTGAAGGGGTGCCTTTCCAGTGCAAGGCCCCCTGTGAAGCCCCCGATGCCTGCCGCTGCCCTGCCTCTCCTCTGGAGCCACTCGTGGCGGACTCCGGGCCAGCTGGTTTTCGTCAGTGCTCCTGGCTGAGGTTTTGGGACCAGCCCTGACCTGCCTGGGTGACACCAGTACTGCAGGCTGGGAAGATTCGTGGCCTCCCGGCAGGCAGGGCCTCGTAAATCCTGCTCCTGCTGTAGCCTGAGGCCCAGTGGGCGGACTTGGCTCAGGGATCACCATCTCTGAGGACAGCTCCCCTGCCTGGGATGTGGGGCGGCCTCTCTCCCGTGGCTCCAGCCTCTATCCTGCATGGTGAGGCTCCCCCTCCTCGTCAGCTCTTCCTCCTGGGGCTGGCGGGGGGCAGGAGGGTCTCTTGCCTGTGTCCCCATTCCGCCTGTTCCTGAAGACTCTCAGGAAAAGACCCAGCACGCCCAGGGGTAGGCAGCGGGGGTCCTGCTGGAGGCGCCAGGCTCACAGGGTACCCGGAGTACCCTGGGGTGGGGGGAGCTGGGCAGGCTGGCCCCTGGTGGGAAAGCCGATCGGCCGTAGATCCCCATCCTCAGGCTGGAGCCAGGGAGGGAAGGAAGAGGATTGGGGGGGTCAGTGGGGGGCGGGGCATGTGATGGGGCAGCCTGGCTCCAAGGCCCCGGTAGTTAGGCGGAGCTTGGGGCCTCCCTGTACCCTCAGAACAGGGCTGTGCATTACCTTTGAGGCTCCTGGCCACCAGCCCTAGTGGCAGCTAGGTCTGTCTGGAGGGGATTAGGGGCTGGGCACCTCGCAAGATGTCCTTGGGGCCTGGCCGGGCCCTGAGCCTTGGACTGAGCCTGAGCTCGGGGGGGGACCTGGGCAGCAGCATCTGATCTGTCCACTGGTGGCGCCTTGGGATGAAGCAGCAGGCTTACCTGGTGGGGGACTGGAGGACCCAGCTGGGCTTGGAGGGCAAGGTGGCTGCAGAGAAAAGTGGGGGGTCTGGGCGTGGTGGGGGAGCACAGCGGCCCTTTCCCTCAAGCCACCCTGGCAGGCTGTGGCCTCCTCATTTCCAAGGGAGCCTCCCGGGGTTTCTTTTCTTTTTTTAGAGACAGGATCTTGCTTTGCTACCCAGGCTGGAGTGCAGTGGTGTGACCATACCGTACTGCAGCCTTGAACTCCCGGGCTCAGGCCGTCGATCCTCCTGCCTTAGCCTCCGAGTAGCTGGGATGACAGGCGTGTGCCACCACACCTAGCTAATTTGTTATTTTTTGTAGAGACGGGATCTCATATGTTGCCCAGGCTGGTCTCAAAGTCCTGGCCTCAATAGATCCTCCGGCCTGGGCCTCCCAGAGTGCTGGGATTATGGGCGTGAGCCGCCACGCGTGGTCTTACCAGGATGCCTCAGCGCTTTCTTGGCTCTGTCCTAGACCCCAGTCCTGCTGCCCTCCTGGCACCGGGCACAGCCCCAGGCAGCTTGTGTTCCTGTGGGGACCTGGACACCTGCCCTCGCCATGTCCCCACAGCCTGGAGCAGGGAGAAGGCCCTGCCTGGGAGGCTGGCCCTGGTGGGCAGGGTTGAGTGCTAAGGCTCCTCTGTGGCCAGGTTTGCATTCTGTGCCCGGGGCTCAGGGGCATAGGGAGGCTATGTGCTCGTCGGTGGAGTGGCAATCCTGAGGGGAGCCACCGCTGGGGTCCTGAGGGTTGGGTGAGAAAATGCACCCAGAGTTGAGCCACAGTTCAGCGTGTCCAGAGCAGGGGTCCCCTCCTGTGCCTGGGCTGATGGTAACGTTGACTTGGGGACAAGTGTGGTTCAAGGGGCTGGGATTGCTGAGGTCTGGAACGGCCCACCTGGGCACCCAGCAAGGCTTGGTCGAACAGAGGCACCAGAGGGAGCTCAGCTCTCAGGCTTCTGCGTGGAAGCTTGGATTGGGAGGTGACAGGGGTTTTACAAGTGCCGGAGGCTCCCAGAGGGTGGCCTCAGGCAGGGTGATCACCTGAGTGGCTGGTTTTCCTGATGGAAGTCGCAGCCCTGCTGGTTTCTGGATGCCCCCATCCAGCTCCCTCATCTCGGGCTCCCCTGCAGTGTGGTGTGTCTGGGCAGAGGGGTGTGTGGGGAGGGTTGGTGGGGTGCTGTCTCCTGTCCCCTGTGGCTGTGGCAATATAAGTCAGAGCCAGCCTGTGACCACTGAGAGGGTGGGAGCTGGCCCGCATCCTGAGAGCATGTGTTGGGTCTGTGTTGACCTTGTGTCTGGCCAGGGAGGGTTTCCAGCCAGCCTGCTACGGGGTTGTATTGGCCACATGGCCAGTGCCTGGTCCCAGGGGAGGCACTGCCCAGAGTGACGTGTGGAGCTGGACTGGCTCAGGGCCCGATGCTGCCTGTTGACTTGGAATTTGGCGAGAGTTTCTCCTGGTGGAGGCTCCCCACATCCCACCCCTTTGGCCCCTTAGGTCCTGTCGTCCCCAGCAGCCTCTCCCAGAGTGATTCATGCTGGCTGAGACCCCTGGGGTCTGCACGCAGGAGCAGGCTGACACCAGCTGCTCCATCCCCAGGTGTGATCCTAGGAAACACTTTGTCACCTGCATGGGGCGGGGCCACCCCCAAGCGGAGCCTCTGGTGTCTCACCACCACGGGGGCTGGGTCTGGCAGCCTCACATCTGTGGGGCATCTGGCCTGGTATAGGCCAGGAGGCTGGCATCGCTAGCGGGGAGCTGCCTGGCCACATGGCCACACAGGCCCAGCTCTCAGAGCTGGGAGCCACATCTTCTTCCTCACCTGCCTCACACTCCGGGGCCCCAAGGCACACAGGCAGCTGCCCAGCCCTGGCCGGCTGGAACCTCGGATCCTGGCCCTGTCCACACCTGGCGGCTGATCTGAGAGCCCCACTGTCACACCCGTTAGGGTCTCCTGCCAATGGACCAGCACACGGGGAAACTGGCTCCCCCAGGGTAAGAGCACGGGCAGTGGGGGTGTGGGCCCCTCTTGCTCCCCTCGGGTTCTCACTCTGCAGCCTGTGCTTGCTGGATCGGCTGCAAGGGCTGGGTCTTCGGAGCCCTGCCCCGGTTGGGTGGCTGCTGGGCACTTGTGACATTGCAGTCACTGCTGCTGAGTTAGGCCCCTGGCATGGGGCCAGATCCGGCATGGAGCACCCCAGAGGCCTGGGCACGACCGCTTCTTTCTGTATCAAAACTGCTGGAGAAGTGAGGTGCAGAATCCAGTCTTGTGATGACGTTTTTCTCTTTTTTCTTAAATGAAGGTGAAATTCACATTGCATAAAATAACCCCCTTTGAAACATAGCGACCCTTTGTGCATTCATCGTGCTGTGCAGCCATCACCTTTATCTCATTCCGAGACATTTTCCTCACCCTCCCAGGAGACCCCAGACCCGCCAGCAGGTACGCCCCATCCTACACTGTGTGACCTCTCGAGATGGGCTCCTTTCACACAGCACGAGGTTTGAGGTTCCTCCTCGCTGTCGTCCTCCGTGTCTGTCTTCATCACCCGCTGGTGGGCACCCGGGTGGCCTCCCCCTTCTGATGGCTGTGGACAAGTCTGCTGTGAGCGTGTGCACACACCGTGGTTTGAGTCCCTGTTTCTGTTTATCTTGGGCAGGTGCTTAGGGGTGGGACTGCTGGGTCTGTGCCGCCTCTGGGTTTGTCTTGTGTCGGGAGCCGTTACTTTCTGCTGGTAGAAAACTCCCGGGATGGGGAGGGCTGGGGGCATGGAGCCTTCCCCTCACCACCCTTCAGGCTGGACTCACCAGGTGGCATCCACGATCACTTCAGCTCTGGGGAGAGCGGGGACCCCTGGGTTGGGGCTGGCGAGAAGTGAGGGCAACCTTTGTGAGTCTCCAGGTGAAGACTCAGAGCCTAGCCTGGTTCCGACCTTCCACCGCCCACCCGTGCCTGTGCTTGGATCATCCCTGGGAGAAGCTGGAGCAAGGGGCCTGTCTGGTGCCTACGTAGCTGGGCTTTGAGAGGCCTCTGCTCAAGACTCACCTTGTACGGGAAGGCTGGTCAGCCTCCGGGTGGTTCCCTGGGCTGCAGTGTTGCCTAGGTAAATTCCAGGCCATAAGTGACGCCCATAGCCCGAGCTGGAGCCCTTGTGGGGCCAGAGAGCAGGGTGAGCTGTGGGGAGCAGCGGGGCCAAGTGGCCCTGGATATCCCATGCCAGTGTCTTCGGTGAATTGATGGACCCTTCTGCATGCAGTCAACCAATGGGGTGCCTGCCGCCAGCCAGCCCAGACCCGAGCATGACCATGTGCCCCCAGAAGCCCCCAGGCAGCCCCCCATCTTCTCACCTAGACTGGAGCCCTGAACACCCCGGTCCTGGGTTTTGGAGGAAAGAGAGGCTTCTGCTGGCTTTGGGGAGGAGCTGTCACCTACTTCTGGAGCTGAACTTCTCCGTCCTGGGCCCTGGTCTGCCTGTGGCCATGGGGCATCAGCCTGCCTGATGCCCAGAGTTCCAGCCCAAGCCTGAGGGGTTGGGGGAGCCCCAGCTGCCTTGTCGGGCTCTGGCTTTTCTCCTGGTGGCCGGTCCACCGGCAGCTTCTTCAGCATATTCACCCAGGGTCTCCCGCGGCCCTTGTGGGCTTGTTCTGGGCTGAGCATGGGGGCCCCGAGACTAGTGGGGCCAGTCCCCACCAGAGCTTGCATGGTCCGGCTGGGGACAGATCACCCAGCGCGGAGCCATGGGAATGTTAGAGCTCAGCCCGGCCTGGGGTGGAGGCGGCGCCCGCAGGTACCCAAGGCGGGGTCCCAGCCCGCATGGAGATGCTGGGGTTGGGGGCTTTGGGGGAACAAGGGGCGATTGCAGCCTCAGTGAGGGTGACCAGGCAGCGGTGGCTGTCCTGAGTGCCAGACCCTGCAGCCCCTGTGCCAGACCAGGCTAAGGGGCTTTTCCTGTGGGTGTGGGGGGGTCCCTGAAGGCCCCCAGCTGCAGTGGGCTCCTTTCCCCGTGGAGCCTAGCAGGGTCGGGGTGGGGGGCTGTGAGGCTGCCCCGGTGCTGGGGACCTGTGCTCACGTGGCCAGCTGTGTTCCAGGCCTGGGAAGCTGGGGACCCAGCTGTGCCAGCAGCTGTGTGGAAGCTCATCTGGCATCCAGTCCCACCTGCCTGGACACCGCCCTCCCAGCCACCTGGCCTCGAGGCCCGAGTGTCAGGACAGGTCCCAGAACTTGGGTGCCTGCCCCACACCGGAGAAGGGTCTGCTGCTTGCCTGCCAGGGCAGTCTCTCGGGGCGAGGCAGACAGGGGACTCTGGGCACCCTGGCTCTGACCCCTGGCCTTGGCCAGCCTCCGTCTCGCCCTGTGTAACTCTCTAGGAATTCCCAAAAAATTCCCACCATGGACCTCCGCAGGGCTGTGCTGACAGCTGCATTCCAACAGTCCGGAGACGGCTGGCCTGCATTCCGCTTGGCCCGTTCTCATGGGACTGTGGCCGCCCCGAGGCCTTTGGCCCCGCCCAGGGCTCTTCCAGGGCCCGTCCTAAGGAGGTGCAGAGAGAAATGCCCCCGGCACTGGGGAGCTTTGGGCCAGCTCAGGTCCGGAAAGGCCCGCGCTGTGTTCTGTCTGTCTGGGGTGCTGGTGGGAAAGGTCGGCCTCATCTTCTGGGAACAGCACCCTGTGGGCTGGGCTGGTGTCTGGCCATCTGCGTCCTCAGCATGCTGGGGGCTCCACTGGCTCTGAGCCTGCCTCCAGGTTCCGATCCCCATGCAGCTGGGGAGGGCCCGGCCTTTGGCCTCTAGAGTCGGGGGCACAGGGGGCTGAACATTCCTGGAACTTTGGATGGTGCAGCTCAGCAGGGGTGGGTGGGCAGAGGCGCCTGGTCCCTGCGTCACCTCAAGTTGGGTCCCACACCTTCTCAAGGCAGGTCACTTGATTCCCGTCTTCCCTCGATGCTCCTGCCGGCCCAGTCACTTGTGTGGGGAGGCAGTGACGCTGCCTCTGCCCAGGACCAAGTCCTGGGGGAAGTCCTGCTGCCTGAACCAGGCAGAGACGCACCCCGGGAGAACTGCCACATTCCCGCGCCCGCAAAGACGGAGGGCGGGCTAGAGCATGGGCTCTGGGTCCTGGCGGGCTGGGCTCAGCAACATGGTGTGGTGTTCAGGGCTCCTAACCTGCTCTCCAGGCCCGACTCAGATGCCACATGATCCCCAGAGATGCGCCAGGAAGGGAGGATGGGGCCTGGGGCTGTCCCAAGGCGGGAGGGGGTGTTGCCGTGCAGGTGACGGTGAAACTCCTCCTGGCCTCAGAGCCGAGGGAAGCCGGGTTTTTCCTGAAAACCCACAGCTGTGGCAGACCGCTTGACCGGAACACACATGGCAGCCGATCTCTGGGGACTCACAAAAAGGGTGTGGCTGCTTTACGGGAGCAGGGCCACCTCCTCTGCCAAGCCATTCCCAAACGTTGCTCCTGAGAGTCACACCACACTGAAGGCCCGGGGAGAGGCCACCTTCCCTGGGAGCGAGGGAGGGACCCGTTCTGCAGTGCGGCTCCCCTGCTGCTGGGTTTCCACACCCAGGCCTCCCTCCTGCGGGGCCTGTTCTGGTGGACAATGTCCCCTGTGCTGTGGGGAACCCTGAGCCTTATCCCTCTGAGGCCTCGGGTGGGCCGAGGCTGGAGGGAGGAGGTGGCTGCATGGCTGGCACCTCACCTGTTTCTCCCCTCGCAGATGTGGGCGAATGTGCCAACGCCAACGGGGGCTGTGCGGGTTGGTGCCGGGACACCGTGGGGGGCTTCTACTGCCGCTGCCCCTCCCCCAGACACCAGCTGCAGGGTGATGGCGAGACTTGCCAAGGTAGGGCATGGCCCAGCCCACTGCCACCCTGCCTCGGCCTCCTTTCCCAGCCCACTGCCACCCCGCCTGGCAGCCCCCTTCCCAGCCCACTGCCACCCTGCCTTGGCGGCCTCCCTGGCAGCCCCCTTCCCAGCCCACTGCCACCCCGCCTCGGCCTCCCTTCCCAGCCCGCTGCCACCCCGCCTTGGCGGCCCCCTTCCCAGCCCACTGCCACCCCACCTGGCAGCCCCCTTCCCAGCCCACTGCCACCCTGCCTTGGCAGCCTCCCTGGCAGCCCCCTTCCCAGCCCACTGCCACCCTGCCTTGGCGGCCTCCCTGGCAGCCCCCTTCCCAGCCCACTGCCACCCTGCCTTGGCGGCCTCCCTGGCAGCCACCTTCCCAGCCCACTGCTACCCCACCTCGGCCTCCCTAGCAGCCCCCTTCCCAGCCCATTGCCACCCCGCCATGGCAGCCTCCCTGGCAGCCCCCTTCCCAGCCCATTGCCACCCCGCCTTGGTGGCCTCCCTGGCAGCCCCCTTCCCAGCCCACTGCCACCCCTCCTCGGTGGCCTCCCTGGCACCCTCCTTCCCGGCCCACAGGCTGCTCCAAGGGCTCCACTCGGGGTACTCCTTACCCAACTCACTCCCCACTCCTGACATTGCCTCTGTGGGGACTCAGAGGACCTGGTGTTGGTGGGAGGCACCTTGGGGGCCATGCAGGAGGAAGGAGGGGCGGGCAGGGATGGCTCAGGCAAGGCCTGGGGCTAGAAGCATTTGCGAGCTCTGAGCAGACCCTGTAGCTCAGCCCCACCATGGCTGGCAGGCTGGCAGCAAAGTCAAGGACAGACAGAAGGAAAACCCACTGGGAGAGATGGGAACAGATTAGGATTGAGGTGGGGGAGGAGGCCGAGGAGAGTGGCAGTGGGGCCCCAGGCTGTCCCCGTCTCCCACTCACACTCCTTTGCCTGCTCCAGCCTCTGCCCTGGCATCTGACCCTACGGTGGATCTGGGCAGCCTGGCCCCTGGGAGAGTCCTCAGGCCTCTGCTCTGCTGTCCCGGGTCAGACACTTACTGTCATCATCTCCCAGAACTTCCCTTGCCAAACCCAACGCTGTCTCCAGCTGTCCAGCTGCGAGCCGTCTGGAGGGGGGCAGGGGCCAGCCTGCTGGACTTGGGGTCAGGGGAGGTGGGAGGGGCATCTGCTCTGTCTGGGATGTTCTAGAAACAGATTCTGTGTGCTCCTCTCCAGCCTGTGCTTGTGGCCAGCGGGAGGCTGGGGGAGGGGAGAAGCTGCTGTGACCCGCAGGGCCTGGGAGGCTTGGGAGCCCCGGCTCAGTGAGGAGGGAGGGTGGCTCCACCTGGGGCACAGTCCCCGCCAGCTCCCGGACCCCCGCTCCATTCTGGCTCTTGCCTTGGTTTCTGTGAAAGGGGCTTCACTGGGCTGGCAGAAAGCCCCAGAGGCTCCAGGATGAGCCAGGTGCAGGTGGAGTTGGGCAGGATGAGGGGAGGAGAACCCCCTCCCAGACCCGGGATGAGGAGGGGCCCAGCTGCCATGCCTTCTCTCCTGCAGGGCCCCCACCCTTGTCCACTCCAGGTGTGGGATGGCCCCAGGACTTGGCCACCTCCACACGTTGGAGCTGGAGGTTCCGACCCACCGAGGAGCCTGTCCCAGGTGGGACGCAGGAGGCGTGGGGCAGCTTACATTTTCCCCCCTGCGGCTGCCTGTGCAGTCCCTCAGAAGGGTCCACTCAGCCCCCACCCAGGGCTGCTCACCGGCAGGGACTGGGGTGTCAGGGTTAAGACCAGACCCCCCTACCTGGTCTCTGGCATTGTGGGGGGCCTGTGCTGAACCTATTTCACCTCAACCCTGGGGAAGCAGTGCACCCCTCTCGGGCTGGTGTCTCTGGGGCTGGGAGTCCCTGCGGAGGCAGCACGAAGACCCGCAGCGGACACAGGCACCTTCCCTGGCCCCTGAAACTCCCCTGTTGTAACTGACAGGGTGGGGGCCTGTGTGTCCTAGGGAGAGGGCTGGCCCCGCTGCCAAGCCATGGGACACAGGCAGCTTCCTTCTCCCCCAAGATCCTTGTATATGCCCCCCTTTAAAGTGGGGGTGCTCGCCCAGCTGGGGTAGGGAGCAAAGGGAGGGTCACTGTCCGGTGACCCGAGTCATCCTCCCGAGGTCAGCCTGGACCCAGCCCTGAGTGCCACCTGCCCCCTCGGCCACCCTGCCCCCAGCTCCAGATGGGCTCCTCTGCCCCGCTGTTCCCCGGCCCAAGCCCGCTTGTCTCCCCAGTTGCTGCATGGGGTCTGAAACCCCACTCGATGGTGTGTGGGAAGCCCTAGGTCTGCCAGGCCAGGGCTGGTGCCGGGCCTTGGTGGGGCGTGGTGTGGTCTCAGTGCCTGTGGCTGGGAACACCAGGCAGAGCAGAGTGGGAGGCCCAAGACCCTGCTGGGGGGCTGCCTGGCAGGTTCCCGATGCTCCAGGGCTGCGGTGTGTGGAGCACTCCCCAGGCTGGCCAGCGTCTGCTGGTGTCGGGGCCTGTTCCAGCAGCCCCTGCATGAGGACAGGCTCTTGAGGTGACCCAGGATGCTACGTGTGGGGGTCCCTCCTAGGAGGAGCTCCACTGACCCAGGCCGGCCCAGGGAAGCCAACGGAGAGGCCCCGGGGGCCCCTGCACAAAGGCTGTGCTCCGGGGTTGAGAGCCCCTGTTACAGGGTGCAGACGGTGCTTGGGGGCAGAGGGGACAGGTGCCGCCCTGCAGCCCCAGGAGCCCCTGTTCAGGTCTGTGGGCTCCAGAGCCTGGTCAGGCTGGCTGCTGTGATGCTGGGGGGAGAGGGTTAGCCTGACGCCGCTGCGATGCTGGGGGGAGAGGGTTAGCCTGACGCCGCTGAGATGCTGGGGGGAGAGGGTTAGCCTGACGCCGCTGAGATGCTGGGGGGAGAGGGTTAGCCTGATGCTTGGGCCTTCCATGTCTCTCTCAGCCTGGGGTGGTGGTGGGCCCTGTAATGGGGTCCCTGGCAGGTGTGTGTCAGGCCCCGGAAGACAGACTGACCACACTCCCGCCTCCTGTGTCAGCGAGTGGTGCGACGCGCAGAGGCTCTCCCGCGACAGAGCGGCTCCGGGTGGTGAATGGGCTTCCCACTGCCCATGGCCAGAGCCAGGGGTCTCCTGATTCGTGCTCTGGGGCTGCCGGCCGTGTTTATGCCCCTCCAGGGCTGACGCGGGCTGGGCGTCCAGGCACGGCGGGTGGTGTGCCTCTGGAATGTCAACTCCATGACAGACACTGCAAAGCCCAGCATGGTGACGGCAAACACATTAGGCCCGGGCCTCGACCCGTATCCCTTCAGGAGGTGTTGGAATCTCTCTGCCAGGGGTCCCTATGGACAGAAAAGGTCTTTGCCATCTGGCAGAGCTGGCCAAAGGCAGAGGCATGGACCGGATGACCCGGGGCCAGCCAGGAGGCTAGACGGCATCTCGGCCAGGGACCGGGCCACAGACTCTGCCTCCCAGCAGTGCCGACGCTTCCTCTCCTGCCCCGTCCGTGGCCTCGCCCCGCCTCCCGCCCGGGGGTTCTCACCCCCAGCTCTGCGTGTTTGGGATGGCTGGGGCTCCGAGTCACCGTGTGGCCGAGGGGGCCCTGCCAAAGGCCAGGAGCCTGCTGTGTTTTCTCTGTCCCTCTGCCAGCCCAGCCTCCCCCGAAAATGTAGTCTTGCCGAGCGAGTGAGTAAGCGCATGGCTCAGGGGGTGCCGGCAGCCGAGCGTGAGCACGAACGCAGGGTTCCGGCCCCTCGGAGCAGGGAAGGGCCACATTGCTTGGTCACCCGCAGGGCCTGGGGACCCCTGGCAAGGCAGTGTGTGCCAAGTTGATGGGGTGGGCCCGGAACCTGCTTGCAGTGATGACTCGGCCCCATCAAGCTCTGAGTGAGTGCTGGCGCAGGAGATTGGCCTCAGAGTGCCCCGGCCCTGGCCCCGGGAGCGTCTCCAGGCCAGTGTGTTTGTCATGTTCTGGGAGACTGGCCTGGGGCAGGAGCTGAGCTCTGCTCTGCTGGGCTGGGCAGTCCATAGTGGGCTCATCTCCCAGGGGAGGCTGGATGCCTGCCGCTGCTTCTGCCATTTCCTGGGCAGGGCGCAGCCTCTGACATGTGCCCACCCTCCTCCCAGGCCCCTGGGCAGGTGGGCTCAGGCCTGTGCGTGCCAGAGCTGGCAGGCCCTGGGGAGGAATTCAGGCTCCTCTGTAGAGCTCCTGCCCGGGCTGCCTGGCCCTGAGCTCACCTCCAGGATGGCCCAGGCCTTCCAGGGAAGCCGCTTTGAGGATGCCACCGCAGAACCAGCCGTTGGTGTCAGCGAGGGCCAGGTTTGAACTTCCCTTAGCTCCTTATTGTGTGGTCTTGGGCGAGTAGCTCTGCCACTCTGAACTCCAGTCTCTCTCTGTAAGATGCGGCAAGTCCTGCTTTCAGCCCTTACAGCAATCTGGAGGATTTGGGGAAAATGCTCGGGGCCCACGGCCGGGGCTGCAGAGAAACCCCGGACAGAGAGGAGAGCTCCCCGACTCGTGTGGCCCATCCTCCCCTCGGCCTGGGCTCCCCACTCTCCACCTGCCTTCTTCTGCCTCCTCTTGACCATGGTCCTCGGGGACCAGGATCCCACATCAGGCTGAGTGGGGGGCGGCCAGGACCCTACATCCAGGCCTGGGGACCCCTGGCAGGTCTCCATGCAAGCCCAGCTTCCTCCCTCCACTGCCAGCTGGGTTGGGGTTCAGTCCTGTGAACATTCCCACCTATAAAATGGGCCCAACCCTCGCGTTAAGCCCACGGTTTGGCTGGAAGACCACAGTGACAATGTAATGGGGAGAGGTGTTCTGTGCTGTTCAGAAGGAGGAAGCAGTGCTGCCTTTGGCCTCCAGGGCCAGGTGGACCCCACCCGTCCAGGCCTGAGGGCTGCCTTCCCACACTGGGGCTGGGTTCAGCCCCGACACTGTGCTGCTCTCACCCCGGCTGACCCCTCCTTCCAGGAGATAAGGAGGGATCACGGGAAAGGGGGCAGCTGGGGGTTGGGGGAGGCGGCCAGGCCGGGGCTGGGTGGAAGCAGGCGCCTTCTCTGGTGGAAGTGGCAGCTCTTCCTTCTCGGTGCCGCACCCGGCTC
This sequence comes from Gorilla gorilla gorilla, assembly GCF_029281585.2. NCBI lineage: Eukaryota > Metazoa > Chordata > Mammalia > Primates > Hominidae > Gorilla > Gorilla gorilla. Next base: position 237,099,274 of record NC_073224.2, read on the forward strand.
TCAGCTGCTACTTGGCCGCGGGGGCTTCCAGGGTGGAGCTGGGTTTTCATCGGAGTGTCTGTGGGACGCGGGTGGGCTCTGTGGGATGCCACCCTTCTCAAGAGCAAAGGGACCTGCTGTAAGGGGGTGAGCTCACGGTAGCAGGGACCACCAGAGACTCCCCCCACGGTGCCCCCAGGGAGCCCCTGTGCCCGGGAGTCTGTCGCTCTGCCCTTCCCACCCATCCCCGCCCACTCTCTGCTGCCACTGTGGGCTCGGCCTTTCACACCCTCGCCTGCTGCCTGAGGGCACTGCCAGGTTCCCACTGTCCCCAGGAAGAGGAAGGCATGTGGGAAGTGACCGAGGGCTGTGGGCTAGGAAGCCTGGGCGCTGACCGGCTGCCCCCTCCGGCCAGCTGTGCCTCTCCCGTGGAGCCCAGGCACGGGAGAAACGAGTGGGCAAGGGGGCCTGATTTGGACCCTGGTCCTGGCACCCAGGCCAGGTGCCCGCATGTCTGCCTGCACTCCATGAGCCCCTTGGTGCTGGAGCTTTTTCTCTGACCTTCCTGTGGGAGCAACACTTTGTCCCACCCATGGCAGGGCCTCCACGCAGGAGAACGGCATTTCCACGGGAGTCTCCCGGGAGGCTTTAATGCTTCCAGGACTTTGTTGCTTCCTAGGACAATGTGCTCTTGCTGAACCGGAAGAGTGGTCATGGTGGCCGAAAGCCTCTGCAAGCCCTGTGCGACCCACACTCCATGCCAAGCCTGGGCGGCAGCCCCGCTCCATGATGCTCAGTGCTGAGGCCCCCCATGGGGCAGTGCCATGGGGGATTTAGAGAATGGAGCAAGAGGCCCAGAGAGCGCAGGAGCATTTGCAGAGTCAGAGCTGGAGGGTGGCAGAGGGGACAGGTGCCCAGAGCCCCTTGAAGTCCAGGGCAACCTTCAGGGCCCCAGCCTGCACCCGGCCCCACCCAGCCCCGACGCCTGGGCTGCTGACTGTTTGGCCCCAGGATGCCATCTCCCCTTTCTAGCTGGTGGCTTCTCTGGATGTGGAAGAGGCTTCTTACTCATTCCCAGTCCCCATGCCAGAAGCGCCCAGCACTTAGTGGGTATTTCCCAAACATCTGGTGCCGCGACCTGAATGTCGGTGTCCCTGCAATATTCCTGCGTTCGAGCGGACTCCCCAGTGTGATGGTGTGAAGAGGTGGGGCCTTGTAGGCAGTGAGGAGGCCAGGAAGGCTCTGCCCTGGGGAATGGGATGACTGCCCCAGAAAAGATCGGAGGGAGTGGTTCCCCTTCTGCCCTGTGAAGCTGCCCCGAAAAGCCGCCCTGGAGGAGCCACAGGGCTGGTCTGCCGTGCCTGGATCTTGGACTTCCCAGCCTCTGGAGCTGTAAGACATACATCCAGGGGTTTGTAAATTACCCAGACTAAGGCGTCCTGTAGGAGCAGCAGGAGTGAACAAGCAAACACAGCCGTGGGGAAGGCTGCCCTCGCAGGGAAAGAGATGGAGGTGTGGCGAGGCCTCAGCGCCCCTCGCCCATGGGCCCTGGAGCCCAGGCCTGAACCTGGGCCTTCCGGTTGCAAAGCTGGGGCCACGTTCCTGTGGGTGGCTGAATCTGGGCCTCCCCAGGCCAACATTCTTCAGCTGGCTGTCTTCCCAGTGCGGCAGGAAACCCGGCTGCAAAGTGTGTTCCTTCCAGGCAGGATGGCAGCATTTCCGACAGGGCGTCTGTGGTCAGAGGCCTGCTCTGTCTGAGGCGCTGCGAGTGAAAAGCTTTCATTTCCGACTCTAATGAGCAGACCCTGGCAGGCACGTTCTCAGTTAAGGCCAAGCCGGGAAAATAATAGCCTTCAGCATCAGCGGTGAGAGCCAGCCCAGCAACAGAAAGACAAGAGGCTTTCTCTGAATGCCCAGAACCAGGACGCTGGGGCAGTTTCCTGGAGGACACCCCGAGCTGGGCAGCCTGCAGGCATCTGTGGCTGTGCTCCAGATAAACACGGAGGGCTGAAGGGCTGGTGGGTTTAGGCAGCAGCCCAGAAGCCCTGGGTTTGGATCCCAGCCTCGATGCTGGACAGGTGCGACCCCGGGGGCCTGCGTAACTCTCGGAGGCTGCAGTCCTCAGCCTTGGAGCTTGGGGAGGCTCAGTGGACACCTTCACGTGGCAAAGCTCAGTGCACCCTGGGACCCTGGCCTGGCCCGGGAGCCATCTGTTGGGAAGATAAGCCTGGGCCTGGGAAGGTGACCAGTGGATGCTTCAGGCAAGGCCTTGCCCTTGTCCTAGAAGCTTCTGTCACCAAGCCAAGGGCCTCCAGGGCTGGGGAAACCGAGGCGCCCAGGTAGCCACTTTTCTCCAGTCCTCCCGGAAGCCCCAGTGGCCCCAGCTTGGTTTCCCAGGGGCTACTCATGAGGAGGTTGGGGCGATTGTGCCCCAGAGTCAGGGGCTGTGAACTCTCAGAACTGCGGATGCCTCGGGAGGGCAGGTGCCTCCTGCATGACCCGGGCCAAGTCACGTTTCCCCTGTGCCTCCTAAGAGTGGAACCCACCATTCCCTCCTGGCAGGGCCGAGGTGCTGAGCCAGGCGTGTGCAGGTGGGGCCGTGTTCCTAGGAAGGAGAGACCCCACTGAGCCCCCTGAGCCTCCCCCTCTCCCGTCATGTTCCCTCTACTTTTATCTCCCACAGCCACCCCGGCCCCTCCCCCATGCATCGCTGCTGGCCCCGCCTGGCCTTTCTGTCGGGGGGCCAGCCTCCTGATGGGAGGCCGCTGCTGCCTGTGTCCCTGGCCCCTGCTCATCTCTGGGCCTTGGGTCTGTAGTGACACTGCACCTTAGACCCAGTGCCCTGGGCCGCCTCCCCACCACGCCCCATCTCTTCCCCAGGGCACCCTTGATGACTGGATTCCGCCCAGGCCTTTCCCTGATCCTCTACCCCTCACCCCCTGGGATCCTACTGGGCTCTTGACCCCACTGAGGCCTGTTCACGTCCCTGAAAATGTCATGTCCAAAGGCCAGCTGAGTGTCACCTCCTCCAGGAAGCCTCCCGGATCACTCCTCTGAGTACAGTGTGAGACCTGGGGCATCCTCTTGCCTGTCTGCATTCTCCGCTCCCCTGGCAGCTCTGATGTCCCAGCGAGAGTCTGGGCCCCGGGGTGTGGGGCTGGCCTTGCCTGGGGGCTACATCCCCAGCGGGTGCTATGTCAGCCCTCGAGGGCTCAGGTGCCCCCGGGCCTCGCACAGCTGGGTGGGAAAGAGCCTGGCAACAGAGAACCCACAGACAGCGCGGCCACACACACACACACACACACACACACACACACACACACACACACACACACACACACACGCACATGCTCTGCTGGCCGGCAGCAGAGCCTCACGGGGACAGACCAGGCCTCAGGCTCTTGGGGGCTGCTCTGGGAGTCTGATGCCTCCCTCAGAGCCAGGAGACAGGGCCACTCCATCGTGGGCTCACCTGGGGGCTGGTGTGTACAAGAGAAGGGGGCTCCCCCCTGTTTCTGCCTGGCCCCAGCCAGGGACAGCTGCAGTCAGGAATGGCAGCTGGGCTCGCGGAAACAGCGGTGGTTTCAATTTTCCTTCCTTTGGCTTGGGCGAGGAGTGGGGACAGGGTAATGGGTTTACCATGAGGCTGACATTGGAACGGTTCGGGGAGGCCCCTGCCAGGCCCTGTGTGCTCTGAGGCCGGGTGGGGGCCCCCCTGCTCCTGATAGAAGCTCTGTGGTGGCAACAGTGGGAGAAGGGGTGCGAGGAACGTTGGGGAGGCCGTTCTGCTCTGTCTCCGCAGGGAGGCAGCTTGGACTGTGTGACACCCCAGACCACAAATGGACCTCCTGCTCTGGGCTGGGCTCTGGAGGTCAACGGTTGGAAACCGCCAGGCAGATCCACGTGCCACTTGCTGGGGTGGGGTGGCATGGGATGGCTTTGGGGCTTAGGAGCCTTGAGCCCACGAAGGCAGATTAAAGAGAAGCTTGAGAGTGGCCTCCTTCTAGTACCTTCTGGGCCATGCTCTCTGCAGTGGGGGCCAGCAGGTGCACACTGACCACTGCCGTGTCCTTGCAGCCCTGTGCCCCTTGCTGCTCTGGGTGGCTCCTTTCCCCTACTCCAAGCCTGGTCCCAGCCCCTCCCAGGCCACCCATCTCCACCCTCTCCCTGCATTAGCTGGGATGGTCTCCACCTGTGCATGGACTAGCACTTTTGCGGGGAACATGCCCTTACCTTCCGGTGTCCATGGCCCACCCCATCATCCCATCCAGACCCCAGGCCAGGTCCCCTTACCAATGCATGTGCCCAGGGCAGGGGTGGGATGAGAGGACCAAGAATCTCACACTTGCTTTTAAATGTCATGGCCGGAAGTGATGCCTGTGCCCTCTGCTCATGTGGCCACACCCGCCTTCTCCCGCCTTCTGTGTGAGCTGCAGGTGTCCGTGAGGGCAGAGCCCAGGGCCCAGTGCCCCCCGGCCACTCGTTCAGGGTCCATCTGCCCACCTAGGAGCACCCCGGCCTGGCACACAGAGCACACATAGGTAGTTGTGGGTGGTGGTGATCACCGCTCCACCTGGGTGCCTGCTGGGCCTGTAACCTTCTCCCTGCAACATGGCCACTTCGGTCAGGACTATGGGCCGTGGCTCCTGGTAGCTTCTCTGAGTGTTACTCCTTTCTCTCATACCCTCAACCGCCCGCCACCAGCCAAGGGCTTAGCTCCTTCCCCCTGTTTCGTGCCAGGTGCTGGGTCTGTGATGCCATCCCCAGGGGCCTGGCTAGGTGGGAGATTGCCCGCTGAGGAGGTAGACTGGGCTGGGCACTGGGCTGCCTGGGGCCTTGGCCCCCTTGGGCCCCACTGGCAGCCCCCTCACCCCATGCCTGAGCCCCTAGGAACCTGGGCGAAGGTTCCCCCACTATGCCCACAGCCTCTCTGGCACCCACACCCAGCCCAGCTTCGCCCAACACTAGCTCTGCATTCAGAGGCCAGGGCAGCGTGGACAGCCCGGCATCATCTCCCTCTCAGGGAGGTAGAGGCACGTGTCCAGGTGCCTGAGCCACAAGGCCGGAGGGGGGCCTTGTGGAGCGGGTGTCGGAGGTGAGCACTGAGGGACAGACACACGCAGCAGTCGGGGGTGTTGGCTGGACCTCGTCCACTTCCAGGCTCTGGTTTTGCCTGAAGTTCCGGAGTCAGGGCCCAGCCCCAAGGGGGAGCAGTGACATTTGGGAGTGGCACTGGCCCTCGATCTGGCCTGGGTCCTGGCAGGAGCCTGGTGGCCGCCCAGCTTAGAGAGGGGAGAAGCTGGAGCCAGCCGCTGGGGGCTGGGAGAGCCTTCTGCTGACACACACACATTCCCAGGCACAGACGCCGGCTGCGTTTCCACATCGGGAAAGCATTTCCCAAACAGCTTCCAGACCCCACAGCCTCCGGCCGGGACGTGCTCGGTGGCGGTACTGAGTGGGGGAGGGGGTGTTGGGGGTGCAGCCTGGGCCTGGGAGGCGCTGTCTACCGGTGGGCTGCTGCCCCCCCACGGCCACGCCCGGGCTCCTCCCTAGCCTAGCAGGAGGGACGGCCCAGAGCCCTCCGCACCCCAGAGCTTCAGCTGGGGCTCATTTATACTCCAGCTCTTCCAGGTTGTGGGGACCTGGACGGACGTCTCAGTTGGGTGGGGCGATGCCCCCGTACCCCAGAGCCATGTCCTGCCTGTGGTGGGCACACACATCGTTGTTGCATAAAAAACTAAATGAATGAGCCAATGAAGGGGTGTCGTAGAGGAGGGTGGGCAGGGGTAGGGGGGTCCAGCCTAGGGTGGGCCGGCCAGCTGGGGAGGCTTTGCAGAAGTGACTTCTGAGTTGGTGTCTTTGAAGGATGCATCGGAGGTCATGGTCTGTTGGGCGGGAGGAAGGGTGAGTGTCTAGACTGCCAGGGAAGGCTCGTTCAGGGAAGCCGAGGCCACCAGAGGACGGCCAGAGCCAGGGTGCGAAGCTGGAGCTGCCTAGAAACTCTTTGTCCAGGCCCCAGGGATGCCCCCTTGGAGAGTTGCAGCACAGAGCCCTGCCCAACAGTCTGCCTGGCGCCTGCCATGGCCTGGGGAGGGTGATGAGCAGGAGAGACCATGTGCCCAACCAGAGGGGCGCCTGTGGGTGCCTGCCCGAGCCATTCCCCTGGAGGAACCCGAAGGAGGTGGCCCAGCGAGGACAGGATTTGGGGGAGAGTCAGACCTGGTTCCCCTGGGCTGCACTTCTCTGCCCTGCGTGACCCTGGGGAAGTCATTTCTCCTCTGGAAACTGGCTTAGCGAAACCACAGGAGAATGTCCCAGGAGCCATGGGCAGAAGGCAGGACCCAGGGCCGCTGGGGGGCCCCCACACTGGGGTTCCAGCTGGGCAGAATGAGGGTTTAATCATGGCCTGTATGTGAGGGCAGAGGGGAGGTGGGCGGGTAGGCATGGGGCAGCAGATGAGGAGAGGAGCAGAAGCGGGGGACTCCCAGCTACGGGATAGGAGGAGCCTGTGTAGGGCCAGGGTGGTCTGTGTGGAGGACCAGAGGGTTGGATGCAGCCTTCTGGAGAGGGGCAGCCTCCCTGCTGCCTGTCAGATGAGGGTGTCTGATGTGAGTGACCCTGAGGGTGAGATGGGGATGTGATACCAGGAGGCTCCCATAGCTCTTGGGGGTTTGCGGGCAGAAAAGACAATTTCCTTTGCCTGAACTTGTTGTCAGAAAGCTTCCCGAAGGCCTCGCTGCGCTGTGACAGCTGTTCCCTGGAGGCTTGCCCTGCTCTGTTGGCTGCCCTCCTCTGCCTGGATCCCACGGGCACTGTTGCTGTGACACACCTGGCCCTGGTTCTCCTTCCCGAGTCACATGTCTCATTGCTTCAGGGCCCCTGAGCTGGTCTCATTCAGGCCTCTGCCCATGCACAGATGAGGAAACTGAGGCCAGAGATGCCCCGGGACATGGCCATGCCATACAGCCCTTCAGTGGGCCAGGAGCTGCCTCTGTGGCCCCAGTCCTGCACTGGGTACTGGGCACACGGGCTGTGGTAGCCCAGCCCTCACCCTGGATGGACGCGGGATTTGGAGTCCAGATGAATGGAAGGGGTGATGGCAGCCCCAAGGGGAATGGAGGGGCTGGAGTGGTGGCCCCCAGATGGCTCTGGCGGGGTGCTGAGGTTGGGGTATGGAGGTGATGGCTATCAAGGGAGAGGGCCAGGGCTCCGGTCCCTGGCTGGCTTCCAGGATGTCTCCGGACCATGGCTGTGTCCACCATGGCTTAGGAGGTGGACAGTTCCCAGGACGTCCCCCGCCCTCTGGGAATCAGCTCTGGACACTGTCTCTGCCATGGGTCTCTGCGTGGCCTTGGGGTATCTGCTGGAGCAAAGGGCCGGGAAGGGGCATGGTCAGGCCTCCAGACTCGGCCTCCCACTCCCACGTTTGTTGACTTTTATGGATCCTCAGTCAAGCGCCTTTCCCACAGGAGGGAGGTGCTAGTGTTACAGATGGGGAAACTGAGGCACAGAGCGTTTCCACAGCTCACCTGGGGCCTCAGTTCTTACTAGCAAAGCTGGAGCTGTCCAACAGAAACAGAATGTGAGCCACACACGCAAGCCATACATGCTGTCTCACAGTTTCTCAGGGCCACGTCAGAAAAGCAAAAACAAATAGGTGAAATTGATTTTAATAGTATATTTTATTTAACATAATAGGTCCAAATATGATCCTTTCAGCATGCAGTCCATATAAAAATGGCTCACCGGGTAGTTCTCTTCTATTCTTTCTTGCTAAGAACATACTGACTGAGAAGGTGACATGTGTGACACTAGCACGCAGGTCCACTGGGACAAGCCACAGTGCATGGCTCGGTGGCCTTTGGGGCTTGTGGGCTCCGGCTGGCTGTAGACTCCGGGTGCCTGACCTTCTCTGCTTGGGGCCTCGCGCAGCGGCTCCTGGGCTCCTCCCTCCTCCTCGAGACAGCACGAGGCAGGAGCCCTTTCCCAGGGTGGGCAAGACTTGGGGGACAGCGTGGGATCCTGAGGGTGCGGCTGGTGCCTCCTGCTTCCTGTGGGCTTCTTCCTCCTCCCAAGACCCCGGAGCCTGGAGGGTGTCAGAGTGGGGCCTGCCCGAGCTGGGAGACAGCATCCCTTCAAGGGCCTCTTGAGGGACCTTCCCCAGATGGGGTGCTGATGGAGGACCCCAGCCCCGTCGCCTGTTGGTGAGGGTGACTGGAGTCGGAGGTGCAGGGATTCTGTTGCCCAGGCTCCTGCCGAGTACTGGGCCCCGTCCTGTAGCAGGCGGAGAGGGACAGAGACCAGGGAGAGCTCGCTCGCAGGGTGGCCGGCCGTGCACCTCCCGGAGGATGGATGCTGCCTCCGCAGCCCGTGCCCTTGCAGGCCTGGCCTCTGGTGTCTTCCCCTGCACCCCTCTCAAGCCTGGCCCCTACCTCCATGGAAACTGCTGGGCTGAGGCCCTGTTGGGCTGTGGCTGCGGAGGGCGGGACCCTCGAGCTTCTGTTGGCACTTACTGGTGAGTTGTTGGCAATGAGTTGCACATTACGGTCATAAATGATGTTGCCCTGCGTGGAAGGTGCCTTCAAACAGACCTGTCAGCCTGTCTATCCGTGAGATTTACAGAGGCTCCTCACGGCAAGGGCTCAGAGGCTGATGGAGGGGCTCCCCAGGAGGCCCCACAGACAGGCAGGGCCCAGGCAGGCCCGTTTCTGCAGAGTGTTGGGGGCCAAGGGGGCGGGCTGGCCTCTGGATGGCAGACAGGACGGGGCAAGGTGAGACAGGCTGGGACTGGGTGGGGCCTCTTCTTTCCCACGTGCTCAAGGATGGCCCCTCAGCCCTTGCTCCCAGCTGCCCTGGATCAGCAGAGACTGCTCTCTGCCACATCTGAGAGCACTGGGCAGGCTTCTGAGGGGTGGCTCTCGGCCAGCAGGTGGGCCCCTGGCTGTCGTGGAGAGTGGAGAGAAGGTGGAGGCTCTGCCGGGATGGGCCGCCTGCTTCCCTGAGTTGCTGGGGCTGGAGTTCTGCTCAATGGAATTTGACCTGAGGACAGCATCTTAGTCTGTCTGGGCCTCAGTTTCCTCACCTCTAAAATGGGGACAGTAGCCCTCCCCTAGCAGGGAATGGTGAGGATGGCACTGCATCCCCAGAGCCCAGGGCCTGGCACAGCGGCCGCAGCTGAGGTTGGCAGTCCTTCTTCCCCACAGCTCTACCCGTGGCTATGCTCCTGACCTAGGCTTGCCCACATACAGGGCCTGCTGGCCCAGGGAGCATGCACCCTCCTCCTTCCTGACGGCTGGAAGCTTTCTGTCTCTGCAGTGGCCCCAGTCATGTGGCTTTGTGCCCACCGCTCACCTATTGTCCTCTGAGAGGAGACACAGGCTGCATCTCTGGGAACAGGCTGAGCTCCAGGGACACTTCCACTGCATTTCGGAGGGAGATTTTCGGGCCTTCCTGGAAAGGCCGGGAACAGTGTGGGCGGGCGCCCAGTCCTTCTGTGGACCCTCACCGCCAGTGCTGGAGGTGGTGCTGGGCTGGTCCCAGACAGGGATCACTGCTGAGGGTCACTGAGCACCACAGCTTGCTGGTCACAGCTCTTCCATCTCCATGGAGGCTACGAGTGGGAGCCCAGTGACCCCCGACCAAGGATAGGTGCGAGAAGGGGCTCAGAGAGGATGGGGGGCTGTGGGGGCTCTGGGGACTCTGGTCCAAGCCGGAATCACAGCCCTGGCTCTCCTGCAGAGGTTAAGTGCTTGACGAGGCTCTAATCTGTGGTTCCTTCTGCTGCCGACCCTGGGAGGACTGCCTCCCCCGGGCTATGCCCTCGAGGAGCATGGGGACCCAGGGCTCTGGGATTGGAAGCACCTCCGTGGCCTTTGCAGCCTGACACCTGGGCACTGCTGGCCACCCTGCAGGCAAGTTCTCCCTGCTCTCTGTCCGTCACCACCTGCTGCAGGGATGCCAGCTTTCCCTCGCCCAGGCTCCCTCCAAGTATGGGGCCCTGGGCCAGGGGAGGACAGGACAATGCAGGCACTGGACGTGGGGACTGGGGGTGTCTCAGCCCGTGTTTCCACATCGGTGCTGCAGCTTCAAACCAGTTCCCCATCTTCCCCACCCTTGTCAGAGTTCAGCCCCACCAGCCGCCTCTGCAGGCCCCCCTCCCCCGCCCCGCGGCCCCCCTCCCCCGCCCCGCGGCCCCCCTCCCCCGCCCCGCGGCCCGGCCAGGATGGCTCCCTTTGCTGCTTTGGCTTCTTTTCCGTGTTGGCTCCAAGAACACACATGTTTGTGCATGTGTGTGCCTGTGCGTATGTCCGTGTCTGTGTACCTCCTGTGTGCATGTTTGCACACGTGAGTCTGTGTGCCTGTGTCTGTGGGTCACATGTGGATGTCTGCGTTTGTGCCTAGGTCCCTATCTGCGTCCGGGTCCGGGAGCGCGCACTCTGGAATGCGCGGGGCGGGCGGGCCGGCGCGGCCCCGTGGGGGAGGCGGGGCGGGGCTCAGGGCGGGGCCGGGGGCGGCTCCCTCGGGTGTCTGCGGACTTGGCCTTTACCTGCGGGGCGGAGGGAAAGCTGAGAACTTAAAGGCGAGGGGCGGGGCGCGCCGCCCGGCCCAGAGCGGCTCCCGGGCGGCGCCGAGCGGAGCGGATCCCCGGGCTGGGATTGCGCGCCCGCCCGGAACCCAGAACCAGCCCGAGCCGCCTGCCCGTCGCCCGGCCGCCGGCTTAGGGCGCAGCGCGGTTGGTCCTCGCCCCCTCCCGCCCGCCGGCCTACCAGGCCATGGGGGCGTCCCGGGACCGCGGGCTGGCCGCGCTCTGGTGCCTTGGGCTCCTGGGGGGCCTGGCGCGCGTCGCGGGCACGCACTACCGCTACCTCTGGAGGGGCTGCTACCCATGTCACCTGGGCCAGGCCGGCTACCCCGTGAGCGCCGGTGACCAGAGGCCAGGTGGGCGCCGGGCGAGCCTGGGCAGGGTGGGCGGGGCCAGGGCGCTCCCCGGCGCGCTCCCTTTGTTTCCTCTTTTTAAAGTTTGCGCCAGGGCGCTGCCAGCTAGGCTGGAGGGAGCAGGGCGGGGCAGTGCCCGGCAGGCGCGCCCTGCTTCTGGGACAGGGTCCGTGGGCGCTGAGGAGTCGGTCACCCCCGTCCGCTCTCAGGGCTGTCGGCAGAGGCTACTAACAGCCAGGTCCCTTGACCGGAGGAAAGAAAAACATCCCCTGACTTTGTCTGTGGGAGCAGGGTTCCCCGCTCCCCATGGCACTGGCGACTCTGCGGGTCAAGTGAAAAGGCAGGCTGGAGAGAAAGGCCCTTTGAGACCCCCGGAGCTGAGTCTCCGGGGTCCCCAGAGCTCAGCCCCTTTGGGGTCCTGTCTGTGGATGTGGTAGGTGCCATTCTTCCTGGAGCCCCACAGGCATGGGCAGCTGAGAACCCTGGTGGCCTGGGAAGCAGGTTACAGCCCTGCCCTCGTTCCGTCCTGCCTCTCTCTGCAGCTGGGATCTGGCGCCTGCACTGGGCCCGCCTCCCTCCAGGTGGTTGCTTTGAACTCCCTGGGATCCACAGAGCTTGGAGCTGGGCACCCTTGGGAATTGGAGGAGGGGGTGGAATTGGAGGAGGGGATGTGGGGTGTGCGGCTCCCAGTGAGTCGTCAGCCTCATCACCCGGGGGTAGGCAGTGGCTGGCGGGGGGCCCTGAAATGGCTCCTTAGAGACGTCACCCCTCCTTGGCTGTTTCGAGTGCCAGGCCGAGCTTCTGCCTCTCTCCTGCATGAAGGACTAAGCACCACGCCCTCAGTGTGGCAAAGGCTTCCTTCATTCCCTGGCTTGGTCACTTGGCCTAGGGTGGCCCAGGCTCCGTCTTCGCTGGGTAGGCAGCCTTCCGGCTGGGCGGCTCAGCCAAGGCCAGGTCCACCCACGGTGCCACTAAATGCCTTACGACTGCGAAGCATCCAAGGCCTCTGGCTGGGTGTCGCTGGGCGCTCGGGAGCTGGGAGCTCCTGTCCTGGTCTAAAGCGTGCTCCAGCTTTTGGGGGAGAGAGGAGAAGGGCCCATAGGTAATGGTGTGTGCTCCCTGGGGGTGAGGACCCCGTGGCAAGTGTGGGGACAAAGCAGGGCTTGGAACTTGATAACTGCCCTGAGCGGAGCTTTCTGGCAGGGGCTCAGAGCCCTCCAAGTTTCCTATAAGTCCAGGTGGGCTTCGGAAGGGGCACGTCTTGGGTGGTTTCTGCAGAGGCAGCTGGTTCGAGGCAGCCCAGCCATGCCTGTCCAGCTGCCTGTGTAGTCCTGGGCTGGGAGCTGTGGGACGTGGGTGGTGGTCGCTGGGGGCCCCATGGGCTCCCTGAGGCTCCTCCACCTCCCAGCCTGGTAGACACTGCAGGTCTCGCCAGGCTCCCGGTGAACCAGCCCGTGTTGGCACAGCCGTGTCGCCGTGTGCCAGTGTGCTGACGGGTCTGTTGTGAGGCTGCCAAAGTCCATAGTCTCGTATCTAGCCGAGGGCAGCAGCAGGATCCTGGCCCAGCTGTTCCTTAAAATAGCCGCTCTCTGAGCCCACTCTTCTCCTACCAGATGGCTCCCCCCAGGTTCATGTCGCAGCTGTCTGGGGCCTCTCTGGCCTGCTCCCTGCCCCGTGTGGGGCTTGGCCTGGGGCTGGACAGGGACAGTGGATTTGCCTCCAGGGTGGGTCGTTGTCCCTGGAATGAGCAGGTTTTGTCGCCTGACTCATAGGGGCCTCCAAGCTCCTTTTGGCCTTTGCTGGGGCCCCGCTAACCTCAGGCTCAGGCCCCCACACTGGCCTCTGAGTCTCGGGGGCCAGTGCTTCCTGGGGGCCCTGGTCCCACTACAGCGCTCAGTGGGCAGCATGGTCTGTGTGTAGGCGGCACGGGCTGGTCCTGGATCACAGGTCTGCAAAGGAGGGAACCCAGGGAGCAAGCTTCTGCAGGGCATGCGGCTCCCGTGAACCTGGCTGTGTGACCAGCCCCACAGAGGCACAGGAGTTGGGGGGCCGGGCTGGCAGAGCTGGCACTGGGAGCCCCGATTTCCAGCCCAGATGGTCTGAGCGTCTGTGACTCCTGAGATGACAGTGGTGTGTTCTACAGTTGTGCCCCGTGAGTGAGGTAACAAATAACCACACACTCAGCACTTAGGACAGCACGGATTTATTACCTGACGGTCCTGTGAGGCCCAGTCCAAAGTGGGCTAAAATCAAGGCGTGGGCAGGGCTGTGCTCCTTCTGGAGGCTCTAGGGGAGAGTCTGTCTCTTGCCTCTTTCAGCTTTATAGAGGCCGCCTGCATTCCTGGTCTTGTGGCCCCTCCTCCATCCTCAAAGCCTATAGCACAGCACCTGCCAATCCCTGCCTCCTTCCGACCTCTGCTTCCACGCTCACATCTCCTCCTCCCTGCCCTCTGACCCTCCTGCCTCCCTCTTATAAGGACCCTGTGATCATGTTGGGCCCACCTGGCTATGCCAGGTTAACCTCCCATCCAGATCCTCAATTCAGTCCCATCTGCAAAGGTAGGTCCCTCTGCCATATGAGGGTCTGGGGATGAGGATGTGGACATGTCTGGGGGACGTTCGTTATTCAGCTGACCACATTGTCCTGAAAGGCCACTGCGCCTACAGCTCTTCAGATCACAGCCGCAGCCAGGGTCACCGGCTCAGCACCTGCGGGGTCCTTGGAGCCGTCTGAGAACAGCTCAGCCCTGCCATCACGTGGGGTGCCTTGGGAGTGGGGCAGAGAGGGTTTGGGTGACGCGTTCCTACCTTGCTTTCTGAGTGAAAATCATTTCCATTAAGGGGATTTGCTCAGTTCAAAGGGGCCGAGATCTCAGAGTGGAGGGGACCCCAGCAGGAGGCTGTCTGGCCCAGTGCCTGTCCCTGTAGGCCTCTGTCGTCCAAGTGGGAGGCCCCAAATCCTTCACCCCTGAGCTGGCTCGCTGTGTCCAGAAGCTGATCCTGGCTGACAGCAAATAGCAGGCACCGGAAGCCTGGGTGCGCTTCAGCACCCCCACCCAGGCCCTGTCTCCCCCACCACAGCCCCCTGCCACTGCCAGATGGTGCGGCTGGGGTGAGAAGGGCTTGGCCTAGCCGACCTGGGCCTGTGCATTTTCGGAGGGAGTGTGGAATTTCTGGAGGGACTAGTGGCTGAGAGAGGCGGGGCCGAACCCGGCTGGGATGCTGGAGTCCCAGTGTTCCTGTCCTCGTAGCAGGAGGACACTTACATCGTTACTTTTCAGAGACTCTCTCGGGGGTCTTGGATGGAGGGATCTGAGCTCAGGGGGAAAGGGTCTCCTTCCTGAGCCCTTCAGGTGGGTGCCACCCACACTGCCCTGCCCAGTGGGCATGAGTCTGCCCCCAGCTGACTCTCATTGGAGGGCACCAGGTCCCTCTGTCCCTCCAGCTTCTTTGGGGCGCTGTTGGGGGCCCGTTAACCGTTTGCTTTCCAGTGTCTTCCCGCAAACCATCCTGGCCTTTGTGAAGGTTGTGGTGGCGACTTCATGGTGCAGGTGGAGAGGGGCTCCTGGTCTCATTTGCAGCCCCCTCTGGGAGGCAGCCTCAGGGCTTAGGGACCCTCGGGGTCTCCCCCGAGTGGGTGTGGCTTGTGCAGGGAGTGGATGGCCCTGGAGGTCCCAGGCAGAGACCCTGGCCTCCTGGGGCTGTTCGTGTCATCTCTGGGTTGCACGCACATTCTCAGAGCGTGGATGGGCAGCAGGGTTTCCATAGGTGGCGAGCACAGCCTGGTGGGTGGGTGCCATCCGTTGACTCAGGCTGGGAGACAGCTATGAAGAGTTTCTTGGTGTGTGCTGGCGCTGGCCGCTTGCACCTGTCAACAGTGCTCCGACGCCGGAGTTTTAGGATGGAGCCCGGAAGGCGGGCATTTTCACGGGGACCGTGGGTGGGAACTGGAGGGTGGTGGGAAGGCCTTGGTGGTCACAGCCGATCGTGGACCTGGCGATTGTTAAGCAGAATTAGGGAGACCTTGGCTCTGTGCAGCCCCTGGAAGCGAGGGATCAGGCCAGCCATGTTTCCCACACGGCCGAGGACTTGTCTTTTGAAACCATGACATTTTCTCCCAGAGAGGCCAAGCCCAGTGGGAGTCTGCTGGTGGCATTTCGAGCTAAATGTTGCCTTCCCTCTCGAGGCAAGGTCAGCAGGCGGGGCCTCCATTGTCACCCTGGCCAGAGGGCCCCAGATGCTCGGCTCATAGCTTTTGGAAGAGCACCTGTGTATCTTTCTCCCCATGGTGACTCTTTGGCGGCTCTCAGCGGCCCCTCCCTCCCTTCAGATCTGTGAACCCGGCTGCGGGGTGGGTGAGGTTGTCGGATAAAAGGTGTCACCTGGGCTGGGCGTGGTGGCTCATGCCTGTAATCTCGGCACTTTGGGAGGCCGAGGCGGGTGGATCACCTGAGGTCAGGAGTTGGAGACCAGCCTGGCCAACATGGGGAAACCCTGTCTCTATTAAAAATGCAAAAATTAACCGAGCGTGGTGGCGGGTGCCTGTAATCGCAGCTACTAAGGAGGCTGAGGCAGGGAGAACCGCTTGAACCTGGGAGGTGGAGGTTGCAATGAGCCGAGGTTGCACCATTGCACTCCAGCCTGGGCGACAGAGCGAGACTGTCTCAAAAAAAAAAAAAAAAAAAAAAAATAGGTGTCACCTGGCCTGAGTAGCAGGCGTGGACTGCTGTGGCTGGGGCAATGCCCATGTCTGCCCTGGCCTGGGTACCGGGCTCTTGCCCTCCTCTCCTGGCACCTCCTGTAGTTGGTCTATGCTGTCCATGTGGCCCGTGTGGTCTCTCCCTCATGTTAGCCTTGGCCTCTCTGGCCGGGGCACTACTGGCACTTCCAAAGCTTCCGCCATGCCCAGAGGCCCCGGACCCCTAGGAGAGTCCTCCTGGAGTGCTTCTGGAAGTCTCTCTGGTGGGGGTCATGGCGTGTTCTCTGGGCAGTGCTAAGGCTGCACAGCTCCGTCTGTCCCCACCACTGGCTTCTCCTCTGAGAGCCCCTGTGTGCCGGGTGCTCTGGCCAGCTGGCAGGGGCCCAGCAGCTGCAGGGCTTCTGACCCAAGTTAGCCCAGGGGCTGCACACACAGGTGTCCAGGAAGCCTGTGGCCTCCTGCCTGTCTGCTCTGTTCTGTTTGCCTCGATTGCTGCCTGGATTCCCCTGAGGCCCAGCTTGGCAACGTGGGCCTGGAGGGTAGCATGAGAGGCTGGGCAGCCCGAAGCCATCTCCACATCTGTGCTTTCCCTCTGCGTTCCTGCAGAGGGTGGTGATGGGCCTGGGTGCAGCCCCCTGGGTCTCCAGCCCTGGCAGGGTCTCAGGGGAAGGATGCCTGGAGGACCACCGGCTCTCAGCTCATGGTGCATCCCGGGGGTCCTGCTGGGCCTCTGGGCTTCCAGCCAGCA
The DNA here is from genome assembly GCF_029281585.2 of Gorilla gorilla gorilla. Lineage (NCBI taxonomy): Eukaryota > Metazoa > Chordata > Mammalia > Primates > Hominidae > Gorilla > Gorilla gorilla. The sequence continues at coordinate 237,115,635 of NC_073224.2, forward strand.
CTTTCCCTGTGGCCTGTGCCACGGGGCTGGGGACAGGAGCAGGTAGGCCCAGGTGTCCTGTGATGGGAGGCGTCCTCTCAAAAGTGGACCTGCCCTTGGATCCCTCCCTGCTCTCTTCAGCCACGCTTGTTCAGGGGGCTTCGTAAGCAGTGGGAGGGACAAGGGTCCTGCGAGGTGTCCGTGGCCTTGGACTGCTGCTCTGCTCCCCTTGGCTGGTCCCCAGGCTGTGGAAGTCCAGGCAGTGCAGATGCGGGGAGAGGCCTCAGGACCAGGCTGCTCTCGACCCCTTCCTGCTCTCCTACTCCCCTCTACCGCCTTTGAGTGGGGCGTCAGCTAAGTCTGGAACCTGAGGACACGTGGTTCTAAACCAAGCTGGCCCTTGGGCAGGGAGGGTCTGACGGGGTCTGGGCTGCTCTGGGATGGCGAGTGGCACTTCATGGGGGAGGGTGCCGGCACAGCGAGGGCTTCTGCCCTGGGATGTGGTGGCCTTCTGGGTCCTTGCACGGGGAGCCTGTGGGTGTGGGGGGCTCAGGCTGACCCCAGCTGCATTGGTTTCCCAGGGCTGCTGGAACAAACACGGCAAACGGGTGGCTGGCTACAAACTATAGAAGTTTCTTCTGTCACCATCTGGAGGCCAGGATTCTGAACCCAAGGTGCCTGCGGGGCCATGCTCCCTGTGAACCCGTAGAGAGGACCTTCCTGGCCTCTTCCTTCTGGCCGTCCTTAGCCCGTAGCCTCGTCACCACAATCTGCCTGGTCTTCACATGGCCCTCTCTGTGTGTCTCTTGTTGGGATAGGCGCATTGGATTTAGGGCTCACCCTCATCCAGAACAATCTCATCTCGAGCCTGAACTTAGGACAGCTGCAAAGACCCTGTTTCCAGACGAGGCCTCACTGGGAGGCTCCAGATGGCCGTGAACTGTGGGGACACTCTTGAAGCCAGCACTCCCTCCCCTTTCTCAGGCTTCGCCCCACAGCCTGGGCATGGCCGTCTCAAAAGCTGTCAGTTTCTCTTTTTGTGCTTGTGGGTCCAAAGCACTTTGTGGATTTGGACTTAAGAAAACCGCATGCGCTCCTGGTTCAGTCTTGAAAGGCGCTAGAGGCCCAGCCTGTCCTTGGAGCCCTCTGCTACTCCCCACCTTCTGGCCGGCCCTCGAGGCAGTGGCTCTTCCTTCTTGAGCAGGTGTCCAAGGTGGGAGCACAGACCCTGTCTCTTCTGCTCCGGCTCCGGCAGATGTGGGTGAGGGGCTCATGGGTGGTGCCCTCGAGGCACAGGAGGGACCTGGGTCTGGGCCCCCGGCACCTGGGGGGCTGTGTTGGCAAAGCAGGAAGGCACAGGTGCCCAGCTGCTGATCCTTCCCCATTCCTGCTCAGATGTGGATGAATGCCGAACCCACAACGGTGGCTGCCAGCACCGGTGCGTGAACACCCCAGGCTCCTACCTCTGTGAGTGCAAGCCCGGCTTCCGGCTCCACACTGACAGCAGGACCTGCCTGGGTGAGTGTCGCCTGGAGACCCTGCCTGGGCTCCTGGCTTCGGCCATCCCTACCCTCTGGGGTGTGCCCAGGCCTGGCCTGAGAGGGTGGCTGTGGACATGGAGAGGCAGAGGCCGCCCTGGCGGTGGCTCCTTCCTGCAGAGCATGGCTCTATGGAATCCTGCCCGCACCGTGCCCCAGGCTCAGGCCGGTAAAAGGACTGAATGCCAAGTTGCCAGGTCCCCAGGACCCTGGCTGCAGACCCTCTGCAGCCACACTAAGCCCCGCTGTGATGCTGAGGCCCCTCCCAGTGGACAGGGGAGTGAGCCCGTGGGTGGAGATCCTATTAAAGATTCTCTACAACAGAAGCTGCCATGGTTGATCAGCAGGGACCTGGCCTGGTTGTGATGTCCCCTACATTTGATTTGAGGGAGACCTGGGTCACTTGCTAGGTGGTGGGGGACACTGGCCGAGGAGGCCTGGTCCAGGGCAGGGGCTGCGTGAGGCCACCCTTCACCTGCAGAGCCAGGCTTTGTGGGCCCAGGTGATCCCTGCCCAGCTTGGGGAGCCTGGAGGGTGTGGGCTGTGGCAGGTAGGGTAGGGGTGACGAAGAAGCGGGACCCTGTCCCTCAGCTTCCTCTGCGGGGTCTCTTGGCTATTGGAATGGGCTGGAGGAGGTGTCGGGGACACGGACTGTGGCCGCAGGGAGGGAGGGTTAGAGGGAAGCAGGGGAGGCGCCAGGCCTCTAGGAACCGGCACAGGGCTGAGCAGGGGGCTGGAGCCCAGGAATCTGGGGTGAAGAGTAAGTAGCCAGTCAGCCACCCTCACCCTTCGGCACCCCTGCTCCTGGCTGGCTCTGGGCACAGGCGCCCCAAGCAAGGATGGGACTGACCCTCTTGCTGGCCTCTGTCTGGGAGGCATGGGGGGTCATTCTCTGGGTGATGGGCGTCAGGACGCCCCTTCTTTCTGCCTTGGAGGCCCGGAGCAGGGCCCAGGCTGGCTCTGAGCAGCCTCCCTCCTGGTCCTGCCTGTGATGTGGCAGAGCGGCTCGCCAGCCCCGGGGGGCCCCCCCCGGCACACACTCACATGTCCCGGCCGCCATGGGGATCCAGGCAGCCGCTCTGTAAAGTTTCCCTGGGTCTGAAAGTAGAAACAGATGCAGGAATGTTGTGATGTTCTTCCGGACAACGGAGACGGGGGTGCGGCCCCAGCCCGCTGCCCTGCGGGGGCTTCTGGGAGCCTGGGGCACTTTAGCCTTGCACCCCCTGGTCCCCTCAGGCCCCCTGGAAGAGGCAGCTCTTGGGGGGCACGTCCTTTTCTCAACCCTCCTCTCAGGCAGGGTCTTCCTTATAGAAGGGCAGCCCAGGTGTCAGCCCAGTGGGGCCTCTCCTGGCCTCTAATCCCCTCTCCTGGCCTCCTACTGTGAGTGGGGGGGCCTTGGGACACTCACTCTCCTAGGCTTTGTTTCACCATCTGTGTGATGGTGACCTTCCCTGAAACCCTCAAAAGGGACAAGGACCACCCCACCCACCACAACCCACTGCCCACCCACCCGTCACTCACCCAGCGGGAGCCTCCTCCTATAGCCGGGCCTTCTGGGATTTGCCTCCCAGGAGGCCGTCCTAGGGATGTCTGCACACTTGGGGCCCCAGAAGGCTTAATTTGCAGTGCTCACCCATTTTAAAGATCTTCTCCGGGCCAGATGCCAGGGCCCCTGGGCAGGGCCTGCACAGCCTGGCAGGAGGCTCCTGGGACCTTGGGGCCCCTCTGGCTGTCACCCCCTCAGGGTGTCCCCTGTGTGAGTGGTGGGCTCCCGGTGCCTCCACAGCCTTCTCCAGGGCTGGTGCCCGGCTCCTGGCCTCCTCGTCCCATGGAGGGCCCAGGTGAGACTCTCGCCTGCGTGCCAGCCTGTCACCTAAGTGCGTTCACCTACTCAGGGGTCTGCTGGACGCAGAGCAGTGACCTCAGAGCGCACCTTCTCTTTCACTTGACTGAGGCTCCCAGCAAGGCCTTTACGCCGAAGCTTCAGGAAATACAGCCCCGGAGCTGTGATGTGTCTGTTTCGCCACAGAAGATGCTGGGGGTTTCACCCCCTGGGAACAGGTGGTGACCCTCGCTTTGGCAACAAGAGTGACTTGGGTCCCACTAGCCTTTGGCTAGTTGAGTTGGAGAAATGCCTTCCTCTCCCTAAAGTCCCTGGTGGTGGCCTGGCGACCCCTGGCCTGGGAACACATGAGGACTAGCCCCATTCCTAGGCCACCCTACCTGGGCACCATCCAGACCCCCTTCCTGGCACTCTCTGGGGCATGTTGTCCCCCCTTGTCCCTTGCCCATGGTGGCCTCTGTGTGCGAGCTGTGGGTGGGGGATACCAGATGGCGAGTTCCTGGGAGCTGACGCCTGCAAGGGCGGGGCCGGTTCCTCGGTCTCCCGGGAGTTTCCAGGATAGGCATGGGTTTGTCAGCCTGGGCCCAGCGGGAGCTGCTCTCTGTGGGGGCCTGAAAAGCTTCTAGACTGGGGACGGAGTCCCCTGGGGGCCACCTCCCAGGCAAAGCCAGGCGTGTTTGTTTGAGGGGTGCCTCACCGTCTCAAGCTGCTTCTTGTTGCTGAGGGACCCGGCCAGGCTGTGGGCCTGAGACGCTGGCCTGGGATGGGGAGGGTGTTGGGGCATCTCAGCTCCTGGCCAAGGGCTGCCCTGTGGAGAGTCTCCTGCGGCAGCTCGGCCTGGGCCTGTTAGAGCGCACTGCCCACCCAGTCCGTTCCAGGCTGCCTGGACTCTGTGAGGGCTTGATGGGGGTAGGGCTGGATTTCTGGCCCCTGGGGAGTTTGGGACCCTTTGCCCTCCACTGCCTTACCTTCCTGCCTCAGTGTGGGGGCATCTTCTGGTTCACACTGGCACCCTCTGCCCAGGCCTCGGTCCTCAGGAGTGGCCTCTCCCACCCCCATGGGCCAGTTGAGGGCGGGCTGCTCAGCGGGAACCCGGGGCTGCTCAGCTGGAACCTGGGGCTGCCGTGGAGCCCCTCCCCCAGGCCTGCCGGGGTCCTCCTGGCCAGGAGGGTGTCGTGACCCCTCCTGGGGCTTTGCAGGGGGACAAGGAACATGCCCCCACAGGCTTGAGGCTCTGCGGTTAGACTCCCCGCTAGCAGCTTGAAGTGAAGCTTGCGGAGAGGCTGGTGGAGAAGCTGCCTAAAAATCCACCCTTCCTTCCCCAGCATGGGGCCAGAGCTCTCAGGGGGCTGACACCTCCAGGGCCCGGAGCAATCTGGGAAGGCCTCAGAGGAGGCTGCCCCTGAGGGCGGCCTTAAAACACTCCAGAGGGGCCTTGAAACATACTTGAACTTGTCTCTGAGGCAGAGAGAGGGCAGGAAAGGTACAACCTCCACACCTCCCTGCCTTCTAGATGATCTTATGGAAATCAGACACCAAAAGGGTTCCCCTCTCAAAAGCGAGAATCTACAAGAAGGGCTTTGCCAATGGCTCCCACACTGTGAGAGTGTGGGTCCCCGTTCCCCGGCCCTGCCCGCCCAGTCCTGGTGTGCCCCATTGCCCTGGCCGCTCAGTCCTGGTGTGCCCCATTGCCCAGGGCGCCCGGTCTCTGGGGTGGGAAGAGCAGGGCCTAGTGAGGCCCGAGGGTGGGGCCAAGCCTGCTTCTCATTCTCAGCCCCTAAACCTCAACCCGCCCTTGCCTTCCCCGGTGGTGTAGGGAGCAGTGGTCTGGCCCGAGTGTCTGGGGGCATCATTCTTGGTTTTCTGTGACACCCTGCAGAGTGCTAGCGTGCAACACTCAGAGAGGAGAGCAGCTCCCATGTGGTCTAACACTGCGCTGGAGGCCTCCGCCTCTGTGTACCTGGGCTGCTCTGAGCCAGCATGATGCCCGCGCATGACCCCGGAGGCGGCCTGGCTGACTCTGGACCCTAGCCTTGGACATGGCTGTTCCCTCATGTGCCCTGGGTTGAGCAGCACTCCTGGGCCCTGTCTGAGGGCCACCGATGTCACTGGCTTTGCCAGCAGAGGTCCCTCCAGATGAAGCATGCTGTGCCACCCCAGGGAAGAGGTGGGCCCTCTGTCCTTCTCCCCTTCTCGGCCCATGCCCATCAGGCCTTTGGGATGGACACTGTTGGAGAGGGGACTCTGTTGTCACACCCTGGTGGCCTGGCCATCCCCTCCCTGTGTCCCCCAGAGTTGGATGGACTCGTGCACACGGCTGGGGGTGGCCTCCCAGCCCTGCCTCCCCACCTGGCTCTGCCATGGGTGTGCTGTGTGCCCTGGGGCAGACTCTTCCCTACCCGGGCCTGGGTCTCCCCATCACAGCAGTGAGAGGCTGCATAGACCCCCTCCCTGGCCCCTTGGTTCCTTCTTGGAGGGGAGGCCCGGCCCGGGAGGGGAGGCTGCTGGCAGGCCGTTGGCTTGTGCTGAAGGGCCAGGGCTGGCCGCCTTGCTGCCCTCTGACCGCCGCCTGGTGTGCTGGTGCCGGGCACTGCGTAGGCAGTGGGTTGCTGCCCTGTCGATATAGACCAGGCCTGCCCTCCTGGGACTCTGGTGACAAGTAAGGCGCCTTCCTAAACGCTCTGGAGAAGCTGAACCCGTGTGATGCTCACGCAGCCCTGGGTCGGGGCCTCCCCCAGGAGGGCAGGTCAGAGCTGACGCTCAGCAGCGAGTAGGCGCGTGTGGCGGTGCAGGCACTGCGGGCATTGGGTGCCCATGGTGCGCCCTGTAGCTCCCACCTGGGAGTGCCCCCGTTGGCCCCCGCCGTCTGGCCTCCTTCATTCCATGTGTGTGGTCCAGCTGCCGCCCGCCACTCCCTAAAGCACCCGGCGCCCCTGGTAGGCCAATAGGGCACTGCTAGCACTTGTCTATAGGGACCCACCTGTCACCTTGGCCAGTGGGTCTGGACCACTGCAGCCAAGCATGGGCCGAGCTGACCACCCAGAAAGGCGGGCGCTGGGCAGGATGATCTGGCCCTGGCCAGGGGTGGGGGCCTTGCTGGGGTGTGGGTTGTGGGGTCAGCTTAGCCTGGTCCATGGAAGGGGGGTGGCGGGCGTTTCCCTCCCTGCTCCATTTCTGGACGTCTGGTGGCCATGCTGAAGGGCCAGTGTTTGCCTGGTGCTCTGTGTTGTTGGGGTGACATCATGGGCTCAGACCCCTTGGCGTGTGGACGAGGACAGCTGCTGTCACAGGCTGTGAGTCAGTAGTGCCCCAGTGCAACAAGGAGGCCCCATTGAGAGGGCAGGGGATGGGGGCAGGTGTACAGGGCAGGGCCGCCTGGAGGGGAGCTGGGGGATGAACATGCACCCCAGCCTGCCATCCAGGCCCTGTCCCCAACAGAGGGCTTCCTAGAAGGCAGGGCTGTGGGTGACTACTGACCACACGTGGCAGGAGACTCAAGATCTAGAAACCATCCCAATCTGAGGGCAGTAATTACAAGCCTTGTGAAACCAGCAGGGACCAGAACCAGAAACCAGCGGGACCAGAACCACCCTGTAGAGCTGGCCTGGAAACCACTGGGCTGGGTTTGGAGGCTTGGGCAGAGGAGCTGGTGGGCCTGCGTCCAGCGCCTGCCTCGGCGCAGCCCGCAGTCAGCCAACGAGCTCAGAGGCTGGGCCTGGCCGCTGATGCCCCACCCTCCACTCCCTCTGCCGCCCACGATGCTGCGCCTGGAGCAGAGACCAAGCCAGCTCAGACGGAAGGAGGCCCCTTTACCTTTGCAGAGCTTCAGCCTCACATTTGGCAGAATCCTGGGTGTTGCCGCCTCCTGCTGGCAGAGGTTGGAATTGCACCCCAGCCCGAGTGGACCTGCATGTGGCTGGGCTGGAGTGATGTCTCCTAAAATTGGCAAACTGGGGAGTTAGAGTGACCCAGGCAGCTCTGGCTGCCATAATGGAGAGAGTGCTCTGTGTCTCTTCCTGCAAGGACATGAATCCTACCTGGTCAGGGCCCCACCCTCTTCCCTCTCAGAGACCCTATCTCCAAATATATTCACCTTGGAGATTAAGGCTCCAACATAGGATTTTTTAGGGGGGACACATTCCATTCATAACAGAGTGTCCCCCAACAACAGTCAGTTGCATCTGATCTGGAAGTGGACAAGGACCGAAGTTAGGCCTTGGCAGAACAGGACTCCAGAGTCAGGAAGGGGCAGAAACGTTGGGCCGGATTGCGGAAGCACCCGGTGCGATTATGCACACTGACCATCAAACCCTCACTGGGTGGGGATTTTTTCCTTTGAGAAAACACCACTTCAGTATTAAAGAAGTGAAAGACACAGTAGGGCTTGCTGTCGAGCCCGCATCTGTCCGCAGGTGAGCCAGGTGAGGGCTGTGGAGCACAGACAGGGAGGGTCTTCCCCCACTGGGAGGCAAATCCCCAGTCCACGTCTGATGGGCACACTCAGCTTTGCCGGGTCTGAGCTTGGTCCACTTTGCAGGCTGTAGCAGGTGTGAGCCTTTGGCTGTGGCCTGGGTAGGGGTGGCTGGGCTGTGTGTTTTGCAGCTGGGTCTCAGTGTCCCGAGGGGTCTGGACACATCCCTAGCAGTGCTGGGCACTGGCCACGCAGGGGTGGCCCCTCCTGAGCTGCATATCCCAGCGCTGGCGAAAATCTGCCTGGTTCAGCTTTCCGGGAATCCGTGGCACAGGATATATGCGACGACACTGGGCTTGGCTCCCGGCTGCGCACAGCTTGGGAGCATCTGGGGTGTTAGAACTGTGTGGACTGGAGTGGCAAGAGGACAGGCTCTGGGGGGATCCCTGCCTCTGATCCCCCTGCCCTGGTGGGCTCCAGTGGGCGCCATGCCCGGTGGTCCCTGGGTGTGTCTCAGGGCTCTGCCTGTCTGGAGGGGGTGATGAGAAGCCTCTTTCTTTCCCAGCCCTGCCGCAGCCTCCTGGGCCCTTGTGGCGCCTGGATCCTGACGGCCCAGCTTCCCTGCCATGGGCTCTGTGCCCCCTGTGCCTGCCTGGCCCTGCCAGGAGGGGTCTGTTTCCTATTACATGTTCCAGACAGGGGTGCTGTTGCTGTGGTGAACACAATAAACAGGGCCCCCGGGAAGGCGGGGCCGGCGGAGGCCATGCTCAGAGGCCCCTGGAGCCACGGCAGTGGCTTCAGCAGGGCCATCTCAGGTGAGGCAGGCCGGGCCTGGGGGCCAGGACAGCTCCCATCTTGTCTGGGCAGTTAGGTGGATGGGGTGAGGGGCTCCGAGGCAGACGGGCTTACCTGAGTTCTGCCCTGGGTTCCCCACAGCCTGCACGTGCCAGGGACATGTGGGGCAGGAGACAGAGCCATCACTGCGACCCCCAACAGCCTCCCAAGGCTGGCTCTGCCCCAGGAGGGGACCCTCAGCGCCTGCTCCCCTGTGGGACAGGTACAGCGAGCACGGTGGGTTTTTAAGCCAGCTTGCTCTGAGGGGGCTTTGCCTTCTCAGGGCCCAGAGGCAACACCGCTGCTCCAGCCGCTGCCTGCTCTGTTGACCTCTGACCGCCCTCCCCTCCATGGTGCCGGGCTTCCCATCCGCTATGCAGCAACAGTAGACGGGTTCCCCAGTCTCGGCCCCAGGCCCAGCCACCTCCCAGGGATGGTGGCAGTCCCCCAGGAGGTGCCCCAGAGGAGGCGGCATCTCAAAGAAGCCTCCCCATTCCGAGAGAGTCTTGGCACTTTGGTAATGGGGTTTGGGATTGCTCTGGGCACAGGCCTGGGCAGACGGCCTCCCCTGCCCGGGCACAGGCAACAGCACATTCTTGCGGCTTCCCTCTGAGCTCGGGGCTGACTCCCTCCCTAACCACAAGGCAACTGCCAGACTTGACAGTAACCAAACCCCCGCTGAGGGGCTGGCTGCTGCTTTTGGCAGAGGTCCAGTGCCCACCCTGGGTGCCCAGCCTGGCCCAGCGCCCTGTCCCCGCCTCCCTGCGCCAGCTCAGGGCACAGCCCCATCCATCCACGGGGTACAGGCACCCACTGGGCCAACCTGACTCCACAGTCCATGCTCTGCAGGAATGTGCATGAAGGAATGGGGGCGTGGGCAATGTGTGGGGACAGGCGTGAGGTGTGGCCTGGCCTGGGGTGGGTAGGAGCTGTGCTGGTCCCTTGGGAACTGGGGGCCAAGCCTGTGGCCCATGGCAGCTGTCCACGGCGTCCCCACATCTGCCCCCACCCTGGCCTAAGGACCAGGATGGTGAGATGCCTGGGTCTCAGTCACCCCCTGCCAGCCTGCATCCTCCTCCAGGGAGATGCAGCCTGCTGGGGCACTGAGCCCTCGCTCGCAGCTTCTCAGAGACCCCTGGTGCTTAGTGTTCTGTGCTGGGGGGTGCTGGGCTTCTGTCTGGGTGGGGTCCCCTTCTGTGTCCAGCCCTCGATCAGGCCGGGGCCGGAGGATCCAGTGAATCCCCCACAGGCCTGAGGATCCTGTAGGCAGCAGAGAAGGCAAAACCAGGCCTGTGAGCTGGGCAGGGAGCAGCGTGTGAGGATGGAGATGAAAAGGTGGAGGGGCTCGGAGTGGCCGGGAGGGGTCCTACAGCAGGAGGAAGTGGCCATGCCACTCCCTGCTCCATGCCAGCCAGGGACAGACTGTCGGCCAGGCGTCCTCTTGGGCTGACTTGGGGTCCTCCCCGTGTCCCCAGCCATTAACTCCTGCGCCCTGGGCAATGGCGGCTGCCAGCATCACTGTGTCCAGCTCACGATCACTCGGCATCGCTGCCAGTGCCGGCCCGGGTTCCAGCTCCAGGATGACGGCAGGCGCTGTGTCCGTGAGTGCTGCCAGCCTGGGAGGGAGGACCTGGGGGTGGAGGCAGGACAAGCTGCCTTGCCTGGGCTGTTGGGGGAAGTGGGTCTTCAGGAGGCCCCCAAGGCTGCTGAGAGGCCTAGTAGGGATGGCACATTTGGGGCCAGGAAGCTCAGGATGGGGGCCGCCTCACTGCTGTAGGTGCCCACCTGATGGGGGCCGGCTCATTTCCATAGGTGCCCACCTGAGGCTTGCTGCCCTTGGGAGGAGGAGGCAGGCCAGTCCGGTTTGGCACTTTGCTCTGAGTCCTCAGGGCTGCTTGCATGGAAAGGGGGGGCTTTGCTGATGGTGACGGTGCGGCAGACTCTGTGGTCCTCCAGAATATGGAAATGGGGGCTGTGGGTAGGGCAGGTGCTGAGAGAATGCCCCCACCTGGCCTCTGGGTCCTCCCCAGTGTGGGCATGAAGGGGCCGGAGTCACAGAGCTGGGGGGCCACCGCCTTGGTGTCAGCCCCAGCACCTGGGCTAAGAAGGGTGGTGGGAGGAGCTGGCCTGGGCCGCTGCCTGACCTGGGCCGGCTGGCCACGTCCTGAGACTGCAGAGTCTTCTCGGCGTCTTGGGAGCTTCCCGCACCTGGGAGGAGGGAGACCCGCTGCCCAGCCCATCAGCCTGGAGCACAGAGTGGGGAGAGCACTGGGTGAGGGGTCTCACAAGAAGCCTGGGGGCAGGCGCCCTGCAGCCACTGGGGTCCCCTCTCCCCAACCCCCTCCTCGGGCCCGTGGCTGCAGGGAGAAGCCCGTGTGCCAACAGGAACGGCGGCTGCATGCACAGGTGCCAGGTGGTCCGGGGCCTCGCCCACTGTGAGTGCCACGTGGGCTATCAGCTAGCAGCGGATGGCAAGGCCTGTGAAGGTAGGACGCCCCTCCCCTGCTCCGCCCCGCCCAGGGTCAGAAAGCGCACCCAGGTGCTGTGGAGGGACCCGTGTCTAACTCTAGGGCCGTGGCCTCCCATGAGACCGGGCCCTTTGGCCTTGCACCCTTGGGTGACCTGGGATGTGGCGGTCTCATCTCCCTTGCTGGGGGCTGAGGGGCGAGGGTAGGAAGCCTCGCAAAAGCTGCTCCCAGCCCGAGGCTCATTTCACTAGGAGTGAGCCAGGGAGCCCAGGTGTTGCTTATAGTTTTTAAACTATTATATTTCCTTTTTTTTTTTTTTTTTGAGACGGAGTCTCGCTCTATCGCCCAGGCTTTAGTACAGTGGCGTGATCTCAGCTCACTGCAAGCTCCGCCTCCTGGGCTCACGCCATTCTCTTGCCTTGGCCTCCCCAGCAGCTGGGACTACAGGCACCCGCCGCCAGGCCTGGCTAATTTTTCGTATTTTTATTAGAGATGGGGTTTCACCATGTTGGCCAGGATGCTCTCAATCTCCTGACCTTGTGATCCGCCCGCCTCGGCCTCCGAAAGTGCTAGGATTACAGGCGTGAGCCACTGCACCCGGCCTAAACTATTGTATTTCCTAAGTAGTGCCTGCCCAGCAGGAAAACTGAAGAGATGAATAAGAGAAAAGGAGAAATGAGCCAGGTGCTGTGGCTCACACCTGTAATCCCAGCACTTTGGTAGGCCAAGGAGGGAGGACCACTTAAGCCAAGTTGCTCAAGACCAGCCTAGGCAGCATGGCGAGACCGTGTCTCTAAACAATTTTTTTTTTTGATTAGCCAGGTGTGGTGGTGCTGTCTGGAGTCCTAGCTACTCCGGAATCTGAGGCAGGAGGATCACTTGAGCCCAGGAGGTCAAGGCTGCAGTGAGCTATGATCACGCCACTGCACTCCAGCCTGGGTGGCAGGGCAAGAGTCTGTCTCTTAAAAAAAAAAAAAAAAAAAAAAAAAAAAGCCCAGGTGTGGTGGCTCACACCTGTAATCCCAGCACTTTGAGAGGCCAAGGTGGGCAGATCACTTGAGTTTAGGAGTTCAAGACCAGCCTGGGCAACATAGCGAGATCCTGTATGTACAAAAAAATAAGAAAACCCAGCTAGCTGAGCATGATGGTGCACACCTGTGGTCCCAGCTACTCAGGAGGCCGAGGCAGGAGTCCCAGCTACTCAGGAGGCTGAGGCAGGAGTCCCAGCTACTCGGGAGGCCGAGGCAGGAGTCCCAGCTACTCAGGAGGCTGAGGCAGGAGAATCACTTGAGCCCAGGAGGTTGACGCTACAGTGAGCCATGATTGCACCAGTGTGCTACAGCCTGGGTGACAGAATGAGACCCTGTCTAAAAATAAATAAATAAATGAATAAGTAAAATAATAAAAAAAAATAGAACTCAAGAAGAAAGGAGACATTGTTCCTGAGCCCAGGAAACACCTGGACGTATGGGATGGGCTTCTGCTGCTGCTTCACTGGGGCTGTTTGTGAATGTGCTTGCTTAGAGTCAGGTTGCAGGCAGGTGCCATTGTTTGGAACACACCGCTGCACCCTCTGCCACACCACACCATCCTCTGCAGCATGGCTGGGCAACGTTTATTTGTTAACCCTGTCCCTGCACGTCTGGGTGTTCCTGACTCTTCCCTGGGCCAAGCAGCCTTGGGGAGGGGTCGGGCTGCCACTGCCCCAGTGGTCCACAGGGTGAGTCTCTGAGGCAGCGGCGTGTGTCCAGACAAGGCAGTGGTCAGTTTCCAATGGTATTAGTCCATTTTCATGCTGCCGATAAAGACATACCCAAGACTGGGCAATTTACTAAAGAAAGAGGTTTAATGGACTTACAGTTCCACATGGCTTGGGGCGGCCTCACAATCATGGCGGAAGGCCAGGAGGAGCAAGTCACACCTCACGTCGATAGCGGTAGGAAAAGAGAGGGCTTGTGCAGGGAAACTCCCGTTTTTAAAACCGTCAGATCTCATGAGACTTACTCACTATCATGAGAACAGTGCAGGAAAGACCCACCCCCATGATTCAATCACCTCCCACCAGGCTCCTCCCACCACACCTGGGAATTGTGGGAGTTACAGTTCAAGGTCAGATTTGGGTGGGGACACAGCCAGACCATATCATCAGGCCCCCGCCGGATGGCCACGGGGTGTCGTGGTGTGTGGTTCCACGTCCTCACTGACACCAGGAAAGTGCTGCCTGGGTAACAGCACCTGGTCATGCAACGGGCTTAGTGTGAGACCTGTGTGGGTGTCAACTTCTTCATCCCAGGGGACCTGCAGGGCTGTGACTAGTGGTCGTCAGGGACAGTGGGATTGGCCTTGAATGCCTGTGTCATGCGGCCACAGGCCCTGGGTGTCAGCAGGCCGTGCGCTGTCTTCCACTGGTCCCATGCAAAGGCCCTTCCCGGCACCTCTGAGCCCTCCCTGTGGTCTCTCCCCTCCAGATGTGGACGAATGTGCTGCAGGGCTGGCCCAGTGTGCCCATGGCTGCCTCAACACCCAGGGGTCCTTCAAGTGCGTGTGTCACGCGGGCTATGAGCTGGGCGCCGATGGCCGGCAGTGCTACCGTGAGTGGGCAGCTGGCAACAGGCTGAAGGTGCCCGGGATGGCCACGCTGCTCCCCAGGACCCCGAGGCCTGCTTTGGCTGAAGGGCAGGGCTTCCTTGTCAATCAGGGGCAGCCCTGGGTGTGAGCCCTTGGTGAGCAGAGGGTCGAGGGAGAGCAGGGGGTCCCAGACCCGACAAGGCCTGGGAGCTCCATGTTGCTGCTTCCCACGGGTGTCCCCAGGCCCGAGGCTGGCTGCTGGGTGGAGGTAGGGGGAACTAAGGTAGGTGGGAGTCATCCTAGCCGCCATCCCACACCCCGGGTGGCTGGTCTCATGGCAGGGATTGAGATGGAAATCGTGAACAGCTGTGAGGCCAACAACGGCGACTGCTCCCATGGCTGCAGCCACACCAGTGCTGGGCCCCTGTGCACCTGTCCCCGCGGCTACGAGCTGGACACAGATCAGAGGACCTGCATCGGTGTGCATTGGCTCCTCCCAGATGCCTGCACCCCACTCCAGGGACCCGCTGCTGCCCTGGGTCTGGGATCAGTTCCATGCCATGACTTGGAGGTCCTCGTCAGTCTCCCTGAGTCCTGGTCTGGCTGCCTGGGCCCTGGTGGGGTGGTAGGGCAGGTCTGACAGAGGCAGCATCCTGGCCAGGAAAGAGCTTGGTGCCCACATCAGCCCGCCAGGCCCATACCCATGTTCACGGCACCCCCTTAGCCCCATCAGCACCTCCTCAGTACTGCCCCTTCACCTGGGAAGGACCCAGTGTCCTGGAAGTCACACCCCAGACCCTGGCTCCCAGATGGAATCCCCACCCTCTAGCCCCAGTCCCAACACCTTGTCCACAGCAGACAGGCAGGTGGCCCTGGGGCTGTGACATGTGTCCTGTGTGTGCACATATGCGGGACCAGGAACGTGCATGTGCGTGGGTGTGATTGTGTGGTGGGTGCGATTGTCTGCAGGTGCCATGAATGTCGGTGTGCACACGTGAGGCTGTGGGCAGCTGCAGGTGCTGTCGGGCGCGTGGGTTGTGTGTGGTCGTATGCAGTTGTGTGTGGGTGGGGGCGTGTGCACGTGCAGGTGCCTGGTACCAGGGGGCCCGTGGCGTGTGCTCCACAGATGTCGACGACTGTGCAGACAGCCCGTGCTGCCAGCAGGTGTGCACCAACAACCCTGGCGGGTACGAGTGCAGCTGCTACGCCGGCTACCGGCTCAGTGCTGATGGCTGCGGCTGTGAGGGTGAGCACTGCCCTGCCACTGCACAGCTGGGGTGGCCTGGGAGCAGGGCTGCCCTAAGGAAGGACACGGGGCTGGCTCTGGTACCCCCATGATGGGCATGGGGTCGGCCTGCTCTGTGCTTTGCTTTGGGGCTGTGGGTGTTGGTTGAGCACCTGCTGCATGCAGGGCTGTGGGCGTTGGTTGAGCGCCTGCTGAGTGCAGGGCTGTGGGTGTTGGCTGAGCACCTGCTGCATGCAGGGCTGTGGGCGTTGGTTGAGCACCTGCTGAGTGCAGGGCTGTGGGTGTTAGTTGAGCGCCTGCTGAGTTCAGGGCTGTGGGTGTTGGCTAAGCGCCTGCTGAGTTCAGGGCTGCGGGCGTTGGTTGAGCGCCTGCTGAGTGCAGGGCTGTGGGTGTTAGTTGAGTGCCTGCTGCCTGGAGGGCTGTGCTGACCTGCCCCCTCCCTCCCTCTGGCCTGAGGTCACTGGCCGCTCTCTCCTGGAGCTGGGCCTGTCCCCCTGGCTGCTGCCTGGCCGGCCCCTCCCAGCCTGGCCCCCCCTAGCAGGTGTCTGCCATGGCTCTGACCCTGGGCTGGGAGGATGGCCAGAGTGGCCGCTGTGGCTGAGGGTGAGTTTTACTGGCTGGTTGAAGAGATGCTACTCAGCTCTGGCAGAGCCACCAGGGCTTCAGTCCTGCGGGTAGGACTGGGTGGGCAGGGGCCTTCCTGGTTCCCCACCCGGGAGCACAGGCCTCAGTGACCCCGGGTCGCCTGCAGATGTGGATGAGTGCACCTCCAGCCGTGGCGGCTGCGAGCACCACTGCACCAACCTGGCCGGCTCCTTCCAGTGCTCCTGCGAGGCCGGCTACCGGCTGCACGAGGACCGTAGGGGCTGCAGCCGTGAGTCTCCCGCCCTCCGCGGAGCACCGGCCTCTGCCTTCTCAAGTTTGCCCCAGCTGACCCTGTGTCCCACAGGCCTGGCCCACCCCACCCCCACCTGCCTGGGGTCCTTTGCCCCCTGGCCTCTCTGGGCCAACACACCTCAGAGGCTCTTGGGCCCTTGGGGACCCACTGAGGTCCTGCCTCTTCTGAGGGCCTTGTGGGGGTTGGGGACAGTGGGGTGGGGGAAGCTGGTGAGACAGGCATCCTCCCGGAGCCCAGCACCTGTCCTGACCAGGTGAGAGAAGGGACCAAGACCTAAGGTGATGTTGTCCCTGGGACTGATAGCAGCTGCTCCCACCCCTACCCCTCTAGGCCCCAGAGTCCCTAGAGTTGGGATGAGGCTGGGGGCAGAGGGGCCGGGTTCAGGTCCTCAGGGCCCAGAGCCGCCTTTTTCCTGAGAAGGAGCGTCGGGTGCAGCTGGGATGACCCCTGGGACCAGGCTGAGGAGGTGGGGGTAGTGGAGGCAGTAGGAGGGTGGTGGGGGGCCCTGGGGTGGGGCTCAGGCCCAGCCCTACCCGCCGGGGAGTCGCTGGAGCAGGCAGGTGGGTGGCAGGGGCTAAGGCGCCTCTGTGTCCCTGGCAGCCCTGGAGGAGCCGGTGGTGGACCTGGACGGCGAGCTGCCTTTCGTGCGGCCCCTGCCCCACATTGCCGTGCTCCAGGACGAGCTGCCGCAACTCTTCCAGGATGACGACGTCGGGGCCGATGAGGAAGAGGCAGAGTTGCGGGGCGAACACACGCTCACAGAGAAGTTTGGTGAGTGCGGGCCCAGCCCCCGGGGGCTCCCGCTCGCAGGGCCGGCAGCCAGCGACCCCTCGGGCTAGGCTGACATCCAATCAGAGGTTGGGGACGTGAGGAAGGACCCCTGCAATGCCATGTTAGACCAAGGCCCAGAGAGGTTGAGCCACTGGCTCAGTTTGCGCAGCTCGTGCGGGCTGAGCCGGGCAGGACCGGGCTCACAGCTCCCAGGTTAGGGCTCCTTCTGGCCCCAGCATCTGTCCCCATGTCACCCTTTGGGGGCCGTCATGGGCCAAGGATGCCCCTTATGCCCATTCCCTGGCCTGAGGGTCTGAGCCGGGCCTCTGTGCCTGCTGAGGCCGGGGTCAGGCTCTGAATCCCCCCATCCTGGTCTGCCCCCAGTCTGCCTGGATGACTCCTTTGGCCATGACTGCAGCTTGACCTGTGATGACTGCAGGAACGGAGGGACCTGCCTGCCGGGCCTGGATGGCTGTGATTGCCCCGAGGGCTGGACTGGGCTCATCTGCAATGAGAGTGAGGCAGCTGGGCAGGGGCTGGGGGCTGGAAAGGGGCCTCTGAGCCCCAAGAGCTGGGGACAGCCCTTTGAGCCCATTCAGTTTTACTCCTGCCCGCTGGCCCTGGGCAGGGGACTCTGTGCAGAGCCATTCATTCATCCATTTGTTAATTCCTTTGATAAACATCCCCTGACTGTCCACTCTATGCCAGGCACTGTTCCAGGCAGTAAGGATTCCCTGGGAACAAGCAAGCCAAAGTGTTTGTCCTTCCTAAATATCAGTCTTCACGGTCCAGCAACAAGCAAGCCAGCAAATAACTAAGACAGTGAGGGGTGTCTGCTGAAGGGCAGCTAGCAGGTGGGGTTCCTCTAGCTCAGATGGCCAGGGACCTGTCATAACTGTCAGTGAGGCTCTGCCTGTTTGAAAGAGCTGGTTCAGAAGGAGGAGACTCCTCTCTCTGCTGGTGTTCAGAGAGAGGAGTCAGTGATCGATCAGTGATGTCTGCCATGAGCATGGCCGGGGTGATGTGGTACAAGTGCCATCATTTTATCTCTAGGCAATTGCTTCTAAACTCAGAGCCTCCAACCCTAGGAAGGGGTCTCAGAGTGTTGTGCTGGCTGGTGACCCTGACGCTTCCCTGTCACTCTTTGTAGCTTGTCCTCCGGACACCTTTGGGAAGAACTGCACCTTCTCCTGCAGCTGTCAGAATGGTGGGACCTGTGACTCTGTCACGGGGGCCTGCCGCTGCCCCCCGGGTGTCAGTGGAACTAACTGTGAGGATGGTGCGTGCAGCCTCTTCTGGTGCTTCTGGAATTACCCCTGGGCTGTAAGGGAAGTGGGAGACATTACCCCTCCACGTCCTCCTTGTCTCCTTCCTCCCACTGGAGCAGGGAAACTGCTACCAAACTTTTCCTAGACTCCCTTTCCTTCCTGCCTCCCTGTCTCCAGAGCTTTAGGCTGTGCTTGAGAGAGAATGAGGCCCTTGAATGAGAGGGGTATTGCTTTTTCACTGTTGCTCATTTTCCCAGGGCCTAACTGTAGCAGATGCTAAGACTTTACAGAGCAGCACTTTTGGAATGGGTTCCCTTGAGAGGCAGTGAGGTCCCTGTTCCTGGAAGCATTCAAGTAGAGCTGGTGATGGCTGGGTGAGGTTTGCAGAAGGGATTACTTGGGGGCCAGTGGCTGCAAGGGATGATGTTGACTCCCTTATTAACTCTGAAGTTTCAGCCTTTCTGGAGGAATTAGTCCAGAAAATGTTTCCCAGGTGGCTAAAGGTTCATTTTTAAGTCTTCAGACTTCATCATTTCTGCCTCTTTCCATGGAGAGTGCAGCTAACGTATCATAAACTTTCTGCCTTTGTGAGAGGAAGACAGCCAGCCCTAGAACCTGTCCCCCAGGTGGCCCCGTGAGCTTTCCTGGCTGTATGTGCTGGGCTCTGCAGGGCTGGTTGCCTGGTGGTGGTGGGGACCCCAGGCAGCCGCACAGGGCTTCCTACCTCTTCCCTGTCAGCGTGCCTCCCTTCCCCACTTTGTCTGCCCTTTCTATTCTACAGGGGGCTGGGGAACCCCCGTATTCATTCCTGGGTGCTGCACCCCTGGGATCGTGCTGTACCCTCCAGGCTGCCTGCAGCGTTGAGGGGTCACCTCCCCTTCTCTAGGCCTCTTCTTTCTGTCTCAGCCTCCGCCTGCTTCTCAGATGAGGATGTTTGTCTTTGGATTCAGGGCCAGCCTGGATAACGCAGGGCTACTATGGCAAGTGCTGTTGTAAGAAATGCAACTGTGCCTAGTCTCCAGGTCCTGGGGACTAGGACGTGTATGTAGTTGTGGGGTTACCTTCAGCTGACTACCGCCTTCAGTAGGAGGAAGGACGTGGGGCAGGACCCAGCCAGAGGGAATTGTTTGGGGAAGAAAGGCGAGGACCTTTCTAGCTCTGGGGCCACCTGCGGCTTGGGCCTGGGACCTTGTCTACTGGGGCCACGTGTCCTTCCTGCTTTGAGGTTCTGAGATCAAGCTTAGTGACCACCATGGGACAGAAGTCAGGCGGCTCCTGATGGGGGCCAGACTTTGGGGAGAGTGGGGCGTGAGCTTTGTGCATCTCTCCAGTGTGGGCCGAGGAATGTGCTCTTCAACCCGCCCTTGCCACAAACCCTGGGGGCAGGGGATATAGGGGACAGACCAGCCAGGGCAGACGGCCACATCCAGAAGGCTCACCTAGTGCCCTGGCGGGGGCTGCTCCCAGCTCCTGTGCTGGGCCCTGGGCCCCCGAGCATCCTCCCACATGGGGGGACCACATGTGGTAGGCTGGCTGCCACCAAGGTTCTCATGGAGCCCTGCTGCCCCCAGGCTGCCCTAAGGGCTACTATGGCAAGCACTGTCGCAAGAAATGCAACTGTGCCAACCGGGGCCGGTGCCACCGCCTCTACGGGGCCTGCCTCTGCGACCCAGGGCTCTACGGCCGCTTCTGCCACCTCAGTGAGTCTCACTGCCCCTTCCAGTGTCCATGGTGGTGGCAGCGGGTGGAAGGGATGGTCTATGTCCTGGTACCTGTAGTCTGGGTTAGGATGAGGCTATCGGGGCCCAGTCAGGTCACCCACTGGGATGTGGGTCTGGGGTCCGCCCTGAGTCTGTGGACTCCAAGCCACATCCTCTCGACTGTGACTGTGCTGGCATCCAGGGCGTCTGTGTGGATGGTCCCCAACCTTGTGCCTCCCAGCCTTGATGGGTGGTAGGGCTGCAGATGAGGGCAGGGCCAGGCCTTTTGCAGAAGCCTCCGGGGGATGAGGCCTATCTTGGCTTTTGGAGATTCCTGGCAGCAAGGCCAAGCTCTGAGTCCCTGGTGGGGTCACCCATCCCTGGGGTTCAGACACTCAGGGAAGGGGCGGTGGGCTGCAGGGGGAGAGGTGGAGGAGGACAGCTCCCTACATGGTCTTGGCTGTCGTCCTGGCTGACCCAGGGCTGGTGGAAGCGGTCTGGGAGGGCGGGGCTTCAGACAGGAGCCCCCCTCAACGGTTCTGTGGGTGCAGCCTGCCCGCCGTGGGCCTTTGGGCCGGGCTGCTCGGAGGAGTGCCAGTGTGTGCAGCCCCACACGCAGTCCTGTGACAAGAGGGATGGCAGCTGCTCCTGCAAGGCTGGCTTCCGGGGCGAGCGTTGTCAGGCAGGTGAGTCCAGGCATGGGGTCTGGGGGGGTGCGCCAGGGTCGGCTAACCCCACCCACCCCTCTCTCACGCCCTGCAGAGTGTGAGCCGGGCTACTTTGGGCCGGGGTGCCGGCAGGCATGCACCTGCCCAGTGGGCGTGGCCTGTGACTCCGTGAGCGGCGAGTGTGGGAAGCGGTGTCCCGCTGGCTTCCAGGGAGAGGACTGTGGCCAAGGTGAGTGGCCGGCCCCTGGGGCCCCCGGCAGTCTCATTGTGGGGTGTAGGCTGCCTGCCTGGCTGGAGGGTGGGCTTCAGAAGGGCTGCACAGCTGTCACTATCGGCCCCCTTAGCCTAAGCCCAGGTGGCGCCTTGCTGCCGGTGTTTCCTTGACGGCCTGTCACGTAGCAGTGGTGCGGCTGCTAGTCTGAGTCCGGTCTGCTCAGGGCAGGAGCTGCTGTCTGCCCAGGGCCTGACCCAGAGAGGGGCCAGTTCCTCTCCAAACTCCTCCCTGGTCCACTCGCTTCTTGCTTGACCAGAACAGACTGGGCTTCTCTCAGAGGCCGGGGCAGCAGCTCCCTCCTCACATGTGAGCCGGCAGCAGAGGCTGCCCCTGCAGGTGGCGGTTCAGAGAGTGGTCTGGGTGCAGTGCCGGCCTGGGGTCGTGGCTGCAGGCCCCTGCACGTGGATGCTTTGGCCTGGGTGTGAGCAGGCACAGAGCCTGGGAGTCCCACGCTCACATAGCAGGCAGGGGAGGAGGCTGTTAGGAGCTGGCTGAGAGATGGACCAGCCGAGTCCATGCTTAGGTATTCCTGGGAGACCCGGGGACCAGCTGCCCGACGCGATTCCAGCCCAGCGTGCATGGGGCTGGGGGGCTTTGCCAAGAGGGCTGGGAAGGTGGGGGTGTCCTGGCTGCCCCGGCTTGCACTGGCGGGAGGTGCAATGACCAGGACAACGGCGTGTGGTCCTGGCCAAGCAGAAAGCTGACCAAGCTGGTCTGAGGCTCAGCGGGATGGTCACTCCTCAGTCTCATGACCAGGATAGGAAATACCCGAGTGTGTCATCGGCTTATGAGGGGAAGGAAGACGCCCTCGGCATGAGTAACGGAGCTGCCGCAGCGGCCGCTGACAGGGCCTGGGCAGGTCGGAGCCTCCCTTGGCGCGGCGCACGCTGTCCACGCCCATTGGCCGGGAGAGACGGGAGCCACGAGGGCCTGCTGTGTGACCAGCATGACCATGGCCTGGGCTGGAGGGAGAGCGAGAAGCCTGGTGCCAGCCCCCTCCTCTGCCTCCCCTGGGGCCAGCCCCCTCCTCTGCCTCCCCTGGGGCCATACTAGGGGGCTCTCTGGACTCAAGCCCCCCCAGCATCGGCCCTTCCCCTCCCCACCTCCATCTGGGGAATGAGAAGGGGTCTGCAGAGGGAGCAACGTCCACCCAAGGACCCACCAGCCAGCTCTTAGGCCACCCTGGTCCCAGCCACTAAGGGCCGGAGCACTCTAGGCCAAGACTCCTGACCTGGACTGGCAGAAGCTCTGTGGTCTCAGGCCGGCGTGCAGCAGCTCTGAGCGCCCACTTCCCATCTGTGCACAAGCCCTAGGGCTTCATCAGTGCACGGACATGGGACTCAGCTCCTCCTGACTCCCCGGCATCCCCTCCCCACCCTTCCTCCCGCTCCCCACCCCCAAACGTGTACACACATACATGCACACACCACTTACACACACATACACACACACACACACACTGCTTACACACATACACATGAATGCAGGCAGGTGCATGCAGACACACACCAGCAGCTCACCCTCCCCTGATGCCTGTGACCCTCCTTCCAGTCCCTGCTCTCTACACCAGAGACAGTGAGCAGGCCTCGCCAGAGAAGCACCTCCACCGCTCCCGGAGCCCCCAGTTCCTGAGAGGAGGAAGGCTCCTCCCCTGCCCCTCCTCTGCTCCTCCTCTGCCCCTTCCCCTCTTTAAGAGCCTGTGGTGCTCCGAGGATAAGCCACAGGCGATGACATCCGAATGTTGATAGAAAGATCAACACCCTTTATAAAGATAACATCGCCTCTTGTTGGGTCTGGAAACTGTTCCTGCCCAGCACTCATCTGCTCCAGTTAGTGGAGGGGGGTTCCCTGAGGCCACCCAGCCCTGTGCACACTGCCCAGTGCCCTAGGGCACGGTGAGTGCCAGGCCTGTAGTCCCAGGGACGTGCCTGTGTCCCTATGGGTGGGTGCCCCTGGGGATGGGCCCTGGTGACAAGGGTTCACCAGGGTGTGTCCTCAGGGCCTCAGCGGGTCAGGCCTAGTGCTCCGCCTGTATTACCGGTGCTCCTCCCCAGGCAGGGCACATCCTGGCTCTCAGCCCCGCTGTGGGCCTTCTGACACGTGGGCTCTGTGGATCTTTGGCGTGCAGCACGGGGTCTCTGTCAACTGCCTTCTTGGGGCTGCTGTGATGCCGTTGTGAGCCCAGGGAGAGGTTTAGTTCCAGCAGCAGGCAGGGCGTCAGAGTGGCTGCGCCTCGCTGGGGGAGGCAGGGAGGCTTCGCTGCCACCCGAGCTCCCGGCCAGCCTCATGCTCTGTTGTCCTCACCAGAGAGGCCAAGGCCGGGCCCTTAAGGGCAGGGCAGGCGTGGGAGGGCAGAGGAAAGCTCTGCCAGGGAGGTCACTCCAGGGCTTCCAGCACCCACGGCTCTGCCAGGCCATGGGGAGCAGCCCCCGCAGGCCCTCTCCAGGGGTCCCGATCCTCAGCCCTCACGTTCTCTCCCCAGGTCCCCCTTCCTGGGATGCTGTGACTCCCTGGCCTCTGTGCTCCCTGGGGTCTCATTCATCTGCCGGGTGGAGCAGGGGGGACCCTAGGCCTCCAGGAGGCCCCCTGCTCTCCCCATTCCAGCCCCATCCCACAGGGAAAGGGCAGTGACTCTGGGGGTGGAGTGAGTGGGTGCACAGCCTCCCCAGCCCTCGGGCCGAGTCCCTGGAGGGGCTCCCAGCTGGGTGGAGGGGAGTGGGAGAGACTGGATCAGCATCGCCAGGTTGGACCGGGGACACACTGGCCTGACCAGGACAGGTCCTCTGGTGACTACGGTGGCGGAGGAAGAGCAGGCCCTACCTCGGGCTCCCAGGAGCTCTCCAGGGTCCTGGACGGCCGAGGGATCTGCTTCAGCCTTTCCCAGGCTGCCCCAGCAGCCCTGCCCCTCCCCTCTCCTCCCATCCGTCAGCTCCCCTTTCACCCCTCCCTTGCCTGTTCCTGTGACCTGCCTGGCCACTCTGGGGACCCCAGGTGTGCTCAGCAGCCCCGCCCCCGGGGGCTAGAGCCAGAGCCCTTGTGAGGAGGTGCGGGGGGCACACTCGCCAGGAGCCCATGTGAGGCACGGGGGGGCACACTCGCCAGGAGCCCATGTGAGGAGGCACGGGGGGCACACTCGCCAGGAGCCCATGTGAGGAGGCACGGGGGGCACACTCGCCAGGAGCCCATGTGAGCAGGCGCGGGGGGCACACTCACCAGGAGCCCGTGTGAGGCGCGGGGGGCACACTCTCCAGGAGCCCATGTGAGCAGGCGTGGGGGGTACACTCTCCAGGAGCCCGTGTGAGGTGCGGGGGGCACACTCACCAGGAGCCCATGTGAGGAGGCGCGGGGGGCACACTCACCAGGAGCCCCTGGGGGAAAGGCTCTGGTCAGTCCACTCCACGTGGTGCGGCTGAGGCCCCTCATGCTTCCTCCTGCAGAGTGCCCGGTGGGGACGTTCGGCGTGAACTGCTCGGGCTCCTGCTCCTGTGGGGGGGCCCCCTGCCACGGGGTCACGGGGCAGTGCCGGTGTCCACCGGGGAGGACCGGGGAAGACTGTGAGGCAGGTGAGTGTCAGCCGCAGCCCCAGTTCCGCCTCCCCAGGCTGCAGGGCTCCGAGCTGGTGGGGCCCTGAACTGTGGGGGCCCCAGCCCTGCGGATCCCAGGCCCGTCTATAGCAGGTGTGAGAGCTCACAGTGCACTCCCCTGGGGTAGGGAGGGGGGTTCTGTGGCTACCCCACCAAGTTCCTGGGGCCTCCAGGCTGCCCTCTCGGGCTGCTCCCTCTCTGCATGAGGCTCCGTCTCTAACGGGCTCGGCTCCTTGTGTTGCCAGCTGAACGGTGCCTGGGGCTGGGGGTCCTCTACTGTGGGTGGGCACCCCCGCAGCCTGCAGCACCAGGAGGCGCCCGGGCCCTCTCCCCTCCCCGGGGCAGGCTGAGATGGTAACAGTGGTTCCGCCTCCTCGGCCGTGGCTCCAGGGGCATCGTGCCATGTTATGTTGATGTGTTGAGCAAGGGCAGCTTGGGCACTGACTGGCCATGGGGGTGGGCACTAGATTGTCCCGAGGGCCGCTGGGGGCTGGGCTGCCAGGAGATCTGCCCAGCATGCCAGCACGCTGCCCGCTGCGACCCTGAGAGCGGAGCCTGCCTGTGCCTCCCTGGCTTCGTCGGCAGCCGCTGCCAGGACGGTGAGTGAGCTGGAGCCGCCCCTGAGCCTTTGACCTGGCGTAGGCGGCCAGGCCCCACTCACCCTCTCTCGCCTGCCTGTAGTGTGCCCAGCAGGCTGGTATGGTCCCAGCTGCCAGACAAGGTGCTCTTGTGCCAATGATGGGCACTGCCACCCAGCCACCGGACACTGCAGCTGCGCCCCCGGGTGGACCGGCTTTAGCTGCCAGAGAGGTACGGGGGCCCTTGGCTTGCCCTTTGTCTAGACATCCCTCCTTTCCTAGCCCCTGGAGAGGCCTCCGCCCGGGGCCCCCGAGGACTAGGGGCTTGCAGGAGGCCGTGCCCCAGTCCTGAGACGCCCCTGTGCCTGACTCGGCTGTGGTGCCCGTGGCCTGCGCTTGGGCCTGCGCTGGGTGACCCTGAGTTCTGTTGCAGCCTGTGATACTGGGCACTGGGGACCTGACTGCAGCCAGCCCTGCAACTGCAGCGCTGGCCACGGGAGCTGTGATGCCATCAGTGGCCTGTGTCTGTGTGAGGCTGGCTACGTGGGCCCGTGGTGCGAGCAGAGTGAGTCCTGGCCCTGCCTTTGGCTGCCACCCTCCTGAGTGCACACACACAAAGCCTTTGGCCGTATCCCTCCTGCACGCACACACATGAAGCCTTTGGCTGCGCCCCCTCCTCCTGTGCACCTGCGCGTGCGCACACACACACACACACACACACACACACAAAGCCCTTGGCAGTACTCCCTCCTGTGCGGACACACACACGAAGCCTTTGGCTGTGCCCCCTCCTGTGCGCCCACACACCCACCAAAACGTGCAGGCACACACATGCGCACTGCGGCTGGGCCCTGGCCTGGCTTCCTTTGCCTTCCCTGAGCTTTCCCAGCCCCCACTGCTCTGCTTCACAGCCTGGACCAAGGTCCCACCCTCTCACCGACCTGCACCAGGCTCACTTGGAGCTGCAGCAGGAAGGGGCAGGGCCTGTCCCCCACTGTGGGAGGCCTGGCACCTGGGGGATGGAGAAGGGGTCTGCTTAGGACTGAGGCTGGTATCCCTCAGTGTGTGCCCCCGAGGCTTGGTTGGTGGAACTGGGGGAGGCCTGGGTTGGGTGTCCTAGGGGCAGCCCCTGGGGAGGTTCCCATCCCTAAAGCTGATGCCTGGAGCTCCCTCAAGCCTCGCATGGCCCCATCTGGGTAGGGGATGAAGCATGTGAGTGAGCCCGCTCTCCCTTGGGCAGGAAGGGGCTTCTCATGAGCCAGGCCTGTCCCACAGTCCTGGGGATGGCGGCAAGGCCCGGGCACGACTGGGTCAGGCTCCTGGCCCTCTGGCTGACTGTGGGCCGGGGCCGCATATCTCAGAGTGTCCCCAGGGCCACTTTGGGCCTGGCTGTGAGCAGCGGTGCCAGTGTCAGCATGGAGCAGCCTGTGACCACGTCAGCGGGGCCTGCACCTGCCCGGCCGGCTGGAGGGGCACCTTCTGCGAGCATGGTGAGCTAGGGCACAGGTGGGGGCTAGGCTGGGTGGCCTCCAGTGTGGGCTCCTCCACATCACTGCCCGCTGTCTGCAGCCTGCCCAGCCGGCTTCTTTGGATTGGACTGTCGCAGTGCCTGCAACTGCACCTCCGGAGCTGCCTGTGATGCCGTGAATGGCTCCTGCCTCTGCCCCGCTGGCCGCCGGGGCCCCCGCTGTGCCGAGAGTGCGTGAGGTCCCTGCTCAGCCCAGGGTGCTGCAGGAGGGGGTGCCGGGTCCTCTGTAGGAGACTCCCTCCTGCCACCTGTCCTGAGTGTCTGAAGCTACCAGGCAACCCCCCTGAGAGTGATGCTTTGCTCACTCGGGCCAGAGCGTTGGTCGTTTTTTGTGGCCACTCTGCTGAGTGGGTGGTCTGAGCCAGAGGGAGGGGAGAGTTGGCCACAGCAGCCGAGGGGACCCCGGCAGATCTGCCCAGCTGGCTGTGATCTGCTGCCAACCCCTGGGGTCCTGCCCACCCCCGGCTCTGACCAGCCCTCTCCACCTGCAGCCTGCCCAGCCCACACCTACGGGCACAATTGCAGCCAGGCCTGTGCCTGCTTTAACGGGGCCTCCTGTGACCCTGTCCATGGGCAGTGCCACTGTGCCCCTGGCTGGATGGGGCCCTCCTGCCTGCAGGGTAAGCCACACCTAGGAGTCCAGGGACCAGGGTCCAGGCCTGAGCGAGGGTGCTGGCCTCTTGCGGGGCCCACAGGACACTTGGTGCCTGGGGGAGGGAGGAAGGGGCTGTTAGGACTGAGGACCGTGCCTTTCACCTGTGCCCCTCTCCAGGCAGGGATGGTGAGTCAGGCTGGGCTGGCGGGTCATCCTAGAGGCAGCACCCTGCAAGGTCCCTGACCCCAAAGTCCAACATGGGGCTGGAAAGTCAGACAGACCCTGTGGGGCCAGCTGGCTGGGGGATGCAGGTTGCTCCCTCTTCCCTGGCCCCAGCTTGCCCTGCTGGCCTGTACGGCGACAACTGTCGGCATTCCTGCCTCTGCCAGAATGGAGGGACCTGTGACCCTGTCTCAGGCCACTGTGCGTGCCCAGAGGGCTGGGCCGGCCTGGCCTGTGAGAAGGGTGAGCGCTGGGCGGCAGAGGAGGGACATACTCCAGCATGCTTGGTGCAGCCCCGCCTGCAGGCCTAGGAGGGCTCCCGGGTCAGGGGGCAGCGCCCTGGGGTGTGGGCTTCAGCTCTGTGTGCAGGAAGCATGGGTCAGGGTCTCCTGGGCCCAGGAGGCAGGACCCTCACCCTCGTGCCTGCCTCTGCTCCTGTAGAGTGCCTCCCCGGGGACGTCGGAGCTGGCTGCCGGCACAGCTGCGGTTGCCTCAACGGGGGCCTGTGTGACCCGCACACGGGCCGCTGCCTCTGCCCAGCCGGCTGGACTGGGGACAAGTGTCAGAGCCGTGAGTGGGGCGGGGCAGCAGGGGGGTCTGCAGGCCCTGCTGGGAAGGGGTGGCATCAGCCTCACTGCAGGGCTGAGGACTGTGCCCGGTTTGGGGCCTCACCAGGGGACCTGTTGTCCTGTGAATGCAAGAGTTGCCGTCGGAGCACTAAGACCCTGTTGGGAGGGTCTCAGCCTAGGAAGCTGGCCTGTGGGGACAGAGTGCTGCTGCTTTGCCTTGGCAGGGGTAGCCCCAGCCAGCCCTGTGGTGGGTGGAACGGAGGATGCTTTGCGGCTCAGGGGGCCATTCCTGTTTCCTGCATGCAGAGAGGGGCCCCTTCACCCCTTGTCCTGGAGCCTGTGCTGGCTGGGGGCCTCCTGGCAGTGGGAGTCTGGCTGTGGCTGCTGTGCCGGCAGGGCCTGGTCCACCCAGCGGGGCCTCAGCCCCTCCAGAGCCCAGACATGCAAGGGCAACACTGCCTCATTCCTCAAAGCCCTGGCCTCCCACCCAAGCCCCTAACACCAGCCCCTCTTTCAGCAGAGGCGCCGTCCCCACTGCTTGGGGTGCAACTTGGGCGGTCCCTTGCTCAGGTCCGGAGCCTTGGGTCTGCTGTCTGAGGGAGGCCTGGGCACTCGGCTGGCCTCAGGGTTGTCGCTGGCTCCCGTCGCCTCAGTGCTGAGCCCCGGCTGCTGTCTCCCGGCTCCTTCGCCTTCCATGGGGCGGGGCTGCCAGAGGCTGAGCTCTCAGCCCTATCTGTCTGGTCCCTGCAGCCTGTGCCAAGGGCACATTTGGGCCTCACTGTGAGGGGCGCTGTGCCTGCCAGTGGGGAGGCCCCTGCCACCTTGCCACCAGGGCCTGCCTCTGCCCTCTGGGGTGGCAGGGGGCTCCAGGCGTGAGAATGGTGAGCACAGCCCCCAGTTCAGCCAGCATTGGGTGGGTCGTACCCACAGCACCTGCTCCGGGCCTCTCCTGGCCCACAGATCCCCACGGGCCCCTCCTAGAAGCCTCTGCAGCCCTCATCTTTCTGCAGCCTGCCTGCGGGGCTGGTTTGGAGAGGCCTGTGCCCAGCGCTGCAGCTGCCCGCCTGGCGCTGCCTGCCACCACGTCACTGGGGCCTGCCGCTGTCCCCCTGGCTTCACTGGCTCTGGCTGCGAGCAGGGTAGGTGCTCCCAAGCCCCCACCCCGAGGAGCGACTGGGCAGGGGGAATCCAGAGAGGCTGCCTGTTCCTTGGCTGGGCTGGGCCAGGACCGACCCTGCCTGTCTCCACCCAGCCTGCCCACCCGGCAGCTTTGGGGAGGACTGTGCGCGGATGTGCCGGTGTCCCGGTGAGAACCCGGCCTGCCACCCTGCCACCGGGACCTGCTCATGTGCTGCTGGCTACCACGGCCCCAGCTGCCAGCAACGTGAGTGCTGCCCGTGCCCACCCAGGGGCTCGGGAGTCCTGCCTGGCTTGCTGGGCCCCAGTTCCCCTGGTCCCTGGGAAGGCCCTCATCTGAGGGGTGGAAGATGGAGGGTGTGGGGGCCTCACGAGAGCTGCCTTGCTGTGTTCAGGGAACACTGGGGAAGCCTCCAGCCCCAGCCCCTGCAGCTAGCCCCTCTCCCTGCAGGATGTCCGCCCGGGCGGTATGGGCCAGGCTGTGAACAGCTGTGTGGGTGTCTCAACGGGGGCTCCTGTGATGCGGCCACGGGGGCCTGCCGCTGCCCCGCTGGGTTCCTCGGGGCGGACTGCAACCTCAGTGAGTGGCTGGTGGCAGCAGGGCTGAGTGGCGCCTCCTGTGTCTCCAGGGTAGGGCCAGCCAGCCTGCAGGAGGATGGCCCCCGACTGCCCACCTCCCTGCCCTTCAGCCCCCTCTGGCTGGGCCTGGCCCCAAGTGGGGCTAAGCCAGAGGGGCAGAAAGGACCTGCAGCGCTGGGGGTGTCTATGTGGCCCCAGGTCCCACAGGCTTCTGCTAGCTCTGCCCCTGCACCTGCTGTGCCCGGCGACCTGCGCCATGTCTGCCAGGGACTTGAGCACAGCCAGGCACAGAGGTCAGCCAGGCAGCTCAGCTGTGGCCAAGCATCCTGCTGGGAAACGGGCCTCTTCCCTCAGTCATGCAGGGACTTTCCCCTTCTGGGACCCCGGCAGAGCTGGCAGGGTGGGCGGGGGTGGCAGTGAGTCACTGCAGAGCAGGCGGCAGTGGCCTGGCCCCCAGCAGGCCTGCGGGTGGAAGGGAGATGCCAGGGTAGGTGCATGAGAGTTGGCTGGCCCCACCGTGTCTGGGGCAGACCCAGGGTCCCCTCACCCCATCCCATCCTGTCCTATCCCCACTCCGGGGTTGACCGGGCAGGGAGAGAAGGGAAGCCAGCCACGATCACCACTTCCTCCCCGGCAGCCTGTCCGCAGGGCCGCTTCGGCCCCAACTGCACCCACGTGTGTGGGTGTGGGCAGGGGGCGGCCTGCGACCCTGTGACCGGCACCTGCCTCTGCCCCCCGGGGAGAGCCGGCGTCCGCTGTGAGCGAGGTGAGTGTTCACTCCGGAGGGCATGCTCACAGGCCCTTCACAGAGATGTCACTGGAGTAGCCGTGGGGACGCTGGAGGGGTGGGCCCAGCCCAGACACCCACACATGCTGGCTGCCACCAGCTCCCCACTTGACTCTGGGGCTGAGACGAGAGTGCTGTAGCTTGTGTTGACTACGCTGCCCTGCTTGGGGGAATGGACCGTCCCATGCCACCCCTGCCCCTACCTCGACACTCAGCCCGAGGCTCAGGCCACCCAGTGACCCCATCCTCATAGAGGTGGCCGTGGGGGCTGCAGGTTCCTACCCAGCGCCTGCCTGGCCCCTTGCAGAAGGGATTGGGTGGCTGTCTTCTGCCCGAGGGTGGAGTCCTTCTGGCCCTTTCTGCCAGGCCCAGGGCTCAGGGACCAAAGTGGAGGTGGGCCTAGAGCACAGTCAAGAGTAGAGAGATGGGCTGGACCCAGGGGACAGGTGTAGTGGCTCCTGCTCGGACAGACCCAGTGCTCATGAACACAGCCACAGCCTCATGGCCTGGTCCCACCCTTAGTCTGCATCAACGGACTGGCTGCCCCCACAGCAGTTCTTGGCCTTCTGGGCTCATTGGGAGCCTGTGGCAGCAGAGGGTTCAGGATCCCAGGGCTTAGGCCCCAGCTGGGATGTAGCTTGGCCCCGCTTCACTCCCAGGAAGGAT
Source organism: Gorilla gorilla gorilla (assembly GCF_029281585.2). Classification (NCBI taxonomy): domain Eukaryota; kingdom Metazoa; phylum Chordata; class Mammalia; order Primates; family Hominidae; genus Gorilla; species Gorilla gorilla. The sequence continues at coordinate 237,146,346 of NC_073224.2, forward strand.
AGTGCCATCAGGCTGGTCATCAGGCATCCGGCTGTAACAGCAGGGCTACAGCCAGCCACCTCTGAGCCCACGGCAGCCCAGCCACGCTACTTCTCAGGCCTGAAGGATGTGCACTCACTCCCACGCGGGAGACAGCTGGTTCACAGTAGGCCGCTGCCTCCATGAAGCCTTCTGTGAACCCCTTCCTGCAGGCTGGGCAGCCGCTCGCCCAGCCCCTTCATGACTGAGCCACCCTCAGTTCCTAGACCAGGCCTGGCACTTGGCGGCCTGAGATGACCAAGGAATGAGAGGATGCGGCTGGTGCCACTCCCTGGCATGTGCCCACCCAGCAGGCAGAGACTGGCACTGATGGGCCTCAGGAAGCATTTACCGAGTGACTGTCAGCCTGTGGGGACATGTCCCCAGAGGGAGCCCAGCCCTCGGCCAGAGCTCCAGGCAGCACCTGCCTTCTGTCCCCAGGCTGCCCCCAGAACCGGTTTGGCATGGGCTGCGAGCACACCTGCTCCTGCAGAAACGGGGGCCTGTGCCATGCCAGCAACGGCAGCTGCTCCTGTGGTCTGGGCTGGACGGGGCGGCACTGCGAGCTGGGTGAGTGTGCAGGGCCAGCGGGACCCCAGCATCCCCTCAGGGAGGTGCCCTGGGCTGCCATAGGGCTGGGCAAGGCTGGTGCCGAAGGACTGCCCACCCCGCCCTGCCCACCCTGCTCTGTCCCCAGCCTGTCCCCCTGGGCGCTACGGAGCCGCCTGCCGTCTGGAGTGCTCCTGCCACAACAACAGCACGTGTGAGCCTGCCACGGGCACCTGCCGCTGCGGCCCCGGCTTCTATGGCCAGGCCTGCGAGCACCGTGAGTTGGGGGCCTGTGCAGCTGGGCTGGGGCCCCTTTGAGGCACTGTCCACTCCTCCTGTGTGGGTGATCCAGGCAGCAGTGAAGTGGTGGGGAGGTGGGGAGCCAGCAGCAGTGGGGAGGGACAAGGATGGGCAGGAGGGGGCTTTTCACGGGCCCCTGAATTGGCGGGTTTTACTCACTCTGGGCAAACTGGACATTTCTGCCACCGTGTGCCCTTGTCTCGTGGTAACCGGCGTCCTTCAGCCTGTCCCCCTGGCTTCCACGGGGCTGGCTGCCAGGGGGTGTGCCAGTGTCAACATGGAGCCCCCTGTGACCCCATCAGTGGCCGATGCCTCTGCCCTGCCGGCCTCCACGGCCACTTCTGTGAGAGGGGTGAGTGCTTGGTGCCTCCCTGAACCCCCGCTCCCTGGCCCCATCCCATCTGGGTGCAGGACAGGAGGGGGACACTGAGCCCACTGCCCCCACCAGGGTGTGAGCCAGGTTCATTTGGAGAGGGCTGCCACCAGCGCTGTGACTGCGACGGGGGGGCACCCTGTGACCCTGTCACCGGTCTCTGCCTTTGCCCACCAGGGCGCTCAGGAGCCACCTGTAACCTGGGTGAGTCTGGGGTCCTGCCCAGGAAGGGCGTGGGTGTGGGTCTCCATCAGTGACCAATATTGATTGGTTGGGCCCTACCTGTGCAAGTCCTGGGCTGGGCACCAACCCCTCCTGTTGCCTCTGCACCTGGACTGTGCCCCCTGGGGGGGCTGGAGTCAGCTGCTGGGACATGCGGTACCAAGCATGGCCCTCCTGCTGGAGCGTTAGGCCAGGCCCTGCCGTGTGGCCCCCACAACGTCCCAGGAAGGCCATGGTCATGGGAGGGGGCTCTGGTTGGGTGGAAAGACTTCCCTGATCTGCCAGCCTGTGGATGGGGGGAAATCAAGGGGGCTGTGGCCCCTCCAGCCCAGAGGGCCCCACCTGAGGATAGGAGGGGCTCACGGGCTCACCTGAGGATAGGAGGGGCTCACCTGAGGATAGGAGGGACCCACCTGAGGATAGGAGGGGCTCACCTGAGGATAGGAGGGACTCACCTGAGGATAGGAGGGGCTCACCTGAGGATAGGAGGGACCCACCTGAGGATAGGAGGGGCTCACCTGCTGGGGCTGCTTACCTGGCCTTGTGGCTCTCAGGCCTGTTGTGCCCTGAGGGGGCATCCCTGAACACTGGCTCCTGTTTGCCCTCCTGGGGCGGGGCAGGAACTCGGTGGTGACTCTGGACGTGTGCCTGGGGCCTGGGCTTTCTCATGCAGGAGCTCACTGGCTGCAGAATATAGCTGAGGAAGGCAGGGCAGGGACTGTTTACTCCTCAGGGGAAACCGAGGCCCAAGGTCTTAGCTCCCACACACACCCAGGCGGAAGGCTTCACTCCACCTGGGCTCTGCCGCGGGCCCCTAGGCCCAGGCTCCTTGGCGCGGGGAAGGCAGGGATGATGCTCAGGTTTGTCTCCCGCCCCCTCCGCCTTGCAGATTGCAGAAGGGGCCAGTTTGGGCCCAGCTGCACCCTGCACTGTGACTGCGGGGGTGGGGCTGACTGCGACCCTGTCAGTGGGCAGTGTCACTGTGTGGATGGCTACATGGGGCCCACGTGCCGGGAAGGTGAGCTGGGCTTCCTGGGGAAGGGCGGGAAGGCACCATCCCCCAATCAGCCTCAGCTGCACCCTGGCAGAGGATCCCTCTCTCACCCACTGCAGAGTTGGCTGGGTCACCCTATGGCTATTCAGACATAGCAAATGTCATCTGTCCCTGCCCGGTACCCAGAGTGTCACTTGGCTTCTGATGGGTGGAGTGTGAGCTTCACAGTCACTTAACCAGGGGACAGGGGTGGGCAATGCTGCCAGCTGGAAACAGCCCATCCTTCCCAGCCCCAACAGCTGCAAGGGTGGGCTGCAAACTGCACCGGGGGCCTGAAGAGGGTCATGACCCCATGGCTGGGCTGGACCATCCACAGTGTGGATGGACGCTGGCCATCCCTGCCCCTCCTGCCCCCCATACACGTGCACCAGGGTGTGAGGGTGTGTCTGTGCACGCACATGCAACAGTGCGAGCAGCAGGGTGTGTGTGCATGTGTGCCAGTACATGTGTGTGGCACCCAGTGTGTGCCAGTCCACGCACGCAGTCCTGCACGGGCAGCAGGCACCTGTGCGTGCCAGTGCCTGTGTGTTATGTGTGCATGACTGTGTGAATGTAGCCAGTGCGTCTGCGCAATACTGCATGCATGTGCGGCAGGGGGCACAGGCGTGTGTGCCGGGCATGTGTGAGCGTGCTCCAGCACCTGTGTGAAGGTGGCTCCTTAGCACCACCTTCAGGACCCTGAGGCTGCCCTGGAATGTGCTTTCTGCCTGCAGGCAGTGCTTTTGGGATGCCCCCACCCCTCTGGCCAGCCCAGACTTTGCTGCCCGCCCCCCACGCCGCACCGTGTACCCCCCAGCGGTGTTGGGAAAGGTTGTCTCTGCAGAGGGAAGTGGGAGGCAGGCTTGGGGCCTGTGCGGGGCAGGACATGTAGGCGGGGCAAAGGCGGGGCGCCAGGCTGCAGGCTCTGCCTTTTGGCTAACTGGGGATTTCACACTTGGGGTCCTCCGCTTGGAGGCCCCCAAATAGTCTTGACTTTGCGTATGTGTGCATCTGTTTGTGTCTTTCTAAGGCAGTCCTGGCTGCAGATTGCTCAGAGCCTTAAGACAGGGGAGCCCCCATCTCGGTGGAGCGGGGCGGGGCGAGGAGAGGAGGGGCGGGGCAGCAGCCTGTGCGCTGGTGCGGGGACAAAAGGCTGCCCGGCAGCGGCATCTAGTGGTTATCTGTGGTACTGCACCGCCGGCTGCCGGCACCTGCGCTGGGTGCCGGGTGCCGGGGGCAGTGCCTTGGCATTGAGCTGGAGGCCTCAGGAGCTTGGGGCCCCATGGGCAGTGTCTTGCTGGGCGTGGGGAGTCCTGGGTCCTGCGCCCTCCCCTGGAGTGGACTTGGCTTGGCGTTCGGTAAAGCCCCTGATGTCGCGGGTAGTAGAGGCTTGAAGGGGCTGAGAGCTTTCCTTTGGGGAGAGGGAGAGCCCCCCCCCGCCCAGCTCCCGCCCCCGTTCCTTCCCCGAGTGCAAAGGACTGAGAAGGGAAGGAGACTGTGCGGGGGAAGTGGAGGTCCCTGAAGGCTTGGATGGGGTCACGCCTTGCTGCCATTACTGTGGCTCACTCAAGGCTGGGGGTACTAACGTGGCCTGCTCTCTCTCCCCTCCAGGTGGGCCCCTCCGGCTCCCTGAGAACCCGTCCTTAGCCCAGGGCTCAGGTAAGGGGTGTGGGGAATGTCCGTGGGCTTGCCAGGAGGGTGGGTTATGGCAAAGTCAACGAAGAGTGCTTAAGTATAATCTGGGCCCCACAGGGCAGCGGCTGCACCCGGGGCCTTGGGCCCCAGGAATCTGGAGCTCAGAGACCAAGGCTGGGGCCAGAGCTGGGAAGGACAGGCTGGGAAGGATGGGTGGGCCCCGCCCTACTCTGCTGGGCTGAGCTGCTGAGGGGAGGGGTGGGAGGGAGAGGTGCCAACCCAGAACCCAGTCTGTTTTGGGAGCACCCACCCCACCCTGGACTGGCCCTCTTTTCTCCTTTTCCCCAGCGGGCACACTGCCCGCCTCCAGCAGACCCACATCCTGGAGCGGTGGACCAGCAAGGCACTAGTAGAGGCAGTCCCGTGGAGCCCGCCTCTCCAGTCCCAGCCAGAGGGGACCCAGGCGTTTGGTGACCACTGAGAAGGACACTTCATGGGCCCAGAGCTCCTGGTACTGCCCTTCCTTTGAGGGCCGTGGAGGGCTGTGGACAGCCCAGCAACCTGTCGCTCTTGGAGGCTGGTGTGGCCTTGAGGAGGGAAGCCTCGCATGGCCGCTGGAAGAGAGGCGCCTCCTGGCCTGGCTCTGCAGAACCCAGGGGCACGCTCTGGGCCTGGGCTGAGGAAGCCCCGCTCTCCCCGCGGCTCTGAGTCGGACTGAGGACAGGTGTGGGCGCCAGTGTGGGTGCAGGCACAGGGCCACTGTCCTCCATGCAGGCTTTTTGGTGCTAGGCCCTGGGACTGGAAGTCGCCCAGCCCGTATTTATGTAAAGGTATTTATGGGCCACTGCACATGCCCGCTGCAGCCCTGGGATCAGCTGGAAGCTGCCTGTCATCTCCTGCCCAATCCCCAGAAACCCTGATTCAGGTCTGCAGGCTCCTGTGGGCTCACCAGGCTGCTGGCTCCGGTACCATGTAAACCTAGGAAGGTAAAGGAGCAGGCAACCTCCTCGTGGCCTATGTGTTTGCTGCATTACGTGGACTCTGTGTGGGCTCCTCCCTGGGGCCCGGCCAGCATAGCGGTGCACCCAGGGACCTCCCAGTGCACCCGGGCCCCTTTGCAGGGGTGGGGGTGCCACACAAGTGAAGAAGTTGGGACTCATCTCAGTTCCCAGTGCTATTGAGGAGAACGCTGGGGCTGCATTCATTACCGCTGAGACCCAGAGACTGGCTGTTCCCGGAGAATGGCCCAGGGGGAGGAGGGCTGGTGTGGAGGGGCAACCTGGACTGAGGCCGAACTCCCTTGGGCTCACCCCACCCACCCCTACCTGAGCATCAGCAGTGTGGGGAGGGCAGCATCGCAGGGGCAGGGACTCCCTGGGTGAGGACAGACCGGCCCTCCCGAGCACCTGGCACTCATGGGCTGAGGCTGACTTCTCCTGGAAGAAGGGCCCAGAGTGGATGGAAGAGGCAGAGGGTAGAGGTGGTGGCTGGGGGCTCCTCTGCAGAGTGGGTTGGCCAATGGAGAGGGCTGCACTCACACCGCAACACAGGACTCTCTCTCCCTTAAGAAGGCCCCCTTAGGGTCTGAGCTGCCGCCCCCATCACCCTAAAACCAGCCAAGGTAGCTGAGGCCCCAGGGCAGACGATTTCACCAGCAGGAGGAGGAGGAGTCCAGTGAGCTTGGTTGCTCACAGACAGCAAGGGAGCTGTCACAGAGGAAGCTGATGAATGGACCGCTGTGGGGAGACTTTAAAGTAAAACAGTGATAAGGGAGGGCAGGATGGTGGGGATGCAGAAGCAGCAACCAGAGAGAGACGGACTGGGGTGCAGACGGAGTGTGGAAAACACACACCTTGAAATGAAGTATCCAGCAGATGGGGTGAGTGGATACAGCTCAGGAGATTCTCCCAGGAATAGCAGGGAGGCGTAAAGAGAGACAACGTACAGAAGATAGATGAATGGAAATGGGTAAGGGAGGTGTTCATTCACATCCATCTAACTGCAAAATACAAAAGTAAGAAGTCATTGACATGAAGCAGCGATGACCAAGACGTTCTCAGATCTAAAGGTGAATGATCTCAGTCAGCCTGGAAATGCACAAGGTGGAAAAATAACATAAAAAAGCCATAAGACCTTGAAGAACATCAATGTCAAAGATAAATTCTAAAGTCCCAGAGAAAAAAGAATGGGAATCGAATTGACCTCAGACTTTACGTGAGAAACACGGAGATCCAGAAAACTGTGATGTTCCATCCTCAGAGTTTGAAGGAAATATTTGAAGGCTGAATTTTACATCCAGCTAAACTATCAAAGGCATGCAAAGTCCATGTTATTCTTAGGCCTTCAAGGCCTCGGCCATTTTTCTACAGAAAAGCCTGATTTAAAAATGCTCTTAGAGACGTTCTCCAGCCAGAAGAGAAAGAAGCCAGGAGGGTGCTCTGAGATATTCAGTCACCACAGTTCCCAAATGGCCTAGGAATTCAGAGAGTCAAAATATCACCATTACTCCCCAATGGGAACCCCTGACAGTCTCAGCATGGTGTGAGGGTGTGGACGGGGGGCCTGGCAGGTACCAATCACTCATCCCGCTCAGTGAAGACACAGTGTTCAGCTACGGAAGCCATAAGGCAGGCTGAGCTTCTGCCCATCCGGAGGAAATCTCAGCTATCCAACAGCAGTCAGGAGCAGAGGAAAATAAAGCAGAATAACTAGAAAACACGCTCACAGATCCTAATGTTAACGGTTACAAATGACGATGGAAAAACAAACTCCTGACCATATATTATATAGTTTCAAGCAGCAAGAAGGAGGATATTGAACATTCTCAACACACATAATAAACGCTTGAGATGATGATATGCTCATTACCCTGATTTGATCACTAGACATCCCATGTATGAAAACATCACTGTGTATCTGATGAATATCTACAATTATTAGTTGTCAATTAAAAACAGACTAGACTGCATTAAAAATATACTAAATAGTATTTTTACTATAAAAGACATGCTTCAAAGGGTAGAAATACAGACATGCAGAGTAAACCAAAGGAGAATTGGGGCAGGCGTTTGAATATTTCAGGGTAAGAAGCATCGTAACAGTCTGTAAATATACATACACATACACGCACCCAACAACGAGGCTCGAACATTCATCCAGCAGTGATGGATAGAGCAGGTAGAAATAAATCGCTGTCATGGGTGATTTGAACGTGCGCTTTACAAAAACCAATAGTTTAAGCAAGTAAGACATAGCAATGATAACCTGAATAAGCTTGGACACACATGGTACATCTGTGTTTATACTTACATGTTTACTGTGTTCACATACACACACCTTTTCAGCTTAACAATATTTATAAAATTACGGGGTACACATGCAGTTTTGTTACATGGACATATCGTATGGTGGAAGAGTCTGGGCTTTAGTGTTACCATTACTGAATAGTGTACATTCTGCCCATGAAGTAATTTCTCATCCCTCCCTCCCACCCTCCCACCCTTCCAGTCTCCAATGTCTGTTATTCCCCTCTCTGTCTGTACACGTTATTTAGCTCCCACGTATAAGGGAGAGCATGCAGTATTTGACTTTGTTTCTGAGTTATTTCACCTAAGATAGCGGTCTTCAGTTCCATCCATGTTGCTGGAACAGTCATGATTTCATTCTTTTTCATGGCTGAGTAGTCGTCCATGGTGTGTGTGCATGCAATCCTGCATGTCCGTACTACATGGAATGCAGATATATATATGTATATGTAAAATTCACACATGCGTGCACACACACACACACCTCCACACACATCTTTATCCAGTCATCCACTGATGGACACAGGTTAATTCCATATCTTTGCTAGTGTGAACAGTGCTGTGATAAACACATAAATGTGAGCATCTTTTTGATATAATGAATTCCTTTCGTTTGTGCAGGTGCCCTGTGGTGTGATTGCTGGATGGAATGGGAGTTCCATTTTTAGTTCTTTGAGAAAAACCATAGCATTTTCCATAGAGGCTGAGTTCACGTTCCCACCAACAGTGTATATGCATTCCCTTTTGTCTGCATCCTCAACATGTTACATTTTTGCCTTTTTAATAATAGCCATTCTGACGGTGTGAGATGATATCTCATTGTGGTTTTATTTTTATTTTTTGAGACAGGGTCTCACTCTGCCACCCGTGTTGGAGTGCAGTGGCGCCATCTCGACTCACTGCAACCTCCGCTTCCAGGGTTCAAGCAATCCTCCCACTTTAGCCTCCCAGGAAGCTAACTACAGGTGCAAGCCACCACGCCCAGCTAATTTTTGTATTTTCTTTTTGTAGAGATGGGATTTTGCCATGTTGCCCAGGCTGGTCTCGAACTCCTGAGCTCATGCGATCTGACTGCCTCAGCTTTCCAAAGTGCTGGGATTACAGGTGCGACCCACTGCACTCGGCCTCGTGGCTTTAATTCACATTTCTCTGATGATGAGTGATACTCACACTTACATTTCTGTGTATAAACTTTACATTCAGCAAGTGCAGAATAACGGAACTCTTAAGAAAACCAAAATTTCCTTCTTTGAAGACTAAGAAGCAAGAAAACACCTTGCAAGACTGACTTTTTAAACACGAGAGAAAAAAATACACAAGAGTTAACTACAAACACAATAGAGAAGAAGGTATAAAAAATTATGAGCAGCTATGTACCAATAACTTGGAAAACACTTAGAAAAATGATGAACTGGGGGAAAAATGCCGAGACTGGTGTAAACAGAGGTTAAAAATGTGAATCAGGTGGTGGCCTAAGAAGAGGCGAAGAGCCGTGGGAGAGCCGCTCCTTCCCTCTGCTCAGCCCCAGGAATCCTGGCACAGCTGTAGCATGCATGGTTACACCAGGTGTATACCATACATTTGTCAACCAGGACCCGTTCCAGAAATTTCTTTTTTTTTTTTGAGACAAGAGTCTCGCTCTGTCGCCCAGGCTGGAGTGCAGTGGCTCGATCTTGGCTCACTGCAGGCTCTGCCTCCCGGGTTCATGCCATTCTCCTGCCTCAGCCTCCTGAGTAGCTGGGACTACAGGTGCCTGCCACCACGCCCAGCTAATTTTTTTTTTTATTTTTAGTAGAGACGGGGTTTCACTGTGTTAGCCAGGATGGTCTCGATCTCTTGACCTCATGATCCGCCCGCCTCGGCCTCCCAAAGTGCTGGGATTACAGGCGTGAGCCACTGCACCTGGCCCAGAAATTTTAAATGGACGAAAAACAGCTCACCTCATCCCACAAAGGCAGCGGAAACTTGGCTCTAAAACCAAGGAGGACAGTAACAAGTAAAGGTAACTGCAGACTCATTCCATGTAGGCAAAAATCCTAGATCAAATACTAGCTATCCAAATAAGAGTATTTTACCAAGAACACCGGCCTGACCGAATGGACTGGATCGAATGCAAGGACGGTTTCACATCAGAAAATGCGTCGGTGCATTTGGGTGAGAAGAGAAATCAGATGACTGCACTGATGGCAGCAGAAAGAACGTCGGACAGAGTTCAATGCCTGTTTGGGATAGGCATTCTTGGAAACCTGAGAAAGGACCTCTTTTGATAGTGGTTAGGTGCAAGAGTCATGTTCAGGGGAGAAACCGATGAATTCAGGTCTGTGCAAAAGATGCCGCCCAGCGGGGCCTGCCGTGCCCACTGGGGTGACAGTCGTCTGGTCCTGCTATACCTCCTCCCAGCCTTCTGCTCTTCAGAGCCCTGCCGTGACATCCCATGTCTGTGCTAGGCCTTCCCCATCAGAGCACAAACGCGGGAGGCAGGGGCTTCCCTGTATACCTGGACCACCTGGAACCGGACCTGGGTAGAGCGCGGTGAGTGTCGTCACAAGAGTGAATAAAGTCAAATCAGAAGATGCCTGCATCAGCCTCACTGCCCCCCACTGCCCCAGCAGGCAGTATCTTCAGATGAGGAGAAGCAACTGAGGTATAAGGATCTCAGGGGAAGACACACCTGCCGTGGTTCTCAGGGGACAGGATTATCTCCACGGAAAACCCCAAAGGACTAACAGACATTGCTATAGCTGATAAGGATTCAGCAAGGTTGGCAATAAAATCATATAAAGCATGGAAAATGTACAACATGTATAAAACCTATAACATCGATAGTGCTTCAACACCAACAATAACCAACAAGAAAACTACAAAATAAGACACCGTTCAACATGGCAACAAAACCTGGAAATCTACGGGAATGTATCTGGCGAAAGAATTTCTGGATTCTTTCAATTCTTCTGATACAGTTTATAAAGACCTCAAAAGGCCTGACAAATGACAACTGGAAGGCAAATGTGACATGAAAAATGTCACTTCCCAGCTATGTCAGATGCATTCCAGTTTGCTGGAAAGGCCCAGTGACAGAGCCCACAGGTGGCATCTGGTGGGCAACCTGCCATGTCTGAAATGGACAAAGGTCTGGGGTCAAGAATGGCAGAGCTGAGCTAGAGAGAGAGAGGAGGACCGAGCCGAGCCAGAGGAGGACCGAGCCGAGCCAGAGGAGGACCGAGCCAAGCCGGAGAAGGGAGGACTGAACTGAGCCGGAGAGGGGAGGAGATGGGCAGAATTCATGGAGACCCCACAGCCAAGGCCAAGTGTACGGAGAAGGCCCATCTCGCGAAGACCAGAGATCTGCACATCAAAACACTGGTCTACGGCTTACGCCCACCAGCAAAAGTTGGAGGCCAAGGGCTCTGAGTGAATGTGGGGTGAGGACCCCCCATGAACCGCCAGGGTCCCAGGGCCAGCCCTGGAGCCGGCGGCAGTCCGGTCATCGGAGGCCCCGGGGCCCGGCCAGCAGTGCCTCTGCCAGACACCAGGTGGCGTGAGAGGACGATGTGCAGCAGGCTGGGGAAGGGGAGTCCCTGCAGAGGACACCGCCAGGGTGGGGCATGTTCTGGAATGTTCCGGAGGGGAAAGATGAGCAGAGAGCCGCTCAGATAGATCCTAAAACGTGGTTGGGCAAGAGCAGGAACTAGGATGAGGTCATGTGAGTGCGCACCCTGTGTACAAATTCCCGGTCACAGGACAGCAGCAGGGGCTCTGTGGGCTGAGGATGCACATGGCACACGGGACGGGGTGGCGGGGACACGGCGGTGGGATGGAGGGATGTGCTCACCGTGGGGCTCTGGACCTGACAGGTGACAGACCCGACTCCGTGCCTGGACAGAGGGACTGGTGGCCTGTCCCATCTCTGGCTGGACGGAGGGACCGGTGGCCTGTCGAGTCTCTGATGGTTGTCCTGGCCTAGCTGGGGCGGCCACTCCCGCCTGGCTTCTGTGCCCCTGTGAACCACACCCCCCTTGCTCCCCTGGCCGCAGGAAAGATTAGGTGGTGCCTGTCTGGACCCAGCAGTGTCCACTCTGTGCCCGCCCAGGGCTGGGCATTGAAGTTTGCCAAGATGAACCCCAGCCCTTGGCCTGGGCTGTCCCAAGCCTGGGCTATCTTGCCCAGGGTGGCCTTGGGGACAGGGCTTGGGCGCAAGGCCTCAGCAGCAGCCCCCTCCCACTGCCCTGCATCCACACAGCCCCCACAGCACCCCAGGCCAACAATGGCCTGCAGGATGGGCTGGGACACCAAGCACTGTGGGCACCCTGGCACCCTACTAGGGGCACAGGCCTTGTTGGCTAGACGGGTGTCTTTAGAGCCCTGATAGCCCCCTGCAGTGGGAAGAGGGTCTTTGGGCCTCAGTTTCACCCCCTGCAACAGGAGGGTCTGTGCAGCCAGAGAGCTACCCAGGCTATGTGGCTGCACAGGAGGGCTGAGCAAGGCAAGCCCTGTCTCCTGGGACCCCCTCTCCAGCTAAGCCGGTGTGGCAGAGCCCCCGCAGGAGCCCTAATATCTGAGGACTGTGGACGGGGAAGTGTCCCTGGACCCCAACACTGAAAGTACGGGACAGGCTGAGGTTCCATGAGGAGAGTGAGCAAGAAGACTCTGGGGAGGGGGTGATCGTCCTGGGGGTCCAGGCTGGCTCTGTCCTGCTGAGGGGGCTGTGGCACCTGGGCCAGTGAAGGCGGCACCCCAGGCTGAGCAGGGGCCCTCAGATGGGCGTGAGCTGGCACTGGTGCTGGGGACGGGGCTACACAAGCCTATGGCCCCCTCTCCTGACGCCCCTCCTGCCCATAGGTCTCGCCCCTGCCTGGGCCCCCACACCTCACTGGCAGCCCAGGCCTGCGCTTCCTGACTCTGCCGGGAGGGGCTCTCGTCCTGAGCAGGCCTGAATTGGGCCCTCCCCCGGTTGCCCCAGATGCCCCCAACAACAGCCTGGCCACTGCCATAGCAGGACAGCCACCCAGCCTGGGCCCGGACCCCCTCCTTGCAGGCTGAGCATTCTCACTGCCCGCTAAAATGCAGAGGCTGCTGTAGCCACTTGCAGACGGAACTGAGGCGCAGAGGCTGAGTCACCTGCCCCAGGTCACATACGCGAGAGTGAGGTCACAGAGTCAGAGGCCAGGCTTTCCAGATCTGCCTTGCTCCGTGAGCTGAGCATGAACTTGGCGGTGAGAACCGCCCGGAGGCTGCAGGGCAGCTGGGTTTACACGAAACTGCTGCCCCTGGCTACCCGCCTCCCCCCCAACATGCACACACAGAGACAGACATGCTAGCACATGTGCACACACCACCTGCCAACACACATGCCCTGCCTTGGCTGCCAGTTTGCTACCACAGGAGCTCCAGGAAAAGCCCAGGGAGTAACCAGTTCACAGGCAGGACAGCGGAGGCTGGAGATGCCACGCTGGGCGTGGAGGGGCTGGCCCCATCTCAGGGGATTCTGCTCCCAGGTGCCGCCTCTTTCCCAGAGCCCTGGCTGTGCCCCGCCCTGCGAGGCGGCCGCTGACCAAAGCCCTGCCCAGGACAGTCCTGCGTGGGCTCTGAGCCTGGACTGGGCCATTGCTGCTGCCCAAGGCCATGGAGGTGACCGGGAGACGAGCTGGCCCTCCTCGCACTGCACGGCCCTCCAGACCTCGCTTCCTCCCCTAAGCCCTGGTCCAGCAGGCGGGGGCTGGGAGCAGCGTGTTCTTTCAGCCCACCCCTCTCATGCACCAGGTCCTGCAGCTGCCCCAGGCCTGGGAGGGGTGGAGGGCAGTCTCCTAGCACCATTTCTGGTTGGCATATGGGGTAGATGCTCCCCTGACTTTCCTGCCGAAGCCAGGGCCCCAGACCCAGGAGGATCAGGGCAGATTCTCAGGTGTATGCTGGATGCTCCCTCCCCGAGGACAGCATTACCCAAGCCCACAAAGGCAACGGGCATTGGCGTGGGACACAGGAGGGCTGGTGGGGGCTTACTGGGACAGAGAGGACCAGTCCTCCTCTTGCTGTGCCATCCCAGGTCAGCCGACTGGCTCAGGGACTGCCTCTTCTGCCTGCAGCTCCCAGGACGAGATGGCTGGGAGGAAAAACTGGGAGGGAGGTGGGGCCTGTCTCCAACCCTGGGGACACTGCAGAGGGATCCCCAAAAGCTGTACTGAATCCCGGAGTCCTCTAAACCACTGGCCAGCCTGGGCCCTGCAAGGCGCAGCTGTGCCGCCCCTGGGTTCTCAGTACACGATCAGGGGCCACTGGCCCTGCTCCAGTGCTCCAGCCGGTGGGCAGACTGGCCACACCAGGGGCGAGCTTGGGGCGACCACACATGACACGGCACCCAACACAAGGGGGCCATGCACAGGGGGCCTGGTGCCGGCCCGCGGCATCCTGAGTATGTCCCTGGAAAATGTGTGGCCACGGTCTTTGCCTGGGCTCAGAGTCACTGTGAAAATCCAGGTTCTTAAGAAATAACTTTAATGTATTTAGAAACCTCAAAACCGAAATCTCCCTGCCGGGTCCCCTCCCTCCGGCCGGCCCCCTCTCAGAACGTGGGGCACTCCTGGGCACTCAGGGCCCATCTTGTCCCACTCAGGGGTAGAAAGGGCACAGGAGGACACCTCGCATTGCCCCCAATAATCGCTATTGGTGCCTCCTGTGCCCATCAGTCCGGGTGGAGTTGCCCCCTGGGTGCAGTGGGGAGGTGGGGCCCAGCAGCTGAGAGGGGCCCAGCCAGCCAATGGGAATAGGCTGGGCTCCCTGGGACACGGTGTGGCCCCCTCGAGCTTGCCTGGGGGTGCCTCTCTGGGGACATGTGATCTTCCTTCCGTGAAGTGTCTGGAGCCCGGCGCCACAGCCACAGGCTCTTGGGAAGCCCCAGGGAACCATGCTGGGTCCTTCAGACCAGCTCCCCACGCTCTCTGGAGCCAGGCACGGCCACTTGCTGACAGGCTGTGCTGCCGCCGGCTGGCCTCGCCAGGGCTACACGTCCGTCTCCACCCGCAGACGCTCCATCCTGCGGACATTGCCCTCCACGGCCACACGGCTGGTGATGAAGCGGGCAAAGTCCTCGGGGAACCATCCCGTCTCTCCGTCCCGGAGCCTCTCGCCATAGAGCCACCCTGAACCCGGATAGGGGTGGGAGGGAGATGAGGGGAAGGCCGTGGGTCCCCCGGCCCCTCTGAGCTGCTGTGCCTGAGCACACCAGGGCCAGGCTTCTCCTAGAACTGACCACCTGCTCCTGCCTCAGAGAAGACAGCTGCTGAGGCCTTGCTCATGGTCACCGGGCACCCAGCCCCTGCTCAGGTGCTTGCCACTGAGAAGGGTGCTGGGCTGAGCACACCCCACACAGCTCTGCCCGGCATGAGGAGGAGCCCTGCCTGCCCTCTGCAGGCTCGTGCTGGGCCTGGCTGAGCGGGGATCCCCTGGGAGGGCAGAGACACCTCCTCCTCCCCACGTGGGACACAGTGACCATGAACCTGCTTTTGATTCTGGGGTTCGGGGATGTGGGAGTGCTCCCTTTGAGGAAGCCCTCGAGAGATGGTGAGTACATGGTCAGCCTGCAGCCCGGCATGCTCTGGACCTGGCCAGGCTGGACGCTGACTCACGCCCGCCTGTCCGTTCCCACCCATCTGTGCCCAACGCCCCTGCACTCACCATCCTCCTGCTGCAGAACCAGGACCACGTCCGCCTGCTGCAGCGTGACCTCATCTGCTTGCTTCGCGAAGAAGGCCTTGGTGATCTCCACCTGGGGCAGGTCTGCATAGGGCAGTGGCCATCACAGAGCTGTCGGGAGGCATGGGCCAGGCTCCACTCCCCAATGGCCTCCAGCAGACACATCCCCCGGGGCCGGGGCACCCCATCCCCCGACTGCCAGGCCCCAGCACAAGGCCAGGTGCCAGGCTCACTTGGGCTATAGCGGGGGCCAAAGTGCCAGCCACGGCAGAGGGCCAGCCCTGCAGGCCCCATCCCGCACTCACCTCCTTTGCTAGAGAGGCCCTGCCACTGTCTCTCACTGTGTGTGAGCGCCACGATCCACCGTGCCCGGTCACTCCTGGGGACCAGAGACAGCGTGAGCCAGGCCTGGAGACCGATCCTGCCCGTCTGATGTTCCTTGACTTCTGACAGCCACCCATGGGGGCCGTGGCAAGGAGATGGGTGGTAGGGGTGGGCAGGAGTGGCTGGGCAGACTGTGCCAGGCAGGCTAACCCCCAAGTCACCCCAGCCCCAGGTCACAGAGTTGGGTAGTGGCCACACACCCAGACCCCAGCCTGCTGGACCTGAGGCCACCCCGTTTCCTGGCACTGGGCCCCAGCTCCCTGCCCCCTCCATTTGCTGTGACAGACTCAGCCCCAGCGTCTTCATCTGGAAACAGGGCCCAGAGCTGTCCTCAGTCAAGACGAGCTGAGAGGGAATATGGAGACTGGCGCACCTGTGTGCCTGCCTTCCACGGGGGGCCGGCAGAGACCCCATCAGTGCCCCCTCCCATTCTGAGTGCCAGGACCACCCTGCTGTCTGAACTGGCCCCTACCGGCCAGGCTCGCTGCACCCCAGCATCACTGCTGTCCGCCTGCAGCTGTGCCCTCAGGGCCTCAGGGCTCTCCTGCCTCGGGGCCTCTGCTGAGCAACCCCACACTCCGGCCCCACCTCCCTCTGCTCACATGGGCTGAGCTTTCCTCACGGCGCCCCCCGCACCCCACCCCCCCACCTCGTTTCCTCCCTTGTTCCCACTCCTGGTGGCCCAGCTGTTGGTGCGTCCCCTCCCGGGAACATAAACTCCATGAGGACAAGGCCGTTTCTGTTGTTCCCGGCTCTACCTCAGCACCTACAGCAGGGCCAGGTGCACGGTGGGCATTCAGAGCCAGCCATGCAACAGCGAGCAAGGCAGGGGGACAACCCGGTCCCCGTGGAGCTAATGCGCCTGTGGCCTGGGAACAGCCCTCCCGGGAGCCCACTTACGCGGAGTCCGAGGAGAGCAGGAGCTGCTCCTGGCGGCCCTCGCTGTTGCGAAGCAGGGTCACCTGGAAGGGGTGGGGCACGGAGGAGCTGCGGTTGCCGCCCCCGGGCAGAGGGAGCTCAGACGGCTCTATCTTCTCCACCTGGATGTGGTTCATCTGGGCGTAGTCCTGGACCATGTAGCTCTCCTCGCTGTGGGGACACAGGCAGTCGGTGGGACGGTCCCACCCAGCTCCTACCCAGTGCTGCTGGGCTCCCATCCAGGTCCCACCCGGCTCCCCTGCAGTGGTGGGGAGGCAGCCACGGACGGGCTCCAAGAGTTCCCGCGTCCCACAGAACAGAGGCCACGGCTTTCACGTCCTCCTCGTGGCTATCACAGGCAGACGCGGGTCTGCAGAGGAGGTCAGAGGCTGCTCCTCGTGGCTATCACAGGCAGACGCGGGTCTGCAGAGGAGGTCAGAGGCTGCTCCTCGTGGCTATCACAGGCAGACGCGGGTCTGCAGAGGAGGTCAGAGGTTGCACAGTGAGCGCCACCTGCCCCCGAGTGTCATGTAGAGCATGTGCCGAGTGGAAGCCGCGCCTCCGCTCTGAGGTCAGAGGGGCTCAGGGCCGACTCCCTGCACCCTCCTGCCCCAGGGCCAGCGGCCCAGTGTCCATGGAGTGGGGCTCCCCACACCCTCCTGCCCTAAGGCCACCTCTTCTTCTTGGTCACAACCAGGACATCGTTGAACAGGAACAGGTAGCACGTTGGCCGGCTGGCGATTTTTCGAAAAAGTCCGGTTTCTTCCACTAAGAACAGCTCTCCGCGCTTCAGCAGCCACCGGGAGGCGGAGATCAGTGGGAGAGACTAGGGGGACAGAGCCGGGGTGAGCAGGTCCCCAGGGGGTCAAGGACGCATAGCACCAGGTGGGATTGACCCCTGCCTCTGGACTGGGTGACCAGCTGGCTGCCCCCAGTCGGGGCTGGACAGAGGAAAGGGGCACAATGTGTCCGGGCCTCAAATCGAGGTGCGCCAGGCCCCGGACCAGACCCTGCCCGATAGCCCAGGGCTGGGTGACCACTGAACATTTCACCCAAGCCAGGACTCTAAGGCCAGTGCTGGGGAAGCCTCCACACACACCTCACCCCTCTGTGGCAATTACGCAGACGCTGGGCCCCCTAGGCACGAGGGCCTGCTGAGCCCCGAGGGAGGGTTGGCAGGGGAGGCCCACCCGTGATGGCCACGTGCCACATCTGGGGCCTTTCCTGGCTCCTGAGCCACAGAACATCCTCCCTGCTGCCTGGTGCTGAGTTGCTGGAGTCAGTGGGGGGCAGAGGGATGGCAAAGGCCAGGGGGTGGGCAGTGTGGGGGTGATAGGGGTGGGTGGCGTGGGGGTGATGGGGTGGGTGGCGTGGGGGTGATGGGGGTGGGTAGTGTGGGGGTGATGGGGGTGGGTAGTGGGGGTGATGGTGGGTAGTGGGGGTGATGGGGTGGGTAGTGGGGTGATAGGGGTGGGTGGCGTGGGGGTGATGGGGTGGGTGGTGTGGGGGTGATGGGGGTGGGTAGTGTGGGGGTGATGGGGGTGGGTAGTGGGGGTGATGGTGGGTAGTGGGGGTGATGGGGGTGGGTAGTGGGGGTGATGGTGGGTAGTGGGGGTGATGGGAGTGGGTAGTGGGGGTGATGGGGTGGGTAGTGGGGTGATAGGGGTGGGTGGCGTGGGGGTGATGGGGTGGGTAGCGTGGGGGTGATGGGGGTGGGTAGTGGGGGTGATGGGGGTGGGTAGTGGGGGTGATGGGGGTGGGTAGTAGGGGTGATGGGGGTGGGTAGTGGTGATGGGGGTGGGTAGCGTGGGGGTGATGGGAGTGGGTAGTGGGGGTGATGGGGGTGGGTAGCCTGGTGGTGATGGGAGTGGGTAGTGGGGGTGATGGGGTGGGTAGTGTGGGGGTGATGGGGGTGGGTAGTGGGGGTGATGGGGGTGGGTAGTGGGGGTGATGGGGGTGGGTAGTGGGGGTGATGGGGGTGGGTAGTGGGGGTGATGGGGGTGGGTAGTGGTGATGGGGGTGGGTAGTGGGGGTGATGGGGGTGGGTAGTGGTGATGGGGGTGGGTAGTGTGGGGGTGATGGGGGTGGGTAGTGGGGGTGATGGGGGTGGGTAGCGTGGGGGTGATGGGGGTGGGTAGTGGGGGTGATGGGGGTGGGTAGTGGGGGTGATGGGGGTGGGTAGTGGTGATGGGGGTGGGTAGCGTGGGGGTGATGGGGGTGGGTAGTGGGGGTGATGGGGGTGGGTAGTGGTGATGGGGGTGGGTAGCGTGGGGGTGATGGGAGTGGGTAGTGGGGGTGATGGGGGTGGGTAGCCTGGTGGTGATGGGAGTGGGTAGTGGGGGTGATGGGGTGGGTAGTGTGGGGGTGATGGGGGTGGGTAGTGGGGGTGATGGGGGTGGGTAGTGGGGGTGATGGGGGTGGGTAGTGGTGATGGGGGTGGGTAGTGGGGGTGATGGGGGTGGGTAGTGGGGGTGATGGGAGTGGGTAGTGGGGGTGATGGGGGTGGGTAGCGTGGAGGTGATGGGGGTGGGTAGCGTGGAGGTGATGGGGGTGGGTAGTGGGGGTGATGGGGGTGGGTAGTGGGGGTGATGGGGGTGGGTAGTGGGGGTGATGGGGGTGGGTAGTGTGGGGGTGATGGGGGTGGGTAGTGGGGGTGATGGGAGTGGGTAGTGGGGGTGATGGGGTGGGTAGTGTGGGGGTGATGGGGGTGGGTAGTGGGGGTGATGGGGGTGGGTAGTGTGGGGGTGATGGGGGTGGGTAGTGTGGGGGTGATGGGGGTGGGTAGTGGGGTGATGGGGGTGGGTAGCGTGGGGGTGATGGGGGTGGGTAGTGTGGGGGTGATGGGGGTGGGTAGTGGGGTGATGGGGGTGGGTAGTGGGGGTGATGGGGGTGGGTAGCGTGGGGGTGATGGGGGTGGGTAGTGAGGGTGATGGGGGTGGGTAGCGTGGGGGTGATGGGGGTGGGTAGTGGGGGTGATGGGGTGGGTAGCGTGGGGGTGATGGGGGTGGGTAGTGGGGTGATGGGGTGGGTAGCGTGGGGGTGATGGGGGTGGGTAGTGGGGGTGATGGGGGTGGGTAGTGGGGGTGATGGGGGTGGGTAGCGTGGGGGTGATGGGGGTGGGTAGTGAGGGTGATGGGGGTGGGTAGCGTGGGGGTGATGGGGGTGGGTAGTGGGGGTGATGGGGGTGGGTAGCCTGGTGGTGATGGGAGTGGGTAGTGGGGGTGACGGGGTGGGTAGTGTGGGGGTGATGGGGGTGGGTAGTGGGGGTGATGGGGGTGGGTAGTGGGGGTGATGGGGGTGGGTAGTGGGGGTGATGGGGGTGGGTAGTGGTGATGGGGGTGGGTAGTGGTGATGGGGGTGGGTAGTGGGGGTGATGGGGGTGGGTAGTGGTGATGGGGGTGGGTAGTGTGGGGGTGATGGGGGTGGGTAGTGGGGGTGATGGTGGGTAGTGGGGGTGATGGGGTGGGTAGTGGGGTGATAGGGGTGGGTGGCGTGGGGGTGATGGGGTGGGTGGTGTGGGGGTGATGGGGGTGGGTAGTGTGGGGGTGATGGGGGTGGGTAGTGGGGGTGATGGTGGGTAGTGGGGGTGATGGGGGTGGGTAGTGGGGGTGATGGTGGGTAGTGGGGGTGATGGGAGTGGGTAGTGGGGGTGATGGGGTGGGTAGTGGGGTGATAGGGGTGGGTGGCGTGGGGGTGATGGGGTGGGTAGCGTGGGGGTGATGGGGGTGGGTAGTGGGGGTGATGGGGGTGGGTAGTGGGGGTGATGGGGGTGGGTAGTAGGGGTGATGGGGGTGGGTAGTGGTGATGGGGGTGGGTAGCGTGGGGGTGATGGGAGTGGGTAGTGGGGGTGATGGGGGTGGGTAGCCTGGTGGTGATGGGAGTGGGTAGTGGGGGTGATGGGGTGGGTAGTGTGGGGGTGATGGGGGTGGGTAGTGGGGGTGATGGGGGTGGGTAGTGGGGGTGATGGGGGTGGGTAGTGGGGGTGATGGGGGTGGGTAGTGGTGATGGGGGTGGGTAGTGGGGGTGATGGGGGTGGGTAGTGGTGATGGGGGTGGGTAGTGTGGGGGTGATGGGGGTGGGTAGTGGGGGTGATGGGGGTGGGTAGCGTGGGGGTGATGGGGGTGGGTAGTGGGGGTGATGGGGGTGGGTAGTGGGGGTGATGGGGGTGGGTAGTGGTGATGGGGGTGGGTAGCGTGGGGGTGATGGGGGTGGGTAGTGGGGGTGATGGGGGTGGGTAGTGGTGATGGGGGTGGGTAGCGTGGGGGTGATGGGAGTGGGTAGTGGGGGTGATGGGGGTGGGTAGCCTGGTGGTGATGGGAGTGGGTAGTGGGGGTGATGGGGTGGGTAGTGGGGGTGATGGGGGTGGGTAGCGTGGAGGTGATGGGGGTGGGTAGCGTGGAGGTGATGGGGGTGGGTAGTGGGGGTGATGGGGGTGGGTAGTGGGGGTGATGGGGGTGGGTAGTGGGGGTGATGGGGGTGGGTAGTGTGGGGGTGATGGGGGTGGGTAGTGGGGGTGATGGGAGTGGGTAGTGGGGGTGATGGGGTGGGTAGTGTGGGGGTGATGGGCGTGGGTAGTGGGGGTGATGGGGGTGGGTAGTGTGGGGGTGATGGGGGTGGGTAGTGTGGGGGTGATGGGGGTGGGTAGTGGGGTGATGGGGGTGGGTAGCGTGGGGGTGATGGGGGTGGGTAGTGTGGGGGTGATGGGGGTGGGTAGTGGGGGTGATGGGGGTGGGTAGCGTGGGGGTGATGGGGGTGGGTAGCGTGGGGGTGATGGGGGTGGGTAGTGGGGGTGATGGGGTGGGTAGTGTGGGGGTGATGGGGGTGGGTAGTGGGGTGATGGGGGTGGGTAGCGTGGGGGTGATGGGGGTGGGTAGTGGGGGTGATGGGGGTGGGTAGTGGGGGTGATGGGGGTGGGTAGCGTGGGGGTGATGGGGGTGGGTAGTGAGGGTGATGGGGGTGGGTAGCGTGGGGGTGATGGGGGTGGGTAGTGGGGGTGATGGGGGTGGGTAGCCTGGTGGTGATGGGGGTGGGTAGTGGGGGTGATGGGGTGGGTAGTGTGGGGGTGATGGGGGTGGGTAGTGGGGGTGATGGGGGTGGGTAGTGGGGGTGATGGGGGTGGGTAGTGGGGGTGATGGGGGTGGGTAGTGGTGATGGGGGTGGGTAGTGGTGATGGGGGTGGGTAGTGGGGGTGATGGGGGTGGGTAGTGGTGATGGGGGTGGGTAGTGTGGGGGTGATGGGGGTGGGTAGTGGGGGTGATGGGGGTGGGTAGCGTGGGGGTGATGGGGGTGGGTAGTGGGGGTGATGGGGGTGGGTAGTGGGGGTGATGGGGGTGGGTAGTGGTGATGGGGGTGGGTAGCGTGGGGTTGATGGGGGTGGGTAGTGGGGGTGATGGGGGTGGGTAGTGGTGATGGGGGTGGGTAGCGTGGGGGTGATGGGAGTGGGTAGTGGGGGTGATGGGGGTGGGTAGCCTGGTGGTGATGGGAGTGGGTAGTGGGGGTGATGGGGTGGGTAGTGTGGGGGTGATGGGGGTGGGTAGTGGGGGTGATGGGGGTGGGTAGTGGGGGTGATGGGGGTGGGTAGTGGTGATGGGGGTGGGTAGTGGGGGTGATGGGGGTGGGTAGTGGGGGTGATGGGGGTGGGTAGTGGAGGTGATGGGGGTGGGTAGTGGGGGTGATGGGGGTGGGTAGTGGGGGTGATGGGGGTGGGTAGCGTGGGGGTGATGGGGGTGGGTAGTGGGGGTGATGGGGGTGGGTAGTGGGGGTGATGGGGGTGGGTAGTGGTGATGGGGGTGGGTAGTGTGGGGGTGATGGGGGTGGGTAGTGGGGGTGATGGGGGTGGGTAGTGGTGATGGGGGTGGGTAGCGTGGGGGTGATGGGGGTGGGTAGTGGGGGTGATGGGGGTGGGTAGCGTGGGGGTGATGGGGGTGGGTAGTGGGGGTGATGGGGGTGGGTAGTGGGGGTGATGGGGGTGGGTAGTGGGGGTGATGGGAGTGGGTAGTGGGGGTGATGGGGTGGGTAGTGTGGGGGTGATGGGGGTGGGTAGTGGGGGTGATGGGAGTGGGTAGTGGGGGTGATGGGAGTGGGTAGTGGGGGTGATGGGGTGGGTAGTGTGGAGGTGATGGGGGTGGGTAGTGGGGGTGATGGGGGTGGGTAGTGGGGGTGATGGGGGTGGGTAGTGGGGGTGATGGGGGTGGGTAGTGGGGGTGATGGGAGTGGGTAGCGTGGGGGTGATGGGGGTGGGTAGCGTGGAGGTGATGGGGGTGGGTAGCGTGGAGGTGATGGGGGTGGGTAGTGGGGGTGATGGGGGTGGGTAGTGGGGGTGATGGGGGTGGGTAGTGGGGGTGATGGGGGTGGGTAGTGTGGGGGTGATGGGGGTGGGTAGTGGGGGTGATGGGAGTGGGTAGTGGGGGTGATGGGGTGGGTAGTGTGGGGGTGATGGGGGTGGGTAGTGGGGGTGATGGGGGTGGGTAGTGTGGGGGTGATGGGGGTGGGTAGTGTGGGGGTGATGGGGGTGGGTAGTGGGGTGATGGGGGTGGGTAGCGTGGGGGTGATGGGGGTGGGTAGTGTGGGGGTGATGGGGGTGGGTAGTGGGGTGATGGGGGTGGGTAGTGGGGGTGATGGGGGTGGGTAGCGTGGGGGTGATGGGGGTGGGTAGTGAGGGTGATGGGGGTGGGTAGCGTGGGGGTGATGGGGGTGGGTAGTGGGGGTGATGGGGTGGGTAGTGTGGGGGTGATGGGGGTGGGTAGTGGGGTGATGGGGTGGGTAGCGTGGGGGTGATGGGGGTGGGTAGTGGGGGTGATGGGGGTGGGTAGTGGGGGTGATGGGGGTGGGTAGCGTGGGGGTGATGGGGGTGGGTAGTGAGGGTGATGGGGGTGGGTAGCGTGGGGGTGATGGGGGTGGGTAGTGGGGGTGATGGGGGTGGGTAGTGGGGTGATGGTGGTGGGAAGTGTCGGGGTGATGGGGATGGGCGTCGCAGTAGGGTGTGGCAGTACAGGGTGTGGGGGTGGGCAGAGTGGGAATGAGGAGCCTGCCCACCAGCCCTCGCTCCTCAGCCACTGTTGACACCTCCCCACCTGCTCCCTGTGGGCCCCGGCTTCCCCACCTGTGCCCACTACAGACTCAGAGCCCCCGGCACCTCCCGCTCCCGGCCTCTGCCACCACCCTCCCTCCTGGATGGGCCTGTTCTCCCCACCCCCACACCCGTTTCCAAGACCAACTTCAAGACCATGTGGGGGTGAGAGCCCCACTCGGGGGTGGACCAGGCCTGGGAGGGGATCCTTGCTCTGGCAGGGGCAGGTGTTGCACCCCAGACTTGAGAGGATCAGGGAGACAAGCGTGAGGCCTGCAAGGCTGTGGGCTCAGCGACAGCGGCGCAAAGTCACCGCCCTGATGCCTGCTCCAGGCAGCCCGCCCTGACCCACCCCGGGAGCCCCCTCCCCCAGCTGGGACCCGGCACCCTTACTTGGTTGTCCGTGGCCCTGAGTGAGGGTGGCTGGTGGCCTGTCACCCATTCCTTGCTCCACCCTGAAGGGCACCCCCTGGATGGGGCACCAGGACAGGAGACCCACCTGGGCCCGCCTTAGGGGAGGGGCCCTGGGCTGTCCCAGGACAACAGAGGATGCGGCCAGTGTGTGGGATCGTGCGTGGGGGGCTCTGGAGGGAGAGGTATGAGCCCTGCCTGTTTGTGGCAGGGACTAGGGCTGCCCGGGCCTGGGCTGGAAATATTTCACCCTACCCAGAATCCAAGCCTCACTGGGAAACATGAAATCTGGGCCGGCCCTGAAATCACCCTGTCCCCTCCCCTCTGTCCTCAGGCCCTGCCCAGCCCCTGAGGGGCCAGCAAGGAGCGCTGGCCCCAGGCAAGTGCACTGACAGGGCCACTCCTGTTGCCCCCTCAGCTTGGTCACTCAGGGCCTAGGGTCTGCCCTTTGCCGGTGCAGTCCTGGGGATGGGGCAAGGGCCACAGAGGCCCACCCAGTGGGATTAGGGGAGGGGTACACAAGGGATGCTCCCAGATCGGGAGACTGAGGCCTGGAGAGACCAAAGCCACCAGCCCTAGGAGGCCCAGCCCCCAGGCCTCATGAGGGCAGGCACCCACTCTCCAGCCCTCAGGCTCAGGGGTGTGACCTCACACGCAGGCCAGCAGGGAGAGCTGAGTGGGAAGTGGTCCCAGTGGCCCTGATGTCCGGGGCCACCTACCTTGACCTTGCTGAAGTCCAGCTGTGTGTGCAGTGTGTACATCTGCTCCATGCGCTCCATCCTGTGGGCCCCCTCGTTGCACTGCCTCACCAGCTGCAGGGCATGGTTCCCGTGTGAGAGGCTGGTGCTGCAGGGCCCTGGCACGGCCCACAGTGTGCCCAGGACCCCTGCCCAGCCAGCCTCTGGCTGCCCACAGTGCCTGCCCTGGACCAGCCGTGCCACGGGCTCATCAACTGTGTGAGAGCTTCACTGGCTCTAGGCTTCAGTTTCCCTGTCAGCGCTGTGAAAGGCTTGGGATGGATAATCTGGGAATCTCTGGGCCTCAGTTTCCCTGTCAGCGCTGTGAAAGGCTTGGGATGGATAATCTGAGAACACTCGCTGCCCTGGAAGGTAGGGGTAGCCAGCCCTATGCCATCGGGTAGTGTGGGGTTGGGTGGGGACAGGGTCAGGGTACAGGACTCGGGTAGGGCTGGGGCCAGGCCCCATCTTACCTTGCTGATGGCCTTCAGTGCACGGCTGGCAGCCTTGTACCTTTCGGAGTGGCCCTGGGTCTTGAGGCAGAGCGTCTGGATGGACAACAGACATGGGACAGAAAGTCCCCTCTGGCATCCCAGGTGTGGAGGCTCCCACCAACGCCAGACCCTGTGTGGGGCTGCAGGGTGGTCAACAGCTGCCCCCAGGGGGCTCCTGCAGGGCCCCACAGCACGTACAGCCCCTGAACGGCCTCTGCACCACCTGGAGCTCTGCCAGGTCAGGCCAGGTTGAGTGGGAACAGGAGCTAGCACCCCTGCCTGGAACCCTTCCCTTCCCATCCTTGGCCATCTCCATCCAACTTGGGGAATCGTCAGTGGAGGCCCCCTGGCAGCCCCATTTCTGCACATCCCTGGGGCCCCCAGGAGTTTGAGGTTCTGTTTGGCTTGGGCAACCCTGCCATGTGTAGCCTCAGGGAGCTTAGCTCAGTCCTGCCATGTGCGGGGCTGTGTGTATGGGCAGCATGCACACGTGTGAATATGCCTGTGCTCCATGTGCATGCATGTGTGTGCATCCACGTGTATGTGTGTGTGCACCGGGTGCATGTGTGTGCAGTGCCTGTGTGTGCATGTATGCAAACGTGTGTATTGTGTGCACATGTGCATGCATGTATCGGTGCAATGCAGTGTGTGCAAGTGTGCATGCATGTGTGTATTGGCATGCATCGATACATATGCATTGTGTGCACATGGGCACATACGTGCCTGAGTGCGTGTGCATTGTATATACATGTGTGCGTGTGTGTGTACACCCTTCACCCTCATGTACCCTCTGCCCTGTGGGCTGGCATCCCACACACACAGCCCATGCTGGTGAGCCTCTCTGAGCCCCTCTCTGCATCCACAGAACGGGGAGAGTAGGTGCCAGGGACAGGGCTACCACGTCTAGGAGGACTGGTGGCGCGGGGGCTGGGAGGAGGCTCAGCAGGGCTCTGGATGATGCCAGTTCCAACTCGTCAGTGTGCCTGAACCTCATGAACCATTGAGTAAGTGAACACAAATCCGCCAAGGGCTGGAACAGCTCCCGGCACAGTGAGCTCTGTGGGTGGCGGCGACCACAAAGTTATCCTGGTTATTAAAGCCATCTTAGGATCGTAACTATTACAATATCATAGGCCAAGCCTGGAGGAGAAGGTCACAAGCACGTAATGCTCCATCCGGGGCAGGGCTCTGGCCGTGGGACCCCAGGATGGTATGCCCAGCCCCACCCTCAGGCCGTGGACTCACATCCGTCAGGAGGGGCAGCCGGGTCACCCGCTGCATGGGGAGGATCAGGAAGGAGAGCATGGGCAGGCCCCCGCACGCCGGCCGCCTCTCAATCTCTCTCAGGACCTCTCGGAAGGCGGCGTTGCTGCTTCTGCAAGAGGACAAGGCTGTCCTTCCAGGCTCTGCATGGCCGGCCTGTACCAAAATCAGGCGGGACCTGCAGAAGCTGGGCTGGGAGCAGGAATGTGCTTTGGGAGACCAGGGTGCAGGATGCTCCTGAGCCACCCTCCGGGCCTCGGGGCCGCCCACTCACATCAGCCTCTGCAGCGTACGCTGTTGGTAGACCTCGTTGGAGCAGTAGGCGATGTAGGGGTGGAAGTGCTTCTCGGCGTGCTCCTCCAGGATGTCACTGATGTCCTCGACCAGCACCTGGGCCTTGTGCCGCTGCTCCAGGTCCTCGAAGAACCTGAAGGCAAGGAGGGGTGAGGAGGGTGCCACGGGCCTGGTGGTCGGGCCCCATGTGTGCACACACAGACATGCATCTGCATGCACACTCACACATACATGGACGTGGCAGGAGCTGAGCTCAGCTCCCAGAGGCAGCACGCAGCAAGCACTTGGGGCGGGACCCGGACCTGGGATGCAGGACAGCAGGGAGGGCGGGTGAGAAGTGGTCAGAGGCCTGGGGCTCCTTACAGAGCCCCCTGCCACGATCCCACACACTGGTGCCGTCCCTCTGTTGTCCAGGGGCAGCCCCAGGGACTGTCCCCAAAGGCGGGCCCATTTGGACCTCCTGTCCTGGTGCCCTGTCCAGTTGGTGCCCTTCGCCCTTCAAGCTCCTTCCAGCTAAAACGACTGGGCCTCCACACAGGCCCGGGCCCCCGCTGCTGCACCAGCTTGCCCCTGGGAAGAAACTCAAGGACGGAGACTCAGGGGACAGGCACAAGAGCCCAGCCTCCGGGTCACAAAGAGGGGCGATGCCTGGGGCCACCCCTTCCAAGGATGAGTCCCAAATCCAAGGCAGCTCTGCTGGTCAAGCTCCCAGCTGGGTTCATGAACGGTTTACTTTCACTAGGTCCCCCACCCCGTTCTGAGGGAACAGTCAAGGCCGGGGGGGCCAGGTGTGGGCTCTTGGCAGACTCCCTGGAAGGGACTACCAGCCCCTCACCTCCTCCATGACCCAGGCCTTCGCCCAGGGTGATCAGGATGAAGGGAGTTAACACTTGGTCAGAGCTAGGCCAGGGCTGCCAGGATTCTGCCCCCATGGGCGGCCACAGACACCAAGGCTGGGCTTGGCTGGACCCACAATGGTCACCTGGTGTGTGAGGCGGTGGCTGGAGCCTCGTCCATCCTGCAGACCCCCAGAGCACCCAACCTGAGACCACATCCATGTCTCCAGGCCGCCGCCACAGGAGGTCCTCCCAGCCCAAGAGCTCTGTCCTTCGGAGGACTCCCTTGCCCAGCGTGGAGGTGGGCGGGAGTCCCTCCTCCCCCTGCTCACAGGGCCCGACTGGGCCTGCCACCCACGAAGGAGCCACGCTTCCTGCAGGGAGAGTGTCCTGACAGCCGCTTGCCCTTGAGAATCCCCAGCAGATGGAGCTGCAGTCCCCGTGGACGAGGACCGAGCAGGCCATGGGAGGCCTCGGTTGCTGGATGAGCAGGACCACGACATGCGTACGTGCCCAGGCTGGCCAGGCCGGTCAGCAGCTCACATGGGCGACTGCAGGTTCTGAGAAAGGTCTGGGAGAGCCGCCCACCAGCCGCTGACCCCAAATAGCAATGATTCCCCAGACAGTTCACTGTGAATGCCAGGAGCTGTCGGGGGCCCAGCTGGGGGAGGAGGCCGGAGCTTCCCGCTCCAGGGCAGCAATCTAAAGCCCTGAGGAGGTCAGAGGCAAACATGCAGCTGCCTGAGGCAGAGGGGACTGGAGGACACAGAGCTCAGAGAACACAAAGCCTGCCTGGCTGGGGGCAGAGCTGGGGGAGGGGCAGCCGCTATCCCAGACCC
The DNA here is from genome assembly GCF_029281585.2 of Gorilla gorilla gorilla. Classification (NCBI taxonomy): domain Eukaryota; kingdom Metazoa; phylum Chordata; class Mammalia; order Primates; family Hominidae; genus Gorilla; species Gorilla gorilla. The sequence continues at coordinate 237,174,715 of NC_073224.2, forward strand.
CTCCCCCTCCCCCAGCCCCATCCCATGCTGAGTCAGAGGTTGGGAGTTTCCCATAGCTGGTCCCTGGAGCTCTACAGGAAGCCCCTGTCTCCAGGGACAAGGCGGCTCCCTGCCCACCCTCAGGGCCCCAAAGTTCCGCAAGGGCACCCCACAGGCAGCAGATGGGTGGGACTCGCCAGGGGCGGGGCTGATATAAGAATGCGCCAGCAACCACCACTGTTGGGGCAGCCCTGTGCCAGGCACTACAGGCCCCTAATCATCTCCCAGCGCCACCCAAGCCCACGAGGAGACCAGAGGCACCGCCCCTCAGGTTAGCATTGAGGCTGAGGCTCAGGAGACTCGATGATGCTCCAGGGTCCTCCTGCATATAGGGAGCAGCACAGGGTCGAGACCACACATACCCCTGCCCAGGCACACACACCCACGCACACACACCCCTGCCCACGCACACATACCTGTCCACCCACACACACACCCCTGCACACCCACACATACCCCTACCCACACACACACCCGTGGCCAGGCACACACACCCCTGCCCAGGCACACACACCCCTGCTCAGGCACACACACGCACACACACCCCTGCCCACGCACACACACCCCTGCCCACGCACACACACCCCTGACCAGGCACACACACCCATGCACACACACCCCTGCCCACACACACACACCCCTGCCCACGCACACACACCCCTGCCCACGCACACATACCCCTGGCCAGACACACACACTCCTGGCCAGGCACACACACCCCTGGCCAGGCACACACACCCGTGGCCAGGCATACACACCCCTGCCCAGGCACACACACCCACGCACATACACCCCTGCCGACGCACACATACCTGTCCACGCACACACACCCCTGCCCCCACACACACACCCCTGGCCAGGCACACACACCCATGCACATACACCCCTGCCCACGCACACATACCTGTCCATGCACACACACCCCTGCCTACGCACACACACCCCTGGCCAGGCACACACACCCCTGCCCACACACACATACCCCTGTCCATGCACACACACCTGTCCACGCACACACACCCCTGCCCACACACACATCCATGCACATACACCCATGCATACACACCACGGTGCCGCATGCTCCCGAGCCACCCTCCGGGCCTTGGGGCCAGCCCACTCACACACATTCCTGACCACGCACACACAGCCATGCACACACACCGTTGCCCACGCACACACACCTACTCACACACATCCCTGACCACGCAGATACACAGACATCCCTGCCCACACACACACACCCACTCACACACAACTGACCGAAAACACAGCCACTCACACACACCCCTACCCACTCACACATAACCCTGACCATGCACACACACCCACACATACACACCCCTGCCCATGCACACACATCCCTGCCTGTGCACACACCCGTCCATGCACACACATCCATGCACACACCTGCGCACACACAACCATGCATACACACCCCTGCCCCCCACACACCCATGCACACACACTGCTGCCCAGGCACACAAACCCATGCACACCTACGCACACACATACCTGCCCACGCACACACAACCCTGTCCACACACACATCCATGCACACACACCCGTGCACACACCCTGCCCATGCATACACACCCTTGCCCATGCATACACACCCCTGCCCCCACACACCCATGCATACACACCAGGGTGCTGGATGCTCCCGAGCCACCCTCCAGGCCTCGGGGCCAGCCCACTCACACACACCACTGACCATGCACACACAGCCATGCACAGACACCCCACCCCACACACACACCCACGCACACACACCCCACCCCACCCCATGCACACACCCCCGTGCATGGCTGCAGCTGCACGTCCAGCCTCTCCTCTACCTCCAGGCCCTGCAACCAGAGCTCAGGTCCAGCCACCAGACACCTTTGGGTGGAACATGACCCAGAGCTGCAACTCGAGGCTTCCTGCCTACAGGTGAGCAGCTTGTGGCCACCGCTGCCTGGGTCATGCAGCCCTCTGTGCCTGGACGTCCTGGTGGGGTGGTGCTTGGCAGTGGGGCAGGGTTGTACCCCTGGGAAGTGCTCCACGTCTTAAGAACGACCAGGATGCCACAGCCCCAGTGCTTAGCCTGGCCGTGGGGCCAGCTCTTGGTGGCCTCAAGGACCCTCAGAGGTCATCACACTCCGCGGGAGCCAGCAGCTGCTCTAAACCATCCACATCAAGGTGCAGCGCAGGCTCCCCGGGGCCTGCTGATGACAGCGCGGTGCCCACGGCGGGAGGCACCTTCCTGGCAGAGGACCCTGTGTGGAAGGCTGTGGCGTGGCCTCACCTCTGACTGGCACCCAGGACATCCAGGATATTGGAGAAGAGGTGGTGGTGCTCCATCTGGGTCACGGTCGCCCGCAGCTCCTTGGACTGCAGGAACTCCTCCACCAGGATGCCCAGGCTGTGCTGGTAGGAGAACTCCGACGTGAGGATCTCGAACATGGCCTGTGGAGAGGGGCCTGGGTGAGCCCCACAGTGACGCTGGACACGGACCTGCCTCGGTGACCAATGCTTGGAACAGGAGGACATGACCCGGGTGGCAGGGGCAGGTGGGGACAGGAGCCCCAGACAGAACCCTGGATGGGGCTGTCAGAATGGCCAGCTTGGAGATGCCAGCCCGACGTCACTGGATGCCCCTGGCTGGGTGCCTTATGAGCCGCATGAAGCTGGGCAACGACCCCCGTCCTCGTCAGAGAAGGGGGTGATGGCAGCCCCTGGACTCCGAGGATTCACCCGGTGACGCAAAGGGGCTCCGTCAGGGCCTGGCGCAGGTGGAAGCACAGCCCGGGGCTGTGTGAGGCGCTGGTCAGCGTGACAGGGCCTGGCGCTGGAGGTGGCTGCAGAGGGATGGCTGGGTGGTGCCACCGTGGCTGCTGTCCCTCCCCGGGTGTTGCATGGCCCAGGCCATGGGGGACAGCCCTCCCGCCCAGGGCCCTTTTACCTCCTGCCTTTTCCGCTCCTCAGTGGACAGCTGGTCCAGGATGCCCAATTCCACCACCTGGGGGGACACAGGCCCAGGAGCTCTTGGTCACACGTCCTAGAAGCCTGGGCCAAAGTCTCCCTTCTTTCCTCCTCCTGATGGACCAGGGCCAACGTGGGCAGCAGAGGCGGGGACCTGGGTGAGCCACCCCACAGGGCTCAGGGAGGTGTGATCCTGGAGTAGGCCTGTCCTGCCGAGGGCCCATCCCCGTCACCTTCCTCTCTGTGCAACCCTCCTTGGGTCAGCCCCCCGCTCCCCCCAGCCGCCAAAGAGCCCCAGAGCAGCCCAGAAAGAGCATGGGGCATCCAGAGGGAGAGGCCCGAGGCCGGGAGGGGATCTTGTCCCAAAGATCTTCCTGGCAGATGGAGGGGCACGGAGCCCACCCAGGGAGGGAGTGTGGAGGGCAGGACTGTGACTCAGACCCCACCTGGGCGAGGCGAGTCAGTGCCCTGCCTGGAAGCTATGGGTGACGCTGTTTCCGCCCGGGCTCCCTCCTCCTCGGGGCCCACAGCTGGCGGGTCGCCTTGGCGGGAGTGTGGCTCGATTGGTAGAGCACGTCAGGACCAGGAGGGCTGCCACACCGCCCAGGGGTCCCCTCTGCAAGACTCAGGCCACCCTGATTCGTGCTCTGCTCCTCACTGGGCTGGGCAAAAAGGCCGCCAACAGCGCCTGGGCCAAGGGTGAGTCCCCCATTCCCCAAACCAGTGCCTCCTTCCCATGCAGGGTCGGAATCTCTGGCAGTTACCAGGGTGCAGTACTGGACTCCATCCCCGACAGAGGGAGACCACACGCCCCCAGCTCCCAGCAGGAGAGTAAGACTGCACTTCTAGGCCTTTCTATCTGTGGGGAGGCTGCCCGCTGCCTGCCCTCACCCCACGCTGGGCCCGCCCTGGCCGGGGTCCCGGGGTACGCAGCACCATGGTGTGTGGTGGGTGGTTGCAGTGCCAGCCCCTCTGAATGGCGAACAAGGAGCCCCATTGTACCACAGGTGGGGGCCCGCCCTCCCCGCTGCCCGCCACGCCCACGGCCACATGGTCCCCTCCCTTGGGCCTCAGGGTGCGGGTCACATGCCGGTCCACCTGGGGTAGGAGCAGCCATCTCCCCCAAGCATGGGGATAACTGCCGGGCCAAGCTCTCCACTGAGACCCCCGCAGGGCAGGGACGGGCCCCCAATTTCAGATATGGAAAGTGAAGGAGTGTCTTGGCCCTGGCCCCAGCTCCAAGTCCCGGCCCCTCCCATCCCAGCTGTCTCCCTACACAGACCACTCAGCCCTCTCCTGGGGTGGGGGCCCTGGGAAGGGACTCCTGGTGCCCGCAGCTCCCTGCAGGGCAGTCTGAGCAGGGCTGGCCCTCGCACCCACAACGGCAGGGCCCTGCATGGGCAGGGCGACTCTGAGGGCACAGGAGGGAGACCCCCAGGTCTGCCACCCACAGCCGAGCGGCTTCTGGGAAGGCTGCCCACCCTCCCTGGGAGGACTGGGCTGCTGCTGGGGACCAGCCACCTGGGCTTGGGGAAGGAACAGCAGGGGGACCCCTGTGGCTTCTCCCTGCCTCTGTGGGGCAGCCTCACCCACCCTCTGGCGCTACCTCTGGGAGCTGACTCCAGGTGACCTGGGCGGGCCGGTAGCTCTTGACCACAATGGTGGTGTCCACCTTCTGGGCTCCCTCGGGGCTGGAGGACTCATCGAGGATGTCGTCATCAGACTCCTGGCTGGTGTTCAGGCCCCGCTCCTGGATCTCCTGGTAGAGCCGGGGGTCTAGAGGGAGAAGGAGGGTAACCTGTGGCCCTGGCGGACTGCAAAAGGCTGCGCCTCCCTGCACCCCGCCGGCTGAGTCCTCTAGGCCCACAGGCTCTCACGGCTGTGTGGGAGAGGGAGGCTTTGGGAGGGGACTGCCCCAGGCTGGGTGCCAGTCCCAAGACCTCTCCTATGCCACAAGCCCCACCTGAAATGGGCTGGTCCCGGCTCAGGGTGCCTCCAAACCCTCACAGCAGCCCCCAACCAGCCTTACCCTGAGACGTGGGGCATCGCTGCTGCCTCCTGGGGACACTTCCCAGGGATTTCTGTAGAGGAGACCTGGGTACCCCCTCCTGGGCCCATGCCTGTCCACAAAGCTTCTGGGGGCTGGAAGGGGCCATTGTGTCTTGGAGCCTCAGGCCTGGAGCTGGTCACTCGAGGCCTTAGCCCTCCCCAGGCCTCATTGCCTCTCATCTCTTTACACCCCCGGGCACTTGGACCCAGGTAGCAGGCACCTCCCTATGTCAACCTCCCTGTGGGATGTTCTCATCTCCCCCCAGCAGGCTGAGTGTGCACCACCGCCACCCATGCTGGAGGCCCCAGCACATGGCTCCCCTTCAGCCTCGAAGAGTCCAGGCAGAGCCCGCGGTGTGGGGCCGGCGCCCTCTGATCTGGCCTTGGTCCCCCAACACGGCCACTGTAGGCTGGGCCCAGCACACACATGGGGTGTTCAGGGCAAGACTGGGGGCTCTGTCTGTACCCTGCCCTTCAGAACACACAGAATAGAGTCCAAGGGAACTTTCTAGACCTTTCTAGACTCATCAGGGCTACATGATCAGACCAGCCACTGGGACCTCAGCCTCTGGAAGGACCCTGTCAAGCAGCTTTGGTGACCCCGAGACACCAAACTGAGGCCCACCCGAACCCCAGGGTGCCCCAGTGAGACCAGTTTCAACTGGAGCCCAGCCCGCGGTGCCTCCCAAAGCCACACTCACCGTCCTTGAAGGAACCCTTGTGCCCACGTTTCCTCCCCAGCGTCTTCTGCACAAAAGAGAGACACAGAAACCGCAGCTGTCAGCCGGGGCAGGTGTGGCCCACAGCGATTCTGCCCTGGGACCCCAGAGACTTCTCGGCTCCACATGCGAAGCTGTGCCCAATAGATGTCAGCTCCACAGGGCCTCACGGCCACCAAGCAGAGGCCAAGACAGGCGGGAGGAGGGCTCAGAGCAGGCAGGACACGTGACTGAAGGCTGCTTGGAGGAGGAGGAAGGGTTGAACTCATCGTGAGGGGACGCTCGGAAGTTTCAAGCAGGCCCGTGGCAGGGCAGGTGAGGTTGGGAGAGGGCTGTGAAGGGACAGTGGGGCAGGACACAGGCCCCTGGGGACTAGGACCTGGTGGGGCAGATGAGCAAGGATTGGCCAGTCAGTGTCCAGCCCCAAGCATGGGCCTGGGGGCCCCAGCAGGAGGCCGGGATGGCAGAAGTGATGGGAGGGCTGGGCTCCTGGGAAGCCCCCACGCTCAGGTGCCCGACTCGGAGCCCACCCTCCTTGGCTGGGACACCACACTTTCCTGACACCACAGGTATGCTGGTTCCCGGAAGTAAAGGGGCTGATTTCTCAGAACGAGTTGGGGCCTGTAAACTCCCCTTACTGGTTGGGAGTGTGTGGTGCTCCCAGCTGCACCTGGCCTGGCACCCTCAGCCCCGTGCCCCGCACCCCACCTCAAGGACTCCCCCAGCCCCCCTTCGGCCTCCAGGTCTGGCTGGTGCTGTTGCCTCCCCCACCCCCTGACCCCGTCCTCTCCTCCTGTCTGCCTCTGCGCTAACCCTCCTTCCTCCGGGACCCTACCCTGACCTGAGGCCATGGGGAGCCTCCTACTCTGTGCTCCCAGCACCCCTGAGCTGCCCTCAGCCCAGCCCTCGGCATTCTCCCTGCGCTGGAGGCCCTCTGAGAACCAGGCCCACGCCCGTGGGCTCACTTTGGAACCCCAGCACCAAGCATGTGGCAGGTGCCCAGGAAGTGTCTGCTGACTGCATGAAATAAACAGTGAATGAATGAATGGAGCCCCATGGGCCTGGGCCTCGTGGGTGTAGAGAGTGCTGGGGCCCTTCCAGCTGCTGGGGTGCAGGGGCCTGTGGCAGAGGTGCCGAGGCATTTCTGAGTCCTGGGTGTCTCAGGTAGGCACAACAAGAGAGAGCTGTGACCGAGGACAGTGGCTGGTGCTGGGGACACGTGGGACCCCACCTCAGCCACCATCGGCCTGCAGTGGACGCCCATGGGACATTCTGACAGGTGGTCTTGGCGTCTCCTGAGGCTGGCACTGCCACTCCCAGTCTGGGCAGGAGCTGGGCCTGAGGAGGCAGCTGGGACGGCAACCAGTGAAGAAGATGCTCTGGCACGCGCCTTCCGTGGACACTGCCCAGAGGATGCCCAGAGGGCGGCTGTGATCTTTGCTTCCACATGGGGAAGCCAAGGCTCAGGAAGGTTCAGGAACTCATCTGGGTCACACGGCACCTGCCCCCACCCTCGTCCTTCACTGAGGCAGCCCATATGCTTGGGGCCTGTTTTCCAACACGTCTGAGCAAGGCGCTCAACAAGAAGGACGCCCCTGCGGCCAGCCCTGCATCTGCTCTGCATTCCTGAGGGTGCTCGGGGCTGCCAGGGCCTCCTGATGGGCAGTTCCAGGGCAGCTCGCCTCCCCTACCCCAGCCCTGCCTGAGCCCAGACCCACCAGCTAAAGAGGCCAAGCAGGGTGGCCAGAGTCCCAGTCCTGGCTGGGTGGGTGTCCAGGTACCACGCAACTCTCCCTGAACGTGGCTTCCAGCTCCAGGGCTGCCTGAAATGAAGGCCTGGCGCCCAGCCGCAGGGGATGGTGACTACGAGGATGAGGGACACTGGGCCCAGGAGCCCCAGCTAGACGCTCTGTCCCCTGGGCCCTAGTGACACATGCAGTCAGGCTACACCCTGCCCAGCAAAGGGTCTGCTGCCACCATGCCCCAGACCTAGAGCCACCGCCAGCAGGCAGGGAAGCAGGGCTCTGTGTACAGAGGGAATGTGCAGACTTCTCCTAAGCCCCAGGCCACCGCACAGCTGCCCCACCTCAGTCCCTCCTGCCTGAGTCCCTGTCTGGAGCTGCCGGGGCAGATGGAGCCCAGGCCAGTCACTGCAGTCAGGTCACCCTGAACCCTATCATCCAGGCAGGCCGGCTCCTGTCCGGAGCTCGGAAACAGGGACTGGGCCCTTCCAGGGATCTGCCCTCCACCAAGGCTGGGAGCGGGGACACCAGAGTCTGGGGGCCTCGGTAGAACCCTCGACCTTTCCGAGCCTCTGCTGCCTCATCTGTAAGGTGGGATCTTCACACTCACAGACTGGGCTGAACTGGAATAAACCAGTCGAGAGCCCTCATGCAGCAGGTGCTTACTAACGGCAGCTGCCATGATGCAGAAGATGACGGTGGTGGAGACGGCCAGGCCGCCCCTCTGCCTAGCAGCCCCCTCCCCAGGGTCCACACGAGCAGGCCCCTACCTTGTTTTTGGCCGGGCTCCGAGTATGAGGCTGGCTGGGTTCCTCGGCCAGAGCCTGGAGCTTAGGGCTTAGCTGGATGGCGTCTCCCTGGCCACCTGGCTTCCCCAGGCCCTTCATGGCCGCCCGGTAGGATTGGTTCCGCAGGTTCCGCCTCAGCATGCCCCCGGGGTCCTTGTCCACGTCCATGTCATCCAGGGAGAAGCTGGGGGCTGGGAGGAGCTTAGGGTCCCGCCGGGCAGCCTCCCTGCTAAGTACAGCCGCCCCGAAGCTCTGGTGGCGGGCTGGGGTCTTCGCCTTGCTGGCCACGGCCAGGCTCTTAGGGATCAGCTGTTGGGTGCCCAGCTTGAGGGCTGCCGGGCTCTCTGTGCTCAGGATGATGGGCCGTGGCTCCTCGTGCCCCGGGGGCCGAGGCTGTGGGGGTGCCGGGACCTCGGGCTGGAAGGTGGCATCGTCTCTAACACGCGGGGAGCCACGGACCATTGGGAGCCCGGAGGCTGGGTTCCCCCCGGCATCGAGCCGGAGCTCCGAGTGGAAGCGGTGTCCCAGGAGCTTCTCCTCCAAGGAGCTGTCTGAGTGCCGCTGGGCCATGCTGGGCGGCTGTGGGGTCCTGGGGGAAAGGCAGAAGTGAGGTCTCGTGAGGCTGCTCTCCCCTGCCCCCGCGGGTGTCCACCCCCCTACTCCTTTGGATATGTCTGGCCGGAGCTCCAGTACAGCTCCCAGGACACAGCGGGCAAGGACAGCGACGCAGCCAGGAGCACAGTGGGTCAGCGGCACAGCCAGCCCTGACCACCGGGAGCCAGCCATGTCTGAGGCCGGAGGCTGGACACAGAATGGGACTGGGCAGGCGCTGGTTCTCCGACTCCAAGGGACCAGGTGGGCACAGCCTATGGGGGTAGGCTGGACCTCGGAGGCTGGGAGGCCACACTGCTTCCTCTGATGGGCAGCACGCACTGAGGACACATTCCTGAGCCTGGAGGCAGGTGGGGCAGCTCAGGTGCATGGCCCTGGAGCCCTGAAGACCTGGCCTGGAATCCTGGCTCACACCTGGCAGCCATGCAGCCTCCTGGAACCACTTCCTCGTGGTGAACGCAAGGGTCATGGCGTTGCACTGGGGGGCTTCCTGAGGCCGGCATCAGCCACAGCGGCAGTGACCACAGCCTCTGCCTCACTGGGGTCTTCCAGGCACCTGAGCCAGGCTCTGCTAGGTTGGGGGGGGGCAGGTGCATTTGCCCACATGCTCCTGGCCCGAGCCCAGGCCAGTGTGATTCCCCTCTCTTAGCCACACAGTGACATGACTGTCACGGACTGTCCATGGAACCTTTCCACACACCAGGCAACATGCTTGCATTTTTCCACGTTTCTGAACTGGGAATAAAGCTGACAATTCTGGTCTCAGGAGCCCCACCAGTCACCAGCCCGAGAGTCCGGTATGACACCTGGCCACTGGGCAGGTGTGATGGTGGCAGGGGTGGCAGCCCACAGTCCCACGTACACCACCCAGCAGAGAGCGGGAGCTGCCCTGTAGACATCTCTGTAGCCCAATCCCCACACCCCGTGGGCTGCCCCGCCCCCGCCACACTCCTGCCCGCCCCTGCTGGCAGCGCGTGCCCCCGAGCCCATCTCTACCCCACTGTTCCCTTCATGGTCCGGGGCTGGCACCCTGCCCCTGACACTGCTGCTTCCCATTTCTCACTTTCCTCCTTCCAGACCCGACGCAGGGCTGCCCTTCTGCCCCTTGGGAATGGCGCAGTCCTGAGACTGACTTTGGGACATGCGTGGCTGCCACGTAGGAATGTGGAGAGCCAGCTCTCGACCTGCCTCTGCGTCTTCCCTGGCTGCCATGACTATAGGCACGCGTGGCCAGGCAGAGCCCCAATGGCCCGGACCCCGTGTGACCGAGATGTGCAGAGCCCCCAGCCGACACGGCCTCCAGGAGCCGGGCCCAGAGGTCTGTTTCCAGGCACTTTGCGGGGCTGTTGTGGCTACACATCACCTCCTGAGTGACGGCGCATTGCTCGGCCACAGCGGTCAGGCCCACAGTGAGCTTTCACGCCCCGGGCTGCTTGCAACTCCCCTGGGCACTTGCAACCCTCAGGCCACTGAGCAATGGATTCCGAGGGTCTGGTCTCTCAGGCCTCCCAGCTTTCCCCTCTGCTGCTCAGGGGCTCCCCACACGTGTCAGGGAGCAGCCCTGACCCAGGCATGTGGTCAATGAGCAAGTGACGCTGCCTCTCCGTGCCTCAGTTTCAAAATCTGCAAAATGGGCATGATAAGAGCAAGGCCCACCTCCTGAAGGTACGGTGGGAAGTGTAAAGCGTGCAAAGTGTGTAACAGGCCTGGCCGGTGTGAGGCCTACGTCTGCGCCGCAGTGACCAAGGCCTTGCCGAATCACAGACAAGCTCATGCTCCCTATGCTGAGGGAGCTTCGTAGGTTCAAAAGGTAACGACATGGAGAAAATGCACTGCTTTCATTCTTTCCCTTTTAAAAAATAAAAATAAAAACAATAACCACCACCACTCAGTATGCCTCCTATACACCCAGAACGTCACACACATGAAAATGACCGGAGTCTCTTGCGGGTGGAAACTGATTTTTCTGATGGGAAAACAAGGCTGAGTCACTCGCCCAAAGTCACTTCCTGCAGGGAGGTTGCCTACAGTCAGCCACACAACTGACCTGGATTAGCACCTTTGGAGTGTCCACAGGGCACCTGGGACACCCCTCTGTCCCTGCTCAGCCCCGGGAGCCACCAAACTCTCCCAGGACACAAATTCTCTGCTAAAACCATCCCAGGAAGGCACGTGCGGCTGAGCCTCCCAGGCCCCAGGGAGGGACGGCCCCCACGCTGGCCGGGAGGGTACATTCCTCAGGACATTCCAAATCACTGGTCGAGGACAGCGGCCTCCCCCGGGGCTGGTGTCCATGACACTGACCAGAGTGACGCTGGTCTGCACCATCCCAGGATCACCTGCTCACAGTAGCGTGTCTGCGTTTTACTCAGGCCTGACCGAGAAATCCATTTCTTTTAGGCTTCTGTCTACACGCCAAGCAGAGCGCACTCCAGCGGGTGGCCAGCGTAGGCGGTCTACGGCCCTGCAGTCCTTTTATTCTAAATGTGATTACTTTACCTGGGGGGCATTTGATGTGGGTTGACATGCCTACACCATCACTGTGCCCCATCTCCCACCAAACAAATGTCCCCAAGACCCCACAGCCCCCAAATACAGAGACCCCAGCCTGCACTGTCTCAGCCTTCTGACTCTCAGAGAGGCCTTCCTCCTTCCTAATGGGGCCAGACTGCCCAGGCCTGACTGTCCCTGACCACATCCTCTGAGACGGTGTCCTGGCCCTGGCTGGCAGCACTCCCTGGCTGGCAGCGGCTGTCCCAGGAGAGGTCAAAGTCTGCTCCACTGCCAGAAGGCGCCCAAACGGGAACCTGTCAGGCGAGCCAGAGCCTGAGCCATTGCTGGGTGTGACCTCCGCTCCCAGCGAGGCAGCCGCACCCACAGGCCTAACAAAGAGCCTGAGGGGTATGGGCAGTCCAGAGCCCCCCAGGAGCTGGCTCTCGGGAGCTGTGGCCCTGGCAGGCACCCGTTGCCTTCTGTTTTTCGGTTTTTCTAAAGAACTATGAAGACACAGACACCGTTTCAAAAGTCAACGAGCACCAAAGACTTAGCATGAAAGCCCAGCGTCCCCTCTTCCACGCTGCCCTGATCCCCGGAGGCCACTGCTCTGGGCTCCTCAGCTTTTCCCAGAAAAAGGCACAGTCTGCTCTCAGTGACCCCCACCTATGGGCACTCCTACCCCCTCCCTGCCTGTCGGACGAGGACTCCATCACGGCCGGCCCCATCACACGATGTCTGTGCCAGCACAAGGCGCCAAGCCCCAGGGCAGGGCCTTGTCCACGTCCTGTTAATGATTTTCTCTCATTTGACCAGCCTGGTTTCCCCAGTTAATTTTTCCCTGAGTGTTCCGGCGTCTCTGCCATGTGCTTCTTGAGAATATATTCTATACGTCTGGCAGGCCAGCTCAGTGTTTTTCCCAGACACCCCCCATCCTCCCTCTCCAGAGGGCCCAGTGCTCTGGGCCTCACCCTGGGCGGATCCCAGGACCTCCTCTGCTGCTTCCGGGGCCCCTCTGACCTGCTCCCAGCCCTCACTGCCCTGAAGGACATCCCCAGGCACTGTCCCAGGAAGCCACATGGGAGCCATCTTTTGGACTGCCTGAAAATGTCTTGTTTCTTCCTCTCCCCTGACTGGCGAGGAGATGAGCATTCCCACTGTAGATGGTTTTATCCCAGAGTCGGGCAGCGCCCTTCCCTTGTTGTCAGAGTTGCTGGGGAAGGGCCCCAATGTCCCGATCTCTTTCTCGGATCACAACCGGTGTGTGGTTCTCCCTGGCCCCACTGGGGGTCTGGCGCACCTGCTGGAGCCTGGGAGCTCTGATTGTCGTGCTGATGTGCCTCCGTAGGGTCCACGTTAGTCCACTAGTCCACTGAGCCAGGCACTGGGTGGAACCCCGCCAGGCGGTCACTCTTGTCTAGGGCTGTGCAGATTTTCATATCATTTCTTCCACTCTGTTTTCTCTTTTTGGAATACCCACTAATGAGTATTAAGCTCTGGTGTTTTCTCCTAATTCCTTACCTTTCCTCCCCTACTTTGTTCTCTGTGTGAGGTTTTCTCTACTTGGACTTCTTATTGGCCCCTGGTCTTATCATTTTCATTATCCTCAAAGAGCCCTCTGCTCTTCATTCCTGGCATCCTGCTCTTGCTTTATGGGTGTAACATCTTCTATTGCCTTAGAGAGGAAGGATTACGTTTTCTTTGGAGCGAGTTTCTTTCTTTCTGTCGCTGGCTGCTGGAGCTGCACCCCTGCCACATACTTCCTCCTGTCTCCGCCTCTGCTGGCCTCTGTCTCTCAGGCACAGGGCTTTCCTCAAACATCTGCTGCTGGTGGTTGATTGTTTCTGCTTCTATTGAGGAGACAGGCCTTATGATGGCGGGAGGTCCAAGTGCACACACCCTGAGCACAGGTGTCTGACTGGGAGGGCCCAATGGGACCCCCAGCCCCATGCCAGGTCCGTGTCCTGAAGCCTCTCCTGCAGGCCGGCTGGTTTCTACAGTGGCCTCTTTCCATTTCCTCACTGAGATGCTGGTCGGCTCCTGGTGGAGCCAGTGAAGGGGAGGGGCTGAGAGCTCAGACTCCTTTCTGCAGCTGGCCATGCTGTCCCGGCTGCAGCGCCACACAGAGAGGTCCGATTTCCTGCAGCAGCCACGCGGGCCAGTGGCAGACCTGCTCCCCGGCAAAGGCAGCCCTGACTTGCTGAGCGGGGGCTCAGCACAGGGCATGCACAGGGCAGAGGGAGCCGCAGGCTGGCTGTCTATCTGTCCTGTCTCCCCATGTCTGTGAGCCCTTGCGGGGCAGGGACAGTTTCCTGTTCGTGTCCCCACAGTCGGGCTCAGATTCCACACTGAAGAGCAAATGCCTGCCTCGGCACGTGCTCTGCCCTGGTCTCCTAGTACCTTGATTCTGTGTCTTCCCAGAGAGGCCCTGGTGTTCCGTGCCAAGAACCAACTTGCAAGGGGACTTGGCTCAAAATGAGCAGAGGCTGGGCCAGGGCAGCCCCATAGAGGTTCTGGGCCCATCTGTGCCACTTTTTGGGCAACTTCCTGCTGCTTCTGCTCAGGGTGGGCTGGAAAGGACCTCCCATGGATGAGCCCTGGGGCCCCGAACTCTCTCTTTTCTCTTTACCACTAAATACCCCACCTGGTATCCCCGACACATATAGTTATGGGGCACGAGGGACTTGCCAGGAGGAGGGGTGCAGCAGAGGCGAGCAGGCGGAATCCACGGTCTCTGGGCAGTCTCAGGGGCCCCCGCCTGGCTGGTCCGAGCAGGTGGAATCTGTGGTCGCTAGCCAGTCTCAGGGCCCCTTGCCCAGCCTGTCCGTTCCTGTCTGTACTTGGCCTTGGCTGATCTGCTGGATCTCAGACCCAGTGTTGGTTGGGTGGGCCGCTCTGTAGCCCCGCCCTCCTGCCCCCTTATCCTTCCGGAGAGATGGGCTTCTAGTGAGTCTAGTGGGCGCCAGCCCCGTGCCTCCTGCATCCCCATAGCAGTACAGTCTCCCAGCCAGCGCCTTGGGCTCTGGGCACAGCTGCTGTCACGGCCACCAGGACCCAATTGCCCCAGGTTTGCTGCCCCTCCGGTTGGGATGCTGCACAGGCCTCCAGCTTCATGTGGTCCCACCCTCAGGCATTTCTGTCCCTCCTACCCTGGCCTCTAGGTCCGGCTGACCCCACTCGGCCCAGTGGGGCGCGGCCTCTCTAGCACCTGTCCATCCAACCTCAGTGAAGGCAAACTCAAGCTACAGTGATGCCCTTGTACTCCGGTAATTCTGCCCATCAAATTCGGACTCAGTCACGTAATCGGGGGGAGGGCTTGGTTTTGCAAATCATGCAGCAAACATCAGCCAGCTCCGTTTGCAAGGTGGCCAGGGATTTGGCTCTGCGGCCTTCACTGGGGCAGTTTTGCCCCCCAGGGCACATTTGGCAACGTGTGGGGGCACTGCTGGCAGTCAGGAGTCCTGGCTACTGGTTTGCAAGGCTGCTGGAGAGACCTGTTATCTGGATCAAGGTCCCTAGGGCTGCGGTAGGGAAACCCTAGGCAGCTAAGCAGAGAGCCACCCTGTGCGGTGGGGGCGGGGAAGTGCACCTGGCCCTCCCACCTGGACATAGCTGGTTCAGCCCAAAGTGCATTCCAGTCACTCCCCAGCTCCGGCTCTGAATGAGACATCCCATAAACCCAGCTGCTGTCCCTGGCTCTGCTGCCACTCACGGGGTTCCCCCAAAGGGTGGGAATCAGAGCCTGCCTCTGACAGGTGCCCATGTGGGTGACAGGTCTCCTGCCACCCGTTCACCCGCTGTAGGACAGACACACAGACAGTGCCCTCTGAATGCCCCGTCATCCACTGTCTTCTGCCCCTCCCCAAACTTCTGGAAGGTGGGTATTTTCCCGGGCAGGTAAGGAAACCAGGTGCAGAGGGAATGTGGCCTGCGGGGGTGGGACTGCTGGCCAGGCCTTGTCCTGACCTGGATGGCTGTCCCCAAATGGGGACCGGGGGGAATGGGGGTTCTGGCCTCAGCCAGGGAGTCACTAGAAATAAGGACGCTGCTCCAGACGGATGGTCCCCTGTGCTAAGGACAGGAGCAGCCCAGATCCAACTGGAAACCAAAACTAAAACTCAGACCCAAACTCGCCGGGAGCGCCTGCGCCTGGATCACAGCGTGAACACAGATGGCCATCCTCAGGATGGGGACCTGCGCGCCACATGTGAGCTGTGGGGACCCTGGCACGCCGCTTCTCACTGCTTCACCTCTGTGCCTCAGTTTCCTCATGTGTAGGTGGAAAGTGCTTCCCACATAGGGTGGTCCTGTGGGTCAGAGATGGCCCCTGAAGAGCCAGCGACCTCAGGGAGGCCCCCCCAACAAGGGTTTCTCCCCAGTGTCCAGGTGGGGGGAGGGCCCATCCCACCCTCCAGGTGACTTTGGTCCAGGTGACTTACTTCTTCCAGGAAGCCCCCAAGACGCCTCCCTTCCAGCAGGACTGGGGTGGGTGAGGGGTGCCCACCTTCAGCCCATGGCTCCTGCTCTGGACAGTGCCTTTCATCTCACCCTGTTCCCCTCTGCTGGCTGTGGGCATTGCACAGCAGGGGCCATGTCTGCCTGGCACACTTGTGGGTCAACATCTTGTAACTCAACACTCCTACTAGTCCCATTTTACGGATGAGGAAACCGAGGCCCCAAGAGCTGCTTAGTTCACAAAGAGCCAGGATGTGAGCCTGAAACCCACACACCTGGGAACTATGCCACGGAGGGGTCAGGGCCTGCAGCCAGGCACAGCACCTGGACCCTCTTGCTGGTCCCAGCCAGGCCCACACGCAGCCCCTAGGCCCCCATGTTAGGTGGTGCACAGACTGTTCCCCTCAAGGACACAGAGAAGATTCAGGCCTTGATTCAGGTCAGATGCAGAGGCCACCAAGACCTGCCATCGCTGCCACTCCCTCAGTCCCCCCACCTACTCAAATCTCAGAAGGGATACTGTTCCCATTTCACAGACGCAGAAAGAGGCTGAGCGGCCAAGACAAGCGGCCACGGCTCCCTGGTAGGTGGGACGCACCCCTCCCCCTCCCCATCTCCCTTCTCAGGGGAGACAAAGCAGGGCCCTCCCTGCCACCGCCCACCAAGGCCAAGGGTGGGGGAGGGGCGCATGGTTTGGGTTTGTCTTGGGTGTGGGGTTCTTCCTTCTCGGGGCTTTTCTGAAATTTTGGGGCGAAAGCAGGTTTGGGTGTCAGATTCCCCAAAGAGCTCCCGGGAGGGTCGTTCTGTTCCGCCCCCCACCCCATGCTCTTTCAAACTCCCTGGGGCTTCCAGAGTCCTCCGCGCTCAAGTCTGAACCCAGGTTCCGGTTGCATGGAAGTTTTCCTTTAGGAAGAGGAAGCGGCCACTCGGGGTCGAGAGAGGGCAGCGAGCGAGCGGGCGGGCGGGGGCAAGCAGGGGGCTGCCTGGTGCGTGTGGGGGGGGCGGGTCCAAAGTCGCATCCGGCTCAGCCCGCGAGCCCCGCCTCTCCCGCCCCGGCGGAGCCCCAGGAGGGTCGCGAAGTTGTTGCGGCTGCCGGGGCGGGGCTTGCGGGAAAAGCGGAGGGGAGGAGAAGCGCCCCGGGTTCCTGGCGCCTCCCCCGGGCTTATCCCCCCACCCGGCTCCCCCGAGCCCCGACTCACCTGTCCCCCGGCTCACCTGTCTCCCAGGCTCACCTGTCCCCCGGCTCACCTGTCCCCCAGGTTCACCTGCGCCGCGGGGCGGAGGGACGGAGGGGCGGCGCGCTGGCGGTGCAGCTTCCAGCGCCGGGTCCTGTCGTGTCCTGCAGCCGCTTCGCTCCTGCGGCCGCGCGGTCCGGCCCGGGGCGCCTCCTCCACTTCCTGCGCGGTCTGGCTGGAGGGCGGCGGCTGCGGCCCCGCAGGTGGGCGCTGGGCGGGCGGGGCTGCTCCGGGTCCGAGGGCCCGGGCGGGGAGGGCCGGGGAGAGGGCGGGGCGCGTCGCGGGCACCTGTGGCGGCGCCGCCTGCGTCACAGGTCACAGCCCCACCTGGGCCGGCTGGAGCCCACGTGATCGCCCGGACTGGATCGCGCCTCTCGATTCCCGCCGAGCCGCCGCCGCCCGGTGCCTGCGCCTTCCCTCCCCGCGCCCACGCCCCCTCGAGGCCGGCCCGGGCGTCGCCTGCCAGGCGTGGGGCCAGAGCGGCTCGGCTCCCTCCTGCGTCACTGTCCTTCCAGGCCCTGCTCCACTGCCTCCTCCAGGAAGCCTTCGGGGAAGGAGACCAGCCCTGCGGGGACCGATGTTTGCTGTAGAAAGGCCCGGCCCTCTGGATTCTTGGAAGCCAGGCGGCCAAAGACAGCCAAGAGGGCGCAAAGCACTCTGGCCACCTTTTTGGTGTGGTTGAGTCGCGGTCATCCCCATTTCACAGAGAAGGACCGAGTCCTGGAAAGGAAGGCGCTCGCCCTCGTGCACAAGGCTGAGCCTGGACTCCGAGCCTGGCCTTTCCTTGCTCTGCCTGCTGGGAACCCGTGTGAAAGTGAGGGAGGGCCCCGGGCAGAGGCTGCAGCAGCCCGCCAGCTGGGGGTTCAGGAATCAGGCCACCTGGTGCTGTGGAGGGGCTGGGGGCTGAGCCAAGCCTCCCAAGCTTGGGCCTGGCCATTCAGGAATGTGACCTGAGGTCCCGGGGCTCAGACCCACTTCTGACCTGCCTCCATCATCCCCTTTTCAGGAAAGGCCTGTTGCCAAAGGCCTCCATGTGAGCATCCACACTGGGCTTTGGGTCAGCTTCTACCAGCGTCCCCTCACTGACCCCAGGCCTTGGGGTCGTGGGCCGGGCACCGGTGCGCCAGCCAGAGGCACTGACCACCCTCCTCCCAGGACCTGCCTCCCTGGCCTGGGCGGCCGTGAGATCCCGTTGCGGGTTGAGGAGACACCACAGGCTCTGGGGCTGTCACTTGGCATTTTCTCAGGTGTCATAGGTAGAGGGGCGGCCTGCCCTGCCCCTCCTGCACTGGTCGCCCTACCCACTAGTTCCCCAATGTCTGCCGTGTGGCTGGGGCTGCCTGGGTGTCAGGTGCCATCTGGGCAGGGCACAGGCTGGCCTCAGGGATGGGTCCCGTGGGCCATCCATCCCCCGGGGGGAGGGGGGATGGGGGAGGAGCTAAGAGTTGACCCCTGTGGGCTGCAGCCTCCACCTGGAACCGCTTGTGGGGAGGTTCCACTTCCAGGCAGCTCTTGGGAAAGGCAGGTGGCTGCTGCCCTCCTGAGCCCATGATGGGTACTGCACCGACGAGGCCCGGCCTGCCGGAGGGAGCTGGGGTGTCCCGGAGCCTTGACCCGTGAGGGGACTGAGGTGCGGTGGGGTCACTGAGGCCCAGTGAGGGGACAGAAGCCTTGCACCAGGCCGGTCAGCAGGACCCAGGTTCCTGATTCCCACTGAGTGCTTTCCTGTAAAACCCTCTTTCAGTAGCTGCCTCCAAGTTACCCCCAACCCCACACCTTCTGTCCAGCCCCTGCTGGGCCCGTTCAGCCACCCTGGGTCTGGCTCTGTCTCCCCATGTCCTGCTGGCTTCCAGAGGCCACTCAGTGTGTGCTTGGGACAGTCCCTTTGCTGGGGATGTCACCTGAGCTGGCGGCAGGACCTCTCTGTGCCTCTGTCACCTCCGCTGTAAATGAGGGCCTGATGCTGACGCAGGAGATCGCCCTGGCATGAGGCCTAAGGGAGAGGTTGGAAGGAACCAGCTTGGAGGCCTAAGGGAGAGGTTGGAAGGAACCAGCTTGGAGACCTAAGGGGCTCGCAAGGAGAGAGAGACTCCAGGGAGGCCTGCCAGCGGGGTCGGCCCGTGGCACTTTCTGCACCTCTGTGGTGGGATCCCGAGCCCGTGGCTCAGCCTGCCCTGGGGGCCTTCCCCTCCCACATTACTGGCGGGGGAGAAGATGTGGATCCCCCAAGCTTAACAGCCACTGTGCATTGCTATAGGGTGGGCAGCGCTCTGGCCGAGCACCAGTGTGCCAGCCAGAAAGCACACCTCTATCTGCGGGAGCAGAGCTCCTTTCCTGTGGCTTGAGGTGGCCTGAGCTCCTGCGGGCCTTGCTTTGAGTTTTCCAAGCTTTTACTCAGCCACTGGGGCCACAGCACAGACAGCCCGCGGCCTTAGGTGGTACCTGAGGCCAGCAGCCCCTCGGGAGGCCTTTTGGCTCGACCTTCCAGGGTAGGTGTCCAGGGCTGAGGGTGAGCTGAGGCTGCTGGGCAGGTTTGTCCTCCCTGCCAGGCCGAGTGGGCGGTGCTCCCACCTGCTCCCCTCCCTCCCTGGGGCCCTAAGGAGCACACGGGGTGGAGGGAAGGCCATGACAGCCTTCAGTTCTCAGGCCCTCAACGCTGGGCTGCCCTGTTACTCACTGCAGTTCCATGGGTGTCCTGTCCAGCCCGTAGGCAGCTGGGAAAGGGCGCGGCTGTGAGTGGGATGGAGGACAGAGATGCCTCTGCTGGGTGGGTGGAGGCCCATGGCTGGGGGGGCCGGGCTGGTGGGAAGAAGGTTGGGTTTGAGGAGCAAATGCCCCTCCTCCTTGTACCCTAAAATAGCAGGTCATTACTTCCCGTTAAGCACCTACTATGTGCCAGCCTCATGCTGGGGGCCTTGCATGCGTCATCTTAGTGAATTCTTACAGAAACCCCCTCAGATGCCCCCCGCTTAACTGAGAGGAGAAATGTTTTGCCCCTTGTTACCTGGCTGGTAACCTGGGTTAGAGCCCAGGTCTGTCTGACGCCAAAGGCCAGGATCCCTAGTCATCATTAGGGACCATTTTTGGTTTACAAAGACATGCATATAGTATTTATATTTTTATATAAAAATATATAAAAGCAACCCCATGTATCTTCCCCAAATTCAGAATTTAAAACATGTCAGGTGTTTTGGCCATGACGAAATAGTTGGTACCAGACTTGTCTGTCACCACAAACAACTCAAACATGGAACAAAAAATATGAGAAACAACTCTTTCTAACACTGGACCACAGGTGCAGAGACAGACATTCCTGGAGAAAGAGGCAAATAAGCCTTTGGCCAAGAGAGGCTGGTGGCCTCACTGGGCTGCAGGGGACAGAGTTGGGGAGCCAAGGAGGCCAAGGACTATGGACAGAGTCCTGGAGAGAAGGCAGCAGTGCAGGGGAGCCCCGAAAGAGTCCTGGAGAGAAGGCAGCAACGTAGTGGAGCCCCCAAAATCCCCACAGGGGTCCACTTGAGCCTTTGGCTGAATACTGAACTGTGCATAAGCAGAGTAAGATCCCATGAAGCCAGGGACCAATGGCGACCAGGGAGCTCTGTGAGCAGAGTGACACCAGAGTTCACACCAGGCCAGGGGACGCTGGAACACCAGCCCCCGGGAACCAGAGTTCACACTAGGCCAGGGGACGCTGGAACGCCATTCCCTGGGAACCAGAGTTCACACCAGGCCAGGGGACGCTGGAACGCTGGCCACCGGGAGCCAGGGTTCACACCAGGCAGGGGATGCTGGAACGCCGGCCACCGGGGGCCAGGGTTCACACCAGGCCAGGGGACGCTGGAACGCTGGCCACCGGGAGCCAGGGTTCACACCAGGCAGGGGACGCTGGAACTCCAGCCACCGGGGGCCAGGATTCACACCAGGCCAGGGGACGCTGGAACGCCAGCCACCGGGAAGGAAGCACCGTCGCTGACTATCCCTCGTTGACCTCAGCCTCTTGGGAGTCTGAGGTGGGAGGATCGCTTGAGCCTGGGGAGGACAAGTCTCCAGTGAGCTATGATCGAGCCAGTGTACTCCAGCCACTGTACCAAGACTCTGTCTCAAAAAAAGAATGTCTGAAAAATTTCCAAATGTGATAAAAACTCGTAGATCCACAGATCCAAGAACCTCGAAGCAATGGAGAATAAGTACAAAGAAGTCAAAGCAGCATACGTACAAAGCAGACCGTACCACAGTACCTCATAATGAAATGGCTGAAAACCAGAAACAGAGGGAAAAAATCCTGATCACCCAGAATATTCAGTAGATACCAAAGAAGGCCATGTCCTAGGTGAAGGGCTGAAGTAATCCTAGGGTGACAGCTCCTCTAGACATGACCTAACAGAGGTTCAAAGCAAGTCCTGAGAGGGCCAGGCTGATCCACAAGCACATTAACTGTGCATCAGCATAACACTCAACATGCTTGAAAAGAAGGCCAGTAAAATCCAGAAACTCAAACAATTTGACATTTACGACCCCCAGCACCCAATGCAAAATTACTAGACATGTGAAGAAGCAGGAACAGGAACCTGTGACAAATAACTAGGAAAAAAATCAGTCAGTAGAAACAGACCCAGAAATGACACGGATGACAGGATTCGCAGAGAAGGCATTTAAAACAACAATCAAAAATACACCAAAGGATCAGCAGGGCGTGGTGCCGCATGCCTGTAATCCCAGCATTTGGGAAGGCTGAGATGGTGAGTTGCTTGAGTCCAGGAGTTCAAGACCAGCCTGGGCAATGTGGTGAAACCCCATCTCTACAAAAAATACAAAAAATTAGCTAGGCGAGCTACTCAGGAGACTGTGGTGGGAGGATCACTTGAGCCCAGGATTTGGAGGCTGCAGTGAGCTGAGCTCGCACCACTGCACTCCAGCCTGGGCAACAGAGCCAGACCCTGTCTCTCTCTCTCTCTATACACACACACACACGGACACACACATGGACACACATATACATATATAATATATACACACACACCACCCAAGGATTTATAGGAAACTATGATCACAGTCAAAGGAGAGATGGAAAGTATAATAATGAATCAAATGGAAATCCTAAAGATGAAAATATACAGTGTAGGAAACAAAAAATCTATTGGATGAGATTAACAGCAGATTAAACTACAGAGGAAAACAATCAGTAAACTTGAAGCCAGGACAAGTTACTCAGACTGAAGCACGCAGAGGAAAAACCTAGGGAAAAGGCGGAAACCGAGCCTTGCCCACCTTGAGACGGCATCAGGCATCAGGCAGTCTAACAATACGTGTAACTGGAGGACCAGAAAGGAGGGAGTGGGGAGGGAAGAACATATGTTTAAAGCAATGGCTGGGCACAGTGGCTCACGCCTGTAATCCCAGAACGTTGCATGACTGAGGCGGGCGGATCACTTGAGGCCAGAAGTTCGAGACAAGCCTGGGCAACATGGTGAAACCCTGTCTTTACTAAAAGTACAAAAATTAGCCAGGCATGGTGGTGCATGCCTATAGTCCCAGCTACTTGGGAGGCTGAGGTGGGAGGATTGCTTGAGCCCAGGGAGGTTGAGGCTCCAGTGAGCTGTGATTGAACCACTGTACTCCAGCCTGGGTGACAGACCAAGACTCTGTCTTATTAAAAAAAAAAAAAAAGGAAGAATGCCTGAAAATTTTTCGAATGTAATAAAAACTCATAGATCCACAGATTCAAGGACCTTAAAATGAAGTAGAATAAGTACAAAGATGTCAAGGCAGCATACGTACAAAGCAGACCACACCAAGGTACCTCATAATGAAATGGCTGAAAACCAGTGACAGAGGGAAAAATCGTAAGAGAATAAAGACAAAAATAACTGCTGGCTTGTCATCAGAAACACTGAAAGCTGAGAGAACTAGAACAACATCTTTAAAGTGCTGAAAGAAAACAAAACTGTCAACCAAGATGTCCATTTCTCTTGAAAATATCCTTCAAAAATGAAAGGAAAATAAAGACATTTTAAGGCAAACGCTGAGAAAATTCATCACCAGTAGGCCTACACTATAAGAAATGTCAAAGGAATTTTTTCAGGCGAAAGGAAAATGATAGCAGATATAAATTCAGGTCTGCACAAGGAGTAGAAACCCATTGGAAATGGCAAATATGTCGATAAATGCGAGAGGCTTTTTTTCTGTGCTTCAAAACATTCCTTTTTCTTTTTTGAAATGGAGTCTCACTCTGTCGCCCAGACTGGAGTGTAGTGGCACGATCTCAGCTCACTGCAACCTCCACCTCCTGGGTTCAAGTGATCCTCCTGCCTCAGTCTCCCCAGTAGCTGGGACTACAAGCACACACCACCATGCCTGGCTAATTTTTGTATCTTTTTAGTAGAGATGGGGTTTCACCATTTTGGCCAGGCTGGTCTTGAACTCTTGACCTTGTGATCTGCCCGCCTTGGCCTCCCAAAGGGCTGGGATTACAGGTGTGAGCCACTGCACCCGGCCCAAAACAGTTCTTTGAAATATCAGAGACTAATGTGAAAATAACGACAGTGTATTATCAAATTTATATGTAAAAGTGAAATATATTACAGTAAAAGTACAAAAGGCAGGAGGAGAGAATAGAAATATACCAGAGTAAAGTTTGTATATTTTACAGTGAGTATAATATCACTTAAAGATAGACAATGATGAAGATAAATACTGAAAACTCTAGATCAGACACTAAAAATTAAGGTGAGGAGCTATAGCTAATAAGTCCAGGGAGAAGAGAGAATTGAATCCTAGAAAATACTCATCCAAAAGAGGGCAGAGGAACAGAAAAAAAGACAAAAACCAGATCTGACAAATAGAAAACAAATAGCAAGATGGTAGCCTATATCTAACCATACCAATAATTATTATATTAAATGTGAATGGATTAAACACCCCAATTAAAAGATAGAGATTGTCAGACTGGATAAAAAGCAAGACCCAGTGACATGATGCTTATTAGATAGGGTGATTCAAATAGAAAGACACAGATAGGATGAGAGTAAAAGGAAAGTAAGAGATACGCATGCAACTATTAGTCACAAGAAAGCAGGCATGGCAATGCTGATATTAGACAAAAGAGGATTTCAGAATAAGAATATTGCCATGGGGAAAAGGGACAGTTTGTAATAATAAAGGATTCAGTTGGTCAAGAAGACAGTCCTAAGCGCATATCCACATAATAACAGTTTCAAAATACACACAAGCAGATGACCACTGACCAGGCTGAAAGGAAACCAGACCCACAGGTATAGTTGAAAGTTTCAACACTTGCTCTCAACAACTGATAGGACACTAGATAGCAAAATCACCAAGGGTATAAAACACTTGACCAACACTATCAACCAACTTGACCTAATTGACATTTATAGAGCGCTGCACCAAACAACTCCAGAATTCATATTCTTTTCAAGTACACATGAAATATACACCAAGACAGACCACGTATTAGGCCATAAAACATGCCTGCATACATTTAAAATGACTGAAATCCCACAGAGTATGTTTTCTGACAACACAATTAAATTAGAAACCAATCACAAAATGATATCTGAAAAATTCTTAAATATTTGGAAATTAAACAATGCACTTTTAAGTAACCTGAAGGTCAAAGAAGGAATTGCAGGAGAAATTAGAAAATATTTTAACTGAATTATAATGAAAATATGTAATATGAAAATGTATGGACTGCCCTTAATGTGCTTAGAGGGAAACTGATGACTTTGAATGCTTATTAGAAAAGAAGACATGTTGAAAGTTGATCTAAGCTTCCATCTTTAAGTGAAAAAAAATTAGTGCAAATTAAAACCAAAGTAAATTAAAAAATAAGAAATCAATGGAAATCAGTACCATAGACAATAACAGAGAAAATCAATAAAATAAAAGGTTATCTTTGAAAAGATCAATATAATTGATAATACGAGGTTAGAAAAGAAAGAGATAAGGCTCAAATTACCAATATCAGGAGAGAAAGAGGGCCACCACTACTGATCTTGCAGATGTTAAAATGATAAGAAAATATTCTGAGTAACCTTTTGCCAATATATTCAATCACTTAGATGGAATGGCCATGTTCCTTAAAAGACACAAATCATCAAAACTAGCATAAGAACAAATAGAAAATCAAAATAGCACTGTATCTATTGAAAACATACAATTTTATATTTTGTTTATTATTTACTATTATTTTTTGAGACAGGGTCTCACTGTGTCACCCAGGCGAGAGTGCAGTGGCGCAATCATGGCTCACTGCAGCCTCAACCTTCCGGACTCAAGCAATTCTCCTGCCTCAAGCCTCCTGAGTAGCTGGGACCACAGGCATGCACCACACCCAGCTAATTTTTAAATTTGTTGTAGAGATGGGGTTTTGCCTTGTTGTCCAGGCTGATCTCCTGAACTCAAGTGATCTGCCAGTCTCAGCCTCCCGAAGTGCTGGGATTACAGATGAGAGCCACTGCACAGGGCCTGTTTTTTAAATTTTTTTAATCCCTAAACTTATGGTAAGAATTCTTAATTAAAAAACAAACAAACAAAAAAACCTTTACACAAAGAATACTCCAGGCCCTAGTGACAACACTGGTGAATTCAGTTAAACATTCAATCAAAAGGAAGGAATAATACCAATCTCGCATGACCTCTTTCAGAAACATGAAGAAGAAGAAACATTTCTCAACTCGTTTCATGAGGCCAGTATTGCCCTGACACCAATACTAAAAAGTCACCAGAAAACAAAATTATAGACTAATATTCCTCATGGATATAGGTACGGAATTATTTTATAAAATATTAAATCAAATCCAGCTATTATATAATCAGTAACATCTCATGATCGAATGATGCTTATCTTAGGAATGCAAGGTTGGTTTAATATTTGAAAATCAGTCAGTGGCCAGCACTTTGGGAGGCCGAGGCGGGTGGATCACCTGAGGTCAGGAGTTCAAGACCAGCCTACCCAACATGACGAAAACCCGTCTCTACTAAAAATACAAAAAATTAGCCAGGCATGGTGGCGAGCACCTGTAATCCCAGCTGCTCAGGAGGCTGAGGCAGGAGAATCACTTGAACCTGGGAGGCGGAGGTTGCAGTGAGCCAAGATGGAGTCACGGCACTCCAGCCTGGGTGATAAAAACTCCGTCTCAAAAAAAAAAAAAAAAAAAAAGAAAAAGAAAAGAAATTCAGTCAGTGCAATTTGCTTAACAGAGTGAAGGAGAAAAATCATATAACTTTTCAACAGGTGAAGAGAAAGCATTCGCTCCAACCCAACAACGCCTATTAAAATAAAAATCTCAGTGATGTAGAATCAGAAGGTCACTTGCTCCGTGTCATAAAGGGCACCCGATAGCTCACAGCAGACCTGACGCTGGAGAATGGATGACTTTCTTTTTGGGATCTTGAGCCTGGCAAGTAAGTCCACTCTGAGCACTGCCACTCAACATTGGCCTGGCTTGTGCAGTGAGGCAATAAAACGTGAAACAGGATGAACAGTGACTCTCTCTCTGTCTCGTTCTCTCTCTCCTCTCTCTGTCTCTGTCACTCTGCAGTGACCTGAATGTGATTTAGAGGATCCTGAAGCATCTACAACGGCACATAAAATTGAAGCCCACCCTCCAAACGTCTTCACTCCCACCGGCCCACAGCCCACCACCTCCCTTTCTTCCCAGAAGAAGCCACAACTCAGAATTTGGTATTTATCCATCTCATACCACGTTTTTGTTCCCTTGCTACGGGCATATGTAACCATCAAAGCCTACAGTGCTGCTCTGTGTGTTTTTAAACTCTGTGAATGATACCAAGCAGAAAATCTGCTCAGAAGCTCTGCGCTGACTGGGAGGGGCTGGAAGTAGGCATACGCCAAAGGCTTGGGGCCAGGCAAGGCTGGGAGCCCATGGCACTGGCCCTCAGCAAAGCCACAGACCCTTTCTGCTCCTTGCCACCCACCCTTCCACCCCGCCCCATGCCCCCAGTCATGAGGACCCACTGGGCTTGCAGCTGGTCAGCTTGTGCTTTAGTGGGGGAAGAGCCTCTCCAAGGGTGGGATGGCCAGCTGGCCTAGGAGTGTAGGTCCGGGGGCAGGGGCAGCCCGGGTGAGCCTAGGAGTGTAGGTCCGGGAGCGGGGGGAGCCTGGGTGAGCCTAGGAGTGTAGGTCTGGGGGCGGGGGGGAGCCCGGGTGAGCCTAGGAGTGTAGGTCTGGGGGCGGGGGGAGCCTGGGTGAGCCTAGCAGTGTAGGTCGCGGGGAGGAGGGGAGCCTGGGTGTAAAGTGCTGCTTTCAGCTGCAGCAGGGCCTCCAGGAACGGCAGCTGCATGACAGACCCCAGCCTTAAAGTGGGGATGGGTGGGACACACAGTTTTTGACAAATGAGGTTAATCAAGGCACAATTTACGTGCAATAAAATCATCCTTTTAAAATATGCAGTGAGGTGAGTTTTAACGAATGTATACCTGTGTAACCACGGTCGTGATATAGGACGCGTCCGTCACCCCTAGAATTCTTGCCGTGCCCATCGCAGTGAGTCCCCTGCGTCTGCGCCCCCAGCGTGGATCTGCACCCCATCCTGTAGCTTTGCCTTTTCCAGACGTCAGTTGTACAGAACCATCCAGCACGTGGCTCCCTTCACTGGCACACTGGCTTAGAGATTCAGCCACATGGCTTTGAGGCCTGCACCAGCGGCTGTCCCATCATTGCTGAGCGGTCTTCCTTCCAATGGATGGATCACTGTTTTCAGAGGTGAAATGGGCCAAAGTCCGGACCATGTGCAGAACCAGAACACACTCAGTAATAAGAAAGTGGCTACCTGAACACACCCCTCACAGAGGAGATCTGCAGAAGGCAAGGAAGCAGTGGGGAGACACTCCACACGGCACCATTAGGGAGCTGCAAATTAAAGCCCCATTGCGATGCTGCTACACGTCTCTTAGAACGGCCTAAATCCAGAACACAGGTGATGCCAAGTGCTGGCAAGGATGTGGAGCAGCAGGAACCCTCCTTCGTTACTGATGGGAATGCAAAGCAGTACAGCTATTCTGGAAGGGTTTGGTGTTTTCTTACAAATGTAAACACACTTTCATCGTATGACACAGAAACCACAGTCCTTGTTCACCCAAAGGAGTTGAAAACGTATCCAAACAAAAACCTTTATAGTGGCTTTATTCATGGCTTCCGAAACTTGGAAGCTAGCACAATGTTCTTCAGTAGGTGAGAGGTTAAATAAACTGTGGTCCATCCAGACAGTGGAATATCATTCAGTGCTAAAGACATGAGTGATCAACCCATGAAAAGACATGAAGGAGGCCGGGTGGGGTGGCTCACGCCTGTAATCCCAGCACTTTGGGAGGCCGAGGCAGGTGGATCACCTGAGGTTGGGAGTTTGAGACCAGCCTGACCAAAGTGGTGAAACCCCATCTCTGCTAAAAATACAAAAATTAGCCAGGCATGGTGGAGCGCGCCTGCAATCCCAGCTACCCAGGAGGCTGAGGCAGGAGAATCACTGGAACCCGGGAAGCAGAGGCTGCAGTGAGCTGAGATCACCCCACTGCACTCCAGCCTGGGCCACAGAGCGAGACTCCCTCTCAAAAAAAGAAAAATAAAATACATGAAGGCAGCTTAAATGGATATTTCTAAGTGAAAGAGGCCAATCTGAAAGGGCTACACACTGTGATTCCAACGACATGACATTCTGGCCAGGGCAACACTGTGGAGAATGAAAAGGTCGGGTTGCCCGGGTTGCAGGACGGGAGGGATGAAGAGGCAGAGCCCAGAGGATTTTTGGGGCAGTGAAGCCCAGCTGTATGACGCTGATGTGGTGTCCACGTTGGTCAAAACCCACAGAATGTACACGAAGAGTGAGCCCCGACGGGGACTGTGGGTGAGGACGTGTGGATGCAGGCTCATCTGCTGAGATGGGGGATGGTGGCAATGGGGGAGGCTGTGTATGTGCGGGGGCTGGGAGCACATGGGGCATCTCTGCACCTTCTGATCAATTTTATTGTGAACCTAAAACTGCTTTAATAATGAAATTTTATTTAAAAAAAAAAAACAACACTGGCTCACAGTCTGCAGCAATGAAAAGCACTAACGTCTGCCACAGCCAGCCCCAAATGGCCAACACTTGATTAGCAACTGACGGCTTCCCTAGGTTTTGTCCCCACTTCAATTCATATTCCACCTCTACACAGGTCCCCTCCCTAATCCCAAAGGACGCCTCCTTCTGGTCAGCCACCTCCAGCTCCCCAGGCCAACAGCCTCCGTTGGGGCTCACCTGGAGCCTCCCCATCTCCACTCTGGAGCTTCCCACCCCCCTGCCTGCCTCGGAGGCTCTGCCGGGCAGGCAGTGGTGGCCGGCTCTCTAGCTACAACAAGCTCTGAGTAAGCGGCCTCTGCCTGTTCTCATTTGGGAAGTCTTTGTTCCTTGCATAGTTCCTGCAGGCACCAATGGGTGGACGTTCGGGCCCTTCCCGGCTTGGGGCTGTGATGACAAGGCTGCCGTGGGCGCTGGTGTGCAGATCTTACATGGATGAGTGCCTGCTGTTCACCGCGTCTTAAAGCTGGACCCTGCTCTGTCCTGCCTCTCTGGCTTCCTGGAGCCTCTGGGTGGCCTGATGGGCTCAGGAATCCAGGACCACATACCCCAATGCGGGACAGAGGAAGAGCCAGCTCCCTCCCTCTGGTTCTTGGGTGGACCTCAGCGCCTCTTTGGGGTTCAGGTCATGCCCGGGCTCTGGTCCACTGCTTGTCATCTCAGAATTTCTTTCTCTTATTCCCTGGAACTGGGGGAGTGAATTCCATCTGCCTTCCCTGTCCTGAATGAGGACCAAGGCTTGTGGGAGACATTGTCCCCCCGTGGAGAACCCGGACCCCTTCCACCAGCAGGGATGGCAGGCAGGCTTGGGGCTGGTGGCTGCCTCTGTCCCAGAGTCCCCCTTGAGCAACTTATGCTGTGGGACACCTTTCTCTGGGCACCTCTGTCTGCACAAAAGCCACCCTCGCTCTGGCCATTTTACCCCAAATGAGGACACGTTTTGATTTTTGGAAGACTTTTGCTGCCATGAGAATTAAGGTTAATGCTTCTCAAAATAGCTTCTCTGCAAATAACTGACAAGCTCACTTGGCCCAAAATGAATCTGAAGGGGAATTAAAAAGCATCTCTTTTCCCAGAAAACAGATTCCTCATTGACACATTTTTTTTCTCCTGTTGATTTTTCCCTGTTTCCAAAATGGAGCCTTTTTCCTCCGTCTTTTATGCGAGGAACCGGCCGCAGGAAGACAAAGTCCACTTGTCAGCAATATTCTGTGAGTCTCTGTTCTCTTTCCCTCTGGGGTCGCCCTGACAATAGGGCCATTATCAGATAGCTCCCTTATTCCATAGATTTTTCCTCTCCCCTCCAGGGCTAATGAGGAGAAAGTTTGCCAGGCTGAACAAAGATGGGAAGGGTTTTCACTCGCCTGGAGCCCCAGCGTGGCCAGCTCCAGGCAAGGGCCATTATGGGGAGGTTGGGTACTGTCATTCGATTGCTGTGAGTGACTTTTGGGAGCAGGGCCATCCATCAGTTCTGTGATCCACATAATTTGTCCTCTGAGAGCGGAAACATGTTTCCCAGAGAGAAGCCTTTCAAGCTGTCTCTGGGCCTCAGGCTCCCGGGGCCAAGCCCACATCTGACTGAGGGGGCTTAAGATCTCACCGAGGCTTCGTCAATCACATCGGGAAGGGAAGGAACCTTGGAATATTGCAGCGCATTGCCCCCGCTGGTCCGGCAATGCGTAAACACTTCACGTGGTGGTGATAAGAACATAAAAATGCTCAACACCCCAGACTCGGGTCTGGGATCTTGTTCCGAGATCAGCCTCTGCGTGGGCCCATTTGGCTGCCACCAGGAGCTGCCGTTGAGGACCCCAGCCCCCCGGCTTCCATTTACCTACAATTAGAGCCTGCTCTGGCCCCTCGGTGGACTTGGGAGGCCCTGGTGATCCCAGAATCCCTGCTGGGTAATGGCCCTCACAGCAAGTCACCGATTCACTCATCCCTTCATTCATTCATGCAAGCAGCCTTCTCCCAAGCATGGGCCCCAAGCCAGGCTTTGGGGACTGAGAGGTGAATCAGGGAGCCCCCAGGAGTCCTCACAGCCCCAAATCCAGTGCATGTGGTATTTTTGGACTCAGTGGACGGAGGCTAAGGGGTCCCCTGCGTGACCTGGGGTCTGAAGATGCCGGTCTACGAGGAGGCTTAGAATCCCTGAGCACTTCAGCTGTGCTGGAGGAAGGTGAGATATTTCCCTGCCTGTAAAAAAGCTGCCTCCAGCTGCCTCTCCTTACACAAATGCGAAGGGATAGATATGGGGGTGTCAGACAGGCAGCCCAGGGCTCTTGGTGTGTGGAAGAGGCGCTGCCCTGCCCCCTCCCATGTGGTCTGGCAGGTGGGGAGGATCTGTTGCTGGTGTTGTAAGTCCTGGGAGTTCGGGGCTGCCCCCTGAGGGCTGGAGTGGCTGAGGAGGGTGGCACGGAGGGGGGTCAGGGGTAGGGAGCTTCAGGGAGTGGGGAGGGGAGGCTGCAGGCAGGAGGGTCCGTGAGGGCTTAGGTAGGTAAGAGGTTCCCATAGGCATGGCCAAGGCGGTAGCTGTGGTGGTGGCTGATGTGAGCAGGTGTCAGGCATCACAAAGATCAGTTTTATAATCAGCCGGGGCCACTCTCAAACAGGGGTTCTCGGAAGAAGATGCTGCTGGGAGACGGTCGAAGGCCCGCGGTGTTGACTCCAAAGCGAGGCTGTCGACCGCGTGTGGGTGATAACTGCTCACCTCCCTGGAACCCCAGCCAGGCCTGTGTTCCAGGCACTCGGGGGTGAGGTGGAGGGGCACAGCTCCAGAGGCCCGGCCCACTGGGAGGGGTGGGCAGGAGGGAGCCCAGGAGACATTCAGAGGCCCTGGGTGGGGGTGGGAGGCCAGGTCACCTGGGTGACATCAGTTAAACTCTGTGTCAGCAGGGAACCAGTGGGGGCCTACGTGGGTGAGACGGTTTGGGGCAGTCCTGGTTGGGGAGGCTGGGCTCGGTCTGGCTGGACATTCCCCTTTGAGGTTTACCCACCCTAGGCTTCTGGGTCAGAGCAGAATCAGGGTGGGGGATGGAGCCTCTCCCAGAGGCAGGACAGCCCCAGGAAGGAATCCCAGGGGCAGCCTGGGGGTAGACCAGAGAAGCCCCTGAGGGGACTGGGTCTGCTCCAGCCCCGGGGCCTCTAGCTCACCCCCTATCCCACCCCTGTGGCTGTCCCTTGTCGGGGCAGCGTCAGGCCATGTGAGATGCTGGTGGACACAGACTTCAGGGAGGCTGACATGGGGAGGGCCACCCTTAGGAAGGGGTGGGTTGAGGACTGGCCTAGAACAGAGGCCCCCAGACCCCAGGCCATGGGCCAGGACCAGTTCTTGGCCTGTTAGGAACCGGGCCGCACAGCATGGGGGGCGCAGCGGAACCCAGCTTCTTCTGTGTTCACAGCCACGCCCCATCGTCTGCATCACCGTCTGCGCTCCGCCTCCCGTCGGATCATGGCAGCATGAGAGTCTCATGGGGGCGGGAACCCTATTGTGAACTGCGAGTGTGAGGGATTGAGGCTGCACGCTCCTCATGAGAATCTAATGCCTGATGATCTGTCACTGTCTCCCATCAGCCTTAGATGGGAAGGCCTAGTTGCAGGAAAACAAGCTCAGGACTCCCACGGATTCTACACTATGGTGAGCTGTAGAATTATTTCATTATATACTCTAATGTAATAATAATGGAAATAAAGTGGACGATATATGTAATGCATTTGAATCAGCCCCAAACCATCCATCCCCTGGTCTTTGGAAAAACTGTCTGCCACGAAACCAGTCCCTGGTGCTAAAAAGCGTGGGGACTGCTGCCATGGAAGACGGGTTCCCCCAGCACCTCCAACGGGGAATGCTGCATCCCCAGGAGGCCTTGGGGCAAGGCCTGTGGGGTGGGCCCTGGGTCCTGTGCACCTGGAGGCAGGCACAGTTGGAGGACATGCCTGGAGGCTGCTGCATCTGGAGGCTGTCATGCTTGGCAGAGGGACACACCTGGAGGTCACTGTGCTCGCTCTGGGGCCATCCAGGGAGTTGATGCCTTCCTGAGCTTATTCTTTTCTGGGAAATGGGAATAGCCAGGAGTCTGCCCCAGAGGGTGGAGGGAACAAAGCTCCAAGGGCATCAGGGCCTGGCCCCAGGACTCCTCAGTCAAAGCCAGGGAGCCTGGACCTCGGCCGAGCCCCGGCTTGCTCCTCCTCTCCCTTCCACAGGCCTGGGGCCTCTCCCTCAATGAAGCTCGCGGGCACCGAGGCTTAGAAAAGCACACAGATTTATTGCATATCAATCTCATGTATAAATTCATTGGAGCATTGGAAAGATTACATTTGGTATACAGTCCTATTCTACAGCATTAACCTCCAAATCGGCTTCTCCTAGGCTTTCTCTTAAGGAAATGTCTCTACACAAGTACATTTGTGTTCATCACAAGCATCAGAATGCAATTTGCAAAATTGTTCTTTTCATGATTTCCTACACTTCACGTCTTATTTCATTCTTCTCCCACAGCGATTTCCGTATTAATTGGGAACTGCGCCTCTTTCGCGTCAGCAGTTCAGGACTCCTAGTCTCAGACGTAGATCCTAATCACATATTCAATAAGTGCATCTACAGAATTTTCCTTTTAATAAAAATTTCACCAACAGACACGATAATGACCGCTAAGCAGGAGTCATGCACAGTTTACTTATAAACAGAACAGAAGCAATTTACAATCAAGGGGGACATGGGGCGAGCGCCAGCCTCCTTCTCAATGGTCTTTTTAAACATTATATGAAAACCAGACATTTACATTTGATTTCTTTTTCAATACTATACAGTTCTAAAAGAAAAAACAAAACGAAACGAAACGAAACCAAATCTGTAATGTAACAATGGCAGAAGGTGGCGGGCGGCACAGGTCTGTGATTCTGCGAGGATTCTTTATATCGACCTTAAGGGACAAAGTCCATATACACACAAGCTTTAAATTACGACTCTGACACCAGGGCTCAGCATCCCTTGTGCCGAAAGCGCAGTGGCAATGCACGTGACGCTGAAGGCAATTGTTAGAATGACTTTTGTTCACAAGTGAATCGCACGTTTGGAAACTCAAGCTGCCTTTTATTTATTTATTTATTTATTTTCCAAAAGTGGTAATACGGATCAGTGACAGAAAAGAACAAAACAAACACAAAATTGGAATGGAAGGAGCAGAGGAACTCTTCTAGGAAGAATGCAAGGATGGTTTTGTCACAGTATCACTCATTGCTACAGAGACACAGTTTCATGGCTTTTGATACCCGGCTGACCTCCACTGACCAGGAGCAGCTATGTCCTGGCGTCCCCGGCTGGGAGGAGAGCCTTGCCCTCCCCCCCAAGGCTGCAGTGCAGGGGCGAGCTCTGCTCTCCCTCCCCCTAGGACAGCACAGTGAATATAGCTCAGTAGGTTTCAGTCACTTGGGCAGAGGGACGGGACAGAGGGGGCAGGGGACCACAATCCAGTGCTTCGAGGCTTCGAGTCTAAAATACGTGATATGTATTCAGGCAAGTGTTTTGCAGACGCTCATGGGGAAGTTGGGAAGGCAGAGGAAGCCAGGGCCCTTGGAATTTCCAGGGCTGGACTCTGGGGACGTGGAGGTCTTGGCCAGTAGGGGTCTGGATGGGACAGCTGCATGCGTGGCCTTGTAAAGGAAGGCCTCTCCAGCTGGGCAGTCTCTCAGGCCACACCACGCCCACCCCAGCCACTGCTCCACACCCCAGGGCCCCAGGCAGGGTGCAGGGGCTCGATCCTCTGGGTTGAAGTCAGTGATATCTTGGGTCCCACTCATGAAGGGTCTGCCAGGCCCACAGAGGAGAAACCCCACGTGCCCAACCTGGGGATGAGAGCAGGAACGGGTGGGGACGTCGGCTCGCTGGGGGCTGGGGTCTGAGGAGCAGCGGAGGGCAGGCGCGAGGAGGCCTCCTTCGGAATTTCCATTTGGGGGATGGTGGTTGACAATCCAAGGAGTTAGCATTGGGGCAGCATTTGGGCTGAACGGAAGGGCCCTGGACCCCTGGCTTGCAGCCCTGACCCTGGCCACCTGGCCATGGACACAGCCAGCTGCCCCGTTGCATCCCTGTCCATGCTGCACAGTTACATGGTCCCCGTTACGGTGTGGTGACAGCTGGAGGCCAGAATCTCTGAATTCTCACAGCCGGGCCAGGCTCCCTGGCCCTTGTCATCTCTGGGCACCAACACTGCTGGGCAGAGCAAAACTGGGAGGGCGAGGCTCGCTGGGGCCTGGGGCCACGCTAAGTGTCGGGGCCGTGTTTTGGGGCGCACCAGCCCAGGAAATAAGTGCTGCCTTTGTCAGGGGCTCTAAGAACAGGGCCTCCTGAAAACGCCAAGTGCTGGGGCCTGGGGGGCTGAATGCTCAGGAGAAACTGGGCTTGCCATCATTTTCAGGGGGACAAAAATATATGACTTAAAACGTGCAACCAGGACTCTTGGGAAAGGTGGAAGGAAAGAGCGTCAAGAGAAGACAGGACGGTTAGGAAGACAGCCGAAAACGGCGGGATGGGACTGGGGGATCCGGAGAGCAACGGTAAGGGCGGCCCTCATCGGTTCTGCTCCTGCTGAAAAGACACGCTGAGGGCTCCATCCGTCCGAATGTCCCACTTCAGAGAGACGGGGCCATATTGCAAAAAAAAAAAGCACACACCTTACTCTTTCGCAGAAGAAACCATATAATTTGGGTTTACAGAAATGGGGTGTTTATGTCTGAGGTTGAGTTTTTACAAGAATCCCATCTAGATCAAGGGAAACTGGAAATTCCTACGGGGTACCTGGTGGGTCTGACCCAGGGGATGTTTTGGAAACGCGTGGGAAGGCCTGAGCGGTTGTGTTTGCAGATCCTGGATCCTTCCCGACACGCCGGCTGGCTCTTCTGCAGGCAGCTCCCCCGCTGCCCCAGGGGGGCCACCCCATGGCCCCAGCGCACGCACAGGTGGGTCCTGCCTTGCCTCGTTGTGCAGATCTGGCGTGGGAGGAATCCCTTTCACTGTGATCCGTCGGGTTGAGCCTCCTGCAGGAACCTCCCCGTGGCAAGTCTTCAGTGCAAGCCCGGACCGCCTGGCACCCACAGAGACGATTGTCTTTTGTCCTGGAGCAGCCAGGACACCTCCCGTCACCGCTGGGGACAGCCTGAGATGTCCACGCGTGACACAAAGCCTGAGGAGATGTCCACGCGTGACACAAACCCACACCAAGGCGGCTTGCACCACTCCTGTTTGTATTTACGCTCTTTTTTTTTTTAAGGGCAACTTGGGCATTTTTTTCCTCTTCTTGTTGGGACACTATCATCATTTTTTCTTCCAAACAATACAAGAAATAAATAGAACACTTGTCTTAAATGCAAATGTAACTGAAACGCAAATTTAACAAAAACATATGATTGTCTGGTAAACGGCAGCAGGGACAGCAGGATTCATGGGGGGGACGGGGGTATTTGGCACATAAAAAATCGCCCCACTCCCACACGACACACAACCTTATTACACGGTTTTGGTCCTTCACCAGATACTTATATTAACATTATTTCTTCACAATAAGAATGTCTAATGCCAAAAATACTGTTAAGGAGGAAATAAAATAAGAAAAGAAATGAATTAGAAAAAATTACAAGTTATATACAGATTAAGGTAAATTCCATCAGGGAAAAAAATTATTATTTGAAATTGGCCCCTATGGGAATAATTTAAAGCCCATCCGAGTGGGGAAGAAGTTGCGTCCCAAGAGAGGGAGGCGGCTGGGCCCCGGGGGCTGTGCTGTCTCTGCTCCTTGCGGCAGGTTCCCCCGACGCCCTTCTGTTCTCAAGGTGTGTCTCGCCAAGAACCCGCAGGAAGAGCGACGTGGCGACTGTGTCGTCCATCCGGAGTCTCAGGCACAGGTGCGGCTTGGTGGCCTGGAGCGATCTGCTGGGATTGCTCCCCAGGGCAGCCACGTGGAGGACACCGGAGCCGCTGGGGTCAGGTGGGAGGTGGGAGACCCAGGACGTGGCCAAGGCCCTGCCTTCAGAAGATGGTGCTGGGTTCCCGCGTGGGGTGGCCAAGGCAGGGACAGAGGAGGGAAGGAAGATGGGTGCCCGGCCACATCTCTGCATGGCGGACCCAAGCCATGGGCCCTCGACTTCCCCATATAATTGAGGGATCTTGGGTGGGGACCTGTGGATTCCTCTGAAGGCCACGTGGCGGCCCTGACACCAATTCCATGTCACACGAGGGCAGGCACACTTCCCACCCCAGCCTCGGCAGGCCTGCAGCCCAGGGCGCCCTGCCTAAGACTTTTTCGGCCGTCTGCATGGTTCACGGGTGTGGCCCTGCACCTCTTGTTCTGCCTCGGGGCATCCAGCGTCACCTTGGCTTATACAAATAGGGACAGAGATAGAAAATTTCTCCATTATCTACAGTATAAAGAACACACCCAGGCACAGTGCGGGTTCCCAGGCAGACTCGGGTTTGCAAATGAGCTCAAATTTCAAAGCAATGCAAAATTACTTTTAAAAAACAATTTGCAAGTCATTTTTTGATTTTTAAAAAATACTGTCTATTTTTAAAACCACATGCTTAAATAGACTCTGTAGTCAATACGGTTACCAAAAGGGTTATTCTTGTCATTTCATTATAAAAATCATTTGAGTGATCTCTCTCTTTTGAGCACACCCGTCTATCCATTCCCTTCCACGACCCCACGCAGGCACCCGGCAGTGGCCACCAGCTTCTGTCTCAGCAGAGCGTCCACCTGCCCACTGGCTGATTCTGCTAGGCAGCTCCGTTGGCTGTCTTTGGACGGCCACCTGCATGGCCGTCACTGAACAGTGTTCTCAAGACCAATCCTTGGAGATGGTGAGACTCTACGACTGCTTTAGGGACTTTCAGGATCTGAATTTCCATTGGAAAAGTCGGAATGAACCATGGTGGGTGGGGAGGATGCTGAGGAGTGGCCACACGCAGGGACAGGGTTCTCTGGGGCCCCGCCCGCCTCCGTCCTCCGTGGCTGGTGCCCTCGCTCTGGCCACCGGCCCCCGGCTGCCCAGCCCGTCAGAGGTGGTTGATGGGGTGAAATGCTCCAGACTCCGACGTGGCTCCGGTGACCTTCAACCAAGCGTCCAGAGAACCCTGGGAGGGGGTGTGGAGAGGAGCGTCTTCGGAAAGGGACAGCATCATTGCATATGCCTGGCGGGGAGGGGATGACACACACACAGGACAGGCAGGTGAGCGTGTGGGCAGGGCGGGCCATCCCAGACAGGCAGGTGAGCGCGGGTGCAGGGCGGGCCATCCCAGACAGGCAGCAGATGGACAGGCAGGTGAGCGCGTGGGCAGGACAGGCCATCCCCGGCCAGCAGGGACAAGCCTCGTCCGTTCCCAGCCTCCCGTGGCCCTGGCCTGGCTCAGCCTTGCCCTGGGCCACAGGGGGCAGAAGGAACAAAAGGGACGGAGAGACCCGGATTCTCCCCGCAGCCGGGAAGAGGAAGACATGAGCAGGCGTGACAGCGGGAGGGAGGAGGGCCGCCCCCTGCTCCGAGTGACGCCAGGACGTTGGGGTGCTGGTGCGGAGCCTCCTGTGCACACCAGCTCCCTTGGCTGCTTTGGGGTGCTCCCCCTCGAAGCCTCCTCTCCTTCCCACCCCTTCCCCCTGTTTTCTCCACCTGGTGATCAGCAGAAACTACAGACACGTGTCTGGTCTGGGAGGGCCCTGGGAACTGGGGGTCAACAAGAGCCACCCCTGCCAGGGGATGTCTGTTTTGGTGACCGTGGGGACACCAAAGAGCTGCCTCTGGGACAGGGATGTGCAGCGCTTCTGGGCCGATGGGATTCTTAGGAAGTACAGATGTGTTTCCAGGCGTTAGTTCATGGGACATCCTTCTGCCCCCAGCACAGGGCAGGTGGGGATGGGACCTGGGGAGCGTCGTGTGTGGGTTAAGGGCAGGGAAGGTGGGGAAGCCCAGCACTGTCCTACCCGAGTTAGCACTCCAGACAGAATTAGTAAAAAGACAAAGACAGACACGCAGACGGCTTTTGCTGAGACCTGGGGCGGGCCTGTTCCCTCTGGGAGGGCTGTAGAGTGCTGAATGAGACCCCGAGTCCCTACAGACTGGAGAGAAATGGGGGAGCAGGGCCCTGGGGCCACCTACCCTAAGGAGAAAAGCCGAGAAGCGCCTGGGGCCAAAACCCTGGCACCCTCGCTGACCTCATAGCTCCAGCTGGGAAGCAGAGACTGCCCGGCTGGACAGCTCTTCCCCTGGGAAAAGCCCGGGCTGCAGGCCACTGGGGCCCAGATCAGAGAGGGAGGGAGACGAAGGCGGCTGGGCGGGCCAGAAACCTGCTCACAGACCTTTCCCACTGAGGACCACAGGAAGGTGAGCTGCCCGTGTCCATGAGTGAGCTCCCTCATGAGGGTCCTGCCAGGGTCATCGGCTCTCAGCCCCTCCCTGCTGCGCCCCAGCTTGCGGGAGGGCGGTGGTCGCTGGGGCCTCTCTGGAGGATGCAGCGTGGGGGCGTTTGGGTGACCAGAGCTTCCTCAGGCCTAGGAGGGCCATGGCGGGAGAGGAGTGCTGGCTGTCCTCTGGCTGAGGAGGCCAGGTGGGGCGGGGGAGGGGCTCTGGCGGGTACCTACCTGGTTCTTAGCCTGCCTGCACAGTGTATGTTTTAAAGCCTCAGAATCTAAGGTGGAATTAAGCACATCTTTAACTTCAAATGCTTCCTCAGCTGCTCTGCGGAGGTCCAGCCCCTTCCCAAAAGTCGGCATCGGCTCCAAAGCTAACAGACCGCCTTCGTGGTCCTCAGCACACCTGCACCAATGACCGGGGAGAGGGAGGGCCTGCTGTTAGCAGCCTGGCCTTGGCCGCCTCTCTGATGCTGCAAGCCCAGCTCCGGGCCTGCATGCACGCCGCTGCATCTCTGCCAGCCACATGCACAGGGAGACAGACACACGAACACACAGACACCTGGACGGGAAGGCACACGGATGCAGGAGAGTGACGGACAGAGGTCAGGGAGGGGGTGAGTGCGTGCACACGCATCAGGCGGCAGGCAGGGGGCTCAGGTCTTGCGAGTGGAGGGTGGAGAAGAAGGCTTCAATTCTCTAAGACCCCACGCAGCTCAGAGAGGCCCGGGGCTCCCTCTCCCAGGACTCAGGGGCAGCATCCAGGCTGGAGAGGAAATGCCACCTCTGAAGGGCCTCCCCAGGGGCATCTGGGAATGCTGGCAGTGTCGCCCAGGCCCGATATTGGTGGCGAACACTGAGGACGTGGGGAAGTGGCTCTGGCCGGCACAGAATGGTGGGTGCTTGGCCCCTGTGTGCCCACGGCCCTCTAGGGGCTGCACGCGCTGTCCCAGGTTGACAGGCAGCTCTGCTGCAGGGCCGGGGGCCTCCATGTCTGCTCAGTGCAGGGAAATGCCTTCCCCTCCACACTCTGCTTCCAGCCTCCAGGGCCCCTGGGGGTGGGTGAGGGGCTAAGGGCCCCTGACCCTGTTGCCCCTGGCCCAGCCTTGCCCTGGCCTGTGTGTGGAGGCCCTGAGGTGGCTGTGCTGGAGTAGGGGCTGAGCCAGGGATGGGCTCACGAGTGGCTGAAGAGGGAGGTCCCCCTCGTGATGGACGCCCACGTTCCCTCCCTGCCCCGTCCTGGAGCACACAGCTGCCCCCACCTTCGGGTGTGGTCAAAGCCCACGGCCAGGGAGGCGGCTGGCTCCTCATCCTCCTCATCCTCGTAGGCGGCCTGGGGCTCGGGTGTGGGGGACACAGTGTCATCCTGCGACTTCCCGGCCAGGCTGTCCTCATCGTCCTCCTCCAGGTCATCGTCGTCCTCCTCCTCCACGTCCTCCTGCTTCTCACTGGCTAGGCCTGGACACTGGGCACTGCCGTCCACGATCTGCATGTCTGCCCTGAAATGATGCAGGAGGAGATTGACCGAGTTTGGGTGTCTCTGTCCTTCCCATGGACCCCCAAAGGCTGGTGACTCGGCTCTGCCCCCACTGCCTCCCCCGACAACACTCAGCCCCCTTCCTGAGGGAGCTCCCGCGGGTCCCTGGGCCCAGCCACTGACTCTGCAGAGTGAGAGGCAAGGAGGCCTGGGGGTGATCCCGGGAGAGGAGGACAAGTGCTCGGGGCGGTGGGGGCGGGGCAAGGCCCAGCAGCAAGCTGCTATGGCTGGGAGGACACCAGGGCCGGGGCGGTGTTGGGGTGGAAGCAGTGGGCAGTCCTGTGGGGAAGCTGGCCCTGCACTGGCACGGGGGTTGGGCAGTGCACGAGGGGCACCCTCAGGGCAGACTTCGGGAGGAAGGAATTCAGGCTGACAACTTGAGGACATGGGCACTGGCCCGAGAGCCGGGAGCCCTGGAGGGCTCTCTGGGATCTGGAGAGTGAGGGCCCAAAGCCTGCTGTGAGCAGTCTGAATGCACCAGGACAAGCTTGCTTCGGAGCCTGTGGGGGACTCTTCTGCAGCCCAGGGCTCTCCTGACTTCCCTCAGGGTCACTGCAGCCCGGCAGGACCCCTCCACTCCGGTTCCTCAGTATTAAATAAAAAAGAACAAAGCGTGCATGGGCGTGGCTGGGCATTCTCATTTCTTTCAGGAAGAGCCACTAGAGTTTGGCTCATCTTCATGTTCACGACCAAGAGCTGTGTCTTGGGTGGACTGGGCCCCAGGGGAGCTGAGGGCCCCCGGGCACATGCTGGACATGCTGGTAGAGGGGCCCAAGCAAAGGGCAGGGCACGCAGTTTCTGGACTGCCCATGCCCAGAGCCCCAGGGCCACTCTTCCTTGTCCTCACTCCACCCGGGGGCACTGCCTCCCGCTGCCCTGGGAGGTATCCACGGTGTGGGTGAGATGCAGGGGTCCTGCTCTTGGCATCCAAGCAAGAAAGTGACAGCGTCTCACAGCGACCGACCTCCGTGTCTCGGACTCGCCTGTGTGCACGGGAACTGGGCTTGGGGGGGCCACAATCTCCTGGCTCTCCACAGATGGGCCACGTCTCTATCTCTTGTCTTTCTGCCTTCCAGGACGGACAGAACCTCACCAGGTTTCAGGGCTTGAGGACAGTTCCTCGGTCCTGGTCGCCTGTGTTGGGGGCCAAGAGCGTCCTGTACACACACCCATCTCCTCAGCCACGGAGCTGCTGGGATCCGGGTCCTGGTTCTCACCCTGGTTGTTGGTGAGGTGCCCTCGGGTGAGGTTCTGTCTTTGGGGCCTGTGCCCTCTTGATGACCCGAGGACATACCCCTCCCTGTCCACTCTGAGGACGGGATGAGATGGCGCAGGGTGAGAGCCCAGGCTCATCACATAGGCATGTGCTGTGAGATCTCATCTGGTGGTCCCACGTGGGTTTGCATGGGCTTCCCACCAGCTGGGGGCAGGGACTTTGCCCTCTTTATGTCTGCTGCACACCCCCCATGCACAGAGTATTTGCTTTTTAGTGTTGGGGAGCGGAGCATCCAGCACGGACACAGAATAGGGCCCAGCGGCTGGTTTGGCTCCAACATGGACAGTCAGTTTCCCAGAGCTGACCAAACCAAGCCCCACAGAATGGGGGCCTGAAGCAACAGCTGTGGATGCTTTCACAGCTCTGAGGCCAGAAGTCCAAGATCCAGGCGAGGGCAGGCCGGGTTCCTTCCGAGACTCTGGGGGAGAATCTGTCCCTGGTCTCTCTCCAGCTCCCGCTGCTGCCGGCCCTCTTTGGCCATCCTTGGCAAACCTTGGCATTCTTCGGCCCTCCTATGTGACCCTTGGCCCTCCTTGGCCATCCTTGGTGACCTTTGTCCCTCTTAGGTGACCCTTGGCTGGGAGGCGCATCACCCTGACCTCTGTCTCCATTTTCCCTTGGCCTTCTCCCCTGCGTGATTTTCTCTAAGTGCCCCTTTTAAAATGCCATCAGTGCCGCTGGATTGGGGCCCACTCTACCCAGTGTGGCCTCTGCTTAATTCCTCCTTAAAGACCTTATCTCCCAAGAGAGTCCCATTCTGAGGTACTGGGGGCTGGGACTTCCACCTGGGAATGCTGAGGGACATGATTCAACTCAGGGCTTCACGGGGCTGCAGGACCAGGACTCCTGACAGAACTGGATCCTTCCTGACGGCGGAGGGCAGGAGCTGGTTCTGCAGGAGGCCCAGGGAACGTTCCCGCCATCCCAGGGACTGGCTGCCTAT
Organism: Gorilla gorilla gorilla; assembly: GCF_029281585.2. Classification (NCBI taxonomy): domain Eukaryota; kingdom Metazoa; phylum Chordata; class Mammalia; order Primates; family Hominidae; genus Gorilla; species Gorilla gorilla. The sequence goes on from NC_073224.2 coordinate 237,218,056, forward strand.
GTCCACCTTGCCCTGTTCTCATTTTCGACAGTGACGCAGGGGCTCTCAGGACCAGGCCAGCTGGACCTGGGGACCTTGCCTCAGCAGGACGGGTCTTCCGAGGGCCTGAGCCTGAGTCTGTCTGAGGCCGGCTGTGCCCGTATGTTCTGAGGTGTGGAGAGCCTCCCTCGTCCCCACCCCCAGGGCTGTGAGAAGCAGGGCACTGTGGGCCTTGCCAAAGGTGAGGGGGAGGCCCGGCCACATCTCCTTCTCTTAGAGACAGCCCTCTGTCCTGGTGGGTCTCCTGCAGTGCGGCCGGGCTGCACCCTAGCTCGGGGTCCTGGTGGGTCTCCTGCAGTGCAGCCGGGCTGCACCCTAGCTCGGGGTCCTGGTGGGTCTCCTGCAGTGCGGCCGGGCTGCACCCTAGCTCGGGGTAGGGGGGCCTTGCTGTCCTCCAGGTGGTTCAGCCTCCACACACGCTCCTGGTCCTGGGTCCACCCCGGCAAGGATGCCATTGATGAATCCTCACTTGTTCCTCGCCTGGCCTTACTCTGGGAGCTGCAGTTTAGGGGATTGTGCCTGGGGACGGGGCTGTGGGGCGTAGGTAAGGCCTGGCCTGTGGCGCTCATGGGTCTGACACGCAGCTGCAGGGAACACGAACAGCTCCCATGCGGCTGTCTCAGCGTGGCCAGAGCAGAGTTCCTTTCAGGCCATTGTTCCTGGAGCCCACTGGGGAATGCCGGGACAGCCTGGGGCCTGCAGAGTAGGTGGGGTTGCACTGGGGTGGACGTGAGGCTTTTGGGACCACGGCCCAGAGCCAGCTTCTCCCCCCGCCCCCTCCTCTGAGCCCGCTCTGGGCTCTGATGGATGAAGATGCTGAGGGCCCTACAGGTGAGCTCACCTTCCTAGGAGGGGCACAGATTTGGAACGTGGCTTTGCCAGAGCCAGTCTCCAACTGCCTCCTGTGTTTATTGCTTGGATGCCTCTTTCCCAGGTACCCCCACTCTCCTAGAAGCAATGACAGGAAGACGCAGCCCTGCCCTGGAGGAGGGGATGGGCTCTGAGGGAGCTGGGGTCTCAGGGGGATTCTTCTTCACCTACTGGCGGTGGTGGGGAGTGAGCTGGGCCCTGCGGGTACAGAGACTTAGGCCACCCGTGGCCAGTGCGGTAAAAGCTTGGGATCTGGCCCCAGATTCTGGGCCTGAGCAAGACACCCCACTTCCGTGGGCCTCGTTTTCCCTTCTGTAGAATCAGGGGATCACCCCCTCAGGCCTCTTGGAGTTTGGAACACCTTCGGTCCTCTGCCAGCTGGCTAGTGTTAGCTTTCACAAAGGAAGCAGCCCTGCTGGGGTGTCTGAAGGCTCCCCCAGAGTAAGTGAGGCCCACGGAGCCCTGGTATCACAGGTTGCACAGAGCATGCGCCGACATTCCTGGATCTGAATTCCACCATCGTTCTGCTGCTGTGTGTCTAGACGCACGTGCGCCCATGCGTGTACATGTGTCTCTACGTGTATGCACACGGCTGTCCGTCACACATGTGTATGTGCATACACTGTCCATGTGCATGTACTTGCATGTGTGCATATGCGTGTGTGTAGATCTAGACAGACATGTTTATGCACGCACATGTTATGTACACATGTGTGCATGTGTGCACGTGCATGCCCGTATTTGGGCACCTGCACGCAAAGGGCAGGGCACACAGTTCCTGGACTGCCCATGCCCAGAACACAGCCCTGTCCCCAGGCATGTCCTGCCCTGTCCCCAGGCACGATCCCCTAAACTGCCGCTCCCAGAGCAAGGCCAGGTGAGGAACAAGTAAGGATTCATCAATGGCATATGTATACACATGTATACAAACGTGCATCTCTGTGTGCCTATGTGCATGTGAATGTGTACATGTACACGGGGCATACCTATGTGTGCATGTGTGTGCGTGCATGTGTACACATGTGTATGTGTGTACATGTGTGTATAAAGGGGCAGCATTTTGGTTTGGAAATCTTTAGTGCCTCAGATTAAATAAAAATGTCCTTGAGTGTCAGCGGCACAGCTGAACTTGTGCCCGGCTCGGTCACCTGGCTAGTGTTTTGCACACACATATGTTAACAGTGAGGTCATAAGCCCAGGGGTGCTTACTCTCATGACTCTCCAGGTGGAGGAACTGAGGCAGACAGCGCAGCTTCCCCAGGTTCCCAGAGCCCAGGGGCCTCACCCTCTGTGGTAAGGCCCCCACTGTGCCTATCTGGATGTGTTAGGGGCTGGTGCTGGGGTGGAGGTGCATGTCCTCTGAGGGTGGCCACGCAGGGCTGTTGGCCAGGTCCAGACTTTCCCCAGCCCGAGATAGTTTTCTTACCATTTCTCTGTTCGCGTTGATGCTTGGTTCATCTCACTATTGGCAATAAAGTTTCTGATTTCCGAGAAATAAGAGTCTTCTTTCTCGTCTAAAAGTGCGTGGTTGTCCGACTCTGAGGTGGGAGAGGACGCGCTGGTCCCCAGGTGGTTCGTGAGGACCCCGGGGTGCTGGCTCACTGCGGAGGGGCAGGAGCGTCAGGGGGCGGCCTCTCGCTGAACCCCTCCCTCCATGGGGCAAACCAACCGCGAACAGGGCACACTTGGGGTGCTGTTAGGGAGGCAGGTTTCTTAGGGACACCGGAGAGCACGAGCTTCTCTTTAATGACCACGGTTTGAGGGGTGCCTGTTGGCTTCCTGAGGGGTAGTCTGTGGCCCTCTTCCCTGCCCGGCGCCCCCTCCCCTGCTGTTCCCCCTCCCCCTCTGTGGGGCCTGCCCGTGTGGGTGCTCTGGGGGCTGCCCCACCCCGCGTGGCCCACCTGGTGCGTTCTCGTGCTCGTGCTTCTTGAGGTGCCGGTCCAGGTTGGTCTGCTGCCCGAAGCAGCGGTTGCACAGGTGGCACTTGAAAGGCTTCTCCTTGTTGTGGATGTTCCGGACGTGCCGCTGGAGGTTGGAAGAGATGCTGAAGGAGCGGTCGCAGTACTTACACCTGGAAGAGGCACACGAACTCCTCAGCGCAGGCCCCGGCTCTGCATGGCAGGCCAGGCCACAGAGGGTGGGGGGAAGGGAGCCCGCGCCCCTGCCCCGTGCCCCGTGCACAGCTTTGCCCCGCCGTGTCCCGGAGGTTGCTGGATCTCCCAGCTGGAGAGCCAAAGGCGTCCTGGGGAAGCTGTCCCTAGAAACAGCCCCGGCTTCAAGAAGCAGGGGTTCACGCCTATAATCACAGCACTTTGGGAGGCCAAGGCGGGTGGATCACGAGGTCAGGAGATCTAGACCATCCTGGCCGACATGGTGAAACCCCGTCTCTACTAAAAATACAAAAAAATCAGCCAGTCGTGGTGGCGGGCGCCTGTAGTCCCAGCTACTCGGGAGGCTGAGGCAGGAGAATGGCGTGAACCCGGGAGGCGGAGCTTGCAGTGAGCCGAGATGGCGCCACCACACTCCAGCCTGGGCGACAGAGCGAGACTCCGTCTCAAAAAAAAAAAAAAAAAAAAAAAAAACAAGCAGGGGTTCACCCTCCTACTGTTCTGTGGGTGGTGGATCCCCCCGGAGTGTGCCCCGTGTCCCCTGGGCAGGCGGTGCGCCCGACCCTCCAGCGTCTCCCGCCCTCTGTTGTCTGGGTCTCCCTGGCCCCCAGCCGCGGGGCCCGCAGATCTGCAGCCGGAGGGTGACATGCTCCTTGCAGCCTCCAGAGGGCGGCCTTGCTCCATGGAAAGACACTCGGCAAGGCCAGTTTTCCAGCTGGAGGGGCTCCACAGACCAGCTCCTAGACCAGCTCCCTGTGACCTTCCTCCTCCACCCCTCGAGGTGGCTGGGGGCCCCTGGGCAGGCCCCACCTCACTTGGAGCCTCAGTTTGCCAGTCCATTCATGGAGAGCTTGGGGGCTGCCCTGGATGTTGCTACCTGTTGGCTGCCTCCTCCATTAAGGACACAAAGACCACACTGGCCCCTTTGGGCACTGCCAGCTCCCGGGCTCGGTTTATCTTTATTCCCCCACAGTGGGCAGGACTGCTGCCAGCCTGCACCGTGCACGTGGGAAAGTTGGGATGAGACCCCCTTCCTCCATCTGGCCTCCACGGCATCAGGCAGAGCAGGACTCTAACACCCTGAGTTTATCAGAGCAAGGCCCCTTGCGGCTGGAAAGTCGTCATAATGAGCGATCGAGGAGGGCTGCGTGTGGAGGGTTCCCCTCAGTGTGGGGCCCTTGGGCTGGGAGTGACCTTCACAGCCACACGTGGTGACCCTGCAGGCAGGGAAAGGGAGGGTTGTTCTCTCCCATTTTTAGAGAGCGGGGCTGAGAGCTAGGGGGCCTGAGCAACACGTGCATTGAGCAGCAAGAAAATCATGCCTGAAACGAAGAGGGGGAGCTGGGGACGAGCTAAGGAGGAACCCCATGAGCTCTGTAGATGCACGTGCGCTGCCTCTGTGAAGACAGCCTCCTCCCTGGGGGGCATCCGGCGGGGGGCCGGGACTGGCTTACTGAGAGGCACCCGGCTGGGCTGGGCGACGGTGAAGGGAACCCTGACTGCATGGTTTTCAGTTGCACGTGGGTGCTTGGCATGTGCGCGTGTGCCATGCCTGTGTGTGCACACTTGTGTGCGTTCTTGGTCATCAGAACGCCCGCAGCGGTGCTCATCTGATCCCACAGGCACACACGCACTTGAACATTCTGTTTATATGATCATGCGTTTTCATATTTTGAAAACAAAGCAAGCTCCATGATGTCCATGGCGCAGCACACAGAAAGTCTACCCACTGCAGCAGGATCCTGGCCGGGGGGGCCTGGCAGCAGCCAGAGACCAGGCCAGGGCCTCTGTGGGAGCCTCTGTGGAGGCACCAGGATGGGGCAGGGTTTGTTCACCCGAAGGGGGTGTGTCTGTTCTAAGCACAGTGGCCTTCGTTCCCACAGAGGACAGGACTCCGAGAGGCCCCACCCCACCCAGACCGGTGCCGGTGGCCCGCTCCAGTGCAGCATACCCTTGTCACATGGATGGGGACGTGCCTGGCGACACTCGGGAGTCCTGGCCTCTCAGACCGGGAGGGGCTGTGTGGCTCGGCCTTCTCGGCACGGTGCTGCCCTGTACAGGAGGGGCCCGGGCTGGTGTTTGCTATCACAAAAGCCTGGCGAGGGAGTCTGACCTGCCATCAACACACCCGCAGGGGCCTCCCCAAGGCAGGAAGCTTCGGTCCCACACCTTCCAGGTGCTGCCGCCGGGCCCAGGAGCTCAGCATTCCCCACGTGCAGGGGCTGCGGCCGTGAGAAACTGTCCTTGGAATCTCAGAGCCTGCGAGTCTCCCCCAACTCCCCAGGCTGCCTGGTAAAACCTAGCAAGTCTGATAATGGGTCCCCTAGAGAACGGGAGGCAGTCCTGGGAGAAGGGCCCTCCTCTCCCACGCTTGGCTGAGGCATTTCCCCATCCCACTTCGTCCCAGCAAACTTCCCTGGCGCTGCCCTAAGGCTTCATCCACTCAATTCTCGAACCTTCCAACCTTTGCCGGAGGCCAGGCTCACTCTGGCCTCTTCAACAGTAGACAGGCAAAGAAGCATTGGTGACCGAAGTCCCTGAGCTCCCCAAAGTGACCCTCAGCCCTCTCTGCTCCTGACCCCAGGGGCCTGGCCTGTGGGCTTCTCTGGGAGCCCCTGCTCCTGCCGGGTCAGCTGAGCTGCCTCCGGGCACCCGGGTCCCAGCGTCTCCTCCCACAGCCCAGTGACAGGCAGCGCCCTGGCTTGGACCGGCCATCCACAAAGCCTGCCCTGGGCGGCGCTGCAGTTTTGTTTTACTCGGCCTGTGAACTCACACAAGAATAAGGCCGAGGATGGAGCCCTTTTGGCAGCAGGGTTGGAGATGCTTGGGTGCCCCCCTACCCGACGTGTCCCACACAATCTCCCAGAAAGGAGGGATTTTACACCCTCCAATGCATTTTCTCACATCCCCCACCCTGATACATCCTTAGACTGGAATGGTGGTGCCCGGCCCTGGGACCGCCATGCTTTTGAGGCTGACTGACTGCTGAGAAAGGACACACTGGACTCTGCATCTCCAGCCCGGATGCAAAGCACCTGCCAGTCTGAGCATTCAGGCTCTGCCCAGCCAGAGGCTTCCCACCCAGCTGGGGCCATGTGCCCCTCTGGCATGTTGAGGCAGCCCAATCTGTCTGCCTGCCTGATTGTCTGCCTGCCAGTCTGCCTGCTTGCCAGTCTGTCTATCTGCCTTCCTGCCTGTCCATCTGCTTGTCTGTCTGCCTGTCCGTCTGCCTGCCTGTCTGTCCATCTGTCTGTCCACCTGCCTGTCTGTCTGCCTTCTTGCCTGTCTGCCCTGCCTGTCTGTCTGCCTGTCTGTCCATCTGTCTGTCTGCCTACCTATCTATCTATCTGCCTTCCTGCCTGTCTGCCTGCCTGTCTGTCTGTCTGCCTGTCCATCTGTCTGTCTGCCTACCTATCTATCTGCCTTCCTGCCTGTCTGCCCTGCCTGTCTGCCTGTCTGCCTGCCTGTCTGTCTGTCCATCTGTCTGTCCACCTGCCTGTCTATCTTCCTTCCTGCCTGTCCGCCCTGCCTGTCTGTCTGCCTGTCTGTCCATCCATCTGTCCATCTACCTGTCTGTCTGCCTTCCTGCCTGTTTGCCTGTCTGCCTGTCTGTCTTCCTTTCTGTCCGCCTGCCTGTCCGCCTGCCTGTCTGTCTGTCTTCCTGCCTGTTTGCCTGCCTGTCTTCCTGTCTGTCTGCCTGTCTGTCCGACTGCCTGTGTGTCTGCCTGTCTGTCTGCATGTGTGCTCAAACACGGCTCATTCAGTTCCTGGTTTCTTTGGAAATGCAGAGACTTTTGCAGAAACTCCACCTAACGGCTCTTGCATAAACCCTAGCAATTGTGGATCCGAGGTAAGAAATGGGATTGGAAAAGAAGCTTGTTCATAAAACTGGAGAGCAAGTCCCTTGTGTGAAGCTCTGGGGCCAGGGAGAGCCACGGACAGGGCTGTGTGTTCAATTTGGTTGCAGAGAGCCCTGAACGTGGCCCTCTCTTGCTTCTAATCTAAATAAATGGCCCAGACAGAGAAGTCCATTTGAAATTTAGGGGAGCCGTGAGCCCAGGGCTGCAAGGGAGCAGAGTTCTCTGAGCAGCTGGGGTGTGTGTTGTAAATAAGCTGACAAGCGGCCAGTGAAATTGATGGTCTCACTGCGTAAAATAACACGCCCGTGAGCTCCAAAAGGAAGGAGAGCGTGCAGGGTAGCCTGGCCCTGGTGCAATGCGGAGGGCCTTGAGAGGACCTTGCTGTGACCGTGCCTGCTGCACTCCCAGAGAAGCCATTGGCAGGGGAACAACAGAGTATGGGCAGGTCAGGGGGAGGTGGCCAGGGCCCCTGAGCCCCTGAGCACTGGGCAGTGGCATCCTTCCTAGGATCCAGTGGGGTCTCCTGCAGCCACTACAGGGGGATCTGCTTTTGGTGACTGTAAAAGTGAGGGAAGAGGAAGAAAGAAGAGATTTTGAAACCCAGCCGTAAAAATACAACTAAAAAAGAAAGGACATGCACGGGCCGCATGCAGCCCCCGATGGAAGCACAACTGTGCCTCCCTTGCACGCTCCAGCTTCACACAGAAGGCAGGATGGAGCCTGGAGGGATGACGGAAGCACACGGCAGACCAGGGAGTCAGCAGCCCTGAGGCGGGAATCTCGGTCCCAGCAGGAGTCCCGGGCAGCCCTGCTCGCATCCAGGCTGTGACTCCAGGCTCCACTGGGCAGCCTCCCAGAGAGACCCCCGGGCCGGCTGTCAGGACGAAGACCAAGGAGCAGCCCCTCTCCCCATTCCCAGTTCAATTTTCATGCTTCTCCAACCCAAATCCCGCAAAGCCTATATGCTTAACTTTTATTTTTAAGAAATAAGACTGACATTAACTGAATCTCACCTTCCCGCTTCACTCAAAGACCTCTAGGCCAGGAGAAGCTAGGGGCCAAGTTACCTCCAGGAAACGTATTTGGTGCACCAAAGGCTCTACGTTCCCTACCTCAGGGCTTTGAAACACATTCTGAACGATTTCAGGTCATCTGAGGCAAGGACTTAAACGGAAGAGGCTTCCAATGTCATCTGGTTTGATTACCCGATCACTCCAGGCAACCCATGAGAAGCCTGCTTCCTCCTGCTTGCGCGGGGCTGCGTCAGCCCGACCTCTCCAGGGCACACACATACGCACATGCGGCGGGCACACACGTGGGTGCTGGCACCGGAAAGGGGCTCACACTGGGGCGGGCATGGGGGGTTGAGCTCCTCTTGGCGGGCTTCTGGGGATGGCCGGCACTTTCCCTCCTCCAATTTAAAATCCTTCTGATTATCAAAGCCAGTCCAGAAACCACCAGTGGTATCAAAAGGAAAGCTACACGCTCCAAACCCCTCGGCACAGACCTGCCTTGAGCCAGATAAAGTCAGGATTTGCAACACAAACTTGCAAAGCAATTATTGTTACCAAAGTCGAAACTCACAGATTGGAGAGAGCAAAAGAAATCAATGATAATTAAATTCTTCTATAAACACCACCCCGACCCTCTAGGGGCTCTTAGCACACAACGCTGTCCAGAAGTCGGCTCTCATTACAGAAAAAACACACAGCTCATTTTCTGGGAGGGGACCAGACCAAATAAATCTTTCTGCTGCTAGCCTTTGTTAAGTTGTAAGTCACTATTTTTTGAAGGGTGGGTAAGGGGGGGCCTGTGAGTTGGGGAGGGCTGTGAGCGCTGAACAGATGACCCGTAAGTGGTATGAGCTGTCATTTACCCTGCGAGTTGGGACACAGCCCTGGGGCAGCCGGGGATGCTTGCTCCGTCTCAGAGTGGGGGTCAGTGACCACGACATGTACAGGTGCCTCAGCTGGTCTCCTTCCCCAGGGATGGAGACACAGACTGAGTCCCCAGTGCCTGCACTATCATGTGGCCTCTCTAGCTCTGTGTGGCCAGAGGACAGAAATCTTATGCTGTCAACTTAAGCCGTGTGAAACACTCTTTATCCCCAATGGCCTCTGTGAACAGACACACCCTGCATGTGTCACTAAACCAGCCTTGGCAGAAAACCAACGTTTCCCCATTCGCCTCCCAGTTACCATTGTCTGGGGCTCTCGCTTAAAATGCCCACTCCCAGGCACTGACCCCGGTGATTCACGGGGCATCTCTGAGCCTCGGGCCCCTCATCTTTGAAATGGGATGACAAGCCTGTTGGGAGGCTGTTGTGAGCCCCAAATTCAATGCCTCCCCCATCCCAATGAGCTGTGTGACTGCTTCACTGCAGGTGCCAGCCGGCTCCTCAGGTGAGAGGAGCACGGGGGGATCCTGGAAGCAGACGCACCGCTTCCCATCCAGGCTGTCCCTGGGACCCCGTGGAATCCCTCAGTGGGCTCCAAGTGGGGGGTGGGGACCCGCATTTGCACGGAGTCTCACTCTGCCTTTGGCCCACTCCCTGGCCCACCAGAAGTGGGGGTGTGGGGGCAGCTACGGCCGTCGTGAGATGAACGGAGTTGGGCTGGGTGTGGGGAAGCTGAGGTTTTCTCCCATGTGGACCCTCTGGGCCCTGGCTCTGGTCAGCCTTGCTCTGATGAGGATCCCCTGCCCCAGTGGACACCCTAGGGTGGGTGGAGAGCTGCTCCCTCACATCTTTGAGAGCCAGGCAGATGCCTTCCAGAAGGTTCCTGGGCACCTCTTGCCTCATCCTCAAACATCCTGCTGAGGCCAGGAGGGGAGGGCCAGAGTGACCAGAATTGAGCACCCGGCCCCGCCCACTGCCTGCTCACTCCAGCAGGGAGCCCTGGGAATGGCATACTTACTCCTAGGAGTGGGTCAGCGGTGCACGGAGGCAGGTGGCCCCGCCCCCACACCCGGCCCACGCAGCACCTACCTGTACGGCTGTTCCCCAGTGTGCGTCCTCAGGTGTCTGGTGAGATTGGCTGATCTGGGGAAGATCTTCCCACAGTACCTGGGGTGGAGGGAGGTGGGGAGGGTGAGGGAGGATTAGGGTGGGCTTACATGGCCATTTCCCAGAAATGGTTTCACGCTAATGCTCGGAGTCCCACACCTGATGTACAGGTGGACCCATCCCAGCGTCCCGGTTTCAGTCCCTTCCACGGCCCTGAAGCCCAGCCTCAGTTACAGATACAGAGCAGGCTGCCATGGGCCACAGCAGTAGACAGAGCAGCCCCTGCCCCCTGAAGCGTCTCGGCCCCTCAGTCTGGCGGTGAACAGGGCAGGCTCCAACAGACTTGGACGGGCCTGCACCAGCACAGCGTGGCCGGGAGGGTGTCATCCTGACACTGCAGAAATCGGCTGAGGCCGTAGCACTGGGCTTCCCATCCCTCCAAGCGCTGAGGTTAGTCACTGACCAGCGCACCTCAGCCCCAGCCTTCCCAGTTCAGGCTGGGCTGAAGTTGCATATTCTTGAGCTCCCAAGAGCACAGCATGGCGTGAGGCAGGGGAGGCCACCCAAGTCACTTATTTGCAAAGCATGACCTCAAGCAGATAACCAACTGATTGCAGTGCTGTGCTTTCCTATGGCCGGGACTCTGAGTTTTTCCTGGAAGCACAGGTTCACAGCCACAGGTGTGGCACTCGAGCCCCGCCAGGGCTGTCCCAGCAGCACCACAGGGCCCCTCACCTGCACGTGTATCGCTCCTTGCCCTTCCTGAGGATGGGGTCTGAGAGCGTTGGGGGTGGGGACCGGAAGTTGAAGGGGTGGTGGGGGAGGGGCTGCAGGGAGCTGCCCGCGTCTGCCTTCACGGCTGCAAAGCTCTCCAGCTTCTCTGTCATGGTCTCTATGGCTGACATCTGTAGGCATAAGAGTGGGAGGTTATGGACTCAGCTGACTCTCACCTGTCTTCAGGGGCACGCACTGCTGGGGGTTCTGTACAATAGCATATCTTAGGGTGCTTGGGTGGGCACTGGAAGCAATGGTCTCCTGGTATTTTCTTGGACCCTGGGTTGGATTTTTTCACCTTTCTGTAGCCAGCCCTGCTCTTGTCCTTCCCTGAGTCCCACTCCCTCGTTTATAGTTTAAGGTCTTTCCTGCAGGAGTTGAAACTGATCTTTAGCAACCAGCCTCACTGCCCGGTTTGGGCAGGACCTGAGTGATACAGGGAGCTGATGTTTATGATTACCCCCTATCTGACCCAGGCCGGCAAAATGCCCAGCTGACTTGACTCCTGGCCAGCACTTCTGGTTGGCTAGTTTGGGTTAAATGCAGAATTACATCTAGTTTAACATTAAAAAGTTTATTTTTTAGTCTTGAAAAATTACAATAGCAACCTGAATCTCCGTTTAAAGCATAGATGGTGGGCCTGCAGAACCACTGCCACCAAGTGGCAGCATGCCATAATTGCAGGCAAAGTACTAAGGAATTCAACAGCCTCTTTAAGACTTAATCCCACAAAGGAAATATTCAAAATAATAATGTCACATGTCACATGACACAGGGCAATTTGATATGGGCAATAGGAGCTGCCTCTCTGCTCCCTGGAGATGCCCAGGGCTTGCTCGATTAGGAGAGTGGAAGCATGGGATTGGTGGCCAGAGCTCTGATCAGAATCCCAGACTGTCCTGGCCCCACTGAGGTCTCTGACAATAGCGACAGGAGAGGGGAAGGGCTGGGCTGATGGAGCTGCTCAGTGTCAGCCCTGCCTCTCCCAGCTCCCCTTCTCTTTGAAGATTTGGAGCTGACCTCAGTGCAGAAGGAGATGGGCCACCCTGTGATATCTGCTGTGTGCCAGGCCCTGTAGGGGGCTGCACAGGGGCTGAAAAGGAAGAGTGTTCATCATCCCCTGAGGGGTAGCAAAAGGCAAAACAGGGAACAAACCCCGGGCCTCCGCACCACACACCCAGCCTGCTGAAAGTAGGGCCAGTGCTCCCAGGGCCCAATGTCTGACCCACAGGGCCCTCCAGACATCTTTGCTAAACAGGTATTTTCATAGCCTGCCTCCCCTGGGAGCTCCCAGAGAAGGGGATGATGAGGGAGGGCAAGGGTGAGGCAGGAGCTGATACAGATGCAGAGGGAAGGGAGAGCTTGGGGTTCCCCAGGTGCTGGTGTCACTGGGAGGAACTGGCCAGGGTGCCGGTCCTTGGCAACCAGCCTCCATGGAATGGGTGTGGGGGTGAGGAGAAGGGCAGGTGGGGACCTGCCTCATCAAGGGGCCTCATATAGGGCTCGCTGCCTCTGGGCAATGCTCAGAGCCAGCTCCACAGAGGTGACCCGCCCGTTTACAGCAAGACCCTGGCCCTGGCTGCCCACTAGCAAACTAAACTATCCCATCACGCAGCTGGGGTCTCTCAGAGTCCGAGTGCTGGGCATCTGGCACTCAGCTTTTCGGAGACCTGCTTGCCAGGGACTTATCCAGCTGCTGCTGGTAGGGAGCAGAGGGCTTTCTACAAATGCTTCCCAGAGACCACATGACCCAGTGGTGGGGACGTTTTGCTATTTGGGGAACAACACTGGTTACGATAAAAATACCCAGAAAGAAATGAACGAGTAGAAACTCGTGTCCGTCCACAGTGGCCAAGGCCTCCCCTCTGGCCCCTTCCAGCCCCACCCAGGCTGTGGGGGTCAGGCTCCTCCCGCCCCTGCGAGGCAGGCATGCTCTCATCTTGATGAGAACGAGTGATGAGTGATGGGCAGATGGAAGCTGCCTTGCTCCCTGAGCCATCAACTGGGCCTCACCAGCCCCTCCGCAGCCCGGAGCAGCAGGGCTGAGGTCTTTGCACAGTCATGGCCTCTTGGGCTTTGTCGAGGTCTTTAGTAACTGGCGCCTTCTGCCCAAGTGACAGCCCAACCTTAGACCATTTGGTGACTTATTAGTCATCTCTCTCTTCCCGCCCCCCACCTCCTGGCTCCGGGCTGCAGGGACAGGCAGCGGGGGTGGCAGGCCCGTGGGGGCAGCGGGCAGGAGGGACAATGGAAACTGCCCCCCACTGGGCTCCCTTCCTCGGGCCTGGGTGGGCCTCTCCCGCCCGGCTTGCTCCGCCCGATCAGATATTCCCGGCCTCGCTCCCCGCACAAACAAACACAGGATGCGCCTGGCTGGCTCGTGGCTCTTTCCAGCCCATCCCGAGGAAAATCAGGGGAAGTTATTAACCAAACTCCACGGCCCCGGGGAAACAATGGGAGGCGCTAAGTTTAGCTGTGAACTCAGCCTGGGCGCAGGTTTCACAAACCAGGTGGGGGGCCCGTCCACGGCGGGGAAGGCCGAGAAAGAGAACAATGCCCCGGTCTGGTCTGCAGTCTGTCAGGGCCAGGCCCACTGTGCGACCCTCAGGACCCTCCAGGTGCAGCCCACGGTGCTGCGGAAGGGGCCAGGCTCCCAGCAATGAGACCAAGTCAGTAGGGGACAGGAGGTCGGGAAGACTCTGCCCTGGCCATGCTGCCCACCCGCTATTTTGCTCCCAGGATGTGGCCTCAGGGGCAGGCAGGAGCACCTCCAGGCCTGGCAGGGTCTGCACCTGCCTGTCTGGACTGGGGGGCTCTCTGGGTCTCTTTCCAGACCCCCTGCCCACCACCTCCCTGGGGCCTGGCTCCATGCCCCTCTCTGCATGCTCAGGCCCTTCCTCTCTTCCGGTCCATTTGAACATACTCAGGTCCTGTGCACCCCAGAGAGAGCGCCCACGCTGTGTCCTGGGCTGCCACCTGAGGCTGCTCCCCTCACTCACAATCCCTGCCCTCGCTCCTCCAGGCTCTGCCCACGACTCCAGTGAAGCTCCTTCTCCCTCCTGGAGCCCAGAGCCAGGGGTCAGAGAGGTCCCTGGGGTGGCCCTGTGAGGATCACTCTCAGTCCTCAACCTCTCCAGCCTACAGTGACCTGAGGGGCCACAGGGAGAGAATCCTCCTCTGCCTTTGAGGACGTCTGTGCGTGGTACGGCCCGGACGGGGACTCAGACTCCAGCCTGGCCACTGAGCCTCGGCAGCCGGGCGGTGGTGCCACTGGCGTGTGGGTTACAGGGCGCCCTGACCTGCACTGAGGACGTACCTGGGGGTGGAAGAGCAGCGGGGACGGCCGCAGGTACTTCTCCTTCAGGGCTCCCACGGGGTCTGTGACCTTCCGCTTTTCTACCCTGCTGGACAACAGCACAGAGGGTTACGTACCCCACCAAGCCCACCGAGCCGCCTGCCCCGCCGAGCCACCCGCTCCACATAGCCGCCCACCCCGCCTGACCATATACCTGGCCAGTCACAAGCCCATGGTGTGGGCCTCGCCGTGGCTGCCCCAACGCTCACCAGACTCCTCTGTGGGCCTTGGGGATGTCGGGAGCCCAGCCCACCTGCACCCCTAGACGGACCCTCCCTGTCACCACCTGCCCCTGAACACTCTCCCTCAGTGGTTCCCTCACACCTCCCATGCCTTCAGGGTCCCCTCGAGGGCCTTCAAAGACCCCTGGCTGCCAGCACCCCTGCAGGTCATGAGTGCTAAGTGCAGGCGGCTGGAGCCTTCTCTGAAGGCCCTGTGCACCCCGGCCTAACTGGCCGGTCAGCCCTGCATGAGTGGGGACCACTCTGAAGGGGGTCCCTGGACCTGCTCACAGCAGAGCGTGGCTCACATCAGAGGCTCAAGGCCTCCTCCACTCCTTCTCTGACCCGGCCCTTGGCACGGGGTGTGCTGCCCGTGTGTGCTGATGAACGTGAGTGGCCAGCAGGTTTCTGTCCTGGGGAGGTCACCAGGGGCTTCCTGCAGCACCCAGACAGGGCCCTGTCTAAACACCCTCCAGGGCTGCTGGAGATTACAGTTCCAGAACCTTCCCCAGATGCCAGTGACAAGCCTGCTCACTGAATCACAATGCAAACCTCCTGTGGTAAACAGAGGCCGTGGGCAGGGCTATCCACTGACCCTCCTTTGGCCTGGTGGCTCTTGAAGGCGGCCTGCTCTTCTCTGTCTGCCTGGGTCCCCATAGTGAGGGTTAGATTTGGGAGCCTCTTTCCCATCACTGAGAGCGCTTTGGTAAACCTGCCACGCCGTTGCAAGACACAGCACCCCCAGCATGTCTATGACTGGCCGCTTTTGCTTTACTAAGACAGGACTTGCTCAGGGTCTCCTGCCTGTCTCCTTGCATGGTGAAGCGGGGAGCACAGGGACAGGTGCTGGTGGGGGTAGGACCCCCTCCCCAAGCCTAGCCCTGCTCTTCCAACCCACCTGCATTCTAGGGAGGGGCAAACCTGTCCAGAAATTAGGGAGTGGCATTAAACTCGCCTCTCCCCAAGAGAGGCATCAGAGACACAGGGCACTGGTGCCTAGAAAACCCTCCAACGCTTGCTTCATCCCTCGCCTCCTCCTCCCCTCCAAGGACCACTGGCTCCTTCTCTGATTCCCCCGGGGCCCCCAGAAAGACACCCCCTCCCCATTCCCCCTGCCGCTGTGGCTCCAGGGGCAGGAGCGCACCAGGAGGGGCAGGAAGCACTCAGCCCAGGCCCCTCTGACTTCTGCAGGTAGAGGCTGGGGAGAGCTAGACCAGAGATGACAGCTGGAGAGAGGGGTGGGGAAGGGTGGGGGTTGGCGGTTACTGGGGACAGGAGGCGCTCGAGGCCAACAGTGTGATGTCTGAGTGGTCATCGGTGCAAGCAAACTGCACATGGCCGGGAGCACCCGTCCTGGCCTCCCAAACACGGCCCGGGCCAGGCACCTAGCTTAGGAGCAGCCAAGCCAGGCATCCCTCCTGAGGGGTGCAGACCCCCCCAAGAACAGGGGCATCTTCCTGAAGTCAGCAAAGGCCGGGGGACGACCTCGGAGGAGCTCGAAAGAGACACCACCATGCACCGAGCCCGCCCGGCACCGCCGCGGCCCCGCCCCAGGGAGAGCCAGTGAGGCTGGGGCACTGAATACCTGTAGATGGGATCCAGGAAGAAGGGCGAGGGCTTGGCGTAGTGGAGCGGGGGCTGCTGGGGCATCCGCGCCGGGCACACCTGGGGCAGCCCCTCGCCGGCGCCCAGCTTGCGTTCCCCGTAGACGTGGTTCTTGCGGGGCTCCCGCCCGCCGCCGTTTTGGCTGGCGCGGGCCCGGCTGCCGATGCTCAGGTCCAGCGGCTGCTCCTCGCCGGATGCGGGGGCCGAGGGGCCCTTGGGCATGGGCAGGATGGGCTTCACGTCTTTGGGCTTGGTGGTGAGATCAAAGGGGCACTCGGCACTGGGGCCGCCCACCTTGAGGGCGTCCCGGGGTGACTTTGGCTCGGCCTTGACCAGCAAGTTGTGGGCGAGGGCTCGGTCCGTGAAGGGGTAGAGGGAGTGGGGGAAGTTGGGCAGGAACTGGAAGGGGAACGCCGAGTGGTAGGGGAGCGAGCCCAGCTTCTTCTCCTGCATCCCCATGAAGCCGGGGCCAAAGTACTTCTCGGCAATGGATGCGATGGCCTTGATGGAGTCCCCGGCGGCGCCCGTCGCAGTCAGCAGCTGCTCGTCGGGTGGCGGGAAGAATGAGTGCTGGGAATAGAAGACGGGCACCTCGGCCACGCTGTTCGGGGCCCCCGGGGGCGCCAAGCCGCCCCCAAACTCGGGCTGGCCCTCGGCGGACTTGCCCTTGCCCTTGTCCTTGTCGGGGTCGCTGTCCACGTCGCTGTCCAGGTCCGAGCCCGTCCCCGTGGTCGTGTCCAGGTCGGTCCCTGTGGTGGTGTTGACGTCCTCAAAGTCACTGCCGTCCGACATGTCGCTGCTCCTGGTCTTCAGCTTCTCCACACAGGAGTCCTCCAGGCGGCTCTGGAACTTCTCCTCAGGCCCCGCAGCTGCCGTCGTGCCCTGGCTGCTGTTGCTGACGGCGGAGACCAGGGGCAGGGCTGGGTTCCCCAGGGGACTGGGGAGCTTGGCATCCTGGGTGTGGTTCAGGGGGCTCTTGAGCAGCGGTGTGGGAGGTAGCAGAGGCGGCCGGGGGTACAAGGATGGAGGGAAGATGCCCGGGAAGCCGGGGGTGAGTGCGGGGAACGTGGGAGGCGCCGTGGAGAAGGGCAGGCTCCCCGGGTGCGGCCTGGAGGGGAAGTACTCGTTGAAGCCCAGGCTGGCGTGATTGAGGCTGGGGGAGGGTTTTGCCTTGTCCATCATGGGGCTGGGGGTCAAGGGCAGGCCCGGGGCAAAGATGCCGCCCGGCGTGTAATGGTTCTTGCCCTCGCAGAAGCGCCGGTGCTTGTTGAGGGAGGAGGTAGTGCTGAACATCTGGCCACAGTCCTTGCACTTGATCTGCGTGCGGCAGTCGGCGTGCATCCGCTTGTGCCGGCACAGGTTGGAGAACTGCGTGTAGGACTTGTGGCAGACCTCACCTAAAACATCAGCAGAAGCCAAGACAAACCCGCATGAAATGACCGGGAAACCCTGCTGAAAACGCCACATGAAATTACTGGGAAAGCCAGCCGCTGGAGGGGCGAGGCTGGGGCTGGAAGCAGTCTGTCTGGGTGCATGTGCGTGGGCATGGGTGTATATATGTGTACTGTGCGTGCATGCGTGTGTGCGTACACACAAATACACAGGCAGGTGCATGTGTGTCTGTGTGCGTAAGTGTCCGTGTGTGTGGGGGCAGGCGTGTGTGTATTCTGCAAGCGTGCGTGTCTGAGTGTGCACACGTGTGCACACATGAGCATGTGGAAACATATGTGAGTGTGCACGCGCCCCTCCCAAGGCTGGCCTCCAGTGACCAGCACAGATCCTGGGGCCGGTTGGTCCAGCTCCTGCTGTGCCTCCGCCTTCTTTGCTGGAGAATGGGCTTGCCACCACTGTCTCCACCCTCCTACCCCACGGTGTTGCTAATTTAGGAGCCAAGATTTTCAGAAGTCCCTGGGGAAGGTGAACCTGCTCTCCAGGGCGGGGCACGGGGAAAGCGAATGCATGTGATGGTGCCTGCCACTCCATCAGTGGATTCAGGGCAAGCTGGCTCAGGGCCCGCCCTGCCTTCGTCTTCACTTCTGCAGCTGTTCTAGCAGGGGTGGGGGCAGGACGCTGACCACGCAGACTGTGCCTCCTGCTCTCTAGAAGTTCAGTGTTCCTAGTGTCCTCCCACCTCCCCTCTCCGCACCAGATCCTGCTGCCTGCACCCCGGAGAAGGCAGCCTCTGGGTTGACACAGACAGTTCCTGAGGTTCTCAGGAGGCCCCAACTCGGGGATCCCGGACTTTGGGGCTCCTGGCAATACTCAACCACCCTTTGGAGATGGCTGGAGGTGGACATGGATGGGAGGTCACCCCGGGCAGGAGCCCTAAGCAGAGGGACTATTCCCTGCTTGAGAAAAGTGAAAATCCTACTACTGGGAACCTCCTCAGACTGGGATGGAAGCGGCAGTGCCCGGCTCTGGCTGGCGAGTGCCAGCATCTTCTCTCAACAGGAGAGGGCAGTGCCGGCCCAGCTAGATTCCAGGACCCAGCGGCCTGGGGGTTCCGGCCATTTTCCTAAAGGCCTGTGAACGGGTGTCAGCGAATCACCAGCCTGTCTTTCGCCTCTTGTTTTTCTAAGAAAAAAGGGAGGAACACACACACATCTACACATGCACACACACAGCACACACAACCACACACCACATTCATACACATGCACACACACCACACACACAACCACACACATTCATACACACGCACACACACAAACACCACATTCATACACATGCGCACACACAACCACACACCACATTCGTACGCAACCACACACATGCACACACAGCACAAACACATGCACACCCCCCCACACCCCCATGCAAACACACAACCACACCCCCCCACACGCGCACACACCCACACCACACACACGCACATACACACCACACCCACACCCACACACCACACACATGCACACAACCACACACATGCACACAAACACCACACCCACAGCACACACGCACATACACACCACACACACCCACACCCACACACAACCGCACACATGCACACATACACCACATACACCCACACCACACACACACAACCACACAACCACACACCACACATACACTCACACCCACACCACACACACACCCACACTACACACACCACACAAACCACACATGCACACATACACCACACACACGCACACATACACCAGACACACACCCACACACAACCACACACCACACATACACTCACACCCACACCACACACACACCCACACTACACACACCACACAAACCACACACATGCACACATACACCACACACACACACACACCAGACACACGCACACACACACCACAGATACGCGCGCACACACACACACACACACCCCGGCGAGTGTGTGTCTCTGTAGGACAATTTGCTTCCTAAACACGGCGTGGTGGAAACAATGATTTCAGCAAGCTTCTTGCTCACCAGAAATCGTCGGCTGCCTGATCTCCTTCGACTCCAGCTGGGAGCTTTTACCCTAAGATGATCGTGTTCCTTCATCACCATATCTATTTATATTAACCGCTCTACCTTCCTGCTCGTCCAGCCTGGCGGGGCGTTTTCAAGGCTGAGGGGAGAAGAACTTTGTCTCGTTTCATCAAACCTGCCCTCTCTGGAGGGCTGCTGCTGGACAGGTGACCCTCCACAGGGAGGGTCTGTAAATACCCCTCGGTCACCTACCTGGCCCTTGGGGAGGCACTCAGCCCTGCCGGCCAAACAAGCACTCCCTGGCTGTGCCCCACTCACACACTCTCACACACACACGCACCAACTCACGCACCCACACTCTCACACCCACACGCACCAACTCACGCGCCCACACTCACACACTCAAGCACGCGCCCACACTCACACACTCACAAACACGCGCCCACACTCACACGCTGTCACATGCGCCAACACACGCACCGGCTCACACGCCCACACTCACTCTCACACACGCTGACACACGCCCCGGCTCACACGCCAACCCTCACATGCTCTCACACGTGCCAACACATGCACCGGCTCACACGCCCCTCACACACTCTCATGCGTGCCGACACAAGCACTGGCTCACACGCCCACCCTCATGCGCTCTCACACACACACGCACCAGCTCACGCACCCACACTCATTCACTCTTTCACACACACACACCAGCTCACACACCCACACTCATGCACTCTTTCACACACACACACCAGCTCACACACCCACACTAGCTCACACACCCACACTCACACGCTCTCACACGCACCGACACATGCACCAGCTCATGTGTCCACACATGCTCTCACACACACACACGCACCGGCTCACACACCTACACTCACACACTCTCACACACACGTGCGTACTTATTAAAGCAAAGGCTCTTTCTGCAAAGTGCCCAGTGGGAGCCTGTCCACCTCATTCCCAGATATTATACTTCCCCTCTCTCCTGTTCTCCTCTCCTCTCGCTCTACCCACCCCTTCTCTTACACCCATGCACACACACATGTTTGTACACACCCCAGTGCACAGGTGAGCGCCTTGGTGGGAAAGACACCACCAGGAATGACACCCCCTCCGTCTGTGTGGCCAGTGAGGTGGGGGCTTAGGGCTTCCATCTGCCTGTGCCATGGGTGTG
Source organism: Gorilla gorilla gorilla (assembly GCF_029281585.2). NCBI lineage: Eukaryota > Metazoa > Chordata > Mammalia > Primates > Hominidae > Gorilla > Gorilla gorilla. The sequence continues at coordinate 237,238,501 of NC_073224.2, forward strand.
TCACCCAGCAGGTGGACACGGAGTCTGGCCATGAGCGCCTGCACAGCTGTGACCTCTCCTGCAAGCAACTGACCATTCCTGGAAAGGGCCACACTATTTGGACTCCCTCACTTGTTTGCAAATCCTCCTCTCCAAGCCTGAAGACCGCCTTCTGCAGTTGCACCAAAGGACACTGTGCAGTGGCCTGGGGGATACCAGGGCTGCGTTGCTTGTGTCTGATCTAATTTCTAAGGGAATGAGAATCTTCATAAACGCAGTCTGCCCACGTCTGGGGTTTTCCTTTAAGCTTTATCCCCTTAGCCAAAAGCCAAGGCACAAAGGTGAGCCGAGAGTGTGGACAAGAAGCACAAGAGCCGCCGAGGCCGGGCAGGGCCAGTCGAATTTTCCTGTCCTCACTCTGGCCACGAGGGATGGGGAGCAGCCTGCAGTGTGGTGGGAACAGTGGGCTCCAGCTGCCCAGGGTGCTGCAGCTCTTGGAATGCACGTCATTAAAGCAATGCAACGGGACTTTAGAACGCTTGTCTGCAGGCCCAGAGAGGCAAGGAAGTTTAAACCTAGGTCCAATTTTCTTGCTCCTGAGCTTGCTATAGAACTCCACGTTGTCATCTGAGGCAACAACTGGTGCCGCTCTCACTGGAGTCACTTGACCTGCATCTGGGAGCAGTCACCCCCCGCCCCAGCCCCTGACTCCTGCCCAGCTTGCACCGTGCTGGCTTCTCCCAGAGGAAAGGGGTACTGCATATCGGGGCGCCGGAGCCGGGCACACTGCACACATGCTCCTCCTGGGAGATCGGTGGTCAGCAAATGGGAAAACAGTACTTGTGGAACGGCCAGCAGGCAGAGCTCCATCTCCCTTTGGTTCCTCAGTTGGTGGGGGCATGTGGCCCAGGTTAGGCTGGGGGCGGAGTCACCCCTAGCAGGACGGCTGGACGCTGGGGCTTGGGAGATGGGTGGGACGGGCACAGCCCAGGTGCTGACAGGGGCCCGGCTGGCTGGCGGGCATCACCTCTTGTGCAAGTGGTCAGTGCCTGAGTGGTCCCACATCAGCAAGAACACCTGAGTCCAGGTTCCCAAGCTCCCAGCATCCCGCCTCTCCAGGCTGATGCAACAGAGCCGGGAAGGTTCAAATCACCCAGCCGGGGGCCAGGAGCCAGGCCCCTGAAGCTAAAATTTGGGCTCCACAGCCTGGCCTTGAGCTCATGGTCACTCAACATCTTGTAGCCTCCCTTTCCTCCTTTGACAACTGGAGACAGAAGGGCCCCACTCTCAGGCTTTTGTGAGGATACCGTGTAAGAATGCTTGGGAAACGATGACTTGACACAATGTGTGTGAACCGATGACTCGGCACAAGGCCCAGCAGACAGGACCCTTCGGGGGCCTCTGACTTCACTGAGAATCAGGGTCATAGTCCCTGCACTGGCCCACAAGGCCCCTTGGACCCGGCCCTGGTGACCTCTTATCTTTCTCTTATTTATTTTTATTTCTTTACAGAGTCTTGCTCTGTTGCCCAGGCTGGAGTGCAGTGGTGTGATGTTGGCTTACTGCAGCCTCGAATTCCTGGGCTCAGGACATCCTCTCGCCCTTAGCCCCCTGAGTAGCTGGGACCACAGGCACACACTACCGTGGTTGGCTAGTTAAAAAAAAAATTTTTTTTTTTTTGGTAGAAATGGGGTCTTGCTACATTGCTCAGGCTGGTCTTGAACTCCTGGCCTCAGGTGATCTTCCTGCCTGGGCCGCCCAAAGTGTTGGGATTATAGGTGTGAGCCACCACCTGGCCCTTTCTTCTCACTCCCCTCACTCACTCCTTAAACAAATCCTGGCCTCTGGGCCTCTATGCTCACAGCTCCCTCCTGAGCCTCCTCCACAGGTGCCCAGGGCTCACTCTCCTTGTGTCTTTGCTGGAATGCCTCTCATTGAACAGGCAGTCTCAGCTCCCACACCAGGCTGCCAGCCTGGCCCCCTGTGAGGCTGTAACCCCACACCGCTGCACCCAGAGCTGTGCCTGCCACCTTGCTTGTCTGGCTTGCCTGTCTCCTCCCACTGGTGTGCGAGCCTCCTAAAGACAGCTGGTCTTTTATTTAGGGCTGGCCCCTGCACTGGAACAGCACTGGGCACAAACAGGGCCCCCTAGAGACACCGCCCTGACAATCCCAGTGGGTGTCTGCTGAGACTGTCACGTGCAGGGCAGCACAGAAGCACGCCCTTCTGGAGCTCGGCACAGGTGGGGAGTGAGTTCGGGGGAAGGGAGTAGCAACAGGGAGGGAGGGTCCAGCTCCTTCTGCAGGACCCTGGTCCCTCCCATCACCCACTGCCCCCCTCCAGCCCCTGTGAGGTGAAGCAAGGGGAGCCATGGAGGAGGACGGGATGGGGAAGGGGAGCAGTGAGGGACAAACTCAGAGGGTGCCTGCCGGGGACCAGGCTGCACGCGGCAGAGCTGTCAGAACCTGCCGTGAGTGCTTTATGAACCAACTGGGGTCCCTTGGATCGGGGGAGACCTTGGGGGATGGCCCACCTCGGCCCGACCGCCATGGCATCCGCGCACCCGGAGGGCAGGCGGCCAGGCTGGGCGACCACTCACATATGAAAGGCTTCACCGTGCTGTGGATATGCTTGTGCTGCTTGAGGCCGGAGGACGTGGCGAAGGTCTTCCCACAGTCGGGGCAGGCGTGGGCCCGAGCGCCCACGTGCTGCGAGCGGATGTGCCGCTGAAGGTTGCTGGGGTCCGTGAACACCTGGGGAGACGGACGCCGTTGGCGCGTGCCCTGCCTGGACACCTGCCTTGGCCTGGTTCGGGCTGGCGGACCAACTGGCTGTGGGGGCAGGGCCCTGCCTGTCTCTCTTGCCACGTTGCAGTCTGCACCAAGCAGGCCGGGACAGGTCTCTGTGTAGCAAGGACCTGCTGCAGGCCCTTAAGTGAGCCGCAGAGCCTCCCCGGCTGCTTTCCTCAAGACCAGTTCCTGAACTGAGGCTGTGTGAGACAGGGCTGCAGAAAGCATTTTCAGCTGTGGTGCTGAGACCCTGGCGGGCTCGGGGTGGAGGCTCGGCTCAGCCCCGCCAGCCTCTTCCTTCCACACCGGCGGGAGGACAGGAGCCGCGCTCGGGAGGGGCCTGGGTTCGGGTCTTGGCCCTGATCCTTCTGACCTGGGGGACACGGTCTTCCCTGAGACTTCCTTTCCTTCCTAGTCACACGGAAGGGCCCCAGCCACTGCAGGGGCCTCCTACCCACTCTGCCGCACTCCATCTACATTTGGACCAGGGGGTGTAGGGAGCATGGGAGCGGGCGCCCGTCTGCAGCCTCCTGCTGCCCCGGGGCAGAGATGGGGCTGAGACGGGGCTGAGAGATGGGGCTGAGACGGGGCTGAGAGACGGGGCTGAGACGGGGCTGAGAGACGGGGCTGAGAGACGGGGCTGAGAGACGGGGCTGAGACGGGGCTGAGAGACGGGGCTGAGAGATGGGGCTGAGAGACGGGGCTGAGAGACGGGGCTGAGACGGGGCTGAGAGACGGGGCTGAGACGGGGCTGAGAGACGGGGCTGAGACGGGGCTGAGAGACGGGGCTGAGACGGGGCTGAGAGACGGGGCTGAGACGGGGCTGAGAGACGGGGCTGAGAGACGGGGCTGAGACGGGGCTGAGAGACGGGGCTGAGACGGGGCTGAGAGACGGGGCTGAGACGGGGCTGAGAGACGGGGCTGAGACGGGGCTGAGAGACGGGGCTGAGACGGGGCTGAGAGACGGGGCTGAGACGGGGCTGAGAGACGGGGCTGAGACGGGGCTGAGAGACGGGGCTGAGACGGGGCTGAGAGACGGGGCTGAGACGGGGCTGAGAGACGGGGCTGAGAGACGGGGCTGAGACGGGGCTGAGACGGGGCTGAGAGACGGGGCTGAGACGGGGCTGAGAGACGGGGCTGAGACGGGGCTGAGATGGGGCGGCCCCGCAGGTTACCTTCACGCAGTTTTCACATTCGAAGCGTTTGCCGCTGTCGTGGGACATCTGGTGGCGGATGAGGTTGGACTTCCAGTTGAAGGCCTTGGGACACTGGTCGCATTTGTACTCGCGCTCCTCCGTGTGGATGACCATGTGCTGCTCCAGGCTGTGCAGAGGGTGAGGCTCATTGCGGGGCCCGACTACCTGCCCTCTGCCCGGGAGGGGACCCCAACCATACAGCTTCTTCCCAGTGCCCCTTTGGAGCCCCCGCCACGCTGCCGAGGGATCAGAGCACATGCTGGTGTCTCCCTGCCCGCCTCCTCTCTGCCATGGCCGGGCTGTGAGGGGCAGAGGCGGCCTTCCCCTAGCAGATGAGGAAGCCGGCACCTGGATGGTTCCATCCCTCACCCAAGACCACCCCCAGGGCGGCTGGAAGCAGTGCCGGACCCCGGCCCACACTCCCTGGGTGCCTCTCAAGCTGGTCCTGGCCTTGCGGCTAAGCTTGGGCCTAAGAAAAAAGGGGTTCAACACTGGCATGAACCCAGGAGTGGGGCAAGTCCCCCAAACCCAAGGATGCCCCTCTGAGTGCTGGGCACACACCGAGGAGGCAGGTCGGGAGTCACTCGGGGGTCTCCAGGTGACATGGAGGGGGCCCGAGCACAGCTGCTCGGAGGGGCCGCTGCACTTGGAGGAAGGAGTCGCTCTAATTCCCTGCTCTTGGGGGACCCCCGGCTTCCCTTGTCCCAGGGATGACCGTTAATCTTCATGAGCAAAGCAGTGATATATCACGGCTCGTTAATTAAGGGGCCCAGCCATCCATTCAGATCAGAAATGCCTGGTTCCCGAGCATCAGGAGACTGTATCTTTTCCCCTGTTGTTAATTGTGATTTATGTGTTTATGTAAAGAAAACACGGACCCTCTTGAGCGGCGTTTACTGGGAAGGGCCGCAGTTGGGATTTGCCCAAACGTTTATTTTCTCAGTCATCTGTTCCGGGTGGAGGGTTTGCCGTCCCCAGGGAGCGGTGCGGGGATGGGCGGTAATCCCCAGCAATCACATAGCCGGTTAGTGGCCTGATGGGCTTTGCTCTGACTTTGCGAGGCTGTCCTGGAGGAAATCCCCAAAGGCAGGAGGAGGGGCCCGGGTTGGAGAAGTCTCCATAGCTCCTTACAGCACTGGACTGAATGTCCTGGTTTCACTCCCCACGGAGACCAGGAATCTTGTCTTTCCCGGGGGTCACAGGTCCCCAAGGCCGCCCAGGCCCCAGATGCTGGCTCCTGCCTGGTCTCAGGGCAGGGGAGGGCCAGCGTGGGCCCGCTCATGTCTCTGAAGCCCCTCCTGGGACAGGCCGCTGCCACCTGGTGGGGAGCAGGGCTGGTGCCTTGGGGATAGGGGTGACCCCTTCCGGCTCTTGCCTACCATCTGAGAAGGAGCTGCTCGTGTGTCCGGAGGGTGGGGCCACCATGAATCCCTTGGTGGTGGGTGCTGCCACCCCCATCCCGGTCTGGGACCTTATTACAGAAGTAGCCTTGGGCTTAGCGGCTGCAGGTCTGGGCTCTGGCCTGAGTTTTTCTCCTTTCTAGTTTCTCCCCACAGCACAGCCCTGGCAGGCAGGGCCACGAGCCTAGGAGGTGGCTTTCTGGGGCCAGGACATTTGCGGTTGGAGCCAGGGGACACCTGTGGCTCTGGCCACGGGATCCTGCACCTGCTCTGCCCGCAGCGCCAGTGTCCCAGTGGGGCACATATCCCCAGGGTGTGTCCCACCAGGGGGCCCTTTGTCTACACCTGTTGGGGAGCGAGGCGGGGGAAGGGAGGGGAGGAAGAATCAGAGGAGGGCACGGGAAGGGGAGGAAGACTCAGAGGAGGGCATGGCACCTGTACTTGTTGGGGAACATCCGCTCGCAGTCCTTGCACTCGTGGGCTTGGCCGCTGCCACCGCCAAGGCCCTCGGGCTTGAGCTCCTCAGCCAGGCCCTCGTAGAGCGCAGCCCCCACTGAGCCACACGTGTACTTCTTATGGCGCCGCAGGTCCAGCTTGGACTGGAAGAGTTCGTCACACTCGTCACAGCGGAACGTGGGCTCCTCTGCAAGAGAGAGAACGAGGCGGTGGTGAGTGAGCTGGAGACCCAGCCCAGGGCTATCAGGGGACTCTGGAGACCTGGCCCCCTCACCACGGTGCCTCAGGGCCTGCACCCAGGCTGGCCAGTCCTGCACTGCTTCCTTCCAGCCTTCAACTTGGGGCCCACCAGCCTGCCCTGGAAACAGGCATGTGGAGTCCCCGGGCCCAGCCCTGGGCAGGACCAAAGGACCCCCCAATCTGTGCCTCAGAGGGAGCCCCGGGCGACACCCAGCCCTGCCTGTGCCTCAGGCAGCCACCGTGGGCTGGAGAAGGCCCCGCTCGGGAGTGGAGGAGGAAGCCGGGCCAAGTGCTTTGTTTATGAATCAGGAGAAAAACGATGACAGAGCTGCAGTGCATATAATAAATTATTGTCGTCAAGGTCAAACAAATTAAAAGGGGGGCAGCTATTATTAAGTTTACGAGGCAGCATCCTGACTGCCTTGCCAAGCCAAACAATCAGCCTGGAGCTGTCATCCTGGTGGGGGGGCTCTGGGCCCGTCCCTGCCTCCCCTGTCTATAGCAGCTGGGCAGCAGCCTTCCACCTAAGACGTGAGGCCCCCCCAACAAGATGCCTCATCCCCCCGGCTCTGGAACGCACTGAGCTCTTTCCCAAATGAATTGAACAACGGTGTGTGCACCAGTGTGTGAGTGCACGGGGGCATCTTGGGCATGAGCAGGCAGCTGTGTACGCACACGTAAGTGTGAATATCTCAGCATATCTGCATCCATGTCTGTGCATTTTTGTGTGACTGTGTGTGCATGTCTATGCACTTACACCCATGTTTGTGTGGGCCTGCATGGGTACTCATGTGCATGTGTGTGAGGATGCATGTGTTTCTGCATGCACCTACGTGCGTGAATATTTGTGTGCACTGGCGTGTTTTCATACTTGCACATGTGTGGTTTGTGGATGCCTTTGTGTTGAGGCATGTGTGCATCTGTGTGTTCATGTGGGTGCATACTTTGCATGTGTGAATGCACATGTGTTTCTGTCTGCATGTGTGTGCATTTGTGTTATGTATGCATACGTGCATATTATACATATACGTTCGTGTGCATGGGTGGCTGCGTTGTGTGTGCATATGTGTTTGATGTGCACACACGTGCATGTGAACATGTGTGTGAACACGCACATTGTGTGTTGGTTTGTGTGTGTGCGCCAATGGGTGTGTAGTTGTGCAGGCATGAATATGTGTACACATGCTTGTATATGAATGTGTGTATGCTAACGTGCATGTTTGTGTTTGTGTGCATGTGATGTGTGTATGCATGCAATTTGTGTGTGTGCATTTGGGTGCTTGTGGGAATGTGTTTGGGTGTGTATGCACGTGCACGAGGACTGACCCAGTGCCCAGCATTCAGCAGAGTCTTCATGAGCATGGTCTGAACGTTGACTCAAAGGCCTGAACCTAAGGATTGCCGAGGAGACGGGGGGATGGGGGCAGATGGAAGAGGGCTGTCACTTCCTGTCCCCTCCCTGTGTCAGAGAGACCACCACGGTCATAGGCCTTTTAGAGTCCTAAGGAAAGGGTGGGCTGCTTTGCAGTCTGGGCAGTGCAGGGGTTACCAGAAGTGGCACCTCCTTGCTGACTGGAAGCTTCCCTAAGCCTAAGGGTAGAGATACTGCTATTTGGCCGGGGCCACCCCAGCACCCCTGGCGGGTCCCAGAGCCTGGCTCCCTGAGCCTCAGGTGTCCAAGGTGGGGATTCCAGCAGGGTGCTGGCCCCAAGAGACCACAGCAGGCATACTGGATGGCACCCACCCCCCCACCCCTTGCCAACCAAGGTACAGATGCCAGCTTGCCAGATGTGATTTTTGGTGCCGTCTTTGGACAGAGGTAAGTATCTGGCTGACAGGGAAGGGGTGTCTGGCCGAGAGGAGCCCCAGGGGTGTGTGCATTGGGGGTGAGTGGGCAGGCACCACTGCTGGTCAAGATGCACCAAACACCGTGATTTCGTTCTCAGCCGGTGTCCAGGCATCCTGGCCCTGCTCACTGACCTGAACCTCAGGAAAGCACTGGTTTGGGGGAAAACAAGATCATGAAGGGAAAAAGCCAGAGGATGCCCAGAGCCTGCGCAGTCCACTTCCCACAGGACTGCGGTCCACACCTCAGCTCCAGCCTCTGGGGCTTGGAGGGCTCCGTCCCAAACCTCTCCGGGGAAGGCTGCCATTCGGAGCTTTCCGAGTTTGTTCACTCACTGAACAAACCAAACCCACCTAGGAGCTGCCAGGAGGGATCCTCGGACAGGGCGCACAGCCTGGGAGGAGGTGGGCAAGAAATGCTCACCCTAGAAGTCTACAAAATGCCACCTTGAAATGTGATTCAAGCCTGCAAATTCTTCAGAGAGAGCCCACTGTGCAAATGATGTGGGTGTCAAGGCTGACCCCTGGGGTCTGGTGGGAGCCCCACGTGGCAGGTCCTGTCCTCAGGGCTTAAGAGAATCTGGGCACTGAAGCCCCGCATCGACCTGCGGGCACCCAGGGAAGGGCGATAGTATTCGCATGCCTGCTTCAGAACTGGCAAACTGAGGCTGGGCAACACCGAGTTGCTTGTCCAAGGAAGAGGTGGAGCAGTGGGCCTGCAGCCTGCCCATGGTTTTGGGGCCAAGGAAGCAGGGCTGGCAGGGCCCCAATTTCCCACTGAGGGTTTTGGGGAAAGCGAGGTGAGCCTGTGATAGAGGGATGCTCACCATCACCCCCTCTCAGGCCTTCCTTTGTCTTCAGAAACTGGGATTTTCACTGGGGAACAAGCCCTGCAGATCTGAGCACCAAGACCATTGCAGAACACAGCCAACCCGCAGACCTGGGAAGCTGCCTGTGGGTGGATTCCAACGTCCCGGGCTGAGATGGGGCCTCCAGCCAGCATCGTGATTCAGTTAGAAATGCCAGCTTTTATTTTACTCTTTCTGGACCCAATGAAGAACAATCATAGAAGTTGAAATTTGAAAACAAAGACAAGAAGAAATGCCAACCCCACCCACTCATATTACTGACCAACTTATTTTTTCCAGTTCTCATTTAGAATTTGGGATGAAAATAAAAATTTAGATTGCAAATGAGAATGCAGTCTGATTCTCACTCCAATGGCCTTGGAGGGTGCCCTGGACGTGATGGAGCCGACTTCAGTGACCATCCCTGCCCTGCTGCTCCCCAACCCCAGCCCTCCACGGATGGAGCTGGGCCCCCATCAGAGGACAGAGCCGGGTACAGGACACACCTGAGCCTGGCCTGCCCTTACTGAGTGGTGTGGACAGGTCTCCCGGCTGTCTTCCAGGCAGGTAAGGCTGGCCCTGAATACACCCCTGGGGCTCGTGGAGGGGCCAGAAACGGGGGCATAGTTTATGGCATTTTCACTTTCTCGGCACAAGAAACTTCTGCTTTAAAGAAATGCTGAAAGAACATGACCTATTCTGATAATGTTTCCCATCTTATTATCTCTGATCTCACGATCTGGCTGGCTCATGCGCTCTGTCCTCCACGCACTGCCTCCTCTTGACCTCTTTTGGAGAGAGGAAAAGCAAATTATCGTGAGGCTTTCTCAAAAGAAAAGCATATGGGAATGGAAGTGACTTTCTTTATTTTCTCCCAAGAGCAAAAAGTTCTCACAAAAGAGAATTCTTTCCTCTTCATTGTAAGTGTAAAAACAAAACACAAAGTCGAATGCATCTGAAAGTGGCTTCCCCGTGGTCTGAATCACTTGTGTGAAAATGGGCCTCGCATTCCTGACAGAGCTGCAGCTCTGCAGAGGGAATGTGTCCAGCCCCGGGACTGCAGGGCAGAGGCTCGGTTCTCCTGAAGCGGGCTGGCCCCCAGAGGTCTCCTGTGTCTTCTTCACTACCTGAACGTGGTCTCCAGCCAAGCCCTTTTCTCCCAACAAAAGCACAAAATATAGTGATTGGAAATGAAACTCTCTTCATCTGGCAGGGGTGCGTGGGCTGCGGTACAGCATCCACCTGTCACCTACGCCAACTAAGCCAACGCCGTGGTGACCTCACATCTTGTTTGTCACATCTGCGCCTCACTTGCCTATCTGAAGTTCCATCAGCAATCTTCATGGCAGAGCAGGAATGTAACAGAAAAATAAATCAGTGCCTAATGGCCCCGGAGAGCCGAGGGGTTCACAATTAAGTGGCGTCTACGTACTAATCTAGCAGACTCGAGGCTCAAAGGAGCTTGAGAGCCTCCTCCAAGTCCCTGCAGTGATAAGGGGCTGGCTGCATTGAGCTGGGGTTGGGATAAAAGATTTTTTATGATAATTATCTTAGTGAGGAACATTTTTGCATTTTCTTTCTGTGCGATTCAGAGTTTAACTGGTGGGGGAGGCGGCTATTGGGGAGGCATGATCTTGACAGGAAAGAGTAGGGAAAGTCAAATATTTGATGTTGGGCTATTATGTGTGGCAAGCAATTAGCCCACAAATGTTTGATAAATTATTAAGAAAATGTAGACCCAGGTTATTTAATATCAGGGGCTGGAGGGGGGTGGGGAGCAGAAATCAAGGTTTTTAAAAAACCTTTTGGAAGAAAGAAATTTCATCGTACAAATGAAATTCCATAGTAAAGCACTCTCCTTAAGTCAAGTAGATTTGTCTCTTGGCGTTCTTGTGCGCTGTCTAAGATTCATAGATCTTTTCAACAATTATTTTAAGGAAAATGAGGCCCTCCCCCCTGCTATCCAGATCTCGGCAACTGATTTTTCTTTTCTCAATGGCCTAAATAAAACCAAACTTCAGAGGAAGCTGCAGATAGGCTCCGGCTTGTTAAACTATCCTTCTGTGGTCATTTCCTTTCGGACACTCAGGGACATAAACAGATACTGCACCAAGGAAGGACCCAGCTAGCCGGGCCACGCTCGGTGATGGCAAGGGTAAATTAAGGCGGAGTTCTCCATGTCTGGTCTCGAAGCCTTCCTGCTCATTCCAGCACCATTCCTTCACCGTGAAATCAGAGTGGTTCCTTGGAGAAACTTGCAGCAAATGGCATGAATCACTAAGCCTTGGTGTGTTTGAAGAGGAGGTCCAAGAAGCAAGGAGGAAAACTCAGCTTCCCTGCAGGCTCCAGCACCAGCAGGAATCACCAGCGCCGGGAACGGCCAGGAGGGAGCTTGCGTTCCTGTTCACTTGTGAGGTCTCCCAAAGTAAAGCAGTTAGGCTCGAACCCTGGAGCCGTCTGCTCAGAGGGACCGGCGTGGAGCCGACGGGCCAGGGCCTCACTGCCCACAGAGCCTTTCCTGGCCGGCTGTTCCAGGACCCCGTAGGGGAATGGACACATGGCTTCATGACGTGAAGGCAGGAATGAGCCTGTATCTGGGAAGAGCTCATCTGTGTGGGACTGGGATTTTCTCAGGCATCCTCTCAGCTGTACTTGGGTGTGGAGGAAGGTGAAAGGGAAACTCACTTGTCCCATCTCTACTCGACAGAGAGGGACTGGCAGATCTAGGGAAAAGGAAATTTGGAAGGCTTCCCACAGCCCTGTCTGGAAGAGCGGGGCGACTCCGCATCACTGCGAGACCCGCCTCAGACCCCGCATTTTCCCTCTTGCCAAATGAAACTTCCCCTAACACTTCTCTTGGAGTTTTAGCTACAGATGCACATTTTGCTTTGAAAGATACATATGCCATCATCCACTCTCTTAAATGAAACAAAATCTTCCCACCCCACAGAGAGCTCTGGGGCAGCCAGAAATGCTTCGAAGCTACAAAACTGGCTTGGTGTTTGTTTGTTCGTTCGTTTAAGTACCAGGGAAAGCAAAGGCTGCTGTTGCTGCTGCTAATAAGAATAATAGCAATAATAAAACATAGCTTAAAAAAATCACCTGGGACCCTAACGTTGCAAAGACATAATCCACTGGATACCAGTTTGCCCACTGCCCGAAGCCCTTCTTAAATTCTGGGTGCACCTCCTGGATGCCCCAGGGAAGAGGAACAAGAAAGCCATTAGGTTGAGCCTTTGTGGAGGCAGGCAATTTCTGCTGGCTTGAGGTCTGCAAAAATGGAGGCACCTAGCACTTGGGGGCCGCCTGGCCCTCATTAGGTGGCTTGAGGTGATGAGAGGCCCTCGGTCCTCCCAGGCATCTGCTCCTCTTCCGGGTTGGCTGGGGGCTCCCAGGGGCCGTGGCCCGGTTTGGGGGAGGGGTCTTACCGTCCAGGCCGGGCGGCACTGTGCCCAGGGGGTAGACGCCTTCCTTCACGTGCACCAGCAGCTCCTCACCTGGCTCAATGTCCTTAATGACTTTATAGTAAATCTAGGATGGAGAGACCAGAGAGAAAGGGTGAGTGTGGTTTGTTGGTGTCTGGAGAGCCTCTCAGTGCACACTCAGCCCTCACACTGTGGACGCAGCTCGGCCTGCACTTGATTTTCCTCTAATTGCCACCAAGAGGGTCCCCTCTGGAACCTTTGCAGAGTATGCGCAGAAGGAATTGCGTCCGCTTTTAATTTGCTTTATTGGGTTTTAGGATATTCATAAAGGGGGTGGCCGACTAAACAGGTAGGATCCACATCAAAGTTCCCAGCTGGGGGTGTCCTGGGGGCACAGCAGAGCCCCACTTCCACCAAGAGCCCGCCTGGGTGGGTTCTCAAGTTTCTTTTGTTCCATTTTGTATATGTAAGTGAGACCCGCTTTGCCAGTGGCGGTGGGGGAGGGGGAGCTCAGGGTGTGGAGTGAATCTGGTTGTTTCTGAAAGTGGCCATGAGCTGCGCCTGGCCAGTGAGTCAGGACATGGGGCTGCGGTTCTCCCAGGAGCGGGGATGCCATGAGCCAGGAAGGCTGGGGTGGGCAGGACTGTGTGCCCACTCAGCTTGGCGCCTTGCTTCTGAACCCACAGGCGGGAGTCTGGGATGGAGAACACCCTTGAGAACTGGTGGGCTCAGGTAGATTCTGCAGCCTGGTCAAGCCCTGGGGGTGAGGGGACCTCCATTTGGAACTCCGCTCACTGAGCAGTGCTGTTGGGGGCTGTGTCACTGCGGCTTGCCAGGGGCCTCCTGAAAAGAGGAGGTTGTCTTGGGGTGTGGAACTGGTGGTCAAGATGAAGAAAATTAGCAGTTCACAAAGGGGAGGCCGGGCCATCTGAGGCCTGGGCCACGGCACGGGCCGTGCCACCAGCACAAGGAACCCTGTGTCTTCGGTCCGGGAGTGTCTGGCGGCAGGTGTGTTTCTCTTGGGGGAGTCACTGCCCACCCTGCACATGTGGGTGTTTGAGACTCTCTTCTGATCACAGTAACTGGGGAGCTTCCAGGGAACTGCAGGCCGGGCCGGAGGACTGGCTGTGAGGCTGGGGAGAGGCCCAAGGAAAATCCACCTGCCCCTGCGAGACCTGGGGCTGAGGCTCCTCCAAGAAAACAGAGTGGGTCTAGACTCAGAAAGGGAAGGGCTCCCAGGGATTGAGGGGACGTGGCCATCCTTGTGGGTGACACTCCCATCCCCACTGACCATCCTGTGTCAGGCCAGGCTCTCCAGCAGCTGGACCTGGCTGGGGTCTGTGGCTGGACACAGCTGGGCACCCCCTAGACAGGGCTGGGTGTGGCTCCTGCATGCTCCTCCCCCATGTCCCCTACGTTGTGAATTTCACTACAATCTGCCAGTCCCAACTGACTCCAGAATGACATCAAGGAACTCTCAAAAGACACACATAAGTCACAGCGTGACGGTAATGCCCAGTGTCTGCTACTCCCAAGACACCCAGACAGGAACTGCCCGAAGGAGGACAGGCAGGTGCACGGCCTCTGTCAGTAGTGTGTGAAGTTCCCTTATGGGGCGTCAGGTAAGTTGCTAAAATTATGAGGAGATGTAAAAGTGGAGAGGAGAAACTGGCCCATGGTAACTTCTTCAATTAAACCCATTATTATTAGGACCCCGGTTTTGTATCATCTTATCAAAAAAAAAAAATCACACAGTGGCTGAATCATCGTCTTTTTTTTAAAAAAGAAACTTGAGCCACCGTATTAGAAAATCGGGCCCAAAGTGCGGGATGAGAAGCGCCAGCTGGGACAGAGCCGGGGTGACCCTCTGAGCGGTGCCATGAGTGGCATTGTAGCAGACGCAAGTGGAAGGGGCTGCTGAGTGACTGCCCGGCCTGGCTGATGCCCCTGGGGCAGGTGGCCTGGCCCGGGCCCTGGGCAGGAGAGAGGAGGGTCAGCGGGCGAGGCTGAGGCTTCTCGAGGGGTCCCGTTAGAGGGCAATGCGGACCCTGGCCGCCCGCCCCTTGGCTCCACTCCAGGCCGCACCACCCACCCCACCCACCACCTCCCTCTCCACCCCACCCCCGTCGAGGGTCCTGACGTGAGACCTGGGGCATCCTCCTGCACTCCCCGCTTCTCGGCTCCGCTCCATTGGCGGGCAGAGGGCTGGGTGGGCGGACGGGGGTTGGGCGCGGCCCTCCTGGATCCTCCGCCTGGCCCCCTCCGAGAGCCTCCGAGCCTCCCGGGATCCACACCCCAACCCCATCCCCTCTCTGCAGGCCACAGACACTCCCAGGACGCCGCCCGGACTCCCTTCTCTACACACCGAGCCCGATCTCCTGGGATGCCCCCCACGGCAGCTCCGAGGGCGCCAGGCCTCCCTCCTCTGATCCGCGGGGCTGCGGAAGGAAACCCCTTCCCCCACCTCTTCCCCCAATCCGAGGGCCCCCGGTGTCTCCTGGGACCCCACCCCGGCTCCGAGGGCACCAGACTTGCCGGGGGACCCTCCCCTCCGGCGTGGACACTGCCCTGGAGCCGCCGCCGCGGGAGGGTCTAGCGCGCGGGGCCGCGGGCTCCCCCTCCCTGGCCCTGGACCTGCAGGAGGAGGGCGCCTTGGCCATGGGACTTGGAGCCACAGTCGGAATTAATCGCTATTACTGCTGATCGCAGGGCCCGAGGCGGGGCGGGGCGGGGGTGGGGGTGGGGGTCCCCGACCCGCCTCCAACTGCTTCGGGGGTCAGAGGTGAACGGGAATCCGCGCAAACTTTTCCACACTCGCTGGCCCCGCCCTTGCCAGCGGCGCGGAGGTGCAGACAAAAGCTGGCTGCGTTTTTACAGCCTGTCCCCGGTGTCACAAAGGCCTTATCAGCCAGACGCGCCGAGAACGCCACTGTTCCTGGCCGGGGGGGTCAGGCGACTTCCCGGGACAAAGACCGGGCCGGCCGCGGTGGGAACCGGGCGTCTGCGGACCCAGCCTGGGCCGGCTCCTGACTCGAGAGCGTCACAAATTGCGCACTTACTGTACTGCAGACCCCTTCCTGCAGGGCTTGTCATAAATTATGACTGCAGCTCCCTACACATTCCTGCCGTCTGCTTATAATCCTCCTTTCCTCGTGAGACCCGCGGTGGGTCCTGCTCACACCGCGCTAAGTCAGCATGGTGGGAGAAGTCTGTTGAAGCAAAAATAAAGTCTGGAGTCTCTGATAGCCTTTAGCCCCCAGCAGCGGCCTCAGGGAGGACGACTGGCCGCCGGAAAGGAAGAAGAACAGTATATTTGCTTAAGCGACAGCATCTAGGCATCTATGCCTTTTTATAAACACTCGCCTCCGCTATGCTGTTGAAGTCGTGCCTAAGTCCCCGGGTTGTGTTGCACGGGCAAGGCTGGAATTTTTCCCTTTGGTTTAAGGATCTGAGAGGGTGGGGAACCCTCTTAACAACAGCTGAGTTTACTAGCGCCAATAAATGTCTGCTGTAAATGGCTTTAAAAAATAATGATGCCAAACAGACTGGATCTGAAGTTAAGTCCTTGTTCCAACACTTCAGGTTCTCTTTGTAACAACAATGACTTGACTGAACATGGGATGGGTGAACAACACGAAACACAGGTCCTCGGAATTCAAACTGTGTTTAGCATGACCCTGCCTATTTTCTCCCCCTTTTATCACTTTCCAGACACAAAGAGGCGGCTTCTTGTAGGTAAGTGGACTTCTGGGACAAATAAATGGCCACGTTCTCAACAGAAGGCAGAGAAATTGCCCGAGAAGAGCCTAGAGTCAGCCCAGGCCACGTTCATTCAGACAGAGCCTTTTATGAAAATTAGTATCATTGCTCCCAGCAATATTCTTTAAGGCACAGAAATCATTTACATTTACAATGGCTGCCAGCTTTGGGATACCTTCTCCTTACAGGTCTTTAAAGAAAGTTTTTAAAATATCAAATCAATTCACAAGAAAAGAGACGACTTTCGAATATGAAGCTCTTAGTGGTACGGTTCTCATTCCCGCTTAATCATAGAATTTAACAATACAAACAGACGAAAAACTCCATGCAAATTCCACCAGGTGGGAATCACCGGACTGCAGACTACAAGGAACTGGGTTGAATCTGAGCAGCGGCCGTTCTTGTTTTCTCTTTCCTGGAATAAATGAATTTTTTCCATCAAGCGAACTTTTGGGCTTTCTTGCCTCTTTTTGACCAGCGTAATCAACTTTAAAGGCAGGCTTGAATCAAGTAGGTGAACCCTCCTTCCGTGTGCTTGCTGGAAAAAACTCAATCGCTCACCATTCTGGATTTCAGAATTCAACTGTGCCTGAGTTTACCGTGCGAGAGGCTTTCCTCACAAAACACGTGAAAGCAGCCAGTGGAATCGGAATTCTTCTGAAACCATTTCCCAAAAGCAGATTCCCCTGGTGACCCGGTCTGCCTCTCACCTGGCCTTGGGAGAGAGAGAGGACGTTGGGCTGAGGATCGTCCCCTGCATTTTGGTTTTAGCGGAGGCGGCTGAGTCTCAGTGCTGCTCCCGGCTTCATTTTAACTCCTTGCTGTCTCCACACGCTGTGAATGTGGGAAAGCGCTGTGACGATCCCTGAGCCCCGAGGCCGGCCCAGGAGCTGAGCATGTCGTGGTGATGATGCCCTAAGCGCCAGCAGGGGCAGCACCCCGATTTGCAGCACTGGGGTTTGGGCAGGGGTCTCCTTTCTCCCTACCCTGTGCACGCCTGTGCTAGGGAGCCTGCCTCTGGCCGGCCTCACTTTGCGGCTTCCTCCGTGCTGAGCGGCTGGAGGAGACCACAGTGAGGCTCCCAGACTATAGACAGTCCTATCCTCTGGCAGAGTGAGGAAAAGCCCGCTGGAGTCCCGGGCTTCGCCACCTTCCTCTTGTCCTGCACATAGCTGAAGCATTTTTATTAAGCCTAAGTTTTACTATTGTGTGGTGTGCGATATGCCGTCACCATCCCAGCGACCCAGACATGAAATAAAACTCTGTGTACACTTATCTGTTTCTTAGTTGTGTGGTTTGGATCTGGATTATAAAAATATAAATGGTTAAATTACCTTGATCATTCTTAAATAGCTTCGTCTAGTAAAGTGAGCCTGTAACGAGCAGGAAAGGAATATACAAATCCTGACAGGTGGTTTGCGTAGCGGTTCAGACGGCACAGTTGAGTTTAAACCTTGTTCTTCACCAAGAAGAGGATCAGTTTGTTCCAAAGGGGGCCCCGTAAAATGGGAATCAAAGCAACCTGCGTGTATTTTGGAGTCTTTCGTAAGCTGGTTATGAAATACCTAAGGAGCCCCCGCCCTCCTCCTGCCCGTTTCAAGGGGGTAAACTGTGTCGCATGGTGGGAGGCTCCTGCCTGCCTTGACCAAATTAACAATCTATGATTTTTAATTTAAAAAAATTGTGAGGATGGCTCGGGCGGTGGCTCACGCCTGTCATCCCAGCATTTCTGGAGGCCGAGGCGGGCAGATCACCTAAGGTCAGGAGCTTGAAACCAGCCTGACCAACATGGTGAAACCCTGTCTCTACTAAAAAGTACAAAATTAGCCAGGCATAGTGGCAGGCCCCTGTAATCCCAGCTACTTGAGAGGCTGAGACAGGAGAATCGCTTGAACCCGAGAGGCGGAGGTTGCAGTGAGCCGAGATTGTGCTATTGCACTCCGGCCTGGGCAACAAGAGTGAAACTCTGTCTAAAAAAAAAAAAAAAAAAGCACTGTGAGAGATAAAAGCAAAGGGAATATGAACATGTCTGGGGTCGGGGCAGAACAAGATGATGGGTGTTGGATGCCCTCTGTTTAAAATCGCAACCCTGACAGGGCACACGCCCAGACACAAACGCGGGACCCAGGTCAGAGCCCAGGACAGCAAAGCAAAAGAGAAGTGCCCTCCGCCGACCCGAGAGACACCTGGTTCTCATGAACAACCCGCGCGGGCTCTTGTCCACGCGGTGCTGCCTGGCCACCGGTGGCCACTCTTCTAACACAATGCCTGCGCGGAACACACTCTGTGGAGGGGCTGTGCTGCTCCACGGCGGGCGCCGGGACCCCTGCTCTGCCCCTGGAAGGCCCTGGGGTTTTGGGGTTTGTCTGATGCCCAGGCAGCCCGAGGGCGCTATGCAGATCGGGGCTGCTTCTCTCAATCCAGGGGTGCTACAGGTCGTTTGAGAGCCCTACAGCCGTTCCGTGGTACGCTGGTGGGCCCGCACCCCTGAGTCCGGCTCCCCGACATTTGTATTTGACCTCAGCCCCATCCCCCGCCATCTTCAGCCCCACTAGACCGTTGACATCCCACCACCAACATTCTTGCCCTATTGAGGCAACATGAGAAAAAGATAAACCAAAAAACAGACAGCGCCGGCTGTGACAGCTCCTCCCTGCCTCCCGCATCCCCCCGCAGGCGCTTCATCGCCAAGCTGTTTTCTTTCTTCACGTTAAAACAAATTCAGGAACTGTCCCTGTCTGTGTCTCCTGAAACATTTCAAACCAGCTCATTTGTTCATAATTACAGGAGAAAGAACCACCCAGGGGTGATCTGAGTGTCTTGAATTTTCCAAAAGGGAAAGTAGGAGCCAGAGGGTGGGGGTGGGGGGGGCGCACCTCCCAGAAAAGTGCATGGAGATTCCCGAGGGCCCCTCTGTGCCTTCCGCTCATGCTCGGACGAGGCAGCAAGTCAAAGTCCCCCACGACGACTTCTGACACCTCAGAGCCCTATCTCCCTTGCAATCTGATTGCCCCGAAAGTCTCAGGGGAAAGGCTCGGTCCCCGCAGCTGTGTGCAGGGATGTTTTGCTCCCAGCAGCTCCCCAGAGAGCCTGCGCCGCTTCAGGAGCAGTGGGACCCTTGGCCTCGGAAGGGGCCAGCGTGTCCTTGGCCGTGATCTGGGGCCTCCTTGTGCAAATAGAAAACCACAAGTCCCCTTTTGGGCAACAGGGCCGGGCCCAGGAACAAATTCATGGCCCAATGTGGCCTCTGTCTCTGCTCGGCTCTCCCATGAGCCATGAGGAGGGCTGGGATGGGCCTTAGAGAAGCAAGGGCCGGGGATGGGCCCAGTCACCTCTCAAGAGGTCCCCTGGGGCCAGGAGGGGGAATCTCATTGCCAGATGAGAATGTGGAGGTGGGGCCCACAAGCAGCCCCCGCAGCCCCACGCCATAGGGATAGCTCTTGTTCATGGAGGGGACGGTCCGATTCCCATGGGGCCTGAGATGGGGAAGGAACAGGATGCTGGGCCAGCCCTGCCTGGGAAGGAGGGTGTCGGGGCCTCCATGCCTCCCTCAGCTTAGCCGGTCCTGCCTCCGTCCATGAGGCACTGCGAGGCGGCAGGGCAGCGGAGAGCCTCTGGGGAGGTGCTGGCCGGTTGCTGAGCCTTTTCAAGCTCCGGGGCTCACATGTTCTCAAGCCCCTGCCCCCTGCCTCTCCCCAGTGGCTGCGGAGGAGCACATGGCCGGTCCTCTTTTGTACAGGGCAGGTGTCTTGGGGCGTGTTAGGGGATGCTGGGAGAGGGACACGTGGTCAGTGATTTGAGCAGGCTTCTGAGCAGCCAGAATTGGGTCCTGGCCAGACAGTCAGAACCGGGCCTGTGGGTGCTGCACCGCCCAGCTCAGCAGGTGCCCTGGAGCGCCCCAAAGCATCAGCTAGAGCGCCAGTACACTGCACGGAACCATGAGGGATGCGGGAGTGGCGTCCGCCCCCAGACCCCATCTGAATGCACAGCAACCCATATCCAGTGAAGGCCAGGAGGAGCCCGGGATGGGCTGAAGGAGGTGTGTGACTCCCCCGCCTCCAAAGTGCCCCTAAAGTGTGGGTCTCACCCCAAGGACATAGGAGCACCCTGGAGGCCAGGCCCCAGAGTTTGCTTAAGTCCTGGCTGCCAGTAGCAGGAGACTCGGGGAAAGCCCCAGCCTGGGTCCCCATCTGAATATCGACCTGAGTTTTCAGTTCAGAGCGGCCTCTCTCCTCAGCCCAGTAGAGGAGCTCATCTCTTCTGGGAGGCTGTGGCTTCCAGAACTTTCTTTTTAGGACGTTTACACTGTCTTCTGCCCTAGTCTCCTTTTTCCTTTGAAAATGGGGGCTGAGGTCACATGTCTTGAACCTCAAAATGATGGTGATGCTTTTCTGACCGAAGTATTTTCCCTGCCGAATACCATTTGGTAAACTCGACGTTGTTTTACAGAGCTCGGATGTTCAGATATGGTTCCTTCCCTTCTGTGTCTGTGCTGTATTAGAGGTGGGGTGTGTGTGCAATCTTGAAAGAGAGAGACAGGGAAAGAGAGAGACAGAGAAAGAGAGAGGGAGAGAGAGAGGGGAAGGGAGGAAGATTGTTCACTTGTGTGTGTTTGTGTTGGGGGGTGGTGTTCGTAAGTACCAAGAAATCCTGGTGGAACTCCTGGCATGGTGGAAATCTGAGAAATGGCATTAGTATCATGTGATGTTTCCTTCTCAAAGAGAAGTTGTTAAAAGCTTTTAAAAAATTCTTGGCTTTATTAATATTTCAGGGCAGTTTTTATTTTAGCTCCGCATCGGGTCAAATAGGTTGCTTTGCAGGAACCCATGTTCCCGTGGTCAAGGCCAGGGAATGGAAATGTTTTCTGCCGAGGCCGTGCGGCCGTCACAGTGCACGAGAGGGCATTTCAACACTAGATTGAAATCTATTATATCCCTTTCAAAAGGCATTGCTAAAAGTCATGTCCTATGAGAGTCTATGGGTTTCTGAGAGCAGTTTTTCATATTTGTAGTGTTTAAATCTTATTATTATTCAAAGGAAAATACATTCCACACAATGCTCATTTTCCTTTGATAACTGAAATTCACGGTTGAGATTTCAGGAGAAGAAGCTGCCAACTCAGCCACCTCACTCCCCGTGCCTGGGCGGCGAGTCTCCTCCAGCCTCTGGCCGGCTCCTGCTTTCCCGGGCATTCCAGCCACATGGCTTATCCAGCTCGGAGGTGCACCTTTGCGGGGACATGGGCAGGAGTGTCGGTGGCCCTGTAACACCCGACGTCACCGGCTGTGCTACCTATGAGGGGTGCTCTCAAGAGCAGAGGGCTCCTCTCCCTGTTGGAGGGGAAGGTCTCACAGGGGGGTTGAGGGGGTCGGAAGTGCCCCGAGTGGAGGAATTTCTCTCTGCTTTGGGCCATTTTGGTGTTGCATTTGCTTAAATGTGCATTTCGAGTTCCCTCTGGGTTTGTGGCTTTAATTCAGCCTATGGACCTAAAACAGAGAGAATGAATCCCTTGAGGCGGTGTTGGAGAGAACCATCTAGCAGGTCAGGAGGTATCTGAGGAGTTTTGACATTATCTGTGGTTTGGGTAATAGCGCCAAGTATGTTTCTGACTCTAGGACGGAGCTTTGGAGGGAGTCGGCACTGTGGGATGACGGCGGGGTAAAGGGAAGGAACGGATCAGGATGCACGATCATTCTTCCATCCTGGCAAAAAGGATTTCTGCCCCCTGGTCCTGACCATGGAAACACAGTTGGCTGCAAAGCAGTCCATTCCTTTTGGACCTCATGTGTAGCTAAAAGGAAAGCTTCCCCGAAATATTAATAATACAATGAAGATTTTTTTAAAGACAGGCTTCTCTTTGAGATTACACGTCTGTTTTTCAAAAAGCTAGACACATAAAGATACCCGCTTTACTGCTTAAGTTTAGTTCAAAAGTTCTGATAAACATTTATTTCTTAAATAAAAAAAATCTGGGCCCTTCATTACTGTAGTTTGCATCTCACAAAAGCACAGCCCTGGCCCAGCCCCGCGGTGCCCCTGCCCCTCAGCTTCCCAACGGACGACTAAGGACACACTCTGCAAATCTGAGCCCCAGAAGGGGACGGAAAGACCGTCTTTCTACGCGCCTCAAGCCCAGTTTTCCTTCACTCCAATTTCACTTTCATCTGGAAGAAGGAAAATTTTTTTTTAAGTTCTGCTCTTATGTTTATGATTATTCTTTTGCTTCATCTCTGTATTTTTTTTTCAATCAGAAAAAGTTATTTTAAACATTTTTGGCTCTAACTGAAGGCCACGGAAGTCCTGGTAGTAGAGTGGATTCATGTCCCCATCCAGAATGAGCTTGTCCAGCGGAGCAACTGCTTGATGGAGATTCTGCTCCACAGCCAAGGGGACGGCAATTGAGGGAGAGCCCCTGGCAGCCAGCCGGGGCCTGCGGGACCTCCCTGGAGTTTGCTCTCTGCATTTCTTAATGCAAAATTGTTTCTGTAAAGTCCAGAGCCTTGAACCACTTTCAATGGCTTGCACAGGCTACGCGGGAATGTTCCGTGATGTGGTCTTCACACACATTTTTCACAGCCATGGGATCCTTTTTTTTTTTTTTTTCCAAATGAAATCTCATGTATGACCCCAAGATATTACAGGAAAAACCAGACTACTGTGGTGTAAGGGGCCGGGGACCCCGGGCACCCCGAGGAACGCACGGTGTTGAGGATGCAGGCGGAAAGTGCCGCCCGGGAGGCCTGGCTCGAGAGTGAGAAGGGCCTCCAGGGGCCACTCGCAAGCTTGAAACAGAGAAATCCATGAAGCAGCGACCAGCTCTGGGGACACGGTGCCTTCTGGAGTGGAAGGAGACTCCGCGTCTTCTCCCCTGATCAGCCTGTGGGTCTGGATGCCTGTTCTGGTGGTGGTGTGGACCAGCCGTGGAGGTCAAGGATCCAGGGAGCTTAGGGGGGTCCTCAGCCCCGAGGTGGCAGGGATGGAAGTGAAGGTGTCTCTTGCCTGGTTCGCTGCCTGCAGGACAGGGACTTTGTGCCAAAAAGGCCAAGGCCTTCAGCAGGCTGGTCAGAGGCCCCGGAGGCTCTAGGAGGCCCCCGAGTGGCTGCCTCATTGGCCGGTGCGGACTCTTTGGAAAATTTGGTGAAACAGCGCCATTTAGACGGATTCTTTCAGTGACGGTTCCCGCTCGATGCTTCTCCCGTGTCCTTCGGGGAAGCGGCATTTGCAGGAAGTGTGGACCCTGTGATCCGCGGTCCTGCCTGCTTCATTGCTCTTTTCCACCCGAACCACCATCTCGGGGTTCAGGAACTGCCAGCCTCAGGCAGGGTCCCTGAGCAAGGCTCCAATGGAGCCCTCCAGGGGTGAGTCAGCTCCCCGGAAGCCAGTGCTGGCCGAGCACCAAACAGCACCCCCACTGCAGGCCAGGGCTTGGCAGATGTCCCCAAAGAGGCTCAGACAACCCTTGCCTCGGCACCTCCGCCAATCTTGGTGCCACATCCTCAGGGACAATTCCAAGAGGCAGAAGCCCCCGTCATGAGCCCGGACCTACCTGCTCACTGATCTGACACATGGTGAGGTTCTGGTCATCGCAGGAGCATGCCACACGGATGTACTTGAGCCAGCTGCCGGCCCCCGCCTGATTTGCATCCACGCAGAACTTCTCACTGCCCAGGTCTTCGGAGATCTGCTGGGAGGAAAGCGAAGCAGGAGTCAGAGGTGCCCTGTGTGCTGGAGTCTGCACACAGCCTCTGCCCACCCAGAAACCTGGCTGTTTGGGCTCAAGTAGGAAGGCAAGTCGGCGTCCAGACCTCAGCCCACCCTCCGGGCATCAGCGGGGCTCCCAGCCCACCCAGCCTGCCCATGCCCGGGAGTCTCCAGGAGTCTCCAGGAGCCCAGCAGAAAGGCAGGGAATGGCCTTTTCTTTTCTCACCGAGCAGATCACTGCCCTGGCCCGGCGATAAAATGAGCCTCCAGAGTTGCAACCCCCACCCCCGCAGCAAAGCTGACCCACGTGTGAGAAGGCAGGGACTGCTGCATCTGGGAGCAGAGCCCTCTGCTAAGGAGCTGGGGCGCTGAGCTAGAGAAAAGCGTGTCTGAAGGTGAAGGTGTTGCTGCGTGTGCATGTGTGTGTGCATGCTCAGGGCAGCCTGCACATCACTCTGAGAGTAAGAAAAGCATCTGGTTTCCTTAAAGCTGGAGAGTTTCAGTTTGACACCCAGCAGCATGAAGACGCCTAGCTGTTCTCACCACGCCCGCAAAGTCACACGCGCACCAACTTGGCTTTACTTTGTTGTCACTGTTGCCTCTGAACGGGCAGAGTGGCAACCCCTAGGACTTTTCTTATTTGCTGTGACCCCCACTCCTCCGAGGACCACCGATGAGGAGACCTGACCTGCTGTCCACTGTGGAGAGACGGTGTCCCCTCAAACAGCCTGACCATGGGTGGCGGCTGCAGGCCCCCCAGCCTCCCCCACTCTGGCCAGTAGCTACTCTGGGTTCTGAATTCAAACCAGCAGCATCTTGGGCAAGCTTCCTGGGCAGCCCAGCCCAGACATGTCAGGAGGGAGGGCAGGGGGCAGGGGATGGGGCCACACTACACTCAGGTCCCGAAAGTAGAAAGGCTATGTCTCTGTGGGCAGGAGTGCCCTTGGGCAGGTGTGTCCTGCTGGACAGGTGTATGTGGGTGGGCAGCTGTGTCCTTGGGTGGGTGTGTCCTGGTGGGCAGGTGGGTCACGGCGGGCATATGTGTCCTTGTGGGCAGGCGTGTCCTTGAGCAGGTGTATCTGGGTGGGCAGGTGTGTTCCTGGACAAGTGTGTCCTTGGGCAGGTGTGTCCTGGTGGGCAAGTGTGTCCTTGGGCAGGTGTGTCCTTCTGCAGGTGTGTCCTGGTGGGCAGGTGTGTCCTTCTGCAGGTGTGTCCTGGTGGGCAGGTGTGTCCTTGGGCAGGTGTGTCTTTGAGCAGGTGTGTCTGGGCGGGCAGGGGTGATGGATAAGGGAGTCACAAGGACCCAGGGGAGTCAGGATGAGACAGTGACCTGTCCAAGTGAAAACAGTGGAGGCTGACTCTGGGCACCTCAGATGCTCGGCATGCACTCTCCCGGGTTCCTAGCCATTTCGGGCCTGGTGCTGGCTGACCCTCAGATGCTCGGCATGCACTCTCCTGGGTTCCTAGCCATCTCGGGCCTGGTGCTGGAATTCTTTTGAATAGTTAAACGTCGGCACCAATCAATGGGGAAGCGTGTGGTCCACGTGCCCCAGTCTCTGTGCATGGCGTTCCCTCTTCCCCTGAGGCTTCCAGGGAAAGTTGGCCCCCAGAGCACAGCAGAGACAGGGAGAGGGCCTCGAGTCTCTTTCCTGTTCCACTTGCTCTCAGTCTCCTTGTTGACATCCACCACCAAGCTAGGGTTCCCGACTAAGGGTTTCCAGAGGTGCTGGGTGAGATAGATTGGGGTGCAGGGCGGGAGGTCAGCCAGGGTAGAAGGGCGTGCTCCTGGGGTCCCTGTGCTCCCTCCCTATCACACACAGCCGTGCCTGCCCCTGGGCCCCTTCTGGCTCCATCCAGGGCAGTGGGAGATTCACTCAAAGCCTGTCTTATTTCAGAGACGGCAGCGGCAGAAATGCTCCCAAGCTCGTGGGCTGTGGCTGCTGTGCTCCATTCACCAAGTGACTGTGACTGAACGGCCAAGTCCCTTCTCTGCCCGGGGCTGGCCGTGAATCCTGTCCACTCGGAACTGTAGGTGGGCCTGTGGTCCAGAGGGGACGTGGGTCCAAGAAGCATAACTAGGCTAGGGGCTGGAGCCCGAGGAAAACATTGGCGGCGGGGGGACGCTCAATATACAAACGATGGAGTAGCAGGAGCACAGCTGGCCACACGGGGCTGGCAGTATCCCAGTCCCGTCCCCAGCCCATGGGTCCACTTCTCCATAGAGGCCTGCTGACGTCACAGCACATTGTACACAGTGCCTGTGGGCTGAGGGCTGGTGCTCACCCAGGGCGGGCCATGCCCTCCCACCTGGGACCAGGATTTTTGTCTTCAAAGCTGGAGCACCTGGGTCACAGCACCCCATTGGTGCAGCCAGGAGTACGTGCTCCTGAGTGCATCCCCCTCAGCCCAGGGACCAGCTGATGGGGCTCAGGCCACTTCCCAAGAGGCAGGACTCACCCCTAATGCACCCAAGACATGGGCTCAGCCAACACCTTCCCCCTGTTCTGGGCCCCGGCTGGCTCAAGCCTCGCTTTGGTGGGGAGTCTGTGGCCACCCTGCTGTTCAGGACTCAGGGCAGGTTCCCAGGGAGACAGCCTCTGTGTTACCAGCTTCTGCAGACACAGCTGTGCCCCAGGCAGGACTCCAAATCCCTTGACATTTGAGGTCCTGGTCCCTAAAGGGGCTGCAGGAAGGGTCCTCACGCTGTCCAGGGAGGTCACTGCCTGCCCTGCCCAAGTCCAGGGCCAGCCCAATCCAAGAACCACAGACTCAGCAGCCCGCCCCATTGCACCCCATCTCTTGCCAGGACAGGGGTGGCAGGGGCGTGGCATGGGAGGGAGGAGGCCACAAGCGGCTGGTTGTCACTAGGGAGGCAGGCTTCCCATCCTCTAGGGTGCAGACCCAGGGCCACCAGCCCCACGTGGTGAGGCCCCTCCCCAGGCACAAAGGCCTCTTAGGGCCCCCTCACCTCCCGCCCTGACTGCTGATGCGCATCAGGAAACTGCTGGAAAGGCCCGCCAAGCCAGATCTGTGGTCGGCAGCCCTGCCATCTTCCTCTGCCACAGGAAGGGAGCGAGGCTGGGCTGGCCAAGACCCACGAGGCCCCACCCTCCCTCACCACTGGCCGGGTCTGGGTTGGAGGTCACTGTGGGGCAGGGGACTCACAGCCCCTGTACAGGTGGTGGCCTGGGTGCCAGGTTCTTCCTCTCTGTTTCCCCTGCTCTGCTTCTGTCTGTCTCTGTATCTCTCCCTCTCAGCATGGGTCTCTTTTGGGCTCTCTCTCTTCATATATGGTACAGGGGCCAGGGAGAAGGTAAATGACGCGTGAGTGACCACAGCCATGGCATGGGCTTCTCCTGGGGCCTGGTTGTTGACTCAAGAGTGTTGGCCTCTGTCAGGCACGGTGGCTCATGCCTATAATCCCAGCACTTTGAGAGGCTGAGGCGGGTGGATCACCTGAGGTCAGGAGTTCAAGACCAGGCTGGCCAACATGGGGAAACCCTGTCTCTACTAAAAATACAAAAGTTAGCTGGGTGTGGTGGTATGCAGCTACTTGGGAGGCTGAGGCACAAGAATTGCTTGTACCTGGGAGGAAGAGGCTATAGTGAGCCGAGATTGCGCCACTGCACTCCAGCCTGGGAGACAGAATGAGAGACTCTGTCTCAAAAAAAACAAAAAAAACCCCAAAAAAACCCAAGAGTGTTGGCTTCATCTTGACTTCCAGGCCTTGGGGATCTCCCCAATAAATCCCTGGAAAAACAATCCATGTCCCACTATTTTAAGTGCTTCCAAGCCCCTCGCCATCCAGGCGTGCATGTATCTGGGTGTGTGCTTGTGTGTGGGCGTGTGCCTGCATGGTGCAAATGTATGTGGGGGGTGTGCATGTGTGTGGGTGCACCTGTGCATGTATGTATGTGTGTGCGTTCATGTATGTGTGCTTGTCCTGGGGGAACGCGGCGAGAAGCCTTTGGTGAGCAGAAGGCCGAAGCCAGCAGGAGGACATTGAAGCGATGGCCAATTCCCTCTCAAAAATGTGGATTCTGTGTCATGGCAGAGCTCCTGGAGGAGAACCCTGGCCCCTTCCATCCAACCTCACATCTGAGGCCTCCTCAACGCCTGGGATCCGGCCACTGATGGCTGCAGGTCTAGGGACCCACCTGTGCACTGGGACAGCCAGCCTCCAGGCCCATACCACTGTGCTCCGTGGAGGAGGCGCCCGTTGTGCTCCTAGGCAGCCGGTGTACTGTTGAATGCATCGAGTCACTGGGAATTGTTTCTTGGGGGATAGGCTCTCCCTTCTTGTAATGCCCCCCTCACCTTGCAGAATAAGCCTCTCTTTTCCACATGATGGCCCACAGGTATTTGCGTGCGGCCTGAGTACTAACCCTCCCCTGCCAGGGTGAACATCTCTGGCTCTCTCAAGCGTGTCTGAACAGGGACACGGCTGGTTTCTCACCCACATGGGACAGTGTTCTTGAGCCTCCGGTCTGTCCCTGACCCTCTCGGGTGCAGAGGCCTGGAGACCAGAGGCAACAACTCCCCCAGGGGTCCTGGTCCCGAGTACACGCTCAGGCTTTGCTGCCCTGCGGGTGGGGTCCCCTCTCTGGCCTGACAGCCTCTCCTCCCTTGTCACTCTCATTTCCCAGCCATTTCTCCTTGTCCCCGGAGGCCCGGTCCCCAACCCCTGACCAATTTGATAGTCACAGGGTGGGAGTTACACCTGGTGGCCCCTAAAGGGAGGAGCTTCCCCTCTGCCTGGTGGGCCCCCTGGGGTGACTGAGGAGGTCTTGGTTAACTCCTTCCTTCCACAGAGGGGCACCTCTGAGGGGGGCCAGGTGGGCGCTAACCCTTCCTCCAGGAGAGCCAGGAGAAGCCCTGGTCTGAGGGCCCTGAACCAGCAATGAGTGCGCTGAGAAGGGTGTGCCGGAAGGGCATGCACCGGGAGGGGCGTGTTAGGAGAGGGTGCACGGGGAGGGGATGTGTTGGGAGGGGTGTGTTGGGAGGGGTGTGCCAGGAGGGGTGTGTTGGGAGGGCTGTGTTGGGATGAATGTGTTGGGAGGGGGTGCATGGTGAGCGACTGCACTGGGAGGGGTGTGCTGGGAAGGGTCTGTTAGGAGGAGTGTATTGGGAGGGGTGTGTTGGGAGAGGTGTGTTGGGAGGGGTGTGTTGGGAGGACTGTGTTGGGATGAGTGTGTTGGGAGGGGTGTGTTGGGAGGGGTGAGTTGGGGGGGGTGCACTGGGAGGGGTGCACCGGGAGGGGGTGTGTTGGGGAGGGTGCACCAGGAAGGGCGCGCTGGGAAGGGCCAGACCTGTGTCTGCTATCACAGTCAGGTGTGGGGTCTCCCCTGAGATGCCTGACCACATCTGGCTGCCTGTCCCAGCATGGAGGGTCCAGCCCTGCTGGGGTCCTGCTGGACCCATCTGGGAACTCCTGAAGGAGGGAGCAGATGGAGCAGGAGCTTGGACAGAACTTCAGAAGCCACTGCTTTTCTGTCTCAGATCAGAGAAATGCTCCTGAAGTGGCCCTGGGCCGTGGTTCTGGCCAGGCAGGTGGAGGCTCAGGCCTGGCTTCTTGGGTCTGTACTGTCTCTGATTCCAGAAAGGGCAGGTGCTGCCCTGACCGCTGCCTCCTCCTGCCACCTTTCCTGTCCTCTCTCACCTTCCTCCCCAGGGTCTCTGTGCACTCAGGGCCATGCAGGGTGCTGTCGAGGCCCCTCGCTCATCGCCGCAGGCCTATGAGGTGGGTACGGTGTTGCTGCCCCACAGTACATTTTGTAGAAGAGGAGATGGAGGCCCCTGGAGACAGGGCCAGCTCCCAGCCCAGGCTGCCGGACTCCAGAGCTGTGCCATGGCTGCCCTGTGTGCTCTCCAGGGCCGACTCAAGGACCAGAGGGAGGGTCCCCAAGCCCTGTTCTGGGAGCCACAAGATTTCATGTGCTCTGGAATCCACAAAGCAGGCCTGGGCAGTCCCAGGTCCCGGTCCCTGCTTCCCTTGGCATGAGACTTGCCAGCACCCACAAGGACAGAGACAGGCCACCACTCCCCAGCTTGGTGGCCCTCAGGCTGCCCAAGTTGCATCTGACCAGGGCCTCCCTGGGCTCTGGATGCTCCTGGAGATCAGGGATCGGTGGAGGAAACACTGGCAACAGGAACACTCAGGGAGGTGGTGTCCAAGGTCGCAGCCACGTGCACCTGAACACAGCTCCTTACTGTACCAGGTGGGGACAGCGCCAAGGATCTGTGCCAAAGGCGATGTCTCTGCCTGCCCTAGGGCGCGAGCCCAGCCTTTCCAACCTGGGTGCGTGCTACATCCAGCCACGTCTGAGAGCCGGGCCTGTTTTGGTGTGAAGTCTTCTAGCCCTGACACCTCCAAGGCCCTTTGGGAGCCTCTCGGGGCAGGCCTGAGGCCTGGGATGTTCTCCGTGACATAGGAGGCCAGTACAGATAAGAAGTGGGTAGACGAACGAACAGATGCATGCAAGTGACCAACCCGGGCTCACTGCTCGCTTCTATTTGTGCGTGACCAATGAACACAGGAGGGAGCCACAGAGGGAAGGAGTGGCCCAGCCCACGTCTCCACATGGCCGGCTTTAGCAGGCAGTGGCCTGGAGGCCACCGTGGCCACTGGGCTGTGTCTCTCTCCAGATCTGGAATCCAGTTCCCTGCCTGATCGCTGCTTAAAAGCCTGGCTTTGAGTTGTTTGGGGGTGAGCCTCAGGAGTCCTAGGACCTCCAAAGGAAACTGCCCTCCTGCCCACTGTCTCCCACTCCCCGGCGCCGGGCAGCTCCCCCAGCTCATAAATCAACCCCATCAGAAATGCTGAGTTACGAAGTGAAGTGAAGGAAAATTTCTCTTAACCTTTACATTTTTTGCATATAATTTGAGGTTTCCTGCACTTCTAATTTGTGGGCTCTCTGCTGGGCTGGTCCTCCAGGTTCAGTGGGCACGGCCAGCCGCCGGCCCCGTCCAGGGTGTGCGTGCAGGTGGGAACGCCGCAGCGTCCATCATCAGCTTGCCTAGTGGATTCTGAGCATGCAGGGAGGAGCGGAGCCCTGGGACGCTGCCCTCTCGGTCCCGTCTCCTGCTGCTGCCAGGAGGCTCCCCAGAAGCCCATGGCGTGGAGTCCACCTCTGACAGCCAGGAGCTGGCGGGAGCCGGGGGAGAGGGTCTCCTTACCCTGACCCCCTTCTTTAAGGACCCACGAGCTGATTCAGAGTAAGAAGCCTTGGCTATGGGGCCGTCATAGGCACATGCGCACACGTGTGCACACACAATGTCACAATTGATGGTGTCCACGAGTAGCCGAAACAGAAAGCCCATTCTTGTGATGGAAGGAGGTGGGGGAAAGGCGTTCTGGAAACACCTCGGTCTGGTGTGAACACAGAGCCTAGGTGAGCTCATAAATCCCCATCCTGATGCCCAATAGGGGGCTGGGTGGTGACGGGACCCAGTGCTAACGAGAAATGTGGCTGGTGGGATGGGGCCACACCACAGCCAGGGACACAGGAGGCCTGGTCGGTGGTCAGCAGGCCTGGGGCCCACCTGCTTAGGCTGAGAGGGAGGTGGGAGGACAGGAAACGAAGGAGGATGGGAGGGTTGGGGTGGGGGAAGAGTGAGGGGAGAGAGAGAGAGGCTGCTGCTTGGAGAAACAGGCAACTCTTGGCAGCCATTCCTCCAAGATGGAAGCCAGCCTCTCTCCTAAACTCGCAGAGAGAGACAGAGAGCAAGGGTGGGCTGTCTGGGGCTTGTCTCTGGAAGAAGCTGGAGGGGGCGGTGGCTCTTAGCGCCCGCCTGACTGTGGTTTCACTGGATGGTTCTCAGGCAGTGGGGTGTGCTGGGGGAGAGATGAGGGCCAGGGTCCCAGGGTCTCAGACAGCCCCAAGAGCATGGCCCAGAATTCAGATGCGGCAAGAGGACCCTGTGACCCGGTGGGACTCTGATGGCAGAAGAAGGCCCGGGACACGTGGAGTCCACGCCTGGGGGGCTCTGCTTTTGTGTCAGTGCTGGGCAGATCTGAGGAATGCAACACGCTGGAAAAAGAGTCACCAAATTCCACACTTTGTAGCCTCTTGGGGCCACAGACACCTTCAAAAATCTAGTAAAAGCCACAGACCAGAAATCACAGAGACAACCCAAATACCATGTGGAAGCCCCCAGGGGTCACAGACCCTCTCCCTCCAAAAGCTCCAGTCACCCAGATGCCCTGCAAACATGGAGGCTCACAGATCATCTCCCCCTAAACACCAAGACACCGGGATGCTGTGGCGCTCCTGGGGTGCACTGACCATCTCCCCCAAAGCATCCAGACCCCAGATGCCGTGGAGCTCTGAGGGAGCGCACAGCCCTCGGCAGCCAGCCCACAGCCCAGGTTCCAGAGTTCTGCCATCTCTGCTGTGGAGTTTCCCCTTAGTTCTCTCTCTCTCCTTCGTTCCCTCCTCCCCTTCCTTCCTATTCCTATTTTCTTTATTCTTTGGGCAGGGTCTTCACTTGGGTGGGGAGCGACCTCCCAGCAGCGTCTATGAACATTGAAGAAAACTTTGGTTGAGACAGGGAAGCAAAGAGGAGTTTCCATCTGACCGTGCGCAGTGCCCAAGCTTCTCAAGGTCCCCTGGGGTGGGACTTATGCATCCTGATCTCACACCAGTGGAGGACAGGGGCCACACAAGCCCGGGCCTTGAGGCTGTGCTGTGCCCTCTGCCACAGGAGTGGTCCCTGCCCCTTCCTGCAACCTGCACACAGCGTGCTCTTGGTGTGTCCCCAAACTCGGCCCCGTCACTGCTCTCCCAGCAGCCTGGGGGTGTTGGGGCCTGGGCTTCCTCTCTGGCATGTGGCTCGTCCTTCGTGGCACCTCTGAGGTTTGGCTTGTGAGCCATGGGCTGCAGCCCTGACCGTCAGAAATAAAGGAGCACACTGGTGACGCAGACCCAGGTTCTTGCATCTTTAGTGAAATGAAGGGTTGAGATACAGGCTCATGAAACACAGAACGCCTAGAGGTGATTGGCAGTGCGTGGAAAGAGCAGGGTCTGTGGAAACCTTGGGCTCGGCAGCCGGTGGGTGGACACAGTGGGGAGCACCATGTCCTGGGGGGAGTACCAGCAGGGCTTGGGCCCCCTCCCTCTAGGGTGCTTCAGAGACTGACCTCTGAGTCACACAGGCCCTCCCAGCCCCGATCTCCCACCGTCCTCATCGTGACAGTGTGGGGGTTGTCTGGGGTCCTGCCTCGGTGTCCCTCTTTGGAACTAGAAAGCCTCTTTTCTGCTTTCCAGCTGCTTGGAGGCTGTGGCTACATGCAGGCGTGGTGGGCTCTGAGGAACTGGGAGCTGGCCTTTGGCACCTGCTGAAGATGTCCTGGAGGACCCCTGTGCTCAGCCCTGCCCGGACACCGAAGGTTCTCTGCTGTGTGCCTGTGGCGGCCACTTCGGGCCACTGGTAGCTTGGGTGCCTGCTGCTCCCCCGCCTGGCTGCTCCTGCTCACCTGCTCTTTAGAATGAGGCCTTACCTGGGTCTTCCGGATAGGCAAGAAGTACAAGCACCTCTGGCCCTTTGGAAGCCTTTAGTGAGATCCTCAGGACCCCCGAAGGGACGAACCAGCCCTTGCAGTGAGTAGGAGAGGGGCACCCAGTGAACAGGCTACGCTGTGCGCTCTGCCTTAGAGAATGCCTCTGCCTCCGCTTGCAGAGCTCCCCCTCCCCCTTCCGGAAGGTCTCAGATGTGCACAGGGGCCCCCAGGAGAAAGGCCACAGTCGCACAGAGGGCCCTGGGCTGAGCATCAGGGGCCCTCCTCACAGACCCAGGCCAGCTGCTAGGTGGCTGCTGTGTGGGGCCGGTGGGGGAGTCCTTGGACCTTCCTCTGGGGACACGTGTGTCCAGGGAGTCTCCGTCTCTGCCACACGTGTTGGGAGTAGCTTAGGTATGTTTCGCCTCTGAAAAGTTGTGTATAAACTGTATTTCTGTAATGGGGATCGCAGCTTCCAGATGTGTCATTTTTAAAGGGATCCTGCATTATGGTCAAGTGGAAAGCTCTTTGCCAAGGGGGCGCCCTGGGTGCCATTGCCTGGCTCTGCTGGCTTTGATCTGGGGACCCCAGAGCAGGGCAGAGAAGGGTCTTGGGTTGATGAGGATGTGCTGGTTTCGGGGCAGGGGTGGAAGCAGCAGCAACATGAAAAGCCGGCCCTGGCCCCTGGCGGTCAGCGGCTGGGACCCCGGGATCCAGCCCCGGCCCTCCTGAGAGGTTTGCCTGGTGCTGGCCGATATACCATACTCCCTTCAGGAGGGTATGGGGACCTCCATCCAAAGTGGCAGTCACTTTCCCACTCAGCAAGCCTCCAGGAGGACACCGAAGCAGGCCAAGCTCCACCCAGAGCTCCAAATGGAAGCAGCGTGGTTGGCTCTGGTTGGCTTTGGTTGGCTCTGGTCAACACCAGCAGCCAGGACACGGTCTGTTCCCTGCTCTGTCTTCTTCCTGTGGATGCTTTCTGGCAGGACGTCCCAGGCTCGGCCATGTGTCCCCGTGGGGACGGCAGGGAGGGCAGCATGCGTTGGCTGGGCTCCTTCCTGGCTGCAATCCCTGCTGTTTTTCTCACGGAGGTGCAGGCTGGAGTGGGTTTGCCACATGGGGCCAGGCTGCTAGAACTGATGCCCCAGCCCCGCTTGCCCAGCACCCCCAGGAGAGAAGCTCCAGGTCCCGCATCTGTCCTGCCTGCAGGGAGGGACCCCAGGGGTGGATCAAGTCTGTCATGCCAGGTTGACCAGGCCTGGTTCTGTGGCCTTGCAGGGGTGTTTTTCATAAGCACAGAGACGGATTTCCACGGCTGCGTAGATGACTATGTCAAAGCAAGGATGTGGGGGGCTGAGCCTGAACCTGCTGAGAAACGTCTGCAACGACGGCCTGGGACTTCCCCCCGAACCCCCTGGCTTCCCGAGGAGATGTCTGGAGTCTCCACGGTGTCTACTTGCCCAGATGTGGGTCGCTGCAAAGGCACGCTGGGGCGGGGCTCTCACTGTCTCTCCAGGGCATGGCGATTTCCGACCTCAAGGAATCTAGGGGCTCTAAGGAGACTCTGGGTGCGAATGCTCTGGCATTGTTGCCCTTTGCCGCCGGCACTGCAGCAGGGGGACTGAGACTGTCCCGTGGAGCTCGCATGCAGAAGCCGGCTCCCCTAACCCCCATGCTCCCAAGAAACCCCAGCTCTGAGGAGACTCTTGTGTGTGCCTGAGCTCAGCCCCGCCCCACTGGGTGTCCTGCTCCTTACGAGGTGGAAGCATCCATGTCTGGTCCTGGGCGGTGAGAGTTTGATGCCCAAGCTGCTGATATAACAACATCCGGGCAATTTGGACTGGTGAAGGCCATTGGTGCAAAATCCCCCAAACCCCGCTAGCTGGTAAGTCATTCCCCGAGCCTGCAGGCTCTGCATCAGGCCCTCTCCCCACCCTGCCCCACAGCAGGCCCCACACCAGTCCCTGCTCCTTAGGCTGGGCCCAGAACCCCGTCCGTGGCCCTGACTCAGGCTCTGGAGGAGGGTGGGATCCGCGGCAGCTGTGCCAGAGCAGCAGCTTCTCCACCCAGAGCAGGCTGCCATAGTTCAAACATTAACAGCTCTAACAGTTGTTCAAACCTGAATTTGATTTAAGTTGGGTCAAGAGCAGGAGGAGGCTCTGAGCCTGAAGGTTGCATGTTACCGCAGACTTGGCTGTGACATTCTCAAGTGAGATACTTTTGTTTTGGTTTGGTTTTTGAGCATAGCAAAGATTGGAAAAAAAAAAAGCCCAACAGCCCCAAACCAAAGGCTTGTGGCAACTCCTTGCTTGCCCGGGGTGAGGCGGGAGCCCGGGTCGCCCACAGGAAGCGGTTTCTCTGTGAGGTGACACGAGGCCCTGGGAAGTGTCACATTCATAACCTTTCTCTGGCCACTTAGATGGTGACACACTGCAGAACTTGTAAACGTGGCACCCCACAGCAGGTGCGGGAGGAATTCTTCATGATGGGCTGAGCTGATGCAGCTGGGGGTGGGGGTTCCCTAAAATAGCTGGCTTGCACCCTGGAGCCATGGGAAGCAGGGCCTTTGGGGCAAGCCCAGAACTTTCCTTTGTTGGAGAAAAGCCCCCACGTGTGGCAGCTGAATGACAGGCTGAGGAACCTACCAAGGACCCCTGGGGTCCCTCACCCAGCTCTTCCCCATTGGTTGGTTCTTGGGGGGTTTGTGCATGATCTCAGTAAGAGCTGTGCAGAGGCTCATGGCCTGGTCACCCTCAGGCCCTCTCAAATGTGCAGGCTGCACACAGGGAGTGACTTCCAGATGGACCTTAGGAGGACCAGACACATTTGAACGGGAGCAGCTCAGAGTCTTCTCATCTGCTTATTCTCTGGAGAGGCCAGCGCTATGCAGAGCTGAGGCCCACAGGTGCTGAGACTCACCACTGAGTCATTGGATGCTCATGTCTCCCCCAGGGGTAGCCACCCTCATATCCACATTTGTCAATAAGGGAATGGAGGCACAGAAGAGTTAAGTAATTGGCCCAAGTTTGCACAGCCAGAAAGGGCAGATGGGCTGGGCAGCAGGCGCTGGCTGTCCACCTGACTCCTTTCACACTGTCAGGACCAGTGCCACGTACCTTGGCTCGCCCTGCCCTGCTCACTCTCCTCTAATTGATGATGGTAGCCAACAGCAACTGAAGCTCTTCCAGGGCCTCACCCAGGATCAGTGTTCAGTCAGGGCTCACTGAATGTTTCCATGAATGGATGGATGGATGGATGAATGGAAGGATGGGTGAGTGAGTGGGTGGGTGGATGGATGGATGGGTGGGTGGATGGATGGATAGATGGTGGATGGGTGGGTGAGTGGGTGGATGGATGGGTGGGTGGATGGATGGATAGATGGTGGATGGATGGGTGGGTGGATGGATGGGTGGATGGATGGATGGATAGATGGTGGATGGGTGGGTGGATGGATAAATGGATGTATGGATGGATGATGGATGGATGGATGGATGGATGATTCAGTGGATGGGTGGATGGATGGATGGGTGGATGGATGGACGAATGGATGGTGGATGGGTGGGTGGATGGGTGGATGGATGGATAGATGGTGGATGGGTGGGTGGATGGACAAATGGATGAATGGATGGATGGTGAATGGATGAATGGATGGATGATTCAATGGATGCATGGATGGATGGGTGGATGGATGGACGAATGGATGGTGGATGGGTGGGTGGATGGATGAATAAACGAATGGATGGTGGGTGGATGGATGGGTGGATGGTGGATGGATGGATAGATGGTGGATCGGTGGGTGGATGGACAAATGGATGGATAGATGGTGGATGGGTGGGTGGATGGATAAATGGATGTATGGATGGATGATGGATGGATGAATGGGTGGATGAATGAGTGGATGGATGCATGGGTGGGTGGATCAGTGGGTGGATGGACAAATGGATGAATGGATGGATGGTGAATGGATGAATGGATGGATGATTCAATGGATGGTGGATGGATGGGTGGGTGGATGGATGGATAAACGAATGGATGGGTGGATGGGTGGATGGATGGATGGATGGATAGATGGTGGATGGGTGGGTGGATGGACAAATGGATGGATAGATGGTGGATCGGTGGGTGGATGGACAAATGGATGAATCGATGGATGGATGGATGGATGGATGGATGGATGGATGGATGCATGGATGGATGGATGGATGGATGGATGGATGGATGGATGGGTGGATGGATGGATGGATGGATGGATGGCGGATGGGTGGGTGGATGGATGAATAAATTAATGGATGGATGGGTGGGTGGACGGATGGATGAATAGATGGTGGATGGATTAATAAATGAGTGGATGGACGGATGGGGAGCAGACCCTCCCCTCAACTTGCCCAGACACTTATGGCTTCCCCAACTTCGTATGGTGAGACACAAGGGAACACCATTCCAGGAGTTGTCATGGTGGCAGAGCACAGGACACCTCTCCTGGTAAGCCTGCCCTGGTCCCTCACATCAGGGTGAGGCTCCTCTCAGACACTCTCACAGTCCCTGCCCTTCTTAGCATGGACACTGCACTGGGCCATGGCTATCACGTCGCAGGTCACTTCCTCTCCTCTGGTGGGTGGTGGGGCTGGAAGGTTTTATCTGGCTGATTCCCAGAGCCAGGCAAACCATGAGTGCTCAATGCATGCTTGGGGAACAAATGAATGAATGAAGGCGCCTCCAGATGACTGAGACTGTCCGCCAGCACTCCCTATGCCTCAGTTTCCCAGGGGTCTGTCTTCATCCCTCCATTTCAAATCCTTTCCCTTCTTATTCACGGGCTCTGCTGAGGGATGTGGAAAGCCTTTTCCTGGTTACTTGCCTCTCTGGAAATCAGAGTTGCAACATTTTCCAGGTCATCGTCCTCTGGAAAGTGTTATGGTTGCAATTTTTCCCTAGGTGCAGTGTCACAGTGGCCAGTCTCCCCCAAGCAGAGGCCACGGTGGGTTTGTTCATCTCAGCACCCTTTGGGCCCTGGCACATAGTAGGTGCTTAGCAAAAGTCTGGTTGCATGGAGAAGGGCCAGGACGGATCCAGCCCGGTTATATTTAGTGCCTTCCCTGCAGCTGACTCAGTCTCTCCGAGCCCATCCTTCTTCCTTCTCCCTGTGACACGCCGGGCTAGAGGAGCTCAGTGACTCACTGCCTTTCGTATCAGGCCTGATGTTTTGAGATCAGCTCTTGCAAATAGCTCAAATCTCAACAGGCCAAGTCTAAGCAAATACCTTGCCAATCCCTATAAAGAACAGCTCTTGCTGCTCTTTGACATACAAAAATGGTCATTGGCAAAGGATTCTTGGTGCAGACAATGTTGTCTTTGGATGCCCTGCAAATAGCCAACTCTGGTTTCTTCCCGGACTAGGCCCAGGTATGCGTGCATAAAAAGATGCTGGCCTGGGCCTCCTTTTGGCTTAATTGAGAGAGGCATGCTTTTCCTCCAAATGGTTCGTTATAATGATTCTACTTCCCAGGATTTCTGTTTTTCTCAGCAGAGCCTGGAGCTCAGCCACAGTCCGGCTGGTTGTGTGGAGAAGGGCCCCAGGGCCCGTGAACTGGAACGAATCAGCCCATCCTTTCTCCTCATACCCAGCTGCCCAGCGTCAGATGTGGAAGAATGGAGATGCTGGAAACTGCAATGCCGGATATCTGGATGACACAGGCTCCTTCCTGGATGATCTGCTTCTCAGGTGGTAGCATCCCAGCCAGAGACCACCCAGATGATCGGTGATGGGCTTTGAGCTGTGTGCTAAGCCCACCCTTGGACGTGAACTCTGCTTAAGACATCTCCCTTGGAAGCCAAAGCTGGCTTCCTTCCCAAACCGTGGGCACGATGGGCCAGATCGGCAAGTTAGGAAGTGATTCACAGACAGAGGTGCTGCAGAATCAGTTTTGAATGACAAATGGAACCAATTAAGTTCAATAGCGTGCTCGCTCCCCCCGAGTTCCAGCCTGTACCTACAGCTAGTCACCTTTGACAAAATGTATCAAAGGAATTAAGAGTGTGTCCCCCACAATGATATTACCTGGATCCCTTTCAGGTCCTCACCAGACACGTTCAGACATCTATTCAAGCCCAGGAAATAGAATCAAAATGGTTTATTAAAAATCTAATCACAAGCACTTATATGACACAAACGATTCTGAACTGCATCCGCCAACCCTACGGCCTCTCCGAGGGGAGGCACCATGCGGCCGATTACCCGGAATTTGAATGGGGGTGTGTAGAAGCTGCAGAACATTTTAATCTTGATCTTTCTTTGTGGATTTTGCTATTGTTATTTTTTTTTCTGTTGAAAAAGACAAAGATGGGAGGACACATTATCTTTCCTCCCTGGAGGGAGCTGCAGAGATGACTTATTCTGGCAGATCTGCCTCTATTGATGATATCAGGATGTGAATAAAAACTCATGGGAAAAGAAGAAAAAATCCCGCTGAATTTAAAGCAGCACAACACGGTTTACGGGTGGGTCCCTGTCTGCTATCCTGAGCGCTATCCTGAGCCAGGACACCTCCCTGGTGACTGCATTGGAGCTTTCTCAAGAGGAGGGCCTGTGCAAAGATGGCCCGTTTCCCCTCAGGGTGGGAGCGGCTGGGCTTGGGGGGAGACACTGTCTTTGGGGTGAGGCATGGTTCGTGGCCTTTGCTTGGCTTTTGACTTTCTGGAGCTCTGGATCCTTCACAGACGCTCAGAACAGCCATGGATACAGAAGAGTCTTCTACGGTGTCTTCCTGCCCGGGGCCCAGCCACAGCCAGGGCTCCACCACCCAGAGCTCAATCATAGCACTCTTTTCTGGTGGCCAAGACCCCCCCAAACTTCTCTCCAGACAGAGGTGTCGGAGCCTGGCCCGTGTTGCGGCTCCTGAGCTGGGAAGTCCGCCACGAGGAAGCATCTGTCGGGACTGCCTCCTAATGAATGTCAGGTGCCTGCGTCAGCCACGGGCGGGTGGCTCTGGAAGGACCAGCAGGTTCTCAGCGATGCATGATTTTGGTAGGTTGCCCTCACCTCCTCCCCTCTGTTGGGAATGGATAGACTGTTTCTAGAAGGTTCCCTGACTCTTTGAGGAGATTGGGCCCTCTGGCATGTCAGATACAGAATGTTCCCCAAACCCTTCATCTCTGTCCCCTCCTCCTGCTCTCTGCAGATGATGACTTTACTTTTACGTTAAGTTGCTTTTGTTTAGTCTTCCTCTCTAAACAACAACTACTTTTAAATGATTTTTTAAAGTACAAAGAGTTAGTTTGATTCTTCCTCAAATGCCTTCTTTTGAAGACAAGCTTGCCTTTTCGATTTCATATCCCATTTAATTAAAACAAAATATAACAGAATCATAACACTGAAAATCAGTGTACTCACTACCGGCTCCATTAATTCTTATCAGTATAAAACATACATTCAGAAGTGTAAGTGCTTTAAAATACACTCCTTCCACTCTTGCCAATATGTTCTATTTATACACGTAGTCTACAGTGGGGAAGAAGTTCTCCTTGTGAACCCAGGGAACCGCAGGACCACACGTGTTTTTGGACAATGGACGCTTGAGCCTGGCACTTTTGAGAGCTGTTGGGCCGGCAGCTGTCACATTCCAGCCACTCCCCAAAAGCCATTTGGCTGTGGGTGCGTTAGGCCTGGGATCAGCTGAAAGGTAGTATCTAGGGGTGTCCCCACCTCGCTCAACCACAGCAAAGAGCTTGAATTCAACTTTCCTCTGCCAGACAAGACCCCTCCCAAGTCACGTCTGCCATGAAACCCGCACACGCTTCCTGTCCAAATGGAGCAGAGACCTCCCCATGGCAGTTACGTTCTTGAGCCGCAAACACTAAAGATGCTCGCTCCATCTTTTTTTTTTTTTTTTTTGAGACAGAGTTTTGCTCTTGTTGCCCAGGCCAGGCTGGAGTGCAATGGTGCGATCTCGGCTCACTGCAACCTTTGCTTCCCGGGTTCAAGAGATTCTCCTGCCTCAGCCTCCCCAGTAGCTGAAATTACAGGGGTCCAACAACACCACGCCCGGGTAATTTTTTGTATTTTTCGTAGAGATGAGGTTTCACCATGTTGGCCAGACTGGTCTCGAACTCCTGACCTCAGGTGATCCACCCACCTCGGCCTCCCAGAGTGATGGGATTACAGGCGTGAGCCACTGTGCCCGGCCCTTGCTCCATCTTTAACCGGTCGTCAGCATCCTGAAAACAAAGCCTAGCAAAACAAAACATGCACGTGCAGCCCCCTCACTCCCCGGGATGCTACAAAGTTCTCTTTGTGCGATATAGACCGGGTAGACTGGCGTGGTGTTCACAGACACGGTTACAGCCTGATGTTATGCAATAGCATGTTAACCACACATTCTAATAAAAAAATAAAATAAATAATAATAAACATTTGACCTAGAGTAGAGATCTTTCACGAGACGCCCTAATCATTTTTCTGCTCCGACCTCAGTTTTTTCTGGAACTGCTCCAGCAAGCCCAGGGTGGTGCGACGGCCTTTTTCTCTCTGGGAACAAAAGGTCTTTTTTAGTCCTCAGGGCTGTCAAGTTTATCCAAATATTCTCAGCTTACTACTAGCCCCTTTCTGAATTGATATTTCCAATAAAAGGACACTTTGTATCTTTAAGCCACACTGGCCCCCGGAGCAGGCTACGGAGGCTGGGAGGCCTGCTGCACAGCCCTGGTCGGCCCAGCCTGGGAGATGGGTGGGAAGAGAGTGTCCCGGCATACTGAGCGCGAACGGGCATGGAGGACCCAGGGCAGGGGTCACAGCCGTCCACTTGAGGGGAGAAGGCAGAACCCACAGAGAGTGCGTGCCTTCCCGTCAGGACATCAGCGCGTCCCGGAGTCCTGCTGCACTGGGTCTAATTTTGGCCAAGCCT
Source organism: Gorilla gorilla gorilla (assembly GCF_029281585.2). NCBI lineage: Eukaryota > Metazoa > Chordata > Mammalia > Primates > Hominidae > Gorilla > Gorilla gorilla. The sequence goes on from NC_073224.2 coordinate 237,280,535, forward strand.
GTCTAGTCTGCGAGCGGCCGCCAAGCGCATTAAGTCATGGTCGTGCTCAGTGGCAGGAGAGAATTCATTCCAGTCGGACCAAGCTGTGCGAAGCCTGTGTTCTCTGGCTGTCGGCACATCGGGGCGCTAGAGCCCCCCTGAGCCACAGGTCAAGGGTTATTTCTTAGGCTCACCTCTTCGCCATCTTCCCAGACCCTCCCTGGCCCCACAGGCCAGTTCTGTGCGTATGTGGCATGAACATGTATGTGTATGTGTATGTGCGTGCGCATATGTGTGCATGTTTGCGTGCATGTGTGCGTGTGTGTGCATGTGTGCATGCGTGTGTGCGCATGTGTGCGTTTGTGTGCATGTGTGCGTGTGTGTATGTGTGCATGTGTGCATGTGTGTGCATGTGCATCCCTGTGCACATAAACACGTGCAGCCGACAGCCTTCAAAGTCGTCCCTGCAGCCCCACAAAGGGCATTTCCTTCCACCCCAACCTCCTCCAAACGGCTCTGATTAGCACAAATGATAATTCTCATTAATCACCTTTGGCTGCTGCAGAATGGAAACGAGGCCGCGGCGAGGTGACGGGAGCCACTTAGGCGGGATTTATGACCTGTGTGTGCAGTGGCAGCTCCAGGGCCTGACACCTCTGCCTGCAGCTAACATTCGGGGCCGCTGGCTGCCTAGCACAGAGCCCCCAGTATTCCCTCTCCTTGTCTGTTGGCTGACTCTGGGGGCACCACCAACCCCATGGATCACCCCATGGTCCAGAGCTCTTTCAGGTCCCCTGGTGGAATACAGTGGGGCTTTGGGGTGTGGGCCTGCCCAATATGAGGAGGAAGAGGGAGCACTTGTATTGGCCAGGAGGTCCCCTCCTCACTGCCTCTCCTTCCTTCCCAAACCCAGCCACACGCGCCTTTCCTCTCCCTGACTCTCAGGGGCAGGGACTGCCCCCAGCCCAGGGGTGGGGACCAGATCTGGCACACATGTGACACACAGTAGGTGCTTGGTAGGGGTTTGTTGGTGCCACAGCAGGCTGAGTGTGTGGCAGAGGAGGACGGCGGCACAGGGCGCCCAGGGTCACTGCGCCCACCCAAGGCCCCCTGGGCACTGCCAAGCTCCAGGTGGGGGACCATGCGACCCGACTCCCACTTTCCTGAACAGACCCAAAAGGAACCCACAGCGCCAGCTCCAGGTTGCTGCCCTCGCCCACTGGCCGAGTGGGTCCCTGGCTCAGAGAAACCTATTTTCTCCTGGGGACCCTGGTGCCTTCCCTTCCTTTGCATCCCCTGGGAGGAAACTTCAGGGGCCCAGCACTGGGTAAGGCTTTCCCAGGCTGCGGGAGGGAATGAGGGACGGCGTACACACACAGCCCTGGCAGCACGCAGAGGGCAGCGCTCACCAGGTGGCAACAGCAGCACCCAGAAACCACAGGGTCCCCGAAAACATGCTGCTTCCTTCCGAAGCAACGTGTCCTGCTCGGGAGCCCTGGCTGAGGGTGCGTAGGCCCATGTCGGGCCTCTGGGCCTCCTGGCCCGGCCATGAAAATTAAAGCTTTGCTCTGCCTCTGGTTTCCATAAGGCCCGCCTGTCCCCCGCGCAGCTGAGTTGGGGAGGAAGTCACTGCCCGGCAGCAAATAACTATGCTGCCGTCCAGCCTGCTTTAATTTTGCCCTTGCACCAGGGGGCCACGTGCAGGAGCCCAGGGTCATTACTAGGCTGTTGCCGGGGGTGAGGGGCTGAGCGGTGGGAATCCTGGATGTGGACGGCTCAGTGGAGGCCTGGGTTGGAATGGAAGAGGAGCCATCCTCTGGGGGCTTGTCCAGAAAGTGCCCCAGACAGGGCGGGTGTCACCGTGTTAACCTCTGAGCGCTTCAAGAGGCTGTGGCTCCTTGTCGGGCACTTTTGGGTTTGTAAATTACCAGGTCAAGGTGAGGCTGCCAGGCAGGACGACTTGGGGGCCACTTCATGGAAAACCAGGGGCCCCTGAAGAACCGATAAACCACCCACAATACAGACCTCCGCCCAGGACCTCACGCCGAAGGAAAAGCTTTGCTCTGTCTTCTTTTCTTAAGCATATTCACTGACACGTCGTGGCCACGGTGGGGTGGATTTGGGTGGGTCTGACCCCTATTCCCTTCCAGAAACCCACCTGGAGCTCTCGGAGGACTGAGGCTGCGTAGCAGGACTTCGCATCTCATCCAGCAGCTTCTACGCCAGAGGCCACGTGCAACAAGATGCAGGGGAGGCATGTGAACTTCCCCCGCAGACAAAATGAGGGAACTCATGAAGGGCTGAGGTGTGCGTAGCGGGCTGGCTCGGGGGGCGCTGCCTTTAACTCATGAGGGGCTGAGGTGTGTGTAGCGGGCTGGCTCAGGAGGTGCTGCCTTTGGCCGGGCTGCTTTAGCTGGAGGTGGGAGCTGCAGCGAGCCTGTGTTGTGATGTTTGGAGTTTTCTGCTTTCTCCTCCTTCCTTCCTCCTCCTTCTTCTTTGAAAGGATTTTGGTCCTGACATTTCAGCTTCCTGAGTTTTTCCTCCTGGGTGGCTGTGATCACCTTGGAAAAGGACCTTCAAGTGGGCAATTCTGAGCTGTGCACCTGCCCCCCGGCCACTGTGGGGGCTTGTTTCCAAGGGGGCCTTATTAGGGGGCAATGGGAGCTTACTATGAATTTCATGCTCACGAAATCAAGGCAGGATAAGATTCTCACAAAGGAAGACACCCATGGATGGCACTCAGGATGCCCCAAGAAAATCAAACTGCCTGAATGCAGGATCTGGGCCTGAGAAGGGCTTGGCAGAGGCTTCCAAGTCCCAGCTCCCCCGTGCTCGCCGGGATCCCTCGGCCCCGAGCATCCAGGGACCAGCAGCCCAGAGACTCCCTCCCTGGTGGGAGGAATTTCCCGGAGAAGAATACCTTCCTGGGGTATGTTTAATTAAGGGCAATGTGAGCTTGTCCATCTCATGTGGGACGCTGCTGTGTTCAACAAGTTGTCAAAGGAAAATGACAGTGGACAGACAGCAGTTAATGGGACACCCGTCTTGAGAGGTGGGCAGCCCTTCTCACACTGTCGCGGGCCCCGAGATGCAGTCAGGAGCGGACAGCAGCCTTTTACCACCCGACCCCCGGGCTGGAGGACTTTGAGCATCTGCCTCTGGTCTCCCCAGGGGAGGCTGGCTGTGACGGGCTTTGCCCAGTCAGAAAGGCCCCACTCCGGCAGGGTGGGGTAGCAGCTTCTCACATGCCAGGGTCCTTCTCTCTGCTCCCTGGAGAGCAGCCAGGAGGGGCTGATTTGCCCCTACATAAGGATGCATACTGTGGTGTCTTCAAATCCAGAGACCATGCTGAGCTGGAAAGAGGGCTCGTTCCTGTGTGAACCCCGAACAGTTCTGGGGCCAGCTGAGAGTGTGCTACAGGGAAGGCTGTGCTGCTCCTGGCTCCCCGACACTCCCTATGGCTCCCCGACGCTCCCTGGAGCAGGTCAGGGCAGCCTGGGAGGAGACCGTCCCACAGGGGGGGATTTTAGGATCTGTGAGGTTGTGAGGAGACCCGGCCGGCTTTGTGACAGCCTCAAGAGGGCTCCATCTTCCAGAAGATTCTTCCTGCTGTGGGATCTGTGGTAGCTGCTTCCAGAGAGTTCTGATGACTCCTACTCTTTAGAAAGGACCATCTGTGACCCGAAGGCCCTCGGCAGTCCCAGGCGACCCTGCTTCCTCTTCTCCGTCTTCCACTGGTTCCCACCGTGAGCCTGGCCTGGTGGACCCCGACAACATCTGAGCCCCACCCTGCTGAGCTGTCTTGGCCCCTCCTGACCCATCTCTGCCTGCCCCACTCCCGGGCACCTCCCCAGCCTCCTTTATATTTCCTTGGCTCTTCTTGCCGCAACCATGACCGCCCGGTGTGAGCCCGAGTCTGCTTTGATTGCCTGGTTCCCATGTGGAAGGACGCCTGGGGTGTCCCATGCAGAGGGTGGACAAGCATACACACCACGTGCCCGCTATGCATGTCTCCAGAACTTTCCATCAAGTTTGACATTTGCACTCACTCATGTGCCGGTGGCACGTCTGCTAGAAGGAGGACAGGGTCACCAGCACTAGAATGAGGACAAAGGCAGGGGAAGGAGTTGAGGCCACTCCATGCTCCTTGGAGAAATGTCTGCCTCGGGATGGGACTGAGTGAACACAGGTGTCTTCCTTCCCCTTCCAGACAGATGTCCCTGGGACCAGCTGGCCACCAGCAGACACCCCTCCCGGGCCACAGTCACTTCTCACCACCTGCCCTCCCGGGCCGCGGTCACTTCTCACCACCTGCCCTCCCGGGCCGCAGTCACTTACCACCTGCCCTCCCGGGCCGCGGTCACTTCTCACCACCTGCCCTCCCGGGCCGTGGTCACTTCTCACCACCTGCCCTCCCGGGCCGCGGTCACTTCTCACCACCTGCCCTCCTGGGCCGCGGTCACTTCTCACCACCTGCCCTCCTGGGCCGCGGTCACTTCTCACCACCTGCCCTCCTGGGCCGCGGTCACTTCTCACCACCTGCCCTCCTGGGCCGCGGTCACTTCTCACCACCTGCCCTCCCTCCCGGGTCACAGTCACTTCTCACCACCTGGTCACATCGCCTTCTGTTCTACTCTTCACCCCAGCCCATGTGGGGTCTTCTCCAAAAGCCCCACAACACCGTCCTTCCGATTCCCCATCTGCTCCCGATCCGAGGAGCTCACAGTTGGGCCGGTGTTATGCCCCAGGTGAGCTTCAGGGTTCCAGCTGGGTAGGATGTGGACTGTGGCATGGAGGAACAGCAGGGCCACGTTCCACAGATACCCTTTTCTTTGTAGCCTTTTCCTTTCCTCCACGAAACTGCAATTATCTTGTGCTACACACAACTTTCAGGGGTCGTTCTGCCTGCTGGCTGTGAGGGAGGGGGCAGCTGCCCAGACATCGGTGGAGGGTCTAGGCCATGAGTGCTCAGTGTGGCGCTGGGTCCTGGATGGCTTCAACACGTCATCCCCAGAGACCCCGTCTCCAGCCCTGCTGGGCGCTGGCGTGCAGCTGAAGCCCGTGCTGAGGAGGGTCCCAGGGGACACGACCCACAGGCTGTGACGGTGAAAGCAGCTGCTTGGTTTAAAGGGGGACGGGGGCCTCCCAAAGGGTATCTGTGGCACCCTCTGTCCACGCCCCAGAGCCGAAATGTGAGGCGAGGAATGCTGCCTCTTAAAACTGTCCCCACTTCAAAAGGCCTTTCTTGCGCTCAGTGGAACGCTGTTCCGCAGACACTGCTGCCGGTGTTAGTCAGTGTCCTCGCTCCAGCACACACAAGTGGCTCCGCCGAGAAAACGAGAGTGCATAGACCCCGGCCGCCAGCCACCTGCCTCCTTCCCGCCGCGGGACGGCACCCGCACATCTGACCCCATTTGTGACTTTCCAGGGATGTTCCACTTGGGGAAAATGCAGTGGCCTGGTCCCAGCAGGGCCTGAGTCAGGGGGTCCTGCTGGGAGCCAGGCGGGTGGGATGGCTCTTCTGCTCCTGTTGTCATCCGTGGGCGCTGTGGCCACAGCACTCGGTCAGTTGGACTCCTGTCCCGATGGGCGTGCTGGGCCCTGTGCTTGTCCCACCCAGGTCTGCCCAGAGGCCCACGTGGCCTTCTCTCCTCCCCACGGGACCTAGGGAGGGCGTCAGAGTGGCATCCAGCTCTGATGGCCCTCCTCCTCTGCTGTGAGTGGGGGTCTCTGGATGTAAGGTCAGTGACTGGACAGCCACAGAGCAGTGGACACCTCTTCCCAGCATCTACGCCACAGTCCATCCCGCAGTTGGACCGGGCTCTGCTGGGGGCTCACTGGCAGGTCTGGTGCCTAAGGACAACGTGTCCGTGGTGTCGGCCGGTGACAGACGTGAACCAAAACCTCTGGCATAGTTCTTAGCCTCTGTTTCTGGCTGGGGACCTGTGGCCCGGCACACCCATCACAGAGCATGAGGGTGCTCCATCCTGGCAAGGCAGAGCCTAGAAGACTTGTTCATCCAAGAACAAAGAGCCAGCACAGGCTCCAGAAGACTCCGCTGCTTCTAGAGGGGACTGGTCGCTCTGGCCTGCAAGCGCCCTCAGCCGCATTCGAGCTGCCGCAGAAAACGTGTCCTGGGCCTGCCGTTCCCGATCAAGAACACACAAACTCTGCACATATGTTCAGCATTACAGCGCCACGTCCTGGACGGTGAGATAAAAGAAGTGTTCGATTCATTTACCAGAGCTTTCAGAGATGTGACAGCTGGGGACAAGGGATGGCGGCCCGCTAACGGGAACGCATGGAGTTAATTACGTTTGCTGTTGCTTCTCACTGGCTGCTGAGCTGGCTGAAGGGACCTGTTCTGAGCCGGGCGGCCTTCTGTGAGGAGCTGGCTGCCGTCTTTGCGTGCACACGGCATCCGTCTTCCAAGAGACCCTGCACATGGAACACATTGGAAGCCCTTGTCGGGTGCCACCTTCTAAGTAAACATCACTTTGAGCACGGGTGTGGTTTCAGGCCAGGCTCGTTTTTCCCGCCTTGACTTCTGGCTGCCGCTGAGGGATCAACCCAGTGCGTTCCCCTCAGGCACACAGAGGATGCTTTTTTTCCAAGAGGGAAAGAAGTCAAGATTGCCAAAAATTTTCTAAAGACCCTTTAAGACAAGGCCCAGAGAGATGGGGCTGTGAGTGCTGAGGAGGATAAACAACGGTGACAGGTGGAGGGGAGGCTGAAACCCGAGCCCGGAGTAGCTGCAGGGAGAGATGCGATGCAGATGGTGCAGACAGGCTCACCTCGGGAGGCTGCAGCCACTGCTCCCGGGCCGCAATTCTTGCTGCTTTGTGCCTCTTTCTGGAAGCTCTGCCTCAGGCCCTGGTCGGAAGGGAGACCCTGATAGTTCTGAGGCTGTTTTCATGGACATTGACATCCAGGACAAAGGCAGCTGCCCTTGGCCAGGAGGGTCAGCAACTTCAACAAGTCTGCATTTAAAAATGTGTATAAGCCTGGGGAACATAGTGAGACCCCAAGTCAACACAAAATGGACATATTAACTAGGCATGGTGGCACCTGCCTGTAGTCCCAGCTACTCGGGAGGCTGAGGTGGGAGGATCGCTTGAGCCCGGGAGGTGGAGGCTGCAGTGTGCCGTGATGGAGCCACTGCACTCCAGCCTGGGTGACAGAGTGAGACCCTCCAAATAATGGATATTTGTTGATTTGAAGACTGTAGTTGGCCAGTGAGGACTCCGCAAGTGAACCAGCTGTAATGCGACCCAAGATGACAACATGAGCCACAGCGGCTGTGCTTTCCCCCTCTGATTCCTCATGGGAGCCAGCCATGGTGCACATCTTCACTGCTTCCCCACCTCCTCTGCGGCCCAAGAGGGGTGTCTGTTTTCCTCCAAATGGTTTGAGTTTGGAATGAGCTCCCTCCTCCCCGGCAGGAATTGTCACACACTGTGACTCTGTGGAGACTGGAACGAGGTGGGACTCACACACAGTGTCCTGGGTTTGGAGCAGGTTACTCAGCTCTGATCGCGCACACGTGGCAATGTTTGTTCACGGGAGTCCCAGCCGGCCTGCTGCTCTGGGAAGATGGTCTGCGTCGTGTTCCAATCGGAGATGTTTCTGAGGTCTTCGGAGAGGGCTGAGGGCAGGTAGGGAGGGGTCCGAGAGCTCCTCTTCCGGCCCCAGTGGAGAATTCGGGGCTCTGCCTGGTGACGGGAAAGGGAACACCGGAACCTTATTCCAGCTGCATCCGAAGCCACGGCTGGGAGTCTGGGGCGCAGCGGCTGCCTCCGGAGACAACACCTCCTCCACTGTGGGAGATTTTCTGTGCCCGCCGAGGTCTTTTGCCATCAGTCCCCATGGCTGCCACCCACTGCCCAGGTCTTCTCCAGCACCCTCAGCCAGGGGGAAGGTCTCGCATCCAGGGAAGACCCAGTTCAGGACCTGCGTAACTACGGTTCCCCAGCAGGCAGGCTGGGTCCCCAGGAGGCAGAACCGGGAGTCTCATGGTGACTTTATCTGTGTACAGGGAGGAAGACAAACTTCCCTCCAAGGCCAGAAAGTGGCCTATTGCACCGTGTCTGTGTGGTCCACGTTGCCCTGGGCGAGGGGGTCATGGCCAGGCCCACTGTGTGGTTCCGGGATGGACCCACGCATGAGGCCAGGACACTGGGCACCGCTGTTAGCCAGGGCACCCTCCTTCAGTGGTCAAGGCAGACTCAGCTCATGGGCGAGCGTGTCAGTGAAGGGCACAGCAAGGCTCACGAGTGGGCCTCTTGCCTCATGGTCAGTGTGGGTCAGTGCTTTCGCTGTATGAGACCGCAGGGTTTCTCTGCCTCACTGCGGGGGACGATTGGGTCTGGGTCACTTCCTGCTGTGGGACCTGTCCTGGGCACTGCAGGATGTGGGGCAGGGCTCCTACGTGCCAGCTACCAGATGCCAGCAGCACCCCAAGAGGTGACAACCACAACCATCTCCAGGTGTTGCCAGTGTCCCCTGGGGGTCAGAGTGGCCCTGGGTTGAGAAGTGCTGCTGGAAGGCCACTGCTCCGGAGGCAGAGGCACTCGCGGCCAAGGGCGTAGACGACTGGGCAGGAAGAGGGTGGGTTAAGCGTCAGAACAGGACTGAGGACGATGCCCTGTGGGCCGGCTGCCCCTCTCCATCAGCACTGGCTGGGGGCCCATGGGGGGAATGGCGCTTCCTGGATCAAGGGGAAGGAGGGGCGGATCCAGGGCTCTGGAAAGCTCTAACCCTGAGCCTCCCGGGGGCGCTGGCCAGGCCCCGTGGTGAGACTCTCCTTCCTGCCTGTCGACTGCGCTCCATTTCCCACGGCTGGAACTGGAGACCCAGGAGGGAAGCACACGGCTGAAGGTTCTCCAGCTTGGGGCGGGGGGTGGGGCTGGCATTTAACAAGAGGCCACTAGGTGTATCCAGCCATGAAGAGCAGGAATGGAGCCTTCGTTTTCAGGAGGGCACAGCAGGGCCTAACAGTTAGGTTCCCCGTTCATGGCCCAGGTGGAGGCACGCAGACCCTGGAGGCCAAGAGCCAGGTCCGCCCGCAGGTAGACTGGCTGCTGAGGCTTCCCAGGGCCCGGCCCCAGACAGCAGAGACAGGGCTGGCACGCAGCCTTCCCTGGGGCTGGGGGCCCTTCGCACAGCAGAAACTCCTCTTCTGCACCCGCCTGAGGATGGCAGCAACTTTCAGGGTCCTCAGTTGGGGCTGCTGTGGGCAAGCTGCAGCTGGGTGTAGCCTCTGCATCTGGACAAAGTCCAGGCTGGTGTGTTTGCTCCAGGGTCTGTGGAATGGAAAGCAAAGCCACTCGGCTCTCAGGAGACTCGGCCCTCCCGCTGCCGGGATCCGGGGTAGCCAGCCGGCACCTGGGTTCTGAGGGTCCCTACAGTTTATCAATCCCAGAGCTGGAGATGAGGAACCGCCACACTGGCCCGATCTCCAGGACTCTCACCTCTGAGCCTGGATCTGTCCCGTGCCCACCTTCCCGAGCTGCTCGATCTGCCCAGTGACTTCACGTCTCTTGCTGCCAGCTTGCTGGTCTGCAAAGTGGGTTTAGAGACAGTGCCTCCTCCTGGGGCCGCTCTGGGGCAGGCTAAGATCATCTATGTGAAGCGCTCCTTAGAACAGCGTCCAGACACAGCAAACGCTCCATGGGCTGTCTTGGCAGCTGCGGCTTTTATTTTTAAATACTCTGCACCCAGGCAAGGAAAAGCAGAGCTGGGGGCAGCCTCCTCTGACTGTCTCCCCAACAGTGTTTCTCTGCTGGAAAGGGAGGATTTCAAATGCTTGCCTCCCCCACTCCCGTCTCCCAGGAGGGCAGATTGGGTGTGGACACGGGGTCGGGCCTCCCTCCGCCTGATGAGACGGCGGCCGCACGTCCTGAGCAGACGGTCATGCATCAGGCCAGAGTGGCCGCCCTGGCCAGGGGCACTGTCACCTTTAGAGATGGTGGCTTGGCGCAGGGGGGCTGGGGGGGGGTCTTTGAAACAATTCCACAAACACCAGACACGTCGGCCCGCTCGAGCCCCCCGCGTGACTCATCTGTGCCCGCGTGCTGGTGTGCGAAAGGACGCGATTTGCTCAAGATGAGGGAGGTTCTGCTAACGCCCTCGTGGGAGTCATGGGAAAAGCCAATGGCACCGTTTCCAGAAGAACATGAAAGGTCTTGGGCCCTGAAAGCTGCACTGGGTTCAAAGTCCATCACCTGTCACCGAGGGGCCCTCTGTCAACTTCTCACCGACGGGCCACTCGTTCTCATCAGGACGTGCCCAGGGGAGTGGGGAAAGGCGTCTTTGCTCACATTCACCTCAGATCTTATGGCCAGGGTGTTTGGGGGGCTGTTTGGGGGAGGAAGGGTCTGAGATCCGCAGGGCACCCTGATTTTCACAGACACACAGGCTGGGCGGGCAGGACTGGCCTCTGAGCCAGCAGCCTTGTGTACCCCCACATGGCAGTGCACTGTCTCGGGGGCAGGTGGACCGCAACCCCCGAACGGTTCAGACCCTCAGGGTGGCGGCTGCACTTCTCCCGGCCCCAGTTTCTCATCTGTGTGGTCTGAGAGGTGCTGAGAGTCCGGGGCCACAAGAGTGAAGGCGTGTGGCCAGCGTAGCGGTCCCCCCAGCAGGAGAGCACCCACTGTCGAGCAGATGCTGCCCTTGTTTTTATTGTTCTTGGGCACGCCTGGCTGTAGCGTCAGGGTCCCTGCAAAACTCCCTCCTTCAAACAAGAGCTGCTACCAGCAGGGCCCCTGAGACCTAGCTCTCCAGGGGGGCACCAACCAGTAGGGACTGTTTAGTTCAACCCCTTGCCTGGGAGACAGGAAAATGGAGGCCAAGCCCCCCGCCAGGCTGAAGAAATGGAAAGAGCCAAGCTGTGTTGGAAGAGCAGGCGCAATTAATTCGTGAGGTCAGATGGTGGGGGGGCGGGTGTGGCCATCTCCCTGCATTAGGCCCTTCTCACTTTGTACCTGATACCCCAGAGGCCTTCACTCTGTACTCCTCTCCCTCCCCCTCCTGCCAGGCCTCAGGCCCTGGCCCCAGATGCAGCTGCAGAGCCCGGGGCTCGGAGCTCCCCGGCACACCTTCAGGTCTGGGTGTTCTGTGGCCCACCATCCAATCCTCAGCACTATGAGGCCTGGTCTCAAGGCGAGAGGCCTGGTCTCAGTGTGGGAGGCCTGGTCTCAGGGCGGCAGTCCTGGCTTTGTCCTGGTGGGTCCCCTCCTGGTGCTCAGCCACAGAGCACTCTACAGGTTTCTGCCTCTGGTCAGATTTCCGCCTCCCCCAAGCTCTGGAATGACTGACCCCACTCCCTTCGGCAGGTGCAGACCTGGCCAGGTAGCCCTTCATGGTGCGGCCCGGTCCTGCCTCCTCTGCCTGGGAACACGGCACTCTCCTCTGGGAGAGAGGAGACCTCGCCATCCATTGAAATGTCCCCTCCTGTCTTGCATGACTTGGTATCAGGAGCCTCTTGCCTGGGTCAGGATTTAGACGTCCTGGTCCCAGCCTGCTCTGTTGTAGCCTTGGAGCTGGCATTGACTCAGAGAAGAGGAAAGGAAATTATACAATAGAAATGGAACCCTCTGCAGACACCCCAGCAGCACAGAGCTACGGCACTTCCCCCTGGAACACCAGACACCCCAGCCTGGAGAAGGTGGTTCTGAGCTCCCATGGCCCCTCTGTGACCTTGTCCACCTATGGCCAGTGCCTGTGGTCAAAGGGCTGAGGGCCTGGATGACCCCAAGGAACGCAGTGGAGAATCTGGTGGCAGCTCTAAGCAAGGTTTTTTTTTTTTTTTTTTTTGAGGCAGAGTCTGGCCCTGTCACCCAGGCTGGAGTGCAGTGGTGCAATCTCGGCTCACTGAAACCTCTGCCTCCTGGATTCAAGCGATTCTCCTGCCTCAGCCTCCTGAGTAGCTGAGATTACAGGCACGCACCACCACGCCTGGCTAATTTTTGTATTTTTAGTAGAGACGGGGTTTCCCTAAGTTGGCCAGGCTGGTCTCAAACTCCTGACCTCAGGTGATCCACCCACCTCGGCCTGCCAAAGTGCTAGGATTACAGGCCTGAGCCGCCACACCCGGCCCAGCAATGGTTCTTTATCTGCAGCGTCTCAAATGCTCTGCAGTCCAGAATCCACCACCATTGAGTGTTTAACAGACATTTGTAGTCGCTTAGGGTTTCTCTCTGGAGTTCACGGGAGACAAGTGCCTGGACCAGGACCCGGTTCCACGGGTGTGGCTGGGCAGGAGAAAGCTACTGAGAGTCCAGAGTTGGCCACACTTCCCTTTTCTCTTGGGCCTGTGTGGGCTCAGCAGTGTTGGGTGGGCAGCCCTGCATCCACGTGTGTGTGCCAAGGGCCCCCTCGGCTTCTAGAAAGACCCCCTAGGTCTACCAAGCTGCTCCCAGCTGCGCCTGTCATCACTACTGGCTCCGCTGGGAGCAGGGGTCCCCAGGGTAGGGCCTGGTGACAAGACACAGAGGCAGGAGTCAGGAGGTCCGGCCCCCAGTGCAACCCCCTTGGCCACTCTCTGGCTGCTTCGGCATCCCCAAACCTCCACCAGCCTGAGCTAGGATTGTCCTGTTCTCTCTGCAAAGCCTGTGGGTGCAGTGAGGTGGCCTGAGTCAATGGTTTGCCAACTGCCGGTCACACTGTGGGGCTGGACTCATCCCCTGCGGCCTGTGCCCTCAGCCTGTGGCCCCCAGCACTTGGCTGGAGTGTAACAGGCTGGCCCGAGGGAGCCACCCTTGGGCTCTCATGGCCCAGGTGCCTGCCAGAAGCCAGGCCAGTGCTGAGATTCCTCAATGACCCCAAGGACAAATGCAGAGGCTGCAGGATGGTGTCCCCATGCGCATTCGGGTCCAATTTCAGATGTGGCAAGAAATACCCCAGGCCTCCCTCACCCAGTGAGGGCCCTGCCATAGCCCCCAGGCCGAGCCAGGTTTCTGCAGGGACCCAGGCTGCAGGTGAGAAATGGGCCTGCCCATGCCTAGGAGCCACCCAGCCCTCGTAAACTTTTACCGCACCTCAGGCAACATGCATTTCACACCCGGTTAACTTTTACTACAGGAGGGCATTGGTCAGGAGGAAGCAGCAAATCCTGCTGTGAGGGACGGCCCTGCGTGGGAGTCTGGGCTGGGGGCCAGCTTTCGAGCTCTTCGGGTGTGCGGCTGCAGCCTCCCTTTCCTGACTTCTGGCTCCAGAGCCCCAGGCCTGGTCCTCCTCAGGGCACTGCTCTGAAACAGCCCTCAGCCCAACCGGGAAGCCCTCTGCCTCCGGCCACGCATGGGCCCCGAAGCCTGCAGGGTGGGCACTCAGGCCCCTGTGCAGAGGACGGCCCCCTCCCCGACGTGGGACTTGTGTGAACACCACATGCGGCCTCACTGCCACCGAGAGCTAGCTATTGTTCCTGACACCGGGCAGAGGCCTTGGAGGCGGCCCTGAAATTTGGGAGGGGGATGAGTTGGGGGCGGGGGCTGTCTCATGTCTGTTTTCAATATGCGGCCAATCGCAGCCTGCTTCTTTTCTGTTTAGGATAATTTTATACTGGGTGGGTGTATTTAGGGCCTGAACGGCCTGACAGTGATGATTAATACCGTGCATTAGGCGATTCCAGCGCAAGTATTCGGGAACAAGCTGTGCCGCGCGGTTCTCATCAGATGGTCAGGCCCGCAGGCCTATTAAAAGCAGCAGGAGGCCTTGAGGCTTAATCACAGAGGCTGGGCCCGTGGAGGGAGAAGAAAGGGAAAGGAAAGGAGAACAAATGAAATGATAGAACGGAGGGTGGAAATGCTACTGGAATCCGTGTCCCCTCCCCCAGCCCACTGCGGGCAGCAAGGGGGGCGCCGGCTTCGGAGGGGAGGGAGGGTCAGTGGAGAGCATCTGGGGGGAGAAAAACAATTAAAAGCTGCAGCCAGCCGCCAGCACCACAACTCTGCCGTGGGAAGTCGTGGGAGGGGTGGGCACGGCTGGGATGGGGGCAGAATCGAATCAGTCCGCAGGTGGGGGCGACGTGGCTGGGTGGAGGGGAGCACCAGCCCATGGAAGAGAGGGCCAAACACGGAGGGAGAAGGGCCCACACCCTGCAGTGCCAGGGCCGGGCAGGTGGACTGTGCCGGGCAGGTGGACGATGCAGCGGTGTGCCAGGGTTGGCCTGGGGCTGTCTGAGCTCGTCATGCTGCCCAGAGTCATTCACACCGTGTTCCCCATTCCCTCGCAGGAGTGTCTCCTCTCCTCTGGAGGTAAAGTGTGTGGTCATCTTGCTCTTTGGGGAGGTCCTTAGGGTCTCTGGAGGGTCTGGGCTAGGCTGAGGATGGTACAGCCCAGCTACCCTCAGGCATCAGCCCCTCCCCGCCCCCAGCTCTCCCTTCCATACAAAGTCACAGACACAGAGTGAGTGTGTGAGTTCTCAAGGGGGAGGCAGAATCCCCCAAATGGCTGGAGACTGCAAGAGGAGGGGCTATGGTGAGAGAGAGCAAGAGAGAGGGAGGGAAGAAGAGAAACAGAGGGAGGGGAGAGAGGGAGAGGAGAGACAGAGGGAGGGGGAGACAGAGGAAGGGAGAGACAGAGGGAGGAGAGAAAGAGGGAGGGGAGAGAGAGGGAGGGGAGAGAGAGATGGAGACAGAGGGAGGGGAGAGAGAGATGGAGAGAGAGGGAGGGGGAGAGAGGGAGGGGGAGAGAGAGGGACGGGAAGAGAGAGGGATGGAGGGGGGGAGAGAGAGAGGGAGGGAGAGAAGGAGGGGGAGAGAGAAGGAGGGGAAGAGAGGGAGGGGGAGAGAGGGAGGAGAAGGGGGAGAGAGGGAGGGGGACAGAGAGGGAGGGGAGAGAGGGAGGGAGGGGAAGAGAGAGGGAGAGAAAGAGGAAGGGGATGAGAGAGGGAGGGGGACAGAGAGGGAGGGGAGAGAGGGAGGGGAGAGAGGGAGGGGAGAGAGAAGGAGGGGGAGAGAGGGAGGGGAGAGAGAAGGAGGGGGAGAGAGGGAGGGGGAGAGAGGGAGGGAGGGAGGGGAGAGAGGGAGGGGGAGAGAGGGAGGGGGAGAGAGAGGGACGGGAAGAGAGAGGGACGGAGAGGGAGGGGAGAGAGGGAGGGGGAGAGAGGGAGGGAGGGGAAGGAGAGGGAGGGAGAGAAAGAGGAAGGGGATGAGAGAGGGAGGGGGACAGAGAGGGAGGGGAGAGAGGGAAGGGGGAGACAGGGGAGGGGAGAGAGGGAGGGGAGAGAGGGAAGGGGGAGACAGGGGAGGGGAGAGAGGGAGGGGAGAGAGGGAGTGGGAGAGAGAAGGAGGAGGAGAGAGGGAGGGGGAGAGAGGGAGGGGGAGAGAGGGAGGGGGAGAGAGGGAGGGGGAGAGAGGGAGGGGGAGGTGGGGGGAGAGAGGGAGGGGGAGTGAGGGAAGGGAGAGAGGAGGGGAGAGACGGGTTCCGATGTGACACAGTGAGCTGAGGGCCCAGGCACCTGCTCCAGGACCAGGGATGGGAAGGAGAAGACCTATGTCCCTGTGCTGCCCCCTCTGCGTTCCTATAGAGATGGGTTCTGGGTTCTGAAGAAATTATGGGACCCCACGTGGGCCCTGGATGGAGCTTTTTCCCTAAACCCAGCCCAGGAGAACAGGAGTTCCTCAATCAGAAGTCTCTCCTGGGTCTTCAGAATACCTGTGCCAAACAGAGTCTTTTCCACCTGGAGGGACCGGGAGGGACACCCTGTGGCCACTCCCTGGCGAGGGTCCCTGTGGCCGCCCAAGCGCCTGGTGGGGATGAGGGCTGGCACTGGCCAGGGGCTGGAGTGGACCCCGTGGGAAGCAGGTGCTTCTGAGACCCACGTCTCAGAGACCCACAAGCTGGTGAACATGCCCCCAAAACGTCTGGCCCAGCGAGCCAGCGGCCATTCCCAGGACATGGGGATCTCTTGGCCTGTCTGTGCCCCTGCCCAGAGGGCCGCCAACCAGCAGCTCTGCAGACAGTTCCCGCTCTCTGCTGGCTATTTTTGGAAATGGTCTTCTGACTTGTTTTTCTCCCAGGCTCCATAATAAAGCGAGAGCTGAAGTGAATCCCCAAGCCCCCTTCAGAGTGGGCTCTGCAAGGACTGGGGGGTGTATATCCCCCAGCCAGAAGTGCCTGGCGCTGGCTGGGCCCCACCCACCTGGCCTCAAAAAAGAGTCTGAGGCCCAGAAAGAGGAAAACACTGGACGCGGCATTGGGAAGAAGTCAGCAGACACAAAGCTCTTGTCCTGGGAGGGAGGAACCAGCCCGGCCCGGCCATCTGGGAGGCTGCATGGTGCCAAAGCCCTGCCTTCTGGGTGCTCCCAGGGCCCTGCATGGAGCCAAGCTGTGCCCGAACCCTGGCCGGGCAGGGCTGGCTCCCAGCTCTGCTTTCCACCCGCGCACGGCCGCCTGCCGCCCTGGTCCTCTCCCCTTGTCCTGCAGGCTGCTGGGAGGCCACACCAGCCCGGGGCCCTTGATCTTAACACACATTATGTCTGGATCCAAGTGTCACCAAACCTGACCCTGACTGCAGCCCCAGTCTGCACAGACGGAGCAGTGGAGCCCAGGAGGGAAAGAGGGGGTGGCTTCAAGGGTGCCCAGGTTGGAGGTAGAGAGCTGCCTCCGCTCCCACTTCCAGATCTTTTCTTTTCATTTTTTTGAGACAGGGTCTCACTCTCTCGCCCAGGCTGGAGTATAGTGGTGCGATCACAGCTCTCTGTAGCCCGGACCTCCTGGGCTCAAGCGATCCTCCTGCCTCAGCCTCCTGAGTAGCTGGAACTACCAGCACATGCCATCACATCAGGCTAATTTTTGTATTTTGTAGAGATAGGGTCTTGCTATGCTGTCCAGGCTGGCCTCAAACTTCTGGGCTTCCTCCCGCCTTGGCCTCCCAAGGTGCTGGGATTTTGGGCCACTGCACCTGGCCCCAGGTCTTTTCTGCCCTGTCCTCTTCCCCCCTCAAAGACAGGAGTCAGGTCCAGGCCTTTGTTGGAGTCAGGTCCAGGCCTGTGACTGCTGTCTCCTCCAGGGCTCAGGACCCCGCTAGGCACAGAAGAGGCTGCTTTCAAGGGGTGGGAGGGAGCAGAGCTAAACATTCACGGCAGAGGGCGCCTGAGCAAGCCCAGCCCTGGGCTTTGGAGGCTGCCGGGGCTGCAGAGGCTGAGGGCTGGAGGCTCCTCAATCCCCAAGCCCAGCACCGTGGCCAGCAGAGCTCAGGCCTCTGTGAACACTGAGAACAGAAAGCTCCCAGTAGACAGCTCAGCCAGGGAGCTTTGAAGACCCCCAGAGCGCAGGAAGCCGGGGTGCACTGGAGTGGGAGGGAGGGGAAGCTACCATCCGAGGCTGGCTTTCACGGGCGGCCCTGAGCTCTGCCGGGCTGCCTCGGCTCCTCCGCCACCCTTGCCAGCACACCAGCCAGTGGGAAAGAGGGGTCAGCTGCCCTGGGACAAGGACACCCTTGGGTTGAGGATGACAGCTCTGAAATAAGCTCGGAGCCAAGCCCCATGGGTACCCAGTGGCTGCGCCGACTGGGTGCAGGGTGGAGACGGGCAGTGCAGACAGCCCTGCTTCCCGCCATGGCCACTTGCTGGGAGCCTGACCTCCGGGTTATCGGGGCAGCAGCTTCGGCGATGACCTCATTAAGCACGGTGCCACGTCAGCACCTTTCCAAAGCCCCTTTTATCACTCACAGCGTGCCGGTGCGGCCCCGTCCACACCTCCTCCCCGACACCAGCTCTATCTTATCTCCCGTGGGGCGGGGACCCTCGCTGGGAGCCAGAGAGCAGGCCCAGGAATGCTGCGCCCAGACAGCCTGGCCATGGGCACTGTGCGGACGGAGGTGGGGCAGGGCGAGGCTGTGGTTTGTTGCTGACAAAATTGTGCAGAAATGCATTGACTCCTGGCTTTTCAAATTCAATAATCGTTATGGTGATTATTACAAAGCCCCAGCCTCTCCGGCCATGCTGGGCCCCGCCCCCACCCCCACCAAAGGCAGGAGCACAGAGCCACGCCAGTGGGCTGTTCCCAGGCCAGCGCTGCCCCGGTGGGCCCTTCTCTTAATGCCTCTCAAAGTGAGGTGCCCCATCAGGTGCCTCTCCCCACCACGGACTCTAGGACACGGGCCGCTCCCTCATTTTGGCCGGCCTGGGTGGAAAAACTGCCCACTGCACATGCGGGAAGCTCTGAGCTCTTTGGGAGAGTGGGTGGAGTTGGGTGAGCCCCAGGGCCCCCACCCCAGGCTCACTGCGGCCCCGGCCCCCAAGGGCGGAGGGGAGGACAGACTGTCCCTGTGAAAAACTGAACAGCTAGTGTCAGGAGACAGGGACAGGGCTTGGTGGCACCTGACATTCAAGGTCATGTCTCAAGAGGGGCACTGTGAGTTCAAAGCTCCGGAGAAGCCCCCCTCCTTCTGCTGGAGGCCATGGCGGAGGGCCTCTTTAAGAAGCGTGCATGTCCCTCCCCACTGTCCCTGCCCATTCAAGCCGCCTTTGTGGGCAGCAGAAGCCGTGCCCACTGCTCTCAATGAAGACGGCTCTTTGTCCAAATGTCCTTGGCCCGCGGATTTTGGGGATGGTGCTGAAGAGCTGCCCCCACCGCTGGCCTCTCTCCACTCTCTGCTTCTCCTGGGCCCTAGCACACGAATACTAACGAGTGACCCGGCCAGGCAGCCGAGTATTTGCTCCAAAAAGCTCAGGGCCTGGAGCCCAGCCTTTGCGGGCACTGAGGGCTGCATGGCATGGGCAGATTCCTATGGTCCTGGGCTGAGCCAGCGAGCCTCATCCTTGCAGCCAAAACCCTGCAGAACTGTTCAGGGGCCCAGAGGTCTACGGCTGGGCCAGACCCCCCAGGCTGGGACGTGGGTTGGGGAGACTCAGCAACCCCTCTGCGCCCTGGGCAGAGCTCTGCCTGCTGCCAGCAGATGGACACAGGCTGCCCCATGCTCCGACCAGAGGCATGGGCAGCCTGACCAGAAGTTCGGTTCTAGCCTCGGCCAAAGCAGACTGAGCCACCAAGATGCACGGCCCCGTGTCCAGAGGCTCACGGAACTCAGTGAGTTCCAGCCCTGGGGCTGCTCACAGACACTGCCAGGACCCCAAAGTCACAGGGGATGGGCTCGCGCAGCTGCTTTGCACAAGGAACCCCTTCCTCCTGACCACACTACCAGGTGGCTGCCCTTCCTGTTCCTGCCCCAGCCCAGAGCCCTCAGGGGCTTTGGAGCAGGCATCAGGCCAGATCTGGATCAGGGAAGCCCACACCTCTCACCAAGGCCCAGGCATGGTGTTTGCTCCTTAGCCTGGAACCTGCCCATTCAGCTTTGCTACCCCAGAAGTCTGAGAAGAGCCAAATGACTCCAAAGTGGGACCTGGGGCAGGGTCAGGGACTCCCAAGCTACTCCGAGGACTGACCCTCCCCAGCAGTGAGAGACGGCTCTGCCCCCAGCCCCACCCCCTGACTGCGTCTTGCCTTGATTCCACAGGCCCTTGTTGCCACCCAGTGTGCACAGAGCCTGCCTGGGACCAGACGCAGGAGGGCGGGGCCTTCCAGGAGCAGATGGATGGCTCTTGCCAGTGGGACCTGCACCACCGTGGGCCGGGCCCAGGGTGCTCCGGGCTCCTTCCTGGGCTAATGCCAGGGAGCCAGTGGCTGTGGCCAGCAGGCACGGAGGCCCTGAGAGTCTCGCCCTCCCTGGGCCTGGTTTCTCCTTCTGGAATGGGGTGGAGGCGCTTTAAGCATTGGGGCCACCTCTGGGCTGGATGGAGCCCCTCTGCCTGTCTGCCTGGTGCAGAACCTTGTGGAAAGACCATCATCCAGGAACCAGTGTCCTGGGAGGGACGGCCGCCTGCCCCTTCCCACACTCACACTCCCGGGGCTGTACACTGACCCCCTCCACCCTCCCCGGAAAGACTGGGCACCTGGGTTTCCTGGACACCTGTGAGGCCCTCAAGGTGGTGGCTGCAAGTTACTTCATGGGCGTCCCAAGCTGCTGGCGAGTGCTGCGCACTTCTGGAGAGGATTAGGTTGCAAAGCCAGCCCTGACACTCAGGTGTCCCCAGGGCCTGCCTGGAGTCCCTCATTTTACAGATGGAAGCACGGAAGGGGAGCGGCAGAGCACCGGTGAACAGTGTTAGGAACTGCTCAGGAGCCACTTGGTTGCATGGTCACTCATTCCATCTGTTCAGCCAGTCACTAGGCCACTGGGGCGGGCGAACGTGAGAGGAGCCCCTTCCCTTGTAGAGCCACCCACCCTCGCCTCACAGTGGGGCGGGTGCTGTTGGGCACCAGAAGTGACCCCCAGTCTGGGTGCAGCCGGGGTGAGAAGATGCATCTGCCTGTGCCTCCTTGCAGCCAGCTTGGAGGAGTGAGGGGTGGGCCTGGCCGGCCATCGAGAGGCTCGCAGGTGGAGGGGGTGTCTGTGTTGCCTGCCCCCAAAGACTGGGGACGGTGGAGGGGAGAGAAAGGAGACAGCAGGGTGAGCAGAGAGGCGGGAGGGCCATGTATGCCGCGGGTGCTCCAGGAGGAGCTCAGGCTGCTGAACAGGAACCGTGGGACAGCAGTGTCTCCAGAGTGTTCCGCCCTGTGCTTTGAGCACCAGGCAGGCCCGCGTGTTCTGCCCAAGGCCCTGACTTTTCCAGGCTCCACCAGGCTCCTCCACTGGAAGCCCCCAAGCCCCCAGCCTATGTCACACAGAACTCGACGCACAAACACCTCCAAGACGTCCTGGGGAAGGGTACGTCGCTCACCGCCGTGGGGCAGGGCCAACGGGAGAAACAAAAAAGGAAGCCTGATAAACAGTTTCCATATCCAACATTTTCCACATTCAATTATTTTTAAATTAAATAATCTCTCCCTAGGAGAAAAAGGAAAGTTCTCGCTCAGCTCAGCGCAGCCTTGCCAGGTCTCACAAAGCCCACATTGTGGGCGTTGACGGAGAATGAGTCTCCTTGGAGCCCGCCCCTCAATGCCCCCTTTGATATGCACGCTCACAGGCAGCCCCTCCGCAGGCCCCTCGATGGGGGAGACCCTGGCCCACAGCCACGTGGCCTCTTTGGGGCTCTTGTTGGCTCCCAGGAGCCCAGGGTGGGGGGACTGAGTAGCTCTGGGTGGAGTGAGACAGCTGCCAAGAAAAACCCTCGGCTGCAGAGGGCAGCACGGGAGGACCCGAGAGGGCAGCATGGGAGGACCCGAGGGGTGGCCTGGACCACAGAGGGGGCAGCACGGGAGGACCCGAGAGGGCAGCATGGGAGGACCCGAGGGGTGGCCTGGACCACAGAGGGGGTCCTGCTGCATCCTGGTGACACATTTGGAACCAACAGTGGGAAGAACATGGGATTTGCCATCAGCACCTCAGGATTCAAGACCCAAGTCCCATTCCTACTGGCTGAGTGTCCTTAGGTGGGGTACTTGGCCAGTTTGAACCTCATTATTGCCACCTGTAAAATGGATGCTGCCATGCTAGCCACTTCCTAGGGCTATGGCAAGGATGACAGAATGAGGCCACAGAACTCACAGTGGAGGTGCGTGTGGCTGTTGGCTTAAAATGGATGTGCATGTGGCATAATAAAGAGTGGGGCCCAGGAGCCTCTGGTTCCCACAGTGGTAGAGTAGCTTCTGTTGGATGTACTCTCCTGCAGATAACAATGATACACTTGGAAAAAAATAATTTAAAACAAAAAAAAACTTGATAGCACTAGAGAATAACAAAAAGCAGGTGGGACCTGGAGGAACTGAACCCTTGAGGGAAAGCAGTGCACCGTGAGGGCCACTGTCCTCCAGGTATTCCCTCAAGGCCACTGTGCAGCCTACTTGGTACAGGGCAGCTGGAACTAGGGCAGAAAGCTGCAGTCTTATGGGACAGATGGGTCAGAGGATGCAGTGTGAGGCTGTCAGAGCATCTGTAAGTTGAGGGGAGAAACCCTGGAGAGGAAGGAGCCACAGAGACATGATCCTCCTGTGTGCATATACACCCCTCAAACCCCTGAATTGCTCATGCATGAGGGAGGTTGCAAAGGGCCCCACAGAAAACAAGAGCTACACAGAGATTTCACTTGCTGCTTACCACAGCAGGGCTTTGGAATTTGAGTCCCATCAACTTAGAAGAGCTTGATGATCACCTTTGGCTTTCCACTAAAGTCCCAGAAGGGCTGAGCCTTAAGAACAAAGACTAACCCTAAAGATAAAACAAAAGAAGACCCAACCTAATAAAGTGTAGAGCCACACTTCTGCAAACTCAGGGTGAGCACCTAGTGATTGAAACGCTCTCTAGAACCAAAACCAAAACTTTTCAGAGGAATACAACAGAATCCAGAGTTTCTACAGTGTCATCTACAACATCCAATACAATAAAAAATTACTAAATGTGCACAGAAACAGGAAATTGTCACCCATAGCCTAGAAAAAACCACAGCCAATCCAAACCAACTCTGATATGAGCCAGATGTTAGAATCAGCAGATTTAAAAATACCTTATAAATATGTCCAAAGACTTAAAGGCAAAGGTAATCACAATGAACTAACAGAGGGGAAATGCCAACAGGGAAATGCCAATTATAATTAAAAACCAAAAGAAAATTCCAAAACAGAAAAGTATACTGCATGAAATAACAAGTCCCTAGATAGGCTTAGTTTTTTTTTTAGATGAGATCTTGCTCTGTTATCCAGGCTGGAGGGCAGTGACGTGATCCTGGGCTCAAACCATCTTCCCACCTTAGCCTTGCAAGTAGCTAGGACTATGACGGTGCACCATCACAACCGACTAATTGTTTAATGTTTTTGTAGAGAGGGAGTCTTGTTATGTTGTCCAGGCTGGTCTAGAACTCCTGGCCACAAGTGATCCTCCCAGCTCAGCCTCCCAGAGCACTGGGATCACCAGCATGAGCCACCACACTCAGCCCAAGGATGGGCTTTTAACAGCAAGTTGGAGATGACAGAAGAAAGGGTGAGTGAACTTGAAAATAGATCCATAAAATTATCCAATCTAAATAATAGAAAAAATATACTGAAACCAGGCTGGGCGCGGTGGCTCACACCTGTAATCCCAGCACTTTGGGAGGCCGAGGTGGGTGGATCACGAGGTCAGGAGATTGAGACCATCCTGGCTAACATGGTGAAACCCCGTCTCTACTAAAAATACAAAAAAATTAGCCCAGCGTGGTGGTGGATGCCTGTAGTCCCAGCTACTTGGGAGGCTGAGGCAGGAGAATGGTGTGAACCCAGGAGGCGGAGCTTGTAGTGAGCTGAGATTGCACCACTGCACTCCAGGCTGGGTGACAGAGCGAGACTCCATCTCAAAACAAAACAAAACAAAACAAAAACCAAAAACTGAAACCAAAGGAAAAGAGCCTGAGCGATATGTGGTACAATATCTGATACATATGTAACTGGAGTCCCAGGAGGAGAGAAGAGCTAGGAAGTAGAGCAAAAAATTAAAAAAAAAAAAAGTCTGAACAAAGCACTAAACCCAAAGGAAGAGATTTAAAGCATTCACCAATCAAAAGACTCAGCTAAGAAAATAAAAAGCCAGGCCACTCATTGGGGAAAAATATTTGTAATACGTATAAATGACTAAGGACTTGTATCTAGGATACATAAAGATCTAAAAATCAATTGATAAAAAGACAAACAATCCAATTTAAAAATGGACAAAAGGCTTGAACGAACACTTCACAAAAGCAGTTATACCCAGTGAAAATATCACAATTCATCAGGGAAATGCATACTAGATCCACAATGAGATATTCTTTCACACTCACTCGAACAGTTATAATGTAAAAGACTGACTACACCAAGTATCGGTGAGGACCGGAGCAGCTGGAACACTCACACATTGCCACTGGTGGAAATGCAAAATAGTACAACTTTTTGGAAAGCAATTTGTCTCATAAATGTAGACATTCATGTATCCCACTAGCGAACAATTTTACTCCTGGACAATTTATATCAAAACGAAATGAGTTGAAAACTTAAGTCCACACAATGCTTGCACATGAATACTTGTAGAAACTTTATCTGTAATAGCCCACATCTGAAACAACCCAAAACGCCCATGCCTAGGACAGTGGATAGACAACCTGGGATCTATTCATACCATGCATGCTACTGCCATACAGAATAAAAGAACACGCAGCTGACAAGTGCAGCGGCATAGATAGCCCTCAGACATCCTCATGTCGAACAAAAGAAACTGGCTACAAAACAGTGCCTTATGCATGGATGTCTTTATGCGGAGTTCAAAGACAGGTAAAATGAATCCAAGGTGATAGACATCAGAACAGCGGCTGGCCATTTGCCCTTGGGGGATATTGACTGGAAGAGACCAGGAGTGATGGAAAAGCCTTCTGTTGATTCTAGTGGTGGCTACGTGTGTCAGAGTCATCCAAGTGTGCCCTCATGGTACGTACAGGCTACCGTATATATCACACATCATACAGGCATGGGGGCTCTGAGGCCAGACTGCCTGGTTTGAGACTCACCTCTGTCACTTCCTATTCTAGCCACTGCTAACTGTGGACACTTATTTTAGCAAGCTGCCTTGCCTGCAGGCAGAGAGGTGACGTGGCAGAAGGGGCCACTGAAGTAGTGGGTGGCTTGGTTGCTCCCACCTGCCCGGAGGGCTTCCCAGGTTTGAGTTGTTAATTTTCCTCCCCTGGAACTTTCCACAAATAACTTGAAGTGTTTTGGGAGTTGGGAGAGTATTGTCTTAGGAATATGTTCATTCATTCTCCCAAGGACCTGGTATGGAACTGTGGGTTCCGAGGTTACTTCTGGGGTTCGGTGGGGAGGGTGTTGGTGGCACAGGTGAGCCATGCCGGCACGACGCTGCCCTCTCAGAGGCCATCGTGCACCCTGGGTTTCCCTAGCTGCCTCATCCAGGCTGAGCACGGCTGGGCTGGGAAGATCGCCAGCAACCTGCAACCTCAATCATGGTCTTTCCCATCCTTACATTTAAAAAGGACAGGTGCTTTTCAACTTGAGATGGGGTTACCTCCCAAGAAGCTCATCATAAATTGAAAATATTGTGAGCCAAACGCATTTAGTACACCTAACCTACCCGAAAAAGACAGCCCGGACTCACCTGCCTCAGATGTCCTCGGCAATCTTACAGTCGGGCAACACCGTCTGGCCACACAGTGCGCTGCAGAGCGCGGGCGGTTCACCCTCATGACTGTGTGGCTGGCCTGGGAGTGGTGGCTGCTGCTGTTGCCCCACACAGCAAGAGGGTGTTGGGCCACAAATCGATAGCTGGGAAAATATCAAAACTCAAAACCTGACGTATGTTTTCTATTGAATTATTATGATCACTTCTCCACCGTCATAAAGCCAAACGTTCCTAAGTTGAGCGATCGTAAGTTAGGGACCCTCTGTGTTTGTATGTGTGTGTGTGTGTGTGTGTGTGTGTGTGTGTTCTGACATCCTGGTTTCTTCCTCTTTGTCTGTGCTTCATGGCGGGTCTCGCTAGCCAGGTTGGCCAGACACTGATCTCCATCTGCCGGACCGCTCTGATTCTTCCATTCAGGAGCTGCTTAGGAAGCACGGGGCAAAGTCGCCAGGTTGCCCCCCTTGCTTCCCCTCTGGATGGGAAGCTCTCTAAGGCAGCAGCTGCAACCACAAGGCCCAGGGCCTGCAGCCTCTGAAGGAGGACAGGTGAGCCCTGGTCACTCCCTCTGAGACCTACCCTTGCCAACGGGGATGGAAACCTGGCTGGGGTAAGACAGCCGCCATCTGCCACACCCACCAGGCGACAGTCACTTCTCGAGAGCTTTGCACTCTGGAGCTTGCTCAGCTCTGCTACATCCTCTGTGGCCTGCATGCTCACCCATCATAGCCCAGGAGAAACGAGGGCTCAGAGGGGGAGAAACGAGGGCTCAGAGGGGGAGAAATGAGGGCTCAGAGGGGCAGCAACTTGGCCAAGGAGCGTGCAGGGTTGGACACATCCCCCTCCCTAGCCTGGAGCCTTCAGCTGCCACACTGCCCGAGGGAAGGTGCGCTGGGGTCAGCTCACGGGGGCCATGCTCCCCTTCCTCCAGGGAGGACTCCAGCCAGCTCTGTCCTGCTGCAGCACGGCCCCCAATGCCAGCTTCACCTCTGTCCTCCAGTCTGGAGGTGCACAGGGCCCTCTGCCTTTAGCCACCCCATGACTTCTGCCCCACACCCTGCCACCATTTTGGCTGTTAATTTCATAAAGAGGCCGTTGTTCATCTAGATGGTCTTTACAAAACACGTCCCCAGCGAGTGGAAACATTTAGTTAATAATTTAACACTGTGCTGGCTGCTGAATTTTCAGGCCCCCAAATAAGATCGATGGAGCTAACAATTGGCTTATTGAGTTTCCCGGCTCTATTTCCTGAAGACACAGACACGCGTAGAAGGGACAGACTCGGAGTGGGGGAGGGAGCCCTGTGCAGGGGGAAAAATGTAGATGGTATTGATGCAAGTTGTCAAAAATAATTGTTTTATTTTCCCTCGGAATGTTCCAGACATCCCCAGATGCAATGATCCATGACGCTGGCTCTCCAGGAGCGGGTGTTTGGTATTTATGGCGTTTTGCAGCACCCCCTGAGATGAGGATCAGGTAAACGCTCCTGCCTCACACTGGTGCCATCTGTCCCCAAATTGTTCCAGGAACGGGGTGAAGGGAGGGAGAGGCCACCACCTGTACCTCCCTCCAAGGGGCAATGGTGGCTTGGAGGGTGGGCTCGTGGGGTCTGCTTGGGGATTTAGGGGGTAGAGTGTGCAAAGGGCCCAGGTAAGGACTCGGCTACCACAGCAGAGGACCCCCCGAGGCAGACCCAGACCTGGAAGCCCCCACCTGTGTTTTACCCAAAGCAAATAGGGTCACACTTTACCCATGAAGCTACTTGACGCAGATTCCAGAGGATGGACCTGCTAACCTGGGCAGCGAATCCGTCCATATGCAGCAGAGATCGCCTGCCATTGACGGAGCATCAGACAGAAATTTCACGCGGGTCCCAGGGAGAGGAGGAGGCACGCTCGGGGGATGGCACACCTGTTCCCCCCAGCCCCACTTGCCTGGTGGCCCTTCCAACCTCAGCTGCTGCACAGAACCGCATCTTCCTATGGGACTGAGCTGGGCTGCCCTAGCACCTGCCCTGGCCAGAGTGGATTCTTCCTCCCTTTGAGTGACAGGGACTCTCTGAGGATTCCAGCAGCTGGGGAAGGGAATGGTGAGGCAGGTGAGGGGGGAGTTTAGCCTCGTCTCCCACAGTTCTGAGGGAGGCTGAGGCAGATGGGGTAACTGAGCTCTGCACACCCCCCACCACACACGCAATGCAGCCAGGGGTCCGCAGTAGGACTGTCACCTTCACGAGCAAGGTGGGAGGTGTGAGCGAGACCAAGGCAATGGTTGCTCCGCAGCCTCCTCCCACACTCCTTCCCACCTCACTGCCTGAATCTCTCGGTGGGCAACAAAGCTTTGTTGCTTTTGAAATCCCAGCCTAAGTAGCACTTCCTCCAGGAAGCCCCTGTGGATTCACTGGGTAGGGGTCATGCCCTTTCTGCTCTGCTCTGAGCACTTTCTGGGGTCCTACTGACCACCCAGGATGGTTGCCACTCATCCACCCATCCCTCTGTTCCTGCTTCCGGGCACGGATGCACGGAGGCCCACCCTGTGCCTCACCCTGGGCAAGGGCCAGGGACACCGAGACAGGCAGGACCTCTGTCTTTGATGGTACTGTGGTGGGTGGGTGAGCTGTCTCCCTCGGGGGCAGTATCCCACAAAACGTGGTTTGGCTTTCAGCAGCTGGAGGTGAGGGTGGCCAGGAAGCTGCCCTCCAGAAGGAGAGAGCAGGAGATGCCTCTGAGCACCCGGAAAGGCGGGACATGGGGAGGCCAGAGAGGGGAGTGCACGGAAGCTCCCCATCGATGGCCTTGAAGCTGCAACTCTCCCCAGACAGCAGCAGGGCTCCAAACTGCCTCTCCTTGGCCTGAATGGCAGCTGCTGGGATGCCTGTCACTGTCACAATGGGCTTCTTCTTGCTTGCTGGGCTCTGGGGAGCTCAGCACAGCCACACAGAAAAGGGCAGAAATGGTCCACTGCCATCAGACAGCCCTTTCTCTGCTGGCCTGTCCTCATGGGCTCGGCCTGCTGCAGTCAGCTCCAAAGAAAACGGGACGGTGGCATGTGTGTCCACCATGTGTCCTGCCCAGAGAGGACCCTGGCCTGGCCTGTGCTCAGACACTTTCTGTCCTGGCTGCCTCTGGGGCTCCAGGAGGGCATGGTAGCCACAAGCTCCTAGGTTCCAGGAGCTTCCCCAGCCAGCCAAGCAGCCCTCATGGCATGGGACCCTGAGTGGTGGAGCCCGGGTTATCAGGCCGGAGGTGGAGGGGCTGAGCACCCAGAGGCCAAGCCCTGGTGAGATACTCATCAACTGGCCACCCTGGGCAGTCAGACAGAAGAGGCGGCTTTCCCCGGGCACCCCGTCCCCACTTGGAAAGGAGCCTCTGAAATGAGGAAGTCGGGTTGGAAGCCAGGAGGGCACCTTGGCCCTAGCTTCTTGGTTCACTGCTCAGATAACTGAGGGGTAAACAGAGCACTTGCTCCCTGGACAGTGTGTTTGTGATAAGCCTAGAGGCCAAATGTCCTGGGGCCTCGAATTGGGCCCCAGAGGAGCAAGGGAGCATCTGTTCCCCACGGGGCTTCTCATCTGAGGCCACAGGAGCCCCTGGCAGGACCACGGAAGCCCTGGCATCTGGGAGGCTTGGGGCCCAGTATGCCCCCTTCTGCCTTGCGAGGGTCCTTGCA
Organism: Gorilla gorilla gorilla; assembly: GCF_029281585.2. Taxonomy (NCBI): domain Eukaryota; kingdom Metazoa; phylum Chordata; class Mammalia; order Primates; family Hominidae; genus Gorilla; species Gorilla gorilla. Next base: position 237,309,258 of record NC_073224.2, read on the forward strand.
AATCCCCAAAGAGAATTCGGCTGCAACTCCCCAAAGAGAATTCGGCTGCGCCTGTTTCTCTGGAAGGATGAGAATGGAATAAATGACAGCTGAGGCTAGAGCTTCATGAAGCTAGATGTTCATGTGTGTGCACACGTATGAGCATGCACACGTGTCTGTGTGAATGTGTGTACATGTCTGTGTGCACATGGTGTGTGTGTGCATGTCTGTATGTGTGCACATGTGTCTGTGTGTATTCATTTGTGTGCATGTGTTTTTGTGTGCTATGTTCACACATGTGCGTGCCAGTGTGTGGGCATATGTGTGTACATGTGTCTGTGTGCATATCTATGTGTACACAAGTGCCCATGTGTGCGCCCGTGCATGTGGGCCTGTGCGTGTGACTTTTGTTTCTTTTCCCTCCATCTTTTGTTCCAGCACCAATGCTCAGTGTCATGCTCCAGGTCACCAGGGCGAGAGGTGGAAATGCCAGTCAGCCAGAACTCTATCGTGTGCTCTCTGGGGATCCCCAACCAGAAAGACCAAATGGAAAACCGCACAGCATCACACCAAGGGAAAGCCAGCCAGCCTGGGGCAGAGATGGTTGCATGGTGTGTGCCCGAAGCCCCTGTTGGGGGTTGGCCCCGCAGTGGCCAAGCAGACTTCCTCTGCACCTGGTGGGTCTCCCCCAGCTCCCACCCCAAGGGCCTCTAGCTCAAAGGTCCCTGATCATGGTCCCCTTGATGATGTCTTGGTGACCTGGCATGGCCCCTACTCTAACCCACAAGATCCCAGCTTTAGAAATCAAGCACCTCCTAAGAACCCTGCTAAACCTGTTCTCCCAGAAAAGAGAGTGGCCACAGCCTCAGGAGCAGCAGTTGGGTGCCTTCGATGGAGGAGGCGGTGGGGATGCTCAGAGCACTGGGGAGAAGAATGTGCCAGCTCTCAGGTGGGGCCTTTCTCTCCTGTCTCCTGAATTAGAATTCACGGTGGGATTCACAGATGCACATGCACACAGACTCACACCAACACACATGTGGATGCATGCGCCCACACATGCACACAGATTCACACCAACACATATGTGCATGCATGCATTCACACACAGAGACTCACACCAACACTCATGTGGATGCATGCACTCACACACGCACACAGATTCACACCAACAGACATGTGCATGAATGTGCACACACACAGGCTCACTCCAACACACATGTGCATGCATGCATGCATACAGATTCACACCAACACATATGTGCATGCATGTGCTCACAGACTCACACCAACACACATGTGCATACATGCATTCACACACAGAGACTCACACCAACACACATGTGGATGCATGCGCTCACACATGCACACAGATTCAGACCAACACAATGTGTGTGAATGTGCATGCACACACAGACTCACTCCAACACACGTGCATGCATGCATTCACACACAGATTCACACCAACACACATGTGGATGCATGCATTCACAGATTCACACCAACACACATGTGCATACATGCGCTTACACACAGATTCACACCAACACACATGTGCATGCATGCATTCACACAGATTCGCACCAACACACATGTGCATACATGCACTTACACACAGATTCACACCAACACACATGTGCATGCATGCATTCACACACAGATTCACACCAACACACATGTGCATGCATGCATTCACACACAGATTCACACCAACACACGTGCATGCATGTGCTCACACACAGATTCACAAACACATGTGCATGAATGTGCACACATACACACAGACTCACTCCAACACACGTGCATGCATGCACTCACACACACACCAACACACATGTGCATGCATGCACTCAGACTCACACCAACACACATGTGCATGCATGCACTCAGACTCACACCAACACACATGTGCATGCATGCACTCACACACACAGATTCACACCAACATACAAGTGCATGAAAACGCTCACAGTCTCACACCAACACACGTGTATGTATGTGCACACACAGGCTCACTCCAACACATGTGCATGCAAACACTCACACATGCACAGACACACCAACACACATGTGCATGCATTTGCTTACAAATATGCACACACACTCCTCCACATGCACACACACATGTGCATGTCCACAAACAGCCACAGACACACACGTGCTCATACACAGAGATACACATGCCTACACCTACACACAGACTCCAACATACATATATACGCACGTGCACATGTGCACACATAAGATACACACACCGATACACATGCATGTCCCCCGCTATCTTGGCAGGTCAGTAAGCCTGAATGCAGGGGCTGGGCCTAGCAGTCAGACCCCACACCCTCTCTCCCTCCATCTTCACTGTTCTCAGGCACAGCTGTGGAGATTGGGGTTCTGCACATCAGCGTCAGTGATACTCTGGGCAGGCTGTCGAGACGTCACAGCCTCCTCTGTGGGGCTGCCTGACAGATCCACGACTGGCTTCAGGGAGCGGAGTTCACAGTAAGGAGGTTCTGAGGACCAGAGAGAGCGAGCAGGGCTGGGCTGGTCATGGAGACCAGTCTGAGCTCTCCCACACTTCAGTGCAGGAGCATGGGGCACTTGGCCCCTGGGCCTCCTGTGAACCTGGGCAGAGGCGGCTGGGGTGCCGGGGGAGGTGTAGGCAGCTGGGCTCTGTGGACTCCTGAATCTTCCTTGCCCCTGCCAGGCCAGCACCTTCCACCAGGATGCCAGAAAGAACGGGGAAGAAGGCTGGATTTTGAAAGAAGTAGGTGTTTTTCTTTGGAAAGTTTATTTGCAGATTTATGTCCAAGGGTGTGCGTGTGTGTGTGTGTGTGTTTTAACCTCAGCCAAAGGTTAGATTTCAGATATCCTCCAACGCTCTGTTTGAAGCCTTGTTTATTTGTTTGGATTGGCCAGTCAAAAGTTAAAAGAAATAAACTCTGCTCCCTTTAGAATCCTGTTGAGCACGCTTTCGGACATGCGACGTGCTAACGCGACCGGGCTAAGGACGTGTTCTCTACGGACGCCCTGAGGGGAGGAACTGTTCCCCATCCTCCAAGGGCCTCCACGTCCTGCTATTTCCAGGCCGGCCCCAGCCCTCAGTCAATAACGTTCTTTCATTCACTTTCCCAAGCGGAAGGCTGTGAAAAGTCTCCTTCGAAGTGCCTTCCTCGGTGTGGTGATCTGGCCTCCCTTTGCACCCAGACACCAGCTCCCCAAACACGCTTCCTCTCAGGACTCAGAGCAGGACGCTGGGGCTGTTCAGGGCAGCTGGAATTCGCACGCTGGGCTCCTTCCAGGCAGGGACAGGGGCCTTGAAGCGAGTTCTCTCAGGGTGCCCACCCTCCTGAAGCCACAGGGGGGAACCTGGTCTCCCTGCCACCCCGTCCTCTCTGGCTGTGCCCTTGACATGGCGGGGCTGGCGCTGGGGACTCTGGCTCTGAGCCTATGGGGTCATGTTGCTGCTGTTCGTACACGCACATCCTATGGGGTTGGACGCGTGGATGGCCCTCCGCGGAAGGCGCAGGCCATTGCTGATCCTAGTTGGCGACCTCAGGGGCCTTGTTTCCTCATCTGTAAAGTGGATTAAAAATACCTGCGGTGCAGGCTGGCTGTTGGAGTGAAATGAGCTGAGTGAGGGTGAGTGTTCGTTTGCTCTGTTTCCGGCGAGCACTTGGCGATGATGATTGATGGGCAGAGCTGAGATCCGTGAGAAGGACGTGGGTGAACCTGGAGGTGGTGGAGGCCACAGTGGTGGCTTTAGTGGAGCAGAGCCCTGTGGTCTCTAGGAAGCCCTGGGCTGGGCTGGTCTCCTCCACTGGGCACAGCCTCTGCAAGGCAGGCATTGTGGCCATTGTAGGTGTCAAGGGCTGGTTCCCCGTCCTGCTTTCCTCCCCACAAGAGGAGTTGATGGCGGCCAGCCAGGAACCTCAGAGACCCTGTGGGAGCCAGAATTTGAGGACCTGGTCCTCAGCCATGCTTCACTTCAGAAATGACCCTAGTGACATCTGGGGCTCTCTTCAGAGAATGTGGGGGGGGTGGGTTATGGGCATACTCATTGGCCTCGCCACCTCCCCCTGGCCTTTGTGCCCTTCCTGATGGAAGTCCCTGACGTGGTGGGACCTGTGGCAACCCCTACATCCAACCCCAGCAAGCCCTGGCTGGGCTGGGCCAGGCCGTAGTTCATCGTCTGGAAGCTTCTGTGCGTGCTCTGTCTTCCCTCTTTCCTGAAAGCTCAAGGCCTGGTAAACACTCGTCCTCAGGGTTTGGGTTATTTTGTGAGCCTGTCTCCATTTGACAGCTGAGGAAGTGGCTGCCCAGGGAATCACAGGCTGTGCCCTGGCTCACGCTGCTGGTAAATAAATCCTGTGCCAGGTCAGCTGCACTTTACGTGTGTTATGCCGTTTTGCATTACTTCAAAGAAACACCTGAGGCTGGGTAAAGAAAAGAGGTTTCATCGGCTTGTGGTCCTGCAGGCTGTATAAGCATGGCAGCAGCATCAGCTCGGCTCAGGGGAGGCCTCAGGGAGCTTTTACTCATGGCAGAAGGGGAGGGGAGCCTGCGTGTGACATGTGATAGAGCGGGCAAGAGGGAGAGGCTGGGGAGGTCCTAGACTCTTTTAAAGCAGATCTCGCATGAGCTAACCGAGGGGGGACTCACTCGTCACCAAGGGGATGGAGCCAAACCTTCCATGATCCATGATCCACTCGCCTCCTGCCAAGCTCCACCTCCAAAATCAGCCATCACACTTCAACATGAGATTTGGAGGGGACGCACATCCAAACCCCACCACCACATCTGTGACCTTAGCCGCGATGGCTCTTGGCCAAGAGAAGGTTCTAGATGCCTTCAGAGGAAGGCCTTTTGGAGGAGAGATGTCTGTGCTCGTCAAAGGGGCAGATCTTTCCTCCCTCACCGTGCTGCTCTAGGTCTGAAGCCCCTTTTCCTGCATCTCCACATGAGCTGGAAAGCTAGGGCACGTTTTGGAGTCCGGTTTCCAGACTCCTAGGGTCAGATGCAGCCCCAAGATCCTGAGATCCTGCAGCCAGGCCAAAGCGCTGGCCCTGCTCAGCCTCCCCGTTGTGGGAAGTGGCCCCTTCTCCAGCACACAAGGCCCTGTGCTTTCTGAGCCAGACCCCTGCCACGCCAAGGGGGTCTCTGCTACTCCTGCCTCCTCTGCTCCAGCCTCCTTCACCCCCACGAGGGCCTCCCTGTGTCTGATGCAGAGGGACAGGTACCCACCTCTCCAGGACACCTGGCTCTCCTCCCCACCACCTTGCTGCCTGGACTCTGCCACTGTAAGCTGAGGAGGAAGACCGTGTGACCTGCAATCCCACGCCTAGATATAGACCCAAGAGAGCTGAAAGCAGTGTTCAGACAAAAACAGGCACACTCATGTTCATAGCAGCACTGTCCAAAATCGCCAAGAGGTGGAAAGAACTCGTGTCCACCAGCAGAGGAGTCTGCAGCAGAATATTGGCCATGAAAAGGAGTGAGGCACTTGGCCCACGCTACAGTGAGGAAGAACCTTGAACACAGATGCTTAGTGAGAGAAGCCAGGCACCAAAGGACACAGATCATAAAATTCCATGGAGAGGACAAATCCAGAGGCCGAACAGGGATGGGTCAGCGGTTGCCAGGGTCTGGGGGGATGGGCGGAGGAGAATGAGCGCTGCTGGGGTGCATTCAGGGCCTGGGGGGACGGGCGGTGGGGAGTGAGTGCTGCTGGGGCGCAGTTTCTCCTGGGGTGGTGAAAGCCTCTCGGAAGTCGGCAGAAGTGGTGCTTGCACAACATTGCAGATGTGCTAAATGTCACCGAATGACACGCCTTAAAATGGTTAAAATTAGAAATTTATCTTATATGTATTTTGCCACAATAAAAAAAAATCAACCCTTGAAGCATAAGACTGATCTAGAATGGAAAAAAACAACAGCCCATAAAGCCCCAAAACAAAATAAACCAAACCGAACCGGGGGGGGCCAGGCCACGCCCCCCCACCGCTCCCTAGCCGCCCCACGGCCTCCCCCAGCCCCGAGCCCCCCACTGCCCACACCACCCCGACATTAGAGGCCTGGGGATTACTCGCCTAATCCAGCTCCCGCTGTAACAACAGGGCTGCCTAATTGAAACATATGAGAAACAATTAAGAGTAATTGGAATCAATTAATAGATGATTTTCTCGGAAGCGAGTACACAGCGCGTGGCAGAATCTCATTACCACTTCCCAGTGCACGCACCTCCCAAATCAGGCCAGCCTGGAAAGAGGTGAGCGCATTGTCGGGAAAGTGGGAGATGCGGAGCCTGAAAATGGGGCTGAAGGCCATGGCAGGAGGGTCGGGGGCTTGGCCAGACAGAGGTGGGGGACCCAAGGGTGCTTCGGAGCAGGGAGCCTGGCAGGGTGGGACCTCCAAGCCCGTCCCCTGTTCAGGAATGCCCACCCAGTCCCAGGGCCAGAGTCTATGTTTTAGGGGCATGATAGAGCCACTGCCTGGGCAGAGAGGTGACCCTCCCTCATCCTGAGAGGTGGAGATGTCTGTGTCATGAGCCCAGAGTCCCTGAGGCCCCCCCGGGGCTGTGTGCAGATCTGGCCACAGACGGGGCCGGGCCACAGCTCACGGCCATTCCACCCGAGCGGGGAGCCTACTAACAAGGGGTTGCTTAACCCACAGCAGAGCCACGGTGAGCCCAGGACGCAGCCCAGGACGCAGCCCAGGAGCCCTGGGTCCGGGTGCCGGGCAACGGGGAGGAAGGCTGTTCTCTGCCCATTCCCACAGAAGGGGCTGTCAGCGGCCCTGGGCACCAAGATTCCTCCGGGCAGCAAATCAGAGGATTTGGACGAACGTGTTTCCTTTCTGGGATCTGGCTCCTTGAAGAACGAGGCTCAGAGAAGTCCCTCGTGGCAGCCCCCGTCCCAGGCGTGTCCCTTTGTAGTAGTTACTCAGCCTGGAAGTGGAGCCTGGGCTATTCGCTCATCTGTTCATTCATTCATTCATTCATTCATTCATTCATTCATTCAACAAATGTGCTTTGAACCCCTCTGTACCTCGGGTCCTGATCTGGGGGATTCCCTGGTGGGCTGTGTTCTCTGCGCAGAGGGTCCATTCATCAATGGACTCGGGGATGAAGGGGGTTGCTAGGAAAGCCCCCCACTTCCAAGTGTGCTGTGGGGGGGCTGCCTTTCTCCAGACTCCCAGGATGCGCCCCCCCGCCCAGGCTGGCAGGGGGAAGGGGCAGTGGAGAAGTTGCACAGCTTCCCCCCTGCAATCCACAGGTGATCAAAGCCCACCCAGGTGCTGGATGTATGGAGGCCAGGGCAGAGGAAGGCCCCCTCCCAGGCCGAAGGGCAGGAGCAGCTTGCAGGGCTGAGTGGGCTGGCAGCCCCTCCTTTGGCCCCTGGAGCCCGGGTGGGCGGTGGGGCCTGTCAATGTGGGGTTTAGTGGGGCCTTATCAGATGGAATCGCTGCTATTCTCCGCATTCAGACCCACTTCCTGTGAGCTGAAAGCCAGGCCCTTATCTCCTCACCCCCTGACCCTGGCAGGCACACCCCAGGTGGCTCCGATTTCTGCCCCAGAGCAGCAGGTGAGAAAGTCTCTGGCTGGAGGCAGAGGGAGGAGGGCCCTGAGGGCAGCTCGGGCCTGTATGGGCCAGGGGCACCTCCACTCGGCCAGAGATCCAAGGTCTCTGGGGTCTGACTCGCCCTCGCTTAGGAGGCTCTGTCGTGATGACTGCAAGAGCTTCTCAAAAACCCACCCTCCCCAACAACCTCTCTGGCCTGTTTGTTCTGCCATTGGACTGGCAAGTGGGTCCTGAGGCTGTAGGGCAGATATTGCCTTGGGATTTGATGTGGGGGCACAAGGGTGTGTCTGAGACCCCAGGATTAGAAAAGTGGCCCCTGCTGAGGCGGCAGCCAGGCAGCCCCCGCTGCGCTGAGAGGGGATGTGGTGGGGATGCCTAGGGAGCGAGGGGCAGATGGGACGAAGAGCAGAAGAGAATGGGCGCCGTGTGAGGCCTCTGCTGTCTGTTCAGGGCCACTGTCATTGGCATTATTTCGTCCCTGCATTCTTACAAGGCCACCAGAGAAGGCCTTGGGCGGACGCCTTGCCAGGTGACAATTAAAGGTTGAAGACTTAGACACGAAAAGCATCTCCAATTTCCAATTTCAGTTTCTGAAGAGTCCGGGGCCTCCTGCTCTGCCTGCCAGCCGGGGCCTCCCTGCTGAGCTCTCAGAAGTGTTTGGGGTCTGAGGCCCACCCAGCCTCATTCCCCACCTCTAGATTTGCTGCTCGGCTCTGGCCAGGCGAGAGTTAAACTCTACCATTTGATTTGACAAGCCCAAGGTGAAGTGGGTGACCAGAAGTCTCAAAGGCATCCTTAACCCCTCTTGGCGGAGGGCTCTGCTGCTGTTCTCTGGGCAGACTCTGCCATCATCACTTGTGATCGCAATCAGAGCCCTGGCAGAGGACCTGCATTCTTAAAGGGACAGTGATCTCCAAGCCTCCTTCCAGAGACATCTGTCCTTTCCCCTGACCCACCTCCTGGGTGCACTTCTTCCCAGCTGGCGGGACTCAGCTCAGCCCAACACAAGCTCAGCCATGGGCACCTGTGGGTAAGGCAGGGACTGCGTGGGAGGCCGGAGAACACAGCCCACCGTAACCAGTGGGTGGCAGTGGGGGCCTCTCCCAGGTGTGCCCCTCTCTCCAGAAGCCGCACGGCCTGGGGTGCCCCTGCCCACTCTCCTGTGAATGTTTTTCTTCCCACAGCCAGAATCACACTCAACCCATTGGGCCAGGCAGCTGGAAGAGAGGGGCGTGAAGGCTCGCCCTGGGCTGGAGGGCTCTGGCACCTGTGGGGCCAGCTCCTTGTGAGCCCATAGCGTCTTCCTCTGCCTGGTTTTCCTGTGATGATGATGAGGTCAGGATGGCTCTAGAGAGTGTGCCCCACGGTCCTCCTGTTAAGTTACTAAGTGTTGCTGCAAACCCCTCGGCCCCCGACACTACAGCCTGGGAGACAGCTTGGGCCTCTCCCTCCTGGCTCTCTGTCCAGGGATCCCATTAATTCCATTCCTGCAAAACTGGACAGCGAGACACAGTCGGGAAGGGGTGGGGGGTGATGGGTTGGAAGGGTCCTACCCGGATGCTTGACCCCTCAGATGAAGAAGTGGGAGGAAAGGCCCCCAGCCCCCAAACTCCAAGCATTTCTGCCTCCTGCCCTAGCACCATCTGGAACGCCACCACGAACACCACCATGCCCGCTGGGCAGCTGTGCCTGGCCCAAGGCTGCTGGTCAGTGCTGCTTCCTACCTACACTTGCTGGGACAGGATGTGGTTGGTGCCTTCCCTGGGCAGTTTGGGAGGCCCTTGGGGGCAGAGGTGGTGAGTGGAAGAGGGGTCGAGGGGCCACAAGTTTCCTAGGAGGGGCCCAGGGAGAAGGCGCCCTTTCCTCGCCCGGGAGAAAGGGTCTGGCTGGGCCCCTGTTCTCCTCTGGCCTGGGAGGGGCTGCGGAGTTCCCTACCCGCCAGCATCGGTGCCCTCCCCCGGCAGGCCCCTGTAGATGCTGGGCTTCACGGTCTCACTGAATCTGAACGGGGGGTCCAGGGCGTGGGCATTGGCTTCTGTGTCTCACCTTTTACATAGGAAATGGAGGCACAGAGGGTCGGACAATAGCCCAAACCCAAGCCCCCACCTGGCTGCAGATTCTGCGTATGAGCTGCGTGAGCTGCTCCATGTGCCAGAGTCCTCACCAGGCACTGATGCCCGAGCCAAGTCTCTAGGGCCCTGGGGGGTCTCCTTCCTGGGTCTGATAAAACAGACTCCTGGCCCGAAAGCATCTGTTCAGGCCTCTGTTCTAGGGGAGACAGCTGTACCCTCTGATGGGAGCTGCATCCACTGCAGCAGCCCAGACAGGACCCCTCGGCTGGCAGCACAGGGCCCCGTGCCCTTTGAACCCACAGGGTCTCCGCCTGCTTCCCACCTGCTTTCCTAAGAGCCCCGGCTGCCAGGCGAGTGACGAAAGCTCCGCGCATGCTGCTAGACCTCCCCCAGGAAGGCTGACACAGGCAGGGCCCTGTCATCAAAGCCCCTGGCCCACGACCAAGGAGATAGCTCTGGTTGTCACTGTTGTCTACTGGGCAGAGGCAGAGATGTTGTGAGCACCCCTCACTGCACAGAACAGCTCCCCACAACAGAATTATCTGACCACAAATGTCAGCAGTTTCAAGATTAAGAAACCTGAGCAGGGAACAAGTCCCTCAGCCACAACAGCTGAGGGTGTGGACAGGGCTGTGGTGCCTGGGGACAGGGGGCATCTTGGAGCTTCTCGCAGGCCTGGCCAGTTCCCCACTTGGCCTGGCAGGGGCCTCGCCTCTGGGACCCCAACGCCCAGCACATCCAGCTTCCCGGAGGCCCCAGCCCGAGTCCCCCAGGTCTTCCTTCCTGTGGGGGATTCCGGTCCCCAGAGACTCCTGCTCCTTTTCCCAAGGGGTCTTTGAGAAAACCCAGCATTTTCCAACTTGTTTGCTTGTGTGAGCTTGTATTTCTGTGCTGTGGGTGAGGTCACACACTCTGGGCCGCTGAACCCCATCTGTGGAATGGGGGTAACAGTGGCCTTGGCTTCCCAGGGCACTGCCAGCATCAGCCAGTGCTGGGGGGCAGGCGAGGGGCCTCCTGAGGCTCTGGGACCCCCATGTGGGGTTACTGTGAATCTCTTGAGGTCTCCCCTGCAGGTGGGTGGGGGCCAAGTGTGGTGGTGGCGCTTTGAGTGGGCCTTGGCATCCCCTCTGGTACCCGCACGCCATCCACTGTGCCCATCCCTGCCACTGTAACCTCCGCCTCCAAGAAAAGGCTCAGCTTCTGGCCCAGATGTCATGGGCAGCAGCCATGTGCGGCGGCTGATACGCTCTGCATCAGTAACCAGATCAGCGCTGGGGTCAAATAACTCTCTGCCGGGCAACAGAATCCCTGCCCGGGGCCGCCGCCGTTGTTGGTCCTGACCGTGGGATAAGCGTTGAAAGATGACGCCTCTGGGTGGGCCTGGGAGGGCAGGGCTGGGGCTGAGGGGCTGTTGGGACTGGGTGTCCACATCTAAGGGAGGCAGAGGGGGCAGGACCCCCCGAGGGCTGCTGCAGAGCTCCAGGCTTCTCCTTGGAAACAGCCTCTCCAGCCGGCCTGTGGTGCCGCCTCCTCCAGCAAAGACCTCACAGGCAGAGTTCTGCGTGGGGCGGCCACACCTGGATTTGGGCTATTTTGTCTCCAGAGTCTTAAAAGGCCACCAGAGAAGGTGTTGAGGGGGTGCCCTGCCAAGTGACAATTCAGAATAAAAAAAGATGCAGTCTCAGACACAAAAAGTGTTTCCACTTCCCAATGTTAGTTTTGAAGAGCCTGGGGCCTCCTCGCCTTGCCTGCAGGCTGGGCTGACCGCGCAGCTCCCAGAGGTGTTCAGGGTCTGAGGTCCACCCAGCCCCACTCTAGGCCCTGTGCATGGGCTCCTCCCAGGGCAGGCGTCTGGGGGCCCTCACAGCCAGGTGGGGCCTGAAAGCTGATTCCTGTAGAGGGATTTTCCCTCAGAGACAGAGGAGACATTGTGCCTAGTGAGGCTGAGCATGGCCCAGTGGGGGCAGGAGCCCACCTTCTCTGTTCCTGACCCTGAGACAAAGCGGCCTCCCCCTGCTGTCAGGCCATGCGGTGGCTGGTGGGGGACTTGGGAGCCAGAACGCTCCAGAGAGACGACTGCCAGAGGCCTGAAAGCCACTGCCTGTGGTGGCCACTGCTTCGAGACCTCCTTCCTCCAGATGGAGGCCCTGTTCCCCGCTCCTCTAATCAGCCCTCGGGGAGGTGGCGCACTCATGAAAATGGGCATAGGGCTGGGTGCGGGCGGTCATCCTGAGGTGCCAAAGGGGAGGGGATGGGTCACCTCTGCCATCACCCTTGGTTGACCTCCAGGCCAGGTCGGATTCCAGGGTCAGCTCCCACCAAGTCTGGCATCCTCAAACACAAGCCCTTCCTAGGGCTGACCACGGCCCCTGCAGCAAGCTGAATCATGCTCCTCCTAAAATTCATGCCCTCCCAGAACCTAAAAGGTGATCTTTTCTGGAAATAGCATCTTTGCAGATGCAAATTAATCAACGTAAGGTCACACGGAATCAGGATGGGCTCTGAACAAGGAAGGAGGGTGTCTTTATAAGAAGACACACAGGGAAGTGCTCATGTGAAGACAGAGGCGGGGATGGAGGTGATGTGTCTAGAAGCCAAGAATGGCCAAGGAGGGCCAAGGATGGTCGAGGATGGCCAAGGAGGGCCAAGGATGGTCGAGGATGGCCAAGGAGGGCCAAGGATGGTCGAGGATGGCCAAGGAGGGCCAAGGATGGTCGAGGATGGCCAAGGAGGGCCAAGGATGGTCGAGGATGGCCAAGGAGGGCCAAGGATGGTCGAGGATGGCCAAGGAGGGCCAAGGATGGCCAAGAATGGTCAAGGCTCACTGAGAACTGCTAAGGAAGGCCAAGGAGGGCCAAGGATCATCAAGGATGGCCAAAGAGAACCAAGGATGGCCAAGGATCGCCAAGGATGGTAGAGGATCACCGAGAATCGCCAACGAAGTCCAAGGAGGGCCAAGGATGGCCAGCAACACCAGACCTGGAGAGGCTGGGGACAGAGTCTCCCTCAGAGCCTCAGAAGGAGCCAACCCTGACCTCCCCTGGATCTCAGGCTTCGGGTCTGTAGAACTGTGAGAGCACACAGTGTGTGGTTTGAAGCCACCTAGTTTCTGGTACTTTGTTACAGCAGCTCCAGGAAATAAACACAGTCCCTGAGAGCCGCCCAGGGCACCCCTGCTGGGACACCCATCTGGCCGGTGGTCAGGGCTTCAGGTGGGACCATCTAGTGGGACTTGTGTGTGCCTCTACTCTGGGGGCATGGCCAGCCCTCAGCCTCTGCCACAAGGACTCAGTCCATTCCCAGGAAGGGCATCCCCTGCGTTCGTCTCCCAGAGAGAGGTGATGCTCAGGCCCAAGCTGGCTTCCTGCAGCTGTGCGTACCCTGGGGCTGGCTAACACCTCCTGGGAGCCCGGCCACCTACCCCAGCCAAGCAGCTTACCCAAGTCACTCCTCCCTGGCAGGCTGCTCATTAGAAGAGGGGCTGCAGCTCACAGGCATGAGAGATTTCCTTGGGGACACTCCCTGTGTCCCTCAGAAGGATCTGGGGGTTTGGGGGTCACCCCTCCAAAGGACACATTTTCAGTAATTAAAGAGGCAGTGGGGTCTGGAAGAGGCTGAGCCAGCTCTGGGCTGGGGTAGAGGTGGTTGGCGGAGTTCAGAGGCCACATGTAGGGGCCAGAAACTGTGCGCTACCAGGTGACCAGGGCTCTGCTCAGCCCCTCGTGTGCATCCTCCCCCCAGGACATCAGTATTTTCTCCAGCACCACCAGGGGCGTCCGCTGGCCTGGACCCTCAGGGACTCTGGCCCAGGGCAGGGTTCTGTGTCACATCAGCACAAGGGAGGGTCAGAGGTGCTGCCCACGACCAGCCAAGTCCCACAGCTGATCTGATCACTCGCTGAGTTTGAGAACCAAGGCTGGGCAGGTAGGGGGGTGATGACGGAATCAAGGGGGGGTGACGACGGAATCAGGGGACATCTGTGCTTTAGATCCTAACCCTATGGAGTCGGAGCCTGCCTGTGCCCGCAGGATCATGCCAGGGCCTCAGTGCTTGGGTGGGGGCCATGCATCCCGTTCAGAGGCCAGCGTCCAGGGAGGGTGCCGGGTCACTCGGCTGTTCGGATGTTGTCACAGGGGAACCTGCTGGCTTCCGTCCCTGGGAATGAGGCTTCATGTCAGGTACAGTCTTTTGGCCAGGAATGAGAGCATGAGCGAGTGAGCTGCCAGGTCTGTGTCTGAGGACATCTGAGCCCAGCCAGGAGCATCGCGGGGAGTGTGGAGAGATTGTCTGGGAGTGGCTATAGGGTTTAGGAAGTCTTTTGAGGGCCTGTCAAGATGGCCAGGACTGGCAGGTGGGGCAGGGTGGCAAAGGTGGCCTCAGAGAGGAGGAGAGTGAGCCCGGCAGGCTGGGGGCAGCCCTGCAGGCGGAGCCCCCTCCTTGGGGCTCCTAGTGCCCCAGGCCCCACTGTGGGAGTCCTGCTCCGCACCCACTTTGTAGAGTGGCTGGGGAGAGACGGAGGGAGAGACGGAGACCCCTGGAGGACCCATGCTCCCTCTTGGCGGCATCAAGGCTACACCAGGACTCTCTCCTCCGGCTGGCAGGAGTGTCCAGGAGGGGCTGGCCCTGCTGCTGGTAGATCCTCCTCCCACCCCAGACGGAGGGAGGGTGGCAGCACCTACCCCTGCAAGCCCTTTCTTTCCTTTTCCCAAAGTCGAAGCTTCTCCTGGTGCCTCAGGAGCAACCCCTTCACCAGCCCCGTCCGCTGCCCGCAACGTCGGTGGAGTAAGGAGATGCGGCCCGTGCAGAGCCGGGGGAGCCCCTGGGGGGTCTCTAAGCCAAACAGGCCTCTTTGACATCATTACATAAGCCGTCACATTGTCACAGGCCATGGCCAGGAGTTGTAAATACTCGGGGAAAAGCCCTCTTTGTTATGAGGTTCTGGGATGTGAGACCTTGCAGCTTTTACTGCTCAGGATTAAAGGAAGCCAGGCCTGCGGGGAAGTGCGGCGGCTCCCGGCACAGGCCCCCGCCTTTGACGGTGCTTTTTATGACTGCACACGTGGGTTTCCAGGCGGGAGCTGGGGGTTCCCTGGCCTGGGACCCAGCAGGCACTGGTGGCAGCTGGCGGGGCCCCTGATCCTCACGGACTTCCTCCTCCCTCCGTTGTCTCCCCGGCCTCCCTGGGCTTTCCAGGAGAGCCGTCCACGCCTGCTGTGGGAGGAAGACGCTTTCCTGAGGCAGGGGCCAGGCAGCTTCTGTTGGCGCCTGGAACAGCTTCCACTCATCGCTTCTGGCGGCACACACTGCGGAGGTGAGACTGCAAACGCCGCCTGCCCCACGTGGTGCAGGCTGAGTGCTCTGGTGTTTGTCCAAGCTGTTCCAAGCCCAGGAGGTCGGACTCTCACCGTCGTCTTGGTGATGGCAACGCTGTGTCCTGCCCCACCTCGTGGCTGACCCCACCTGTACCGGCGAGACCTGAGGGTACGGGTGGGGTGGATCCTGCCATTCCCAAGGGCTAAGTCCTGAGACCCTTTTGAAACCCCGTTTGAAAAGATGACAATAGCGTATGGCTTCCCGCACCAAGTGCACACAGTACACTAGCGACAGGCACAAGGGCAACATGAAATGGGCTGCTCTGTGCTCAGGCATCGCAGAAGCACGGGCCAGAGAGCCAGTGGCTGCCCAGGACCAAAGGGACCCACATCAACCTGCTGGGCACCGGGGCCTAGAGAGTGACCAGAGCGTGATTAGAAGAGGCCGGATCACAGGGAGCCTCAATCCACCCAACCACATCCAGAAGGTAGAAAGGTAAGAAGGCCATGAACCCCTGCTGAAAAGAAGACACCACTGCCCTCCCTGTCCCCATCCTGGGGCACGAACAGGGTGGTGCGTCCTGAGCACTGAGGAGGTGCTGGTGGCAGAGGCACAGTGATGGGCAGGGAGCAAAGGATGTGGATTTCTGGGTGACGGGTCGCTGCGCCTCGTTAAAGGGTGGCCATCTGGGGGAGAAGCAGCTCTAAGGACCCCAGCATGGCCTGTGGACTGGAGGCTGCCAGGCACTGGCCTACACCACACTGGGTGCCGCAGGTCTGGGAGGAGGCCGGACGTGCAGGGAGGAAGCTCCTGAGACAGCGGTGGCCTCTCCGCCACTGGCCTCAGAGTGGGGGTGGGTGGGGGTCCTGGGTCTTAGGGAGAGTGAGAGCCCCAGCCGGGGTGCACTCACTGGCTCATTCCCGAGGCCCAGGAGCTGGAACTGAGGGGCCCAGGAGGCTCAATTGTTTTAAAATTCTGTTTTTACAAGGAGCGTGAGATTTATAGGCTCCGGAGGGGAAGAAAATGATGTAACTCGAGTCAATCAACAGCCCGTTTATTCCGGGCCTGTTTCCCCTCGCTCTGAGCTCCCAGGCCACCGCTATACACTCGGCTTTGACAGAAAACCACTGCCACCCACACACACACGTGCACACCCGCTCTCACACACACAATGTGCACAGCACACACACACAGTGCACTCACACACAAACATGTTCACCCACACATTGTGCATATCACACACAATCACACAGAGCCGCACACATATGTGCAGCCTCACACACGTGCACTCCCCACACACACATGACCTCCACTCACACACATCTGCACTCACACACATACACACTCACACACACATGCACCCCCACACAAATATACAGTCTCATGTACATACATGCATGCCAAACATACACGCATATGTGTGCCCTTTACACACGTGCTCCTACAAACACAAACACATATATGCACCCACACACAAATGCACACACTCACACATGGACCCACACATAAATGTACACACACGGACCCACACACAAATGCGCACATGTACACATGTGCACCCACACACGTGCACACACACTTGCACAGCACACACACACAAACACACATTGTGCACACAGCACACATGTGCATCACACATAAACACACAGGTGCACCCCCCACACATTGTGCACACCACACACATGTACGTCACACATACACATGTGCACCCAAAGCACACACACGTGCACCCACACACACAGGTGCACCATAATGTGCACCTACACATTGGGCACACCACACAAAGTGCACCCACACACAAACACACATGTGCATCCACACACATGTTCACCCACACACTGTACACATCACACACAATCACACATAGACATACACATATGTGCGGCCTCACATACATGTGCAACCCCCCACAAACATGTGACCTCCAAACACTCTCACACACATTTGCACACACAAACGTACATACACACACATGCAACCCCACACAAATATAGTCTTATGCATGCCCACAAACACACACACATGTGTACCCTTCACACACGTGCCCCCCACAAACACAAACACATGTGCACCCACACACAAATGCACTCACACACAAATGTACACACTCACATAGAGACCCACACACAAATGCACATACACACGGACCCACACACAAATGTACACACACACACACGGACCCACACACAAATGGACACACTCACATATGTGTACTGCCACACTCACATACACATAAATATTCACATGCATATTTACCCCCGCACATGTGTGCACACATGCTCCCCCATCAGCCCACCCGGGGTTACGGCATCTCTGAGGGAGCTTCCACACACACCTCAGATTCCCCTCTCCCAACTTCTCCGATCCCTCTATTCCTCTTCCTTTGTGAAAGTCCCCTGGTCTTGCACAAATCACACCCACGCAGCTCCCATGGTAAGTGATGAGGGCAAACCACAGTGTCCGGGCTCTGTCCCTCGCAGAGGACACGAGTCAGGCTCCATGAGGAAGGGCACGCGTTTCGTCTCCCTCGGGTGCTTGGGACAGCCATGTGCCTGGCTGGGGGCTGGAGCAAGCGGGCAGGGAGGGCGTGCCAGCCCCCTCCCTCAAAACCACCATCCTCCCCAGGACCTGACCTAGCCAGGCTCCTCTCAGAGGACTTGGCTGGAGCCCCAGCTGAGCAGGTGTAGCTCAGAAGCTCTTCCTGCCACAGCAGCAGCTGGGCTGTGTGAGCAGGGCCTCTGAGTCACCTCTGCATGGAGATCGATGGAGATCAAAGAACTTGGCCTTATCTCAGGAGAACCTTTGTGCGGGGCCAAGGTGGTGGGTTCGGCAGGCAGGCACTGGGCTTTCCAACAGCGTGAGAGTTTTCCTTAAACAGGCAGGTCCACATTATTGATTCCTCCCCTCTGCCCCTCTCTGTGTCGGGGGGACAGATGCAGACTTTGTGCCCTGAGACGATAATAACAGTGACCTGGGTCACCTGGGAAACGATCTGTTCTCCAAGAACCCGGGAGGCAGCCAGCACACAGGCCCTTCACCCCACCTGCTGCCTGTGACTGCACCTGGGAGGCAACCCTGGGCACACAGCCTTTGCAGAGACCAAGCCCCACATTCTCACTCACATACACCTGCATGTTCACACCAGTGCGTGCACACGTACATACACACACACACACACACACACACACACACACACACACATCTACTCTTGAGTTGGAAAAATCCCAATGTGTCACAGTGAGATTCCTAGGAACCTGTAGGGTTTGGTCCTTCACAGACATCAGTCTCTTTTCCTGTCACAGCCCACTATGTGTGTCTTGTAATTTGGCACATGTGTGTTCTTATTTCGGTGCTGCAATACAGCTAAGAAACAGTAGAGGGCAGGCGTAGGTGTACGCCCTGCCTGGTTCTATATCCAGGAACAAGGAAGTAAGTCTCTTCAAGAGGCCACACCTGGTAGGTGTGGCCACCAGGCCCACGCACTGTTTTCTAGGGAATGCTCTCTTCAGAGTCACCGACTATGTGTAGCCAATGGCTGGCTGACTATGACAATAGTCATCCCTGGGACACAGCTGTGAGCCCCAGAGGCTGGAAGGCCAATTCGCCCAACATGGCTGGTCCTGGCTTGTCTAACTACCTGCAAGTATGGGCAGAAAAGGCACCAAAACTCTTTGGGGAAGCCGGCTAAAGCCATGGGAGGAGCGCCTACCTGCTGGTGAACAATGGCTTCCAGGGCCGTGTGGGTGGCTGGGTGGCACAGAGGAAAGAGCCCCAGATTGGAGGCCAGCAGACCTGGGCTGAGCCTTCTGGGGAAGTTAGTGGACCCCTAGGCTTCAATTTCCCCAAGCAGCCAGCAAAGGGGTAGATTAGAGGAGAGAGGAGCGCCCGATGCCTCCACACTCTCCTTCCATCCCTGAAGCCAGGGGCCACTGGTGAGATGTAGATCCACAGCCTCAGCCTGGGAGGGCCTCTCCCCTCTCAATCCCCTGGCCCCCAGCCTGGTCTGATGGCCTCAGGCTTCTCTCTCAGCTCTGCCGGACCAGGAGGCAAGGCATGTTCCCCATCACCCTGCATATCTGCCCCCCTGCCCCAAACACTGACCCGCTCATGGTGGAAAAGGCCAAACATTTTGGAATAAATACCCAAGGACGTCAGAATAAAACAGTGACCTTTTTGCCCTTCCAATGTTGAGCCTTGGTGCCAGCTCCTAACCTCTCCCTTGACCTTCAGAAGGGAGAGGAGGATCCCATACTTTAGACCCAATGATCCCTCACATCAAAGCCCTCTCCTAGCTCCCCATCCCTGCCGGGCAGCAGGGAGCCCTGGGCTGTGCCCTTTGGAGCTGGCTGGACCTCCAGCCTCAGCAGTCCCCACTCATGCTAGACGACCTCTGAAAAGTGTTTTTGCTCCCTGGGTTCTGAAAAAAAATTCTCCTCCTGACTTAGCAACAACCCCTGCACAGATAGTCTGAGCAGGACTCACTGGGCTGGAGTTTCTGGATGTCACTCCAAATGTCACGCCATGTTTGTAGCCATTTGCAGCATTAAAAATGTAAATGAATTAATTACAGAGCTCACGGGCCTTTATTTTACACTCACAGTTGCGCTTTTCCTAGGAAAGTGGGGAGAGTCCTGGCAGCAAGCTCAACTCCTTTGGCGTTTTTATTACTTTTTATTGTTACAAATCTTTCAATAGGCAGGGGGAAAAGCCCTCCTTTTTGGCATGCCTTAGTCATCCAGATGATGCTGAGGGGATAAGTTCATTTCTGTGACTTGCAATTTGGAAATGTGGTTGCTGAGATTTGCTACCTTAGGGAAAGTTCAAAGGTCATGAGGGTTTGTCTGACAAGGACACAGCAGTGTCTCATGTTGGAAAAGAAATTAGACAGATAGATAATTGATAGATACATAGACAGATGAGTGATAGATGATCAATCGACTGATAGATGATCAATAGATAGCTAATTGATAGATGGATAATCAATTGATAGATAATCGATAATCAATAGATGGTAGAAAAATAATCAATTGATAATCAATCAACAGATGATAGGATGTGTTGAGGCTTCCTTTCCCACATTTTCTGGTTTAAATTGTAGAAGAATAAGAATAACAACAGAAATGACATGGAAAAAAGCGAATTTGAACCAGATCACAATTTTCTTAAAAAAGAAAAACAGCCAACACCACCCAAACTCCTCAAGAATCGTCACAAGTTGGAGGGAGCTGTAGGTTAAGAACCCGATGAGACACAGCAGAAAGGAGCTCGGAAGACCTTCTTAATACAGTTATTAAAAGTCCTATACGTGTCTTCCCTTGTCATTGAATTTCACCACACAATTTAAGGAAAGCCACACAAAAAAAACTTGCAGTAAAAAACTGGGGTATAATTTTCTTCAATCAACTCCGGCTCATGACTGCAATTACCCCGAACCCTTTGCGAGGCTCGCTGTGATGCTCCGGGGACAGGCCTCGGAGCCGCCGTGGGTGGCTTCCTTTCATGTGCCTCTCAAACCCTTCTTTATTGTGAGGTTTCAAATTAGCGCTAGCAGCAATGAGCAAATTTGATAATTCGATCTCAAATTAGTTAATGTAATGTGCCAGTAACCACTAACTAGTGCATTACAAAGAGGAAAATGTAACTTTTTGGAGTTGGGATATGAAGTTAACCAGCCTGTCATTTTGCCTTTGGAAACTTTTCTGGGTCTCTATTAAAAGGGAGTAATCCTATAAGAAATGTGCATCCTCACGGCGCTGGTGGTGTCCGGAGGAGGAGGCGACACTCATGGGCAGGCTCCGGGCTGGGGCACCCACGCACGCCCAATGGCTGCCCTCAGACGGCTTCCCAGGAGCGGTTGTGTCTGGAGGCCAGGGCCGCTCAGAGGCCCGGGCGGAGCCAAGAGGCAGGAGGGATCCGGCCCACGTGATGGCTTCGCTTTCAGAAGTCAGGCACTGAGAGGGAATGGGGTCTGGATGGAAGGAGGGCGCTGCTAGAAACCCAAAGATCCCCAGACCTGGAGACTTCCGACGGCCTCATGCCGGACACCAGGACCCTGACGGCCACGCCCGCACTCCTGCTTAGTGAGGAAGCCAGCATCGTGCAGCGGCTGCTGGACAGAAGGCATACTTGTTAGTCCGTCCTTGTCAGCGGGGGCTCCCTGCAGCCTCGGTGAGGGCCCAGCTGGGAATGTCCTTGCCCTCATCTCCTCCCTGTCACTTCTCCCAGGTAAGAGACAGTAAGGTCTCCAAGGTCCCTTGTTTAGGTCACAGGAGCAGACAGCAAAGACGCAAACATCCCTCGTACCAAGCGGCAAGAAAGAAATCATCCTCACACTGGTCACACTGTCCAACCACAGCAGATGATGGGCATGTCTGTGGACAACCTCGAGACCACGTAGGGCGCTGTCATTACGTATGTCACTGCTTCTTGGCTACACTGTGTCACTGTTTCCTGGCTCCACTGTGTCGCTGTTTCCTGTCTACCCTGTGTCACTGTTTCCTGTCTACCCTGTATCACTGTAGTCACTGTTTCCTGCCTACATTGTGTCACTGTTTCCTGGTTCCACTGTGTCGCTGTTTCCTGTCTACCCTGTGTCACTGTTTCCTGTCTACCCTGTGTCAGTGTTTCCTGGTTACACCATGTCAATGTTTCCTGTCTACCCTGTGTCACTGTTTCCTATCTACCCTGTGTCACTGTAGTCACTGTTTCCTGCCTACACTGTGTCACTGTTTCCTGGCTCCACTGTGTCGCTGTTTCCTGTCTACCCTGTGTCACTGTTTTGTGTCTACCCTGTGTCACTGTTTCCTGTCTACCCTGTGTCACTGTTTCCTGGTTACACCATGTCAATGTTTCCTGCCTACCCTGTGTCACTGTTTCCTGTCTACCCTGTGT
The DNA here is from genome assembly GCF_029281585.2 of Gorilla gorilla gorilla. Lineage (NCBI taxonomy): Eukaryota > Metazoa > Chordata > Mammalia > Primates > Hominidae > Gorilla > Gorilla gorilla. Next base: position 237,331,087 of record NC_073224.2, read on the forward strand.
CACTGCAGTCACTGTTTCCTGCCTACACTGTGTCACTGTTTCCTGGCTCCACTGTGTCGCTGTTTCCTGTCTACCCTGTGTCACTGTTTCCTGTCTACCCTGTATCACTGTAGTCACTGTTTCCTGCCTACATTGTGTCACTGTTTCCTGGTTCCACTATGTCACTGTTTCCTGTCTACCCTGTGTCACTGCTTCCTGGTTACACCATGTCAATGTTTCCTGTCTACCCTGTGTCACTGTTTCCTGTCTACCCTGTGTCACTGTAGTCACTGTTTCCTGGCTCCACTGTGTCGCTGTTTCCTGTCTACCCTGTATCAATGTTTCCTGGTTCCACTGTAGTCACTGTTTCCTGCCTACCCTGTGCCACTGTTTCCTGCCTACCCTGTGTCACTGTTTCCTGTCTACCCTGTGTCACTGTGTCACTGTTTCCTGCCTACCCTGTGTCACTGTTTCCTGGCTCCACTGTGTCGCTGTTTCCTGTCTACCCTGTATCAATGTTTCCTGGTTACTCTGTGTCACTGATTCTTGGCTACACAGGTCCTGTCTTCTTGGCTATGTTTTCCACTCAGGTTCTCTTCCCAGGTCCTCCCTGTCCTGAATCCCTCCCAGTACTTAGTGTATACCGTTGGCACTTCATAAGTGCCCATTCTTCCCTGGAAGCTGGATGGCTGTGCAACTGAGACTGGGGGTCCCGTAGCTTTGCAGGCTAGACGAGGTCCTGCCTTAAGAAATGAAAAGGCAGGTTTCCTCCAGAAGGCAAGGCAACCCCACCCCCACCCCCACCCCCACCCCCACAGTGTAGGTAAACCTGGTAAGTGACTTGGGAGAGAAGGATGGGGAAGACTTTCCAGAGCTCCGCTGTGGCCCTGGACTTGCTACTTTAATCAGAGCTGAAAGGTCCCTCCCGCCCCCACCCGCCCTCAGTCAGTGACAGACGATTCCTGCCTGAAACGTTTAAAAAGGAACAGGAGAAGCTCTTTATCTGTGTGGCCTGAGCCCATTTACTCCGGGAGAAAGGCCCAGCCCCTGTCCGACTGAAAGCCACAGCTTGTTCTCTCATCTGATGGATGAAAGGAATTTGGAAGCCTGATACTGTCCCCTGAGATGTCATTCAAATCCTGAGATACCTTCCACAGGCAGGGCCACCGCCACTCGGGCAACGCATCTCTTTGCCACCCCCACCTCATTCATCCCGGGCCCCTCACCTCGGAGCCCGGCTCTAATCAATACAAACCAGGGTGACCTGCGGGAGTCTCCGATTGGTGGCCAGCAAAGTAAAAACATGATTAGAAATGAAGTCGCCGGGGATGCTCTAAATTGGAGCTCTTTGAAACCAGCCTGGGTAGATCGGCTTTCCTTCATGGAGGGGTTTCTTGTCAGTTTTCATGTAAAGTAAAAAGATGAAAAATGTAAAAGACAAAAGCGCTCAGGCCCCTCCTCTCCAGGCTGTGCCATGTTCTCTTGGCTCATTAAAAAAGTACAACAAAGAACAACAACTTGTTAAGTGTTTCCTCTCAGAAAGAACAAAGAGAAAGCCGCAGGTCTTAATGGTTCTTATTGATGGCTTATAAATGTGCCCATGTCCTTCAGCAAGAAGCTCTTCCTACCCGGCCCTCCTTGGTTTGATTCCAAACTCTCCTTTCACTGCCAGCCCCCACCCCTCCCAATAATAATTCAGGCAAACTTTAAAATCTATAGATGCGGCATTCCAGGGTGATGGATTTGCCCCTCTTCCTGAAATTCAAATATAAATCCCCCAGCCTTCTGCAAAGTAACCATGGCAGCTTGATTTATTTGGGCTGCTGTGGAGTTGTGCTGTAGACGTTCAAAAACTTGGAAAGGCAAAGAATGTAGGGAGAGGGAGAGGGAGGGAGGGAGGGAAGCAGGGGGAGACACGGAGTGAAGCGGGGGAGAAAGAAGGAGAAAGAGAGAGAGGCAGTAGCAAGTGTCTCGCTGCTCTCCCAGTTGGGGTTCTGGGTCCCACTGGCCTTCGAGGAGGGGGGCTTTCCCAGGGGCTGGGGAGGGAGGGTGGGGCTTTGTTCAGAGCGATGCCATGCTCTCAGTCGATCCATCTTTCCCCGGATATGGCTAATCCGCACATTTCTCTTCCTGTGTGATGTTACCATCACTTTATCATAAATGGGCTATGAAGACATTTGGAGCTGCTACTGTTGTAATCTATCCAAGATGAATAGGGCGAAGGCTGAAATAAACTCCCCGTTTCCTGTCCCATCTGTCTGCCAGACTGCGGGTCAGGGGCATCCTCCCTCCAGGCTGGTAATTGCAAAAAACGAAGCAACTGAACCCGAACTAGAAGATCAAAGAGCTCAGGAGATGAGGAGGAGGGGGAGGAACTTTTCTGAGAACAAACTGGCTACGGGGGCGAAGGCGATTAGGGGAAACAACAACAACACACAAAAACCCCCAGCCTTCCTTCATTGACACAGAGAAGGAGGGAGGGGGAGAGAGAGAGAGAGAGGAGAGAGAGAGAGAACACTCACACACATTTGGCAGATGAAGTTTGCTCCTGGATGGAGCAGGATAACTATGTGGGGAGGTTGGGGGACTTCGTAAGGTGGGAGGGTTTCAGGAGCTCTCCTTGTCCCCATCCTCATCGTGGCCTTCCTCTGACCTGCCGACTGTCTTTGCTACCTCATTAGCTACACAGAAACAAATCCTTCCGATTCGGTACAGAGACACCATCTCTCTCTCCCTCTTCTTTCCAGGACCGATTTCAGAAACAGTCTAGGGCACACCAGGGTTGAGAGGAGCCACCCAGAGTGATGCAGACTGTTCCAGCTCTCTAAACTGCCACCCAGACACACCGGTCCTGTCCCTAAAGGTCGGTCCTCTCCCACCACGTGGGAGAACCTTGTCACGGTCCTGGAAACCCTGCACTCAGGACTCCCTGGGCCACCCCAGGGTTCAGGCGGTCCGCTCCTTAAGGGACAGTGGCTTGGGTCCATTTTATGTTCCCACCCCCCCAGTGGGGAAGGACGGCATTCCTGGGCAAGGGTCCCATGCCTGGACCTTATTCCTTGGGGTCTGACACTGGGTGACTCCCTAATTACATTTCATATTCAGATGAATGAAACTCTGCGACCAACTGATGTTTTCCCCACAATCGGCAATAAATCGCAGCCGGGGCGCGAACAGTGTTCACATTCGCTCCTATTAATGCTTCCTGTCTCTGGACGCTGGGCCGGGTCCAGATTCGCTGCACTACAAGGCTTCCTGCTGGAGGAGTGAGGCCTCTAGGCTGCGTTCCAGTTACAACTGGCAGCTAATGCCTTCACACATTCGCAAATCCCAGGCCCGCCGGGGCAGGAGGCGGCGAGGTTTGCCTGGGGTCAGCAACTGCGGCACTGGCGGAAGCCCCTGGGAGGTGGTTCTGGCCCCCAGGCGGGGTGAGTGGAGCCGGGTCCACACGGCCTCGCAGGCGCAGGTGAGGGGCTGGGAGGGAAGGACTCTTGAGCAGGCCCAAAGGGACTATTTCAAATTTTGGATACAAGTTTCCATTCACATCTGAATTCCTCTTTCCAGGTTGTTTCTCTCCCCTGGATGCCTGTGGGGGTGGGGACGGCAGAGCCTCGGACACTGCCCGGGGATCACTCTCAGGCTACTTTTCCCACTCTGCCAAGCTGCTCGAGACGTCAAAGGAGACCAGGCTGGTCAGCACACAGGCTTCTGGTAAGTGCCGCCCTCCGGTCTGGGAGCTCAGCTCTCCCCTTCTGACTCACGGCTCGGCGCTGACTCATCGTGACGGCGAGTGGGGCTCCAGCTCCGCGGCATTTCATAGACAGCGCAGTCACATTCCTTTCCGACAGTCGCTCTGGCCTTGATGTCTAAGGCTCCGTGGGCAGCCGGCCTGTGGATGAGGCGGCGGAAACCACATCCTCTTCATCATCCTCTCATGAGGAAGGACACTGACAGCTTCGGAGAAGGCTGCCCAGTGTCTGCGGGTGCCCTTGGGAGATGGCCTTGGGACACGGTGCCTGTGCCTGTGTGTGTACACCACGTGTGAACGCCAACTGGGAACATGGCCCCTTCGTAGGCAAACCCAGGCCTCCTGGAAGTCACAAGTTGACAGCTGTACTCGCCCCTTTTGGAAGATGCACGCCCAAGGCACCGGTGTGTGCACACATATCCGTGTGTGGACCTCTGTCCACACGTGTGTGTTTTGAAAAGCCTTTCTCGCCACATGTTAGGATCACAAGTGTTCAAAATCTAGGCACACTTTTCAGAAGTTATTTCTGGAAAAAATGTTGAATCTCATAACAGCAATAAAAGGAAAATACCGCCTCAGCCAACATAAATGTCTCTTTGGAACATGCCTGAAAAGCGGCGGAGTATTTGTGTAAGTTTCAATTCCAGCGTCAGAGCCTGCAGCTTGGCCGAGGCCGGGTTCTGCACAGGAGGGTGCATGGTCCCTTTCCGAAAGCCCCTCACCGGACTTCTGGGAACTCAGAACCCATCCCGGGAACCCCACCTGCCGGCCCCGGATCCGGATGGGCTCCTGATGTATCCCACAGAGGGGATGCCAACGTCAGACACCAGCAGGCTGGGGAGGAACGGCTGTGAGGTGCAGCCGGCGGGTGGGCGGCCAGCCTCCAGGACAGACCTCGGAGGAGGCTGGGGGCTGCCTGCTGCCCTCGGGGCCCTGTGGTCCCACCACACCCGTGCCTGTCCCAGTGATCCTCATGTCGCCGGCCCAGTGAGAGGCTGCTGCTACCAACCCAGCCAGCCTGCAGGCCGCCGAGTGCTGGGCTGCTCCTCCTCAGAGGATGAGCGTGGGAATAACCCAGTGGGGCGAGGATGCTGATGGCGCCACGGCTGTCCACGGAGGGCCCGAGATGGGCCAGGCTGAGCTCTGTGCTTTGGAGTCAGATCTCATTTAAACCCAGAAGCACATCCCATTTCACACGTGGGAAGGTGGGGGAGTCAGGATCAGAGAGCAGGGTGTCGCATGGGGGAGCAGCCGGGCTGCGATGTGAACCCTACAGTCTGCCCATGAGCCGCACTCCTGGGCTGGACACTCCAGAGCCTTCTCAAGCAGCTTTCCTGGGGCTCCCTGAGCACCTGGCTGGATGCTGCTGGTCTGGAACTCTGGACGGGGGCCCCGGGAGCTGACCTGCAAAGCTGTAGAGAGACTGTGAGGCACTGGCAGCTTTGCAGCCCCTCTGGACCCAGGGTGGGGCGGGCTGAGCATCTGGCCTTCTGGGTCTATCTCGGAGGCAGGGCTGTCTCAGATCTGGGGCCTTCTGAGAAAGATGTCGAACCCAAGCTTCCTTGGGGAAGGAGGCAGATGGACCCCAGATCACTCTCCTGGGTGTGAAATTAGCTTTGGGGGTGCCTTCGGGGTCGGGCAGAACTGGGCTCACCCAGCTCTCGCCTTTTCTGGCTGTGTCACTTGGGTGAGCTCCTGAGCCTCTCTGTGCCTCGGTTTCCCTGTTGATTAAGTCAGGCCAAGGATTAAATGATGGCAAAGTCGTACCACGCTGGCTGGTTTTGGGCCTGTGGGGATTCTTGATCATTTCTTCTCTTTCTCCTACTGCAGCTCCAGGCTACCCTGAGATTTGCCTGCTGGGTCTGGGCTTCATGGCGGGGCCAGATTGGTGCCTCGGAGCAGAGGGCACAGGACAGAGCGGGCACCAACGCACGGGCAGGTTTCCAGGCACTTTGGGAAGAAATAAAATCCCACCCAAGAACCTCTCCCCAACTCTGGCCTTGGCTCGTCCTGGTTGTTTCCAAAAGTGAAAGAAGGCAAAAGAGTGAGCCGAGGCCCACCGGGAACAACAACAAAGACCCGGCCTCGGAGTGGCGGCAGCGCCGCGGCCACTGCAGGAGAGCTCTGGTTTCCATTAGTGGGAAGCGACGGCTCCGTCTCAGGACAGAGCTTGGGCCATCAGCCCTCGGCGGGTTAACCCTTCCCCACCTCACTGCTCTCACAGGCAACAGGCACCCCTGAAGCTGGGGAGTCCTGGGGCCGGGTTCAGCTGAGGACTCCCTGCATCCTGCCACCACCACCAACCATGCTGGCGCTCACACACACACACATATGCACACACACACACACACACACACACGTGCCTACACACGTGCCTACACACACCCACACGTCTCACACACGCACACTCACATGCACGCACACGTGCCCACATGCCCACATGTCTCACACACACGCATGCCCACACATGCACACACTTATATGTGCACACATATGCACAATCCACACCAGCACACACATGCACATACACATACACACACAGACATGCATGCACATACACACCCATACATGCAAACACATATTCCTACACAGGGACACTCCACGCCAGGGCCATGTCATCTGAGGCCAAATGAAGAGTTGGCAGAGGAGGAAGGCCTGGAGAGGTAGCGTGGAGGCCAGAGGAGGCCCTGGTTGAGACGTGCTTGCTGGCTTGGCAGGTGGAGGGACTTGGGGACCAAGTAACCCGGCTTGGTCAAACATTCTCCCCCCAGGCACGGATGCTGTGTCCCTGGGGAGCCTGACCTCCCCAAGTGGAGCTTGGCTGGGACCCGTCAGCAACTCCGAGGGCCCCTGTGGGTTGTGATGCCAGAAACAGGGCCAGAGCTCAGAGGAGGCACAGGGACTATGGTTTCCGTTGAAAGACGGCTCAGGGTCACCGGGCTCAGCAGAGGGAGGGCACTTCAGGGGCGGTGACCGGGTCGCTTTAGGAAGATGGGTGGGGGGCACTCGACTCCCAAGGTTGAGGGAGGGGAAAGGTGTGTGCTCACTGCAGGCATCCGGCCTTTGGGCCCCAGAGTGTGCCGGGCAGGTGTCATCTCCATTAACGGCTGCAGCCGCTGTGGAGGTGGCTGCCACCATGATACCCATCGTACAGGTGAGGAGGTGGAGGTAGGAAGGGCGTGGCCTGTCTCAACCTGACAGGGATGTGTGTATGTGGCCACATGTTGACTTTTTGTTTTAAAATTTGGATTCTACTGGGGAAAAAGATTACAATAAAATGTGTGTGCTGCACCCAGGAAGGCATGCCCACTGGGTAAAGCTCGGCACCAAGCGTCCTCTCACTGTGGGTCAGGCTCGCTTGGGGCAGGTGTGCCTGGCCCCTGTGTGAACCTGGAGCTGGCCATGGGGAGAGGCTGCTCTGGGGCTTTTCAGAGAATCCGTGGTTGATTCCCTCAAGGACTCCCTCAAGGGGGCCACGCTCCTCCTCCCTGGGTCCCCTCCCTGGCCCCCACCCTTCCCTTTCTCAGGTCCTCCCTCTGACAGTGGCTGTAGCCCTCTGCTCCTAGCCCAGGGCAGCCCTGGCCTCTGGAGTCACAGTCATGTGTTCAAGTCTCGGCCCCTTTCCCAAGGTGAGCTGGTCCTGCAGGGATGTGGGAAGTGTCAGAATATGAAAACAACCAGGACAAGGACAGCTCAGCTTACCCCCCTCCAGCACCTTCTCCAGGTCAAGCACTTGGCCAGCCCTGTAGCTGCCTCCTCATTCCATCTCTCTGGTGTTTTACAGATGAGAAATGAGCACAGAGAGGTTAGGAGCATTGTCCAGTGCCACAGAGCTGGCATGTGCTTGTCTGGGCTGAGAACTCTATGAAGCCTTGGAAATGCTCCCCACATATGGAGCAGTGTGGTCAGGCCCCATGGCCTGACCGGGAGCAGGAGGGAAGGACAGGCTCAGGTCTCACATCCCGGGAAGAATTTCTCCTCAGTGCACCAGGGAATATCGCCTGACGATGGAATCAGGTTTCTTTCCCCATGACACCTCCACCGTTAGTGTTCCCAGAAAGCCAGGGGCTGCTGTGCCCAGAGGAGGTGCACCCTGGGAGCCCCGCCTGCAGGACGGGAAGCAGAGCCCCCTCAGAACAGAAACTGGGAACAGAGGAGGGACAAGGGAGGGAGGGCAGAAGGTCCGGTGCCCTCAGTTTCTATCCATCCTTGGGTTGGAAACCTGGGATGGAATGAGTGAGGAGCTGGGTCCACAGGGACAGGATCTGGGGGATGCCAGGGGCTGGGGCTGCTCATCCTTTCCTAAGGAGGAGCCAGGGAAAAATTAAGCTCATAGGGAATGTCGGGTTCTCCGGGCCTGGCGGACTCCAGATCCCAGAGGCAGGGCACCCACACATCTCTCACCGGCACGCACCAGGCCCCCGATAGCCAGGCACCATCATGGCGAATTACATTACGTTGCATTACCCGGGGACCACTATCATGACCACGTTGGGAGAGGAAACTGAGGCACTAAGCTGCCAAACTCACTCAGCCCACAACACTGGAAGGCAAAGCAGCCGTCTGGACCCCAGAACTGGAGCTGTCCCCTCACTGGGCGAAACCCAGAACCCAGTGTTTGCTTCTTTCTCAGAGTAGCAAGAAGACATGGCAGAGCTGCCCTCAGGCTGGAGGCTTGCAAGCCGGAGGCACACCACTGTCTAAGCAAACCAGGCACGAGGAAACGCATTTGCAAGCCTGAGAAGATGAGTGGTCATCGCTGGCATCACCGAAATGGCCTCCTCAACCGGACGGGAAGAATCCCTCCCCCAGCTGACTCCCCGAGATGCTCCATGCCCCACGTTCCTGACCTCCTAAGGGGAAGGAGCAGGAGGAACCCAAGGCCATCAGAGGGGCCTGGACTGTGGGTGCTGCCAAGTCTGTAGGTGACCTGGTGACCATCCCGGTTTGCAGGGGACCGAGATTCTTTCTGGGATGTGGTGCTTTCAGTGGCAACAAGAAGAGCCCACGCGGCAGCCCTGGCAATCCAGGACAGTGGATCGCCCCCGCACGGCCTGACACTGTGGCGTGGAGTCTCCAGCGGGGCAGCACTGGGCTGGAGGAGGCAGGATGCTGCCAGCATCACGGGGAGGTCACATGCCAGACACTGGTGTCTGATTTCCCCTTGAGGGAGGTTTCATCACTGCCCCGTCCTTGGAAAGGGTCACCCAGTCAGACTACAGAGCCAGGACCATGATCCAAAGCTGAGCAGCGCCCACCAAAGACAGTGTTCCCAGTGCTCAGGAGCCCTTGGGCCTTTGTAAGGTGTCTACCGTGGGACTAAAAAAACACCTGTCCCCAGGTGACAGCATGCTGCCTTTGAAACACAGCTCTGTGAGAACACACCTGGCAAAGGCAGTCTTGGGGGCCATGCGGCAGGGACCCCTTTCCTTTACCAACTCTCACAGGCTGAGCCGCTCTTGCTGTGAATGTACGTGGCCTTGGTATGTTCTCCAGCAAGATTATAAGTGGAGGATGGAGTCAGCTGGGAAGCGAGGCTCAGATCAAGGAGGGCTACTACCAGGATCCCTGCAGAAACAGGGACACAGGCAGAGATGGCTGTAAAATCCTTGAGCTTTAAGGGGTAAGCTCATGGAGCCCTGAAAAATATGACTGCATTGCAAATGCCAACTTGGAGACACAAATATCGTGGAAGCAGGCCACGTTCAGCCTTGCACACTGTGCGCTCTTCCATGACTGAGAACGTTAGTCACCTGCACCCTGACCAACCTCTCATCCCTGAAGCCTGCTGGGAGGTGTCTGGGGACAGGAACGAACATTTACAACGTTCTTTGGTTGTTTAATTTTGAATTTTCTCCCTCATTATTATTGAAACTGAACATCTAAGAGGACACCCAGATTTATCTGAAACCGGAAGATGACACGTATGAAGGATCAAGCATCCATCACAAACATAGGCAGGCGAAGGAGACCAAAACACAGCTAGGACCATGCCAAGCGTCGGTGATGATGTGGAGAAATGGGGACCTGCCAGACACTGCTGGTGGGGAGGTGACATGGTGCAGCCACTATGGAAAATAGTCCAGCAGTTCCTCGAAATGGAAAGCAGGAGTCCCATGACCCAGCAGTTCCACTTTCAAGGAAGTCCCCAAGAGAAATAGAAACTTACGTCTTCACAAAAGCTTGAGAATACACATTCATAGCAGCATGATTCACAACATCAAAAAGCAGAAACAGCCCAAATGCCCATCAGTGGATGGATGGATAAGCACAACGTGGCCCCTCCATACGACACAATATTACTCAGCCATAAGAAGGAGTGAGGTAGTGGCATAGGCCACAAAGTGGGCGAACCTGGGAACCACGGGACTGAGTGGAAGGAGCCAGTCACAAAAGGTCATGGGCTGTCTGAATCCATTCATCTGAATTTCCAGACTAGGCAAATCCACAGAGACAGAAAGTGGGTTGGTGGTTGCAGTGGCTGGGGGCAGGGGGACATGGGGAGAATGCGGAGTGAGTACTAATAGGTGCGTGGTTTCTTTTTTCAGTGATAAAAATGTACTAAAATTTATTGTGATGGTTGCACAACTCTGGCTGAAAACCACTGAATTGTACATTTTAATGGGGTGCATTGTTTGCGTGTGAATCATATCTCAATAAAGCTGTCTTTAAAATGCAATTATTGCACAATGCAAACATTTTTCAGGGTTTCTATTTTTCTGGAATACTTAAAATTTCTCCTAAATGGCCCAAATCTGTCTGCAGGAGAAGCTACGAGGTAGTAGATTTTGAGGGACAACTTCCATCTATAAGACAAAAGTCTGTCTGTGTCCACGTGGCTGTGTCCAGGTGTAAATGAAGTTCGTCCTTCCAGAACCTGTCAGCACCTGAGTTCTTCCAGACGATCAAGTCTTCCTGTTGAGAGGGGTGCACTCCTTTCAGCCCCTTGATTTTTTATATGGAAAATTTCTAACGTGCACCCTGTGTCTTGGCCTCCTTAAATAAGAGAAATACCTGCAATCTGGGTGTCATTATCACTGATTCTGTGCAGTGATGCTGTGATGTCCCCAGCACTGAACTGCCCACTGCAGATGGCCCAGCGGTCTTTGGAGCTGGCTTGTGTGGCAGGTCCCATCTCTTTGCTGTCAGGACACTGACTGTGGCCCTGATGGCCCTCGGCTAACTCCCCCAGTGAGTACTTCCCCCTTGCTTGTGATGTGCTGGAGCTGCAGAGATCAGAGAGCTGAATGGTTAGAACTGTCCACAACCTGGAGGGAAGTGGTCTCTGAGAAAGGCTGTCTCATCCCAGCAGAGATGGAGTGCTGTGCCAAGGATGCCTCGAGCTTGGGACTGTACCCAGCACGTGACCTTGAGGAGGATGCAGAGTGTCACTGGGACCCAGGCCAGTGCCTGGCATAGGTGGCTAGTGGCAAAGTGTTAAGTCAATGAGTGAATCAGCAAATAAATGGGCAGAAAAGCAGCACGGGCATCACCCGGAAGGGTTCCCTTCTCGCATCCTGGATCTCAGTCCTGTTCTGATAGGCAAAGCTGCCAGCGGTCTGTGGAGATGAGGCATGCATGTGATGTGGATCCCAAACTCGCAAAAGTCGCGGAGCTGGGCCTGGCAGTCCCGCCTGCTCCACAATTCCCCACTGTTTTCCACGGGGCGCTTTCTGCCCTGCCAGGGGGCCTTTGACACCTGAAGCATTCAGCTATGTTGACTCCACGAAGGATTTTATCAACTGATCAACTTCCATTCGAATAACAAGTTTCAGCCAACATCGTTACCTGCATGTGGGAGGCTGTGGACGAGTGGGCAAACAGATGGGAAATGGTCACCAAAGGAGCATCCGCTTACACCTAACATGGAGCTGGGCAGTAACCATGGATCGGGCCCTAGGTGTCTAAAAACAAACACCAGCTGGAGGCAGCACAGCGAGGCGGGGCCTGGGCACCTGGGCCCCCTGCACAGGCAGGGGCTGCGGGGCAACTGCAGGTCCCCGTCCCATCAGGTCCCTGCATGTGCCGGACTCTGCACGTGTGGTTCCCGGGGGCCTGCGGAGATGCGGCTGACATTTTGTTATTTCAGTGTCTGTGGGAACCTCTTCTGGGACAGGTCCTTTGTAAATCTTCATGGAAATGTTCTTGAACAAAAGGACCACATCATTTCACTGCTGCTTGGAGGGCAGGTGCCAGCTTCCCCTGCTGGCACCTGCAGGCTTTCTGGCCTGGAGCACTACACAGGCTTTCCGGCTGGGAGCACTGCACATGTGGGTTTATTCACCACCCATCATCCATTTCTCAACGCAGTTCACTCGATTGGTCAGAAGTGCACAGGAGGGCAGAGCACTGTCCAGCTTCAGCTGGGGACACAGACGCCGGGCACCAGGGACATGGGCCCCCAGTCCTGGGTGGCAGCGGAGGGCAGGCTATGGAGGAATAGGGTCCGCCTGGGAGGCCACCTCCTTGGGCTCCTCCACAACTGTAGTGCTAGGGCTGAGGAGGAGGAGGCCACAGGGGCAGCAAGGTGTCCTGAGACCACCTCCTGCTGTATCTAGAGAATTCCAGAGCATTGGACCCCTGCAGAGAGCGAAGGGGACAGCGAGTGTCTGTTGGGAGCCATCAGACGTGCTCACAGAGACACCAACACTACCCTCCCTTATTTGCGCTGTCATCAATGCACACAAAAAACCTATGTGGGGACATAAAGCAATGCACTCCAGGCCGTGCTCCTCGTGTGGACATGCAGTTGAGGCCAGTGGCTCCGTGACACCAACGATGCAATGTGCTCCAGGCCGTGCTCCTCATGTGGACGGGCAGCTGAGGCCAGTGGCTCCGTGATGCCAAGGATGCAATGCAGGCTTTCACTGTTCGTATAAAACGGGGCAGGCATTTGAGGCTGCAAATGTGGTTTCAGCGAATAGAGATCACTTGTTAAGGGAAAGCTGACTGGAAGATTGCCTTCTATCCTCCCCACTCTCTCAGAGGCAGCGTTGCTCACACAGATATGACCAACCGGGACTGCAGGGCTTGGCTGGGGTCCTGTGTCACTGTCCCCAAGGATTAAAGAGCCCACAGACTCCTGCACTCCCCGGCACATCCCTCAGAAGGCACACCAGGGCTTGGCTGGGGTCCTGTGTCACTGTTCCCCAGGATTAAAGAACCCACAGCCTCCTGCACTCCCCAGCACATCCCTCAGAAGGCACACCAGGGCTTGGCTGGGGTCCTGTGTCACTGTCCCCCAGGATTAAAGAACCCACAGCCTCCTGCGCTCCCCAGCACATCCCTCAGAAGGCACACCAGGGCTTGGCTGGGGTCCCATGTCACTGTTCCCAAGGATTAAAGAGCCCATGGCCTCCTGTGCTCCCCAGCACATCCCTCAGAAGGCACAGAGTCCCAGTGAGATGCACTGCACCCCACAGGATGGCTGCGGTCCCAAAGACAGGCGGGTGTCTGCAAGGATGTGGGGAAGTTAGGACCCTCACACTACTGGTGGGAATGTGAACTGGTGCAGCCGCCATGGAGAACAGTCTGACAGTTCCTCAAAAAGTTAAACAAAGCCATTGGATGACCCGGTAATGCCATTCCTAAGAATACGGCCAAGAGTAACGAAGATGTCTCTTGACACAAACGCTTGTCTTGGGACGGTCACCATGGCACTCTTCCCAACGGCAAAAGGCAACCAAATGTCCATTAGTGGACATTTGGACGCAGAGAGAAAATGTGGCTTTCATGCAATGGAGTACTATTGGGCCATAAAAAGGAGTGGGAGACTGACACGTGCTCACCGTGGCAAAACCTCAGAAACCCTATGCTGAGTAGAGAAGCCAGGCCCTAAGGATGGCACATTGTATAGTCCCACTTACAGGAAATGTCTGGAAGAGGCAAATCCACAGAGACAGAGAGGACATTCATGATTACCAGGGGCTGGGGGGAGAGGAGAAACTGGGAGGGGCTGCTAATGGTCAGAGGTTTCTTTTTGCGGGGATGGAAACGCTGTAAGATTAGACAGTGGTGGTGGTGGGCCACTCTGTGACTAAAAACTAACACTTCCAAAGGGAAAATTATATGGTATGTGAATTACGTCTCAGTAAAACTGACATATATGTATTATAAAGCTGATATATAAGTATATATATCAATAAAACTGATACATATTATATAGGTTTTTATTTATACAGTTGAGCCTCATTATACCCAGATTTTATATTCCCGAATTTGCCTACTTGCTAAAATGTCTTTGTGACCCCCAAATCAATACATGAAGTGCACCCAAGGCCATTCCTGGACTTGCACTGAGGGGTGAAGGACCCAGGTTGTCTGGCATGTGTGCTCCCAGCTGGGGTCTTCTCCACCCTCTTGTCTCAGCCCTCGCACTGTGACCAGGTGTTCTTTCTAGTCTACTTAGTGCCATGTTTTCCACGTTTGGTTTTTTGTGGCCGATTTCACTGTTTAAAATGGCCTCACGCACAGTGCTAAAGTGTTGTCTGCAGTTCCCAGGCAGAGAGAGGCTGCAAGGTGCCTGAAGTAGAATTACATGTCTTAGGGCAGCTTGGTTCAGGCTGAGTTACAGTGAAGATGGCTCGACAATGTATCCAGGCACACCTCATTTCATTGAGCTTGTCTTTACTGTGCTTTGCAATATTGCATTTTTTTTTTTTTTTTTTTTTTACAAATGGATACTTTGTGGCAACAATGGATACTTTTGGGCAACCCTGAATCCAACAAGTCTACTGGTGCCATTCTTCTAATAGCAGGTGCTTACTGCATGCCACTGTCACCCTTTTTTTGGCAACAAAGTACTTGTAAATTAAAGTATGTGCACTGTTTTTAGGCACCATGTATTGCACACCGCACATACTACGGTATAGTAGACCAAAACATTTGCGTCACTGGCTTTGTTGCAATATTGACTTTATTGCGATGATCTGGAACCAACCCCGGGAAATCTCGGAGACGCCTGTGTTAGATAAGGGGTTTCTAAGCAGAACCACATGTAGAATAAGGTTGTTTATTGACCAGTAGATGAAAATGTGACCAGAGGCTTGCAGGAACCTAACACAGTATTTCTCCTAGGAGCAACAGTTTAGGACCTGCTAATTCAGCATTCCTGGCAACTGCATAGAACAGAACTGCAGCTGAGCATAATGAGAATGAACTGTCTACTTATATCAACAGAACAAACTGCACTCTCATGTAGCCAAAAGGCCCTCCAAATTCGGCTGGAGCTAAGTCAGCAGTCCCCCAGTGACCAACACACGCCAGATGGATTTCCACGGGAAGGGCCTCAAACGGGGGGCGTCAGGAGATATTTCCACAGAATCCAATGGCTGGGAGCTCCTCTGGAGGCCTGGAGCACACAGGAAAACACAGAATGTGGCTCAGGTGTGGTGTGTGCCCCTGTGTGCCTGGGAACACCCTGGATGTCTGGGCCAGCTTGGGACAGTGGCTTTGCTTGGGGTTAGTAACAAGCCAACAGACACAGAGCAAAATCCAGTTTTCTGGCCAGACCTTCTCTATCCCGTCCTGCCCACCTGACATTTTTCAAGCCCTGGACACAGTCTGTAGTTGGGTCTTACAGAGCCCTTGCTAAAGGAAGCTGGGCTCCGCCGGAGGTGTCAGCCTCAGCACTGGGCCACCGAGACGTCTTCTTTTAAAAATACAAAGACAACCAAGGGTTTAATAAAGGAGTCACTTAAAATGACCAAATCTAACATCCCCTTTTCTCTAAAGCACATACCCCCAACTACAAATGCATTTACTGGCTTTTCATTTATTCATTTGTTTGCCAAGCTTTCTTTTCCTCCTTCCTTCCTTTTTTTTTCTTTTTTTTTTTGAGATGGGATCTTGCTCTGTTGCCCAGGCTGGAGGGCAGTGGTGCAATATCACAGCTCACTGCAGCCTTGACCTCCAGAGCTCAAGCGATCCTCCAACCTCAGCCTCCTGAGTAGCTAAGACTACAGGTACATGCCATCACATCCAGCTAATTTTTAATTTTTTTGTAGAGACAGGGTCTTGCTAGGTTTCCCAGGTGGGTCTCAAACTCCTGGACTCAAGCAATCTGTCCTCTTTATCCTCCCAAAGTGTTGGGATTACAGGTATGAGCCACTGTGCCCAGCCCAAACATTTCTTGAACCTCACTTCATGTCAGGTTTGGTGGGGTCAAGGAGTGCAGCCTTGCACTTGACAAGCTCCCTTGGTGGAGACGAGAAAACGGGGACTGCCTTCCAGGTGATAAGTGCCAAAAGCAAACAGGTAACACCACAGCGAGGGTGATAGCAAGCCTTCATTCGCGGTGTTGAAGGACAAAAGTCTGGGTCTGGGATCTAAGCGGCTGAAGGAAGATATTTCCATACACGGTTGCTCAGCTCTTGCTCAATGGGTACAGTAACTGACTTCACACACATAAATGGGGGTCGGGGGGATGGTACAAGGTGGAAAAGACAAATAATAACAAAGAGAAATGAAAGGAAATGCTAACAATCACGCGTGGATCTTGGTAGAGTCAGACACTGGCAGAATCCATTTTCCCCGGCACAAACGCACCCCAGTTGCACCGCGGTTCCGAGGCTCCAGCACGGCATCTTCAACCAGGGCAGAGCCACCACGACTGGGATCGGAAACATCACGGCCACAGCACAGCATCTTCAACAAGGGCAGAGCCACCACAACTGGGATCTGAAACATCACGGCCACCACACGGCATCTTTAACAAGGG
Organism: Gorilla gorilla gorilla; assembly: GCF_029281585.2. Lineage (NCBI taxonomy): Eukaryota > Metazoa > Chordata > Mammalia > Primates > Hominidae > Gorilla > Gorilla gorilla. The sequence goes on from NC_073224.2 coordinate 237,347,532, forward strand.
CAGAGCCACCACGACTGGGATCGGAAACATCACGGCCACAGCACGGCATCTTCAACCAGGGCAGAGCCACCACGACTGGGATCGGAAACATCACGGCCACAGCACAGCATCTTCAACAAGGGCAGAGCCACCATAACTGGGATCTGAAACATCACGGCCACCACACGGCATCTTTAACAAGGGCAGAGCCACCACGACTGGGATCGGAAACATCACGGCCACAGCACGGCATCTCCAACAAGGGCCGAGCCAGTGTCTTGAGGGAGAGGAGAGAAATGCTGTGTGCGTTCTGGTGGTAGTGCTGGTCTGAGGACAAAATTCCAGGAAGTCCATTTACGGATCCTGTAGGTCAGACCCTTCACATCCACACAGCCCTGGCTGGACGGGAGGAGACCCAGCCTGAAGGCCAGAGCACTCTGCTGGGACCAGGCTCATCGGAGCTACGGAAGGGACTTACGGCAAAGCAAAAGTCCAAAGACAAAAGCTCTTTTTGGCCAAACGTGGTTGGAGAAGCATGAGACAGCCCCTTGGTCTACGGCCCCTTGGTCTACGACTCCTACAGCTCCAGAACTGGCATTTCTAGGAGATTCCTTCGCCCATTTCTTCACCAACCCCCAGGAACCAAGGGCCAGGCAGCGTCCTCAGACCTCAGCCACCAGAATGTTGGCACTGAACAAGCAGAAGAGTCTCTTTAGCTAAGACTGGAAGGAACGTGTCTGATGTGAATTGGGAACCACACAACCAAGCTGCTAGCACAATAGTTGAGGACTCACAATGTGCTGTGGGGACACAAAGGCATCATCTGGGGCTGCCCTCTCCGGGCGGGGGGCGGGGGTGGTGGGGATTCGATGTAACTTAATTAAAACTAAGTAAAATGAAAGCTTCAGTGCCTCCATCGAGCAACGAAGCTCATTTCCCAGGCTGGTGTCGGCCGTCAGGGGCACCCAGCCCTGCAGCGTTTCCCTCCTCCCGACAGCAAGGCTGCTCGAGCCTCTGCTGGTGCGTTCTGGCCTTCAAGGAGGCAGACAGGGTCTGAGTGCTCAGAACCACGAGAGTGGGTCAGGGAAGGAGAGGGGTGCAGGACTCGAACACGAGGCGCATTTGCGGAGGAAAGTGTCCCCTGCACACTCAGGGTCTCTGATCAATGCCTGACGGGAATCCACTGATTTAAGGAGCGGAAGATGCTGTCACTTACACGTATTCCCAAGCCCCAGAGGTTTGGCTCTCAGAAGCCTTCTCTAGTGCATGGCCCACACTTGGAACTTCCATCGCCCTGGTGCTGCACAACTCTCAGCAGCTTCCTTAGTGTACCTTGGGTGACGTGCTGTTCCCTGCAGAGCCTGCCATGCAGTCTGGCCCCTGAAGAGCTGGCCCCTGCGGAGCTTGCCATGCAGTCTGGCCGTGCCTCCCTTTGGGGCTTCTATTCCCTTTTTACTCCTGGAATGTGGGACCCTGGACTTTTTTTCTTCTCTTGGTCCCTTCCTGCCATCGGGCAGCCCTTCCCTGACTCCCTCCCTGTCCCCCGTTTCCTGCCGCTCCAGACTGTGGTGTTGTGGGCAGGAGTCGGCCTGGTGCCAGCTTCATTTTGACGCCAGGAGCCTCATCCCCCTCTCTTATCCCTTCTGCCACCACCAGCTCCCTACCTGCCTGCTATAAAGCCACCCTCGGTCCTCAAAAGTCCTCTCATCAGGCCGGGCGCAGTGGTTCACACGTGCAATCCCACCGTTTTTGGAGGCTGAGGTGGGTGGATCACCTGAGGTCAGGAGTTTGAGACCAGCCTAGCCAACATGGCAAAACCCCGTCTCTACTAAAAATACAAAAGTTAGCCATGTGTGGTGGCTGACACCTGAGGTCCCAGCTACTCAGGAGGCTAAGGTAGGAGTATCGCTTAAACCCGGGAGGTGGAGGTTGCAGCGAGCCAAGATCGCGCCATTGCACTCCAGCCTGGGTAACAGAGCGAGATTCTGTCTTAAAAAAAAAAAAAAAAAAAAAAAAATTCCTCTCATCAGACGTTGGCCTGGATAGGGTCTCGCTGCTTCGGGTCTCACCCGAAATGGACAGAAATGCTGGCAATGTGAGTCCAAGGAGACGCCGGGACCTGGAGGGGCCACTGGGCAGAAAGTGGACAGAGGACAAGGGCTGACCGCTCCCCTTAGGGCTCCTACACCCCACGAGGTCTGAGATCTGCACGCATTCAGTGGAAACCGCACTCTGAGGGCCCACGCAGCCATTATGGTTTTTACTTTCAGTATAGTATACAATAAATTATGTGGGACAGCCAACACTTTACCCTGAAATAGGCTTTGTGTTAGATGAGTTTACCCAGCTGTAGGCTGATACGAGTGTCTGAGCGCCTTAAGGTGGGTGAGGCTAAGCCGTGCTGCTCGGTGGGTTTGGTGTGTGAACTGCGTTTTTGACTTAGGATATTTTCAACTCGCAGTGGGTTTATCGGGACTTGTCCCCATTCCAAGTTCAGGAACATCTGCACTTAACAATGGCACACGAGAGTTCCACAAAAAGATTCTTCTGAAAACAAATCAGCTCTCCTTCCTGGCCATATCCTTTCCTACTCAGCCCCTCTCTGCATCCAGGCTGCCCATCCTGGTCCACACGCGACCCCCATGGCAACCTCTGGCATGTGCCCACCCTGCCCTCACAGGCACCCACGGCCTCCCCTGGCTTTGGGCCAGGTCCCCCTGTTGGAAGCCACTCCTGGCTCGCTCTTGGCCTCTCTCCTCTCCTGCACATCAAACAGCAACACGAGGCCCCGGGTTAGGGCTGGTGGAGCCTCTCGCCTCCTCCACTCAGTGACAGGCTCCGGAAGGCCAGGCTGTGCCCGTTCCTACCTCTGCCCCCGGCTCCAGTTCTGCACGGAGTGGAAGAAGGAGAAGCGTTTGCAGGAGAATGGACGGGTTTATCTCCATTTCTCCAGCTCCCTGGCTGCCTCTCGGACCGTAGCGACTCTGAGCACATCTCTAGGAGGCGAATGTGTCTCTGGGTCCCTGCAGATGGGAAATGGGGCTGGACGGCAGCTCCAGAGGGCACTGGTCGTGTGCCTCACAGCCAGCAGGGATCCGTTAACTAAGCCGACAGCCACTTCCCCAGGACGCTCCGCCATGACCCGTACGGTTCCGGAACGTAAAGAAGTGAGACCCTGGGAGTGGATCTGAGCAGATGACCGCCCGGGCTGAGGCTTGAAAATGGCTCCAGCTGTCCTTCCGGGAAAGTCCCCAGCTTAGGATGGGAGTGGGGCTGCTGAGGCTCTTCCTCCTGCCCAGCCCCACCCAGGCCTCCTGGAACATTCCACTGCACAAGCTCTTCTGACTGGGGAGGGCAGGTCCTGTCTCAGTGGGCTTCTTGTGGGGGCAGAGGTGTCACGCCCCAGTTACCCCAGTTCTCACCATGCACAGCTTGACCCACGGCAGCCCTCCGGAGAGGCAGGAACTTCCCCACTTCACAGGGTTATTTACTCTCCCCTCAGGCTGCACGCGTGGTGTCTTCAGCCTACAGAATTCTGGAAGAATTCGGAAGAAAAAAGAGCCCATCGCCCAGAAACCCTGTCAACGGAGCTTCCCCCAGACTAAACAAAGCCCACTGTGGGCGAGCGTGGTGTGCAGGCCTCAGAGCCTGGTGGTCAAGTCTGCTGCCACCGGTGGGAGGGAGAGGAGGACGCTCGGCTCCTGAGTTACGGCCCCCGGGGAGGTGACAGTGAAGGGGCTCTTTGTTCACCCCGCACATGTGCACGGCTACCTGCACACCTGCATTGAAGGACACTCTCTTCCTAGCCCCCACATGCTGGTGCTCCTGGAGGTTTGGGCTGTAGGGTGTCCTCGAGGGATCTGGGAGGAAGTCGCACCTCCGTGAGCCCGTCATGGAAGTCCCGAGGGACCAGCCATGGTGAGGAGCCCAGAGAGCCACCCAGTCCCCTCCCAGCACTGGCACCTTCCTACCTATTCTCAGATGAACTGCACCCTCATTTAAAGAGGGGAAAGTGAGGCCAGGAGGGGCTCACCCTGCAAGCCAGCTGTCCTGCCCGCCACCTGATGCCTTTCCTGGATACCCTGTAGCTTGTAATGGCCTGGCTCCTCGCTCTGTGAGCAGGGACCTCATGCATCTCACCTCAGCAGTGCCATGAATGTACAGACGGGCTGGCTACAACCTGGGTCCCCTGGGAGGCAGAAGTGGCTTTTAAATAACAGTTTGGGCCCACAGGCAGGAGAGCACCTTGATGAAAGCCCAGTGGGGCTGAGGGTGCAGGGGTGAACCACCCCAGAACTTGCCATAGCCTGCCCGCAGTGACCAGGCGGGGGAAGATGTCCCTGAGACGGGGCCTGACACCGATGGCCACTTCCGTGGGGTCTACCCCTCTCCCCTGGGTCTGTGGTTCTTAAGGCACGTGGGGTTGGTTCTGGTTCGTGCGTGTGATCAGAGAAAAGGGAAAATAAGAACAAAAACATTGGCCGTGCCCATGATCAGGACCTGGGCTTGGTTTGTGTTTGATTCTTTTATGAGCACTTGCCTCTGAGTCTCTCGTGGGCTTTTCTTGGAGGAGAATGGAGGTGACTTTGTCAATGCTCAACCAAATGCAGCCCAGCCCGCGAGGCCTGGGGGACAGAGGATGGCGCTGGCTGAAGGGGAGGCAGCACGGGATCCATCGGGATCCTGTTCTAATGGGGGCTGCTCCGGGGATGTTCCTGGCGGGGAGGAGGAAGGGGACACGCAGGGGCCCTGGAATGGAGGGCTGTGTCGCTGATGTTGGGGCAGAGGGGCTGGACACTGACTCATGGGTTTACCTGGTGATCTGGGGCGGAAGTCAGAGGCTCTTGGGGCCCCTCCCTACCTCAATCCTGTAGCCCCTTTGGAAGAGAAAACCCTGAGGTGGGGTCAGGACTGCCGGAAGTGCCTCTGAAACCACAGCTGGTAAGAAGATGGAGAGAAGGGCTCAATCTGTTTTCTCCTTGGGGAGAAGTCCGAGGGTGCCCTCCAGCCTGGATACACCCCCACTCCACAGCAATTCCTAGCCAGCAGACTCTGCCCCCAAGAGAAGCTCTTTATACCTGACAAGATTTTGCCTGTTTACCTGGTAGGCAGGTTCTAGGTTTCGCCTGTTTACCTGGTAGGCAGGTTCTAGGTTTCGCCTGTTTACCTGGTAGGCAGGTTCTAGGTAGATGCCATCATTTCTGACTGCCAAGGCTCAGGTGGGCACATGGCAGGAACGCCTGGTCCCGGGGGAGTAAGGAGCCGCCACAGTGAGGCAGGGGAATGGCCTAGCCCAGGCTTCTAGAGAAGCCAGAAACCCAAATCCTGTCATATGTTCACAGATGCACACACAACACGCACGCACTCACACGCTGCCAGCACCCACGAGTGTGCTGGGGTTACGGGGGTGCCTTCAGGCCCTCAGACACCTGCAGGGGCCGGGCCACGCCATCGCCTCTCCAAGGGGCAACGTTCACCAGGAGATGGAGAAGCCGACAAGGGATGGAAAAACATTACTGCCAACTCCTGGACCCCTGGCGACCACTGAGCATCCTGCACAAACAGCCGTGCAGGACTCACCCATAAATCCTGCTCAACAAGCTCTTAACAATGAAATACCCTACTATTAGCCGAGACAACCACTTACTCAAAACAAATACTATTCAGAGCAGAGCTCAAACGCATTCTCCTCTGATCATCGGTTCCTGGCCTGGGTACTTCAATCTCTCTATTTATGAAACAATAATGGAATTCTATTTAGCACAGAGCGGAGTTCACTGCCTCTGATAAGTTTGCGTTCCAACGTTGCCCCTGGCCATCGCGCCTTCCTATTACCTCCTTGTCCCGGTTCACAGACGGATGAATCATCACCCAGATAGCAATACAACCTTTACCCACATATTATCATCAAAGCCGGCATTCACGGTGTTTTCAAAGGTTACGTGCTGACACACGGGTGGCCTGGGATGCGGTGCTGGTCCTGCTGACCTGGATGGGGTCTCGCTGCTTCTCAGGTGGAGAGGGAACCCCTGGGCTGCTTGGCTTTCTGTAGGCTTCACTGAGGCCCCCCTCGCCCCGACTTAGGATCCTCTACAGAAGCAGGTTCACTGCTGGTAACTCTGCCCAAATGTGCAGTTTTTCACTCAACACGTGTCTGAGCCCCAGCCACGTGCCAGGAGCTGGGGTGGAATATGGGGTCAATAGGGTGCAGTCCCTGCCCTCATGGGCGATGTCCCTGTGAAAGGCACCTGGATGTGTTCCCTTGTCCTAGTAATTAACTACAGAAAGACAGCCGAACTGAGGCTCCTCAAGAGTCCGAGGTCATGCCCGGAGCGGAGTGCCTCCGTGAGGGTCAACCCACAGAAGACGAACAGGAAAAGACCAGTGCCTCTTCCCCTCCTTCCACGGGGCTGCTCACCCCTCTCGGCTGCCAGAAACCCACCCAGGCCATTCGAAGATACAAGAGTTTCATCGCTTGGCAATGGGACTGGCCTCCTGAGCCCCCACCGATGTGCTGGTGGAGAACATTCAGCCTGGGCTCCCCATTCTTCCCTTCGCGCCAATTCCGTGACCCCTGTCTCCTGGGGCCGTCTCCACCCCCAAATCTCCACCCCACAGGAAGGGAGGCGGGTTCCCTCGCTATCTGGCCCTTCCCTTCAGGAGAGCAGGCAGACCGTCCTTTCCCCTTCCGTCTGGACAAGCCATTCTCATCCGGACAGCGCGGTCAAGAGTGAAGGTCACGGTGCCGCTCACCAGGAGAACTCTTTTCAGCACTCGGGGGACGCTGCGGCCCCAGATAGAGGCGCAGCCAGGCGGAGAGCGACGGCTCAAGTGTGGTTTATCTCTCCGTGTTCTTTGCTTCTCTCTTGCTGGAGACACTGGGCGGAGGATCAAAGGCTGCGGGACAGAGACACCACTTTGATTCCCAGGGGCTAAAAATGAGCAGGTTTGGAAAGCCCGGGCCTGCCGTGCCCGCGTTATCACCTCGCTCTGCTCTGGCTTTGCGGCATAATAAGACAAGTGCTGAGTAACAGGACTTGAGGCCGGGCCACGGCAGGTTCCTCCTGGCGACGGCATTGGACAGAACAGCTCAGCCTGCTCTCCCCTCAATAAATCCGTCACGTGCCCAAGGTTGTCAGTGCAACCTTGAGAGGCCAGCATCCTGCCAAGGCCTGTGGGCCCAGAAACTCTGCCCTCTCCACCAGCCGTGCTGAAGCGGCCATGCACCTTCCTGCAGGGTCCTGCGGCCAAGCCCAAAACACAAGACGTAAAGGCATCTCGAGGGTGCCAGGCGCCGGGTAGGCCCCAAAGGAGCCCGGGAGAAGGCACCCGCTGTGTGGGGGGAGACAGGCCCAGGAGGGGCCCTGGGAGCCTCCCGGGTTGGTCTCGAGCAGTGGGAGGTGTGCTGTTCCCTTCGAGGAGAAAAGCTGTTGGGACCAACGTTCACCTGCTATGTCCAACCCAGTGGGTCTCAAACTGGAATGCAGCTCTCTCGCCAGGCATTAACACAGAGCCCCCGTCTCCCCCAGTGCTGGGGCTCAGGGGACTTGCATTTCTAACAAGCTCCCCCGCACTGCCAAGAGCTGCCTTGACCCAACACGGGTGCTTCGTAGCATTCAGACCTTATTTAAAATGGACATCGATGTGATTACTTAATAGGCAGCCCATGGCCTGGTGAGGCCCCTTCAAGAGGGGATGGGCAGGGGCGGGAGGAGTGTGGGGCTCTGAGTTCTGCGAGGCCTGTGGGCCCCTGGAGCTGGCCCTTCCATGTTTCAGCTGCTGGATCAGTGAGGACAGCGGATGGTGTTTACTGGGGTATCTTCCAAAGGTCAGATGCCTTTCCTTGGCCTCCCTTAACCTGCAGACAACTCCACGGCAGCTATCTGGACCCCTGCGGTGCAGAGGAAGCAACGGAGGGGCAGAAGGGGAAGAAGGGTGGGTCCCCCAGGGGTCCAGGTGGGGCCACTGTGAGCGCAGGTGTGTGTGATGCCCAGGCCTCTCTGGGTTCCCTGTTCCTGGGAACGCCCTGGCTGGGGTCTCCTGGGCCTGGCTCTCTCCAGTCTCTGAGGCAGGGTTATTGCCACCCCGAGAGAGGCCGTGTGGGCTGCTCTCAGCTGTGCATCGTCCTGGTCCACGCCCTGCCTCATGACCTAAGTATCACATCAGGAAACTGCTACTCGTGTCTCCAAGGACTCCGGAAGCGGGTGGGGCCAGTGCTGCCTGGGCGATCCTCCTGCATCTCTCCTCCAAGCCGGAGACAAGGATGGCCTCTCCCAGGCCCTTGGAGTCAGGAGGCCAAGCCGCTCCTATCACATCGTAAGAAGGTTAATAAGGCCCCCGATGAATGATGAGTATGGATTTCTGCACCACTAATTTCCGTAACCATCACTCTTTGAAAGATACCTCGGGCCCCCAGCGCTCCGGGCCCTTCCCAAACAGAGCGGCATTATGTGGCCAAGTTCAGCTCGGCGTATCCCGTTTCAGGGATCTTGTAGGGCCTGCCTCGGGAAACTCTGCAATATTTTTGGATCCACAGCTCCCGGCTTGAGTTTCTTGCACTCCCTGCACGTCCCCCTGGAGCCCAATTGTTTCCCTGGGTTGTGGGGACAGTGCTCCTTCAGCCAGTGCTGGCCGGCCTGGGCCCACCACTGCATCCTGGGAGGGATCCTGCAGATGGAGCCGGAGCCACGGGGCTTCTTCAGTGATGCCACCTCTCGCTGTCCCAAGCATTCACCTCTGTCCTCAGCATGGGAGGCGCTGGCCAGACACAGGTTCCTTTGAGCTCAGAAATGCTAGGACACAGGGGCCTCAAGACACAGGACACAGGGGCCTCAAGAGAAAAATCACCGCTTCGAACACAGCAGGTGGAGGCAGCAGGCTCTTTGGGGAACCGGCAAATTTCCCCCTCTCTGTGCCTCCTCATCTATAAGGTGGGGATACTGAGAGGCTCTCCTCTTCTAGCCATTTTGAGCATGGAAGGGGCAACACCTCTGAGGACCCCTGAGCCCTGTGGGCTGGCAGGCAGATCCCTCCCACCCCGTCGCTCCTTCCTTCCCATGTCTACTTCCAAATGCCTGGAAACCTGCCCACCTCAAGGGGAGCCCCTGTGCCGGGCCAGCCTTGGAGTCGTAGGGCGTGATGCCCAGGAGAACAGCGCCCAGGTTTGTCACATCAGCATGACACATGCACTCTGTGAGTTTTCAGGAAAAACACTCTGCGCTCACGAGCACACTTTTAAAGCCAGAAACCGCTCCACCAGGGGAGGCACAGCAGCAGGGGCAGCCCCAGGCAGGAGTGGGGTCCTGGCACCTGGGGTGGGAGTGGGGTCTCGGTGCCCTGGAGGGATTGAGGTCTGGTGATTTGGATTGAGTGAGATCCTGGCACCCTGAAGGGAGTGGGGTCTGGTGACCGGGCAGGAGTGGGGTCTCGGTGCCCTGGAGGGAGTGGGGTCCTGACTCCTGGGTGGGAGTGGGGCCCCGGCCTTCTTTCCATCCTTTGCCCTGGAACTACAGCCAACACCACAGGCATAGCAGCTGTGAAGGCCGTGGCTATCCCATGTTCCATGGACACATCCGTGCTGTCCTGCCCCGGGGCCTTTGCCTGTGCCGTCCCCTCCCCTGGAAGGCTGTCCTCGCTTCTGCCAGCAGCTCTGGGGCTCACCGTGGACCCGCTCAGCTCCTGACCTGCCCGCAGGCCTTGCTAATGTGTCTGTCTCCTCCTGCTGGGCTGTGGGCACTGGGACTGGGCTTCCTTCACCCAAGCCCCCAGCCCTGGCACAGGGTGGGCACCAGTGTGGGTGAGGAGGGTGAAATGATTTCTGGAGGCACCAAACAAAAACAGCGTGGGGAAGCTGAAGGTGGGAACTCGCTGCAGGCAGGTACTTGTGAATTTGTCGACAGACACCCATCTGGCACCTGCAGGGGCTGCGTTCAGACTCCGGTGGGCATTGGGACACCAGAGAGCTTGCCCACCTGCAGATTTCCAAGCTGACCCCCCCTCCGCCAGCACACCCAGGAATCTCTGGGGGCCTAGGCAGGGGGCTTGGGCCTCAGTCTCAGCAGCCCTGGTCCTCCCCACCTGTGACCTTATCAGGGGCCTTGCCTGTGGCCACACTGGTGGGTCTCCCTCCACGCAGAGGTGTTCCCACCTGAGCCCTGTAGCAGGGGCCGGGCGACAAGCACAGGAGGGAAAAGGCAGTGGGACCCCAGATGCAGCATCAGCCTCCTCCTCTGCAGGGCTTGGGGTCTTCAGCCAAGGGCTCATGGGCGGCCAGCCAAGTTCCCGTCCCCAGGCCCTGTGAGGAGGTGGTGAGCACCCAAGGATGGCAGGCCCCTGTCTGCTCTTCCACTCTAGGGAACTTCTGAAGCTTCAAAGACCCAGGGGCAGCAGGCACTGGTCAATGTGGGAGGAGAACACCCAGGAGGCCCACTTCCTCCCCCAGAAGGGGCAGCCTGGACCCTGCTCGCGACATTTGGCCCCTGCCCCTTCCAGGGATGTCTGCTTCCTGCTGCGAGGCAGGGAGGGCTGGCTGCCCCTCTGCCCTTCTTTGGCTCCTGAAGGGAGAGGCTGCCCCTCCTGGCTGCAGGACTTGGGTCTCTCTTATCTACACCTTGGAGGTTTGCATCTTTAGAGCCCCTGGGGTGGTGGAGGAGGGGCTATGGGTGGTGGTGGCCTCGGTCCCACCAGGACCCCTAGGTGAGCACAGGCATTGGCCCCCCGCTTGGGCTGGAGCTGGGCTGGGGGCCCACAGGACCCTTTTGCCACCACTGCTGGCCACAGACTCGGGTCTCAACATCTGAGCGTTCCCAGCCAGGACCCTGGGCTTCAGAAAAAGCAGGCTGGAGCCCTCAAGGTGAGGGCGTTCCCTTCCAGCCATGGGACATAGAGCCCAGAGAAGGCCTTTGTCTGGAAACTGAGGTAGAGAGAGACAGAGCGGGGAGTGGGAAGGGTCCCAGCTGCCTGGCCTTGCCCCTGAGCCTGGGTCCACACAGGACACCCAGGGACCTCCTCACGGCAGGCCCCTAGGTCTCAGCTGCTTGTCCCAAGTGCTGGGCCTGGGGGCATGAGGGTCAGAGGCCAGCCTTCCACAGCCACAGCCTCCAGTGCTGGATTATCTGGCACCTCTGCCAGGCTAAGACCAGCTGGCTCCTTGGGCACTCCGTTTGTCATGCGCTGTGTGGACAGACTCCTATGGCCGGGCAGCTAGCTGGCCCTGCCTGGCTTTAGGGGCCTTGCCACCTTGTGGCCCCCATGGCCCTGGGCTTGGTCAGGGCCTCCGCCCACCCCTGAGCCCAGGGCTCTGCCTGTAACTCAGCAGTTTACTCTCTCCCTGTGAAATGCGGCCATGCAGCTGCCCCGGCCGGGGTGAGAAACCTGAGGGTGTGCGAGGCTCCGTGCAGGGGGCGGCTCCAGCCCCGGTAAATGCCATCCTGGATGCCCGCGTGGCGGGGCGGCTCCAGCCCCAGTAAATGCAATCCTGGATGCCCGCTTGGCAGGGGCGGCTCCAGCCCCGGTAAATGCAATCCTGGATGCCCGCGTGGCAGGGGCGGCTCCAGCCCCGGTAAATGCAATCCTGGATGCCCGCGTGGCTGGGAAGTGGAGCTCTCCTACGGTGCTCAGGGCATCCTGGAGGCGCCACGGTTTCAACATCAAGCGTCCAGGTCCCACTTCCCAGCGTCCATGCTGCCGCCCCAGTGGGGCAGGCCTCCTGCTGACTCCAGGAAGACTCCAGGCCCCCAGGACCTCATGGGCCAGATCAAGGGTGGGAAAATGAGTGTCAGGGGAACAGGGCCCCAGCACCCAGGAAGGGTGGGCAGACCCAGCACCCAGGAAGGGTGGGCAGACCCAGCTTTGAGTCCCACGCTTTCCATCCTCTTGCACCTGAGCTGGGCGGCCCCTTCACTCTGTGTGCCTCTGTTTCCCCGAGCGAGGCTTGCAGGCCTCCTGTGAGTTAAGCGCCCAGCACGTAGAGGCTGTCGGTATAAAAATGGTGACTAGAATTTTGCCACCAGCACAGTTGGTGTGGGAGGAACTTGGGGGTGCAAAAGGCTGAACCCCCAGGCCCTCAGGCCCTCACGGAGGACACGGGGTTCCTGAGCATCCAGCTTTCTCTGGGGGTCCATGTCCTCTTCTTTCTCCTCTCCTGCACGTCAATTCAGGAGGCTGCAGGCTCGGTTGGGTCCAGTTGGTGAGGAGGTGCCACCAAGAGGAGGGAGAATCGTGGCCATGTTGCCGTCTGCAGAGCACAGCAGGGGCTGATGGGAAACAGGAACCCAGGGCTGGAAGATTCCGGAAGGCTTGCACGTTACCCACCTGGGGCTCTGTGAGGCAGGGGGCGGCCCTTCGGGCTGTGGGGACGCCGTGCTCTCTGAAGGGTTAACTGCAGTTGCGGCCCCCCTTGGTCCACAAACACTGACCACTTTATCAACACGTGCTTCCCATTACCCACACAACTTGCAATATTCCTGGTGTCTGTATCAACTTGATTCAATTACTGGGACCACTGTGAGGGAACATTTCCTTCAGGGGAGCAAACGCCCTAGTGCCTGTGGATGAGGAGAGCGAGCTGGAGGAGGAGGGGCTGTCGTGGGGAATGCTGACTCCATTCCTTGCAAACTCCTGTAATTGACTTTTTAAAAAATGGCATTAGCATTTAAATGGTCCCGTAGTTATGGGGGTGAAGGTTCAGCACAACATGATCAATTTATTGAGCTCGTCAAATGTTCTTTTGATATTTATTTTTCCTTGTGTCACGCCGCAGGGGCTTTCTGGGTTTTCTCGTCAGCGGAGCCTGGATCTTTGATTGGGCTCCACGCTCGGCAGAGATGAAAACCACAAAGTCCACCTGCCCTGGGGTCTGAGAAGCTCTTGCCAGAGAGGGCCAGTGCCCCTTCCCCAGGTGGACATGCCAGGTGTCCGGTGGTGGGGGGGCTTTCCTCTGCCATGGCCTGGGAGCAAGGCTGGCATCTGGAGAAGCAGACCTTCATCTAGCCGTTTCCAGGGGGAGGAAACTGACCTTGGCCGTCCAGGGACCAGAGACGGAGGGGCTCAGGCACGCCCTGGGCTCAGGCACGCCCTGGGCTCAGGCTGGCTATGACCATGGCCAATGTGGATGTCGCGGGTGTGAGCGAAGAAGCCCGAGCGAGCGTGTCACAGCACAGGGACCAGAGTCCCGCCTGCTCCCAGGAAGGCAGGGGACATGTCCGTCCCCAGATTTGTGAGTGGGGGCGACACAGCGGCTGCGGCAGGGCTGCTCAGTGGCCTGGGAATGCTTTGCAGCATCACAGGGATCAGGGGAAAACGTAAAACGACCTGAAAGGCAGCCTGGGGAACAATGGGGTAAGGGCAGGGGGCAGAGCTGCTTTCCCAGCCACACCTGGAGAGGTAATCAGAACGCCCAGGTGGCCAGCTGGAGGGGAGAGGCAGGGCCCTCCACGGGGCTGGGGCCAGAGGGCTGGGGTGCCCCAGGCCAGACTTTGCTCCTGGCTGCAGTCCACACAGCCCACCTCACCCTAGGTTTGCCTAGTGGGCTCTGAAAACCTCACCAAGGACCTTGGGACTCTCAGCAGGAAATGCTGGGGGCTGGCCCAGAACTTGGGGGGGCCAGAGAGTGCCAGCCTGCCTCCCTTGCACCCCGTCCAGGGCACCAGGTGAAGCGTTCCACGCTCAAGGGCTGTACCGGCCAGAGAAACCTACCAACATTTGCCTCCGAAAGCCCGGGCCCAGAGGGGAGCAGGTCACTCAGGGCTTACAGCCCAGGAAGGGCCAGCATGGTGAGTAGGTACACCAAGCTTGGAAGCTGCCCTGGCGGCTGCAGACTCCTCAGCCCGGCCTCCAGCTCTGACCCTTCTCTGCTCTGCCCTGGCCTGGGCGGGACCACGCTGGGTTTCCCAGGCTTGGCCACCCCAGGCTCACAGGTGCTCCCTGAAGCCCCCAAGACACAAGGCCGTTTCTAGAAGCAACACCCCTTATCCTCCTCTCTGGCTGAGAATGAACCCTCAGATTCCCTGTCGTAGGGCCACAGGGTCTGTCTAAAGGTGGTCTGCAGCAAGACCACACTCCCACGTTCTCAGGGTGTGGGGCACCCCCTGGCCGCCCCTTTCCCTGCAGGGCTGAACTCGGGCTGCTGGCAGGTCCCGGCTCCCGAAGGCTTCACGGCGACAGTGCCAGGAGAAGCCCACCTTGCAGTTGCTTTGCTCTAGACAGACTCCTAGGCCACCGGGAAACAAACTCATCATTTTGGCCACGCCTTGCACTGGTTTTCTCTGAAAATTCTGGCCTAATAGGAGAACGCCCACCTGGCTCTTCCTCCCTCCCCCTCCAGATAAATACTGCCATCTTAACCCTTTAAAAAACATGCTCCAGGAACCACTCAGTTTACATAAAAAGCCAGACAGGGGCCGAAAGCTTGACTCTTTATTTTAAAGGTTCCCAAAAGGCAGATAATGTCTGGGGAACCTGGGACGCTTAATGTCGGTTTGCCTTTGCAAACCGGTGTGCTTTGGCGAGATGTCCCCCAGGCAGGCGATAGAGGGCGCCTCCACCCCAGCTTCCCCGGCGGGCTACGGGCGGCGGGTGGCGGGCGGCAGCCCCTGCCCCAGGCCCAGGCCATGGGAGGATAGCCCCCAGCTCCAGGCACCCCCAGGCCCGCTACCCTAGGATGGCGGCATCCCAGCCAGGACCACAGGCCAGGACCCCAGCGCACTTCCAACCCTGCGATGTGCCTGCGTCTCCTGGACACGCCGTGCACCAGCCCCCGAATCTGAGCCACATTCCTCCCGCGGAGGCACCTGGGCTCCTGCAGATCCTAACCTCTTAGCTTTGCAGGCTTGGATGTTGGTCGGGGAGGCTGTGTGGCCGCAACACCACCAGCCGGCTTTGCTGGAAGATGCTGGGGGAAGCAGGCGGGAAATGTACTCTTCCTTTGACCTTGAGGTCTGGTCCCCATAACCCTTCGCTGACCGCCCCCTCTCTCTTCCTCTGACCTTGAGGTCTGGTCCCCGTAACCCTTCGCTGTCCGTCCCCTCTCTTCTGTGTGTCTGTCTCTGCTGTGGACCTAGGGGCACCACGCAGCGTGGGGCAGAGGCTGTTCTCTCCACTCTGGGGAGTGGGTGAGTTGGGTCTGCCTGGGGATGTCCTGTGCCATGGAGCCCACCTCCAGGGTCTGCTGCAGGAGGGAGGGAGGGAGAGAGGGACAGAGGGAGGGGCACTGGAGAATGAACAAGGTTGGGGGGCAGCTGTGTCCTTCATTGGCCTAAGGTCATTTGCAGCCACCCTGGGCCCTGGCCAAGGCCTGGACAGACATTCCCTGGCACCTCCATTGCAGGGACAGCCCCGCCTCTAATGGGCAGCTGTGCCTGGGATAGGCTGTGGAGCCCAAGCAGGAGGGAAGGTGACGAGGGGCTGGCTGGCCAGTTCCCACCCACGAGCCCGGCCACTGGGTCAGACCCCTCCAAAACCAAGTGTCGGGAGGGGCAGAGTGAAGACGCACCCCGCACCTGCTCGGGAAGCGCTGCCTCCCACCCGGCCTCACAGCCTCGCCTGTCTCACAGGGAGCCTTCTGCAGCATTGACTCTGCACTGAAAGATGACAGTGTCAAAGAAAACTCAGAAGGAAGGGAAGGGAGACGCCCCTCCTCTAACCGCCCTAATACGACCACGCCTCTCACTGCACCTGCAGGGGAGCCCTCACTGCTCCTTGGAGTGACCCCGGGAGCTTGGGCTGGCGCTGGCTGCCCACCACCCTCGTGCCCCCCGGCCACGGCTGCCTCCTGTGTCCCAAGTTCGCCAGGCTTCAGACGGACAACAGTGTCTCCTCCCTAGGGAGAAAGGAAGCTGCCTGAGGAGCTTCAGAGTGGCAGTGACCAGCTCTGGTGGCCATGCTGATTCCTGGGTCTCGGGAGATGCCTGCTCTCTTGGCGAGTTTTTTCCAGACACCAAGACCAGGAAGGCTTCAGTGACCTTGGCAATAAGTCTTTCCCCATTTCCCTGAGAAGGTGACCATCCTCAGGTGGATTGAATCGTGGTGAGAGGTGTGCATGGGGCAGCATCAGGGGTATCCTCAGCTAAGTGCCCGCTGGGACAGAGCTGAAGAACAGGCTTTCCAAACCAGGGGGCCCTGCGGCGCTGGCCCCAGGTTCTGCTGAGGGTGACCCTGGCCTGTCCTAAGCCTGACAGTGGGGGGACAAGGTCTCTGGGTCGAGGACCTGTGGGGGCCAAGCAAGGAGCCCAGAGCCCCCACTCCACACACAGGCAGCGCCCTGCTAAGCCAGCTGGCAGGGCCAGCCTGTGTCTGGGGAAGGGCGGGTGCCCGGCACCTGCTGACCTCTCTGGGGAAACGTCTGCACACTGAAGCATGGCCTCCCTGAGCACATGCCTCTTCTAGAACATTCTGGGAACTCACTGCTCAGGCCTGTGAAGGGAGTCAAGGTTCGGAAGCTTTTCATGTGCAAGCCCAAAGCTGCTTCGGTGGTAAGGAGAGAGCTGGCGTCCCATACCTAGAGGCTGGACCTGGGGTTCTCAGTTCAGGTCACATGTTTGACTGAAGCGTTCATGGCTGACCTGACTGCAGCCCAAGGCCTTTCCTGCAGGCCAGCACTCCTTCTAGAACACCCCTCCACATCCAGGGCTGCGGGCGCCCACCTTGGCCTCATGCCAGCTCCAGGCAGACTGGGGCTCCAGTCTCCCTGAGCACCCTGCACCCCCTGGTACGGGGATGGCGTCTGCCTGCTCCTTATCCCTGGCTTCCTGAAAGCAGCTCATCGATCGGACCATAGCTCGTCAATCAATCCGGCCATAGCTAATCTGTGAATCCAACCATAGCTCATCAATGAACCCGATCAGAGCACATCAAACCGATCATAGCTAATCAATCAATCTGGTCATAGCTCGTCAATGAATCCAACCATAGCTCATCAATGAACCCGTCACAGCACATCAGTCTGATCATAGCTCACCAATCAATCTGGTCATAACTCATCAATGAATCTAACCATAGCTCATCAATGAACCCAATCAGAGCACATCAAACCGATCATAGCTAATCAATCAATCTGATCATAGCTCATCAATCTGATCATGCTAAGTTGTGAATGACTGATAAGTTTCAAGGCTGCTTCTCTCAAGGAGATTGGTGTTTTATTGGCAGGCACAGGAATGATCCCTATTTCGATTTCATACAGTGGACACCTACTTATTTCTAAATGACCATGGCTGGGGTGGGCGTCTCAGTGCCAGCCTGGTCTGGAGCACAGGCGGAGGGTTCTGGCCACCGGCAGCTGTAGGAAGGGAGCATCTCAGCAGCCAGGCCTCCTCCTGGGCGACAGTGCCCACAGCTGCGTTCTCAGGTGGGGGCTGGGTGTGAGCCAGCGAGGCAGATGGCAACATTTCGAGTTGAAGAGGACATCTGGGCATCTTGCAGCGTCCTCCTAGGGCCCAGTTTCTCAGGCTTCTTGACAGTCCGGAATGCCGATGGCCCCACTTTTGAGACAGTGGGCTGAGGCTGGACAGGTGCAGGGACTTGCCCGGTGTTGAACAACCACCCAGGGAAGGAGGCCCAGGCAGTGCCGTCCTCAGCCCAGAGCCAACCTCGCTGGGCAGCCACTCGGCCTCCCAGATTCAGAACTGGGGAGAAAACAAAACCCACGGATGGAGATTTGACAAAAGCCCTGGGGGCTCCGCATTGTTTCTGACCACATTTCCCTGCCCCTGCCCCAGGGGCTGTGAGAACCGCGCTTTGATTTCTCCAGGGCAGAGACCCCTTGGAGACAGGGTGGGTATGGCCCGGGACGGCCAGTCTAGCCTGCTTCTCACTTCACCTAGGAACGGGTCTTTCTCAAGGTTCCCTTTCATTCACATTTACTGTTTTCAAAGCTAAGCAACAGCCTTCATGCCTCAGAGAAGGTCTTAGTTCTTAGTTGGTGCCAGTGTGACCTTAACGCCACAGACCTTGCTGGGGTGAGAGGTGGGTTCTTCCAGCTGCCTCCAGGCTCCAGGTGGGAGTCGAGGGAGGCGATGGAAGGCCTGAGGTGGGAAGGACGGACCTTGTTGGAATGTACACCGTCCCTCCGCACATGAAACTCTGGCTTTTCTCTGGTGTGAGGTTGGATGCTGGCAGTAAGGGTGGGGGGACTCAGGCAGAAAACCACTTCCTCTGTGTGCAAACAGAGAACTCTGCACCCTCCCAGATATACCTGCCCCAGGTGAGACAGGGAGCCACACACTTGAAGACATGTCCCCTGAGACAGCCACTGGCTGCAAGCATGCACACACATGTGCACATACACCAGGTCATGCGCACACGTCACATGCACACACCAACACACAAACACACAGAGTCAGCTTCAACAAGCCACAGACTTGGCACTAAGCTGGTGACCAGCTCAGGGCAGCCGCCCCCTACCCATGCAGTGGGTGCTGAATGTCTCTCTCTGGCCATAACTGGCTTCCACACAGCAATAGAGGACTCATGGATAATTCTGACTTTCTTATTTAAATGTTTTTTTTTTCACCCTGCTTGTTTTACAAAAAAAGTATGGCATTATCGTGATTGGAAAATAAATCAATATTTCTTTTAAAAGACTCGGGATTCCATGAGGTTTTGTCTTGACCGAGCTCATGCTTCTCGGCTGACGTCATGGGGAATGGTGTGGACCCACATTGGTGGTGGGTGCCCGGAGGGGTGGGAGGAGGGGCGGCCTGTCCACTCCACACTGGCTCAGGGATATGCTGGCCCAGGAGGCCACTTCCCTGTCCCCACCCCCCCGCAGGCTCTGGTCCTCAGGCAATGGGGGAAGGGGCAGGAGGCGGTGGAGGCCCCTTTGTCCTGCCTTCCTTCCTCCACCATCCCCTTCAGCTCCACTCCCCCGACCCTCTGCCCTCCTGCAGCACAGACTCTCCCTGACAGCTGCCCGTCCTCAGCCTGTGGCACAGGAGTCTGGAGAGGGGCCGGCACCTTCCTCAGAGCCTCTTGCTCAAGTCTTTCCTTCTGTCATCCAGAGAGAGCCCAGCCGCAAGGGGTCTCCGGCCGAGGCAGCTCAGAAGGAAGCCAGCCTGGTGGCAGGGGCAGGCGTACAGGGCGTCCCAGACTGAGGCCGCCGGGCAGGGCAGCTCTGCGGCCAGTGTGGCCACTTGGTCCCTCGCCCGGAGCGGCCGACACTGCTCAGCACAGCTGCCCCGCGGCACCGGGAGGGCCCGCCCTTCCTCTCTGCATTTCAGATCTGAGGGGACAACATCTACCCTGCCCCGCTGCGGAGGCGGCCTGACCACAGGCTGTGCCGGACCAAGGGATGCCTCCTGCTCCAGCTTCTGCAGGGCTTCTGCTGAGCCGAGGGCCTGCGCCTGGGCAGGAGAGGCCGCCGGTCTTTCCAGGCATGGTGAGCGACGCTTCGAGGCTCCTGATGACCAACTGCATCCCCGGACTCGGGGCCACAGCTGCCCACGTGGCTACTGGTGGCAGCTTCTGCATCCACCTCCTTCCTTCGCAAAGTTGACATGGAGAGAAACTGGAGTCAGCCCAGCTGCCCCTGCCCCAAAGGTGGACAGGGCTGACGGTGACAGACACGGAGCACACGGCCAGCGCCGCGCTCGGCACCGTGTGGCTCCACGGATCTCCAGGGCCGGCCGGAGGGAAGCGTGGGAGGATGGGAGAGGCCACGGCTCGCTGAGTGTCTGCAGGAGCCGGGCCACGTTGAGAGGACGCAGGGACACTTTGTGCTTTGTTCCGCTGCCCCGTCCCCTCTGACATTCCCTGTGGTCAGAGCAGCAGAGGTTTTCTGAGTTTCGACACGTCTGCCAGAGAGGCTAGCAGTCACGCTGGAAAAGTTCTCGGATGGCCAGTTTTCTAAGGGTCCTCAGATCACAATACCCTAGCCGAACCAGACCACAGGCTCCAGAGAGGGCGGCCTTGTGGCTGCCGGGTGTCCTGGCTGACTGGGGACCCGCTGGGCAGCAGGGTGCCAGGTGCGGCTGAGGTTCCAGGGCCTGTTTCATGCCCAGCACAGGGATGTTCCATTTGCTAGTGATTGCGCTTTAGGTGGGTGCTTAGAAGAGGGGGTTGCCGATGTGAGCAAATGTGCTGCTGCTGAAATATCCTGCATGAATGTGAACTCCACACAGGCCCCTCCCACACTCTGCAGGCTGCCCCTGGGGTCCTGCCTGTGCAGTGGGGTTCATTCAGCTCCCTGTTTGCCATCCAGACAGTATTAGGCCTAGGTGTGGCTGCAGGGGCACAGCCAGGCTGTCCCTAGGAAAGACGCCCCTTTATCCACACCATGTGGGAGATGGCCCATGGGGAGGATTTGGGATGTTGGAGGAGACGCAGCATGGCCTTGAAGGGGTCTTCTCTGCCCCAGGCAGGGTGGGAGGCTGGAAAACCAGGCGAGGACAGTAAGGCCAGGCTATGATAGGGCTTTAGGGACCTGGGTGGGGTTGGGGAAATGGCCATGAGAATGAGAAGAAGCCTTCACACTGTCTCAGACTTGAATTAGGAATGACCCCAGACAGAGTTCTTGCAGTTACAAGCCCCTGCCTGCCCTCCCTCCTTTTCAGATGAGAGGGTCCCATGGCCTGCTAGCAATGATTGCTGACCTAGAGCTCCCGGATGCACGGACTTCACGGTGTTGGAAAAGTGCGTGTGCTCATGTGCATGAGTGTATGGGTCTGTGTTCATGTTTGTGCCTGTGTGTGTTTACACAGTGGTTATGCACATGTGCCTGTGCACGTGTGTGCATGTGCATATGCTCGTGTTCACAATTGTGCATGCGTTTGTGTGTGCGTCTGTGTGTGCACGTGTGTGCGTGTGTGCGCGTGTGTGTGCACGTGTGTGCATGTGTGTGTGCGCGCGTGTGTGTGTGCATGTGGGTGAACAAGGGCTACTTCC
The DNA here is from genome assembly GCF_029281585.2 of Gorilla gorilla gorilla. Lineage (NCBI taxonomy): Eukaryota > Metazoa > Chordata > Mammalia > Primates > Hominidae > Gorilla > Gorilla gorilla. The sequence continues at coordinate 237,368,388 of NC_073224.2, forward strand.
CCTGCTCTGGGAGCTCTGTGGATTCATCTGGGGTCAAGGCCTCGTTGTGCCCAGTCCCCAACCTTTGAGACATTTTCACTGACCCTGTCCCTAGACAACGTCCCAGGGGCTTCAGCAGATTCACAACATAAACCCATTTTTCCTCCCAGAAAAGGAGAGGGTCGGGGCCAGCCTGGGGCTTTCCTGTACTGGGACCCTGTCTTGACAGAGGCACCCAGAGACCCTGTGGTGAGGAGAGGCCTGAGTAAGTGCGCCCCATGGCAGGGAAGGGCCCTGGTGGCCTGGGCTTGGGGGTTCCTTGCAGCCTTCCTGGCTGACGTGCCTCCTGGCCTCTGAGGTGGGCATGGTGGATGCCAGTGAGCCACAGGGAGAGTGAAGCGTGTGACAGACGATGCCATCCCCAGGTGGTGCAGCAGCCAGGACTCGACTGTTTGCAAGATCCAGCCGTGCACAGAGAGGCATGGGGCCGGCCACGTCCATTAGTCTCACTCAGCCCTGAGCACAGGCCCGGCCTCTCCCGAAGACTCCTCCTGGCCTGGCTCTTGTCTGTCTGCTGGTCATTGTGCAGTGACCACAGGCAGCAGGTGACGAATGGCTGGTGTCAAGTCCTGTCATGCCAACGGGGTCCTGGGGGAGATGCAAGAGGCTCTGAAACCAGCTTTATTACCAACCTGTGGCCACCGAGATGATCAATCAAACGGATTGGTGATGGCAAACACCACAGGGACGAGAGGCAGACGCTGCCCGGGGTCGTGATGGGGGATGGGGAGAAGATGGCGGAGGAAGTGCTGAACTTGACCAAGCCCAGCCCCCTTTAGGGCTCGCTCTCTTTCCATCACTAGGCTGGCCTCAGGGTCCAGGCTGAGGCGGCCCAGGCAACAGGAGATGTCAGACGGGGCAAAGGGGTGATTTACAGGGCGGCTGGCACTGTTCTCCAGGGAGAAAGGGGAAACCGTGGGGAAACAGGCACCCCTCGCTGGCTTTGTTCACGGCACCTCGAGCTGGCTGGGGCCGACGAGCTGAACGTGCTGCCAAGGCCCTGCAGCTTCCCTGGGATGTGAACCCTGGGCTTCCTGTAGGCCATGGGCTGGGACAGCTCGGGGTCAGACACCGGCGGAGTTAGGGCCATGGGGCCTTCCTGCGGGCGGGTCCGGGTCGCTGGCCAGTCTTCATGCAGCTGACTTCATGTGGGTATGAGAGGCTCCCACAGCAGAGGCAGCTCAGGGCTGGGCATGAGCAGAGTCCACGCTCCCCTCCTGAGCTCCCAGAGGCTCAGGGGCTGCTTTCCATCCTGGGATGGACCCACAGAGCCCCCCACGAGGCCTGGTCGCTGCTGGAGGCTGCGGTGCTGAGACCAGGGCTCCCACCGCGGGCCTGACGGCAGGCCTGGCGAGGATGGCAGGGGCAGGGGGGGCTGCCCAGGGCAGGATGAATCAGATCTCTCTTGGGAAGTGACTCCCGCACAAGGACATTTTACTCAGACATAATTGCAAGGAAAAATAAACCTGCCTTAACAGAAAACAGCTTTCCAGTTGGTTTCTCCCCCCTTGAAGCCCTTTCAACTCCAGGTTTTGGCAAGTCCTGGCTGTGGGTAATTGTCAACACGATGTGGTGTCCGGAGACCAAAGCCGGCAGAGCGGAAATGGCACCCACGGCGTGAGAGAGACCCGGGAGGCCGCAGCAGGCACGCGTGTGCTGGAGTGCACGGACCCACAGGGCGCAGCTGGGTCACAGAGAAAGGGAAACGTGGTCTTGGCCGCAATGCGAATGGCTTGGGAGGGCATCTTGAGGCTCTGGCCCCACGAGAGGAGACTAGGGCCTGGCTGGGTGCCACCCACTTCCACGCTGGATGTGCACGGCTCTCCCCAGTTTGGAATGACTCCCCTCCCGCCCCCCTGGCTCTCACTGGTGGTTCTCACGTCACCCTCAGCAAAAGGTCACCTAAAGTCCAGGAGGAAGGTCCCTTTGAGCCCTGCCCGGTCTCTCCCGGAGGGGACCGGATGGAGTTCTTGAGGGAACTAGAGCACTGGGCAGGACCGGCTCTGGCGTTTGGTTCGAGCACTGTGCCCAAAACTGCCCCCACCGAGGAGTGCTGCCTGCACCAGGACAGGGTGACCCGTCCTGAACCCCCCCCACCTCGGGGCATGCCGAGTGCCTGACAACTGTTTGTCCGGAAGTCCTGGTAGCCAGGCCCCCCAGGCCCTCCTTCTCCTTGCCCTTTCTTCTTGGGGGTGTCCTGCGGCGGGGTAGGGGTGGGCAGAGGGGCCAGCGAGAGACAGGCAGGCAGGAAGGAGCGAAGGCTGGGTTGGCCTGTGTCTGTGGGATGGGGTGCCCCCACTTTTTCATTCCCGATATCCGGTTGATCCTTTCCGGGAACTTGTTACATACAAGGTCTGTCAAGCCCATGGCTGACAGGCCGATGTTACTCACTTGGCTGGATTCTGGCAAACTCAGGTTCATTTACCAGGCAAAATTAATGAGAAAGGAAAGACTTATATGATGAGATAGTAATTTATGACTTCCACTGGGCCCGCCTCCTGCTCCCAGGGCCTGGCGGCACATTTCACCTAAGCGTCCAGAATGGCTCTGCCAGGCGCACCTGGGAGCCAGCCAGATCCATGCTCCTGCTGGGCTGGGGGATGCTCAGAGTCCAACCTTGCTGTCTGTACATGGCAAGCATTCACAACACCCTTCTCAAATCTCGAGCAAGTTCCCAGCATATCTGTGCATCCTGCATCCTCAGAGCAAGAATGCCTTGAGCAGGTGCCATGTGTCCAAAGCCGGCTGTCTCAGGACCCGGGACCCACACCCTAACGTGCCTCCTCATGCCTCCATGCCCTCGACACCACTGCCCCCAAACATACAAAGGAGAAGAATGTAATGGAAAAGCCAGCCATGCAGCAGCAAAATAAACCTTCCCTAATGGCTACCAAACTTGCTGGGTGTCAGCTCCAGCGACTTGGTGCAGACAGAGTCTGTAATAATCACGCAGCTCGCAGACAAGGCCTCGCTCCGGCAGGAGCCGACGTGACAGAGCCTGGAAGGCAGGTGCTACTGTAATTAGCTATTGTTTGACTATCAAAAGTCAGGGCTGATTAAAGCCACTAAGCACAAGTGCACTATTTTATTTCAAAGAATATTATGAACTGCACGCTGGGGCCCTTTCAGAACGGACCTTCCTTCCGCAGCCGGCTAAGAGCCCATGCCAGCAGTAATCAAACGCAAAATCTGCATAAACCTTCAGGGTTTAATTCAAGCAGAGACCTTTCATTAGAAATATGTTACTTTATGAAATCTGGTCGCCAGCAAGGGGAGAGAAATGTGACTTCTTAAGAAAAGTGAATGGCACCTCTTTAGTGATTAACCCAAGATTAATGGAGGCCCCCACTGCTCGGCCTAAGTCCATTTTATTGCTAATTCATTTAGGTACCATTTCAGAGATGCCTGATGAAAGTTACCTGCCAGGGCGTCAGGTTTTGGCAAGCAAGGATAGCCATCATGGTCAAATCCCAAATACACTTTTTATTAAAGAAGCTTTGAAAAGTGTCTTGTATTCGTCTTTTCCTCCCTTCTTTCTTAAGGACTTTCTATTTAATGTACTCAATTAGTTAAAAATTTGGATCCTAATTCACCCATCAGAGATGGATGCGCCTGGTTCCCTTTCAGTGGCTTTTTTTTTTTTTTTTTTTTTTTTACCTCCTCATACCAAGTCCACGGTGAGAGAGCGGTGCCTGGGATACACGCACGCAACACTTACATGCCACACGTGCACACGCACCTACCTGTACGTAGGCTGGCACCCCCATATAAGCAGCCCATACACACACACACACACACACACACACACATTTACATGCCTATGCAGTTAGCCACACGCTATGCACACAAAGGCATGTACCCTTATATATGCAACCCCCATGCACCTATCCATGCACACACATGTGCTTACATGCTCACCCATGCACACGCACGTGCCACATGCACACACACACAGGAATGTACCCTCATAGATGCAGGCCATACACACACATGCATGCACACACACACTTACATGCTCATACATACACACACACCTACCCACACATGTGCACACATGGGCATGTACCCTTCTATATGCAGCCCCCATACACCCACCCATGTACACACATGGACATGTACCCTTATAGATGCAGCTCATACATGCATGTGCACACACACACATTCACTCACACCTACCCACACGCACGCACACGTGTGTATGCACCCTCATATGTGCACCTCCTCCACACACAGATCAGAGTATGCCAAGGGCACCACGGGTAGGATCATAAGAGATGTGGAAGTGTCACTGCTGCTCCCCACTCCTGCCCAGAAGGCACCTCGCATGGCAGAACAGGCTTTCTTCTGGGCACTGGGGTGGTGATCCAAGGTCGGTGCCCTGGGGAGGCAGCCTCCCCGCACCCAACGAAGAAACCAGCATTGGGGGATGGTTAAGAGCTGGGTAAAAACCTGCTCTGCCATGGTGCCCACCTCATCCCTGCCCCTGCTCCCCACTGCCCCTGGACTCCTCCCTGTTTCTGGGCCTTTCCTCCTCTCTCTGCTTTCTGCACCAGCTTCTGGTTCTGAACGCACGTCCTCTCCCACGCAGACTCCGGCTGCCCTCTCAACTGCAGCACTAGTGTTAACTGCAGCCTCAGGTAAGCCCCCCAGGACGGTCCCATGACCAGGTCCCCACCATGTGGCAGACACAAGACTCGAGACTCAGAGTGGTCCGGCCCTCAGAGCCCAGGCTGGGGCGTGGCAGAGCCGTGAAGCCACCAGGCCTCTGTGTCCCCTTCATCGGCACAGGCAGCAGGGAAGCCAGCCCTCCCTGTGGGGGCACAGGGCAGCTCCAGAGATGGGCTCGGCCTCGCCCACCTTATTCCAGGCCTGGAAGGCTGGCCCCCAACCCCACGTTCAGGCAGAGCTCCGAGTGGTGGTGGGGCTCACAGGCATCTCATGGGTAACTTTCGAATCTTCCTGAACGAATGCGGAACTGAGGCGATGCAGCCAACACACAGGTTACCCGGGGACCTGCACACGGGAGCTGGGGTGGAGCGTGAATGTCCCCAGGCTCACCGGCGGGACGTCCCTTTGGGGAATGGAGCCCCAGGAGGTGGGTGTTTCCTGAGCCCCCAGTGTGAGCCTCCCCGAGGTCCCGGAAGGAGCCTCACAGCAGAGGCTGCACGACTCTAGCCGCCGTGCCCAGGATAGAGTCCAGCGCATGCCTGTGAGCCGGGGTATGGATTTCTCTGTGCCCTGAGAGCTGCAAACAAAAAACGCATCCAGCCTTGCCTCAGAGACCATGGGAACCTAAAGAGCCCCCACGGAGAGCCCCCTACAGAGCCCCTACCTCCCTAGATGGGCCTTAAAGCGCCCGACTACAGCCAACTCTGTTGCCACCTTCTCACCACACGCCTGCCCCCGTGGAGTGCTGCAGATGCAGGATGAGCAGGATCCGGTCTGAGAGCCCCTGGGCCTTGCCAATTTGCCCTGGAGGAAACCGTGAGCCAGATTCCCTGGGGTTTGAGCACTGCCTGGCCACCAGCCATCTCTGGAAGCGTCTGCAAGCACCGGAAGTTCTTGTCCTCCTGACACCCATGTGGGCACCATGTCCCAAGCCAGGCAGCCCCTGGTAGACAGCTGACAGGTGCTTTCATGGCTGGGAGAACCTGTCTCATTCTGTGTGTCCCAGGGCAATGTGTGGTCTTGTGATCAGGCACCTTATCCTACCTGCAAGACAGGCGGTGAGGGTGGTGTGTGCAGGTGGTAGCGGGGAGACATCTCCAGATGGGAGCAGAAGAGAGAAGGGAGCCCTGTGCCCAGGACTCCGCGGCCTGCTGCTGCTTTCCACGCTGGGGGTCAGAGGTGGTCCCGTGCCAGCCAAGGTGATGCCAGGATCATCTCCGGCTTCTGAGGCAGGAGCTTTTCCTGCCACCAGGTGCCCCTCCAGCTGACATCACCAGGCAGCCTGGGCTTGCCCCAAGCCAAAGCTGAGAAATGCAAGCCCTTGGTTCTCTGCCAGGGCCCCTGGACTACCCAGACAGTCCCCCTGCCTGGCCTCATGCTCCAGCTCATGGAACAGGTTCTAGATGGGTTCACCCCCAAGGGCAGCTCACAGGGTCAGAATTTCCACACCTGCTGCAGGACAACTGCCTTGGGTTCTCACTGGGTTGAGCTCCTAAGGGCTACCATTTTCTTTATGTTTTGGATTTGGCTGGGAGTGGCTTAAGAGTGAATTCTTCACCCCAAACTTCCCTTAGTCACTGTTCCCCACTGTGGGAGACCCGGGAAGGCTCTGCTAGGAAGAAAAGGGTCTTTCAGGAAGCCTCACTCTGCCTCCAGGGCTCTTAGACACCTTGCAGAGCCAGGCTCTGTTTAGCTGTGGGAAGTAGCCTCCTTGATTGGCGGAAATGCTTCGTTCCTTCCTCGAGGGATATCTGTATAAGAGGACTGGGGCTTTCATTCTGACCTGGAGACGTCCAGGGCCCCACATTGGCATGAATGTCCAGTCTCTGCCCTTGAAAATCTCCAGCATTTCCTCCCACCCCCTATCCCCTGCATGCACGTGGTGGGGCAGGCAGGCCGGCCACAGCTGGGGCTGGGAGGAGCATGGCAGACACCAAGGTCTGCGTCTGGGAGGCCCTGGCAGACTCAGTGAACAGGGCCCACACTGTCCTCCTCTGGGACTGCTCCTCTGGAACTGCCCCTCTGGAACTGCCGTCCTCCCCCACTGTCCTCCTCTGTACTGCCCTCCTCCCAACGGTCCTCCTCCTGGACTGTCCTCCGCCCAACTGTCCTCCTCCGGGATTGTCCTCCTCCCGACTCTCCTCCTCTGGGACTGTCCTCCTCCGGGACTGTCCTCCTCCTGACTGTCATCCTCCGGGACTGTCCTCCCCGACTGTCCTCCTCTGGGACTTTCCTCCTCCTGACTGTTCTCCTCTGGGACTGTCCTACCCAACTGTCCTCCTCCAGGACTGTCCTCCTCCCGACTGTCCTCCTCTCGACTGTCCTCCTCCGGGACTGTCCTCCTCTGGGACTGTCCTCCTCTGGGACTGTCCTCCCTGACTGCCCTCCTCCAGGACTATGCTCCTCCTGTCTTCCTCCAGGACTGTCTCCCTCCTGACTGTTCTCCCCCGGGACTGTCCTCCTCTGGAACTGTCCTCCCTGACTGTCCTCCTCGCCAACTGTCCTCCTTCTGGACTGTGCTCCTCTGGGACTGTCCTCCTCTGGGACTGTCCTCCACCTGACTGTCCTCCTCCTGGCTGTCCTCCTCCCGACTGTCCTCCTCCGGGACTGTGCTCCTCTGGGACTGTCCTCTTCCCTGACTGTCCTCCTCTTGGACTGTGCTCCTCTGGGACTGTGCTCCTCTGGGACTGTCCTCCTCTGGGACTGTCCTCCTCTGGGAATGTCCTCCTCCTGGCTGTCCTCCTCCCGACTGTCCTCCTCCGGGACTGTGCTCCTCTGGGACTGTCCTCTTCCCTGACTGTCCTCCTCTTGGACTGTGCTCCTCTGGGACTGTGCTCCTCTGGGACTGTCCTCTTCCCCACTGTCCTCCTCCGGGACTGTACTCCTCCCCAACTGTCCTCCTCTCCGACTGTCATCCTCCCTGTCATCCTCTGGGACTGTCCTCTGGGACTGTCATCCTCCGGGACTCTCCTCCTCCAGGACAGTCCTCCCTGACTGTCCTCCTCCGGGACTATGCTCCCCTGACTGTCCTCCTCCGGAACTGTCCTCCTCCCGACTGTCCTCCTCCCGATTGTCCTCCTCTGGGACTGTGCTCCTCCTGACTGTCCTCCTGACTATCCTCCTCCGGGCTGTCCTCCTCCTGACTGACCTCCTCTGGGACTGTCTTCCAGGACTGTGCTCCTCCCCGACTGTCCTCCTCCCAACTGTCCTCCTCCTGGACTGTCCTCCTCCCTGACTGTCCTCCTCCCAGCTGTCCTCCTCCTGACTGTGCTCCCCTGGGACTTTCCTCCTCCCGACTGTCCTCCTCCGGGACTGTCCTCCTCCTGGACTGTCCTCCTCCTGACTGTCCTCCTCTGGGACTGTCCTCCTCCAGGAATGTCCTCCCCGACTGTCCTCCTCCAGGACTATTCCCCTCCTGACTGTCCTCCTCCGGGACTGTCCTCCTCCCCAACTGTCCTCCTCCTTGACTGTCCTCCTCCCGGCTGTCCTCCCCCCGACTGTCCTCCTCTGGGACTGTCCTCCGCCCGACTGTCCTCCTCCTGGACTGTCCTTCTCCTGACTGTTCTCCTCTGGGACTGTCCTCCTCCGGGAATGTCCTCCCCGACTGTCCTCCTCCAGGACTATTCTCCTCCCAGCTGTCCTCCTCTGGGACTGTCCTCCTCCCTGACTGACCTCCTCCCTGACTGTCATCCTCCAGGATTGTCCTCCTCTGGGACTATCTTCCAGGACTGTGCTCCTCCCCGACTGTCCTCCTCCCAACTGTCCTCCTCCTGGACTGTCCTCCTCTGGGACTTTCCTCCTCTGGGACTGTCCTCCTCCCTGTCATTCTCTGGGACTGTGCTCCTCTGGGACTGTCCTCCTCCAGGACTATGCTCCTCCTGACTGTCCTCCCAACTGTCCTCCTCCGGGACTGTGCTCCTCCTGACTGTCCTTCTCCCAACTGTCCTCCTCTGGGACTGTCCTCCTCCCGACTGTCCTCCTCTGGGACTGTCCTCCTCCCAACTGTCCTCCTCCGGGACTGTGCTCCTCTGGGACTGTCCTCCTCCGGGACTGTCCTCCTCTGGGACTGTCCTCCTCCTGACTGCTCCTCCAGGACTGTGCTCCTCCCAACTGTCCTCCTCCGGGACTGTCCTCTTCCCCGACTGTCCTCCTCCTGGACTGTCCTTCTCCTGACTGTCCTCCTCTGGGACTGTCCTCCTCCAGGACTATTCTCCTCCCAGCTGTCCTCCTCTGGGACTGTCCTCCTCCCTGACTGACCTCCTCCCCGACTGTCATCCTCCAGGACTGTCCTCCTCTGGGACTATCTTCCAGGACTGTGCTCCTCCCCGACTGTCCTCCTCCCAACTGTCCTCCTCCTGGACTGTCCTCCTCTGGGACTTTCCTCCTCTGGGACTGTCCTCCTCCCTGTCATTCTCTGGGACTGTGCTCCTCTGGGACTGTCCTCCTCCAGGACTATGCTCCTCCTGACTGTCCTCCCAACTGTCCTCCTCCGGGACTGTGCTCCTCCTGACTGTCCTTCTCCCAACTGTCCTCCTCTGGGACTGTCCTCCTCCCGACTGTCCTCCTCTGGGACTGTCCTCCTCCCAACTGTCCTCCTCTGGGACTGTGCTCCTCCCAACTGTCCTCCTCCGGGACTGTGCTCCTCTGGGACTGTCCTCCTCCGGGACTGTCCTCCTCTGGGACTGTCCTCCTCCTGACTGCTCCTCCAGGACTGTGCTCCTCCCAACTGTCCTCCTCTGGGACTGTCCTCCTGACTGTCCTACTCTGGGCTGCGCTTCTCCCCGACTGTCCTCCTCCGGGATTGTGTTCCTCTGGGATCATCCTCCTCCTCCCAGCTGTCCATCTGGTACCCCAGCCACTGCCTGCTCCTTGGGACTGAACCAGCCTCGGCCCTAAGAAGCCCAGTGGCCATGGCCATTGCTCTCTGGCCTGGAGCCACCTTCTAAAGCCCATCCCAAAGCCCACCCACCTGTCTTCTGTTCCCCACCTGGGAGCAAGAAACAAGCCCAAGACGCCTGTCTCCAAGACTCACTGCCTCTGCAGTGCCTATCAAGGATCTGGGGGCCTGGACAGGCTCCCTGGGGGTGGGAACCTTTGGAAGGACCCCCAGGTCATGGGGCCACCTCAGGTAAAGCGAAATGAAAATACAGCAGCTGAAGTTGGCTTGGCGCAGCATGGGGAAGCCTCCAACGCTGTCCCTCACCCTGAGGCATTTGGTGGGGCAGGCTGGGAGCCCCTGGACTGGGTCATGGCTCATGGCGGCCCTCCTCGAATATACCAGGAATATTAGAATACTCTAGTGACCCCAATGGACTCTGAGGCTGGGGTTAGGGGTAAGAAGCCCTTCTTCAGGGAACTCTGGGGTTCCCACACCCTTGTGCCCCTGCTAAGGCAGACAGCTGGGGAAGGGGTGCTGCAGGGGCAGCTGTGCTTTCTGCTGAGAGTGATGGATTTTTTAAAGCTAGCTATAGGAATGAGGGTGAAGGCTTCCTGTGACCTGCCCCAAGTTGCCAGGGCCTGCCAGGCTGCCCACTGTTGCCCATGAGCCTCACCCCTCGCAGGGCCCGTCTGCCCTCCCCGGCCGCCCTGCACCAGCCTGGCCATCCTGTCCTCCAACACCCTGGTCTGGCGGCTTTGCGAAGTGCACACGTTAATTATCCTGCCACTGCCACTGCTGTAATTTCTCCCCGTAGTCCATTAATTAAGGGGTCACAATCCCAGAGCATGTTTACCCAATAAGCCTTCTTTTTTAATTATCCTAATTGCTCGGAGACTGACAAAGACTCTGCCCTTCTCCTTCCCCCGTGGATTAGCGGATGACAAACACACTTCCACGCGCACCTTGTCTGACGCAAGCCGAGTGGGGGGCGCCTGCAAGCGCAGCAGGAGCGTCGGGCCCTTCTCCTGAGGCCAGTGGGCCAGCCGAAGTCTAGGGCCTGCTCACTGTACGCTCCCACGCGTGTGCAAACGGGCACCCTGTTAGATTCGGGGGTCATGGTTTGAGGGCCAGGGAGCCGTGGTCTGCAGGCCCCTGAGGTCTGCACCCAGGTTGGCTGTTTTGCACCCGTGTTGCTTACGAACGGCAGGCAGATCCACCCCCTGTCACAACAAAGCCAAAACAACAGGGCGGACTCCTCAGGGTTTCCACCTCCATCCTGGCTTGGAATCCACTTCTGACTCGGCTTAGGATCCACGTCATGGACCTGTGTCCTGTGAACCAGGGAGGCTTCCTGTGGGCCTGGGAGCCAATGCTGCCACCGACACCCACTGTGGACCCGCAGCGGTGGGGGATGGAGAAGTGGCTCACTGAGGGAGAGGCTGGCGCTCTGCTCAACTTTCAGAAGGAGGGGCAGGGGCTGGAATCACCCTGGTGCGGGAGGGGCCGCTCCTTCAGCCGCTCTGTGAGGCCGCTCCTCGTTTCTGAGCAGCTCTGAGTCAAAAGAACACGGGCACCCCGGGATGTGAAATGGTATAGCCACTGTGGTAAACAGTCTGGAGGTTCCCCAAAAAGTCAGACATAGCATTATTGTGACCCAGCCATCCCAGACCCAGGCCGCTCCCCACGGGAATCGATCCTTTTACACACGTACCCAGAGCAGCACGATTCACAACACCCACAGATGCAAACAAGCCTCACGTCCTCCGGTCAGGGATGAGTGGATAGAAAAGGTGTGGCCCCTCCACACGGGGGAATATTACTCAGCCAGAAAAAGGCACAGAGCTCCGACACGAGCTACAACATGGATAAACATGGAAAACATTATGTTCAGTGAACATTTTAGCCGTAAGAGCCGCACGCTGCATGACTCCATGAGATGAAATGTCCAGAAGAGCAGATGCAGAAAGAGAGAAGACAGACTTGTGGTTGCCTAGGGCTGGAAGAGAGGGGATGGGCGTGGCTGCTCATGGGTACAGGGTCTCTTTCATGGCAAAGATGCTCCAGAACTAGGCAGAGGCGGCTGCAAAATACCGAATGTACTAGATACTGCTGACTGTCCATTTTAGAATAATTAGTTATATGTTTTGTACATTTCACACTGGTTTAAGAAAAGAAAGAAAAGGAGATGGCTCTAAAATGCACGTGGCCGGGCGCGGTGGCTCACACCTGTAATCCCAGCACTTCCGGAAGTCGAGGCGGATGGATCACCTGAGGTCAGGAGTTCGAAAGCGGCCTGGACAACACGGCAAAATCCGGTCTCTATTAAAAATACAAAAATATTAGCCGGGCGTGGGGGCGGTTGCCTGTAATCCCAGCTACTCAGGAGGCTGAGGCAAGAGAATTGTTTGACCCTGGGAGGCAGAGGTTGCAGTGAGCTGAGATTGCGCCGTTGCACTCCAGCCTGGGCAACAAGAGCAAGACTCCATCTCAAACATAAATAAATAAATGAATAAATAAATAAATAAAAATAAAATGCATGCCCCACCGTGGTCTGCTGGAGCGTGGGAGCGGCAGAGGGTGCAGGCCCGTGCCTCCCGCCTGTGAGACAAGCGGGTCTGAGATCCAGGGAGTGGCTCCTGCCCCTGGGGCCCTCTCCTCGTTGGAGGAGCGGAGCAGCAATGCCTCCAACGCAGCTCACTGATTAAGGGCTTTGCAAATGCGAACCGCTCGGTCCTCCCCAGTCTCTCTGGGGCTCTCAGGGGGAGAGAATTAATTCGCGTCTGCTGAGGTAAGCGCAAGGGGCTCTCGGGGCGAGAAGGTTCCGGCGCGCATTGTTCTCTGGTGGATTACGGGTGCTCGGCCGGCCTTGGGCCACCCCTGCCCGGCTCTCCTGGCGTCCGGCTGTGCCAGGCAGGCCCGCCCGTTCCGTGGAAGTTTACGTCTCTTTAATAAAGATTAAGATGTCAGAGGGCCAGCGTTGCACAAAATCCCACTTTTATTAACTTCTCATTACCAGCTGAAGAGCGAAGCCCATTTCTGAACTTCTGAAGCAGCACATTTTCCCCAGGAAGAAAATAGTTATTAAATATGCATTTATGATGACTGCAGCTCACAGGGTTCTTGCTGACTAAGCGACCGGCCGCACACCGCCCTGGATGGACTCGAGACGACGGAGACTTAATGGAAAGAGGGGCCAGGTGGCGTCGCTAGGCTGGAGGGCGGCCCTCGAGGTGGGGGCTGGGCCTGGCCTCGCCCTCCTGGGCTTTATGAGACACGCACCAAGGAACCCTGGGGAGCAGTGCGGAGTCCTGGGGAGCACTGCACGACCATAAAGGGATCATAGAGAGCGAAGGACCTGGGCACGACCCACTGAGGCAGGGTCTGGGGGCTCCTAGGGTCTGGGCGCTCCTAGGGTCTGGGCGGTGAGGACAGAGCGTGAGGTGCCAGCTGGATAATGCCTGTCTGGCTGGGGCTAACTGTGACCTCCTGATTAACCACAGTCAGCTGCCATCCTCACCTTCCCAGGACAAACCCAGGCAGCCCCGGGGCAAGAGGGCTGGCCTTGGCTGCAATTTTAGGAGCTCCCAGACCCAAGAGGGGCCTCTGCGGTCTGCTTCTCCCTCTCCCACCAGGACGACCCCTTCTCCTCTTCCCATGAACCTCGGATGGGTCCCTTGAGTCACACATCCCTGCATCTGCCTCCTCCTGGCAGCAAAAAGCAGGCAGGGCAACTCACCTTCCCACCTGGAAGCCTCCAAGTCCCTCCCCAACCCCCTACTGGGACAGGATCTCAGCCCCTACTAGGCCCTTCACATCATCAGTCTCAGGCCCGTCAGGCCTCCCCATGAGCTGTGCCCAGCAGCTTAGCCCTCTAGCTCCTGTCCATTTTCAGCCCCTTCCCACCCACACCTGCATTCCTGTCCGCTCCCCCTGCACCCTGAGGCTTCTGTCCCAACCATAAGGGACAAGCTTTTGTCAAGCCATGATTGCAATTTCTCCGGACCCAGAGCCCTGCTCCTGTCTCATCCCTGTCCACCACCCTCAGTCCCAGTCCTAACAGCCCGCTCGCCTCGGCCTCAGTAGGTGGCACCAGGGATTCCAGGGCTGCTTCCCGCCTCCCTGCTGGTCTCCCCTCCCTCCTGGGCCCTGGGTCAGAGAGGGGCTGGGGGACTCAGTGGCTCAGCTCAGGTTTCTCTGTGCTCAGAAATCTGCATCTGTCTGCTTGACCCCTTCTCTGATATCCACCGTCTCCATTTCCATCTCCACTGCCCAGTCCCCTGCCCTGGGCTTCTGGGCTTCCCACCCCTGCCAATGAGCCCATCCCCACTGTCCTTGGACCCTATTTCCATAGCCTGATCCTTCTCCTTCTGAGATGTCCCAAATATGTCTGTTTGTTATCTTCTGTTCCATCCTTGTCCAAGCCCCTCTGCCCTTGGCTGTCTGCAGCCCCCTCCTGTCAGCACCCCAGGGACTCACGCCCATGGGACCTGCAAGCCCCCTCCACGCCCCTCCCCTGCCTCCCTCCTGGCCTGGGGTCCTCAGATGCCCCTCCACGCCCCTCCCCTTTCCTCCCCTCCTGGCCCGGGGTCCTCGGGTGCCCATCTACACCCCTCCCCTTTCCTCCCCTCCTGGCCCGGGGTCCTCGGGTGCCCATCTACACCCCTCCCCTTTCCTCTCCTCCTGGCCTAGGGTCCTCGGATGCCCCTCCATGCCTCTCCCCTTTCCTCTCCTCCTGGCCTAGGGTCCTCGGATGCTCCTCTATGCCTCTCCCCTTTCCTCTCCTCCTGGCCTAGGGTCCTCAGATGCCCCTCCACACCCCTCCCCTGCCTCCCTTCTGGCCCAGGGTCCTCGGATATGCTGCTCTCTCCACCTGGAAGGCTCAGCTCTGCTCCATATCCTGCTCCGACTCAGCCTCATGGACTCCCTTAAAGGCCCCTCCGCAGAGAGGCCCCGGGTCACACAGCGCCCCATTTTTGGACTCCATAGCACCTGTTATTGTAACTGCTCACGTCATTGCTACTTCTCTGCTTTTTATTCGCTTCTTCCAGGGGATGGTGGGCTCTGGGGAAGGGCCTGACTGTTCACAGCCTTGGCCTCGGAAACCTATGCTCCCTAAGCTTGCGGAAGATGGCCAGGAGTCTGCTCAGCTGCACAGTAGCTTTGGGCAAAGTCCTGCCCCTCCCTGAGCCCTGGAACCCTCGGATGAAGTGGGGGTCACAGAGAGGGCGAGTGCCCGTACAGGAGGCTCCAAGAGGCGTCGACTGAATGAAGGACCCAGCAACCACAGAAACAAAGGAATGAGTGAATGGTGCTGCCATACCCCCACCTGCGCCATCTGCCCAGGGGTCACTTTTCTAATGGGTGGCAAAGGCTTCTCCTGGCTTCACGTTCCAACTATTAGATGAGACACCTCCTTTGGTATCCATCTTGCCGTCCAGGCAGCCTCCCTGGAGTTGTGGTCAGGGCTGTGAGGGCCTGGAGGAGCCCAGTCAGGTCTGGCATCTGCAGGGCAGCATGGGCAGGAGCCAGCAGAGAGCTGTGGCCCGGACATACGGGCCGTGTGCCTTGGGGCAAGTTCCCCATGGGATGGAAGAGCTCAGGGACTCTGGCAGCCTGTGCCACTGTTGGCTGCATTCAGGCTGGGCTCTTCTGGGATCTCTGTGAGTGGGATCCCGGTGAGTGGCCACCAGGACAGACGCCCAGGGACCACTAGACAGGGTTAGGCCCCCCAGGGTTCCCACCACCAACAGGTGGTCTCATCCAGAGCGGGCCTGCGGGGGGCCCCACGGGAGAGTGGCACGCTCTGTCTACTTGGGATGGCCCCAGAATTCTGGTCTACCCCTGATATTTCTGCACCTGGGGGTGAGGCCTTTGACAAAGTCGGGCGGGGCGGGGAGAGCAGAGCCTTAGACACAGTGTCCTGGCGCTCAGCCTCAGCTCACCGTGTTCTCAGGCCAGCCTTTCCCATCCCCGGGCACTCAGAGCAACTGAGGACAGAAATGGAAGAGGCTGCTGGTGCCTGAGACCTGTGCGGGGTGGGAGGGGCCGCCAGGCAGGCTGCAGGGTCTGTGGAGCCCCTGGGGTGCACACTGAGCCATCACCAACCAGAGGCTGCATGCCCAGAGGAGCTGGTGCCCCTGCGATGCCCCATCCGCCGGGGCACCTCCATCTGAAACAGACCCTCTCTATGGCCCTGCCAGAGGCACAATCACTCACTCTCAAGGATCCAGTGCTTGGCTGTCATCTGCACCTCCCAGCACCGTCGCGGCAGCACCCCACAGGTGTCGTCCCTGGGACCCCATGCCCGCACACCCCCATGTTTTCTGTGTGTTGTCATTACTGCTGTCATCGTCACTGAACTGCTTCACCCACTAAACAGCACATGTGTGTCCTGTGGGATTTTTCTCTGTGGGTTCTTTTCAAGCTGCACCCCTTCCCCAAAACCCCTCAGCAAGGACCCCATCCCTCCAACTTCATCGTCTGGTTTTGAGGAGAGGAGTGGCCAGGAATAGCCTGTAACCAGGAGGAGATAGAGGACACAGAGGGAGGGGCTCTGGCCAACCACGCCTCCCGCCAAGGGTGACACTGTGGATCCCAGGCTCTTTGATGAAGCCGGTTCCTTGGGGGCCCCAGGGCAAGACTCCTGCTCGGTCTGGTTGAATTTTTCCCGCTGGCTGGCTTTGCCTTCAGATGGACTCCTGGTGACTCACAAGTGTGGGGCTGTCCCTCAGATTCCCATGTTACCAGAATAATGTGGAGTCCCTGGGGGAAGGAGGGAGCCCTTGGTCTTCAGAGTCCAGGGACACAACTGGGTCACAAATGCACGTTAATGGATCAAACAGGAGCCTCATGTCTGTGCTTAGCACACAGAGCCAGAGCACCTGGGTTCAATGCCCCTCACTGCTGTGTGATCTTAGGCAGATTACCGAACCTCTCTGTGCCCAATTTCTTCACCTGTAGCATGGGTACTGCTTGCTAAAAGCACAAGTACCTGAAGGCACATTAGTCAAATAAACAAGCCGACTGAGTTTTCAGTCCTTCCCTCTGAAAGTACCTGTACTGGAAGCTTCCATTCAGCTCCAAGGGCAGCAGAGCAGGTGGCTTAGAAAAGGAAAGGAGACAGGGTGGGGGGTAGGATGACAGCTCTTTCCTTTCTCTTCCTATTGCCTCATGGCCCATGGGACCAGGAGCTGCGCAGGCTGCAGGCCAGACAACCCGTCAACTGAGCAAACCTGGTCCCTGGGGCACGTTTCTGAACGGAGCCAGGATGGAGGGTGGGGACCAGGACGGAGGGCGGGGCAGGCTGAGCGCCAGTTCTTTCAGGACGCAGGCTGCCCTGACACAGGAGGAGTGGAGGAGGTCCCTGGGGGTCTGGCTTCAGGGGTATCTGGGCAGGTCTCCCCCAGGAACCCAGTTAGGTGGGTCTGGTGTGTGGGTGGGCTGGTGGGCAATGCCGTGTGTACAGGTCATCTACCTGGCCCCCTGGGTTCAATGCCCGTGCTCCAGGGCCTGTTTGCCGGAGAGGGTGAAAGGGACTCTCGCCACTGTGTAAATAGACTTTGCAAAGGCCTCAGCTTTCTCACCCCGTCTCCAGCTCTCCAAACCCACACTATGAATTGGCGGCTTATCAGAAGCCCCGTCTGGCAGCTAAAAGATGTTTCCATGCATTGTGAGGCTGCATGGAAACCAAGTCATCTCGCCCCAAGGACAAAGGAACTCAAGTGTTTGAAATGCAAAAATATTTTGACCCGACTACCTCATTTTTCAAAGGAAAAAAGTAATTCGCGGCTCACAATTCACTTGCTATCTCGCAGGAAGTCCTGTATTTCTTATTCACTCCCCAAGGCCCGCTTCTCTGTGTGAGAGGTCACCTAAGAGGACCAGGGCGTGAGGGACGTTCAAGAGTTTTCTTTCGGCCTCTTCCTGTTTTTTTTTTTTTTTCTTGTTAATGCCTCATGTTTGTGAAGGACTCTCCTGAGCACTGTTCCATGCCTTATCTCCCGGGGTCCTCCCTAGCCCAGGAACTTGAGTGGGGAACAGAGTGTCTATCCTCTGTTGCCAAGGCAGAAAACAAGGCTCTGAGAGGTTAAGTGACTTGTCCCAGGTCACGCTGGTTGATGATGGAGCCAGAACTGAAGCTTCTGGGGTCTTCTGGTCCCTTGATGTCTGCCCTTTCCTGGGCTCTTTGGTTCTCCCATGTAATGACTGTGTCTAGATGGGACCTTGAGGCTCATCATCATCATCGTCATCATCAATGGTATCAACATCATCATCACTATCATTGCCATCGTCATCATCTCCCTCATCACCTAAATCATCATCTTCCTCATCACTTGAATCACTGCCATCATGCCATCATCATCATTACCACCATCACCAACATCATCACTATCATCACAACCATCACCATCATCATCACCATCATCGCCGCCATCACCATCATCACCACCATCATCACCATCATCACCACTATCATCATCACCATCATCACCATCACCATCACCATCATCACCACCATCATCATCACCATCACCATCATCACCATCATCACCACCATCACCATCATCACCATCACCATCACCACCACCACCATCACCATCATCATCACCATCATCACCACCACCACCATCACCATCATCACCACCATCATCACCATCACCATCATCACCATCACCATCACCATCATCACCACCATCATCACCACCATCATCACATCACCATCATCACCATCATCATCACCATCACCATCACCATCACCACCACCATCATCACCACCATCATCACCATCATCACCACCACCATCACCATCACCATCATCACCACCTTCACCATCACCATCATCACCACCACCATCACCACCACCATCATCATCACCATCACCACCATCACCATCACCATCATCACCATCATCATCACCACTATCATCATCACCATCACCATCATCACCACCATCACCATCATCACCATCATCACCATCACCATCATCACCACCATCACCATCATTATCACCATCACCATCATCACCACCATCACCATCATTATCACCATCACCATCATCACCACCATCACCATCATTATCACCATCACCATCATCACCACCATCACCATCATCATCACCACTATCATTATCATCACCATCACCATCATCACCACCATCACCACCACCATCATCATCACCATCGCTATCATTATCATCACCATCATCACCACCATCACCATCATCACCATCACCATCACCACCACCACCATCACCATCATCATCACCATCATCACCACCACCACCATCACCATCATCACCACCATCATCACCATCACCATCATCACCATCACCATCACCATCATCACCACCATCATCACCACCATCATCACATCACCATCATCACCATCATCATCACCATCACCATCACCATCACCACCACCATCATCACCACCATCATCACCATCATCACCACCACCATCACCATCACCATCATCACCACCTTCACCATCACCATCATCACCACCACCATCACCACCACCATCATCATCACCATCACCACCATCACCATCACCATCATCACCATCATCATCACCACTATCATCATCACCATCACCATCATCACCACCATCACCATCATCACCATCATCACCATCACCATCATCACCACCATCACCATCATTATCACCATCACCATCATCACCACCATCACCATCATTATCACCATCACCATCATCACCACCATCACCATCATTATCACCATCACCATCATCACCACCATCACCATCATCATCACCACTATCATTATCATCACCATCACCATCATCACCACCATCACCACCACCATCATCATCACCATCGCTATCATTATCATCACCATCATCACCACCATCACCATCACCGTCATCACCCCACCACCATCACCATCATCATCTTCAACACCATCATAATCAAAGCTATGATCATCATTTCCTTCATCATTAACATAATCACTACCACCATGGTCACCATCATCTTCATCTTCATTATCAACCTCATCACCAGCATCATCACACAAATCTTGATCTCACTCTGAGTCTCAAGCATGTGCCAGGTGCTATTTTAAGTTTGCTTTACACACCACAACTTGTATAGTCACCACCATAACTCTGAGGCAAAAGTTATTATTTCCACTTTACAGACAAAGAAATTAAGGTGTCAGTAGGATAAAGGAGTTTTCTTACAGAGCCCTTTGCCTTCCAGGCATTTCTTTTTACCACCAAGTCTCCCAGGCCCACAGAAAGTGCTTGTGGACAGACCCTCATGGGGGCTCTGAAGCAGCTCAGAAGAGGCTTAGCAGAGAGGCAGCCAGTGGGGTTAGAGCTGAGTAAAACCGCAAAGGCCTGTGGAGCTGTCCTTGGGGCCTGGCCCCCCAGAACCACAGGAATCCAGACAATCAGGAGTGCTCCCTGCTAGGCCAGGGTGCGGGTAGTTGCTTGGGTTCACACAACCAAAGCTGTTTGAAAAGCAAAGAGTTTCTCTTTGAGAGTGGGGTTTCAGAAGGTGGTCTCTGAGGGGTACACCGCAGGGGAGATGCAAGTCTTCCCCGGAGTTGTATGGGGAGGTAGGAAGGGTGTGTGATGCTGGAAAACCAGGGGCCCAAAGAAGTGCAGGGGGCTTGGAGGATACTATGGGGAGAGTTTGAGGGCCACAGATTAGTAATGGAAGATCCTGGGTGCCCTGTAAGGAAGCCTGGATGAGGGACACACAGACGGCACCTGCTGCACTAACGAGGGAGGGACAGCTGGGACCAGACCTGACCATGGAGAGCGGAGGCGTATCCCAGGCCCAGGGGGGAGGCGCATCCCAGGCCCACGGAGGTGGCTCACGCAGAAGTCCCTTGCTTGGGGCTGGTTGTGGGGACCACACTCTTTCCAACCTCAGAAACCTGGACAGCCCAGAGCATGTGGGGCTGCAGGCTACGCTGTAAAACACTTCACTGGGTCCCCTCTTGCCCCAGCCTCCTGTTCACTAGTTGGTCTGGGTTTCAGGGCTTTCTTGGGGGGCCTGATTTGCCGCTTACTGCCTATGTGGCCTTGGGTGGTGAGTTTACCTGCTTGAATGCAGTTTTCTCATGATTATGTGGAGGGGAAGAAAGGCAGCTGCCTCACAGGGCTGCTGTGTGGCCCCCAGAACTCACCAGTTGTGCCCTAAGATCATCCCTTGGCGAGCTGCAAGCGGTGGCCTCTACCACCCAGGCCTGAGCCCAATATGGCCTGACTTTGCACACAGTGGGTGCTGCCACACCCAGGCAGCCTGACTTTGCACACGGAGGGTGCTGCCACGCCCAGGCGGCCTGACTTTGCACATGGAGGGTGCTGCCACGCCCAGGCAGTCATTATGGTGAATGAGGCCCAGGCGATGTCTCCCCAGCCCCAGCTGCAGCCCCTGGAGGGAATCCCTGGGATCTTCTGCTTCCGGCGCCTGCCTGGACCCTCCTCGTGGGTAAGCTGAGGGTGACTCCAGCCTCCCCTTGGGCCGGTGTGAACTGCTGAAGGGCTGTGCGTGGGCAGAAGGGCTGGGACGGAGGTACTGCTCATCCCTGCAGCTCCCCACCAACCCAGGGTGCCCGCCAATCCAGGCCTTCCTTCTGGTCTAATTTGCTGCTTTCTCCACCTTGCCAGTTCCCTTTTGCTCCCGCCTCTGCATTTCTCGTCCAAAACAGAAATACAAAGGGAGGAAATCTATTCAAAAGTCCTCCTCCTCATTTTATTTTTGCAGCTCTCTGGGGTGCCCAGGCTTCAGATTCTCTTCCGATAATTATCAGCCCTTTCGGGGCCTTGGTAACCCAGAGCCTCAGGTTTGGGAGGCAAGAAGAAAGCCCTGGCCTGGCTCGAGCAGGGAGCCCGTTCCCCGGCAGACGCCGCCGCGCGCTCACCCCTTCCCCTCTAACCCGGTGTGTGTGAGCCGGCTACAGTGGATGCTTTTTTCTCTAAATATCTCCGCTTCCTCTCAGCTGATCTGTGATGAACACCAGACCAGACTCTTTTTATGTGATAATTTTCCATCCCAGGCAATGCAAACATTTCTGTGGCTAATAATCTGAGTCTTGGCCATTGCTCAGAAATAACAGAGGCGAGGTTCCAACATAAAATAATACGTCTTGCTTTTTATTACTTAATTTATCAACACTATACTGGAGAAACATCTTGTTAACTGGGCAAGAAGAAACAGTTTCCCAATGCAGCCCTGGCTGATGGAAGTGGGTGTCAGGTGGAGTAATGAATCCCGTTAGCATAAAAAGAGGCCAACGCTGAAAGAGAGTATTATTCAAAGAGGGAAATATTACTCAGTAAGAAAACGGTACACTCACACGGAATCTGTTACATTAAGAATCCCCCTCTTTCTGGCCAAACTCAATTTGTTATCCTCACAATATCTCCCCTGTAGATAACAGATGAGAAGAGGAATAGCCCTGAGAAGGGACTCCTCAGAATCTGCAAAGTATAGGGATGCAGCCAAGCCCACCGCAGCAGGACAGGGGCATCTCAGTGCAGCAGGACAGTAGACACTTGCCTTCCCCACCCCTCCAAAGTCTGTGATGATCTGATTTGGATCCTCACAGCTGGAGGTCCCCAGGGAACTGGGGCACCAAAAGCAAAGGCCTAAGAGGTCCTTGTTGCAGGGAACTGAGGTCCCAGAAGAATTCAGACTCCAGGAGGAGTCTGGTGAGGTTGGTGGAATCCAACCTCATGTCTCCAGCACCCAGGACAGCTCCCCACCCACAGTAGGTGCTTCCTAGACACAGCCATCCCTGTGGTGGGGACACTGGTTCTCACTCACCTCCTCCCGCTGTAGGTACCCAAATCCAAGGATGCTCAAGTTTCTTATATAAAATGGCATCACAGTGAATCAGCCCTCCGACTGTGCGGGCTTTGATGTGTGGTTGGTTGTATCCTGGCAGCACTATTAAATGGAGAAGTGTCTTCAAATGCCAGCCTGCAAGACCCCAAGGCAGGCGTATTTGTTGAATGAATGAGTGAGTGAATGAATAAATGAGGGATGTTTTGAAAAGTAGAATTGAATCAGACACAAGGAACTCACTAAGCAGATCAGTCAGGGTGAGCAAGGTTATGCCAATGTAACAAACAGCCTCTAAAACTCATTGTCTTAACCAAATAACAAAGTCTTATTTTTCCTAAATAAACATGTGACTTTTATTTTTTTCCTAAGCCCAGTGTGACTTGGCAGGGCAGCTCTGCTTGTGGTAAAAACTTGAGGAGCTCTCTGGGACTCTCTGGTTGCAGTGTTGGAGAGCAGAGAACTCTGGAGGGACCACACCAGCAGCTGGTGCCTGGCCTAGAGCAGCAGTGCCCTCCCTCATACTCAGCGGCCTGATGCTCCACCCAACCCCAGGTGGGCAGAGAGTCTCATCCTACCTCGTTCCTGGAAGGCAGAGAGCCAGAAACTGGGGTCAGCTGTGCCAGTGGCATCCACACACATGAAGGAATGATCCACAACCCTGGACCACAAGGATTTTAGAATCCAACCAACTAGAAGAGCCCTCTGCGGCCTGCCAGGTACTACCAGTGTTCACTGACTACCTTTGCCACTTACCGAGTGTTTGCTGCAGGCCAGCACAGCCCTACGTGCGTCACTTAACATATTAACAAGTAAAACACCCCCATCAGTGTTCATTTAAAAAAACCATCCATTATCTCACCAATAAGGCATATTATCATTCAAAACTATTTCCAATCAGCCTTTTCAGACACGTGTGTCCTTATGCATGTGCACGTGTTTGCATACGATGTGCCACTTCTAGAAAACGCTTTTTTAATGAAGACTTTATTTATTTATTTATTTATTTATTTTGAGATGGAGTCTCACTCTGTCGCCCAGGCTGGAGTGCAGTGGCGCAATCTCGGCTCACTGCAAGCTCTGCCTCCTGGGTTCACGCCATTCTCCTGCCTCAGCCTCCCGAGTAGCTGGGACTACAGGCGCCCGCCACCACGCCCGGCTAATTTTTGTATTTTTAGTAGAGACGGGGTTTCACCATGTTAGCCAGGATGGTCTTGATCTCCTGACCTCGTGATCCGCCCGCCTCGGCCTCCCAAAGTGCTGGGATTATAGGCGTGAGCCACCGCGCCCGACCGAAGACTTTATTTTTTAGAGCAATGACAGGTGCATAGGAAAACAGGTGGACAGTACATTGTTCCCCTTGACTCATTGTCTCCCTGTCTCCCCGCAATTACCCCGTGATGAACACCTACGTTGGTGTGATACTCTTGTTACAATAGATGAACGAGTATCAGCCCGTTATTATTAACGGAAGTCCACAGCTGACCTGAGGGGTCATGGTTACGCGTGAATGTAGAATGGGGCGTGGACCCACCTTGGGAGTGCCACACAGAGCCCTGCCCCTGCCCTGAGCCCATGACCTGCCCACTCATTCCGCCCCACAGCCCGCAGCAGCCCCTGATGATTTTGGTCCTTCTACAGTGTTGCTTTTTCTGGAGTGCCATGGAGTTGGAGGCATGGAGCATGCAGCCTTCTCAGACTGGTTGGGTCAGGTCGGTTTATCTTCTCTTATCCTGATGTCTCCTCTCCTCGTCCCTCCTGGTTAACCTCTCTACCAGTTACTCAGCATCAGCAAAAGCAAGGGGTGGCCTGAGCTGTTCTCCAGTCCCAGTCCCAGGTGAGATGCTGTCACTGTGCCACATACCTGCTCTCTGCCACGTAATCATGTCCCTCCCCTGAGAGGCGGAGCTCATTCCACCCCTATACTGTTGGTGTGGCCACGGGATTGGCTTCAGGTGTCGGTGCGGCCACGGGGTTGGCTTCAGGTGTCGGTGCGGCCACGGGGTTGGCTTCGGGTGTCGGTGCGGCCACGGGGTTGGCTTCGGGTGTCGGTGCGGCCACGGGGTTGGCTTCGGGTGTCGGTGCGGCCACGGGATTGGCTTTGGGCACAAGAGACGATGGGTTCATTCTGAGCCAAGGCCTAAGGAGGATGAGGACTATGTGTGTCTGCTGTCCTCTTCTGCTGCCACCAGGAATATTTCACACTCCCAGATAGCTCTGGCGTCCAAGGGGGGCAGGCAGTCAGGACAAACTGGGCCCAACCGCCAGGGTGGACCAAGCCCTGCTGCCTGCCCACAGCAGCTAAGTTGAATGCGATAAGGAGGGGCACCGTGTGCTGTTTCGAGCCACAGAGTTAGGGGATGGCTATTGTCTCCTGCCCCCTCCCCGTGCCACTGTGGCCACAGCTGAACGCCACACCTCCTCCCAGGACTCCGCCCCACTGTCTTGCCTCTCTCTGAGCCCAACTGTGTTGACAGCTCAGTGCCATCATGGGCTGGGCTCCTGAAGTGTCGGGGGCAGCCCTGGCTTTGTGGTGAGAGCCGTCTGGGAGGCTGTGTGCTGCATGCGACCCTCAGGACCCCACTGTGGGGTCTGCAGGCTGCATTTGGAAACCGTCTCCTGCATTTAAGAGTGTGGTGGCTTTTGTTGCCATTGCTTTTGGTGTTTTAGACATGAAGTCCTTGCCCATGCCTATGTCCTGAATGGTAATGCCTAGGTTTTCTTCTAGGGTTTTTATGGTTTTAGGTCTAACGTTTAAGTCTTTAATCCATCTTGAATTAATTTTTGTATAAGGTGTAAGGAAGGGATCCAGTTTCAGCTTTCTACATATGGCTACCCAGTTTTCCCGGCACCATTTATTAAATAGGGAATCCTTTCCCCATTGCTTGTTTTTCTCAGGTTTGTCAAAGATCAGATAGTTGTAGACATGTGGCGTTATTTCTGAGGGCTCTGTTCTGTTCCATTGATCTATATCTCTGTTTTGGTACCAGTACCATGCTGTTTTGGTGTCTGTAGCCTTGTAGTACAGTTTGAAGTCAGGTAGCGTGATGCCTCCAGCTTTGTTCTTTTGGCTTAGGATTGTCTTGGCAATGCGGGCTCTTTTTTGGTTCCATATGAACTTTAAAGTAGTTTTTTCTAATTCTGTGAAGAAACTCATTGGTAGCTTGATGGGGATGGCATTGAATCTATAACTTACCTTGGGCAGTATGGCCATTTTCACAATACTGATGCATCCTATCCATGAGCATGGAATGTTCTTCCATTTCTTTGTATCCTCTTTTATTTCATTGAGCAGTGGTTTGTAGTTCTCCTTGAAGAGGTCCTTCACGCCCCTTGTAAGTTGGATTCCTAGGTACTTTATTCTCTTTGAAGCAATTGTGAATGGGAGTTCACTCATGATTTGGCTCTCTGTTTGTCTGTTATTGGTGTATAAGAATGCTTGTGATTTTTGTACATTGATTTTGTATCCTGAGACTTTGCTGAAGTTGCTTATCAGCTTAAGGAGATTTTGGGCTGAGACAATGGGGCTTTCTAGATATACAATCATGTCATCTGCAAACAGGGACAATTTGACTTCCTCTTTTCCTAATTGAATACCCTTTATTTCCTTCTCCTGCCTAATTGCCCTGGCCAGAACTTCCAACACTATGTTGAATAGGAGTGGTGAGAGAGGGCATCCCTTTTGTTTTGTGCAACAAAAGCCAAAATTGACAAATGGGATCTAATTAAACTAAAGAGCTTCTGCACAGCAAAAGAAACTACCATCAGAGTGAACAGGCAACTTACAAAATGGGAGAAAATTTTCGCAACCTACTCATCTGACAAAGGGCTAATATCCAGAATCTACAATGAACTCAAACAAATTTACAAGAAAAAAACAAACAACCCCATCAAAAAGTGGGTGAAGGACATGAACAGACACTTCTTAAAAGAAGACATTTATGCAGCCAAAAAACACATGAAAAAATGCTCACCATCATTGGCCGTCAGAGAAATGCAAATCAAAACCACAATGAGATACCATCTCACACCAGTTAGAATGGCAATCATTAAAAAGTCAGGAAACAACAGGTGCTGGAGAGGATGTGGAGAAATAGGAACACTTTTACACTGTTGGTGGGACTGTAAACTAGTTCAACCATTGTGGAAGTCGGTGTGGCGATTCCTCAGGGATCTAGAACCAGAAATACCATTTGAACCAGCCATCCCATTACTGGGTATATACCCAAAGGACTATAAATCATGCTGCTATAAAGACACATGCACACGTATGTTTATTGCAGCACTATTCACAATAGCAAAGACTTGGAACCAACCCAAATGTCCAACAATGATAGACTGGATTAAGAAAATGTGGCACATATACACCATGGAATACTATGCAGCCATAAAAAATGATGAGTTCATGTCCTTTGTAGGGACATGAATGAAATTGGAAATCATCATTCTCAGTAAACTATCGCAAGGACAAAAAACCAAACACGGCATGTTCTCACTCATAGGTGGGAACTGAACAGTGAGAACACATGGACACAGGACGGGGAACATCACACTCTGGGGACTGTTGTGGGGTGGGGGGAGGGGGGAGGGATAGCATTAGGAGATATATCTAATGCTAAATGACGAATTATTGGGTACAGCACACCAGCATGGCACATGTCTACATATGTAACTAACCTGCACATTGTGCATATGTACCCTAAAACTTAAAGTATAATAATAATAATAAAATAAAATAAAATTAAATTAAAAAAAAGAGTGTGGTGCCTTATTTTCCGACGTGGCCTGGTGGGGGTGATACTACCTGGATGGCTGGTGTGGGGATCCATGCAGGAGAATCGTGGAGGCTGCAGAGCACGTGGCGCCTGGCGAGCATTCTGTAAGCGAGGGTGACAAGCGCAGCAGCAGCGCGCAGGCTCGAGGGGTTCCTGCACACGCGGCTGGTGTTTGGTAGAGGACAGCCCGGTGTCGGAGCCAGGGAGGGGGAATGCCACATCTCCACGAGCACACACCCCTGCCTTTCTCCTTCTTTCCTGCATGACCCTCCTTCCCGCCTCCACCCCTCAGTACAAGGCTGAACACACACCGTCTCAAGGCCAACCTGGAACCTGCTGTGGTAGTGAGGCACGAGGGGGAGGCTCGGCACTGCTGCTCAGTGGTCCCAGCTGGGACCCCCACGGTCCACGCAGCTGTGGGATCACAGTCGGCCCCAGGAAGCCAATGCCCCCACCAGAGAAGCAGGCTCATGGAACACGAGCCCGGGATGCTGGTGGATCTACAACCTTCTCCCGGGACCTGGCTGCCCCACCCTGCTGCCCACCAGTCCCACCCCCAGGGCAGGCGCTTTCTCTAACAGCAGGTGGCTTCTTAGATAAGGTGGGGAGATACCACCTTCCACGAGGGGCCCACTTCCTGCAGAAAATTTCCACCAGCAAGATAGGCCTCAGGGACCTCCACCGCAGCCCCCACTGGGCACATGAGGCCCTCACTCTCCCCAGAGCCTTCTTCTGGCTCTAGAGCAGGACTGGGCCCCAAGAAACCAGGGAAGATCCCCCCTCTATTTGAGGGATTCAGGGCCCGCCTGGGGTCCGGCCTGGACACCGTTATGCAGAGGAGCAGCTGCAGAGCCCAGCCCCCAGTGCCCGCACAGGGACACCGCTGGGCATGCAGGACCTCAGAGCCGGCCCTCGGAGCCGGGAGCACTCAACCTGCACCACGAGAGGGAGGTATGCTCAGGCCATTGGGCACCTAGCTACAGGGAGACAGGGCTTGGGAAGAGGGGGGCACAGCATGATGTCACAGAAGCAAGGAGCCAGGCCTCGGGAAGGGTCCCAAGGAGTCCCAGCACCCAGGAGAGTTGCCCTCTTTTACACTGGAGGGGAACCCCGCCACCCGGCTCACTAGCATGCATAAGCCCAGCTGATGGGAATTGTGGTAACGAGGTTTGGCAGGTATCTTAGCAGGGAGGCGGCGTGGCTGTGTGGAAGAGAGAGCTCCCCGCCCAAACCAATTACCGCAGACTTTGCTGAGGTGTGTGTTCGTGTTTAAAGCAGAAGAGGCTAACCAGGGCTCAGAGCTGATCTATTTTTCTCTCCTAATAGAGCAGCACAATTTAATTAACTCAATATTGCATCCACCTGAAGATTATGGACGGGGTTTATTGACGCCACCATCTGGCTCCTATAAAGCTGGCAATGTAGCCAATAAATCCTGCTACAGAACCAGGCGCCTGCGAGAGGTGTCCTGCCTGCAGGGCCTCCCCTTGCACCCTGCTGTGGGAGTTGCTTGGGTGGCCACAACGGAGGGGCTGCCCTGGGCACCCTGTGGCGTCGGTTCGGTTGTGGAGAAGGGGTGCTGGTTCCAGGGCAGCACCTGTGCACCCTGACCCCTGCAGGTGCCATGATACCATTTCAGAGGCAGGTGTCTGCCCAGGGGCCCCCTACCCTGGTCGCTGGGTTCCCACCACCCTGACTGGTCCCTCGTTCCCACACCCAGTAAAGAGCAGCCAAGCCCTGGACGTGGGTTCTCACGCCGGGTGCCCAGAGCTGTGTCTGACTGCTCCGCTCTCACCCCCTCACCCTCGGCACCCAGAGCTGTGCCTCACTGCTGCGCCCTCACCCCACCTCACCCCTGAACCACGCAGCACGTGAGACTCATTATCTCCCATTGCAAAGGAGGAAACCAAACGGCCAGGCCTGGAGCTCAAGGCTGAGGGCCGCGCTGCCCCGGGCAGAACCAGGTCCAAAGGGCAGGGGTGGGTGGGGAAGGGGCCCTGGCTTGGTCTGGCTCCTCTGGGTCTCCAAGGTAAGAAGACGCCTCTGTTTAACTTGGGGTTAAGGCAGCGTCTGAGTGTGTCCTTCTAAAATTTGTGATGTTTCGTCTCTTACTGGAATTTAAGTTTCAGCCTAAAGCCTCAGCACAATAGAAGTCATTTCTGATGACAGCAGGGTCCCCAGAGCCACCTGTTCTCATGCTGAGCCAGGGACCCCGAGATGGGGGACACAGCCCCCTGCCCTGCCTCCCAGTTTCCATCCACTCCAGCCCCACTTCTGCAGGGCCTTTCCCCCAGGCTGTACCCTCGCAGGCTTCCCAGGACGCTTCAGGGTCAGAGAGAAGCCCAGGCTCTTCTTTCACTGACACAGAAAAAGGACAAGTTAAACTCTCATGTCCCCCCATGCGCTCTTGGACTTGGGCGGCTGGATGTGTGTGAACAATGCCTCTCCCAGGCTGCCCTGAGCCCCCTGCACCCTCAGGCCCTGGGGCCTTGCAGAGCAGAAAGGAAGCCACCTCAGACACGCAGGGTGGTAGAGACCACGGCACCAGCATAGCAGGTAATAAACCACTGCATAGGATGGTAATTAGCTGCACCTCTCCCAGCCGAATCTGACGGTTTCAGCTGATTTAAGGGATCCTTCAGTTGAGGTGGGGGTGGGGTAAGTAGAATCAACTCAATTTAGAATGGCGGTGGGGGGGGGGGCGGCGGCAAAAAGGTTACCTTGATAAAGTTGTCACCCAGCCTGGAGCTGCCCCATAACTCACCTTGGGCCATGCTAACGGGCCATTAATCACCCTTATCAGCCTGTGAAGGGGCCCCTGCGGGACCGCCCTACCCCAGGGGGCAAGTTCAGGTGTGGCGAGGTGGCGAGAGGTCAGAGTCCACCCAGGGCCGGCTGCCACCTTGGAGGCCATGGGAGCTGTGGCTGCGGCCCCTCCCTCGGGCCTGATTTCTGCCCTGCGGACTGGAGCCTCAGGAGCAATGCGGCCTCCCCAGACAAGCCGCAACAGTTGTGAAAACGGGATTCTGGGAGTGGGGCAGGGGGAGGGGGGAGAGAAGACGGAGGAAGCGGAAGCCAGGCACCTGGGCTGGTCCCCAGGGGCGGCTGAGGGTCCCCAGGGCCACGGCCCAGCGCTGCCTTGGGAAGGGGATGGCGTGGGCGGTGCTTTCCGACTTTCTGCTGCCTGGGCTGCCTTACACCTCTCTGCCTGCAGCCTTTGATTCAGCAAAATCAAGGATGCAAACTTCTTAGGAATACTTAGTTTCCATGGCAACCGTAGCTGACCTCAACATTATTGTTCTCAAGAGGGGACTGACTTTACTATATGTTCATTCACTGAATTAATGGACTCCCGATTCTTTTATCAGCAACCCCGGGACAATGGAAAGAGAGACATGTCGTCAAAGGGCTTTCAGCCACTGTCCAGCCTTTTGTCCGCAGCTTACTGCGACGAAGCAAGTCTATTCAGGCTGAGATTATCAAAATCAACTCGGGGCTGTCTCCGGGGCAGCTAAACACACTTGGATTTCATAAAGACATAACTGATCCCACATGCAAATTAATAATTTGGATAGCAGGGTTCTTAGGGTTAGGGATTTTGGTGTGTATTTTTTTTTTCTTTTTTGGTAATAAAGCGCATGGGTAGGTAAACTGCAGTTTAGTGACGGCACTCCGGCGGGATCTGTGTTGCTGGCTGGCTGGTAAGGGAACAGGGGAAAAGGCGGTCTGAACCTCACTCACCTCACTGGCACAGGCCTCAGCAAAACCAAGCTTAGGGAGGCCGCAGAAAGCCTTCTAGATCCAGTACATGCCAGAGAGCCTTCTAGTTCCCATACGCACCAGCTGAGCCTGATGCATGCATAGCAGCGCCTCCTTCTGCAGCTCTGTGTTTGAGGGTCCCTCCATCTCTCCAACCACATCCCCTCCCCTACCTACCCCTGCCCCCCTACTCCCTTCCTCCCCAGCCCTCCAGCCTCCTTTAGGAGGAAAACAATACAAACAGAACACAGTAAGCCACAGGACTGGACACCGAACAGCAGTCTCCGGCTGCGTGGTGCCGTGCTGGGCTAAAAGCCTGGCATGGCCAGGAACTCTGTATATCCTGCTCACAAACTGCCTGGAGTCCCAGCGAGGTCCCAGCTGCGTTGAGACCTCAGGGTGTGTGGCCTCCTCCAGTAACTGCTGCACAAAAGACACTTAGCAGTTGCCTGTCTGTCTCGCTCCCAGCTTCCTGGGCTCAGCAGCCATCCTTCATTAGCCCCCAGTCCTCATGGGAGGGACCCAGGAAACCTCTGGACTCCTCGTTACCAGAGGCATTTTGCCCGGGCCGGGCTATAGAAAACGCCCACACAACAGCCCAGTGGGACAGGCCATGGTTCTAACATCCAAATAATCATTTCACAAATTATCATAATTATCAATCAATCACCCTGTTTGGACAATGCAAGGCTGGGCTATCAGATGACTTTTATGACCTGTAGCATTTTGTACGTAATAATGATAACCGGGAGAGATTTATGGACCCATCACCGGCCCCTCTTCCGGCGGAATGACTTTATTAGCTCGATTTATTTTTGACCGTCCTCTAGGCCTCTGCACTCCCGCCCCTCGCCCTGGGGGCTGGCTCGGGTGGATGCGTTTTTTCCGAAGCTTCTGAAGGGTTTTTTTTTCAGGTCCCCAGGCCTAGCCCTCCCATGCGAATTCACGATGTATTTATTTTTGGGAGGAGGGGGATAGAGAAGCGGAGGGGAAGAGAAAATAAAAATAAGAGAAAAGGTCACTTCCTTTTGTTTGTGTTTTCCCGTTCTGTATTAACACGTCCTTCCTTTTCAAGAGGGGGAAGGAAAACACGATAAAGTGGACAAAGGGAAAGGCTGCCGGGCCATGTTTCCCCTTTCATATCGCCAGAGATTGAATCAAAATTCTTTCAGCTGATAGCATCTCCCGGGTGGACTACACTCTTGTTAACGGATAAATTCAAGCCCTCCAGAAAGTCAAAGAATAAATTTAAGCCTTTTGCCAAATGTCTATCCTATTGGATTTTGATAAGATGGCCATTGAGCCTTAATAATGTCTTCCATCCATTTTCAGCGAGCCCTTAACACGGCTCTTGATTCGTCCCCAAAGCCTCTTCGCCCGGCCTTTTTATTACCGGCTCCGGCGGGCTCTCCAGGGAGCCGCGCGCCCAGAGTGATGGATGGACAACTCGCTAGATTATCTCCCGCAGATGTTTGCTCTCCAGGAACCCCCGGGCTTTCCCTCTAAGTAAACAGAGACTAAATAGAGAGTCCACTGGAGGGAGCGGTCCCAGAGGTCCCCGCACCGCGTCCAGGAAAGGCGCGACGCAGCCCGACCCACAGCCAATATGACTTTTTGGGAAGCGCCGGTGACGCGCGCCCAGGGCGCACCAGGACGGGCGCAGGGACGGCGAGGGCACGCAGAGGGCACCAGGGCGAGCGCACCAGAGCGAGCGAGCGCGGGCCAGCGCCAAAGCTCTGGGCTGCGCGGGCGCACGGGCTGCGGAGTGAAGGAAGGCGCAGAGGCCGGGGTGTGAGACAGAGGGAACGCGGGAGGCTAGGGTGAAGCTGAAGGGGTGCAGGAAGGACAGAGGAGGACCGTCCCCTGAGCCTGGCGGTGGCTCGGCCCTCCTGGGGTGGGGGCGGGGCTAACGGGAGGCACCTCTGTAGCGCCCACAGGAGCCAGGCCCCGCGCCACAGTCCTGGGTTCGAATCCCAGGCCTCCATACAACCCCCGGCCCGGCCGCCCTCGCCTGTAAATTCTGAGTAGAGTCATCCTGCATCCAGCCCCTTCAGAAACCTCACTCTCTGATACTTAGAATTCCTAACCGTGGCTTCCCCACAAAATATCACCTTTTCTGCAGCTCATATGCCAAGCTGCTGATTGAATTAATTAACTTCGTCACATTTCACTGAGGCAGATAAAGAACAGGAAGTGTAATCCTCCCAGAGGTGGATGAACTGAAGCCAGACGCAGGAGTTGCCCACCCACAGGTCACACAGCCACCCCCGTCATGTTCCCAAGTGTGCCTTTGGGTGACCCAAACTACAAAACCCCTAAACCAGAGTTCTCATCCTATAAGGAAGGACTGCACTGAATTCATCCTGAAAACAGCACCGCGGTGCGCACAGTTACGGCAGCAATCCACACATCGCACCTATACCAATAGCTGTAAGTGGCGCATTTGCTTGCAGGGTGGGGTCTCCGTCTGGACTGACGCCCACTCGAGGGCTGTCTGTCCTGGTCTTCCTGGCCCCCGAGTCTGAAGACTTTGCCTTTGAATTTTAGCCTCATGTCTCTCAGTCTCTCAGCCCCGACCCCCCCGGCTCCCCGAGAGTGCCTAGAAATGTAACTGAACGGGTCCAGTCTGAGCCCTGGGGTTAGGGATCTGATTCTCCCACCAGCATGGCCTTGGCAAACACTCGAATCCCCCAGACGCTGACGGTGTTTATTGCGGAGGCTGAAAAAACTATGAGCTGATGGCCCAGGCAGTGCTGTGTGGCAGCCTCCCCCTCTGGTGGAGCTGTACCTGAGAACTTGGGTGCCTCCTCCAGGCAGCCCCCAGCCCCTCGGACTGGGCCTGCAGGGCAGCGGCAGGGAGGAGCCCTGGGCTGGGGTCAGGAGGCCTGCTTGGACAGGACCGCCCACCAACGCCCGCGATGCTGGCTCTGGTACCCTGCGCTGAGCTCCCTGCAGCCGCGGCAGTGCCGTAGGGGGTCTCGTGCATCGGGTCTGCTCTGATTCCGTGGGATGGCAGAACCTGAGACTCCTCAGCCCGACCCAAGGTTTTCAACCTGCTTTCCAAGGGCCTGCGTCAGAGGGATGCCTGCTGCCCTGGGCACTTGGAAGTAGGCCCCTGGCTGGACAGCATCTCATGCCCACCCCGGGAGCCGCTCTCAAGAATGACCTTGGGCCACACTGAGCGAGACCTAATGGCCACACATATAAGACACAAAGGCAAACCCACCGTGGCCCAGAGGCACAGAAGGCGGCGCCCACTTCACCCTCCTTCTGTCCTATTTCGTTCTGGTTCAGAAGCAGCCAGCACTTGCCTCCCCCGGGCCCTTTAAATCTAGACTTGACCTTTTGACCTTCTGACTTGACCCCTGTTCCTAGACCAAGCAACCCCTCCCAGCATAAACTGATCCCCTTCTAACCTCCTGCCAGGCCACCTCCATGAGGCATTCAGGAGAGGCGCAGCCAAGGAGGGCGTCTTGAAAATGTCAGACGGTCCAGGGACGCATCGGGGTGGAAAACCCAGTGATTTCAGGCTCCCTCGAGAACTTGAGGGATTGGCACTAACTGCAGGTCACTTTTTGTGGGAAGTGAAAATACTGCAGTTCTCGGAAATACAGCAGCGCTGCTTACTGTTTCCTGCTCCTTTATGTCCTTTAAGAAAATGTGAACTCATTTAAAGAGGCAGGAAAGGAGAAAGAGGGAAAGTGGAAAAGACCAGCCCTGGAATTTGCTCCATGGCGCAGTCAAACGCGGGTGCAGGAAGACCTCAGGCATCCTGTGGACGGCGGGGACTGAGAGCCGACACCTTGTCCTTGGACAAAAGGACCCCAGGAGGCCAGACACAGCCACACCAGCGACGGGGAAGGACACGGGAACCAGTTCACCCAGCTTCCGGAGGCCCTTCAGCGGGTCACTGCGGGCCCAGAAAAAGTCTCCATTGCCATGCTTTCTCCAAAATCAATGTATCTGGGGTTGAACCTGGAGAGAAGGGTCAGGTCCCTCTGTGCTTTGCGGATAGCTCTGCCCAGATGGTGGGTCCCCTGTCCCTCATTCGCGCAGCTCTGCCCAAATGCCTCGGCTCAGAGACTGGGAGTTTGGCAGGACTAGCACAGCACTTTCCTTTGACTTTGGGGGAAAAATGGAGTATTGATGACTTGAACACTCAGCTCAGCTTCCTAACCACAAGGCTGCCAGTACCCCTCAAGCCCATATGCTGCGTCACGGAATCCAGTTGTAATTCTGACAGAATTGTAACAGCACTCGGTAGGCACTGACTCAGCACTGGCTCCTCTGTGCCAGCAACCCCCATGGTGCACCCCGCCCCCCCCCCGCCCCCTGCGATGCTGTCTGGGTGGGGATGTGTAAATGTGACTCTCTCTAAATTTTATCTTGCTTTAAAGCAAAGATGCCAAGCGAGAGACTGTTACTTTAATTTTACTAGAACCCCCCCCCCCAAAAAATAGGAGATCAGCCACCACGTGTGAGCGTGCTGTGTCTGTGGACGTCTGCCTGTCCGTGCAGGCAATGCATATCCCGTTGAAGTGGAGTTCTGGCTGCTGAACAGGTTCTAGGTTTCGGAGCTGCTTTCCAGGCCATTCCTCCTCCTGGCCGTCTGGACTGCAGTGTGCACACCCAGGCACACATGTGACTATGTGTGTGCCTCCCCAGGGCCTGTGTGTTTCTCTGCACATGGTTCTCCCTCTGGATCTGTTAGACCTAATGTTTGTCCACCAGCCGTTACCCACCACCAGTCAGCAAAGCCGTGGATAATGCCACGTGGACCCTTTTTCTCTTGCCTCGTGGTTTTGCTTATTTAAAACGATGCTTCTTTGGAAGCTACGAGTGCAGCAAAGGCTTTGTTGAATCTGCAGCCAATTTTTCCCCATATTCTTTTCATGAGAGTATCCAGCAAAGACAGTTAAATAAGCACAACCTGCGTTTATTTAATTTTCCTGTCTGCGTGGCCTGAAGCTTTCCCACAGGTACAGGGCTCTCCTCTGCTCTTGGGAGTTAGGAGAGTGGCGGATGGCCCTGTACCTGTGACCCTACGGCGACATGACCCCCACCTCCCCATCCCTCCTAATGACAGCAAAGCCACCGTCCTGTGCACACGTCAGTCCACAGATAACACATTGCTCAGGGCCTGCCAGCAACATTCCGACTACACGCT
The DNA here is from genome assembly GCF_029281585.2 of Gorilla gorilla gorilla. Lineage (NCBI taxonomy): Eukaryota > Metazoa > Chordata > Mammalia > Primates > Hominidae > Gorilla > Gorilla gorilla. The sequence goes on from NC_073224.2 coordinate 237,404,492, forward strand.
TGTTAGCTCAGGGACAGCTGGGATGGCGGTCGCCCCGCCAGGAGCTCCGAGGACGCTGGGGAGCTGAGACGGCGCAGGGCGAGCTCTCCTACCTTTTTGATGCAGCCTTCCTGGGGCGACACTTCCACGTCCGTCAGTATTTGCTGCAAAACAGTTTTGAGAGGGGTTGTTAGTTTCTGATAAAACATTCTCAAGCTACACTGGGTTCTAAATGGTGGGGGCAGAACCACTGTCCCCAAAAGTCACAGGGTGGGACCCAGTGGCTTCTCCACAGCAGGAAATGAAGGGTTCCATTGATCACAGGTATCTCTTCTTCCAGCAGAGGCTCCCCCAGTCACCGAGGACTCCAAGCGCCCCCCAGGGACTTCACCTCCCTGGAAACACTGCACTCCAGGGATGGAGACACACTGTGTAGCTCACTCTGGCCCTTTAGTGGTTGGGTGGGGACCCAGGTCAAGGCGTCTCAAGGTGAGCCACTCATATTATTTATGAGAACCATCTGGGAGGAGCGCATGGACACCCTGGATGGTGAACAGACTCTATTTGTGTTTCCTCCAAGTTCCACCGGCGAATCACACCATGTGTATTTAGACACAACATGGCCTAGGTTGTGCCTGGCCCTGGACAGGTGAGAGACAGCAAGGTGCAGTCCCTGCCCTCTGGGGGCTTACAGTCCAGCTCGGGAGGCGGAGGTCGGGGGGAGCTGGACTCTGCCCAGCGGTCCCAGGAGACAGCGGCGGGCGGCCAGAGGCAGGGGCAGAGGTCGGCCAGCGCCCTGCGGAAGGGTGGCTTGGTGGGTGCTGGAGGGAGAGGGAGCTCATGCCATTTTCTGCTTCCTCTTTTTTTTTTTTGGCAAATCAGAGGTGGGAGTGTTTTAACTGGCTCTTCACTCCCATCCAGATCCCTGGGAGGGGGATGTCCCCCATGGCTTTTAGAGGAAACTTCTCAAAGGAAATGGAGCTAAAGCAGAAAAGCCGCTGTGCCTAGTGCCATGCAGGTGCCCGGGGTGGCCACTGAGGACCCCCAGCAGCGGGCTGTGGGCCACACAGGAGCTCCCGCCCCCTCACCCACGTGTGGACAGAGGCCGAGACAGGGTGGCTGGAGTGGGCCAGCAGTCGGCTCGTTCTTTCTCCCAGGTCGCTCCAGCCGGAACGTGCTTTGGCTCTGGAGAGCATTTCGCCGGGTGTCTCCTCTTAAAAGCCACCAGGCTGCACTCCAGAGTGGCGGCGTCTCAGTGACCCATCCCAGAGTGCTGTCTGTGCTAAGCAAACTGACAAATGAGCTCTAGAAATTGGATTTTTCCCTTCTGGACCCAAAGTGGCCATGCACGGTCGAGTATACGGAAACCGCAACGTTGTTTCCATAAGAATAGAAACCAAGATTGAAACTGATACTTGAAAAATAAAACGAGAAAATGATGCTCATGCCAAAGATTTTCTTTCCCCTCCCCTTAATATTACATGATGGCTTTACAAATCATAAGGACGGAGCGCAGCAGCACAGCGTGCCTGCCAAGGTGCAATTGACGAGCTGGCGTTCCCAGCCACAGTGGGGCCCAGCCCGATCGCCTTCCGGGTCACCCTGCGCTAATGTGAATGGCAGTGATGGCTGCTAGATTCAGGCACCTAGATGGGCTGCGTTTGGAAGAGGAGAAAGCCTTAGTAGGGTGTGACCTGCCTGCGGGGCCGAGGCGTGCTGGAGGCAGAGCTCGAGGAGCTGCTCAGGTGGAATCTCTCCTCACTCTGGATGCTGGAGGACCGTTTGGCCGTCCCAGGTCTGGTGAAAGGGATGCCCCGTCCCAGTGGTGGCGCTGGAGCTCTCGAGAGTAGAAGGACAGATCCCGCCGTAGTGATCCGCCCCGGGCAGAGAAACTGTGGATCTTGTTGCCAGTTAAAGGCTGGGCTGAAACCAGAACCAGGGCCTCCCCAGTCCTGCTTGCTTCGTGAGGCGCGTCGAGGAGTGAGGTGCTGTTTGTATCTCTCTGGCATTTGCGGCCAAGTCACAGGCACCTGTGCAGACACCACCAGCGAGAGGGCCCTGCCCTCCCCGCCCTGTCCTGCCAGTACCTGCTCACAAACCCACGTACCCACCCAGAGCCCACAGGGGCCTGGCGCTGGCCTGGGAGCATTTGGTGGCCTCTGGACATTTTCCAGGAGGCTCCCTCCTGTTCCCAGTGGGAAAGTGCATGCCACGGCCCATTCAAGCCATTCCCGATGCAGGTGACACCCCCACGATCACTCCCAGGCAGGGTCAGCCCAGGAGCCCCCGTTAACACCACAACCTCACATTCGGAGGGGGCTAGCGTGACAGCCCTCCAGCCACCCACCGATGCCACCCTGGGCCTGCTGTGGCCTCAGATGCATAGCCTCTCAGGTGGGGGCCGCCCTCCCTCTGTCCACGCTGCTGTCTGCTGGGCGCCCACCGTTCCTGCTGTGGCCAGCTGCATTTTCACTTGCACTTTTGGTCGCCTGATCTTCCTGTCTCCCTGCCCTCCGAGTGTCCGGGTGGGATGGAATGCCCCCATAAACCCATCCATCATGCCATGCGGAGGCCCTTCTTGCCTTTCTGGCGGAGTCTGACGTGGGCTTGGTCCGTGCGTGGGCTTGGCCAGCACTCCTGCTCCCCGGAGCTTGTCATCAGGTGGGGACGCAGAGACGGATGCTCCAACACCGGCCCCAATAGTTGAAGGTGTTACATGCGACGCACTGACCAGGAGGGCCCAGTCATACCGTGTGGCATCAGGAGGTGGGACCTGGCCAGCCCCGGGGTGGTGGTGGGGGCAGCTGCCACAGCTGCTGGGCTCCCGGCCGTCTCTCTGGATCCTCTGGGCACGGTGCCTGGGCCCCCTTCGGGCTGAGGGTGTGGGCTTCTGAGGACTGTGGTCACCCCGGAGCCCAGCGTGGAACCACGGAAGAGCCGCACAGAGGCAGAGCCCTCCCCAGCTGCCCTGCAGCCCCGGAAGAGGAAACCGGCGCCCGATGGCAACAGAGAAAGAAGCGGCCTCCTGCAGGCAGGGCGCTGGGGCCTGAGCCGCGTTCCGGAACCGCCTGCCCCATCTCACAGCCCGCCTTGGCCCTTATGAACACCACGGACTCTGCCTCTTCACCCGCTGCTGACCTCGGCTGGAAAAATGGCGGGACGCGCTCCCCGGCTCCCCCGCCCTCGCCTGAGCCGCGGCTCCGCTGAAAACGCTCTTTATTTCGCTAGCGGGGCCCTCAGCACACGCGCCGCTGGCTCGTCCATTGCTGGCAGCGGCCGCCGCGCTCTCAACCTCTCCGCACCCCGGCAGAAGTATTAGGTGTGTTTGATTAAGCGTTTTAGCCAAAAAAGCGAGGTCTGACCTCTGGCATTTAGCTTCTCTCACGGGTTCCAGCGCCAGGATTTAGCTAAGTGGGGTTGGTCAGAACCTCTTTTTTGACTCTTAAAATAAATACCCTCTGTTCTCCAAAAAGTCAGCAAAGAGGCCATGTACGCAGAGGCGCTTAGGGCTCTGGAGTTCTGGCGCGGCCCCAGGGGGGCTCAGCTTGCTGTTTGGTGCCACAAATGGATCCCAGAAGGTTTCTCTCCCGTCAAAATTATCTGTTATTAAAGTATCTGAGAACCTAACTAAGGAGGAAACCCAGAGTGAGCCCCGGCCACGGAGCTGCTTCCAAACCAGCGGGAGGTGGACGGAGCCCGGTGCAGAGGAGGCTGAGGGCCATGAGGGACCCCAACACTCCGGTTTACCCACCCCTTGCTCTTGGCATTGAGAGCAAACCTTCTCTCTCTAACCTACTTCTCTTTTCTTTCTTCTTCTTCTTTTTCTGTTTTTTTTTTTTGAAACAGGGTGTCTCACCCAGGCTGGAGTGCAGTGGTGCAATCATGGCTCACTGCAGCCTCAGCCTCCTGAGCTCAAGCGATCCTCTCAACTCAGCCTCCTGAGTAGCTGGGACAACAGGCACACCACCATCCCGGCTAATTTGTTTTATTTTTTGTAGAGATGGGGTCTCACTATGTTGCCCAGGCTGGGACTCCTGGACTCCAGCAATCCTCCCAAAGTTCTGTGATTATAGATGTGAGCCACCATGCCCAGCTCGGCTCTAACTTTTCTTTCTTTTCTTTCTTCTCTTCTCTTCTCCTCCTCTCCTCTCCTCCTCTCCTCTCCTCTCCTCTCCTCTCCTCTCCTCTCCTCTCCTCTTCTCCTCCTCTCCTCTCCTCCTCTCCTCTCCTCTCCTCTCCTCTCCTCTCCTCTCCTCTCCTCTCCTCTTCTCCTCCTCTCCTCTCCTCCTCTCCTCTCCTCTCCTCTCCTCTCCTCTCCTCTCCTCTCCTCTCCTCTCCTCCTCTCCTCTCCTCTCCTCTCCTCTCCTCTCCTCTCCTCTCCTCTCCTCCTCTCCTCTCCTCTCCTCTCCTCTCCTCTCCTCTCCTCTCCTCTCCTCTCCTCTCCTCCTCTCCTCTCCTCTCCTCTCCTCTTCTCCTCCTCTCCTCTCCTCTCCTCTCCTCTCCTCTCCTCTCCTCCTCTCCTCTCCTCCTCTCCTCTTCTCCTCTCCTCTTCTCTCTCTCTCCATCTTTCCTTCCTCTCTCTCTCTTTTCTTTTCGTTCTTTCTTCTTTACTTTTCTTCTCTCTCTCTCTCCCCGCCCACCCCCAGCCTCCAGGCTAGAGTGCAGTGGCTCGATCAGCTCACTGCAACCTCGACCTCCTGGGCTCAGGTGATCCTCCCACCTCTGCCTCCCAAGTAGCTAGGATTAGAGGCATGCTCCACCATGTCTGGCTAATTTTTTGTATTTTTTGTAGAGACAGGGTCTCACTATGTTGTTCAGGCTGATTTCTAACTCCTGGGCTCAAGCAATTCTCCTGCCTTGGCCTCCCAAAGTGCTGGGATGACAGGCGTGAGCCACTGTGGCTGGTTCTAACCTACTTTTCTTTCTTGCCCATTTCTGAAGTAGCTTCATTGGACCCAAAGATGTGGGTCTGAGTCTAGAACCTGCTAAAAGCTGATTCCAAGGTCTCTTCTCCTTGAAGAAGCCCCTATGGGTGGAGTCGGGGGGTCAGGGTTGTCTATGCAGGGCACCCAGGGGCATACAAATGGCAAGGCTGATGGAGCTGTCTACAACCTCCACATCCCATCCAGGCTCCAAGCCTCACTCTGCTCACTGCTGGGAGACTGTGGGGTCGAGGGGCTCAGGGTTCTGCTGGACACACAGTCTGAGCGAAGGTCTTGGTGGTCAGCAGCTTCAGCTTCCATGCGGCCTACACGTTCAGCAGGGTTTTACACCCAACTAAACAGTGCCCCGGGCAGGGCTGGAAGCTGACAACTAAACAGTGCCCCTGGCAGGGCTGGAAGCTGATGACCAGGCCACACCGAGCCTCCACATCTCAGGATCATCTTACTCTTGGAGAGGAATGTCCACGGCCACCCACACATCCTCCCTTTCTGAGAAGATGGAGTTTTTAAAGAACAAATCTCATTCTTAATTTTCTTTTCCAAATGGAAGCCGTGGGTGCTGCCAGTTTCCCTGGTGTAAATGTTGCATCAAGGTGATGGCAATGGTGAAGCCAGTCATAACAGCAGCAGGTCATTTTTTGGGGCCCTGCCGCATGTGGGGGGCCTGTCCCAGGCACTGCAGATGCGGACCTCCACCTCACAACCACGTGTGGGAAGCAGGAACCAGCAACGCCCCTGCTGTGTAGACAGGAAACAGGGGCTGCAGAGTTGAGGTGACCGGGCAGATGTCGAGGAGCTACTCGGGGCGGCGCCCGCACTCGAGTCTGGGCCTCCTGACTCCAGGAGTGTGCTCCGGCAGGACAGAGGCCTCCGGGTGGATGCCTCGGCAGGAAGAAGACACACGCCGGGCCCTTCCACCCGGGACTTGCACCTGAACCCCGGCCAGGACTCTCTCCACGGCCAAGCTCCCTCCGGCCGTGTGGGCTCCAGCAAAGCTGGGTGGCTTCCCGTTGGCAGCTCCCGCAAGAACCGTGAAAGGCGGTTAGTCGCCGGCCGCCCCGCCTCTGGCTCCCGGAGCAAAGACTGCACTGGTGTTGACACAAACCCTTGCGCTCTCAACCGGGAGTAGGGTAATATTTATTTATTTTTTGCATTAAAAAAATCAGCTTGGCCGTGTTTGAGCTACAGAAATGATTTTTTTAAAAGCTCCTTGGACACTGCTTTTAGCTTTTATGCCTAAACAGATACTTCTCAGTTCCTTCAAGTGAGATCCATCCAATGAATGGAGGCTCTCTCTTTACTCCTAAGAAAAATATTTACACAGTCAAGTACGGCACAGAAAAGGACCCTGGGCTCTGGAGAGCCCGTCCCGAAATGCACAGAGGTCTCTACGCCGCTGTTTACACTCCCAGCCACCACCTCCCTCACTCCTGCCCTCCGCATCCCCTGCCCCCACCACCAAAGGCCTTCCCAAGCCTCCCGCGTTGGGGCCCTGTCATCAGGGGTTGGCCTGGGGTTCCGCATGAGAACCCCGCAGGGCTGTGCGACAGGAGGGAACGGCCCCTAAGCCCTACCTTCCAAACCCTCTTTGGCCAATGAGAGAAGCCAGGCCGCTCTGCTTCCAGAGCCCCGAGCAGGGAACAGCACTGGGATGCAGCATCTTCGCCCCCAACCCCATGGGACCCGAGCTCCAGGCAGGCAGCATCTCCGCTGACCTGGTGAGATGGGGCCTTCTGCTTTGCTCCGGCCAGAAGCAGTCTGCTGGAGCCAGCAGACTTCAGTGCACGCCCAGTGATTTTCTCTCAACCTGCAGGGCTGCCGCCGCCTGGCCCTGCCCCGCCCGGCCAGCAAGGCCTTGAAGACCCAAAATCTGGGCATGGCCTGCTTCTCTTTCTGATGTTCCAAGAACACTCTGTTCGCTGGCAGCCCCGCCTGTGAGCGCTGCCCCTTGGCCTGGACACACCGCCCGGGCGAGGCTGGCCCCGCGCGCATCTCCCTTCCTGTGGGATGAGGATTGAATGGGCACTGCTCCTCCTCTCCCTGGCCCCCGGGAGCAGGCTCCACACCCCTTCGTGTCCTCATTTCATAAGTGGTATTGAGCACCTTTGGTCTACACTGCCCCACGGAGAGTGCCTTGGAGACATTTAAAAACTATGGAAACAGTATTTAGTCCAGAATTCGCTACTCTGGGCAGACACAATGGGTAGGACCCACCCTGCCTTCCACAGCAACATCAACACGAGGAAGAGGAAAGATCTCCAAGTCTGGGAGCTGAGGTCCTCTTGGGGGTGGGGTCCCGAAGTGGGGGTGGGGAGCCCAGGAGGTGATGGGGCTGGGAGTGAGGCAGCATATGCACAAAGGTGTTAGCAGGGGGCAAATGAGCACCCCAGAGACGGAGGAGCCCTGGGGTTGGGAAGCCTTGGGGGGGCTCTGCCATGGCCCTTTGAGGACCAGGCTGAGGGATTTCACCCGGGCAGGGGCTCTTGGATGGAGGCAAGAAACAGACGACGGGGGCATGGGGTGTGGAGGAGGGACAGTTTGCAGGAAGGGTGGCTTCCTGTGTGCACAGGCCTCCAAGGGGTCTCCCTCCTCATGTCTGCTCGGAGGAGCATGTGGGGGTCTTTCCTACTGACCCAAGTGTGGGGCCCCGCAGTGGGCTCCATCCGGCCTGTGCCCCCCAGCTTCCTCCATTTGCTAGGACCTGTCTAGCTCTCCTCACACAGAGAAGGAGGCTGCCCAGGACAAGAGGCCTCCATGGTGAGGTGGAGGGCCAAGGGCCAGGCAGGCCGGGCTCCGCACTGGGTACTTGGCCCCCAATAATGCATGTAAACCCCAGAACACACCCACGAGTAAGGCTATGGCTTCCTGCTCTGTGCAGAAGAGGAAGGGGCTCAGAAAGGTAAAGTAGCCTCCCGAATTTGACAGCAGGGGAGCGCTAACCCGGGCTCACCCTGGATTCACATGGGCCCTGCCAAGATCAAGGTGAGTGGACCCTGAGGAGGTGGTGCATACCGAGGGCAGGGCTGGGCAGCCCCTTTTCTCAGGGAAGCCTGAAGATACACAGGTGTGGACCAGCCCTGGCCCCCAGCCCAGGTCACCCAGGCACCCACCGGCGTGGGGCCCATGGCCACAGCCCAGCTTGCTGGTGAAGTACCCAGGAGGCCCCACTCCCTTCCAGCCTGCAAGCTGCCCTGTGAGGACTCACGTTCCTCTGCCCACCTCATTGCCAGTGCGGTGGTCAGACAAGCGCCCCCCAGGCCATTAGCAAATTTGTGGTCCTTGAACTGGAAGTCACAGGAGCCTCTCAGAGGACGAGGCTGCTGGAAGCCCTAGGGTGGGGGTCCTGCCTCTCTCTCCAACTGCTCCTAGCCTGGGAAGCCACCCCCCGCCCGGCCTCTCCAAGCCTCCTTCCCAGCCCCAGGGGCTGTGGGAGACAAGGAGGCACTGTGGGGTCCCCCTGGCCTGCCCCGGCTGTGACCTTGCTCTGCCCTCTGCCTCTAGCACCTCGGGGCACAAGGTAGAGTTGGGGGCAGGGCTATAACTGACCACCTGCCCTGGGGCTGCAGTTGTCTGGGGAGGGTGGTGCCTGCAGGGACGCCTGCTCTCTGGATACTGCCCCCGCCATGCTATCCCTTTCCAGAGAGGAGAGAGTGCAGGTTACTACATTCAGACCTTCCCAAACTTCCGGAATGCTTGGGCCATTCCAGCCACAGCTTTGAATTCTCCACCAAGCCAAAGACGCAGCTCCTCCACCACACAACCCCCCCTCCCCCGCCATGCTCGATGGGCTGCTCCAGATCTCAGAGCTCCGCCCCACACATGCAGGACAGCCCTTTCCAAATGAGGGGCCCGGGGGAGATCTGACCCAGCCTGAGATTCCCTGGAGCAGGGCAGGCTTCCGGGGTCTACATGGCAGGGACCCCCCACACCCCACCCCGGCTGTCCTGGACTCACGGGCGCTCTTTCCCCCCGTGTCAGGCTGAGCTGGGGAAGGCCTGTTGTTCCTGGGCTCCACCTGGGAGCCCCTGCTGATGGAGCAAGGTGAGAGCGGGCGGGGGTGACCTGGTGTGGGGACTGGCAGGAGGCTATCAGCCCCTGGGGCGCAGGCTCCAGAGCCCTTTCTCTGCCAGGCAGAGGGGCGAGCGGGAAGGATCTCTGCAGGCCCCTGTCCCCGAGCACAGGGGTGTCCAGCATTGCTTCTGGCCCTCTGTGGACACCTTCCTCCTTCTGCTTCCGGAAGATTGATGTCCCCAGGGGAAGGGAATGTAAATCATAAAAGCAGGTGACGTGGCCCTCGCGATCAATGGCTCATGAAGAGCCATCACTTCCAGCATGAGAAAGGGAAGCAGCGGCCAGTCCAAGAGCCTCCCGTAGCCAGCTTAGGAACTGGACACGCACGCCCTGGAAATGAGGAGAAAGTTCTGCGAGGCTGTTTGTTCCTGGAGCTGGTCTCAGAGCTTCTGAGGGCCTGGGTTCTAGAAGAGGAAAGCCAAGACCTGGAGTGGCTGGGCGGCCTCGCAGGGCCCCAGGCCCTGCAGGCAGGGCTCGGTAGGGTGCTCTGGCTGGGACGCCAGTGGAGCCGATCCCAGGGACACCCTCTGCACTCTGCAGCTTCTGTGCTGGGAAGGTGGTGTTGAAGCTGATGCTTCTAGGTGAACGGCAGGTGACCTTGACCTAACCCACTCACACTTTGTTTCTCCACCAACTTTTATTAGAGCCCTGCAGCCTGGAAAAGGATGGCCGGCCTCACTTCAGAGCTGCCCAGTTGTTACAGGCAGGCCCGTCCTCCCTCCTGGATTAGACGCCCCTTTAGGCCAAAGGTGGGTGTCAGGCACCATCATGGCCCTTCTGAGCAGGAACACAAGGGAGACCCCACGTGGCATTTACCGAATAATAAATCGTGAGTCAGTGAGTGGAAAATGGGAGCTCTCCTTGCAGAATTTACCGAGCTGCTACATGGTCACGTTCACCTGGGCCGGGCCCCTGGGAACCAGGCCCTGGCCTGTGGGTGGAGGGTGGGGACTGGCACAGTCACTGTGGGGCCCGGCCATCCAGCCTGCGGGGGCCCTGTGCTCGGGGTGGCTTTCTGACTATGGGGCTTAGGGAAGCTGCCCTGGCCACCCTGACAGGCTCAGGGCCTCTTGCTGGACCATGCGTCTCGGGCAGGCGGCTAGAAATCAGATACCTGGGCCTCAAGGCACAGGGTCCGGCTCCTGCCTGTCTTGTGGCTGCTTGGCCTGCAAGTGGCCTGGCAGGGGCAGCCTGGGGAGTTGAGGATGGACCTGAACTGCTGGGGCGGGGACAGCTCCTTTGTGCAGGCTCCGTGTCAGGGCCCCGGGGACAAGAGGACCAACCTGTGGCCAGGACTGTCTGGATTTGAGCACTGAAACCCCTGTCTTGGGAAGCCCCTCTGTTGGTGACCCTACTGGACAGGAAGCATCAAAGCTACCGCAGAGGAAGGCCCCCAGAACAGGGGGATGAGTCAGGGATGAACCCTGAAGATGAAATCAACACGGCAGTCCCATGCCCGGGTTCCAAGAGCCCAAGCCCTGAACACACTCCCAGGACACCGGGACCGACCCAATCGCAAACCCCGAAAGTCACATCCAGCCTGGTGGGAGCGCCAAGGAGCCGAGGGCTCCAGGCTCAGCCAAGACAAATGGAAGGGGAGCAGCGGGCCCTGTGCCCATCCTCCAGCAGCCACTCCCACCCGCGAGAGGCCATCTCAACAGTCTCCCAGAGTTCATAGAATTTCCCCCCACCTTTTTTTTTTTTAAAAAAAAACACAAAAACCAACACTTTATTGCGGTATGATTGGCATATAAAAAGCTGTTGATATTTAATGTAGACAACTTTATGAGCCTGGAGACGCAAGAATGCACCAAGAAACCATCGCCACGATCCACACCATAAACCCATCCATCACCTCCAAAAGCTTGCTCTGCCCTCTTCATTCATCGTTAGTTTATTTTGTGATGGGACAATCTAAAGTCGGCTCTCCTGTGTTAGTAAAGTTATGTAGGCAACAGGGAGGCTGCTGAAGGAGGCTACTGCAGGCCCGCTGGGCAGAAAGGACCAGGCCAGGCTGGCCGCACTCACAGGGGCAGGGAGAAGGATGCTGGCGGAATGGTTTTCCATCTTCCAAAGGCCAGTGTCTGTGAGCAGGGGATGTTCCATGCTCAGCCTGAGCCCTTTGCGCCCCAGGACAGATTCCGCTCACTGTGAGTGGCAGCGGCAGGAGGGGACCCCAGCTCCGGCGGGTGCGCTGTGCCTTCCCCCAATCACTTAAACCAACACCAAGCTCTGCCATTGCAAACCCCGAAGTGGTCCCGACTCACATCTGAAAGATGTGCCCTCCCAGGTCCACTGCTGGCCATTTTCCACCCTGCTTCTGAAAATGCTGATGGTCCCTCCTCCACACCGACGACGCAGGAGGTGCTAGGCACTGCGTGGCCACCGGCCACCCCCACCCTGGGCAGGGGGCAGCTGCTGGAGGCTCCCTCACTGGCACTCCTCCAGGGCAGCCCGGTGGGCTCTGCACCAGCATCTCCCCAGGGAGCTTCGCTTTCCACGGGGAAAATAAATCACAGGATCAATGATCGGTTCTATACAAACATTTATCTTTTGTCTCAACCCTTTTTACTTATAGAAATGACCTGGAAATTGACAGAATCATATGAATGCACTTCCACCTGACTCTGCTGATTGATCCCTCATTTATTAAGGTGATTCGTAATAATCATAAGTGAATAAGAAGGGTCGTAGATCTCCTGGTAACAGCGCCTGGGTCACATGTGTGTTTGAAAGCCCCAAGACCCAGGACTGGGCAGGAGAATCTGACCTCCCCAAAGTTGGGCTCTTCTCTGGCTACGACACCACTCATTGAGGTTTGGGGAACCTTTCAAGATCCGAAAGTGGATCCATATCCAAGCAGAATATGGAATTTCAATTCCCTTAAAAATGGCAGGCAGCACTTTCTGGGGATGGAGGAAGCAGAAGCAGCTGCCAGTGTCACTACCCCCCTTGGCCCTTCCCTGATCAAATTCAGTCTTTCTCTCATCCTCGCTTGTCATGCATCCCACTTACTCATGAAGCAAGCATTTGTGGACTCGCATTTCTGAGTTCCACAAACTTGCAAGCCAAGGAGGCCAGAAGTACAATTGTTTCCCATTGTATTTTATTCCTGATTGAAATAAAATAACAATGATAATAATAACAGCTGATATGCTAGCTCTGCCAAAGGTGTCACTGCATCATCCTATTTAATGCTTGAAATAATCCTAAAATAATCCCCATTTACACCTGAGAATGCTGAGGCTCAGAGAGGTTAGGTTAAGTCGTCCAATGTCACAGGGCCAGCAAGTGGCAGAGCTGGGATTCAAACTCAGGCCGTGCAGCTCCACCGGGCATTATCCGAGCCATTCGCTTATTTGGCCTCCCTTGAACTGGTTCCATTTGGAGAAGTGAGGGAGGTGGATTGGCGGGAAGGGAGAGGGAGATGAGGAGCTTTGCTTTCTCTCACATAAGGAATGTTTCCAATCTGTTGTAGGGAAAACACACAGAGGCCGGAGCTCCTGGGTTTCGGTCGCAGCTGCCTGGGAACTCAAGACCACCGTGCGTGAAGGCAGCGGGAGGCAGAGCGTCACCAAACAAGACTGCACGCTTTCCTAATGGGACCCAATGACAGGAACAGCTGCAGCGAGGAATTCCGGGCTGATCTGCTGGGAAAAACTGGTCACCTCTGGAGTCTTGCAACGTCCATGCAACTGTGGCTGCAGCCGGGACCCCCCAGGGTCCAGCTTTACTCTCTTGGGGCGGAGTTAGTGGAGAAGCTGAACCAGGAAGGCCTGGCAGGTGAAAGGCTGCCCGCTCTGCCCATGATTTCCAAGTAACCTCCCGGGGTCCCACGTCTGCATTTCCAGGCCATACCAAGTCCAGGGACTGCCCAGCCTTGCTGAGACGTGGGCAGACGTATGGCCAAGGCCGCCTGCCCTGGAGGATGCCTTCAGGGGCTTCCTGACCAACATGGAATGTTCCTCCGACCTTCCTTCCTTCTGGTGCCTTTCACAGAGCTGGGAAGGGCTGCAGAAACCAGGCAAAGAATCCTGGGCTCCAAGCCAGCGCTTCCCATTCTGAGTCCCAGAAACACTTCTCGGCCCCCGCATCCCCTGGGTTGAGCAGTCTCGACGCCCTCATCTGTGAAGCGGGAGGCAGATGCCCCAGGGGGACGGCCTTGACCGCTGTCCATGACGACGGGGAAGATGCAAACAGCAACGCTGCCTGGCCAATCACTCACTTATTTTCAGCATGAGCACACAAATCGTGATGGCGCTCAAGACGTAACCACCCGTTTTCAAGTCTGCCACGACTCGCGGACCAAAAGCCTCTTGTGGCGATTAACCTAGTAAGGGTGATGGAAGGATGGGCGGCTTTTACATATATGAAGGGTTGTAAAAATAAACAAAAACGTGTATGGGACGGAGGTCACACTGGACACAGAAAGCCTAAATTATACATGATCTGGCCTTTTACATTGGAGGCACATTGACCCCGGCCCACGGCAGAGACACCACGGCTCCAAGGAGGACAGAGATAAGAGGGCACTCATGTCCTTGGGTAGCCAGTCCAGCTGCCAGCAGAGAGGCGGGGACAAGCCTTCCCCAGTCTCTCTCCAGGAATGGGAGGCTTCCATGAGCAGAGGTGGCTCATCTGTCCCTGCTCCCTTTGCTCACACCCGCTCCCAACACCAAATGGCCAAGGCAAAACCCCAAGCAGAGGAAATACCATAAGGTTGTCACTTCGAGGTGCCCGAAAGCATCCTCTAGTGATTTCATCTCACAGTGACCCTGTAGGGGTCCAGGGACCCCAGAGAGCTGCAGGGGGATGCACGTTCCTCCTTGGGCCACAGCGATGCATCCGAAGCACACAGAGTGTTCATGCAAACTAAACGCGGGCGCCAGGGCAGCTGCTTTTGGTCCCGACACCTGCACGGAGCTGCAGCTTTATTTTGCACCATCTTTCCTTGCTTTCTAACAAGTCACTGAAACAAGGGCAGAGACCCTGCTCTAAGGAAGAGAGCAAACCACTCTCCCTCCCGCCCGTGTCTGAGAACAGAGCCTGGGCCAGGGGCTCCTCTGGGGGCTGCTCCTGCCTGCTGTCCATGAGCCTCAGAAAAACACACACACCTGCTCGCCTCCTTTCTTTTTTTAGCCCTAAGATAAGAAGAAAGAGACCCTTAAGGTTTCCCTGGTTTGTCTCCAGCTGCAGGAGGTCAGCACGGACAGCAGGTTCAGTGACCAGGCTCATGGGCTGCAAATGGCTGGGTGGGACTGGGATCCGATCCGATTCTGCCATCCTGCCTGTGAGGCTTGGAATGTACATCCTGTGGCTTGGAGGCCCTGACAGGGAAGATGGGAGGTGGTGCTTTGATTCTCAGCTATGCCGTGTGGCTGTCAACAAACATGACAAGGTCACCATCTGTCTGCAGGATGGACTGAGAAAAATGTCCTTTATTAGTGCAGGAGAAAGACAGGGGCACGGGGGTGAATGTGCTTCCCAGGCCACCTAGGGGAGGCCAGGGAGGGATCCCCGGGGCACCTGCTGGTGTGGGCACCTCTTGCCCAATCTCACAGTCCTCCCTGACTGCTTCTGTGCTGGACTGTGGGTGAACAGTGCTCCCAGGGACACCTGTCCACCCAGCCCGTGTGTGGGTAACGATGGCCCTGGGGGAATATCCACCAGTCAGTAGCGGAAGAGGCGCCTTCCTCTCGCCATGACCCTGGGCTCCTCCCTGGCCGCTTGCTCCATGGATGCAGGAGGGTTGTGTTCACGGTGCCCTGGTGAGGCGCTTTGCCCAAGTGGCTTTAGAAACGGGCACCTTCCCGCCTGCAAAGGCATTCACCCAGGAAGGCTCATCTTGAAGAGCTACAGAAATAGTCTCAGACACAGTTACTTAAACTTTATTCTTAGGGCTGGGAGAGCTGTTCCGCAGTGTGATTTATTTGCTCTTCCCAAGGACTGAAAAGAGGGGTGAGGTTGCCGGCTGTGAACCAGGCAAGCCTGTGGGAAAGTGCTGCCCGTGGCGGTGATGGCTCAGCGCGTCCCATTCAGAGAGAGAGAGATGGAGGGAGAGAAAGGAGACCCCATGGCAGGAGGCCTGGGAAGCTGGGTGGACAGTGCAGGTGGATGGACAGAGGGATGACAGAGGGTCTCACCTGCAGAACTAGGTGGTACTGGTTCTGGAGGGATGGGCCATGGCGAGGAGCCCCCTGCTCATGAGGGATGATATGTATAGGCCGAAGCCCTGCGTTCCACAGCTGGGGCAGCTGCAACGTTGTCGAGGCAGTGGGGAGAGGGCAGGGAGACTACACAGCCGTCATTCAACTTTATGCCCATCTTGGACTCCTCTGAGCCTGGAACAGGACTTCCTCCCTGGGGCTGGCCCAGAGCTCCCTTTGGGCCACAGGAAACCAACAGCGTTACTCTGAGAGGCGCACAAAAACTGCTTTCTCTTGACCTCCATTTCTGTTAGCTTTGTATAGCCTCAAGTAATTAATTCTGGTACATTCCTGTACTTAACAAACAGAATTTTCTGGGGGTGGGGCTGCCTGGGGTGTGCAGATTCACCTGTGCACGTTCAGGCAGAAAACGGTGGGATCCTGTTCCACTTTCAAGGCGTCTCATTTATCGCGAGTGAATGCAGGTGCATCCCATCCTCGGTTTGCTTCTCTTTTCTGGAAAATGCTTTGTGCTTTTCCAGGCTTCAATCCCGGGAAGGACACACACTGGACACATCCCTCCGGGGACTCTCTTCAGAAGAGGGAGGACCCCCGCACACTCAATCAGTGCTGCCAACTGGCAGGGACAGCCTCGCCACTGGCGCTTCTGTTTTGTCTTAAAGATCTCGCTTTCCCCGAGCGGAACAACATTTACTTGGATGTGACTGTGAAGCCTGGGATCCTGCAAAGAGCCCACGGCTCGAAACGGAGACTTGGAGGAAGAGCAAACTCGACCCACTCAGGCGTGGGTCACAGTGTTGGCACTTGTCGTGATGGAAAAAGAGAGAACGCCGGCTCTAAAGCCCCTGCTGCCCAGCACCTGTCCCCACAGGAGCTCTTGCCCAGGAACAGGTCCTGCTCAGGAGACCCAGCCACCCCCTGCAAGAAGCTCTTCACAGCCACCTCCTTCTTCCGATATTTGAAGAGGAGCTAAAGGGTTAGGGCTGGCGGAGACGGGCAGCCTGTGCAGCCAGCTGTGGACTTGGGTCTTTGCATTTTACCAAACCAGGTCCCGGAGCCGGGCCCTACATCTCAGGTCCTGGGGCCTGATTTGGGGCCCACGGGTCCTGATTCCCTTCTGGCACTGGCCGTTAGAGTGCACGGCAGAGCCCCGCCGCAGCTGTGGCCCCACTCTGGACTGTCACGGTCCCGCCGGCTTTACGCACCTCCACTCTGCAGCTCCATGCCTGAGAGACACCACAATCTTTTTACCCAATTTTCCAGCTGAGTTGACGGAGGCCCGTGGGGGTCAAGGAGCTTGCCCGGGGTCACTGAGTAAAACAGCGAAGCCTGTGGCCTCGGGACAAGGATGCAGGACTCTGGTTCCTGTCCCTAATCGCTTGGCCAAAGGCTCTTTCATAAATAATAGAAATAACAGGGCTTCATTTTTCTTCAGAGGATAAACTCCCCAAACGGCCACCGGGGCTGCGGTCTGTGAACTGCAGGCCCTCGCCGGGCGAGAAGGCAAGGTCGGAGCTCCAGCAGCCCAGGGATGAGGGGCTTGGAGCACAGGCTGGCTCCTGCAAAGGCATTAATTTGTAACAGACGCCCGAAGAGCTGGAAAGAGCGTGGATGTTCGTTGCACGTGACAACGGCTGATTATTCATTGCTGACAGTTATTAGCCTATTATTAAACGTATGAATTGCCTCTTTCATACCACATTGCCTATCCTTAAAGTGCTTTATTAACTAACATTAACCAATCCAATTAGCAAAAGACACTGTATTTGTGTAATTAGTAATTTGAGGCTTTGTTCTGTCTTGGTCTTAAAGAGAACGGGCATTGGATGTTGATTAGCGCAGAGCACTGTACAATTAGGAGAAGTGCTCAGAGATTAGCCGACAACGTTCTCATTCCCCGGGGTCCCCGTGCGGGGACCCAGTCCTGCGAAGGCGTGCAGGGGTTTATGTCTGCGGCATTTAAGTGAATCCAATTGCTCCCTCTTGCATCCAAGCCCCTCTCTGCAGTTGGCATGGCCTTCAACGTCAGGAAGGGGAAATATTTATTTTTATTATAAATTTAGAGGCTGGGCAATAAGGAACCTTGTTGTTAAATGCTCCAAGCCTAATTCTGCAGAAAATCTCACAATCCAGCTCAGAGTATTAATTGCAAGGTTTTTTTTCCTAATCAGACGCCAAAAGGAACATTTCAGGGAAAGATGTTTTAGGGCCGACTTTGCCAAACGGCATTTCTGTTTATGTCTCTGAGCGAGCAGAGACGGCCAAGATGGGGCCAGATGCTCTAGATAAGGGGGAAGCTGCGGAGGGATCCGGGGTGCCAGGCGCAGCCTCACGGCACACCCGGATTCAGGACCAAATGAAGAGCAGCACTCAGGTCCTGTCTGAATGACCCCACCACAACATGTCAACGTCCCCGTGTGCCCCTCGGTGTTCCTCTCAGATGCCCCCAGATTTTATTAGGTTGTAAAAGTGCAGAGCAGACCTCATGAATCTGAGCAGCCACCCCGTACTTCTTGGCAGCTTTTAGCTCTGAACAGGAAGGAAGTGGGTTGGCTTCAGGGATAGCTGCTCCCAGCCTTACCTGCTGGCACCTGAGCTACCTGGAGGAGGAAGCTGGCGTTTCACCCAAGGGTCCTGGGAGGGCTGCCTGCCTGCTGGGCGAGGTCAAGGCCAACGCTCTGGCCCTGTCCTAAAAGTGGCCACCACAATGATCTGGGCCCACTAAGGGCTGAGGCACGGATGCAGGAGAATCAGCCTTACCTGATCCGATTTGTTCCTGCAGAGGTAAAGAAGATGGACTTGCATTGGAGCGTGCCACCGGCTTTGCCTGTGCGGTGCCCACACATCTGGCTGCCCTGGCGGCTCTGTCCCCAGGAGCTGTGTCCTGTGATCTGACACTTCTGGAGATGGGGCCGATTGCCCACTTGGAGCCCAGATGTTTGGGCTGGGAGCAGACACTGCTGACTTCATTCCAGTGCCGGTTTTAGAGCCTTATTTCAACTCCTTCAAGTCGGATTCTCATGTGTTTTTTTTTTCCCCATTCCACGCCAAAATAAAGTTAGAATTCTTGAAGACCCAAAGCCTCATCCCTTAACTGATCTTCCTTGCGTTTCCTTCCTTCTGCACACACACACACACACACACACACACACACACAGGCAAGCTGCACATCATCAGGTCAGGCTGTGGAAAGCCTGCACCCAGGACACAGAGAGTGGTGTCCACGCGCCGTGCTGGCTGGACCTGCCCTTCAGAGGCAGACGGGGACCAGCGCACACAGGCACGCACTAAAGGTAGGGCAGAGAGGAGACCTGGGTGCAAACATTTCAGAAACCTCTTCAAAATATTTGGGTTTGTCAAAATCCCAAACCGCCGTTTGCCAGGCACTTTTCCCGCTAGTGTTTGAGCCCGCGGGTATTTTAAAGGAAATGAGATCCGTGTGTTTCTGATTTATTTATACTTAACTCATCAAAATGCTGTTTTAAAGAGCTATTTTGTGTCCAAAATGCCCTCTATGCTTTTTTTTCCTTCCAAGCTAAAAGCCGTATTTTGCCAAGCATACATGACCTTAAACTCTAACATCTTCAAGGTTCTTTTGAAAATCAAGTTCATGAAGTCCAAGCAGACCTGAACCGTAATGGAAGGCGCTCCTCGCCCCCACCTCAGGAGGAACGCAACAAATGGGAAGGTGATGCCCTTGGCCTTTTCTTGCTCTTTGTCTCTGACCCAAGCACCGTATCTGTCCCTGTGGCCCTGCCAGAGTCCCTGAGATGCTGCGTCCAACAGGAAGGAGCAACTTCTCTGGAGACACAAGTCCGCAGAGACGAGATTACATAGTCCTTCCCAGAGCTCTTGCCTGGAGCAGCTCAGGGTCTCCTCGGAACCAGGGTGGCACCATAGTAGGCATCCTCCCGCCTGGCTTCACAATAGGGGTTCCCCCTGTCATCCTGTGGAGCCCACAGTATCTTTTATCCAGGCCGTGGCCTTCATTCCTCCACCTCATCATCCCCCTTGGGGCCGCCTAATGCAGGTGGCCAGAGGGGAACACAGTTCTGCAGGTTTAAGACAAGTCAGACCAGAGCACGTTTTCTCTTCTCTAAGGAAAGAAAAAGAAAAAGCATTGGCCGAAGCCCCGAGTGCGTGTGGAAGGGGAGAGGGAGAGAGAGTGGCTGTGGGTGCATGCAGAAGGGGAGAGGGAGAGAGAGTGGCCCTGGGCACCTGCGGAAGGGGAGAGGGAGAGAGAGTGGCAATTGGAAGCTGGTACCCCAGCAAGAGGGGCGCACCGGGGCCTCCAGAGGGAGACACTACTGGGTATTGGCAACACTGTCGCCTGACCCATAACACGGGACTCGGGTTATACGCTTTTGGGTGTGATATTTATCTCTGGCTGGTTTCATGCAATGGAGTTCAATTATGAATTTGATTGCTTTTTTGTGCACGATATAAAATCCTTTATCTTCGCAGCATTTAATTGTGTTCCCTGGCAGATTTGGTATTCATCACGGCCCTGCTGTCCCCAGCCCCAAAGATAAACCATCCACAGGGCAATAAATGTCCACTCTGGTTATTGATGCTTTCAAGGAAATTGATTATCTATTTGAGGGGCAGAGCCGGCTGATGTATGGCCACCTCTTTACCTGACACAATAGCTTCCCTGGAAGAGAAATCCCTGATCGGTGCCATAGATTTCCTATTATATATAAAATTTCCAAAAGTGATACCCGTTTATCTTAATATTTGTAAAAGGAGGAGACGCCTCAGATGGGGTTGGAAAACTGTCTTCCTCGTTTATCTGCTCACGGTGTTTAAAGTTGAAAAAGGCAGTGGACAAGGTGGGCGATGAGACAGGAGGCTGCACCCCTGTGCTGGTCCCACTGTGGTTATTCCCGGTTCTCGCTGCCTGTTCCGCCGACCCCCCTCCATTCCGGGGGCTGATCCCCAGCCCTGGTATCGCGTGACCTCTTGCACCTGGTCTGTGATTGACTGAGAAGTTTGTTCCTAGGGTTGAGATGAGTATGCAGACCCAACACTCAAATTGATGGTGCATTCCCCTGCAGCCCTGAGAGGTAAAGCAGGCTTTGGATGAGTTTAGTTTGAGCTCAAGAAAAAGAAAATCCAAGCAATGTTATTCTAGATTCACCATCACGTATTTGGATGGCCAGTCTTTCTCCCTCTTGCCACGATTAAGAGAAAAATGCCTGCATGCCGGGGGTGAGCGTGGGGTCAGCACCTGTGTGAGGCGTGACACTCCTGAGCTGGGGAAGACGCCTGAGCCCAGGAACATTCCAGACAAAAGATGAACTTCGGCTCATCAGCAGCGCTTCTAGCAGCCAAACGATAACAGGCATCGTAAACTCCAGAAACGTTTGCTCCCCACGAAAATCGATAGCAACTCCGTAATCAACACTGCGATGAGCCGTGCCCTGGTTAAAACTGGCCCAGGGTGTGTTCATTTGCTAATTCCCAAACGTCAGAAAGAAGCCTTGATTTTCGGAGGTTGCAGTGAGCCGAGATCGCACCACTGCACTCCAGCCTGGCAACAGAGCAAGACTCTGTCTCAAAAAAAAAAAAAAAAAGCCTTGATTTTGGCCACGGCGGAGGCAGGGCCACCTTGGCTGCTCCAGGGATACATCTATGAACAGGAGCTTCCATCTGCAGATTCTACCCCACGCACGCTCATGTCTGGGAGTCTCTGGAGCTGGGGATGTCCTGACCAATCCAAATGCCCCTCAAGCTGGTCTTGCTCCCCCACCCCACCCACCAAACTCTACCCCGGCCTTGAGGGCAAACTGCACACTTTCTCCAGGCCCCTTTGGATGCAAAGTGCCCTCACATCAGGCTTCAGCTTTGGAAACCACAAGCCCAGGAATCACAGATGGATGTGGGGAAAGATCCAGAACCAAGCCTGCATCCACTGCAGTGCTGGGAATGGGGATGCTGGTCCTCGCCACACTGCACGCTGGAGACAGTCAGGGGCCCTGCAGAGCACCCATGCCCCAGAGTCTCATGTTGGGGTGTGGGCTGGGCCTAAGTGCCCTGGGATGGGGAGCAGGCCCTCCCCTGCGTGGTAGCTGGTGCGTGAGGCCTGTTGGGCAGGGCCATGAAACACACCCAGCACCAGCACCATTGGTTGGCAGGGGCCCCGCAGGTTCCACCTCCTGAAGCCGACCACAGGCTGAAGGACAGGCTTCCTGGAGGGAAGAAAGGCGAGGTAGTTGGCAACAGGCTGCGAGTCCCCACCCCTCATGGCGGAGGGAGGGAGAGAGACCTTCCTCAGCAAAAAAGAGGAAGTCCCAGCACCCAGGCCTGCTGGAGCCTCAGCTTGTTCTTCCAGCTCAGAACGCTGGAAAATGCATCTCAGGGCCAGCAGCTGGGGGACCGCTCCCTCCCAGGGGAATTACATCTGTCGTCACCAGCTCCTCACTGGGGGAGGCTGGGCTGGGTGGGTGGGAGGGAACCCACGTGGGCAGCCCTCTGGCTGGTTATTTGCTTTGTCAGGGGGTGGGACCTGAGCTCAAGGTCACAACACCTGTGGCGGAGGCTGGCCCTGCAAATGCACCTGCACCAGCCCCTCCTTCCCCTTGGGCCTCCCTCACCTCACTTCCTGCCAGCACGGGGCCTGCAGACCTCTGCTGGGGAGCAGTGGACGCCCTCCAGGGTCTAGGGAGCAGATAAGACACGAGACTACTTCATGAAGTTTACTGTATCCCCATCTAAATTTGTGGCTTTTCCTGCACAGATTTCTCCATACCCAGCAAACTCTGAGGATGGCTCCAAGGTTCTGGGCCTCAGGATGGGAGTGAATTCTCCATGAGGAAATTGTATATGTGTGTGGACATCTGTGTGCACGTGTGTTTTGCATGCACGACCTGTGTTTGTGTGTACATGTGCATAGACACGCATGCATGTCACTGTTTGCACACGTGCGTCTGTGCATGTGTGTGTGTGTGCATGCATGTACATGGGGGCATCCATGTGTGTCCCACATGCCCAGGCTCTGGACATTTCAGGGCCGGGCAGGCACTGGGGGGAGAAGGGGGAAATGCAAGAGGCTGCCCCTGCCTCTGCTCTCCAAGCAAGCGCAGTGCATAACGTTCATCCGAAGCCAGACTTCTCTGTGACTGATGGCCCGACCAGCAATGCTTTATTTTGACTAAAGAACATGCAGTGCTTAGAGAGTCGGTGCAGGCCGGACAAAGAGTCTCCCCAGTGAGGCCGGCTGCAAGCGCCTGTCATTTGTGCAAACACAGCAAATCCAAGCAGCTTTTGCATCTTCTGGAAAAAAGTCCCACGTACATGATCCGGTTTGATTGTCTCTGTTACACTGAACCGGAGGCTCAGAGAGGCTCATGACTTTAAGGCCACACAGCAGGCAACTGAGCGCTGGAACCGGGAGGCCCGGAGTCCAGTCTTCTGCTCTCTTAGTCTAGAGACTGTTTCCCTGAAGAGCGGAGCGAGGCAGAGGCTGTGGGGCACTGTCCATCTTTGCCAGAGACCGAATGCTGAGGCTGAGTTGCACACGGTGAGGTTGCACACGTCCCAAGGCCCTAAGCCAGTGTCGGCATGGCCAGCTGAAATTCCAAGGCCCAGCCACTGGCAACCCATCCCCCCTCTCCACCTCACTGACCACCCTGGGTTGTAAACATGACTCCTGCTCCCAGACAGGGTCTCCCTCTCTTGAGTCTGAGCATCAGGTGGCCTGATGGGATGGATTCTGAAATCACCATGTGTCAAAGGGCTGGAAGAGGCTGGCTCTGCCACTGTGGTGCGCTTTCTCCCAAGGCTGGGCTAGGTTGGCCCTTTCCTCCCTGGGCAGCTTATCTCAAAGAGACCAAGGTGAGGAGCTTCCCCATGCAGACTGTAGCAGCACCCTTCGAGGAGGCGAGCAGATGCACGAGCCCTGCACCCTGGGCTGCCTCCCTGTTTGGGTTCCTGTTTGCCAGGCCCCTGCACACCTGTCATCCAGGGAGCTTCTCCCAGTGACACCCAGGAACTGCCAGAGAATGGGGAGAGAGACCAAGTGGTGTCCTTTCAAGGAAGGGCCCCTCTAGACCATCCCCAAAGTCAGCCTTCCGTTGCATTTCAGGCCAAGGAGAACCACAGCAGCCTGGGGGTACGGCAAGACTCGAGGCCAGGCGGGCCGGCTGCTCCTGTGGCCCCTGCACCTGCAAGCAGGTCTTGGCTTTCTCAGCCCTGCCGACCCAATGTTGCCCCAACCTGTGCTGGTCCTGCGTGACCAGGTCCCAGGCCCACAGAGCTGTGGAAGGTGGCAGACGCGGGGAGGGCTGCGGGTAGCTCCTGGATTGGCCCTGGGTGTGAGTCTGAGCCAGGACAGACCACAGGTCCTGGGGCTGCCCTGGCCGGTTGCTATGATGCCCGTGACGTGGCCCCATGGTGTTGGGGACAGGTTTTGTGTGCATCGGCTGGGAGGCTGGGCGGGCTGTGGGGCCACAGAGATGTGTGGAGGAAGGTGCCGCAGACGGAGTGACGGCGTGGGCACGGCGAGGACAAGATGCATTCCTCCTGGCGCGTGTGGGCATGGAATGAATGTCTCTTCAAAATGAGGGCTATGTCTGGAGATGCAGGCAAACCCATTTAGATCCTCTGAGAGCCCACTCGGGGGCTTTTACTGTCTGAGGTTACGTGGTCAATGGTTTTCAGGAGAGGCTCATTATTACTTCAGCTCCAAACATCTGTGGCCAGCACCGCAGCCTCGCCATCTCCCCAGGGAGACTCCGCCGGTCTGGGTCCATGGCCTGTGCTAGCTCCGTGGATCCGGGGGACCTCATGCCTGCGGGGGAGCTGGCTTTGCTGAGATACCCTCCTCCGGCTTGCCAGAGGTGGGGAGACAGCGCCCGGGAGGTATGGGGGTTTCTCCCGAAGTCGGTGAAGCAGGGCAGGCGGGCGGTTACAGAGCCTTGAAATGCAGGGCGAGAGAGATGGCCGCTCCTGCCATGTTCAGCCGCCGCTCCTGCCATGTTCAGCCCTCACTCCTGCGGGACATTATCTGCACAGAATCTCCCGAGTGCAGAGCTGTGGCTGGGATCTGGGAGAATTTTATCGTCCTGTTCCCGAACACTGCAGACAGACCTGGGTAATTATTAACCCGGCTTCTGACTCTCTCTGTTCCCAAAGATGATACTGCCCTACCGAGGGCCTGCCAGCCCCCTGCGCTCTCCTCCCACGCTGGACCCCTTCCCCCGCCCCAGCTCCAAGGGGAAAGAATGAGAAGGCAGGTCCTCCGGGAGCTGGCACGGCAGACAATGTGTGTCTTGTGTGAGTAATTTAGCGCTGTGGCCAGTCAATCTGGTTTCTGGGCCCGCTGCCCTGACCCTCTTTAGAGCTGCTTGCTCTCGCCGACACAGTGTGAAACATTTTCTTTCACTGCGCTGACACTCCGCAGATTGAGACGTCAGCCTGGTCCAACTGCAGCAAATTAGCAATTTTTCTTTTGCTAATTGGAAATAAAAATGTTTGCCGAGGGAGCCGTTTGTCGGCATGCGGTTTTCGGTTTCTGTGCACCGTGAGGCTGTGTTGAAAATGCATCCTGAGGTACTGCCCACCCTGGGGTGCCCCTCACCACAAATCCTAAAGGCCCTCCTCGCGGCAGTGTGCAGAACACGCCTCTCCCCTGCAGCTCTCCGCTCAGCCCGGCACTGGACGCGAGGACCCCTCCTTTGGGAGAGCTGGGCCCCAGGCTGTGAACTTTCGGAAAGCCATTGGGATTGGCAGGTGGCAAAACTGTCTAGGGTGAGCTGTGAGAAAGCTCTTTGCAGGAAAGAGGGAGAACACGTCTCCAAAAATGCCAGCTGGGTTACGGGATTTCTGAGCAAGCGTGGTTCGGGTTGTCCACCTTGTCCCCTGAGCGTGCACCTGGGGGAGGAGAGTCCTGAGGCCTGGCCTCCAGGGCACATCTGATTTCAGCCACCCCTCGCTGCCAAGAGTAGAAAAGACCCCAGCTCGTGGGTAGAAGGTGGCAGAGGCACCTGCCTGTGTGGATAAGGGGAGGAAGCATCTTCTGCTAAGTGGAACAAAGAAAGAAAGAGCCAGAAGGAAGGCAGAGAACATCCCTTTCTAAGGAAGGGCCTTGAGATCAGGTGTAGCCATTCAAAACTTGGTGAAGAGACGGGCCCCACCAATGCCCACCTGTGCGGGCAGGCACATCTGTGTGCATGTGTGTGTACGTGTGCCTTGGAGTGGGTGGGTGTGCCCAAGTGTGTCATGGCCTGTTCCCGCACACCGAGGTGGCCCCGGCTGCCCCCTGGGGATACCTGGGGAAGCTGGGGCTGCTGGCCAGCACCTAACGGGTTACTGCGCTCCCCCCTTCTCCGATAAAGTATTTGACAGCCATGCCTAATAATTCTTTCTGCTGGGTTTTTTCTTGATGTCTTTATGTGAATATGAAGCTGGAATGAAAGGCTTTGGGGGACCCCCACGAGAGAGGAGAAGTACGAACCAGAGAGGAAGAAAGAGCCCTGAGGCTCCCTGCCGAGAGCCAGGCACCTCCTCTGGCCGTCACGCCAGGCTGCAGAGGCCCTTTGTAAGTGCAGACGACTCTTCTTCACTTGGCCACGACAATAGTGTTTTGTGGCGAGGGATGGGGTGGGGGCGGCAGCGAGGGGCTCGCCCCAGGGCCTGCAGATGTTGGATGAGGGGTGATTTATTGCTCCGGTGTCCTCCTGCATTTGGCTACCTTCCCAGACCCCAACATCAGCGACAGAGGAGGGAGGGCTGGCGAGAGGGGGAACAGGCCGGTGGCAGCAGGCCAAGCGGGCACCCCAAAACCTCGTGTGGGGAGCAGAGTTGGGAGTGAGCGAGGTAGCATGCAGGCGGCATCCTGAATACTTCTAGGGGGAAGAGCGCGCATCCCAGCCAGCCCAAAATGAAACTCGCAGGGCCTCAAGGAAAACTGGGCTGAGTTTCTCAAGAGCTCTCCCGTGTTGAAAAAAAAGATCTACCAGGATGCACGGCACGGGGACCTGGTCCCAGGAAGAGCAGGGCCGTGAGTGAAAACGCTGCTTCTGGACAGCGTGCACTCAGCCACAGTGGCTGGGAGAACCCCTCACTCTCGCCCTAGACTTAGGCCAGCGCACTCAGCATGGCTGCCAAGCTCGACAGAGGCCAGTTTATGCTCCCAGGCACTCTTGAGATCCACTTTCATCTGGAATAAGGAGCAGAAAGGAGCGGTTTTCCTCTTGAGTTCTGACCTGGCCCAAACCAGAGAAGCCATAAATCCAACCAGGAGGGCTGTTCCCATGAGATCCCTGCTCCCATTCCAGACCAAATAAGCCGGGAAGAGCTGGGGGGCAGCCCAGCAGCTGCTGCAGCGTCTTCCGAACTGACAGCCTCCAAGCTGCCGTGCGCCCACTGCTGTGGCCGCCCCATCCCCAGCGCTAACCCAGGCTAAGGAGCTGGACGCCAGCCGCCCAGGAAGGAATTCTGGGTCACTTCCAGGGAAGAGAAATCACTGCCGATCAACTCACACACGGGCGAATGCCCGTTTCACGGTGAAAGGTGTGTGAGGAGAAGGCCACCCAGGGCTTTTTATCCTGTTTGGGAATGAGCTTTGGTCATGGAGCCCTGGAGGAAAACACCACACAGAAAGCGTGCTTCTATCCACACAGAGGGTGCCGTTTCCCCTGCTGCCCTGCAACATTTGGACATGGAACAGTGCTAGGCTACGAGTTAATTCACAGAGGAACTGCCGCAATCCCAGTGGGTGGCTTCGGGCTGTCAGAGACAGTGGTGGCCCAGGGAGGGACCAGGAGCCTGGGAGGCTGAGGAAGACAGAGGTGCGGACAGTGGGCATCTGATCTCTATGGCAGTCACGGATGACTGGCTACAGGAACCTGTCCCCTCCAGTTCCATGCTGATGGCCACAGCCACAGCCACAGCCCTGCCCTCTGCAATATCAAGAATGGTTTCAGCATCTCCAGTCTCAGGCATGGGCCTAGACTCTCTGATTTCGTGAGGCCAACCACAGCCTTCGGACAGTGTGGCTCCTGACTCCTGCCCCAGGTTTGGGGAGACTCTGGGATACCCAGCTCCAGCCTGCTAGGATGCCCACCTCAGCCTTCTATGGCAGGTCATTGAGTGTGCCCAGCTGTGATGTGACAACTAGGCCTGGTTCGGCGGGGGACAGCCACCGGGGGCCTCTGAAACCCACCAACCCACCAGACCTGGGTGGGGATGTGTCTCCCCACGCAGGCCATATTGGGGAAGGCTCTTGGATTCTCCTTCCCTGGTGGGCTCGGGGGGCTGCAGGAGCATGCATGCTCTGTGGGTCTCCTCTCTGTGGAGGCCCCTCTGGCTTCCCAGCCCCGTGGCATGGATGTCACTGGAGTGACAGCACTGTGACAACCCACTGTACTTTCTGCGGGTTGGACGCTCCTTGAACATGGCTGGTTCAGCATCTCGGGGGCCTGGACACTGCCTCGTCAGCACAAATCTCTCCCCAGCTCCTCGCTGGGATATGTGGAAACATTTTTCCCATGGAAAGAGAGTGTGGCCTTTGTCAGGGGGCCACGGCCAGCCCGAATTACAGTAAAGATTAATCCCAAACAAGAGACAAGAGACAGAGACAAAGAGCATCATACACTTGGGTTTTCAATGGATGTTTTCATAAATGTATGAATAATTTAAATTATCATTGCCGAGTATTTATTCGAGTGTTTCAGGGGGAAAAATGCCTCCTCTTTTTTCTCCCTTGATTCTTTTCATTTTTGCCTCATCTCTTTTATGTGCTGCATAGGCTGTTTTCTTGCCATCTGAATCGGCCCCGGGAACAATGGGATGTATGAGGCTGAGGGGCCGGGGAAGAATGCGCCCCTTGTTGCCGACGCCGCGCCTTGACATTGATTAATGAGGGTGCGGACACGGGCAGAATTTGTGAGAGCTGAGGGGAAACCAGAGGACGTGGGGGCACCCGAGGAGGAGGGCAGGGGCTGGCAGGGGAAGGCCACGGCCGTCCCTCCACGCCCAGTGGGAAAGGGCCAAGGGAGGGGTGGCCTGGAGCCACCGTGCAGAGGAGCACTGACTCGACAGGTCCCCAGAGGACAGGGCCCCTGGTGGGGGTCTGGGTTGGTCCACTCGGTGGAGGGAGGGTGGGGCTGCAGCCAGGTTGCTGGCGCTATAGGAGGGCCCCCACCTTCCTTCCTGCACCACTCTTTTCCACCCCACACAAACCACTCTCTCCCGCCTCCACCCATGACCCTCCTGGAGGCCCTGTTCTCCTGGACCCCAATAGGCCTTGCCTGTCCCCGGGACCCATGACCCTCCTGGAGGCCCTGTTCTCCTGGACCCCGTGGGCCTTGCCTGTCCCCAGGGCCTGGCTGCACTTCCATGACATGGCTCTTTCTTCCTGACATGGTCCCAGTGGCACCTGTGGATCATCCACACAGAGGTTGGGTTCCATTCTGTTCTGTGCCATCTGATCCTGTTTACTGAATGACAGATACCTTAGCAGTAGGAATGGACTTCTTGGGGATGTCCTTTTGGTTCTGATAGAATCCTCAACCCAGGCTATCCAGGAGCCCAACACTGACATCAGGACCAACGGCAGCGATGGGGAAGCAGATGGGATGGTGTCTTTGATGATGTTTGGATACGGTCCCATTGGGTGAAAAAGTACCTTGATCAGTTGACCACACAATCCCCACACACAGGTCCCCACTGTCAGGTCTGCGGCATTGACCTCTAAGATCAGTGGCCCTGAAAGGAAGGTTTGGGGCACGATGCCCAGGGTATCACACCAGGGTCTCAGGCCCTGCCCAGCCAAAAGGTCTGTATTCACCACAGAAGCATCCTGGGGCCACAGCTCCCCAACGGGTCAAGATCAAGCTCATCGTAACCATCTCCCCATGTGTTGGTATCTCGTCTGATGTGGAACATGTTAGCACGGGGCCAGGCACCCAACAGGGGCCCAACACACTATTCAGAATAAGAAGAATCTGTCTCTGAGGATGATACTAACTTAGCTGAAGCCATTCTTGCCCCTGCAAGATGCTATTGTGGTAATGTATCTCAGCTCACTGCAACCTCCGCCTCCTGAGCTCAAGCATTTCTCCTGCCTCAGCCTCCCAAGTAGTTGGGATTACAGGTGTGCACAACCACACCCAGCTAGTTTTTGTATTTTTAGTAGAGACAGGGTTTTGCCACATTGGCCACGCTGGTCTTGAACTCCCAACCTCAGGTGATCTGCCCGTCTTGGCCTCCCAAAGTGCTGGGATGACAGATGTGAGCCACCACACCTGACCAAGGGCTTGGAGTTCTGAGGCCTGCGAGTCTGACGGTGCTATTGGGTGGACATCAGCTCTTAAAAGCCGCCATCGCCCTGGGTCGCCTAGCAGCGTTTGAACTGAGAAAGCCATTATTTTTGCATAGAAACAGAGAGTTAGGGTTGGAAGTTGCCCAGCGTGTCAGACCCTCCTCAGATCTAGAAGTTTCTGGTTTGTGTCCAATAGAAGAATGGAAGGAAAAGATGCCTGTCTGAAAAGGAAAACCATTTTCTCTGTTAACTATTTTCTCCTCTCTTCTGGTAAACTTTTTACAAGGAAACACACTTTTTGCTGGCCAAGCGGAGCCTCCGGGGCAGTCCTGCATCCTGCAGACAAGGGGCGGGGCTGTGGTGGGAGAAGGATGGCAGATTCCAGCCAAGGCGGACCCAGTGGCCACACGAGACTCGGACATGTGTCTGGGCGCAGCTTGCCTGGCCGTTCTGCTTGGTGCACTGGCCACACCCTGTCACCCGCGTGCTTCTGAGTTAATGTACCAGGCAGTGACCTTGATAATGATCTGGAATTGCAGGATTAATGGGGGGTGGCAAGGCCTCCTGGGAAGGCACCGGCTTGGCCTCGGGAGTCCTTGGTCTATGGCCCTGGCTGACCTTGTTTGTAGGTGACCTGGGGTGGACGTGATGTCCCGGAAACCCCGCTTCCTTGCCTGGGGAGAGCAGAACCTCCTGGGCCAGGCAGAGTCTCCTGGAATCCTGGGGAAATGCTGGGTTAGAACAGGAGGAGCTTGGAGCATCTCATGGAAACAAGTGCCACCTCCCTCCAGAATGCCGCACTTGCTCCTGTTTCTCGGAGAAAGAGTGAGTTCCAGGTGTCTGTGCCCCCAGGGAGGCGACAAAGGACTCTCTAGCAAACCCCCACGGGCACAACCAAACCCAGGGGGGCACCCGCACAGCTGGGGTGACTGCCCGATTGGTGACAAGCCTGAGTGGAAAATTACAGTCCTCCCAATTTTATAATTAATGACAACGGTGGAGCCGAGACGCCCAGGACCCGCCATCCCGCCCCCACACCCCTCTCCCCAGCAAAATAGTTAGGGTGATTTGTGTCAGCAAATTAAGCAGAAATGGTTGTCTCTATGACTTGATGGACATGCCATGTTTAATTCATAAAGATTTGGGAAGGTGGTTTCTTCTCCATTTCCCCCCTCACCACGGAATGGGTGGTGTTTATTGGCTAATTTGGGGATCTCCAAATCTGTGTTTCTGTTGCTGTCGGCCGTGGCATTTCCTTTTTTGGCAGAGGGGGAGCTGCAAGCGCATAGGATGGGATTTACCGCGTCTTCCTGAGCTCGGCCTCCCGGGGAAGCGTGCGGCAGGCGGGCGAGCCGACCCTGCTTTCCTTTCTGGGTGAGACCTGTTTCGTGGCCACAAAGGTCCCACTGACTTCCCTGTGTCCAGCTCTGCTGCCAGGGAGCTCTTAAACGAGTACCTGGGGAGGGGTCACCAGCAACATGAAAAAGGAAAGGCTCAGGGCCTCTGTGCCAGGAGCAGGGAAGAGGGCCCCTCGCCAGGTGGGTACTTAAAATCTGAGGCTGAGCTGGAGGGAGAGGGCAGAGCTGGGGTCAGGGAGGGAGCAGGCAGAGCCACGCCGAGGTAGCGGCGGAAACGCAGGTGCTGGTGGGAACCAAGAGGATGGGGCCTCCCCATCTCAGTTTGTGTGAAGCCCATCCACAGTGGCAGAGAGGGCCGCAGCGAGGGGGCCGGGAGGATGAGTGGGAGGACCGCAGCAAGGGGGCCGGGAGGATGAGCGGGGGCCTCCATTCCACCTTCAAAGACTCTGGGGTGCAGGCGTCCAGCCAGGACCTCTGAGGGGCGCCCAGAACATGGGGACGGAGGCAGGAGGCTGTGAGGAGAGAGGGGCCTTGGCCACCTCTGCTGTCCCTACTGCAGGCCAGCGTCCGGCCGGCTCCAGGCCTGGACTCCCAGAATTCAAAGGTGCCCCCGCTCAGGCAGCCCTGCCCCCACCGCCCACTCAGGCCAGGGCCAGAGGGGTGTCAAGATCACCTGAAAAGGCAGCCCCTGAGGGTGACCAGAGCCCCGAGCCCCAGCGGGGACAAATGAGGAGCTTAACTAGCACAAGGCCGCATAAAAGGGAACGGGAGAGGAGGGACAAAGCCTCACCCATGTGCTCTTTTGGGCTTTGTGCGCACTGGCCCCTTTCCCAGTATATCAGGCTCCCAGTGAATGGAGGCCCGCGCCGCGCAGTCCTTCCGCAGCCCTGATGGTTTCACGAGCCGGTGAATGGAGTGCAAATTAGCAGGGTCCCCGGGAGCCTTGTTACTGTCACTCCCAAACTGACGGCCCAAAGACGACGCGAGGACTAATCCACCCGGAGAACTCGCCCATTATCCAGGCAAGGTAGGAAGCTATTTATTGTCCCCTCTTTCATGTCTCCTCCATGTTGCCCACTGCAGCGAGCCTTTCCAGCAGAATGGAGCAGCCGCGGATACACACCCGCTCCCACCCACACACTCACGCCGGGCCCGGGCCGCCAGGCGTGGATGCACGCACACGTACACGCATGCACACGTGCACACGCACGGACACGCTCGTGCTGCGAGGCCATGGGCCACCGTGTGCTGTTCCGTGCACATTTATTCTTCTCTGAGGACCCAGGCCGGCTTGTCCGTGAAGTGCCAACATTAGGGGCTGTGCAGGGCAGGGGGAGCGAGGACTGGCCGCCAGCGCTGGCCCCCACTGCTGCGGCCAGTGGCCTGGACGACCAAGGACGAGGCCGGGGCCTTGAGAAAAAAGTCCCAGCAATGAGGCAGGGACCTCACAGCAGAGGGAGCTGGACCCAACCTGTTTTCAAGACACGAATCTGCTGCAGCCCCCGACGGGCCCCAAGAGACTCTGCCTTGAGTCTTTTCTTAGGAGTCCACCCACGGCCGCATCTCCAACTAGATCAAGCCCACGGCTTTTCACACTGCTGGACCAGACACCACGAGAGATGTTCAGTCAACACTGTGCATATCTCAACTTTCAGGTGGACACTGCTGCCCAGAAATGACTTTGACTTATTTTCAATCGGTCTACTTAGAAAAAGAAAATCGGCATTGACTACGCTGTGACCAAGACAGCTTAGGGAAGAAGGGCAGGGTGGCTGCTGACCGCAGGCTCTCAAGAGACCTGTGTACGATGTGTGGACGAGCAAGTGTCCATGAGTGCAGAGACAGACAAGCAGATGTCTAATGAAGGAGGAGACAACCAGCATCGAACAAATGAACAAGAAATAGATGCCTAGTGGGTGAGTTGATCAGCAAATGTATACACGTGTGCATAAACAAATCAATGTCTAATATCTAAACTAATAAATGTATGAACAAATACCTGCCTAATGAGTGAATAGACAAATATCTCATGAATGCGTGGACAAAGCGATATCTAATGAATGGACAAACAAATGCATATCTATGAATGGATGAACAAATAAATATCGAATAAATAAATGAATAAATACCTAATAGATATATGAACAGATATATCTCTAATGAGTGAATAAACAAATATCTCATGAATACGTGGACAAAGCGATATCTAATGAATGAATGAACAAATGCATATCTATGAATGGATAAAGAAATAAACATCTCATAAGTGAATGAACAAGTGGATGTATATCTTGTGAATGAATAAACAAATGCATATCTAGAGGCTAAGGGTGGCCCCTTCCAGCCCTGCGAACCCATGACATAAGTTCAGCCACAGATTCTCTTGAATTCTGATTCCCTCAACTTAGAACATGTGCCTGTTATTTAGAGCATGTCTTGGAAATATTTTATCAGCCTTTGCATGTGGCTTGAGTAAGTGGAATCAGACGTGAAAGTCACACGCGTGCACACACACACGCGTGCACGCACATACTTCCATGATGCCCACAGGCTCTGGGCAGGGCTGTCTGCAGCTGTGGTTCCAGCTGGGAGCCTGGCTTATGAGCCTGTGCGGCTCCTTCCTGAATCTGAGGGGGGAAAGCCTTCCAGGGCCTTGGTTTCCCCACGGATCCCAGGGAGCATGTTCTTATCTCCATGCTCAGAGCTGGATCAGGAGTGATGCCTCAAGCTGCCATCATGTTGAATCCTAGTGCAAGGATCCTGCAAAGCTTCAGGAGCCAGACCAGAGCCCATCTGCCTGTGAGTGCAGGCTGGCTGCCCTAAAAGCCCAGAGTAACAAGAAGCAGCTGCAGGAACACATCGGCACATAGCGAGCTGGTTTCCGCTGCTGCAATTATCCAATATTTATTGAATAGATTTCTGTTCTAGACATCCATACCTGGGTTACAGTTAATAGTAAGACGTTAATAGTAGTCACAGATTTTGTGTAGTTGAGAAAGAAAATTGGCTTTAATGTGTCAAATACCTTCCTGCAAATGTCTCTAGAAAATGCTACGATATTTTCCATGTTAAGTAAGAGTTCTGTGAAAGGGCTAACACAGGTACACCTTTTGGAAGTCCCCGTTAACCTTAGATCAGGAGGCAAATGACTGTCACTACTTTTCCAGCATGCCCGTCTTAGATCCCCGGGTTCTGCCAGTTTGGAAAACGCTGGACCAAGTCCTGGCTGTCGTGCTCAGGAAACTACAAGACAAGTTCCTGGCCCAAACCTCAGGGAAGGGGCTCTGTGGGGGGTGGGAGGGCTGTGGTTCCTGGTGGCCATTGACAACTAAACCTCTCCAGAAGCAGGAGGTGGCATTTGTGGCCAATTGGTCTCGACAAAGGATCCCGAAGTGAGGTTCTGGGACATTCCACTGAGGTGCTCAGCTTCCACGCGCACCCACAGGGAGCTTCCTTTGGAAATGTGCAGGAGCAGAACCACGGCCTCCCAGCGAGGCCTATTCCACACCCAGGCCTAGCCTCCTGCCTCCCTGGCTGTCCCGGGGGACACAGGCATTCACGTGACCTTCACAGGCCTCCCCAGGAAGAAGGGAGAGCTGGCTGGCTGCAGTCTGTCCCAGGTGACTCGGGGCAGGTGTGCCAGTCGGGACCGGCCACGTTGGAGCTGCGTGCCCCGATGTCAAACGTGCAGTGCTGTCCCTGCCCACAGTTACTGTTCAGTGTGACCGTGCTTAGTAAATCCCACTCTGAGATTTATTTCCTGTCCTTCTCTTCTTGTTCCTTTTCCACTCAGTCATGGGCCTTTACCAAATAAATGATTAATTTTTTCTTGCCCCTGGAACCAAAATGTTCCCATATTTTTGACAAGGATATTCAAAGCCACCTGCTGTCCACCCTGCCCCAGGTTTAGGTTGGCACAGGGCATTCCCTTCTGAGCTCCTTCTGAATTCCCACTGCTCTCTGTCCCTAAATACCCTTGAGATTTAAGTCCCAGCCACCTGCTAAGAAGCAGGTGGTCGCTACATGATGGACGGAGCAAGTCACTCCCTTGATGTGGCGAGGGGGACATCTGTTCATAGGAAAAGCCAGGTTTCTTCTGTCCCCAAGACTTTCCACCCACTCGTGGGGGCCTGGGGGGGCCTCTGGACAGGCACTCAGGGAGCAAGAGGAGATGGCTTCAGGGGGCGGAGATGGTTCCAAAGGACAAACCCCACAAAGGGGATGGTGGCCCATACCTTTGACCAGTGGCTCTCCATTAGAGCAACTCTGCTGCCCAGGCAGACACCTGGCGGAGATATCTGGAGACACTTTCTTTTCTTTTCTTTTCTTTTTTTTTTTTTTTTGAGACGGAGTCTTGCTCTGTCACCAGGTTGGAGTGCAGTTGCGTGACCTCAGCTCACTGCAACTTCTGCCTCCTGGGTTCAAGCGATTCTTCTGCCTCAGCCTCCCAAGTAGCTGGGATTACAGGTGCCCACCACCACGTCCAGCTAATTTTTGTATTTTTAGTAGAGACATGGTTTCACCATATTGGTCAGGCTGATCTTGAACTCCTGACCTCGTGATCCACCCTCCTTGGCCTGCCAAAGTGCTGGGATTACAGGCGTGAGTCACCGAGTCCGGCCTCTGGAGACATTTTCAATCATCGTCATCACTCGGGGTGGCCTCGGGCACACTAAACACCCTACAGTGCAGGGCCAGAGAATTGCTGCCCGCATGTGAACCGAGCCAGCGGGGAAACTGCTTTAAGCAAAGGTCGGAACAAGATTCCGGGAAGAAGAGGTCCCCTTGTCAGGTAGGCTCCATCTGGAGTCCCGTGAGGCTTCAAGCGTGGCCACTCTGGCTGGTTATGGGGCCCTCGGGCTGTAGACGGAGCTGCCATGTGGATGCAGAGGTGCCGGGGCAGATGCTGGCTTGGGCTTTCCCATGCAGAGACCCCCATGATCCCTGGAACAGCCTAGGGAGGACGGGACTCTCGCAGATGAGCAGACCAAGGCACGGGAAGGTGCAGTGATTTCTTCAGGATGCCACGCGGACAGGCGGCAGGGCTAGGATCCACGCCTGGGTTTCTCAGCCGCTGTGCCAGCAGCTTCTTTATGAAGACCCAGGGGTTTGCTCCAGGGGTTGGGGGCTTCCTGCCTTCTCCTCTGGTTCCTGAGAACTGTGACAGCCTTGGTGAGAGACAGCTACTCTATTTCACACTCGAAACTCTGGAGACAGCCTTGGAGTCAGATGAGCGCAATTATTGGTGTAATTCTGACTCTAGAGAGGGGGATGGAAGAGGAGAATCCCGCCTCATTCTGCGAGGCGGAACTCCTTTCCTCAGCTCCCGGGAGACCACAGCCAGCACGTGGCCAAGGCCGGCGTCCCCAGCACGCAGGGACCGTTACTTTCACAGAATGCCTGTTTGAAGAGCGAATGCCAAGTGTGGGTGTCTCAGGTGACAGGTGTGCACAGGGCAAGAAGAGGCCAGAGAACTGGGCAAAGGGACCTCTGGCTGCTGCCGCCACGTGGGCAGCTCCAAAGAGCATCGTCTCCTGTATCACGCCTGCCTGGTGACTTAGTCACAAATGTGCCTGCTTCCCCTTTAAAACTGTCCGTGGAAACACTCTGGCCTCTGGCAGAAGCAAAACTTCACTTCTCTGCCATAAACAAATGCCAATGTTCCCAAGGTCGTAAAATTTGCCCTTAGCAAGGAACCTGGCTGGGCCGAAGCATCCGGGGATATGCGCCGTGGGGAGCTCGGCAGTGGAATTAACCAAATGACCTCGTGTTTTGTAGCTGCGAATTTATTTCCAAGTCATAAAAAGGGATCAATGGCACTGGGCTAGGACGTTTTCTGGGTAGGGCTTTCAGAGAGGGCAAAGGGCGGGGCTGGCGGGTTGGCGCCATGAGAAGGCGCCCCCCAAAGCTCCCCGCACCAGGACACCATCCTTCTTGGCTAAGCCACAGCTGTGTCTCCTCTGCTCTGCATCCCATGGGCCTTTTCCACCTTCCTGGAAGCAGGTCCACGCGGGGACATGCGGGCGGCATTGCTGTCCTCTATGTCACCTCTCGGACAGGTCCCCTGGGTCGCCGTCTGCCCGCCCTGCTTCCTGGGCCGACCGCCCCTCCTCCTTTCATCTCTTTCTACTCCACCCAGCTGCACAGGTCCCAGGTGTCAGGCTGTGTCTCCCTCTGCAGAAAACTAGGATTCTCGACCAGCCTTGGGCCAGCTGGTGCCGTGTGACCTTGCCGGGCCCATTTCATGGGGTGGCTCACTCTTTGCCATGCCAGCCTCGCTCTGCCCCTCTTGCTCAGATGCCACATCTGGGAGGCTACTGGTCCAGGCATGGGTCCCAAAGCCTCAGACCCAGCTCACCCTAGGCCACGGGTTCCTACAGGTCCTCCATGGAAGGGCCGGGAGGGGTGTGTGCACAGGAGCATGGGAAGGCATGCGTGTGTGTCCGGGGGGTGAGCAGACTCAGGAAGGGCCACGTGCACCTTCTATTCACTCAGCAACATCACTTTCTGAGGATGTGTGAAGGCATGTGCGTCTATCCAGCACCGGGACCTCACGCCTACACTCCAATCACTTCCCGTCTCGGAGCTGCCTGGAGGTCACGCCTTCTGCACCAGACACGCTTTCGGGACCCCCAGTGCCCCGAGAGGAACTCCGTGTTGCACACACAGCAAATACACGAGAGCTTGCTCATCCCCAAGGGCGTGGGTCCAGGCCCACTGGTGGTCTCTCTGGGAAAGGGCCCTCTGTGGTGGTTCACAGGGAGGATCTCCAGAGGAGTGGCCTGGCCAGGTCAGTGTGGGCCACTGGCTCAGTGTGGGGTGTTGGTTCTCCCAGAGTAGGTTCACCCCAGCTCTGTGGCCTCCGACAAGGGGACTTGCTGAGAAAACGGGGGCACCAGTACTAGTTGGGGCTCCTCTGTTGTGAGCACCGGTCATGGGGAACACAGGTAGGGGGCTGTTAGCCCAGGTCTCGCTCACATACAGGTGGGAGGGCAGCACTGGGACGCGCTGCTGTTTTCTGCAACGCCCTGAGTCAGGGCAGGGGGCTGGGGGCTCCTTCGGCATTCAGATCCCTGGGAGAGGGTTAATTGTGTGGGATCCGGAGATTCAGGTGGTTCCATCCAGTCCATGCCGCTGCACCGGCTTCAGGGTTGGGAGGTGGGTGAAGAGGCAGGGGATGCAACTTGAACATCAGATCAGCTGCTCCTGGGGCAATTACCGAGGCCTGGCCAGGAAGCTGGTTCTAGCCTCGCCCCTGGACTGCCCAGCCCCCAACCTCACACATACCACGTTCCCTTTACCTCCACCAAGCCCGCCCTCATAACCAGATTCCACTTCCTTCTTAATCCTTATTTTCTTTAAAAAATGGATTACGAAAATCTCATCTGGAAAATTAATTAATGTATGAATTCAACAAATATTTACTGAGCACAGCACTTTGTTAAGTATTTGTTTTCCTATGTAACCTGCTGTGCCCTGCCCCCCACCTCTGTTTTCCTGGCCTTTTGGGTTTCTGGCTGGTCCATTTCTGTATTTCATGGGTTTCTCTCCTCCTTCCAATACCATTTTTTTCTAATTCAGCCATTAGGATACATTTCTTTCCTATGCAGCTGGCCACACAGGCACATCTTACATCTCGGCATTTTCCCGGGCGTAAGTGGAGTGACCGGATGGCTGACGAGGGGCGGTCTCCCCGGCGGGGTGGGTGCTCTGGTGAACTTGGGGCCGAGGGAGCTCAGAAGGCGCCTTGGGGGTTCCGGTGGGTGCCCTGTGGCCGCACCATTCCTGCTGCCCATCGGGGGATTATTTCCAGTGCCCCCTTCCCCTTCTGCCCATGGCCCCCCGGCTCTAGGTAAGAACATACTCTGAGAGCAGCCCCGCCCCCACCAAACAAAAGTGAACTTGCCCACCCTTCCCGGGAAGGGGACGGGAGCCTTTCACGGGCAGTGAATGGGGCCCTCATTTAGGCCGCATTATACCCGGGCCTGCGTTTCCCCTTCCCTTCTTTACCCCATTCAGGGGACTTCTGACTTCAACTAATTCGATAACAATCCCGCGGGGCCTTCCCAGCTCCCCGTTTGGAGCACATTGTCCCGGCGAGGGCCCCCCCCAACGGGGGTCCCACTCTCCAATTAGCCAACCGCTGGGCTCCTATCCCTCCACTCCTTTCCTGCCTGCCCGCCCATTTTTT
Organism: Gorilla gorilla gorilla; assembly: GCF_029281585.2. Classification (NCBI taxonomy): domain Eukaryota; kingdom Metazoa; phylum Chordata; class Mammalia; order Primates; family Hominidae; genus Gorilla; species Gorilla gorilla. The sequence goes on from NC_073224.2 coordinate 237,443,467, forward strand.
AACCATTTCGTTTTTGAATTTCACTCCCAAGGGCCTTCAAGGGCGAGTGACCCACAGCCGCAGGTTCACAAACCCAGGGCCGGTCGGGCCGAAGACAGAACACACGATCGTGGTCACAGGTCTACGCACACGCAAAGTCAGGCTGTCGGCCTGGCTTCTGAAAGCCTGCACCATCCTCAAAGAAGACTTTAAAAACTACAAATAACGGAGCAGCCGAGCTGTTGGCATTCCCAAAACCTCACCCACACACTGGTTCAGAAACGGAGCCACGGGCTCCCCTGGGACAGGGGCAGGGCTAGAAGGAATTCGAAGACTTCCCTGGTGGCCTCTGCTCTTCCAGGAGGGTGTGTGTCTCTGGGACGGTAAGGTTCCCTCTCTAGGAACTGTAAGGATCAGTGTGGGATTCCTTCCCATGTTTGAAATGTTCACATGACGTCATTTTACCTCCAAATCAATTTTTTTTTTTCCTGTCTGAAAGTTGTAGGAGCCCTCCGGGGAGCAGGCGGGGTCCACAGTTACCCCAGTTTCCACTGCCCTCCCCCCACACAGACGTTTCATCTGTGGAAGTCACACCCACACACACTACAGGGGCACGGGTATCTGTGAGCGGCCAAGTCTGCTCTGATGTTTATTTCACTAACATTATCTCCAAATGGAAAATACTGGAATCGGCTAAAAACGCCGGCCTTAAAAAGGCATCTTACTGTTAAGACGTGGGTTGGCACCACCGTTCATATGTCACTGGCCCTGAGCTCTAATCGCTTCTGGACCTATACACCTCCCTTCCTAATCCCGGTGTGGTCCCCTTCAAGTCCGCAGAGGGGGCCTGTCTAGGAGGTCTCAGGTGCCAGCATTTGCTTTAGGGACGTGGGGACCAGGTGTGCACTGGGGCACCACCTTCTGTCACCTGCTATACCTGGAAATGCCCAGGCCCAGAGAGTTGATGTCTAAGGGATCTATGTAAATTGTGCCCCCCCGAATTCACCTGCTGAAGCCTTCACCTCCAGGACCTGAGAACGCGGCCTGAGTTGGAAACAGGGTCTTGGCAGATGTGATGAGTTAACACAGGTAGGGTGGTCCGAATCCAATATGACTAATATCTTTACCCAAAGGGGACATGTGGACACAGACACACACGCAGGAAGGAGCCACGTGAAGATAAAGCCAGAGGCCTAGAGGGCGCCGTGTCTGCAAGCCAAAGCATGGGGAAGATTTGCAGCACACCCTGGCCTCCCGGGGAGAGAAACGCACGGACCCCACCCCAGAGGCTTCTGCAGGAGCGAGGCCAGCACCTCCATCAGGGGCTTCTGGCCTCCGGACCTGCCATCTCATAGGCAGGCCATGCAGCACATGGCACCTTGCGGCAGCACCCCTACGGCCCTAATACAGGCTCATAAGCACCTGCCTCTCAGTCACAGCAGTGTGCCAGGTACTTTTCACTCTTCATTCACCTAAGCTGGGTTATTAGAACACAAACATAGAATGAGAACTCAACGGTTGTGTGGGTGGCAAGGTAACTTTCTCAGAGTGCCTCATCATTCACTAAATCCACCTGTGGCGTGGGACGCAACCATCTCAAGGATGACCGCCAAAGCCCTGGCCCCCCACCACCTACAGCCTAACTTCTTTGAGAAAATCAGCAAAGCAACAGACGACGAGGTTCTCAGAGAGTGGCTTTTCCACCTCAGCCCGGGGGTGGGGGTGGTGTGCAATTGCCCTGCTTTATCTTGGTGACCCCACATGACAGCAAATTCATCGGGGATGAAGAATGCCAGTTCAGGAGAACACAGCTTCCAGGCTGGGGGCAAGGGTACGACCAGTGGAAAATTATCCACTTTCTTCAGATTCCGTCAAAGAAAACTCCTTCCCCCACACCAACCGCCCTGTTCTTCATCTCTGCACCTCTTGGCTATCAGAGTACTCAGACCACAGGCTGGAGTTGGGTGGGGCCAGCAAGATGCCTCTCTTAGTTCCTCATTTAGCAGGTGGGGAAACTGAGGCCCAGAGGCCACGATGGCTTGCTCAAGGTCTCAGCAGCATCTGTGAGCCTGAGCCTGAGCCGTCCTCCTCTTTCTGTGATGCCAGGGCCCCGGCTCTGTGATGCAGGCATCTCAAAAACCTTCACATCGCTTTTTGAAAACCTCACAAAGCTACGGAGGTTGAAAAGGAGGAATCAGGAGCATGCAGAAGGCACACACCATCCCTCACCTTTAGACGGCACACACAATCCCTCACCTTTAGACAGCACACACCATCCTTCACCTGCAGACCCTTAAGGGGACATGGGCAGCGCAGCCAGAGAGCAAAAATGCAAAAGGCCTACTTAGGCTCGAGCAGGTGTCTGCTCTCCTAGGATTCTGAAGTTGCCTGTGACCAAGGGAACGAGCCCTGATCCATCCCTGCCTCTCAGCAAAGCCCAGTGCACAGGGGCCCCGCAGGGCAGCCAAGTTCCCCCAGCCTCCCCCAGCCTCCCCCAGGTTTCCCCAGCCTCCCCCAGACTCCCCCAGCATGAAGGATGCACCTGCTCCCTGAAGATGGGGGAAGCAGGAGGCCCTCCAGTCTGCAGCTGACATCTGACGTCCTGGTCTCAGCTGCTCCATCAGCAGCACCGGGTGCTGTTTCCCAGACTCAATTTCCCCTCATGTAATGCCAAGACGATGAAAGTCTACCATGAGGTCACGTGGGTGAAGGGGCAAGGCCAGGCTGCCCTTTGCACACCTTCAGGGGTGTCTCCAAGGACTTTGGCGCTGCTTCCTGGATGTGCTTTCCCTCCTGAGGCAGGTGGAAAGCCCTCCTAACCCCAGAAGGCAGTGGGGACCTCTCCACTGTGAGGGCGTCCCCTGCCTCATGGACATGTGGGACCCACTATTATGTACGGGCGCCACTGAAGCAAGAAACCTACAGGAGCTGGACCCCTTGCTCGAAGGCTCCACTTGGAGGTCCCACCCAGAGGTGGAGTCAGCGCCTAAGCTCATGTGGGATCTGGGAAGCCGCGGGCTCAGCAGTGGACACAGAAGTGGGCGGGAGACACCAACCCGAGGTAGAAACAGAGGCCAGGTGGGAGACGGCCTGCGTGGAAGCAGGGCAGACACGACCCTACTCGGCTGCAGCTGAAGAATGTGTCACCAGCATCCAAGCAGGGAGGTCCTGCCCTGCAGGTGCTGGAAGTGGCTGGGGTCCCCGACCTGCCAGGGGTCACTGGAGAAACGTCAGAGCCGGGGCTCCCAGCCCCCGAGGCCACGCTCAGGGGCAAAAAGTCCCTCAGAGCGCAGCTGCCCCGGGTGGCCCTCCTGTCCTCCCTACAGCTGACATCATTCCTGATGACTGCAAGGGCCCAGGTCTCATGAGGGAATATCCCAGTGAGCAGGAGGCTGGGCCCTGTGGTGGGAGCTCTGGTGTGGGGTCAGGGTGAGGCTGGCTCCTGTGGCTTGGGCTACTGGACTTGAAGGCCGCCTCTCTGGGGACTGGACACCCGCCTCTGAGCGCCGAGGCTGCATCTTGTTCATCTCTGTGCGAGCTTCAAGTCAGTGCGATTGAAGTAATCCCCATGACAAAGCGAATTTTAGAGGCAAGAGAAATACATTTGTCTTCAGCCCCCCAGCTCCTATGATCGTATGAATGGAGTTTGAAGGCTTTTATCAAAATGCAGCCCAGACCCCTTTTTCCATCCCTGTCCTCCTCAAAAGAAGGCAGCGTGGTCTATGCTCCCGAAACTCAGGGGTCGTGATGTCCTTCTGCCATCAGACTTCAGTCATTTGGGCAGCTGGCCTTCCCTGGAGTCCCCACTCCGGCTAAGGGTTGACCCTGGACTCACAGCTCTCAGCTGTCCTCCTCCTCTTCCTCTTCCTCCCCCATCCTCTTCCTCCTCCTCTTCTCCCTCCTCTCCCTCCTTCCTCCTTCCTGCTCCTCTTCCTCCTCTCTTCCTCCTCTGCCCCCGGTTCGGCTCTTGTTCTGGTCTTCTGCGCCCGTGGTCAGGTCTGAAGCTCTGTGCTGAGTCCACAGGCAGCATCATCGGGGTGGAGGCCGGGATTAGGTGCAGGAGACACTCGCCCCATGACCCCCAAGCCCTGTCCACTTGGCGGAAGGTAGGACAAGCAGCACTCTCTGCATTTCCAGGAGGGCCACGTGCGCCGGGGATACTTTATTTGTTCTTCAGATCCCACGCAGGACTCCCAGGCTGTTTTAAAATCCACCTTAGGCTGGGCGCGGTGGCTCATGCCTGTAATCCCAGCACTTTGGGAGGCCGAGGCGGGCAGATCACGAGGTCAGGAGATCGAGACCATCCTGGCTAACACGGTGAAACCCCGTCTCTACTAAAAATACAAAAAATTAGCCGGGCGTGGTGTCAGGCGCCTGTAGTCCCAGCTACTCGGGAGGCTGAGGCAGGAGAATGGCGTGAACCTGGGAGGCAGAGCTTGCAGTGAGCCGAGATAGCGCCATTGCACTCCAGCCTGGGCAGCAGAGCGAGACTCCGTCTCAAAAAAAAAAAAAAAAAAAAAAAATCCACCTTAAGCCTAAAGGAGGGCCCCGGCTAAGGGCCTCAGTGGAGCCCATGGTTTTCTGCCGGTGTGCAGGCTTCAGCCCCCATCCATGGCAGCGTCGGCCGGCAGGCCAGACCCCCAGGCCCCTCTCCCCAGGCCCTTGACTCAGCGGCTGTGAGGAGAGTCTCTGCCCCTCAGGCCCTGGGCAGTCATCACGGGGATTGTTGCCTCTACTGGAAAGACAGGTAAGCCTCAGCCTCTGAGCTGGGATACAATGAAGAAGGTCCCATGTTTACCTCCAGCCTGATACCTCAGCATTCACCCGTGTGCACCAGGAGGAAGTGAGGTCCCTTCCCCAGCAAGACCCTGGGAGGCCTGTAGCCTCTGCATTCCCCTGGTGGGGGGAGGGAGACGGAACACAAGGACATCCCTGTCCTGGGATCACTGCACAGCTGTCCTGGAGCCCTTGAGGGGCAGGGTCACCTCTGAGAGCTCAGACTTGAGACAGGGTGCACCGTGATCTCTCCGGGAAGACAGCATGGTGCTCGTGTCCATGTGGGCGGCATCAAGGGCCAGCAATGTGGCATCCTGCCCCGGAGGGCCCCTTGGGGCTCGAGTGCAGCTGGGGCTCCTAGCCGAGCAAGACTTGCGCTTCTCAGCCCCCAGCGATTCTTCATGCACTAGAGAGGCTCATCAGAGGCCCACCCCGTGGGACGAGGATGCTTTGAGTGGGCCCGGCAGCTCCAGTGCAAACCTAGCTCCAAGGGCCAGGGCAACTGGAACCTTCTGGAAATGGGACTTCGGCTGGCCCAGGAGCCTGAGCAGCCTCTCCTCCCTTCTTTCTGCCTAGAGATTCTTGTTCCTGGGGTGGGCAGGAAGGGGAGGACCGAGCCAGCCAGCCTCTGTAGGTGGAACATGTGAGCTGTTACCAAGAAGCTCAGCAGAGCCCCACTGGCAAGGGGCTCCGGAGGCCTGGCCATTTCATGTTGCTTATGTTCACGTATTTCCAGCCTGGCTCGTTGTTTTCACACAAGGTTTTATTTTTGTGCCCCTGCCCCAGGCCCTGAGACCCCCATGCTCTTTGGGGGACACCTGGCTATGGCTCTCCGCCCACAGGGAAGCTCCTCCGCGGCACCCCATGGCCATTGGCAGCTTCTGTCCCCGAGGATCCAGAGGTGCCTGTTGAAACTGTGGAGCAACCAAGCATCCTAATCCCCCTCTGCCCCCACCCCGCACAGCACCCTCTCCAGCCTCCGCTGAGCGCCAGGGCTGAAACGAAGGCTGATAAATTAGTCTAGAAGGAAACAAGGCCGCTTCTACTTGTAAAAGGTCATTTCGACTTTGTTCTGGGTGAGGGTTTATCTCAGCTGCTGCCGCGACAGACAATGCCTGGGGCCTAAATGGCAGAAATCTTAGCTCTGCTCGTGAAATTACGGTGCTGATAAGCCGGAATGGACTTTAGAGGGATCTAAATGGGAACGGAGTGGACGTAGGTATTTTTGAACATGATTGAACAGAGACGACACAATGGGATGTACAATTAAACTGGGCATTAGCCCAGAAGGAAGGAACTCCGCCGACTCTGCCGAAAGCCAGACAAAGGGGGTTCCCGCAGCCTGCGTGCGGCTGGTAATCCCTGCCCCAGCCTGGTGCAAGAGGCGCAGCCGGGACCGGAGGACCAGAGTGGACGCACGAGAGCTCCTGGGCGGCTGCTGCTGGAGGCTGGTGCCGTTCTTCATGCGGCAGGGGAGAGTGGGGCCCATTCACCAAGCCAGCTCCCTGGAAAGCACGGTGGTGCTGCCCACGCGTCCCAGAAGGCCACGGCCCAGTGCCACGCCCAGCACTCCAGGTGGGCCCGGAGCTGCAAAAGCAAGAAGAGACCACGCTCCCCTGCACAGCAGACACACTCACGGCATTCTGGCAGCTGAGTGAGAATAGTCACTTTGAGGCAATTCTACTCACATATGTTCCAAACGACAGCAAAGGTCCAGCCAAGGCCACGCAGAACAAACCCTCCATGCAGCAAGGGTGCCAGCTTGCAGCCATTCTCCAAAGGGCCTTCTCTTAGGCACTCAGATAAACTCCTCACCCCAGAGAGACGCTGCCCTGCGCCGACCTGGCCCCTTAAGGCAGGTGCCTTCAACCACAGCAACCCAGCCACATTGCAGCTCGGGGGTCCAGAGAACGCATGGAGTGCCCGCCCCTGCCCCGAGCAGATTCTACCCGTGTGCAGGAGGCAGCAGAGACAGGCAGCCCACAGGGGTGGTCCTCAGGTCGCTGCCCCTCAGCCGGCCTGTGAGCAGTTGCGTCACCCTCATCTCTGGTTGAGGCCAAGGTGGCCCGTAGCACCCTGAGAGCACATTCCCACCCCAGCTGATGACCCGGCCCATGAGAATTCCTGCCACAGGAGAAGCTCTGACCAGCAGCCAGGCCTGGCGGGAGGGCAGTGGGACCTGCCGCTGTCCCCTGAGGAGCGTGAGGTTCACGCGCTCATCCCCTGACCCTCGTCCCTGATCCAGGGAGACCTCTGTGGCCTGGAACGCGTGGGACCTGCGTCTGACCCAGGGGAGGGAGGGCCACCCAGGAGCTGGCCCACAGGCCTCAGGGGGCCTCTCCAGGGAGCCGCCAGGCCACAGCCGCCCACCCTCAGGAGGGGCCGCCCTCCCTACCCATTCTGCTCCCTGCGAAGCCTGCTGCTGGGAAATTACTCAAAATTAAAAGATCTCAAGTGCAAATGATCTGTACTGTAGATTCTTCAGTCTTAGTGGTCCAGTTGCTTCCTGCCGCCCTCGTAGGCCTACCGCCTGGCAGCACAAAGCTGATCCCAGCACAGCCTTGCAGGGACCGCACTGCAGGTGCAGGCACCAGAGGTGAATGAGCTGCCTCTCACGCCTGTGCCAGCCCTGCCTGGCTCATGGGGCACGCTCCTCCAGGATGCCAAGGCTGTAGGATCACCCAAGGGACAATTGGACTGAGTGCCCATGACGAGCTGGGGCCGCTGTGATGGCTGGGGGCACACAGGAAGGAGGGGCCTGCCCTGCTCACAGCTGACATCTGGGAGCTGCAGGGGCAGAAAGGGCCCGCCTGGGGGTCGGGACCCTGGGCTCTTGTCCTGGGTCCACCCAGCCCATGGTCGCATATGACTCTTTCCCTCCCTGGGGCCCAGTTCATAACTCCACTGGGAGGGGGAGGAGATGGTGATGTCCCAACGGGGACTCAGGTATGACAAGGGGCCCCTCCTATCTTAGCCATCACTCCATGCCCGGGGAGCGCGTGGCTGGTCAGCCTCGGGCCACCCTGTGCAGCTGTGGCCGGGGACGGGAGCCATGCTGATGAGCCAGTGGTGTGAAGCCCACCCCCCAGCCTCAGCGGCTGCACAGACCCCCCCTGAGCAACAGTGGAGTCCCCCGGTGGACCCAGGCACCCTCCTCTTCGCAGCCCCAGCTTCTGCTCCTTCCACCTGCCCTGCTGAGGCCTGTGGTCAGGAAAGGCTCTGCTGCTACCCGTCAGCCTCGGCACCTTTAGGAAAAGCCTCTCTGGGCTCCCATGGGTAGGGGAGGAAGGAAGTTCCTGGCCGGCCCCTTTCCCAGGGCCTCCTCCTGGGCTGGACTCCTCCAAGTGCCCCACGATGATCGCTTCTCAGAATGCAGACTCCTGGGACCTCCTCCAGGAACTCTAAGCCAGTAGTAGGTAGAGAATGGGGCCTGGAATTGGGTGGGGTTCTCACAGGCTGGCCATCTGGGTCAGGAACCCCTCTCTGGTGCCACGGGCACCCTGGGGCCACCGCAGAACCCCAGCTTCAGGCAGGGGCACCGGGTGGTGAGCCTCACTCCCTGCCAAGTGCCCCCAGCATTCTCAGGCCCCACAAGGGCCCATGGGGCTGCATTTGGGACCTGCTTTCAAACAAGGGGACAGCAGCTCCTAAGAAAAAGTGGGGCTGAGGTCATGTTTACGACACAGAATTCCCCCAAGCCCAGAGAGGGCCATCGGCTGTAGTGAAGTCAAGTTCCAGGGCCTGGCTGGGTCAGGGACCTGCAGAGGACAGAGCCATGTTCAGGCAGGAGCATGAGGCACTGGGCCCAGGCAATCGGCCTTCAAGGCGCAGAGTTGAGACTGCCCCACCTACACGCTGTTAGTGCGGGCAGGAACCGGGTCTGGGCCCAGCTGCCGCCCCTGCTGGAGCTCACCTGTGCCTCTCCCACCTGGCAAGAGCCTGGCTGCCCCCAGTGAGCTCCTGCTGGGGTCACTGAGCGGGACCCACACCTGCCTCTGGGCCCCTGCATGGACAAACCTGGGGGCTGGGAGCTATTCCTTCCTTCTCAGCCCCAGGTTCCCCTGTCAGAGCGAGGGTGGCTGTGTCCTAATCACAGCACAGCTGGGAGGGTCCCAGTGTAGACAGAGCCTCACAGAGACCAGGGCACATGGCAGGTGCCCACCAGGCCCACACAGAGGCCACATGCCTCTGTCATACTCCCTTCACATCCAATCCTTATTTTCCCTAAGGAAGAAACAAAGGGAGGAAGGAAAAGGGCAGGAGGATCCGGAGCACCCTGTTCTCACAGGGAGCCTTGGGGGACCTAGGGGGAGGCTGGGCCACGCCCCCACGCAGAAGCCCTTCTCCCTCCTGCTTCTGGCAAAACCCTGAAGACGTTTTCAGGCTGGCAGCCCTGATGATGTTTTCAGGTCTCTTGGTACAAGCGGCCGGTTCCTGAGTAAGGGTGGGCTCTGGGTGTCACTGGGACAGGGGGGCGGGGCGTGTGGGATGCGATTGGCAAAATACTATTTAAGAAGTTGGTATTCACAGATGTCTCTCGAATATGAAAAGAAAATATTTATTTCCTTTTTCGCTTGTGAATCAGAATGCTCTATTTAAAGAAAGTCCCCTCTGCTGGGCTGCAGCGGAGTTATTACCCCTTAAGGAAGTAAAGGAGAGCCATCAGGGAGGTATTCTTAGTCACTCTCTCTCCTTTTTTCTAAAATTCCTTATATACCCGTGCCTCCGAGCCGGGCCGAAGATAGTGCAGGATTTCATGGCATTCTTGGGCTAAAAACGTCTAGGGCTGATGTCACGGTGCCGGGGGACATGGGAGGCCTGTGCTGTGACTCCTCCACGGCACTGCCGGCTGCTCCCGGAGCAACGCCGAGGCCCATGGGTTTCTCTGCATGCCTGTCCCCGTGGTGGCCTCAGGCTCCGCACCATCCCACAGGGCCCCGTCTCTCTCCAAATCCCGACGCTGCGTGCCTCGCCGAGCTGCCCGGTGCTGGCTCCACGGGAACACTCCTCAGAGCATCCACTGGCCGGTGCACTCACGGTTTTAGACGTGAGGCCTCCATAGAAACACCCAGAAGCTCCTGAGTGGGGAAGCGCGGCAAAGCTTCCTGGCCTCACGCAGAACTCTCCACGCAGAGTGGAGCAGCAGAGGTGCCCAGAGCCAGGCCACGTCCCGGGGCCGAGCCCACCCTACCGTGGGGGTGGTGTGGGCAGTGGAGCGTGCATCTGGGAACCTTGGAGAGAAAGGGCAGGCCAGGAACGAGTTTTGGCGTTTAGATGATAAAACGTGGGACTGAGAATACCAAGCCCTAATGTGTGGCGATCAGACGGTGGCGTGTGGCGGGGAGACGGTGGCATGTGGCGGGGAGATGGTGGCGTGTGGCGGGGAGACGGTGGCGTGTGGCGGGGACACGGTGGCGTGTGGCGGGGAGATGGTGGCGTGTGGCGATCAGACGGTGGCGTGTGGCGGGGAGACGGTGGCGTGTGGTGATCAGACGGTGGCGTGTGGTGGGGAGACGGTGGCGTGTGGTGGGGAGATGGTGGCGTGTGGCGATCAGACGGTGGCGTGTGGTGGGGAGACGGTGGCGTGTGGCAGGGACACGGTGGCGTGTGGCGGGGAGACGGTGGCGTGTGGTGGGGAGATGGTGGCGTGTGGCGATCAGACGGTGGTGTGTGGTGGGGAGACGGTGGCGTGTGGCGGGGACACGGTGGTGTGTGGTGATCAGACAGTGGCGTGTGGTGGGGAGACGGTGGCGTGTGGCGGGGACACGGTGGCGTGTGGCGGGGAGACGGTGGCGTGTGGCGGGGAGACGGTGGCGTGTGGCGGGGAGACGGTGGCGTGTGGCGGGGAGACGGTGGCGTGTGGCGGGGAGACGGTGGCGTGTGGCGGGGAGACGGTGGCGTGTGGCAGGGAGATGGTGGCGTGTGGCGATCAGACGGTGGCGTGTGGCGGGGAGACGGTGGCGTGTGGTGGGGAGACGGTGGCGTGTGGCGGGGAGACGGTGGTGTGTGGTGATCAGACGGTGGCGTGTGGTGGGGAGACGGTGGCGTGTGGTGGGGACACGGTGGCGTGTGGTGATCAGACGGTGGCATGTGGCGGGGAGACGGTGGTGTGTGGTGGGGAGACGGTGGCGTGTGGCGGGGAGACGGTGGTGTGTGGTGGGGAGACGGTGGCATGTGGTGGGGAGACGGTGGCGTGTGGTGATCAGACGGTGGCGTGTGGTGATCAGACGGTGGCGTGTGGCGGGGAGACGGTGGCGTGTGGTGGGGAGATGGTGGCGTGTGGCGATCAGACGGCGTGTGGCGGGGAGACGGTGGCGTGTGGCGGGGACACGGTGGCGTGTGGCGGGGAGACGGTGGCGTGTGGTGATCAGACGGTGGCGTGTGGCGGGGACACGGTGGTGTGTGGTGATCAGACGGTGGCGTGTGGCGGGGACACGGTGGTGTGTGGTGGGGAGATGGTGGTGTGTGGTGGGGAGACGGTGGCGTGTGGCGGGGAGACGGTGGCGTGTGGCGGGGAGACGGTGGCGTGTGGTGGGGAGACGGTGGCGTGTGGCGGGGAGACGGTGGCGTGTGGCGGGGAGACGGTGGCGTGTGGCGATCAGACGGTGGCGTGTGGCGGGGAGACGGTGGCGTGTGGTGATCAGACGGTGGCGTGTGGTGATCAGACGGTGGCGTGTGGCGGGGAGACGGTGGCGTGTGGCGGGGAGACGGTGGCGTGTGGCGGGGAGACGGTGGCGTGTGGTGGGGAGACGGTGGCGTGTGGTGATCAGACGGTGGTGTGTGGTGGGGAGACGGTGGCATGTGGCGGGGAGACGGTGGCGTGTGGCGGGGAGACGGTGGCGTGTGGTGATCAGACGGTGGCGTGTGGCGGGGAGACGGTGGCGTGTGGCGGGGAGACAGTGGCGTGTGGCAGGGAGACGGTGGTGTGTAGTGATCAGACGGTGGCGTGTGGTGGGGAGACGGTGGCGTGTGGTGGGGACACGGTGGCGTGTGGTGATCAGACGGTGGCGTGTGGCGGGGAGACGGTGGTGTGTGGTGGGGAGACGGTGGCGTGTGGTGGGGAGACGGTGGCGTGTGGTGATCAGACGGTGGCGTGTGGTGATCAGACGGTGGCGTGTGGCGGGGACACGGTGGTGTGTGGTGGGGAGATGGTGGCGTGTGGTGGGGAGACGGTGGCGTGTGGTGGGGAGACGGTGGCGTGTGGTGATCAGACGGTGGCGTGTGGTGATCAGACGGTGGTGTGTGGCGGGGACACGGTGGCGTGTGGCGGGGAGACGGTGGCGTGTGGCGGGGAGACGGTGGCGTGTGGCGATCAGACGGTGGCGTGTGGCGGGGAGACAGTGGCGTGTGGCGGGGAGACGGTGGCGTGTGGCGGGGAGACGGTGGCGTGTGGCGATCAGATGGTGGCGTGTGGCGGGGAGACGGTGGCGTGTGGTGATCAGATGGTGGCGTGTGGCGGGGAGATGGTGGCGTGTGGCGGGGAGACGGTGGCGTGTGGTGATCAGACGGTGGCGTGTGGCGGGGAGACGGTGGCGTGTGGCGGGGAGACGGTGGCGTGTGGCGGGGAGACGGTGGTGTGTGGTGATCAGACGGTGGCGTGTGGTGGGGAGACGGTGGCGTGTGGTGGGGACACGGTGGCGTGTGGTGATCAGACGGTGGCGTGTGGCGGGGAGACGGTGGTGTGTGGTGGGGAGACGGTGGCGTGTGGTGGGGAGACGGTGGCGTGTGGTGGGGAGACGGTGGCGTGTGGTGATCAGACGGTGGCGTGTGGTGATCAGACGGTGGCGTGTGGCGGGGACATGGTGGTGTGTGGTGGGGAGATGGTGGCGTGTGGTGGGGAGACGGTGGCGTGTGGTGGGGAGACGGTGGCGTGTGGTGATCAGACGGTGGCGTGTGGTGATCAGACGGTGGCGTGTGGCGGGGACACGGTGGTGTGTGGCGGGGAGACGGTGGCGTGTGGCGGGGAGACGGTGGCGTGTGGTGGGGAGACGGTGGCGTGTGGCGGGGAGACGGTGGCGTGTGGCGGGGAGACGGTGGCGTGTGGTGGGGACACGGTGGCGTGTGGTGATCAGACGGTGGCGTGTGGCGGGGAGACGGTGGTGTGTGGTGGGGAGACGGTGGCGTGTGGTGGGGAGACGGTGGCGTGTGGTGATCAGACGGTGGCGTGTGGTGATCAGACGGTGGCGTGTGGCGGGGACACGGTGGTGTGTGGTGGGGAGACGGTGGTGTGTGGTGGGGAGACGGTGGCGTGTGGTGGGGAGACGGTGGCGTGTGGTGATCAGACGGTGGCGTGTGGTGATCAGACGGTGGCGTGTGGCGGGGAGATGGTGGCGTGTGGCAGGGAGACGGTGGTGTGTGGCGGGGAGACGGTGGCGTGTGGCGGGGAGACGGTGGCGTGTGGCGGGGAGACGGTGGCGTGTGGCGATCAGATGGTGGCGTGTGGCGGGGAGACGATGGCGTGTGGCGGGGAGACGGTGGTGTGTGGTGATCAGACGGTGGCGTGTGGCGGGGAGACGGTGGCGTGTGGCGGGGAGACAGTGGCGTGTGGCAGGGAGACGGTGGTGTGTGGTGATCAGACGGTGGCGTGTGGTGGGGAGACGGTGGCGTGTGGTGGGGACACGGTGGCGTGTGGTGATCAGACGGTGGCGTGTGGCGGGGAGACGGTGGTGTGTGGTGGGGAGACGGTGGCGTGTGGTGGGGAGACGGTGGCGTGTGGTGATCAGACGGTGGCGTGTGGTGATCAGACGGTGGCGTGTGGCGGGGACACGGTGGTGTGTGGTGGGGAGACGGTGGTGTGTGGTGGGGAGACGGTGGCGTGTGGTGGGGAGACGGTGGCGTGTGGTGATCAGACGGTGGCGTGTGGTGATCAGACGGTGGCGTGTGGCGGGGACACGGTGGCGTGTGGCGGGGAGACGGTGGCGTGTGGCGGGGAGACGGTGGCGTGTGGCGGGGAGACGGTGGCGTGTGGCGGGGAGACGGTGGCGTGTGGCGGGGAGACGGTGGCGTGTGGTGGGGAGACGGTGGCGTGTGGTGGGGAGACGGTGGCGTGTGGCGGGGACACGGTGGCGTGTGGTGGGGAGACGGTGGCGTGTGGTGGGGAGACGGTGGCGTGTGGTGATCAGATGGTGGCGTGTGGTGATCAGATGGTGGCGTGTGGCGGGGCACGGTGGTGTGTGGTGGGGAGACGGTGGCGTGTGGCGGGGAGACGGTGGCGTGTGGTGGGGAGACGGTGGTGTGTGGTGGGGAGACGGTGGCGTGTGGTGGGGAGACGGTGGCGTGTGGTGATCAGACGGTGGCGTGTGGCGGGGACACGGTGGTGTGTGGCGGGGAGACGGTGGTGTGTGGTGGGGAGACAGTGGCCAGATGCTGCAGAGTCCAGCCTTGATATTATCAGACCTGCCCCAGCCTCCCTCCCTGAGACTCCAGCCTGTGCGGAGGTCCCCAGCACCTGCCGTGGTCTCTGCCCCTTCCCCTCTGTTGGAATTTAAAGGATAAGGCCTAATAGGGAGTTCTAAGAGCTCAGCCAATGAGCTGCCCCCACAGCAGGCCAGCAAGGAGGGCTTATGGCGGGGCTCAGCTCCAGGGTGAAAGGGGCATGGGAGAGACAGAAGGAAGCGCCCTGCACAGGGAGGTACCAGTGAACACCTCTGCAGGACCCGAGATGAGCTGGCTGTCTGCTGAGCGACTAAATGCCCTCAACAACCATCCTAAATAGCCCCCCAGTGTGCACTGAGCATTGCAGAAGGCCGGATGAGTGCTTTGGGAGCCCTTGTTCCTCAGCCCTCCCACCTGTCCCTTGCTCGGCGGTCTGGTGCAGGTGCCGGACAGGACATGCAGGCGGGCTCTCCACTCCTCCTTTCTAGGTCAGCTGCTCTGGGCCCAGGCCGTAAATTAGGATCTCCTGGGAGCTTTCACATGCCTGATGCCAGAGGGGTGTGCCAGGACTTTGGGTCTGACACTGGGACGTTCCTGGGCAAACAGGGAGGTTGGTCACCCTCCCTGGCCCCAGCCCAGCATCTCCGAGGCAGGCCTGACACCTGTATTTCCCATGCTCCCCAGGCAACACCAACACGCAGTGAAGGGGAGCCCGCAGCCCCCAGCCTCTGCCCTCAGGTCTCAGGCACCCGGGAAAGACTTGGGAGCTTTCCTGACCACCCCGTCTCCCAGTACAGACCGACATGTGGGAGGGGCGCTCACTCTTACATTTTTCTATGCATTCAGCAGACATTGTTGGGGGGCAGGGGCTTGCACCTCCTCCCCAGCTGGGTGGGCGCGCTTCTCAGAATATGTCTCAGCCGCAGGAGCTCCCTGGGTTGAGCCTTCCTTGCCTGCCATCCTGGGGTCCCCCAGAGCCGGATGGGATGGAGAATGCGGAGGTCCATGGCTGTGGACAGCTCCAGGGGTGCAAAGGGAGCACCCAGCCCACTGAGCAGTGGGTGCTGGACACACAAGTTCTGCTTCTACAGAGGAGGGCTATGTCAAACACTTCTGGGTTCAAACCAGCCTCTGGTGGCTGGCAGGTGCCCCTTCTTCCTGAATCCCAGAGCCATGAGGCAGCCTGGAGATCTCCTAGGAATGGCTAGACCTGGCACTGGTGGGAGCTGCCGCTCCATCCCCTTGGGGGGCCGGGCAGGAGCCCGAAGCCTCAGGAGGTCAGCCCTGGAGGCGGGGTGGGCAGGAAGGCAGTGCATCCTTCCATAGCGTCAGGGAACATTGGTGACTCTCCCAATGCCTGCAACACACCCAGAGCTGCCCCCTGGTAAGCCGCTGCGTCTGCTGGGTACTCGTCATCTGGCTGCTGTGTCTGCTGGGTACTCGCCGCCTGGCCACTGCATCTGCTGGGTACTCGCCGTCTGGTCGCTGCGTCTGTTCAGTACTCGCCGTCTGGCCGCTGTGTCTGCTGGGTACTCGCCGTCTGGCCGCTGTGTCTGCTGGGTACTCGCTGTCTGGCCGGGTCCTTCCTAAACTCAGCTGTGCACATGAATCACCAGGGATCTCGCTCAATTGCACGTGGTGACTCAGCGAGTCTGAGAGGGGGGCCAAGGTTCTCCATTTCCAACAAACCTGCAGGAAGGCCACAGCACTGCTGGCTCAGGGACCACATTTTGAGCACCGAGGGTCTTTATGGCAACAAGGCAGCCGGGTGTGTCTGTCTCTGGGTTGATCTTGGTTTCCTGTTTGCTCATGAGGCCACAGGGACTGAAAGGGACTGAAGCAGAGTCCCAGGAGCCTCGACAATCCCTCCTGGGCAGGAGCTGGGGCTTGGTTAAAACAGGGTCGCTTCTGCCTGGGCTCAGACCTGTGGCCAAGCTCACCTTGGTTCCCCAGCCCAGGACCAACGGAGGGGTCTAAGTCCAGCTCCTGCACCAGCACCAAGCGCCACCCACTGCCATGAAAAGGGTAGAAAGGTAGAGCTTCCAATAGGACCTCCTACTTCCCCAAACCCAGTCCTGAACCCACATCCCTCATGAAGAGATTGCCCAATTGGAACATGAGCAGGCCAGAGCGTGAGGTCTGGATGGAGGGGCTGACTCCTTAGGGTCTCCTCCTAACACCCTGAGCCTGGTCATTAATCCAGAGCCTGGAAGTGTCTCTCCAGGATCTTCTGGCTCAAAACCCAGCCGGAACTCCCAGAGAAGCAAGGCCCGCAGGCACCCAACCCGCATGCCCCAAGACAGCCAGCTCCAAAAGCTACCGAGCCCAGATGAGCTGGCGACACGGATGATCCCCATCCTTAGAGGCCAAGGCTCTGTCTAGGACTTTAGGCAAAAATTAAGCTGTGGGGGCTATTTGTGTGTGCAAGCTCACACACAATCTCCTGCAGCAAATCATGTTAATATTTGCTGCTGACAGGACATTCAGGAGGAAGGGAGAAGGGACTGGGGTTTGTGTGTGGGAAAGGGTGGCCTGGGTGATTCCCTACCCCACCCTGTGGACCTGGCCACATTGCAAAAACCCTGGAGCAAATTTGCCATTGCCCCTCCTGCCATCGGACTGAACCGGGTCTCAGCACTTGGGGCCCTCCAGTGCTTCCTGGTATGTGGGGAAGCTGGTTCTGGGTGCTGCCTTTTCACGCCTGCCTCACGGTGCCTTTAAAAGCCCATCATGGACATTTGTGCTGTGATGTCGGAGACTGAAGCCCCATAGCACTGTCCTTCCTGCTGTCCCAGGGAGCCAGGTGCCTGGCTGGGCTGCCTTCACCCCACTCCATCGTCATCCTATCACCTGGGACCAAAATGGACCTGCAAATGTATTTCTCATTTCTCCCACTCAGGAACAGAAGAGCATCAGTATTCCAAACACATGTAGGGGGACAGGCCTGTGTCCACAGAAGAGGTTTTACTTCCTTGGAAATCCTGCCTTTCTTCAAGGCTGGGTGTTTTGGATAAAATTCCATATTACATGTGAGGACATTTCTCATCTTCTCAGAGTGCAGGCTGTACTTGCTCTCACCCATCCCTGGCTGCTGTGTAGCTCCTAGTCCACAGGGGAGACTGGCAGGTCCTGGCCCTGCCAAAGGCTCTCAGTGGGCTCTGGGGACCCAGGAGGCACCGGCTTGGGGGTCCCATGATGGCAGTGCCAGAGAATTGGTGTGGCCCAAGGCCTCTGGGCTGACCCCAGAGCTTCCCACAGGCCCTGGCCCAGATACAGTGCATTTGTTGATTGAACAAATAAACACACATTAATATTCAGTAAATAACGCCGGGGGTGAGGTCGTCCACTTCAGCACATTCTTCAAATAATTGAAACCCCATCAATTCACATTAACATTTTTTACCTGGCCTCTTCAGCAGAAGCAGAGGCACTTACTCATCAGCGTTCTGATTACAGGCAGGGCCGCTGATGCCTTCGAGAGCCTTTCTGGGGAGACACAGTCAACAAAGAAACAAGCAGACCTTGGGTGGGAGACAGTGGCCGATGCAGTGAGCAAAGTGCCCCCAGTGCCTCCCCTGGGGGTCCTGCGGGATCCCGCCCCAGCAGGCCCCGAGCTGCAGGACCCTGGACACACAGCTGAAGGCCCAGCGGGCGGCAGGTGGCCTCCCCAGTGCCTCATCCATGGCCTCCTCCCTCTGGGCTGTCACCGGGCAGCCGCCTCTTAATTAGCAAAATAAACAGCATGATGATAAATGTCATGATTTACTCAACAAATGTGAAAATCATTGTTTTTGCAGACCCCAGGGCGAGCAAATGCGCTCACGGGTGATTTCCTCCAGGCAGGTGGGCCTCAGTGGCGACCGGCGGGGTGTGGTATTTCGGAAGAGACTGAGCCTGGCTGTGTCCAGATGGAGGAGGCCAGGAATTTCGGGTGCCCTTCCTGACAAGCCCCCTCCCTGAGATGAAGCCCAGGGGGCCGTTTCCACACACCCCTGGGGCACACACACAGCCATGCACAGAGTGAGCCCCCAGGTCGGGGTTGGGGCATCTGACTCAGGGCACAGCTCAGGATGCCTCGCAACACCCAGGAACAAAGCGGGTTTAGTCAGCGACTATTCCTAACACACAGGAGGGAGAGAGGAGGGGGCGGCCCTCCCCAAAGCGTCAGCCTCAGCGTAGAAGGAATGCTGGCTTCCGATCAGCAACTGAGGCCGGAGGAAACTCACCTCCCGACCCCCAGCCTCATTCCTGCATTGCTAACGGAAAGCTCCCACTTAAAGTAAGGCTGCCCCACGACCTTGAAGTAAGGCTGCCCCACAACCTTGAACCCAAAGCTCGTGGGTGCCTCACGTGCTGCCCGCCCCGTCCCTTGTCCCCAGGGAGTCGTGCTGTCATCTACATCGGCCCCACGTCAGGGAAAGAAGAGCTGCCGACCCTCCCCAGTCATCCCAAAGCCGAGGGTTGCCTGGCACTGTGTCTCTTGCTATACAAAGAGAAAGGAAATTGGACCTTCTCATTTTATTTCAACTGAATTGTCCAGAACAAGAACTTTGTTCTCAGAGTAGAAAGAAAATGGTTTCCATGGTGTCCCAAAATAACAGTAAGAATAATCCACGTGACTTTTATTTCAAACCTGTCCTTCAAGAGACGCGCACCCTGTTCCTGCAGGGGCTGCTGCCTGGCGAGATCCCTTTGCTCACGCCACTCCCAGACCCCCTCTCCTCCAGGGGAACCCCACTTCTGAGCTCAGAGTGGCCACAACACCGTGCTCTAGGCCACCACGGAGGGAGGCCAAAATGACACCGATCCTTCTTGGATTTTGCTTGTTATCTTTGCTAAAATATCTTTACTTGTTCTTTTTCAGTAAATAAATACCGTGGACATTACAGTAAAGTCAAATCACTCTGATTCATAACACTTAATTACCAGTGTGAAAGTGAACAATTATACATATGAAATTCAGGACCATCAGAGACGACACGCACGCATGGGCTGTCCCAGGCCTGACCTGGAATCTTGCTGGTGTGACGCTGGCACCCATGTTTTTCTCTGTCCCAGGCCTGCTCTGGCCGAGCTCACTGCAGGGGCATGGAGGGAAAGGGCTAGCAGGGCCGCTTGTTGGTGTGAGTGGCTTGGGAAGGGGACTCAGCAGAAGGTCCTTCTCGTGTCTGGAACTACAGAGGGATCCCAGCCCTGAAGCCTGGTATTCCCATCCCGTCTCAGGCCCCTGTTCACGGCACTTGGAAGACAGGCCAGGCAGTCGGCAAGAGGAAGAAGTCCTCAGAGAAAGAGTCACCCGCAAGTCACTTCTCCCTCCGGGGCCATCTCGGGGAAGGCAAAAACCAGGCGGAAACAGCAATCAGCTCTTTCGGGACAGGTGGAAAATTCTGGGAAGGCTGCTTAAGGGGAAGATGTCAGTTTTCCTGCCCAAAGGCCCCAACTGAGGTGGCTGAAGGTGGGGAGAAACCTCCTTGATTGACGGACATCGTTCATTTCAGGCAGAGGTGGCTGCCACTTGATTCCCGCCCCCTGCTTCCTCCTCTCTCTCCTTCTCAGAGGAGGTGGTGGCTTCCTGCCCAGTTCCAATGTCAGCTCCCGAAGGCACCGACGCACACGGCTGCCCCCCGTCCCATCTGACAGAAGCAACAAAACTCAAAGGTGGTCCCAAAGCCAGGGAGTCGGTGCCCAAACTCGCAAGGAAAACAAGGTCAGGCGAGATCCTGCCGGGTGCGCGGGGAGCACCCTTTGAGGGCGTCGGGGGGAGAGTAAATATTTCTAAGCGCCGGCAGGAGGGGTATCTGTCAGGTGGCCACCGTGGAACAAAGCCCTCCGCAGAAACGGGAGGTGCGCGGTGAGGAGAGCGCGTTCCCTCACGTACACACACACCCGGGATAAACACACCGCAAAGTCAACAGGCACCGGCAGGCAGCGGCGCAGTCTGCGCCGGGCCTGGCACCACGCGGACATCGTGATACGGGCCATTTCTTTAAAAAAAAAAAAAAGCAAATAGAAACTTGTATCAGAGTAGACAAGAACAAAGTCACCTGAAGGTTATCCAAAGTGCTACCTGCAGGGCCCCTGGACCTCTCACATACACAAGCCACCTCCTGATTACACAGTCCAGACCTTTCTAAGTGTGACGGACAAACACCCTTGAATTCCTCTCCCACACACCAGGCAGGGAGGGACAGGCCACTTCTGCCAAAGTTACTTTCACTGCACAGCCAAAGACGAATATTGCTAGAAAAATGCTCTCCTTGGTCCCATGAGGGTCCTGTAGGGCCATGAAGCTGGGCAGTGTCTCCACTGAGGTCTTCGACTCCAAACTCTCTCCCTGTCCTGCTTCACTGGGGCCCCTGACCCTGGCCAGTCTCTCCCGAAGGTGACCTGACCTTGGGCCCACACACACTGTCCTCTGTCTCTCGTTGGGGGGTACGCCCATTCCACAGGGGCTGCCCGTAGAGCTGCAGCTTCCACCCTGCTTGACGGCCGCAGACTCTGCTGCGCGTTTCCTCAGACACCGGGACCCCCACAGCTCTGTAAAGGGCGGGGGGGCTTTAAGCTGACACTCAGGGAGCAGCTCCTGAGTCTCCCTATATCCTTGACAAGGAGCCACACAGGACTCTGTGAGCTACCAAGGACCACATCTGCCTGCTGGGAGCTGCCAAGGTGCCCTGGTCTCCTTGCCCAGGGAGGATGCACTCAGCTCTGCAGGGTGCGGGCAGCCTCTGGCCCCCAGGCCGTCAGTGTTCTTACAAAGGGCTCTTAATGCCGCCAGCCCGGGGAGGTGCTCAAGGGCTGCTGGAGGCCACAGGAGCCTCCCCACGGCCTGTCTGAGTTGGGGCAGGCCTGACAGTGAGCATGGACCTGGCTGGGGACTTCTCCAGAGCCACGAGCCGCCAGGAGAGCAGGTGGGCGAGACACAGGATCCTGCCCCCACCCGTCTGGGGATCCTCTTCCCTGCTCAGGCCATTTGCCCATGAGGAGCCCACCTCCATCCGGGCACTCCAGAGGCTGGGAGGCACAGGGGGAATCCGACCGGTGTTCCCATTTTCCACCCAGGCAGGGGCCCTGCCAAAAATACCACCGACAATTGGCTGTATGGGGCCGGTAGAAGGGCCAGGGCCCACCAGGAAGTGCACTTTTTGTGTGTGTGTTGGGGGGGCTCTTAGTCCCCGTAGGACCACTCAAGGGCCCCCAACACCGGGGCCTAGCGTCCCTCACAACCTGGGCAGGACGCTCCGGGTGCTCCCCTCTCAGAGCCGTCCCAGGGACGCCCTCTCTCCTGACCCCTGCAGCAGGATCACCAGGCCAGCTTCAGACCCTCAAGGCCAGTCACTTCGTGGTGGGAAAATTTAAACAGCCAGCCATCCCTCCCTGGCAGGTCAGGGCCTGTGCCCCTGGAGTTGGAGAAGCTGAGGCTGCTCTTAGGCCACTGGCTGACCGGGGCAGGCGGGGAAGGCGGCAGCCGGGGCAGCGTGGCCACCAGGTGTGATTTGTGAGCGGCTCCACACTGCCCTGGCCTGGAATGAAGCCCTGGAGTGCAGCTGCCTGTTCTGGGACTTCCTATTAATCTCCCTGCCCTGCCGCGATGGCAGTGTTCGCGCCTGGGATCCGGCGAGAAGCACGGGATGTTTTAAGACATGAGCTCATGAAAGACACATTTCCGGGAGAGAGTGGGCGTGGCCTACAGGGCTGACAGGCACCCATGAGGACCTCTGATGCTTTCTGAGTCGCGTCAGGCGAGCTGCAGGATAAAATAGGCTGGGAAATGTGACATTTGAACGCTCTCTCTGGCCGCGCCTCCCGCCTCGGGCAGTGGCTGCTCAGCCCGGCTTTATAAATAGATTGAACACAAGATAAATGGCCGTGATCAATCATGCTCAGGCGCGATCGCTCACCTCCCATCCGAAGTCTGTCTCCTTTGCCGCCGCCCGGGGCACCACCACGCAGGGGCCCAGCCTCTCCCCGGCTTCCATCTTCCTCTTGGCCCAGACCCCCAGGCCAGCCCCTGGGATGGAGGACTCTCGGAGCTCGAAGTCTGCTGGGATCGGAATGTCTTCAGGAATGTAGACAGGGGCCTCGTACGGCGAGCCCTCCTTGGGGGTGAAGTCCTCACTGGTGGGGAAGGGGGACGGTGGCCCCACGGGGATGGGCGACATGGCACTGTCCTCGGCCTCGTCCTCCGCGCTGTGGCTGGCCAGCAGGTCCCGGTTGGGCTCATACATATTATTTACAACGTCACCGTCACCTAAAGGAGACAACGCAGCGTCAACCTCTGCAGCACACGCCCCACCCAGTGTGTACAGCTCAGGGAGCGCTGGGGACTCGGGCATCAATGGGGACCGAGGGTGCTCAGGGGCCCAGAAGGCCCGGCTGCCACCCCTGCCCGGGAGACGCTGCCTCCACTCTGCCCTGAGCCCAGCTGCCATCACTCGATGTCAGAGGCTCCAGAGGATGGGATCCTACCAGGCTCCTTTGGGGCCAACATTTCTGATGGGATGGCACAGCCCGACACACCCTGGCTCACCCACCCTGGCTCCCACAGCCACCTGAGGATGAGCCGGGTGGTCCTGCTCTAAGGGAACTAGGGAAGGAGCTGCCTGTGCCTTGCAAGCTTGGGGACAGCCGGTGAAGCCGTCACGCGTGGCGGCTGACCCAGGGCTGGCTGATGGTGAAATATTTGCACCAGAACATTCCAAATGTCCTCTATAGCCTTGGAAATCAGGGACGGCAGAAGTCCTAAGTGCCTGGGAGGACTCAGAATTTGGGTGAATGTGAAATGTGCTCAGTGCTGCTTCCCTGCACTTGGGCCGCAGCCTGGACATCCCTGCACTTGGGCCTCAGCCTGGACATCCCTGCACTTGGGCCGCAGCCTGGACATCCCTGCACTTGGGCCTCAGCCTGGACATCCCTGCACTTGGGCCTCAGCCTGGACATCCCTGCACTTGGGCCGCAGCCTGGACATCCCTGCACTTGGGCCTCAGCCTGGACATCCCTGCACTTGGGCCTCAGCCTGGACATCCCTGCACTTGGGCCGCAGCCTGGACATCCCTGCACTTGGGCCGCAGCCTGGACATGCACTGGGGTAGGGCTGGCTGGGTCTTGCGGAGGCTCGTGGAAGTTCCTGATGATCTTGACACAGGCTAGGAACAGGCCTGCTGAGGTCATGGATATCGGACTCATGGGGCCCCAGGTCACTGAACTAAGCAATGAGAGGGTGCCCAGTTTTTCTGTCTGGGGTAGGCCTTTGGGGTCCGTCCTCAGAGAGGGTGGGTGCCAAGATAGTGTGTGTGTGCAGCCGAAACTATACCAGAGTGTAGCCTGAGGCACCGAGGGAGATGGGCAGGGCGAGGAGGAGTCCGGACAGGAAGAAAAGCAAAGCCCTCCACCCAGTGCAGCCAAACCAGGACTCAGGCAGGCGAATGTTCACAGTGGCAGATTCACCATCGCCAGAAGGCAGAAACAGCCCAAACGTCCGTCTGCGAGGGAATGAGGGAATGGATGAGTAGTGGACGGTACCTCCCCTCCCCAAGGAGGAAGGCGGCCTGGACCAGCCTGGGACATGCGGCACTCGGCATAGGAAGCCGATGCAGAGGGTCACACCTGTGGCACCACCCCTCCCCAAGGAGGAGGGCGGCCCTGGCACGCGCAGCCTGGACCAGCCCCCGACATGCACCACTCGGCATAGGAAGCTGATGCAGAGGGTCACACCTGCCTGGCGGCGTTTAGACGACTCACCCAGCACAGGCCCCCAGAGACAGACGCAGATGGGAGATCTCGGGGACTGGGGTGGGGGTGACAGCGAGAGGCCCAGGTCTCCTTTCGGGGTGATGAGGTGTTCGGAAACTAGAGAGGGGGTGGTTGCACTGCTGGGTGAATGGCTCACTGCCGCTGAATCGCCCCCTTTACAGCGGTTGAATTCTGCCTCGATAACATAAAAAAGGCAGGCGCGAGTGTTAGGTGGGGAGCAGCGGAAAGGGGCAGGAGGTGGGGTGAGCTCCGTCACCCTGACCTGATCTAGATCTTTCCACGCAAGCCCCTCCTTCTGTGGCTGCCTCGAGGACCCGTGAAAGCGACTGGACCCCGGTCCTGCTGGCCCTCGCCTCCCGGCCCCCGCCCTGCACCCTGTCGTTGGCTGCGGAAACAGAAGCCTCTAAGGAGACCAGAACTTTTAAGTACAGGAAAAATGACTTCAGATTCCTCACACTGGTTGCAAACAGATCAGCACAAGAAGTAGCAGAATGCTTTCTTTCAAAAGAAACCAAAGTCTTGGGGGGAAAAGTCGTAAGGAAAACACTTATTTAATTTATCAGCATTCAGAGAAGTAATTATTATGTTTTAAGTGGCCAACGGGTCCTTTCTAATTGACGCGGCGGATCCTTTCAGAGACGCAGCCACAGAACTGGCGCTGTTATTCCTCCACCCTAAAGACCTGAAGTTGTTTAGGTTTGAAAGAACACCCCCATAACCCCCGCCCCGCTGACTGTGTGCAGCAGAAAGGTACATTGGGGGGGTGGTAATTAACATGGCATCTTATTATTTGCAACTGGTAACTGCACGGAGCTCGCAAACAAAGTCGGGTTGGAGGCCGAAGGCCCCTCGACGCGCTCCTTAACTCCTCTCGGGCGTGGGCGCCTCTGCCCGAAGGACAAGCAGGAATTAGAACCCCAGGTGTTTCTGCGAGTTCCGCTGGAGCCCGAAGTGGGGCAGCGTCCGCATCAAGTGCATATCCGTTGCAGGGCTCCGTTTAAAACATGGCTTGTTTCTGTTTGAATTCTACTTCCCAAAACCCCTGACCTGCTGGAGGAAAATCAGCGCTTTAAGGGCATGTTTAATTTACTGGCCAAGCAAACAGCTTAGGAGAGAAAGGTAGTGTTTCCTGCTGATTAAAGGCAGGTCTGTGCATCGGGCCCCCGGCCTCCCTTCCCCGGCGGTCACGGGGTTAAGCGATTGCCCACAGCCTCCAGGAAAAACCCGTCTCATTTTGCTGTCCCTGTTGCTGGGGGAGAGGGAGCTCTTCTTTCAAGGGTGGGTGAGAGGAGGGCTAATTCGTGTGCAGAAAACATTTTGAGAAAATGAGGTGCAGAGAACAGCCCTAAAGCCCAGAGAAAGCGGGAAGCCTGCATGGAGGCTTCAGCAGGGCCTGGGCCCACAAATCGCTGGCTCTCCTGTGCAGAGGCTCCAGCAGGCCAGGCACAAATCACTCGCTCTCTGGGGTCCCCAGGGCAACCGGAGCGGGGAGATCAGAGTCAGCCCTTCTCCACCCTGAGCTCCGGCCAGGATGCCCCCGAGAGGGTCAGCAAGCTCAGGAGGCTGCCCGACCCTCTGCCCTGCTGGACAGGCTTGTTCTGGACGTGGGCATCTTTTCACTGAGGTCCCCAGACCCTACCACCCAGGCCTCTGTGACGGGGTGTGCATTTCCAGCAGGCACTCTCTCGCAGGTCAGCGTGCAGGGCCAGGATCATGTATGACTTTGGAGATGTAGGCTGGGTAACAGCGTGTGATTGACTTGTCAGGAGACCTGACATCCTTTATTTGGGATTTGCCATGATCTCATTCCAGGGTACTGAGGCCATCATTTCTAGAATTTCTATGGGGAGACCTGTGGAATTATAAAAGCAAGGAGGGGAGTGGGGAGGCAGGGAGCTCAGGAGGGAAGAGGTGGACTTGGCTGGAAGGGAGCTGAGTGACCCCGAGTCGGGGCCAAGGCCACCCCTTTCTGCCGTGAAGCACCTCCCGAGCTGCCAGTTCCAGCCGAGTCTATGTGCTCGGGGATCTTCACGGAGAGGCCCTGCTTTGAGTCTTGTCACACACACGTATGAGCGATCGTCATTTGATCGCATAATACAGGTAAGGGAGGTGAAGAAACTCTGCTGCCGCCCCGGGCTAGGACAGAGACCGAGCTGGCCGGAAGCCCACGGTGACCTCAGCCCCTCGCACTGCCCCTGGGCTCCACCACAACCCTCGGTTTAGGGCTGCGTCTATTTCAGGCTCACAGTGGGAGCCTTCTGCACCCCTCACCCAGGCTGTAGGAAATGATCCTGGAACAGAGGCCACCCCCACCATCTCCCAAGAGACCCATATCTAGAAAGCAAAGCTATGGCCAGGGTCTTGGGGTCTGGAGAGAGCGAGAGAAGAGGCCACAGATCAGGACCACTGTGCTAAACCGGCCAGGACAGGAGCCCAACAGCCAACAGGGGATCCCTCACCACCGTCCACCTGCCAGGGCCACGCGAGCAGTGCCCTCAGAGGGGGATTACCAACACGACGACCCCTTCCCCGCAGCCCGAGCACCGAGCGGCTCTGTGGCAGGGATGGGCAGATTTCAGCCTAGATTCTTGGCCAGAGGGAGTACAAGGGGGTTTTTCGGAGTCGGTATCTGCCTGGCTGTGCTTCCTCCTTCATCATGTGGTTTTAAGGAGAAGCCATGAGGCCTGCAGGCCCCACTGGGCAGGAAAGAGGCACCGTGTGGCGGCTGGCAGGGAAGGGCGGCCCCCAGAGTGCGTGTGAATGTGAGCATCCCATGCGTGTCCGTGTGTAAGCATGTGTAAGATTGTGTGTGTAAGCATGTGACCGCATGTGTAAGCATGTGACTGCATGTGTAAGGCCATGTGTAAGACTGCGTGTGTAAGCACGTGTAAGACCGTGTGTAAGACTCCATGTGTAAGACTGCGTGTGTAAGACTGCATGTGTAAGACCGTGTGTAAGACTGCGTGTGTAAGACCGTGTGTAAGACTGCGTGTGTAAGACTGCATGTGTAAGACCATGTGTAAGGCCGTGTGTAAGACTGCGTATGTAAGACTGCGTGTGTAAGACTGCATGTGTAAGGCCGTGTGTAAGACTGCGTGTGTAAGACTGCGTGTGTAAGACCGTGTGTAAGACTGCGTGTGTAAGGCCGTGTGTAAGACTGCGTGTGTAAGCAGAGGGCCCTGTTGGGAACCTGAAAAGGTGTCCAGGGCAACCTCAGCTGACCCCAGCCTCTGTGCAGCCTCTGGGTTGGGAAATGCTGTTCTCTTCTGTCTGGAGACCCCTCAGGAGGAAGGGTCTCCCGTCTGCTGGGTGAGGGGCTGAAGTTCGGGCCCCCTTGCCTCCCTCCCTCAAGGGCAAGGCAGCGAATGGCGCTCGGCTGCCCCGGGCTGCCCTCGTCTAGGCCCCATGCGGGTTCCCTAGGGGCCTCCTGATGCTGGCCTGGGTCTTTACTTCTGCGGCCTTTGGGCCGTGTGGGGACTCGGTCCCACCCAGCTGCGCACCTCTCTATGGGGCCAAGATGTGGTCCTGGAGATGCCCAACATGGGACCCACCGGGAGAAACTGCGCCAAGGGCAGGCTGGTCTCTACGCGGCGTTTCTTACAACTGCACACCCAGCTACGTGATTTCAAGGAACATTTCAGTGAAAAGAACACCCACTCCAAAAATCTACGGTTCCTTACTCCACCCGTGTGTACGTGGATGTGTGATTGCTTCAGGCCTGTGAGTTTATGGCAGAACATACTTCATGATTCCTGCCCGGCTCCGAGATACCTTGTCTTGGCCTGGGGGGTGGGAGGAGCTGCTTAAAACAAACAAGCAAACAAACAAAAACAAAAAACAAAACACGGAAACAACAGAAATAACTGTGGAGGGTGGCAGTAGGTGCTTCTGATCAACCTGAGAAACACGAGGGAATCCTTTGCTGTGCAGTTCCCTGAAATGTCACATTTCAGAAAACCTAAGGTCAAAAGTATGAGACGGAAGGGACAGGAAAGTCCAGGGATAACGATTCTGCACTGCAAACCACCAAGAACCTTGTCATTCGTTAATGTCTTTGTCACGATGGAGCAAACAAATCCGGTGGTAGCCTGGGGAGGGTCCACCGTGATAGGAACAGGGACCCGGGAAAGCAGGGGTGGCCCACACTCAGGCCACAGATCTCTGGGCTTTGGGAACCGTCTCTCTAACCAGAAAATCTTGTAGGAGATCACTTGGGGCCGGATCACCTTGGAATCTTCCACACCCCCCAAGGAGGCTAGTGCCTGGTGAGCAGGGCAAGGCGGAGGCCAGCGAGGTGCCAGGATGCAGGTGCCCGGCCTTGAGAGCAGGCGGCCCCTTCAATCTGCACCACGGTGCCACATGGGCCTGCCAGGTTGGCAGCCGGGTGGGCACTCGGGGGCCCTTTTCTCTCCCTCATGCTGCCTGATGGATCTGTCACCCCACAGCAGGTTTCTCAGCCTGTTTCCAGGTGATGTGACATCACAGTCTCTCAGGTGCCCACATCCAGCCATGTGGACCAAGCAGTGAGTGGCTCCAGAAGGAGGGTGTGCTCCTCCCTCAGGGGAGCTGCCCACTGTACAGCTGGGGAAACAGAGGCATAGGGGGGTGAAGGAGCCTGTCATCCCCCAGTGAGGGGCTGAGGGCTGGAACCACACCCACTCCTGAGTCCACGCTCCCTGCCCCTGACACCCAGCCTGTCCATGCCCTGGGGCACAAGCGCTCTGACCCCAGTCCTGGCCCTGCTGGCCTCTCTGCCTCACCCTAGTCCAGGCGGAGCCCTCTTATTTTGGTTGGGATCGGCTACACGTCCCCCACAACCATCAGGCAGAGAAGTCCAGAGCAGAGAGAATATGTGTGGTGGGCGCCATATGGGCACTTTCAAAACGGGGGAGAGCCCTGGATGGGGTTTGTCTGAGTTCCTCCAAGCCCCTGACAGTAACATCAGGCCTCAAGGCCCGTGAAAGGTGCAGCATCGGGTCACCCCCTTCTCTAAACCCACAGGGCCAGGGCCAGCCCAGGGGAAGGGCTGGGCAAGGTGTTCAGAGCGAGGTGGGACCGGAAGGTTTTAGAGGTCGGGCGGACCCGGCTGTGGGTTTCAGCCCCTGTGGCTCAGGAGTCTGAGTGGAGTCCCCGACAGCAGCCTCTGCATCCCCTGGGGACTTGCTAGAGCTGTAATTCACGGGTCCATCCAGGCCCACTGACCTGGGGCGGGGCTGGTGTGTGCAGGCAATCGGTGCTTCAGCAAAGCCTCCAGGAGGGGTGCCCTCAAGGAGCAGGGACCTCGAGTTTGGGAAGTGGGGGGTGGGGACAGATGGGGAAGTGCTGAGTGACAAGGGTGCATCCTGGGGGAAACAGGGTTTAACACAGAGGGAACTAGGCTTTTCTAAAACGTCGAGAAGATCACCCTGAAAATCTGGACTGAAACCCTTATTGACCCTGAGGTTTTTCAAGTAAGTGCACACATTTGCCACCCAGGTGGAGAAAAGCAAGCGGCAGCCTCCAGGAGCCCCGGCCTCCGGGAGAACAGCAGCTGGGCTGCAAAGCACTTTTCCCATCCAAAGCCTTCCCAGGAAGATGTGGCTGTTAAAGAACCACCTCTCCGCGGAGCTTGGTTCTGGGTTTGGGGCTGCGCGGAGGTGAGGGAGGCAGACGGAGGCCTGCGGGAGGGAGGGGAGATTCGCCAAGAATTTCACAAGGACTGTGTTCGAGACGCCCCTCGCCTGTCTGTGTAGATCTGGCCTCCAAAAGCTTCAAGTCTAAAGCTGCCCCTGCAACTGCTTTCTCTCATGAAAGGCGTTTTGTATTGGGTGTGAGGGGAACAAACCCTTGCCGTCTTATTGCCACGTGCTCCTCATCTTCTCCCCTAATATCGCTGGCAGGGGGAGGATCCACTCCCCAGCTCACCAAACACCGGACCGTCATTCTTGTAAAACCCAGCCTTGGCCGAGCCTTGCAAGTCTGTTTTTAACTTCAGTCTCCTGCCCAGAGGCAGCAAGACACCGCGGCCTGGTGTCTGCCAGAAGGGTCTTCCTGCTCCAAGGAGCTGTGCTGCCCTGCTCTGAAAGAGGCAGGACCCAGCACGAGGCAGTTCTTCCCCAAAGGCCACCTCGAGATGTGAACGCTTGAGGTTGCATTCAGTCTCACCTGGCCCATCCAAAACAGTATCTAAACTTACTGATCAGTTCAGGCCAACATATAAATGCAATTACAAAGGGAGGCAAAACTTCAGGACAGAGAACGCCTCCATCACAACTCCAAGACTGTGAGGAAACATGGTCCCTGGTTGACCACACAGCTGTTCGATTCCAGAATGATTCCAGGAGCAACTTTGGAGCAATCAGCCTCTAATCAGACAATAGAGCACTGATGTTGGCTCGCTCTCCTGCGGACTGGCCGGCTGCTGATATTGACTGGGTCGCGGAGCATGCAGCCGGCACTGTGGTCCAGCTCATTCTTGCAGCAGCCCTGGAGGGAAGGCGGAGTTGTGGCCTCACCCAGTTTATACATCAAAGAAGTGAAGCTCAGAGAGTGAGCAACTTGCTCAATGCCACACAGCTAGTCAGGAACGAGCTGAGAGATGTTCAAACAGTCTTGATTTTGAAGCTTCTCAAACGCCACTCTAACGACCTCGTGTTCTCCCTACAATGACAAAACACCTGAAACAGTTTCCTGGCAGTCAGTAAGGGCCTTCGTCATGTCCAGCAGAAGAGGTATGGGTGGGAGTGTGAATAGATGCTTGATAGATGGATAGAGAGATAAATAGCTGAATGGATGGGTGGGTGGGTGGATGAATTTATGAATGGATGGAAAGATTGATGGATGGGTGAATAGATGAATAGATGGATGAGTGAATGGATGGGTTGGTGGATGGGTGAATGAATGGAAGATGGTGGATGAATACATAGATAAGTGGATGAATGGATAAGTGTATAGATACATGAGTGGATGGATGAGTTAACAGATGGATGAGGGGATGGATGGATGGATTAGTGGATGGAAGGAAAAATGGATGGATGAGTGCTTGAATGGGTTAATGGATGGATGAATGAATGAATGGGGGTGTGAATGAATGGGTGGATGGATGAGTGGATAGATGGGTGGATGGATGGTTAGACGGAAGGAAGGAAGAATGGATAGATGAATGAATGCATGGATGGGTTAATGAATGAATGGATGAATGGATGGGTGGGTGAATCAAGGGGTGGATGGATGGATGGATTTATAAGGGGATGGATGGATGGAGGGATGGATGGAAGAATAGATGGACAGACGGATGGATGGATGGATGGATGGATGGATGGATGGATAGATGGATGGATAGATGGACAGATGGTGGATGAATGCATAGATAGGTGGATGAATGGCTCGGTGGGTAGATGAGGGGATAGATGGGTACATGGATGGATGGATAGATGAATGGATGGTGGATGGATGGATGGACAGAAGGAAGGAAGAATGGATAAATGAATGAGTGCATGGATGGGTTAATGAGTGAATGGATGAATGGATGGGTGGGTGAATCAATGGGTGGGTGGATGGATGGATGGATGCAGCCTGGTGTCTGCCGGAAGGGTCTTCCTGCTCCGAGGAGCTGTGCTGCCCTGCTCTGAAAGAGGCAGGACCCAGCACGAGGCAGCTCTTCCCCAAAGGCCACCTCAAGGTGTGAATGCCTCCAGGAGAACAGGGGATGAAGGGATGGAGGGATGGATGGAAGAATAGATGGATGTATGGACAGATGGACAGATGGATGGATGGATGGATGGAAGGACAGATGGTGGATGAATGCATAGATAGGTGGATGAATGGCTTGGTGGATAGATGAGGGGATAGATGGGTAAATGGATGGATGGATGGATGGATGGATGGATAGATGAATGAGTGCATGGATGGGTTAATGAAGGAATGGATGAATGGATGGGTAGGTGAATCAATGGGTGGATGGATGGATGGATGGATGGATGGATAGATGAATGAGTGCATGGATGGGTTAATGAAGGAATGGATGAATGGATGGGTAGGTGAATCAATGGGTGGATGGATGGATGGATGGAAGGTTGGATGGATGGATGAGGGGATGGATGGGTGGATAGATTTATAAGAGGCTGGCTGGCTGGCTGCATGGATGGATGGGTGAGTGAGTGGATGGATGGATAGGGGTGAGGGCAACCTCCAGGGCAGTTTTCAACAGCAAAGGTAGAAGGCAGGAGCCTCACTCCCACTTCTGACTTTCCTTCCCTAGCCGTGAAGCTCCATTAACACAACGCTGGCTCCTCTCTGCCCTTGACCCTGATCGGCTCCTCTGAGAGGAACGTCTGGGCTTTCTCAGCCAGGCCCCGCCTCGGAGAAAGGGCTGGTTTCTCTGCTGCTTCTTCAGGGCTGACCGGCTGTCACCCTCCCTGCACCCATGTGGCGGGTGGGCAGGTCTGAGTTCCGGGACTTGGCCGGGGCTGTGCCTGGCTCCACGGGACTGCAGCTTCCACCTGGGGCTTGTTGGGGCCCCATCCTCTGGCTCCTGTTTTCCTTCTCAGAACCAAGCAGGGAGGAGTGCTGTGTAGTGGGTCAGAGACCTGGAGAATGTTCCCCCAACTGGGTGCCTATGAGTCCCCATGAGCTGTGAAGGGCCATCCTGCCCCCTGAACGAAACAGGGAGAGGGAGAGGCAGGCGCAGCAGGCAGGCTGTGGTTGTGGGAGAGCTGATCAGGGAGAGCAGGCACGCACGGAGGCAACTTCTAGAGAAAAAATAGGGTGTTCCCATTCCTCACGGAGGATTCTGTACACCTACATCTCTGCCGAGTATACCCTGGTGAACAGAAGGCCCCTTTTCAGTGGGAGGGCTCCTGGAGCAGCAGGGTCATCCTGAAGGCCCCTTCCCAAAAACAGTTTGCTAGAAAGAGAAACTTGGGAACTGATGGAGTTCTATCTTGTTCTTCTGTCTTTAAAACTGTGCGGTAAAGGCAATAGCTTCTCCCCTCGCCCTGGATCTTGGCTTTGAGACAAGAACAAAGCTGTCGTAACTCCAGGAAATGGTGCTAGGAGGAGCCTTGGCCGCTGGTCCCACCTTCTGACCAGCCCAGGGCCGCGGCTGCCCTGCGGCACTGGGACTCATTGGCATTCCCCTTCTGAGCGTCTGTGCCCAGAACCAAGTGGCCGCTATTAACACAGCAGATTAATAGCACTGAGAAAGCTGTTTCTGCAAACATGCTAAATATTAATAATGATCAATCGCCGTTTCTATCTCAAACCTGCACCCGGGACCTGGCCCACAGGGACTGGGGAACGTTGAACCCCAGCTGCAGGGCTGATGAAGCCGAATTGTCATTAGGGCCCGGGAGAGCCTGGGAAGACGGAGCCCTGACCTCAGAGACAGGCTCCCAGCCCTCTTGGAGCCACCGAAGCACAGAGATTTCCCCAGCAAAGAGGTGGGGCTTCCTGCCTTGTCTCCCCAATCCTAACCAGATGCAAACCCCTAGCCTGGCTACCTTCACACATACTCGCCTTTGTCGCAGACACGGAGGGAGGCAGGGACAGTCCACAGTGCTGCCTTCACTTCAGAGATGAAGGAAGCAGATTGAGACCCACTCCAGGGCTTGTCCAGGTCACACAGCGGGCAAGCACAGACCCTGCCCTTCTGACTCAGGGAGTCTCCACCAGCCGCCACTGTCACCCAGGCTGGCCGGCGGCTCCCAAGACTGTAACCAGTTGAATGATGTCACCCCAAAAGGTGCGTTCAAGCCCTAACCCCCAGGCCTCAGAATGTGACCTGATTGGGAAATAAGGTCTTTATAGTGGTAATCAAGTTCAGGTGAAGTCACTGGGGAGGGCCCTAATTCAATGGGACTGATGTCCTTATAGGACAAGGAGAAGGACACAGAGACATGCCCAGGTGACACCCATATGACGACAGAGGCAGGGATTTGCCCCGAGCCAAGGAATGCCTGGAGCCACCAGAAGCTGGGAGAGGTGAGCGGGGACTCTTCCCCTAGGACCTCCAGAGGGAACAAGACCCTGTCCACAGCCTGGCTTTGTGTCTCTGGCCTCCGGAGTAGGAGCACACCCTTCGGTTGTTTCAGTCCATCCAGTTTGTGCTCTTTGGTTAAAGCAGACCCAAGACACTCACACAAAGACCAAAGCGACCATAGCACGGGCCCGGCCGAGAACACATGACCCTCCTTGCCAGCCCCTCTGGCCGTAACGTGCTCCTGGTGCCCTGAAGCAGGTTATTGGCCCCCTTCTCTCAGAGGAAGAACAAAGGCTTTGCACCAGGAGCATAAACCACCCAGAGGAGCCGCATTGCTGAGCACGGAGCCTCGGCCCCATCACAGCCTGGAGGATGCGTGACTGCCATTCACGCCGCCAGGGGCCAGCCCTGCAGCTCAGAGAGAAGCACATCCGCTGCCAAGGGGAAGGGCAAACAGCCCCAGCCTCTGCGCAGCCCACGCCTCTGGGGCAGGCGGGTGGGCCTGGCTGTGCTGCACAGACCACCACAAAGTCCCACTGGGGTCCATGAAGCCACTGCCCGCGAACGCCCCTCCCAGCCCCTGGAATCTCCCCTGACCAGCCAAGCTGAATCTGGCCCTCACGCAGGGCCACGGAGGCCTCTGTCGGGCAGCTCAGGCCACCTGGCCCTACTTAAAGCCGATGCATTATTCTAAGACGATTATTTATCCGTGCAATGCTCCGGGGACAGCAGCGTTCCCATTTCAGACCCCGCATCCTGTATTTCCTCGCCGCCTCCATCGCCCCGGGCAGGCGCTGAATGACTCGCGATGCCACTGTAATTTTTATCAAGCCTTGTTCCTGGTAAAAAGCCTCTTTGTTTCAGAGAGATGTGATTTGGCCTTTTTTCTTCCTCTCCTTTATTCCTTGGTTAATATACCACTTCCCTGAGCCCCGGGGGCAGCAAGGTAGCCACGGATTGCTCAAATCTCACTGTTTCCCTCCTGAATCACAGCCGAGGCTCCCTGGCCCTGCGCTAAGCAGCATCTGGGCGGCAGCAGAGCGGGGTGCCTCTCCTTAACCCTTCACTTTGCATGCACTGGACCCCTCAAATACCAGGCGGTGTTGGCTCCAAGCACTAGCTCCACGAGCTAAGATCTGGCATTGTGACAGCGTGCTTCTAGAAAGACTGTGGGCAGATACATGTAACATCAAATGTATCATTTCAGTCATTGTTCAGCGCACAGCTCAGTGGCATTAAGCACATTCACGCTGTGCGCTGCCTTCAGTCACCACCACCCATCTCCAGAACTCCTGCATCTCCCCAGAGAGAAAGTCTACCTCACAGACACTCTCCATCCCCTCCCCCAGCCCCTGGCACCCACCATTCTACTTTCCGTCTCTATGCATGTGATAACTCTAGGGACCTCCCGTAAGTGGGATCCTACACTATTGCCCTTTCACAGCCGGCTTACTTAGCTTAGCACAATGTCCTCAAGTTTCCTCCAGGTGGTGGCGTGTGTCGCCGTTTCCTTCCTTTTGAGGGCTGAGTAATAGTCCGGGCATGTGTGTGCCGCCTTTGGCTTATCTCTTCATATGTGGATGGACACTTGGGTGTGTCCACATTTTA
The DNA here is from genome assembly GCF_029281585.2 of Gorilla gorilla gorilla. Classification (NCBI taxonomy): domain Eukaryota; kingdom Metazoa; phylum Chordata; class Mammalia; order Primates; family Hominidae; genus Gorilla; species Gorilla gorilla. Next base: position 237,478,916 of record NC_073224.2, read on the forward strand.
GCTACAGTGAAGCACACGCCACTGTGTGAAGCACTGTGGGAAGCACGTGTGAACATGCGTGTGCCATCTGAATCTACGGCGTGCTCTTAGCATCAACAAAACCCAGCCTATTCCACCCAAGTGAAGCGAGGCTCCTGTCAGCAGCCCCACTGCCCAGATCTCGGGGTCTCTGGAAAGCAGGTAAGGTTGACTTCCCCCACCACCCTGGTTGACTCTCATTCCTATAGGCAAGGACAGGGTCTCCTTCCAGCCTCTGTACCTTGGGACTGGGGTAAAGCCACTTCCACCTTCTGGACCTCAGCCTCCTCCTCTGTGAAACAGGCACGAATCCAACCGGGAAGACCGTGGGGGACGTTCAGAGCCGTATGCCCTGCCCCTCACCTGCATGTGAGTGGGTGATGCCGTTCTCAACTCCTTCTCCACCCTGATTGCGAGGTGGCCCCCACACCTAGGGCAGCTGGCTTGGCAGCCGGCAGGGCCCACAGCAGCATAAAGACATCGTGGAGCCACTGAGTACCTCACAGCCTCCCGCTGGGCCCAGGGATGCTCCTTCAGCACCGGGGACCCCATTCTACTGGATCGCAGCTCCCCCGGTGGCGCGGAGGCCAGGGGGCTTGCACCTGGAGCTGGGCTCGCTGCTCCAGGACTTTGTGCTCGGGAGGCCCCTGATCCAAGCAGGGTGACAAGAGGTTCTGGCTGGTGGAGGGCCTGGGTGGCCACAGAGACGAGGGTCACCTCTCACCTGGAGGCTTCCTCAGGCTCTTCCTGGAGGCTCAGCCAGGTGCTTAGGTGTTCTGGAGTCCTGGGGTCCTTCCAGAAAGAGGAAGGAAAGGTTCCATGGAGCCAACCAGAACCCAGAAGGGGCCTGGGCTTGCCAGCCCGAGGAGGGCAGGACAGGAGCCAGCTCAGCGCGCGGGCAGAGCAGATTTGGGGAAGGGCCCCCCAATACACACAGCTGTGTTTCTGCAAACTCGGAGGCTATAAGTGGGATACCGAGGGCAGAGGAAGGGATGGCCAGTGACCCTGGGATGGCCGCCTCTGCCAGCTGCCAGAGCACCTGCGGCACTGAGGGTTTGGAGGGGGGTGCAATCAAGGCCAGGGTCCTCGCAGGAGGCTCTGCAGGCCAGGCCACCCGAGGACAAAGTGCACTCAGCCAGGGCTCGTTCAGAAAAGAAAACACACTCGGAGATTTCTGTTCTCTGCTTCCCTTTCCCTGGCTCTGCCCGGACAGCGGGGCGGAGGAACAAGGGGTTAAATGCTGAGCAAGCGCCGTAACAGCCGACCGCCACCAAACTATTTATAGACTTATTTATCTCTTTAGTTCCTACCAACTGGGCCTGTGGCTGCGGTGCACAGGCCAGAGCAAGTCACGCCGCAAGTAAACAAACGTGGCCCCGAAATAAAAATCGCAAGAGGGAGAGAGGGCCCCGAGCACTGTCAGTCTGGAAGGCGCAGGTCTCCGTGGGGCGCTGAGGGGTGCGGGGTCCTGCTGGGACAGGGGTGCCCCTGTCCCAGGCTTCCCTTAGGGGCTGCAGTGAGGCTGTGTGGGCTCTCTAGCCAAGACGGGCTGGGGAGGACAGCCTCGTTTGGGCTGGCGCCATCAGCCCAAGCTCTGGGAGCTGAAACACACGTTTCCCCGGTGGCCTGCCTCCACCGTGGCTGCTGCAGACAGAGAAGGCCATGGGCTCCCGACAACCCTGGCTGCTGGGATGAAAACTGGGGGTTTGCATCATGGGGTGGGGAGGGCAGTGTCCATGTCCGTGTGCCTCCAGCCCTGGTGACGGGAGCGGCCAGGACAGCTTTGTTGCCAATGGTGGGTGCAGGCCCTCCCTTCCCCTGCTCCCCCGGGCCCCGCCTCCTCTGGGCACAGAGGCGGGCTGGCTCACTGCCCTGGCCTGGCCTCCCACCAGATTGGGGGTGGGGAGCTGCAGAGGCTGAGGCCTTTGAGGCCTGACTCCCCGCCCCTCGCAGCCAGGGCAGGGGCCGGGGGCCACCCAGATGCTCCTAGGGAAACTGGTGCCACCTTGGGCTCCGGCTCTCGGGGCCAGGAGGACCCTTCCTGGATAAACTCATTGCCCAGCACCTGGTCCTAATCCACTCGGCTCTGCTCCCTAATTCCCACCCACATGGTGATGGGGCTGCAGTGGAGGGGTGGGGAGAGCAGCCTGAAGGTGCCCCCATCACCCTCAGGGCCAGAGAGCCTGGGACAGCTGCAGCCCCTCTCTGGAAGCCTCACCCCTTCAGGCCTGGGGGGGGGGTCTCTGCACCCCCACCCCGGAAGGGCCTGCAGGCACTCCTGGGGGAAGCAGCCAGGCTGCAGGTGCAGGGCCACCCTGGCCCCCTGGCAGCACTCGCCCTGATGAAGACGTTCATAGTTTTAACCACGGAATCAAGAACTTAACCCTTCCCAGCCCGTCCGCGCTCAGCTGCCCTCAGATTCATTTAGCAGGCCAGCGGCGAGGAAAAAAGAAAGAAAGAAAAAAATTCATTAATTTTTATTAACAGGGAGAGCCATTTGTTCCCTGTGACAATATTTGACTTGTCGAAATGATTTTCACCTCTGCCACGAGGTGCACGCGGTCCACATACATCACCCGATTACTCGGAGCGCGCAGGCCGCGGTCATTAGGCAGTGAATTAACGACAGTCCCCCCGCTATTAATCACCCTGACAAAGGCGTTAGCTCGCCGCTGACCCGAGCGCGGCCCGTGGACACGGCAGCCAGGGGAGAGGGCCCGAGGCTCGGGGGGAACCAGGGGTTGCGGGGGAGCCCGGCCCTTCCCCACCTGCCCCTTCAAGATCCTGATGGCGTACAGGAGCCAGAGACGGTGGAAGTGGTGCAGGCCCTTGCGGGTGTTGGGGTGCCCGTGGGGGGCGGGCTCTGTTTTTTTTCTTTAATCATTTGTTTTCCTCTGTCAGCCTCTTTGTTGAGGAGGTGACAGGGATACTCTGCCCCTCAGCAACAACCCCGGGGCCTGGCCTGTTATTATCTCCATTTTATGGATCAGGAAACTGAGGTACAGAGAAGCCAGGACATGCCCCAGGCTGTGCACGGGAGAGGGGTGGGACTCAAACCCCGGGCCAACGAGCCCCTCGGCCTGCACTCCCACCCCTGTATGGTATCTTCCGACCCCCGGCCCTGAGGAGAGTCGCTAGGGACAGGGCTCCCATGGCAACCGTAGGGTGTTTCCCTGAGCTCTGGGTCAGCATCAGGAGTGTTTTCTAATCCTAGGGATTCAGGGTGGTGGGGGCCGGATGGAAGGGCCTTAGGAATCACATTTTTATGACGTTTGTTTCTTCCCGAGGTTCCAAACCATGGGTTTTGTTGAAAAGAAACAGTAGAAAATCCACACAATACCTCCATGGGCCCATTTAGCATTAGGGCCAGCTGAGGCTCAGAAAGTGTCCAGGGCCACACACCACACTTGTCACAAGCCTTCCAAGTAGAGGCTGGAGACCGCAGCAGCGGCACAGCACAGGGTCTCAGGACGTCCCTCTTACAGGGGTGGGGATGCTTCTGTTGGACTCATCAGCCTACAGGTTACAGCCCCATGTCCCCTTGCACTGGTCCTGAACCTGCACCCTGGGTGTGGCCACAGGGGTCAGCTCAGGTGGGAGGGGGTGTGGGCAGCAACCACCTGGCTCCAGGAGTAGGCTCGGTAGGCCAGAGCTTCTCATCTGCAGAAGTGGAATGACAGTGGCCACCTGGCAGTGTCCTTCTGAGCATTCCGGGAAATGATGTTGGCAGAGCACTTTCCATGGGCCGGGCAGGTGGCAGGTGGCCCGGGAAACACGGGCCCCCACTCCCTCCTCATTCCCAGACATACTTTAACCATTTTTTGCACATTAATCCAGTTAATCACCTTTACATTTTAAAGCAATTTCTTTGCATTAACTTAGGCATCAGATCTGTATTTCGGTCTGATCTAAACCAGGGTATGAAAGGGCGAGGGGCGGGGGTGGGGCGGGAATAGCTGCGGGTCCATTTGTCTTCTTTCTCCGGACTTCTCATTTTTTATGCCTCAGCAAATTTCCTGATTTTCCTCATTAGCAACTAATTTACAAGTCTCAACAATCTTTCCACCTGTTCCTTCCACCGCGGGGGTTGTGAGATTGGAAAGAGCCACTTGCTCACTTGTGTGATGCTGGTTCCAGGGGTTCCAGAAAACCAGGCAGGGGTGGGGCAGGAGGATGGCTGCGCGGGAGCGGGGGCGATGCCACAGAGGTGCTGGGAGGCAGGGGTGGGGCGGGAGGATGGTAGGAGCGGGGGAGATGCCACAGAGGCGCTGGGAGGCAGGGGTGGGGTGGGAGGATGGCAGGAGCAGGGGGCAATGTCACAGAGGCGCTGGGAGGAGGCTCCGGGTTGGCGCCTTCTTCACCTGTGGCAGGAGTCATGAGTGGGAGGCCCTTTGCCCCGGCTGCACATGAGCGCGAATATGACCCCCGGTGACAAGCACGGGGACCTCCTCCAGCCTCCAGCCACCAGGCCCTCTTGTCCCTAACCCTGAGGCTCTCCCATGCAGGCCTGAATTCCCAGAAAACTGGGAGCAGCTTTGAGTTCTGCGGATGATGGATTTCCGGAATGGCTTTTAACGGGGTTGTTTTCAGAAATTCCTCTCACGTAAAGGGCAACTGCTGGGCTTTGTGTACAGGCTGAAGGCCTGGGAGGGACAGGGGCCTTCACCCTGGCTCCTCCTCCTCTATTTTTCTCTTGATCATATTGTTGGAAAAATCGCTTTCTCGGGCTCCCTGGTGGTAGTAGTAGTAGCCATGTAGACCAGCACCAGCTGAGCCTTCCCTGCCAGGTGCAATCCAGATCGTCCCTGTGTTCGCTCCCTGCATCTCCCTGGGAGTCCTTCTGGGGATGGAGGGCAGTTGGAGGGTGTGTGTTCAGCCTTACTGGACAGTGTCCACCGTGCGTACTCGAGCAAGTGCCTTGAGGTCTCTGGGCCTTGTAGCAGCATCTATGCAGCAGGAGAACAACAGCACCTGCTTCGTAGGCCGCCGTGAGGACAGAGTAATTGAACCAGGGTGCACGGCCAGCGCCCGACACAGTGAGCTTCATGGCAACTCCAGTTTACCGGTGAGAACCATGGGGCCACTCAGGGAGGCAAAGAACCTCACCCGAGTGAGTCCTCTGGCTTCTCCCCACCTGATGCCGGGCCCCAGTCCGCGCTGTGGTTCCCTTTCCAGCCGTCATCCCTGGGTGATGGGAGGTGGGCATTCTGTTCAACCTTGTGGGTCAGGGAGCCAGGGCCAGTGTGCAGATGAGAAGAGGCCGCGGTTACTGGCGATGCGAGGGACTGTCCCCTTCATGAGCACTTTCTCTTTTGAGGCCAGTGAAATGTGTTCCCTGGGGTTGTATTCCTGAGAAGGCCTCATTTAAAGGGAGCCGCCAAACCAAGTGGGCTTAGCAAAAGCAGTTTGTCACCGGGCAGCACGTGTGAGCCTCGCCCGGACGCGCCTCAGCGTTTGGCTCTCCTTGCTAGAATTGTCCACACTCACTGTGGAAAACCTCTGAGGGTTCCCCACGGTCAGACGCCTGGCCTGTGGCACCTGGCAGGGACCCCTCGTGGGCATCGGAGTTGCCTCCGCAGAACGCCCACCACCAGACAGCCCCGTGTTTGAGAAAAGCTCTTCGGGAGCTGTTTCTCATTATTCGCTTGCATCCATTTGATTTTCTCTGCTAAGCAAAAGGCTATGGAAAAAGCCAGGCTTGGAAATCCATGATTTCCTGGCAGTTAATGAATTTCAGCCAAACGGAAAGCAAGGTGAGGTTCCCATGCGCCACTCAGACCCAGGAACAGGAAAGACCAGGGGCTAGGAGGGGCTCGCCCGCCATCCCGGGCCCCCGACATGCCCCAGGGAGCCCCTTCCCAAGCACTTGCTCACCATGCACCTTGTTGGGTCCACAACGGAATGGTGTGGTCACTGGGAGAAAAAAAAGGTGAGGCCTCCGTTCCTGAGCCCAGGTGAGTCACTGTGCCTGAGCCCAGGTGAGTCCCTGTCCCTGAGCCCAGGTGAGTCACTGTCCCTGAGCCCAGGTGAGTCACTGTCCCTAAGCCCTGGTGAGTCCCTGTCTCTGAGCCCAGGTGAGTCACCGTCCCTGAGCCCAGGTGAGTCCATGCCCCTGAGGCCAAGTGCAACCCTGTCCCTGAGCCCAGGTGAGTCCATGCCCCTAAGGCCAAGTGCATCCCTGTCCCTGAGCCCAGGTAAGTCACTGTCCCTGAGCCCAGGTGAGTCCATGCCCCTGAGGCCAGGTAAGTCCCTGTCCCTGGGCCTAGGTAAGCCCCACTCCTGAGCCCACGGGCGCTCACACCAGAAGACTGCCTGCCTGCTGAGTCCCTGCATGAAGGGTCAGGCAGAGGGGGGCCTGGAGCTCCTGTGATTGGTCCACCAGGCCATGCCCAGGCATCTCCCCAAGCACCGTGTCACTTGGCACAGAGAGGTGCCAGCCTACCATTGGAACACGGCTGATCCCCAGGGTGGCAGGAGGCCTGTGCAGGGCGGAGGTCAGGGCTTGCACCTCTGGGGAACAAGCACGGGGCACATCTGTCTCCCCACGGTGGCGACGGCCTTCCCACCTGCATCTCCCAAGGAGCTGGGGCCAGCAGAGAACGGAGGCGGGCTGGGCGGTGGGTGGAGCACTGCGACGCCATTTCCCAACAGCCTCCCCCAACAAACACAGCCCCTCCCCTGCACTGCTGCCGGGACGCCTGACCCCATGATCACGCAGGACCGTGACCTCATTTCCCTCGCAGGTCACCTCGCTCGACCACGCCGCCTCCTAGCCCCTCGCCTGCCGTCCGCGTTTAGTGAGCAATCCCTCACACCTCCGACCATGGTTTCCAGAGACACCGAGCGGGCTACACACCGGGAAAGTTTTCTGTCCGCTCAGCAATGCCTTCGGATTGCTTATGGGATTGAGGTTAGCCAAGGGAGGCTGGGTGCAGGTTTCCAATTTGAAGACTGGAAGCCGTCCTCTTTCTGCATGTGGCCATGGTCCTCGGTGCCCTCCCGGCAGGGTCCCCTGCCTGGGTCCGAGCGAGCTGGGAAATCGTTCCCAGAAGCTGTCGGCCCAACCTCACGGCTGACATCCATCATGTTTCTAAAAATTAGAAACAAGGAGGCAAAACCTTTCAGTTTAAAAACTTTGCCTGTTCAAATTGCCTATTACACTGTTCGCCAACCCCAGGACAACCTAAAATTATTTTAAATCGCTTTTCAAACCTTACAAAACCACGAACACGGAATGATCTCCTGTGTTTCTCACGCTTTATACTTAAGCCGCTGGCCGGACGTTTGAATGGTGTGTAATTCACGAAGCGGCAGCCTCTGGAAGTTGATGGACGACACAGGCTTCAGGGCGCAGCGGGCCAGTGTCCCAGATTCAGAACAACCTGCTTTAGAGGGAAGGGGTGGCTGGCTGGATGAGGGTCAGGGAACATTCCAGCAGGGCCTTGGTGGCAGCTGCGTCCCCTGGGCCCCAGGGCTCCCTTGGGAAGAGGGGCCATGGGAGATGAAGTGGGGTTATCCATATTCGTAGGTTGCAGTCCCAGCGGCCATTATTTGGAAGAAGGGTCATCACGGATGCGATGGGTTAAGATAGCTCACCTTGCTGGGGGTGGCTCCCTTATCCAAATGACCGTGTCCTTATAAAACACGGCTCTGGACGTGAACACGCACGGGGTAGAATATGACATGCACACAGAGGCAGAGGCTGGGCGATGCTCCTACAAACTAGGGAATGCCAAAGATGCCGGCAGCCCCAGGGAGCCAGAAGGAGGCCGGGACAAGGGTTCTCAGAGCCTCCAAAGGACCGCCCCGCCCACAGCTGATCCCAGACTTCTGGCCCTGAGGAACGTGGGAGGAGAAGTATCTGTTGTTTCAGCCACTCAGGCTGGGGTACCCGGTTAGGACCTCCCCAGGAAGCTAACGCCGCGTGGGTTTTACCAGCTGGCACTGCTTGACCGCTCTTACTCAGCACCTACTCTGGGCTGGACAGTCAGAGGTGCTCACTCAGGCCTCCGGCTGTGCACGCCTTGGAGATCTGTGTCCTCCACCTGAATCTGAGCTTGGAACTTGATGGTTGTGCTGACCGACCCACTAGAAGGGGGCCATGCCAGGGGCTTCTGCGCACATCCCCTCTCCCAAAGCCCTCTAGACCCGGGGGCCCTGACACCACTCCTGCGGCAGTGCTGCTTTGACCCTGGACCCTTGACCTCTCCGGCTGCCTGTGTGGCTTCGATGGTCACACAGGCGTCATCAGGTCCCTGTCACACAGGAGGACTGGAGGGTGAAGGAGGGGGCGCAGCTGCCGACCGAGCCTGGCTCCGCGTTTTCCACACCACTCATCTGCTCCCTGATTCGCCTCCATCGGCGCACGGGCTCGCGCCGCTGTCAATCCTAAATGATTCACTTCCTGGGAGCATGGTCATTTTCCAGACCAGGCCTCTCACAAAGCCAGGAAAGTGGGGTTAATAAATCCGTAATGACGACCTTCGTGGGCCTGCGACCTCGGCCGGGGGGAAGGGGCAGGAGTGGGCTCTGCTGGGCCTGCTGCAGCTCTCTCGGGAGTTGTGAGTATGCTTGCTTCCCTGGGATGAGCTTTTCCATCTTCAACACACAAGCCGGCCCATCCACAGGGAAAGAAAGTGGAACCGAGGCTTCGCGGCTGCGGGAGGAGGGAGGCAGAGTCACTGTTTACCGGGCACGGAGTTTCTGTGGCGAGTGATGAGAAAGTCCCGGGACTCGGGAGGAGGGACGTAGAGTCGCTATTTACCGGGCACGGGGTTTTCCTGGGGGGTGATGGGAAAATCCTGGGCACAGAGAGGGGTGATGCCCAGGCATATTGAACGCCACCTAATGCCACACTCACGGGTGCTTAAAATGACAAAGATTACATTTGTATATTTTACCACAATTAGCCCCTGTGTGGTTTTGCGGTCTTGGGGTCTAGGGGGACGGGAAGGGGTGGCAGCCCCTGAGAGGTGGTGTGGAGGCCCCACGTGGAGGGGCCGAGCCGCCCTGGCGACGTCCAACCGAGTGCCCTGAGCGCTGCCCGAACACGAGCAGCTCTGCCCAGGAAGCGACTCCAAACCCAATCATCTCCACTGCTTTTGTTAAACATCTTTAGGGAAGCCTGGGAGACCTGCCCCGCCGAACGTGGTCCAAATCCTCATGGAGACAGGTGCACCAGATCCTGCACCCAGGAGTTGGGACGCCGCTGGCATGGGCCTGCTTAGGACTGCTCAGGTGCCGCAAAAATCCCTCCACCAACCTCTGGTATTTCAAGAAAAAGAATCTCGAGGCTCCCGCGGCCGGGCCTGCTGGGGCTGGAGCCCTCTCTGCTGACCGGCCTCTCCGCGCCGGGCGGGCAGGGGACATTTAATTGTGGAGCTGGTGCTGGCAAGAAGCCCTGCCTGGTCCAGCGGGCAGCCAGCATGATAATGAGACAGTTTCTATGGAAATGAGCTTATAACTATTCATTTTCTCCCCATTCCCGACCCATCCACAAAGAGGTTTTCCAAAATGACCCCCATTTTCCTACCCCCAGCATCTCCTCACGCCATTGCCCGACCCGCTAATCAGCTTGAGGAGAAAGGAGAGAGGAAATGCCGTCCTTTGACAAGATGTGGGAAACCACCTCGGTTTGTACTTGGTGTGGCTGTGACCGGCAAACAAAGAACCCTCCCCGGCTCTGGGGCCAAGTTTCCAATAAACTTTTCCCTGAGCACTTTCGAGCGTGTTGTGTGTGTGTGTTTGCTGGTGAGAGCCGAAGCGCTCCTTCGCCGTCTTTTGAGAAACTTTGAAAACTGCCTGTTCTGCCGGAACTTTCCGTGCTGGCTCCTTCCTGCTCGCCTCCCTCACCTGTCAGCTGTCCTCGCCCGAGCCCCATCTTTCTCAGGAGAGGAAAGGGCTGGGGCAGGGAGTGGGGGCGGCAAAATGTCCCCTCCCGGCTCCTGCCTGCGGGTTTGGTGGAGGTGGGGGTTACCAGTCTCTGCCTTTTCCCCCCATTTCAGGGTCTCCGAATAGACGGGCAGCATTGTCAAGGGAGTAGGGGAAAATAAAGAAACGAAAGCCACCAGCTGCATCCTGCCCGAAAAACAGCTCAGGGCTCACACCCAGGCTCAGCCTCTTGCTGGCTGTGTGGCCTTGGACAAGGTGCTTGACCTCTCTGAGCCCAGCTACCCCATCTGGAAGTGCAGGTGGCAACAGTGCCCCGCCCATGAAGCCGGGAGAAGTAAATGGGCCCATTCTTGCAGTGCCCACTGCACAGCACCTGAGGCAAAGCTGTCTTGAGCCAAGGGTCACCGTCATCATCAGGGTCTTGATGTCAGCCCCGGACGGGGCTCTAGGGCAGGGACCCAGATGGCCCTTCTCACCCAGACCATGTCCAGAGGCCTCCCCTGCACCTCGCGGGCAGTAAAGAGGAGACTGTTTTGTTCTCTGTGACCCAAGCCATTCCCTGTCCCATCCCCTTGTGTCGCCCTTACCCTGGACAAGGCAGGAGGACACTCTGTGAGGGTCCTTGTCCTTCCTGTGCTCCACAATGTCACGGTGGCACCCAGGAATGCCTGGTGAGTTCATCATTGAGGATGATGTGGCAGCTCAGGCCAAAGCCCCCTCCCCCAGCCAGGGACTGAGACTTGCTGAGCACCAGGGACCCAGCACACCAGGTGTGGGGTCTGAGGTGGTCATACTGGACGCGCAAATGCTCCCACACCAGCCAATGGCACATCCTCCCTCCAACACATCCTGCCTGCCCAGCCCATTCAATCGACACCAGGGCAGGAACCGTGGCCTCACCGGGGATCCCCAGGGGCTGGTCCCCACAGGGCCCACCCAGCTCTGTGTGCCAAGGGCAAGGCCTCTGGCTGCAGGAGCTCAGAAACGCCCGGCCGCCCATGGCTGGTGGCCCCCATGAACTCCTGCCTGACACTGAGTGTGTGAATCTCAGCCCAACACAGCTGGGTTAGGAAATAAAAATACAGAACGCCAAGTTAGTTTTGCATTTCAGATACACGGTGGATGATTTTTTTAGTGTAAGTATGTCCCATGAAATATTTGGGACATGCTTATACTATAAAAGTATTTGTGGTTGATCTGAAAGGTAAAGTTTACTGGGTGTCCTGTATTTTCTCTGGCACTCTGAGTCTGGACACTCCTTTTGCCTGAGCCCACTTCGATGGGGTAGGTGCCTCTCGTGGTCCCTCTGGGCAGTACCAGGTACCCCTACTAACTTCTTAGCAAGTGTTAGACCTTGACAAAACCTGTCCCAGGACAGTGTCCGGATCAGGCCACCTGGACTCCAACTCAGCTTCTTCCTCCCACACACTGGCCCACCACCCACCCGTGTGGGCTGACTGTGTCCTCCCAAATTCACACCTTGAAGTCTCAATCCCCAGGATATCAGAATGGGACCGTGTTTGGAGATGAGGTCTTTAAAGGGGTCATAAGGAAAAGTGAGGTCACTAGGGTGGGCCCTGATCCAATCTGACTGGTGTCCTTGTATGAAGAGGAGATGAGGACACAGACACACAGAGGGAAGGCCCTGTGAGGACACCAGAAGGAGATGCCATCTACGAGCCAAGGAGAGAGGCCTCGGGAGGAGCCAGCCTGCTGACAGTGTGTCTTTGGGCCTCCCACCTCCAGATGGTGGAGGTAAGTTCCTGTTGCTTAAGCCCTGCGGCCTGCGAGGCGCATCGTGACGGCAGCCCTTGCTGGCGAATGCAGCAGTGCTTCTGCAAGTGGCCTGGTGCTGCGCCGGTAACACACAGCTCAGGTGCCAGGACAGGCATCTGGCTTCGGTTCTCATGCCGCCCTGTGTACCTCCAGCCTCCCTGTCTGCTTCAGGGTCCCCCAGCCCAAGGTCTCAAGGCTGTCCCTGGCGGAATACCGATCAGGGGCTCACTTTCCATACTTCCTAAAGAAAAATCGTGGCCTGGCATGGTGGCCACGCCTGCAATCCCAGCATTTGGGAGGCCAAGGCAGGTGGATCACCTGAGGTCAGGAGTTCGAGACCAGCCTGGGCAACATGGGGGAAACCCCGTCTCTACTAAAAACTACAAAACTTAGCCAGATGTGGTGGCAGGCGCCTGTAGTTCCAGCTACTCGGGAGGCTGGGGCAGGGAGAATTGCTTGAATCCAGGAGGCGGGGGTTGCAGTGAGCTGAGATCAGGCCACTGTACTCCACCCTGGGCAACAGAACAAGATTCTGTCTCAAAAAAAAAAAAAGATGGAAAGAAAAGAAAGAAAGAAAGGGAAGAAAGAAAAGGAAGAAAGAAAGAAGAGAAAAAAAGAAAGAGAAAGAAATAAAGAAAGAGAAAGAAAGAAAGAAAAAAGAAAAAGAAAAATCTCCAACAAACCCATCAGCTCAGTCTCCTCTTTTCCCCCGATAACAGCTGGTTGAGCCCATGGCGATGAGATTGTAAAGTCATCGTGCCTTCTCGCCATGAGAACAAAATTGAATTTTAAGATTCAAATGACTCAGCAAAAATATTGAAATATCAGTGACTTAGGTATAGGCGAGAAAATAGGTTTTAAAAATGTTTTAATTAGATTTTTATTTTGTTTTAAAATTATTTTGTTTTAAAATTATTTTAAATTTAATTACATTTAAATTTTAAATGAAAATGTAAATACCTCAGATGTAAATGCTCACAGTACATTTTCAGCAGAAGACAAGTTTTAAAATTCAGCTGAGCCTGGCTTCCCTTTTGGGAAAGTAACCCCCTTGAGGTCAGGCCCTTTGCCCCTTTGCAGTGTGCCTCTAGAATGCCCAGAGGTCTGTTGATGGAGAGCGTGACTCGGTCAAATGAGAGAGGATCACTATCCTGTTACGGAGATGGTGGCAAGCGGGCGTGTTTGCCAATACAGAACGGGCACAACCTTGTATCAGGTATTCCACACCAGAAATCATTTATGTGTGTCTATCTATATGGTGCATGCGCAGGACTGAAAAAGTATGCCAGATATTATCTCGAGATGAGGAGAGGCAAGGTTTTCCATTTCAAAATCTGTTTCTGTATTTTCTGCAATGAGCAGTCATTGTTTTTATCATTTGTAATTATTTTGTCATTTTCGTAATGTATCTGTCCTCTGTCAAAAGAGAGGTTTAAGTGGGAGGAAGATGGCATAGTTGGTGCTGGGGCGAAAGCATCCAGCCCGGGGGTGCTGGGGGAGGCCAGATGGCCTCGGTGACCCTGGACACATCCCCGGCCTCAGCCAACCGACGAGCTCTGTCCATCTGGGTGTTGTCTCTGGGGCCATCTCCGCTAGTGGCCAAACACAGCCTCCTGTGGGTATTTGCTGAGACGCCTCCCAGTCCAGCAGGTGCGAATCTGGGAACTTTCTGGGGAAGTCTGTTCAGGCCCCACCATACTGTCCATGAACAGGCCCGACAGGTCCACTTTCCCTGTAATTCCCCACCCATGACTTCTCTGTAACCTACAGTCTCTTTTCTTTCTCATCTATCATCTCTTTTCTGCCCATAAAGACCTTATCCTACCAAACAACTGGATCTGGCCAATGTCTGTTTTCAAGAGACAATCAACCCCCAGCCCCCACAAAGGTGTTTTTTTTTTTTTTTTTTCAAATGGGATCGCAAAAGGCCTGGGAGCCTGGGGGCAGGTCCCCAGATCAAATGCTGTAAATTCAGTCAATCAATAGAATAAATGCGGTAAACACAACAAAATGCAGGCTGTGTTTGGGACGTACTTGTGTGCTGTGTATCTGAAATTCAAATTGAACTGGGTGTCCTGGATTTCATCTGCCGGATCTGGCCACGCTCCCTGAGGGCCTGAGCTCTTGCGCTGGCTCAGCGGTTGCCGAGTGGCCCTCCTTCTCCAGGTCCCGCCCTGTGAGCCGCCCAGGCTGAGCCCGGCAGGTGCTAACACTCCCTGCCCCGGGACCACCATCTGGGCGACTGGGCAGCCACGGCTGGTTCTGGCCGGCGGTCACCTCTTGGCCCTCGTGCTCAGCCCCAGCCCAGCCTCTAACCAGACACTCACTGGCTTACAGCTTGCGCCACACGCTAACTCCATAGTCCTACAGCACCCTCCGTCTTGACACTCTGGGAGACCCCGTGTCCCCACCGAGGCAGCTGGAGGCCGCCCCAGAGCTGACGCCCCCACCTGCTTCTCTCAGGCCACACGGTTGGTGCAGAGGCTCAGACAGAAGCCACTTCCTCTGCTTCCCCCTTCGAAGAGCTAAAAGCAAAAGCCCATGTGGGCCCTGGGACTCTGGCTTTGAGCTGTGGCCACTGCTTGAGCCGGGCAGGGGCTGGGTGGTGAGCCTGACCTGGAGCTGAAGGACGGAGGCTTCTCTGAACGGGTCCAACCTTCTCTGGTCTGGAGAAAAAATTCCCAAAGCAGATTTGTTTCCCTCCTTCGCAGTTCCTGTCAGTTAAAAATCATCTAGAGAGAGAGGGAGACCTCCAAATGCATAGCTCCTGCCTCTACCAGGAGGAGGGGTGACAGCAAACAAAACCCCTCCAAACTAGAAAACCATTTTGTCCTTCTTTTGGGGGTATATATTTGGCTTTGGGTCCATCCTTCTTCTTAAGGATAGGCATTGACTTAAATCCAGCCATAAAAATAGAAGCAATGGCTACTTTTTCCTCCGCAGACAGAGAGAGGATTGGCTGTAGAAATAATGTTTGATCATTTCCCTCCAAGAATCATTTCCCCCAAAGTCACCTAAAATCAAACTGATCACAATTAACACTCAAAGTGGCCACCATCAAACGCGTGGAAACTGTCCTGCTGCCCGGGAGCCCTGCAGACAGCCCCATCTGTTGCTCAGAGCAGCCCGGGACCCTCATTCTATCACGGCTCAAAGTAGGTTATCTAAATAAATGGGAGAGGAAATCAACGAGATATATTAGCCAGGTGGGATATTTGTCATCTCCTCTGTCTTTCCTTCCCCAAGAATATCGGTGATGAATTTGCAAATGGTCCTGGATTATGACAGAGCTGTTTTCTCTCTTCATTATTTATCCCTTCTCTGAGCACCTCGATTAGAGACCACAGTGACAAATGCATGAATAAAAGGCAAAGACAATATTTTAGCAATGTGTTGTAAATCTCCTTCTACGCATTATTAATTTAAAGAAATCCATTACACCGAGCAGCTCTGAAGAGGAAGACAAGGGTAACGCAGGGGTGCCTGCTCCTCTGGAGGGTCAGGGAAAGGAAAAGCAAAATCAGCTGCGTCCCTGAGCTGAGGCCAGGCTGGTCTCTCACTGAATCCCCAAAGCCTTGCAACCACCTAGATTTTATTTAAATAAAAGGTGAAACATTTGCTCCCCCAAACGCAAGCACATTTTGCAAAGTGGAAAACGGCGCTGTTTGAAATGATCTCATTTTTCAGGAGCGGGGAAGGCGAGGCCGGCGGCCGTGCTGGGAGCCTGCGGCCCTCCCTCCTCCCCGGGTGAGACGCGGCAACGCTGCTCTATCGGGAGGAAGGAAAAAGGAAAACAGATGGAAGGTGCTGGTCGCAGGAGCAAGTGCCTCGGGAACAATGGAGGGGCCCCTTTTCTGCTCCCTCAGAGAACACCACGGTGCAAATCTGTGTACAGCGATACCACCGACCTCGCAGATAACAGGGCAATAACACCGCAAACCCGAACCGAAGTCCTCGCAGAGACCATGCTAATCGGGCGAAGCCACACGGCAGCCGCGGCCAAGCCCTGCAGCCTGGATTTTCTTTCCCCTATTTTATTTTCCTTCAAAACCCTCCAAGAAAGGAGCCATGGGCCCCGGGTCCCACCGCCTGCCTTGGCCGGTGTTTGAGCCAGCTCTGGACGCCTCCGGAGAGACGCCTCTCCCGGGGCCCTTCCTGGAGAGGTCAGCAGGACGGCAGCCTCTCTCCAATCTGGGGTCCCTAAGGAAGACTCCAGAGCCCCCGAGAGGTCGGGGGGATGCCAGGCTGGCCCCTAGAGCTTGGTACGCACATGGAGCACCCCCTGGAGTTTGATGTGAGGCCTCAGGGCCCACAGGCAGGCTTCAGGGTCTGGGAAGAAACAGTCTGTTTCTACCAGGGATGGCAGGGGTCCATTCACACAAAATCTCCATTCACCCACATGAACCAAAGGCTTGCTTTGGTGTCTTGCTTTGTTTTTTAAGACAGAATTTGAGTTTCTTTTTCATTTGCTTAGACTGATGATCCCCCTCCTTATGAAGCAAAGGGATTTTTCTAGCAGTTTTTATACTTGCTACCCACTACTACCCCCTGACCCAGGGTTCCTGGTAGAGGAGTGAGAACGGCCTGGGGGTCAGCAGGGGTCAGCCCACATCTCAATCAGGGCTCTATGCCTTCCTCCACCGGGACCAGCACCAAGGTCTCCTAGCCAGTGCAGGATGCCCGGCCGACTGCGTGAAGCTGGAATGGTGCCCGTGCAGAGACCTCAAGAACACCAGGAAACCCAGCTTGGGCCATGGGGGCCAAGGGAAAGTGAGAAGGGCCATGGGGGCAGGAGGTCTGGGGGATGAGGCAGGAAGGCTGTTCCTGGAGGCGGGAGGAGTGTGCTGCCCACAGCTCCATGCTGCAGCCCCCAGGAAGCCCTTGCCCGTCCTGACAACGCCTCCACCTGGCATCCTTCTCCTTGAAGTTTCAAGTCATTCCTATAGAATGTGCAAGGCTGCCACAGCGACAGGCAGCTCCGTCCCCTCCTGTAACTGCCCACCCAGAGGGGATGGGAGTGCTCCCTCAAAAGTGTCCCCTTGCCCCCCCACCATGCCGCCCAGGGAGAGTGCGCCAGCCCGTGGTGACAGCGCCAGTCCGTCCACTTAGGGATACGGTGGTGGATCGCCATGGCAGATCCTAACGACTTGTCACAGGCACGGCCGTGGCAGGTCCCGGTGACAGCCACAGCGGTGCACACGGGAAACAGCAGCAGGGCCCAGTGGGACCCGGCAGCTCTAAGATCAGAAACTCACAGACAAAGGGCCCCAGATTGGGAGAGTGCACGGGAAGGGGAGCGCCGTCCCTGGGCTGATTTTACTGTATTTTCCGTGCGTCAGCCTAATTGCTTCAGAAGCTGTGGCTTTCTTTAACGTGGAGTTCGCAAAGGAAGCCTCCCTGGTAACATGTGAAATCAAAAGTTGGATCTCTACGTAGATATGCACGTATTAATTTGCATTTTGTAAGACAAGTGCTGCATGTTATTAATATAATTACTGGTTATAGAAACTGTGTATTTACTGCGTTTTCTATATCACTTTGAGTTCCGCGCTTCTCAATGGTGCAGGTTTAATATTCAGCTGGTGTTTACTTAGCATATGACTGTTAATCAGTGTAAATTAAATGTGTACTTGAAACCCCCACTTAAAGCTCAGCTAATTATTTTTTGATCCAAACAGCACTGCCTTTTCCGGAAGGGTGAATCGGGGCTCTCTGGGACCAACTCATAGCGAGAGAAACTGTTGCCAGCGTTGAGGACCAGCCTCCAAAAGACACCCGGCAATTGTCCTTGCCCCGTTTCTCCTGCAGCACATGATGGATTGCTTCCAGGGGAGCCCCACTCTGGTCCAGCCTGGGGACCGCGCTGTGGGGAGCTTCTCTTCCTGGGGAACCGCCCGCCCGTCCTGTCTAGCCGCACATGGACCACTTTGCCAGCACAGTGCAAACCATGCGGCTTCAACACTGGTTCAGACACATGTGTAGACACACACAAGCACACACGTGCACACCCAGCCCAGGGCTCCGGGGCCTGCTTTAGCTCCCCAGACCCATGTTCCTCACCTGCCTGGCCCAGACCCTGCCTGGCCCAGAGCTCACCACTCCAGAGCTATTGCCTGAGGACGGAGCTACAGGGGTGAGGAGGGCTGCAGATCCCTCAGGTGGCAGGGGAGGGGTCACCGTGCACCAAACAGGGAGGCCAGGTGGGGGCAACCCCTGTTCCCACTCAGAAGAAAAGAGGAGCAGATCTGAGCACCGCTGGAGCTGGAGCTGGCTCTGGCCTGGCTGGCCCTGGCCCCGGGCCGACTGGTTCACTCCTCTGGTCTGGTGATTCCTGGGCACCTCCCTGACTAGGGGCCCTTTAGAAATGACCCCTGTGAGTTTGTTCTCCTGGGAGCCGTCCTCAGAGCCTGTCTTCTGGTCTGGGCTTGGTAGAGGGGAGAGAGGGCACAGCAGGAAAGCAGGCACCAAGGATGGGCCCAAGCCTCTGGACAAAACCCCTCCTGCCTGAGGACAGGGACCTCGTGGGGCTCAGGCCATGGCCTCAGGCATCTCTGAAGCCAAGGACCCACGCTATGGCTGAGTCCATGCAGCCCTCCCCAGGGGACCTGGCCCAGCCACGCATCAGAAACCAGATGGAGGACGGACGGCAGCATAGCCTTGTCCTGAAGAGCCACTGGCCCTTGCTCTTAGAGACCTCATGGGGAAGCGTAACTTCCTGAGAAACGTGCTCCCTGCCATAGGAGGCAGCACCGTAGACCAGTGCCATCTCTAGAAAAGAGGTCAGAACCCCTCCAAGCCTTCATTTCTTCTTTGGGAGATGGGATCTAATTTAGAGAGTCTGCTCAGAGGATTCAGGAGCCAGAGCGTAGCCACTGCTTGGCAGGTTGAGACAGCCAGTATATCTCCATGGATGGATGGATGGATGGATGGATGGATGGATGAATGGATAGATAAATGGATGCATGGATGGATGGATGGATGGATGGATGGATGGATGGATGAATGGATAGATAAATGGATGCATGGATGGATGGATGGATGGATGGATGGATGGATGGATGGATGAAAGGAGGGATAAATGGATGGATGAATAAAAACTGCCTCAAAGCTAGGTTCCAAATGGGGCCTAACTTGGCATTGCCCCAGATTCTGAATCAGGAATTCTCAGAGACTCCTGCCTTCCCCACCTTCACCATCACAGCAGCAGCTATGGCAAGATGCCCCCAGAGCCACAGCAGGGACTCCAGCCACGTCCATGCTCAGCCTATGTCTGGCCTTGTTTTGGATCCTGTACAAACCTCAGTGAGGATGAGGCCATTCTGAGCAATGTGCCACGGGGCCTCCTGGTGACCAGCACAGCTTCAGGAAGCACCACGCAGAGGACAGAGCAGACTCCCACCCACCAGACCCCTGTTCTCGCCAAGAGTGGGGTGTCTCAGCCCAAAGGCATGTTCCCATTTCTGAGATTTAAAAGCCACAGTTGGCTGGAAGGTGCTCCAGAGACAGTGGGCACAGGCCAGACACAACGTCCGCGATGACTTCCCACAGTCCCAGGGTGAAAGCTGACCCTGCCGGCCCACAGTTGGGCTCTCTTCTCCGGGAGTGGAGAATACTCACTCCGGGAGTGAGCCGTGGTGAAGCTGAGCTCTTGTCTAATGCACACCCGGCCACTCAGACACTGTGGCAGAAGCCAGTGCTGTGGGCGGCCCCGCAGAACAGCGGTGGGGCTAGCAGTGTCGATGCTGGCCTCTGCCCCAGGTCCTGGCTGGACACAGCTCACACGTGCTGCCTAGGAATTAGGTAAATCTCACCTCTGCTTTACCCACAGGCAGAGGGAAGTCTGATCAGAACACACCCTCTGGGAAGCCTGTTAGTAAAAGGAGGAAGGGTACCCACGTGGAACTACCTAGAGTGAGCCTGTTGGCCCATGGCCTGGCTGGGCAGGGTGGACCCCACAGCCACCTTCCCTGTCCCTTGCCTTTTGCAGCGGAGTCTATTCCCAGGAGGAACTGAGTGCGGGGTGTTCCCTAATCCCTAACCCAAGGAAGAGCCCCCGAAAAGGACCCTGCTCGTCCCCACTTCTGTCTGGACTCCGGGGAGTTTTGGACCTTGGTCGAGGCTTCTCTAGACCAGATGGGGGTACAGAGTGTGCCCCAGGGCCCTGCCCCCATGCCCAGCGAGGGGACAGACACTGACTCAATTTGTTGTACCCAGAGACAAAGGCAACTGGGAAGCTAAGCTACGCAGGAGGCACAGAGATGTCTCAGGACCAGGAGGCCCAGGGGTCCCGCCACCTCCCTGAGGGTGGCTGCTGGAGGACCAGCCCCCGGCTTCCACAGCTCTAGGACCAGCCCCCCCCCGTTTCCATAGCTCTAGGACCAGCCCCCCCGTTTCCATAGCTCTAGGACGAGCCCCCGTGTTTCCATAGCTCTAGGACCAGCCCCCCTGTTTCCATAGCTCTAGGACCAGCCCCCCCATTTCCATAGCTCTAGGACCAGCCCCCCTGTTTCCATAGCTCTAGGACCAGACCCCCGCCCCCACCCGGCCTCCATAGCTCTTGCAGCTCTGTGCTTTCCCTCCCACTCCCATGGGCTTCAGAGACCAAAAAGTAAGGAGGAAGCTCAAACGTCCCCAACAGCCAACTGGCGACTGGAAAAACTCTGAGTTTCCCTGTGTGTTTGAAGCTCGAGTCTAAATGACCAGATTCTTGGGAGGGTGGGCAGGTGTGCACCAGAGATGCCAGGGAAAGGGGAGTCCGCAGTGGGTGGCACGGTGTCTGTGTTTGGACTAGAGACTGAAAACCTCCATTTTTATTTTATATTTTTATTTTATTTTACTTTGTCTTTGAGATGGAGTCTCGCTCTGTCACCCAGGCTGGAGCGCTGTGGCGCAATTTCGGCTCACTGCAATCTCCGCCTCCCGGGTTCTAGTGATTCTCCCACCTTACCTCCCAATTAGCTGGGACTACAGGCACGGGCCACCACGTCCAGCTGATTTTTTTTTTTTTTTTTTGAGATGGGGTTTTACCATGTTGGCCAGGCTGGTCTTGAACTCCTGACCACAAGTCACCTGCCCAACTTAGCCTCCCAAAGTGCTGGGATTACAGGCATGACCCACTACGCCCGGCCCCAAACCTCAATTTTTAGATAGCCAAGGGCCAAGTGTCAGACCCACAGCTTTCCTTTTACAGACAAGGAAACAAGTTCTGGAAGGTTACATGGCTCTCCCAAAGCCATCCCCCTACGCAGTGAGAGGCTTGTAAAGTTCGCCTGTGCGTTTGGGGGGATTCCAGCAGATTCGGGAGGGATGTCTGTGCCCTGTCCTGGTGTCCAGGGTGACCCGTGTCCTCTCCTCAGGGCAGGAGCCATGACAGGAGATGGACATGCCCCAGCCAGTGTCCACTTGTCCCGGCCTCTTGGTCCATCGTGGCAGAGCCTGGATAATCCCGGGGCTCCTGCCTCCTTGAACCTTGTCCAGGCCCAACAGGAACTAGGCAGCTTCAAAAGTAACAGCAGGAGTACACGCATCTCAGAAAACCCGTGTCCCTGGCCTTAAGCTTGGATGAGTAGGGTGGGTGGATTGCTGTGTCCCCAGCCAGCCCAGGAGCCTCCCTCCCTCTTGAGTGGTGAAGGTGGATGGATGGAGGAAATGGTAATTAACAAGGGAACTGGCCGGTGCTCCTTCCTGATGAAATAAAATTCAGCACCATCTTGCATAAAAGGGCATTCCCTAACTGTGGGCCAGGGGCTGCCTGAGGCTTCACAAATGCCAGCCTGGCTCATTGAGTGGTAAACCCAGGAAGACAGCATGGATTCCTGGCCTCCGTCAGCTGGGAGCACCCATGGCTCCCTGCAGAGGCCCAGGCGGAGTCTGGATACACAGGTATGCACCCTTGTGTAGACTGACGTCCTCAGCCAGGAGTGGCAGGGCAGGTGCAGGCGCCCACAGCACCTCGTGTGGGTAGACCTCACAGTGGGGGTCCCAGGCTGTCTGCCCCCACCCGGGGCTCAGTTCTCCCCATCCGGCTGTGGCTCCCCGCCTCCTGGTTTTGGGAATCTCGGAGCCACTGGAAGCCATCCTGCCACCCTAGACCTGCCTGCTTCTTCTTCTTCAGGAGGAAGGAGCTGTGGATTTGGGGCTTTCATCCTCACCCGTGTTCTCCGTCCCCCAGTGGCTGCCCCTGCCACAAGGCTGACAATATCTCATGCAGGCTCTTTGCCAGGCTCCATGCCCCCCACCCCCAGGCTTGCTGTGACTCTCGTACCCCTGTCCCCCACTGTTTCCATCTCTCCCAGCTTGCCAGTGCCCTTGCAATAAGGAATCCACAGAGGCAGAGAACCAAGGAAGAGTGGTGGCGGAGCTGGGGACAGAAGCCGGGGTGGCCAAAGCCGGAGGGTCCCTGGGATGGGGGGCTCCCATGACCCCCCGATACCAGCAGAGCTGGGCTCCAGCCCTTCCCCACTGCCCCTCCTCCAACATTTCCTCCGCAACTGGGATCCTCCTTTTTTGGAACGACGAACCCCCACAACACACTAAATCTTAAAAATAAATTAACAAACATCCTGGCTTTCTAGAAGGACTTTCAACATGTGCTAAGTAAGTGGGGATGGATTTGGGGATTTTAGAGAGATATTGTGGTCCCCCCATGGTCCCAGGCAGTGCCCAGATTCACCAGCCTTTGGCTTTGGGCCACCGCTCTGACGCAAACTGGACTTCCAGAAGGACTGGGCTGGCTCGGCCAGGACAAGTCACCACCCACCTGAGACGGGATCTGAGCCCCATGAACGTCAAGGAGGTCCCAGCAAGGAGTTGACATCTCCTGGATTGTAAAATCCTGACACTGCTCCCCAGGGCTGGGCCACCACTATGGCGAGCTGCCCCCTCAGGAGCGGGGAAGGTGAGGCAGGGCTTCCACCTGCTGCCGGGGAGTGGCTGGATGCACCCAATGCCTGACACCCAGCCCAGCCCAGCCCAGCCCTGCCGGACAGCTCCTTCCTCACCTCTGGCCACTGGCCCTCCTGCAGCTCCTGGCTCCTGGGTTTGAAGGGCTGCCTGGTGAGGGACACCCCTAGAGTAAACCCCTGGGCGGCCACCTGTGGCTGCTCTGTCCTGGCACCCGACCTGCTCTCACCAGGGCCACCAGGGCATGAGATTGCACCCAGGACATGAGATTGCACCCAGGGCATGAGATTGCACCCAGCTTCCTCACTCCCCGGGAGGCTCCTTCCCACCTCTCAGCCCAGCCCCTCCCACAAAACCGTCCTGATGCCCAACCACACCCCACCACCTGCAACTGAGGCGGACAGAGGGCCCCCGAGAGAAGACGCCAAAGGCCGAACTTGAATCTGAATGCATCTCGGTATTCCCAAGTTGCCCTCAAAAGGTGAGCAGCAGGATGGGGTTTGCCGCAGGATGGGGTTCAGAGAATGGGGTTTGAGGTCAATGCAGAATCAGAGACTGTCAGCGCAGTGAGGGGTTTTCCACATAGCCTGGCCCAGTGCATCTGAACCCCTCTGCTCTGGCTGGGGCGAGAGGGGCCAGTATCAGCCCTCAGCCTGCCCCATGGCCTGGAGGAACCTCAGATTCACCTCTGGCTGCCTCCTCTCCTGGCCCAAGCCCCAGGCTTACAGATGAGGACCCAAGAACCATGGGGGAGGTGGCCTGACTGAGGCTGCCCAGGGCATGGATGGCCTGTTGGACAGGAGCCAAGTCCTGGGTGCCCAGATCCTTGCTTGGGACCGGTGCTGTGTGCGACGCAGAACCGAGATGTGCCTTGGCCTCCCCAAAGAGTCCAAGGTCAAGATTTGGGGTCTCATTCTTCACAAAGACCATGCAGGGCAGTGATGATAGTTTCCAGACACTGGAGATCCCATTTCTCAAAGAGAAGACAGCAGAAATAGCCTCAGGGCGACGGAGTCCACAGCCGGACATCTCAGCACAGGCGGACAGCACAGATACACTGCCTAGGGCACCTGGTCGGAGGCCCCAGTCTCCCTGTGGGTGTCTGAGCTCTGCCTGAGGATGATTTGCCGGTGAAAGGGACAGGGACGGCAAACAGGCCCGGGTGCACCCACGTCACACACCCCAGACCTGAAGGCTTTCTTTTCCTTCTAGTCCAGAATTATCCAGCACTGATGATGCCTCCTCAAGCCCCAACTTAGAAGTGGATGCACACGTGTGCACACACACCCCACACTGAACACACACGTCCACACCCACACCCACACCGAGCACACACATGCACACACACACTCCATACCGAGCACACGCATACACACACCCCACACCGAGCGCACACATACACACACCCCACACTGAGCACACGTGTGCACACACAACCCCCACACTGAGCACACACGTGCACACACAACCCACACCAAACACACGTGCACACACACCCCACACCGAGCACACACGTGCACACACACCCCCACACTGAGCACACATGCGCACACACACCCCACACCAAACACACGTGCACACACACCCCACACTGAGCACACACGTACACACACCCCACACCGAGCACACATGTGCACACACACCCCCACACCGAGCACACACGTGCACTCACACAACCCACACCGAGCACACATGTGCAGACACACCTCACACCTAACACACGTGCACACGCACCACACACCGAGCACACACGTGCACACACACACCCCATACCGAGCACATGCACACACACCCCCCACACTGAGCACACACGTGCACACATACGCCCCACACCGAGCACACGTGTACACACCCCACACCGAACACACGTGCACACACACCCCACACCGAGCACACACACTTGCACACATATACACCCCACACCAAGCACACATGTGCACACACCCCACACTGAACACATGTGCGCACACACCGAGCACACACCGAGCACACACACGTGCACACACACCCCTCACACCTTTGACAACGGATGGCAAGGCAGCACAGTGGTTTTAAGCAGATCATTTTTATGAATTGCTTCTGGTTGGATTTGTGAACGATTTATACGATTATCCCCATGTGCAGTTGTTTGTCTTTTTCAAAGTGGCTGTTAGCGGAGAGGCCCCCCCCTACCCCAGATGAAGTCAGCGAACGTTCATTGGTTAGTGGGCCCCCGTTTCCACCCTCCGAGGGTAAGGAGTTGCGGTGGGCGGTGCAGAAGGCGGCAGAATATCCCAAATGTGCGGGGGCTGGAGAGTCTGCAGTGCAGCAGAGCCCTGATGCCCACGTGTGCTGGGTGTGGGGGTGTGTCTAAATGTTTTCCTGCTCGGCCAAACCCTCTGTCCCGCAGAAAACGGGTCCTCATTGCGTCCCTAACGGGGCCCAGGAGGCCCGATGCCCGCGGTGAGGCGTGTGAGTCCCGAGGCGCTGCTCACACCTTGCGAATTTCTGTGACCCGGGGGGCGCCGGGGGACCTCTCCAGGACGTCAGCCTGACCCCGGGCTGACTGGGCTGCCCACCTGCTGGGGCGACACAGAGCCAGACCTCACTCAGAAAAATTAGATAATTAAATGGACCCTGACTAGATAAATTGCACTTTCTTAATGAGGTTATCGGGAGCCTCGGTGGGCAGGAATGACCTCACTGTCTGCATAGCCGATAGCCCAGCCAGAGCGCTTTCTACAGGGGTGGAAGTGAGAGACCGGGAGCGGGTGGGGCGGGCGAGTGAAGCACGTCCTGACTGTACGGACCACGCAGGACACACATCTCTGCGGGAGGCTCATGGCTCTGTTCTGCTGTGGAATTTCACTGTTGCACCACGTGGAGAGGGACAAGAGCCCTGGATGCAGCTGGGTCAGGGGACTCTCGGGAGAAGCCCCCTGGGGTGGCCTGGGAACTTCCCCTGGGGACTCTCCAGTCCAGACTGCCGTCCAAGGCCCCGTTCCTCCTTCCAGGGCTGCAGAGGCAGGGCTGGGGAACTCCCAAAAGCACAGTGTGGCCACCTGGCCCTGGAGTGTCAGAGGTCACTGGCCAGTGGGCTCAGGGCCCAGGTCACCAGCTGCAGGCCCCTGAAGAGCCACCCCGTATCCCATGGCAATGGTTTACGGGCTGACAGGTGCTTTGAGGAACTGACACCGTGCCGCATGCACCCTCTCCATCTGCACGTGGACGTTCCTAGATAGCAACCAGGAGCTCAAACCCAAAGAGGGGTGGGGGCGGTTTCCTGCTGACACCAGGCACACGGCTCCTAGGAAGCCTGGCTGGGTGGCATGGACGATCACCTGCCAGGTCAGCCCCTGCGTGGGGCCCACTTGGGTTGGCTCCACAGACATCCAAGTGCAGGGACATCTAGGGTGTTCCTTCCAAGACAAGTGGGCAGAGGGGCTGAGGCTGCTCCCGGCATGTCTCGCTCAGGTGACTTCACCTGAAGCCGCACAGGGGTTCCTGAGGCCCTGGGGGTTCACTGGGAGGTGGGAGGAGAGAGTGAGGACCTCTGGGTTTACCTGACTGCCAGCCCCACCCTTACCTGGTGGCCAAGAGCAGAAGGGGCCCCTGACCCAAGGTGACTGAGACATGTGTGTATCTCTGCTTTCTGGTCTCAGGGCATTCTTGAGACCTCCAAATTTAGGGGAAAGAAATGGCCCTTTACTGGGGGTGACCCCGTGCAGGGGCTGAGCTGGGCAGCTGGATGCACAGCCCATCTGTAGCCTGAGCAATGGTGCAAAGCCCCCGCGCCTTGGTTTCCTCTCCTGAACGTGGGCACACAGAGCACCATCTTGCAGGGTGCTGTGGGGTCTACAACTGGCAGGTACAGAGAGTGAGGGCTTCACACAGCTCATGGCCACCCCCTCCCCCACCCACCCCAAGGTCATCCACCTCAGAGTGGAGCTGGGAAGGCAGAGGCTGGGTCAGCCCTGGACACCTGGATACGCCCTGCCTGGGACCTGGCCGAGTGGGAATGACCCTGACCGTTTGGAGGGAACTGTGGGATCTGTGAGTCAGGGACTGTCAGCCCCTCTCTGCAGACAGGGCAGCTGGGATGGGGAGGAGCCTTTCCCAAAGCCACACGGGCCTGTCTGCATCCAACCCGAGGGATGGCCGGCGCCTCTCTCCCTCCCAGGGACCCAGGTTGCCCATGTACCGGGGCTGGGTCCCTGTGGGGCCGGGCCCCCATCCAGGGCAGTGATGGTGCCCACAGGCTCAGAGCCTTCCTCAGGGCAGTGGTGGCTGGGGCTGGTCACGAGTTCTCCCTCCCATAGTGCTGGGCCCAGGTGGCAGATAGGTCCCTCCGGCCCAAGCTGGGGTCTGCAGAGGCCTGTAGAGTCATGGGAGGGGGCCAGAGAGGAAATCAAAGAAATGAAGTGGGCGGCGAGAGGCCAGGTGGCCACGCAGCTGTTTTCACAGGTGGCAAAGAGGACCCTTTAGCATCTTCCCCCTGACCTCAAAAGTGCTTGTGGAGCCTTCACTACGACTAACACATGACAAGATGCCCCAGGAACCCCAAGCTTGCCAGTCCCTCCTCCTCCATCCACAGACAGGGCCTCAGCTCCCAGGGGCTGCAGACCAGAGGTGTGTGACACACGCCTGCACTCTGGGCCTATTTAGAAGAAAAGAATAAGCTGGACGCGGTGGCTCAAGCCTGTGATCCCAGCACTTTGGGAGGCCGAGGTGGGAGGATCACCTGAGGTCAGGAGTTCGAGACTGGCCTGACCACAATGATGAAACCCCGTCTCTACTAAAAATACAAAAATTAGCTGGGCGTGGTGGTGCACACCTATAATCCCAGCTACTCAGGAGGCTGAGGCAGGAGAATCCTTGAACCCGGGAGGCGGAGACTGCAGTGAGCGGAGATTGCGCCACTGCACTCCAGCCTGGGTGACAGAGCAAGACTCCATCTCACAAAAATGATAATGATAATACTAATAATAAAGTTTCAAATGTCATTTGCTTTGCTGAGAAGAAAGAAGGGGTGGAGAGAGGAAATGAACCCAGCTCAAGTTGGGGAGGCCACCTGCTGGGACTGGGGCGAGGGGCTGGTGCTTGGAGACCTACTGCCTGAGGGTCCTGCTGTCCCAAGTCCTGACACCTGACGAAGTCCTCAGCCCGGACCCATGTCCACACTTCCCGGCACGGTCCCGCACACCCAGGGGTCCCTGTGTCTCAGCCAGCAAAAATCAGAGCCCGGAACACTCGGCCCCCGAGGGGCTGCAAACCAGCGACTCCCCCCCACCCAGCACTGCCGTTGCCACAAGGTCTCCCTTCTTACTTTCATTTTAAATGACAGGCGACTGAAAAGACAGAGCTCAGGCTTCCATGGGTGCCCGCGGGTGCGAATTCTCCAGCCCCTGTGTGATCTCATCAGCAACACAGCCTGAATCCTGCATCCCAGCAAACGCGTCGGATTCCCTTATGGAAAAGCTGTTGCCGAGAGACCAGCATCCCACCTGGGGGCCCCGGCCAGGGGGCAGGTGATGTGGTGGCAGCTCAGGGTCTGGCCAGCCATGCCGGTCCCTTGCCCGGGCTACCCTCTGCAGCCTGTAACACCAGGGCCCCAGCCAAGGCCATTCATCAGTTTCCCCTCCTGGACCCCTTTGCCCCTTCCAGATGCCTCCCCTCACAGCTTGGCGGGCAGGGAATTCTATAAACATCTGGGCTTCCAGTTAATATGGTCCACATCCAGGTAATTACCCGCTCTCAGGGGAGCACGAGGCTTGGGAATCCCAGGCGTTCCGTTGCCTGTGCACACCCTGGGGCCCGCACACTGGGAACATACACGGCAGTGGCAGGCTGTCTTCCCTGAAGCCTCAGGCTCTGCTCAACGTCTGGGTGCCACACGCCTTTGGATGACACCGCAGGTGAGGAGGATCCCTGTGCTTTTGTGCATCCCGTTTGACGGCGCCTGCCCCGAGACCAAGGAGCAAAGCCAAAAGGTCAATGAAGGCTTTGATGGAGCAGCTGAGGACCACACTGTCGGGCCGTGTGCTGGAGGGCCCAGCTCAGGTCTCTGGCGGGAGCCAGGGAGGGCCAGTCCCCACCGCACCCCCGGGACAGGGCTCCCCGTGTTCAGCTGCTGCTTGTTAGCACAGCCAGATGTTTTCACTCGATTTTGCAAATCTGCTCCAGGTCTAAGACATCGCTGTTTGTTCTAGAAATCAAAAGGTCTTGGCTGGCTGTGAAAGACGCTTGACTGACAGCTGCCCCCAGCCCTGGCCCCAGCCTCTTCCTGGAAGACCAGACCCCAGAAATGGCCCTGGATGGGGGGAGCCGATGGAGGCTGGGGCAGCTCCGTTTCCCACGAGCTTGGTTTTCAGAAGTGCTCCCAGCTCCTGCAGGGTGGATGGGTGTGCTTGGCACAGGCCAGAGTGCGACCCCATGGCTGACGAATGCACAGTGTGGCCCCACGTTTTCGGAAACGCGGTGCACCATGAGTGTTCTCGTTCCAGGCAGGCCTGAGGGCCAGAAAAGGGAAAAATCCCCTACCGTGGGCAGCACATGCTTCCACACAGAACGGGTCAGGTGGCATTCTCTCTTGGGGTCCACCTGACCGACTGAAGGCCGCCCCTACCCCAACTGAGACAGTGAGAATGCATCTATGCTTCCTGAAAGTTCTGAATTTGTCCCACCTTCTCTGTCTATGTCTGTTTCCCTCTCTGCTTCAAATATCAAGGCTGGCAAAGCACAACAGAAGAAGGCCATTTCCACAAAATGTATCATGTCCTTAACGGGCCACTGTGGCCACATATGATTAATGCCACCACGTTGTGGCCCACCCTGGGCTTTCTGACTCCCATCCTCGCAGGTGGGGCGGCCCAGAAGGGTCCGGGCAGAGGCCTGGCCGGGCTTTGATATCTCACTGATAACGTATTGTACAATTAGATCAATTTGACAATTTCCATTATGGCTGATAAAATATTTATTGAGCCTTGGAGATGATGTCTGATCTCTGCGCCATTTGTTCTGCTAATGGGGGGAGACCAAGGAGGCTGCAGACAGTGCTCAAGCCGGCTCCCCCATCCCTCCTCCCCATTAGGTTTGCAAATTGCAGGCACCAGTCATAAATTACCGCCCAGCCCAGCGAGATTGATGCCGAGCTGACAGGGCAGGTAGGTGACTTGTGATGACATTGTTTCAGAGAAGCATTCATCACGGCAGAAGGAGAAAATACCCCCAAATTGGCCCATAAGTCTAAATATCAGGGATGAGAAACGGGCGGACGGAGGATGGTTTTACCGAGAGCTGGAAATTGGGGAATGAAAAACATTTTCTATTATTTAACAAATCATCTTAATAATGTCCAGTGTTTTCCCCCAGAGTTCTGGGAGCCAAGGGAGCAAGGACCCACCTTGCCTGTGCCCTCTTGCCATTGGTGATGTTGATAAAACCCAGGGACATGGGGCCTCCTCTGGCTCTGGGTTTCCATGCTGGGGAAAAGGGATCCGTATCGGGAGTAAAAGCCATGTCGCGCCCCTTCTCCGACCGCCTGCTTCTCCAGGGGCACCCACGCCAGCTCCGGCTTTTCTTCTGCGGGATCAATGTGGATGACGGTTTTGCCGAGGGAAGCCCATCCGTCGTACCGTGGAACGCAGGATGCGGAAACGGAGGCGGGACCCCTCATGGGCTGTGGGGGTCTGGGATGCAGAGAGGGACGCGTGACTGTGGCCCCACCCTCACACCTGGGAGGCCAGGCAGCCCATGCACCCCCCATACGCCTTCTAGGAGCTGCCTGGCGGCGACGCTGTCCCAGTTTTTACAGCCCTGAGCTCAGCTCTGCGGGTAAAATATCGCTGCAAAAGATAAATAGCCCTTAATGAATTGCCCCTGAGTTAGACAGCCAACGTGGTTTTAATGGCAAATGAAAAATAAACACATCAGCGAGGGAGTGGAAACCATGGTCGGGGCCGGTTCTCTGCAGAGACAGGCGAGGGGTGGGGGTCAGAGAGCTTGGGCTCCCCACCTGTCCCTTCTCGGAGGCAAACACCTCCCAGCCCCATCAAGGCCTCTGCGCTCATCCTGAGTTGGGGGCCCTATGTGAGACCCCAGTAGCCACATCTCGGCTCAGAAGGCTACAGTGCAGAGTAATTAAATCAAATTGATGCTGTCCCTGGGCTGAGGCCACCCTTGATTTAAGGCCAGAAAGGGAAGCAATTACATTTAATAAAAACCAGGTTCCTAAACAAAAATGCATGGCAACGGCCATCCGGGGGCTGCATCCGCCGGGGGAGCGGGGACCACTTCGGGTGCTGCCGATGTTGGATTAAAAGTGAAAGAAATGATCGCCTCCCAAAGCCGCTTTTCTAACATGCTGCTTTAAAACGCCAGTCTCGCTCGTGACTTTGTCAAAATCCAGAGCCTGAGGTTCGTTCTCCGAGGGAGACGCATCGTCGGGGCTGACTGCGGGAACTCCAGCCTGCCATGTTTGTCTGGCAGGCATGATTAAGAGTGGGCTGTCAGGGCTCAAGGTCACAGCACATGGCCCCCAGCCAGAGCCCGGCGAGGGGACAGCTCTGAACCAGGGAGGAGGAAAAGAGGTGGCTGGGCGTCTTAGGACCGTCTTTCACCTACTGCTACCCCCACCAAACCACTCTCAGCCTGGAGCTCCTTCCCTTTGACGGGAGCAGCTCCCTTTCCTGCTAACAGGACTGGGGTCAGGTGCATGGGCTTCCGAGGTGACGCTCTCCTGGCCAGCAGGCCACAGCTCTCACAAAGTTCTCTGCACAGAGATGAGAAAAAAATCACAGCCGGGCCCTGGAGAACAGGAACCATGGCAACCCACAGATATTGTAACAATGCTTGGCATTATTCGTGATGGCATTCATGGTGACAGAGAGCAGGCAGTGCCCGAGCACCCCCGGATGCGGCACTGCTGGACTGAGCTCCTGGGTCTGCAGCCCCCGAGGGACCCCGCCCCTGCCAGCAGCTCTGTCCTTTGCTCTCCCAAGGGTGCTCAGCACCCACAAAAGCAAGTCGCCTGCTATCAATCTGGGGCCAAGGGGCACGTGATTCATTATTAAGCCTCAGTCTCTGCACCCCAGGGTCCCAAAGGGCAGCCCCAGCCCTGCTCTTTCCATGGGTCTCATCCACACGGCTCGGCTCCGGGAGGAAGGCAGGCAGGTGCAGAAGAATCTCTGCGTGCCGTGTTCCAACACCCCCAGTTCCACATAGGGGGGGCCCGGTGGCACCAAGTGGAGCTAAAATGTGGGTCCCCCTCTCCCCGATGAAGCAACTGTCCCCTCTGAAATGAGAACCTGAAAACTCCACACGTGTCTGCGTTTAGATTGATCCACAAGGGTAAGTCATGGAGACAAACTGGATCCCTGCAGACCCGGCCCCGAGCCCCCACTGAAGCCTCTCCCAAGAACAGAAGTCCCATTATCTTATCCCAAAGGTCAAGGTTGAACGCCCACAGCACACAGGAAAACTGGCCGAGGGGGAGGTGAGAGGCCAGCGCAAGGAACGGCCTCATCCCGCCTCCCTCTTACTGAAGTATCCAGAAAACAGCAACACACTCGGTACATCACAAGATGGCAGCTGCACCAAGCCCAGGGAAAGCCGGCTGTGTGCCCGCATGCAGGGGCGCCTGGCTCCCTCCAAGGCCCCCTCCTCACACGATGACCAAGGTGACCCTGAACATGGCGGGAATACCTGAGTGTCGGCACCCACTGGTCTGAGCAGGAAGGCCTTCTGGAACTTTCTGGAACGCTGTCTTGCCCCACTCCCAAGGTGCTGGTACCATATTCAGAAAGGAAGGGGCTCTGACAAGATGGCAGGCTCCCTCAGTTGCCTTCCAGCCAAACTTTGCCCACCTCTCCCAAACACCTCCAAGTACCAGGTGAGGGCAGGTATGTCACCGGCAGCAGAAGGTGAGGGTGCCACCCCGGCGTGAAGACTTCACTCATAAGCACAGGAAAGTGAAACCTCAGAGACTGGACAGAGACCCCAACGCCGGCTCCGGGGGCACAGCCATGACACCACAGGGGGCCCAGGGTTGCTCAGGGACAGCCCAGGTGCCTCCCCGCTGATGGGCTCCCCCAGTCTCAGCTTTTGTATTTACTGGATGGGTGCTGCCTTCAGCTCTCTTAGCAGTGGATGCAAAAAGGCTTGTGTCAGCCATTGTTGAACTTGAAGAAGATCCTTTCCTTTCTGCACAAAGCCACACCCCGTGGTTGGGCTGCGAGGGATGCGGCCTCTCCCCAGGATTATAGGAGGGGGACAGAAGGAAATGGCGAGGGAAGCAAGAAGTTCTCTGGAAGAGGGCTGGGGTGCCCCTGCTTTCGTGACCCAAGAACAACAAGTTGGGCTTGCCAGGCTGGAGCCCTTCACAGGGGGAACTTACACGGGATTCCAACTCCCAGCAGGACGCCCCTGCCTGGCCAGCTCTGCACACAGGCCCCTCCGAGCCCCTATGCCCAGGGACGGACCCTCCAGCCACAGTCCAAGAGCTACTGGCCTCAAATGCATCATGGGACATTTAGCACAAATGGGTGCCTGGCCCTGGAAACTGGCAAGCATCGGCGAGGGAAGATGGTGGGGCCTGGCTCGTGAGGTCAGGGACCTCCGGACAAGCGAGGTCCCAGCCGCAGGTGCTGCAGCCCGTCCAGCTTGCAGTGCGCTCCTGTGCAGGAGGATTAGAAAGGCACTCTGCGAAGAGCAGGCATGCTCCTCCACTGTCAGGAATATTTCATCAACCTGCTGGTAGGAAACCTGACTCCCACCTTCGTGGGATGGGGTTTGCCACAGAGAAGGAAGCCTGCCAGTGCTGCTTCTGGGAGCCACCACCCTCGTCCATCCACACAAAGCCACCTCCTCCAGGCGGTCCTCCTGGATGGTTCTTCGGGACCTTGCCACGTCCAATCTGACCCCCAGTGCCTCCCCTGCAGCAGACCCTGAGTGTCCAGGGAGGGGTGCTGCTGCTGGAATGTTCTGGGACCCTAGGAAGAAACATGCAAAGGACATCGTGTCCCCTGGCAGCCACCACTCTCCCTAGCCTCTCTCTCTCACACATGATGAGGCTTTGCAGGAAGGAGGGAGACACCACATTCCTTGCTCCGAGTGACAGGCTCGCGTCTAAATCTGTACCGTGTGACCCACCTCACATGCCTGCACCCGGGCCGGCGGCGGCCAGGTCAGCGTGGGGAGAAGAGCTCAGCTGCCCAGGTTGCTGTTGCAGGAAAGGCCCTGCCCTTGGTCCCTGGAAGCCTGGGCTGAGGAGGGGATGCTGGAGGCAGCCAGGGTCACCCTGTTCTGGTGGGAGTGGCTCCAGGCTGGGCCTGGACTCCCACCCCCTGCACTGTGTGTCTCTGACTCTGTTTCCTCACCTGTGAAATGGGATGACTCCTTCCGAGGCCCTTTCACCCACCCCATCTGTCTGGTGATGGGACCCTGGGGGTGAGAACCCCAGGGCCAAGCCCTCTCCCTGCACCAGCCTCTCCCCAGCCCAGAGCCAGGGGCAGCAGGAGAAGCGTCCACTGTTTATAACTCCAAGTTCCAGCTGGCATCTTGGCCAGTGGGGGCTGTAAACCAGGTCAGTTCCCAGCATCCCGGACCCCCAACTGACCCAGTCACCCAGCATGGGACGGGATGAAATATTGATTACAGCTGTCTGAAGAAAGGGTTTGTATGGAGTGGGGGGTGCCTGTAGCCATCAGAGAGCAAAGTGTGTGTTTACCAGGAGGGGAGAAGCAGGGGGCGGTGGGGCCAGGAGATGCCTGATAAGCCCACTCCTCTGTCCACACCCAGCAGCCAGAGTTGAGGGCAAGAGAAACGACCTTTGTGGCCCCAGAAAGCAAGGGCGGCTCCACTCCCTTAGAGTCCTTGGAGCTGGCCCAGAGCCCCTGTGGGCCCAGGGACTTGGGGGATCATTGCACCCCCAAACTAGAAACCGGCTTCTCCCCGCTCTGTAATTCAGGGAAACAGTGACACTGTGACACGGGAAGCCCTGGAGAGGGTCAGGCCTGGGTCCCAGCCCCAGCTCAGCCACTCTAAGGCGGGGACTGTCGGTCCATCTTTCTGGGCCTCCACTGCCTCGTCTGTAAAATGGACGACACCAGAGGTCCCCGGACGGCGGGTCTGAGGACTCAGTGCCTGGCGTGCCTCGCCGAGACCCCGAAGCATCACGTGCGGCTGGCCAGCTGGGAAGTACAGGCTGGGCAGGTTCCACTTCAGCTACGCTGCAGCCCCAGGCCCCCAACCCCATCAGCGGGGCAGCATCACCCCTGTAACGAAGGCCCAAAGCCGGTGGTCCCATGGCGAGGCTGCCCGAGACCCCCTTTCTTCCCAGGGGTGGCTCCTAGGCTGCTGGAGGAGCGTTCTGCCCCCAGCCCCGCCCCGGCCTGGTGTCCTGTGGCTCCCGGACAAAGCGAGCCAAACAATCTCCTCACACCTGGACTCTACTTTCAACTGCTGGAAAAACAAAGGGAGACGCCCAGGCTCTCCCCAGCCGGGCGCCCAGGCCACCAAGAGGC
Organism: Gorilla gorilla gorilla; assembly: GCF_029281585.2. NCBI lineage: Eukaryota > Metazoa > Chordata > Mammalia > Primates > Hominidae > Gorilla > Gorilla gorilla. Next base: position 237,514,003 of record NC_073224.2, read on the forward strand.
CCCTGCCCCGCTCTGCTGCCCCAGGCTCTGTAGGCTGCGACAACAAGGAGCACTGAAGAGGAGTCTCAGGGGAGGGCGCAGGGAGACCCGGCCCAGGGAGCCACGGGGAAGGGACGGACGGTCTGGGGACGGCTGGGGTCCAGCTCCGAGAAGGTTTGTCCTAAACAGTGTGAATACCTGTTTCTCGGGGTAACCCGACCCTATAATTACGCCTAAGCCCCAGCAGGGTTTGCGGGACCCACAATGCCAGTGCCCGGAAGCTGGGTGAGGATACCCCTTAATTGTCACTGCCAGGGGTGTCGCGTCAGGCGGGCTCGGGTTACCCAGGCTCACAGCTGGTGTGTCACCTGCGGGCCACGGAGGGGGAGGGCTCGGTCGGGCTGGGACATAGAACCAGCACAAGCCTGCAGCCCCTACTGGCCTTGGCAGCGGCTGCTAAGAGCTCCTGGCACGCTGAACTCACTGTGAAACCCCTTCCCAGGACGCCCGGAGCTCATTGTTTAACTCAGATAAGAAATGTGGGCTCTTGTGTTTTCTTTTCTTGAGAAAATGTCGGGCCCGTGGTCGGTGTCTGCAAGGCAGGAAGAGCTGGGTACGAGGAAGGGCCTCACGTGGCCCGCCCTGCCCCCACCGCAGACCTCCCTGAGGCCCCCTACCCTGCCCATGGGGCCACCATGGCCAGTCCAGCCCGAAGCCAAGGGGTGGTGGCCAAGCCTGGGGCCGACTGGGCTGACTCGGGTTCGCTGGTGGGGACCAGGCTGGACTCTTGGAGCTGCCTTGCTGTTTCCTGGGGTGCTCCGCAGCCCCCCAAAATAAAGAGCGAGCTCCCAAGGAAAGTGCCCTTCCTTCCAGAAGCCCCTGACCCGGGGGCAGCACCTTCCAGAAGCCCCTGACCCGGGGACAGCAGCACGCGGACCAGGAGGGCCTCCCAGGCCCAGCCTGCGGGTGGCCGGCGGCTCCCCTACCAGGCCAGCAGCTCGGCCGTCTAATCCCCGGCTAATACCCGGCCCGATCCCCTCGCCGGGCTCTCAGGAGGTGGGCTCCCGGGTGTCCCACGCGGGTTCGGGTGGTCAGGCCCCTCTGCCAAACAAAAGGCCGCCTGTTTGCCGCCTCTGCCTCATCTAGGCTTAAGGACATTTTTGTCATTTTTGACCAGCTAATGTCTTGGAAAAGAAAAATAAGTTGTCTAATCGCTTTAAGTTTAATCTTCACTTTTTCTGAACACTCTAGGTGCCGATGTTGACTTTTCTGGACCAATTAGGTCAAGGTCCTTCAAGCCGCCACGGTTAACTCCGGAGCTTTTCACGGTTCTTTTTCCTATTTCCCCTTCCAGGGGGAGGCGGGCTCCACGCGCCCTCGGAGTTGGTCTAAGCAGGACGGGGCTTCCCAGGAGTGCACAAGGGTGCGAGTTCTGATGCCAGAGGCTGTGCGGGAGGGGAGGGGAGGAGGGAGTGATGGGCATGAGCGTGGCCCCTCGGCCCCAACTTTGGGGGCATCTTCCTGACTTTGGGGGCATTGGCCCCTGCCCAGCCCATGCCCGTGCTGTGCCTGCTGCCCAACTGTCCGTCCCCAGGCCTGCGTCTCCTCTGCTGTCCACGTCCTCTCTTCAAGAATCAAGCTGGGCACTATGTTCCAGGGAAGCTCCGTCCCCCAGCTGAATGACGCTCCGGACAGCTCCACACAATCCCCTCTCTGTGGGAGCCTCTGTGTAGGGGCTTCCCCTTCCCACTGGACATCAGCGCCGGGAGGTGCTGATCTCCAAGGTCCCAGCAGGAGCCCAGGGGTGGTCCTGAGCCCAGGCCTCCCGCTCCTGACACAGCTGGACGGTCCTGAACCCAGGTCTCCCACTCGTGACACAACTGGACACGCTCCCTGAACTGGACGCGCTCCCTGACCTTTTTTCCCCAGTGCTTTGCAGTCTTGGGGGAGGAAAGTAAAACTCTAGCCTCCTTCTCACACGTGTGTGCTTTGGGGCTGCTCTCAGACGGCCCTATAGTTTGTTTTGAGCAAGGCGAGGTCCAACTTCCTGGAGGCCGATCATTTCTCCTGGGGGAAGGGAGGAACTGACTTATGTCCAAAAATTGTGCACAAATTCCCGCAGCGAAAGGCCCCTTGCCTCCACACCCTTGGCTCCCAGCAGGCAGCACGGGCCGCTTCACGGGGCTTTCTCCCTCACATGAAGGGGAGATGGAGGAGCTGGCTCGGGCCCAGCCTTGCCAGCCCCAGCTGAACACTTCAGAGAGCCATTAACCTCTGCAAAACGGAGTGGACAACTTCCACGTGGCTTTCTGTAGAAATCAGATGGGACTGCAAGCAATGGCACGGCCCCTGCCAAGGTGGATCTTGGTAAGGAGGAGGGAAGGTCGCTGGGCATCGTTTCCATCAGGGGCGGCCGACTGGGGAGCAGTTCTGGACAGACCCTGCCCTCCTCTCCCCATCGTGCAGGACAGACAAGAGCCTGCGTATCATCTCCAGGTGGTTCCAGGGCTGTGGCTTCGGGAGGCCGAGCCCCATGGCTCTGCCCTCTGCTGAGAAGATGCCCTCTGAACACAGTCTTAGAGGAACGTCCCCCAGGCCCACAGCCCCGAGGTGCCTCCCTCGCCCTGGGAGAGTCTGGCATGGTTTGTGGTGGGAAAAGCAGCCCCTGGATTTTCCTGTAGGAGCCTCCAGAAGGGACATGGGCAGAGACCTCCCTGGTCTTCCTGCAGCTCCTGCCCTGGAACCTGAGTCTCCCGGGCATCTGACCAGCTGCACTCCACCACCAGAAGCCGGTTACCACCGTCCTTCGGGCTTTGTCCTGGAGGGTGCGGGGCTGGTGTGGACCACTCAGTCTGGCAGTGACCACCACCCAGTCAGAGGCACGGCAGAACGCACCTGCTGCACGGATGCTGTTTGAACTTCTTCAAAACGTGGTGCAGTGTTTCCTGAAGACATTTACCATCCTTGGCAGTTAAATACAGCACAGTGTCAATTACAGGTCCATCTTCCGTAAGTCTGGGACAGATTCACAGTATCTGTGTTTGCACGAGGCTGGGGTTCCGGGTGAGTGGACCGGCTCGATGGCCCTGCCCAGCCCCCCTGACGAGGGCTTTTTATCTAACCCTGCCCCACCCAGTCCCCGGGGAATTCCTAATCAGATGTGTTCAAAAACTGCTGAACCAAATAAGGGTCACTTTACTTCCAACATAATTTCTATTTTAAATGAATCATCTACTCTCTCTTGGGAGGCAGAGCTGTTGACTTCTCAGGCAACAGTATGAACAGGGTGGCTCTAGAACATTCTGGACCTCATGGGGGCTCCAGATCTGTCAGAGAGACCCCTCGGTAAGGAGGAAGGAAGGTAATGGGGGGTGGAGGGGAGAGCCATTTGGAGCAGTTGAAGAGCTCCCTCTGCATTCCAGGGACTCAGGGTGAGGAACTGCCCATGGTGAGACCACTCCCTGCAGCCCATCTGCCTGGCCGGCCATGTGTGCCCCTCTAGAAGGTTCTAGAAAGTTCTGGAAGGCTCAGGCCTCCCAAGGGCCCAAGGTAGTGCTCTGACCAGGCCCAGGTCCCCTGTCCCATCCACCCTCCACCCAGCAGGCTCCGCTCCTCTGCTCACCGGACACAGAATCAGTTGGGCAGGGACCACATCCAGGTCCTGACACTTCGTAAATATCATCCAGATAATAATACGCTGGAATGGCAGAGTTTTCCTCTCCGCGGCACCGCCGTGTAACCCTTCATCCTGGTTCCAAATTTGCCTGTGCAGCCCTGAATGCAGACTGCAAACCCCAAACTCAGATAAATACGTCTAAACCTTTAAAAAGTGCCCCTAATGCCCCATTGAGCCCCTGATCGCTCATTTCCCAGCTATATAATTAGCACATAAAGAACTCTCTCCTCCGAATTAAATGGCAGTAATTGGGTTTTTTAAAAAAACTAATTTAAATCCTAAACCCTTTGAAAAAAAATTGTCATTGTTTACATATTAAACGGACTAGCATTTTAAGTATCATGGGGCTAATTTAACAGGCTTATCTAGGACATAGGCCCAGGAGGGAGGAGGAGGAAGGCACAGTGGAGGGGACGCAGGCGGGTCCCAGGAGAGCTGCCTGGAGACCCCAGGGCAGCGTCACTGCAGGATGCAGCCTGGGCCACGGCCTCCCCTGTGAGGTTTGCCGGGCCTGGAGCTGCGGCCTGCACCGCACCATCACCTCAGCCTCAAATGGGGATGCCTCAGCTTATCACCATGCAGCGCACAGACCAGAGGCGTGACCCACCCTCGCTTTTCCAATGCCATGCAAATTTTGCTCATGGTTGCTAGAACTGTCATTATTTTTATTATTATTTTTTCTGCAGTACAGGCATAAAGAAGTATAAGAGTTTTAATTATGTCCACTTGATTTTTTTTTTAACTTTCTGGCTAAAAAATCCTTTGAAGTAAAACCCAGCAAGAAATGGGTCGCAGCTCTGTGAATGGAACTACAAAATGTGAGCGAAAGCCATTTTGATAGGAACCTTGAGAAATGGACAGCCGCCTCACATTCCTTCACAGGAAGAATTAAAGTTATAAAGTGTCCAGTCCCCCTAACTCAAACACAGAAACATAACAATTTTACAAAATAAACCTTTTTCTAACTTGAAGAAAACAGCTCCAAAGTTTTTCTCAAAGGCAAAATAAATGCAGAAAACTGGACAATGACGAGAAATGTCTGAGAGAGAGAGGGAGTCTTGCTTTTCTGTGAGTTTAAGTATTTGATATGGATCATCAGGATGATGAAAAAAATGAAAACAACCAAAAACTGTGGCTGTGGCACAGCTCGGAGGAAGCCAAGGGCAGAGCCAGCCACACACCATGGCGTGGCCAGAAGACAAGGGCAGGGGCCTCCCTGCAGGACCCGGTTCAAGCGTCCCTCCCGCGGTCTGCACGTCAGGATAAACACGGACGGGTCAGGTTCTCCTCCACCCCACAAACTCAGAAGGTGCTGGAACACACCTAACCTGAATAGGGCACAACCTGCAGAAGGAAGCGGCTGCGTTCTAGCCCCGAGCGTAGAGCAAGGGCTGGCGGGTCTGACGCTGTGAAACCCAGAACCGTGTGCTGGCAGCAGAAAAGATAAAAAATTAAAAAAAAAAAACAACAACAAAAAGCCCCCCCCCCACACCGCCCCCGCACCAAGGAAAAGGGCATGCAGCTCACGGGGAGAAGGGCAACAGTATTTGAGGGAATGGAGGTGACATCCGTCTGTAATGGGCTCTTGGAAATTAAGAAACTGAAGACAAACGTCCCCAAAGAGAAGGCGGCGAGTTACAGAAAGCGCAGAGCTGTGCGTGGGACGCGCGAAGCATCAGCCCTTCCCTGAAGTCCAGCGGTGTGAGTTAAAATCGCACTGATGTTTCAGCGAGGAAACCTATAGACAGGGGGCAGCCCTGGGCTGCTGGGCGGGCCCTGGAGACGGCCTCTGGGGCCAACTAGGTCTCCACATGTTTCCAAAGCCCCATGGCCGCAGGAAGGGCCCACCTCTCGGCTGCCTTTGCTCCTTATCCTGGCCTCCCCAGGGCTGGAGTTGTGTTTGGTTTGGGTTTGTAGTTTGCAAAGGACACACTGGGATATGGGGCGCAGTGGTGCACTTAGACCATAGCCCTGGAGCCCCCAGCTTCTCCCCAGAACCCCACGGTCCACATCGCCTGCCCGGGGGTCCTAGGAACCCCTCTGGCAGTCGGCCTCCAGGTCTGGCTGGTCCTGCACAGGACAGGGACAGAGGGCTCTGCTGGCTTCTCACCAAGACCCAAGACTTCCTCACTAGCTGTCCCCAAGCCCCTGACCCTGGACACTGAGCACGCAGCCCAGGACCTGTTGGGGGAGCAGGAGTCTGCCCAGGGGGTCTCCACCTCCCTCTGGGGTGCTTGGGCCCCACTGTCCCAGAACAAGCCCCCTGCACTGCCCTCCCAGCCCAGCTGGTCGCCTTGGCCCATCAACCCTTTTGGATGCCCTCAGTGGATACAAATGGCTGAGACCCTCCTGGGGCCCTGGGAAGAGGGAAAGCAAAGGCGGGAAGTAGGAGAGAGAGAGACTGAGAGACGGGGAGAGAGAATCAGACAGAGAGAGACAGAGAGGGGGAGAGAGAATCAGACAGGCAGCAGCTCCTGTTGGGGCAGAGAAATTCTTTCGTTGGAAAAAGGGGTTCTGAAACCCCAATTCTCTTTCCTCTTCCAGTTATTTCTGCTCCGTACAGGGTCTGGGCAGTGCTGGAGGAGGACCTTGCCCCTACCTGTGGCACTGAGGGCCCTTGGGCTCTCCCACGTAACTGCGGAGGACCTGGGAGAACCTGCTTCAAGGGCCCCGGGTCCCCATCCCGTCCTGACCCTCAGCTTCAAGCACCCAGCAGGGAGGGTCTGCCCCGGCTCCTTTCCCAGGTGCCCTCAGCAGCCCTGGACGACACCCCTGTGGTTCAGCCAGTGTTGTGAGTGCACAGGCCACACACACACACACATGCACACACAGACACACGCACACCAGGAAGGATACACACACTCACAAGCACACACCAGGCAGGACACACACACGTGCACATGCACCCACACACCCACGTGCACACACGCACACACACACACCAGGCAGGACACACACACACGTGCACATGCACCCACACACTCACCCACGTGCACACACACACACACACCAGGCAGGACACCAACACGCACACACCAGGCAGGACACCAACACGCACACACCAGGCAGGACAGACACACACATGCACACACCCACACACACGCACCCACATGCACATACCAGCCAAGACACACACATACATGTACACATATCCACACACCCACACACACTAGGCAGGATCCACACCCACCCACACACGCACGCCAGGCAGGACACGCACACATGCACGTGCACACTCACCCATGCACGCACACCAGCCAGGAAACGCACACACATGCATACGGAACCCCCCCACACACGTGCACCAGGCTCCCTCCTGGTTTCCTGCTAGGGGAGCAGCGACCACACCCCAGCCTCCCCAGGGCCACCCTCCTCATCTCATCTGTGCAGTCGCTCCCGCTTCCCAGATGAAGAAACCAAGGCTGCCGGCCACGGCTGCGCACCCCCACCTGGGGCCAGGGCAGGCTCCCCAGGACTGGTGTTAGTGAGGGCTGAACAGTTCCAGCTCCCAGCAGGGCACTCACTGGGCTGTGGATAGCTGTCCACTCTCCAGGCTACGCCCGAGGATTCCAGTAAGGGAACCAGAGCCATTGGAGCGTTGCCACCACCGGAAAACGGCCACCGGCCCAGGTGGGATGGTCTCCAGTAGCATGGTGGGATGGTCTCCAGTAGCATGGTGGGAGGAACAGGGCAGTCCACAGAGGGCTGGACGCTTCCTTCCACAGCTCACTGGCCGGTCACCGTGGCCGATCACCCTCTGGGTTCCCGAGTGAGAGTCCTCGGCCCTCATGCCCTGAGCCTGCAGGTCACCATTGTGGGAGAAAATGGAGCCACTGTGGAGCCACCCCAGGGTCCTGGGTGCGGAGCCGTGCGGAGGGAGGGTTTTCAATGCCCTGCTACTGTGACCTGCGTTTCCCAAAGCCGTGCATGGGATGTCGTGATCAGAAAAAGGCAGGACAGAAGCAACCCCCGAATACTATAAATGCCACTTTAATTGGGATAAAATAGGAAATCAAAGTTGATCTGACGACCTCAGACTTTCTAGGACAAGGCACCCAGCGTTGAAAGTGAGCAGCAGATTCCCACGGCTGCCTCTCGGCCCCGTCAAACGTGAGGTCTTTGTTTCCCTCTCAGAAGAGAGATCACGGGTCTGTCATCACAGGGCATGGGTACGGAACCAGACCCAGATCTAGTCTTCAATTTCCGAACACTCAGAATGACTGTCTCTCTCCAGTGAGAGGCGGAGTTGATCCCTCCACAGCGGGGCTGACGGGGGAGGGGAGGAGATTTTCATACAAGCGCCCTCTGAAGTGGATGGAAGTGCGTTGGCCCTTTTCTCAGGAATTGGCTACTAAGGAAAAAGCTGGAGGACGTGTTCCCAGATGCCAGGAGGCTGACCAGAGGCGGGAGCCCCTCCTCCATGGCCACAGCACCCAGGCTTCTGTTCCAGGAAGCCAGGCCCCTTGATGGGCAGCCAAGCGCCTGCAGCCTCCCCGAATCAGGGCTCATGGCCTGCCCGCCTCCCACTGTCCCCCAACACCATGGGGACGCTCTGCCTTTATGGGGCAGGCCTCAGGCCTTCACACTCACCCTAGGCAAACCGGCCTCTCGCTCAGAGATTCAGGCCGGGCCTCTGCACCGCAAGGGGGACATGGCCCAGGGGGGTCCCTCTCAACCCTCGTCCTACTGTCCTGGGCACTGGGGAAAGCAGTGGCCCTGAGCATCTGTATCGGTTTACAGGCAGAATGGATCTGCTTAGCAGCCAGTCTTCCAAAATGAAACCAGAAACCAGGTCTAATCATTTGAGCTCGATAAAGATTCCCCAAGTGCCCGGGGAAGCTAGGCTGTGGCTCGCTGGTAACTGGTTTGCTTTCTCTCCAGACACACAGATCGTGCAAGCAATAAAATGAAATACGCTGGCTGCACCCACAAAGTGAAGGGGTGGGGGATCTATCTCACGAGGGCATCGTCTGGGTAAGATGATATCAGATGTAGCAAACAAGAAAAGCAAGGTTCCAGAAACCAACATATATCAGCTTTTGGCAAAGCCTGCGCACCGCCGTTATGCATTTTAAATAACTCGATGCCAAATCGTAACAGGCTGTCCTTGCCAGAAACCATGAGAGGTCAAGCGAGGATCGCAGAGGAGTGCAAAGATTTGTCTTTAGAAAGCACAGTGCTGAAATCTATTTTGAGTTTTGCAAAACAAGAGACCGTCTGGGCCTCTCTCTCTTTTCCTTGGCCTTTCCCTTTTCATTTTAAAACTAACATCTAAGTCTTGTCCCCACTGCAGGCCTCCAGCTCGGGGCCCAGGCTGGGCTGAGCCAGAGTGTGAGGACAGGACCCCAGCAATTGTGTCCGGGGCCGATGGTGGTTCTGCCCTGCTCCCAGGCTCGAGGGGCCTCCCAGCTGAGTCCAGAGTAAGCTCTCGATCCCCTAAAGTTTGCCAGAACAGACAGCGGGCCCGGGCCTGACACCAGAGCAACCATGCCCCATCCACAACGCTTCAGCACAGAATCAGAAGCCCTTCTGGAATCTTCCTGTCTCTGCCTTTTCGAGGTGCTGTGACCATCACTGGCAATGGACACCTCATTGTCCCAGGCCCAGTGGGGAGCCCACCTCCAGGACTGGTTCCTGTCTACTCCTCCCTCACTCCAGAAGCACCAGCCCTACAGGGCAGGGTCCCTGACAGAGCCCAGGGCTGGAGGCTCCTGGTCCAGTCCCCAGCCTTCTGCCCACCACAGAGCTCAAGCACGGTAGGCCACTGCTTGGGATTGGGTACAGGCCCCTGGGTTTTCAAAGCTCATCTAGGGATTCCAGGAACCGCAGCAGGGTCTGGGTCCACCTGATCTGACCTGAACGTCCCTTGTTGAGGGCTGTCTGGACCCCAGGTGCTGCCTGCAGGTAGCCAGGCCTGTCCCTTCCTGCACAGCTGCAGCCAGCTCCTCCGACCTCGCCCTGTCCACCTGAGCAGTGGACTGAGCCCCCGGGGGCATGGGAGAGACCTGGGGAGGAGGATGCCATTGGCACCTGTGGCCAGGGCTGGCCTGGGGCCAGACTGACCGACACCGTTCCCAGGCACATGGGCCAGGCTGGCCGCGTGCGGCGGCGGCGAGGGGTGCGGGGACCGGCTGTGCCTCTGCAAGCCCAGGGGAGCTGGGCCGGGAAGAGCGGCCAGCGGCGCCCGGGCCCACAATGGCCCCTTTCTCCCCGCGTTTATTGAGACAGTTCGGTTTGGAATATTTAAACAGTTGTATATTCACAGATTGCAAGAGGGAGAGGATTACCTAAGGACGAGCCAGCCCGATCAATGCATAATCAGATAACTGCCCGGGCTCTCTACAAGGTTTTACAGGAAGATCCGCCACTCAAACGCTAATTCCTCTTGCTAATTAAGCAGCCTGTTAATTGCTCTCGGGCCTCTAATGCCCCTGTCATTATGCCTGTAACAGCCCCGTGACAGCAATGGGCCTGGAGCTGGGGCCCACAAAGGAGCTGGTCCTTAATGAATCGGGCCAGTGCAGGGACCTGCACCCTCGGCCGCGCCTCGCCTGTGCCGCGCTCCGCTCCGAGGGGCCAGGCGTAGTGGGGTCAGTGCCCCCCGCGCAGACCAAACTCGTTACAAATGGCCCAACCTGCCGTGACCGACAGCAAACACGGCTGAGCTCCTGGGAGAGCCACTGAGGGATGTTTTCCTTTCTTCCCTTAAAAAATTAAAAGCGGAGCCCAGTCCAGGGACCTGCACAGCCGCTCCCCTAACTCATTGCTCCTCCAGAGCCTTGGCGAGCGCCAGGCAGGGCCGGTCCCCCCAGAGGCCTGTGCTTCAGAGCGTGTGTCCCGCTGAGCCGGCGACTCTGCCCTTCTGAACAGCCCGGCAGCCGCTGAGTGGGGGGCCTCAGTTTCCCCATGTGCCCTGGCGATGACAGTGGCTACTCTGGGGGGTCAGAGGAGACCTGGGCTGAACAGAGGCCCACTTCCAGAAAGGACGGGAGGACTGTCCTCTTTGCCCATCCAATCGGCGGGCACTGGGCTGGCCTCCTCTGGCCAGCTCTGAGGCCTCTCCAGCCCAGAGCCCAGGGGCTGGGCTGTCCGCTAAGAAGCCACCCTCAGCCGGAGTGATTCACGGATGCGGGAAGCGCGCTGGCTGAGGAAGCCCAGCATTCTCAAGGAGGTGTAGCTGCGGGGTGCGCACATGGTCAGCCTTTGGCTGGTGACTGTGCCTTAGCGAGGCAGAAATGTCAGAGCTTTAGGCAAAGAGAAACTCGCCAGAACTGTGGTTGGTTTGGGTCAGCTGAGCAGGTTTTTCCAGAGACATGCAAAGAGCCCAGAGAGCCCCGGGGGGCTCCTGTGGAGCTGACAGGAACCTGAACATTGCGGGAGCTGGCACCCAGGACACGCAAGGGCCACACTGCAGCTGCTCGCTTCCAGTACCCCCGAGACCTGGGGCCCCTTCTCCAGCCTACTTCCCACAGGGCTGCCCGGATGGGAGCAAGGAGGGGGCTGTGGATTGAGGCCTGGCCCTGGAGCTGGCATGGTCCCACCCTGACCCCTCACATCAGCCACCAAGGGCATAGAGGTCCCCCCATCCTGCTGGGACCCACCTTAGGTGGAGGGGGGGCTTCAAGGGGCTGTCACCAGGCTGAGTAGGGATGCGAGCCCAGATACACCTGACCCCCGGCCCTCATTCTTCCTTCCCCTCCAAGGCCTGGCAGGACCGCAGATGTGGCTCCACACACCAGGCCTGGGACATGGCAGGTGGCTCTCTCCCAAATGGAAGGGTCAGGGTTGGCCAAAGGACCAAGCTGATCCTAGCATTGGTGCTATAGTGGTAAGCGTCGCTGCCTTCCAAAGGGCCAAGCTGGGGCTGTCACCTCTGTCCTGTCCATGATCAGTTCCTGGATAGTGGGTCACGTTTAGAGGCCACGAGAGCAGAGGGTCCTGGGTGAAAGACATAGGTCAGCCCAGCCAGGCCAAGAGCCACTCAGGGAAGCCAGTCAGAGTTCAGAAGAGCTCTCTGCAAAACAGGAGACCGTCTGGGCCTCTCTCTCCCTCTTTTCCTTGGCCTTTCCCTTTTCATTTTAAAATTAACATCTAAGTCTTGTCCCCGCTGCCGGCCTCCAGCTCAGGGCCCAGGATGGGCTGAGCCAGGGTGTGAGGACAGGACCCCCAGGACTCCAGGAGCCACTGTGGCCGGCTCCACGGCCCTGTCCACCTCCACCGGCCCTTCTCTCCTAAGCGCTCGGGTCCCAGCAGTTCTTGGGTGGGGGCACATCTAACATGGGGTCCCAAAGGCAGCCTCAGAGAGAGAAGTCATTCTCTCTCCCACAAAGCCTGGGAGAAGGGGACGACTCGGACGCCCACCATACGGCGTGGGGTGCGGATCTGGGACGCTGACTGCAGCTGAGCTGCCCTACCCAAGCCCAGGTGCTCAGAGACAGGGCCTCATTTAACCTTGACGAGGACACAAGTCTCTGTCTTGTCCCCAGTTGAGGAGACGCCAACTGCCCTGCCCCAGACCCCACAGCTCATCCACTCGGAGCTCGGACTTGATGTCTCGCCACTGGGGCAATGCCCTGGGGCACCCCGTGAGCACCCTGCTTCTCGGGCCACCGTGAGGCAAATGAGAAGAAAAAGATGTTGCCACCCTCACAGCCGCATCTCCTGAGTCCAGCTTCACGCCAGCTTGGCCTTTGGATGCCAAGGAAGGGGGCATGGGATGGGCTGCCCCCCCTCCCAGTTCCAGCAGCACCTGCTGCACTGGAGAAGCCTCTGGACCCCCCTCACTGGGGAGTGGGACTCTGCGATCTGTGCTGAAAGGGCGAACCAGGTGGGGCAGGTGTTTATGTAGCCGAATGGCTGCCCCCTCCTCCAGGAAGGCCGCAGGCTCCACATAGCTGCTGGCAGACACCCTTCACCCGTGCCTGGGCATTGATCTCAGCCACCCACACCCCCCTCTGCACGGCTGCCACACTTGGGGGTTGATAAATTTGTCAGACGCCTGGAGATACATTGCTTTGAACCCCTCAGCCCAGGACTGTCACCTGTTAGGGTCCTGTCGGCTTTCCTGAGGGCCTTTCTGCCATGGAGACAGACACGTTCCTGGGAACCTGATACCAAGGCATCCTGCAGCCTCTGTCCCCTGTGCAAGGGTTTGGCTTTGCCATGATGGCAGAGGAGGGGTGCGCCGAAGGCTTGGGCCTGCTGTCCCATGTATGAGGTGCAAGCACACAGCCGACACAGCAACCGCGCATCCAGCCCTCGGGCTCTTCACTTTACACCGAAGAACACTGACTTCTCATCCAGGACCTGGTGAAATCAAGGAGGTTTCTTCCCACCCACCTCGGCCCTTTGCACACCGCTGCCCTGAGCACCAAGACCCCCTGAGCCGTCCCCCAGGCCTCGGGCTCCTGCACAAGGGCTCCGCCTCTTGCCCTTCCCGCGCTCCAGTCCTGGTTTGAATTTGCAAAGCTGGGGCTGGTTCTCATTCCCAGCCGCCGCCTCCCTAGAGCCCTACAGGAAGATTCAACCTGTTCAAAGTAGAAATAAAATAAAATAAAATACAACAGCATCTCCCACCCCTTATTAAATTAAGCATTCTGGCCAGTTAGTGAAACCCTAAATTTGATTTCCTTTCCTGGGCTGTTTTTAGTGTGGGGGCAGCGCGGGGGGGAATGTCTGGAAGGAGGGCAGGGCTGCGGTATTTGCTGAGTCGAGACGGTTCATTTTTTCCACTCATATAATGATCCTTTCTTCCCCTTGCGGGCACTTGAGTTTTGTTTGTTCTGCTGAAGCCTTAAACTTCTCCACGCGGCCACTCGCAGCCACCAGGTGGGCCCCAGGGGAGGCCGGCCACCTTCAAGGGGTCCATTTGCTTCTGGGGCAGAGCTTTGAAGAGACATTGCTTCAGGTTTGTGACAGACTCAAAGCCTCTGATGGGATTTACAGAGACTTGCTGTTTCCGGGATCTGCCATTCTGGGGGCTCCTCACCCCCAGGAGCTGTGTTTGAATGTTTGAGGGACATGACAGAGCAGCAACCGGACAGAGGAGGGGATCTGCAGAGAGCGTCGAGGGCCCAGCATCTCAAGGGTCGATTAGAAATTGTTAGAAGGGGCACTTGGTTTTTCCCAGCACTGCACGGGAGGCCGGGAGGAGTGTGCAGGCGGAAGCTTCCAGCAGGCAGTCCTGTGCCACACAGCCCGGCTGTCTGTGTCCAGGCCATGGCTGGACGTGTCCGCCTGACCTCCACAGACAAAGTGCGCAGGAAAGGGGCTCGCGGTGAGGCCGGCTCCCCTAATCAGATCCATACTCCGCCGGGTGCGCATTTCATAGAAAAGATCTGGCGATACCAACCGCCCGCGCCTGCCACTCTGGTCCAACTGAAAGGCCTTTGTTCGGGGAGATTAGAGCGGGATTTGCTTTCATTTTTCAAGATGTTTCACTCACTACATCACCCAGGGTACTGACGGGGCTGCAGCCCTTCTTCCTCCACTTCCCGCCCGGGCCACACATTCCGGGGTCCCCAGCCGCCTGGGGAGGGGGTGCTGGCAGGAGGGAGGCCTGGCCGGCCCCGCAGAGAAGGGCCTGCAGCGCACAGCCGAGGTGGAGGGCCGCTGTCCCCCAAGGCTGCCGGCGGCACTTGGCCCTGCCCCGGATCCCCTAATCAGCTGGTTCCCCGTCCTCCCCTTCCTCGGCACAGCCTCACATCTGTTTCTCGGCATTCGGAAGCCCATTCATTTTTCACCACCGCCCTTTGCCCCGCACTTCCAGGCCAGGCCCAGGCCGGGAGACACTAGCGGCCTTGCAGGAGGCGTGCGGAGTCTCCACAGAAACGGTTTGCTCCAGCTGGGGGCCTCTGGGCTACCTGGGGCTTGTTCTCACTGTGTTTTGTTTTAATCAGGAGCTGATCTTTTCTGAGCCCGGTCCTGAAAACAGCTCCAGGTTGCTTTCCTCCAGGACAGGCTTTTAAAATAAAAGCTGTTTTTAAAAACAAATAATGTCATTCTCCCGTTTGTGCCCTGCCCCCAAACCAGTGCCATTTTCAGGAGCAGATGCTAGGACTGGAGGCACCGCAGCCCCGGGTCCTGCTGGGAGGGTGGGCTCCTGGGGCATGCTCCGTCCTGACCAGGCCAGCTGATCTTACGCAGCTCGGGGGCCAGGCCTGATCCTGTGACCTGCGGGCTTCGTGACGGGCAAGCTGTCCTCTGGCCTCAGCCTCCGCTGCCTCCTCAGCCCTGCCTCCAAGCCGGGCCCTAACTAAAGCATTTGCCTGCACGACAGAAAGAAAGCAGGAGAAACCACATGCTCACCTTGTCCCAGCACAAGATTCTAACACGCTCACAAGTCGATCATATCCTGTTTCCAATCCAAACCCAAACATGTGAAGGTCCCTCAGACATTCAAACACAGCTCCTGGAGGTGAGGAGCCCCCGGAATGGCAGATCCCGGAGAGAACAAGTCTCTGCAAATCCCTGCAGAAGCGGAAAGGGGCTTCTAATGGTTCTTTCTGGGGCCGGCAGCCTCCTTACACTCTTGGCCAGGGCTCGGCCCTGCCATCCGGGTCCCCAGACTCCGCCTGGCTGGGGTCACTCCCACAAGGCCCACCACTTCCAGACCCTCTCCTCACCGACTATCCACCCTGCCTTTCCCTGCGAAAGGTGTCAGAAGCTCCAGCGCAGAGACGCAAGGGCAGGCATCCTCCCGCTCCCGGGGGGCTGCCGGGGACAGGGGCAGGGACAGAGGGGTGGGGGTCTCCCGAGTTCCTTTCTGGCTGCCTGGGTTTCTCTTTCTCCAGCTTTGCGGGGATGGTGGCAGACACTCTGGGGTAGCTAAAAAGAAATGACCTGGTGCACAGTTCAAGTGGTCTTTTTGTGTGTGACGACCCCCGAGTTCAGGAGCAAAGCCCCTCCCCTCCTCCCAGCCACTCTGCAGCTCCTGTTTGTCACCTGGCCTGGGGCCAAACCCCAAAACTCCCTTCTGCGGTGACGACCTCAACCAGGCTGAAGCGCACCAGACACGTCCCTGGAATCTTCCAGTGCCCCGGGAGGGGAGGCTGCCAGACAGGGGGGCAGGGAGGACACGCGATCTTTGTGGAATGATGTGATATGGGCCAGCGTGGAGACTTCCCACAGATTTAATCCATCGCCTTAATTACTTGGATTTCAAGCTGCGAACTGATAACTCCGCCGACAGTGAGGGCTGACCCTGCCATCCCCCACGGAAGCTCAGGGGCCACCTGTGGGATAAGGGCTGGTGGTGGGCAGACTGACCACTTCCACCTGCCCCTGAGCAAGGAGGCACCAGCGCCCCAGTCTCTCACTGGGCTTCTTCAGCCCTGAGGGAGGGACCTGCAGCCTCGGCCACCAGGCGGGGCTCCCAAGCTAGGGCAGGCAGGCAGGGCTGCAGCCTGGGTGCCGCTTCCTCTCTCCCCCTCCAAGAAACAGCCTCCAGGCAGGGAAGGGGCTGTGGGGCCGCAGGGATCCTGGGGGCTGCCCCTCTGCAGCCTTCCCTCTCCTCCGCACACTGCAGATGGGCCGTGTCAGCTGCTGAGCAAGGGACAATCCGGCGTGACAGGGGCAGGCCTTTCTCAGCGTCTGCAGCAATTCCAAACACTTAACTCCGCAGCTTACGTGAAGAAAAAGGATCAGTCATAAAAATCTCTTTGTACAAAACATGGCACCCCCAGCCACTCTCCCACGTTCCGAGGCCTTGGCCCTTGATTTCCTATCTGCCTCATCGGGCCATAGCCAGGCTTCTAGAACCCTCTGCCCAGCCAGGTCACGATCAGCAGCCTGATTCAGAGAGAAAACACACAACATCACCCCCTGCCCTGGATGCCAGGCACGGGACAGCACCCAAGTCCCCATCCCTGGGGGTGAGGCTTTGGAGTGACCCAAGGCCACACTAGAAAACTCAGCCCCCATGTCCCCCAACCTGGCCCAGGCGGCTGTGGAGGCCAGGGCTGGATGGGGAGTCCTCCTCCCCGCATCCTCTCAAGGAAATGACTTTCCACGCCAGTGTCTGGAGAAAGGTAATTAACCAGACCCCAGAGGGCCAAGCCTGCAGCGGGTCACCCGCCTGGCCGCACAAAGAATGTCCACGGCACCGGCCGAGGCACCGGCCCTTCACCAGCGCCTGGAAAGGAAGTCCCACTGTGGCTGCCGGGGTGGGCTGCTCCTGAAAGCAAACGGCCAGGCTCTGCCAGGCAGGGGCCGTCCAGCCCTGGGTCGATAGCTGTGCAGCTGGAAGTCACTAGGCCAGCCAGTCCCACCAAAAAGGCCCTTGGCCTGAAGGAGGGCACAGGGTACAGAGATGGCCATACCGTCTGCCACCTCCCGGGCCACACCCAGCTCTACAGGGAGGACCCACCCTGCCTGCTTTGGGGTCAAGCAACCCTGTGGGCCAGGGTCTCCTTCCTCAGCCAGGGTGTTTTTTTGCCAAAATGCCTTAGAAGGTCGGGCAGGGGGCTCTCCCAGGCCTTTCTTTGATGGGAGTCTTCAGTCTCACTTGGGCACAGAGGTGCCTCGGGCCCTGTGTCCAAACACCTGCAAGTGCACACACAAAGCATGCACGTGCACACACGCTTGCACACAAACGTGTACACGCACGCCCTAGCACGCCAGCAGCCGGGGTCTCCCTGGACTCCATCCACGTGGCCCCCAGGCTGAGATCAAGTCTGCTCTGGGGGTCCCTGACAACCCCCGACTGCCAGTCCTGGAGACACGGTCACATGCCATAGAGCACCTGAGCATGTGGTGAAAGCCACACAGACTCCCTGGTTCTTTCCCGGCTTTGCCTCCCCCTCTCCTGGTGGTGTTTTGTTCGTCTTCATGGAGACCTGGGCCATGAGCTGGGGGAGGATGCCATCATGCCGGGGAAGGCCCCTGGCCACACTACCCAGAATCCAACCACTTCTAGCTCCCAAAGCTGCCCCCTTGCCAGCTTAGGTCCTGGGTAGGGAGTGTCCAGGCACACCCAGGAGCCCCTCTCCATGGCTGTCACGCTTCCGAGGGGCCAGGTCGGGGTGCAGGAGTGTGAAGTGCCATCCAGGCCACCAGGGCTCCATGCTGTTTCCTTCTGGATGGCTCCATTTTCTGCACTCTGAGCAGGTCTGGATCAGCCTTCTGGGGATAGCTCTGTGCGTGTGTGTGCACGTGTGTGCACGTGTGCGTGCGTGTGTGTGTGTGTGCATGTGTACATGCACGCACACACAATCTTTCCAAACACACACACAGCATGAGCATGCGCACACACATGCATGTACACATGCGCACACGCACACACATGCATGTACACACATACACACACGCACACACACATGCATGTACACACACGCACAGCATGAGCATGCATGCACACACACGTGCACAACTTGCATGGATTTCCGGCACCAGGAAGCCCTGCCTCTTGTAGCCGGTGAATCTGTGGCACCACCTGGAGCCTTTGTCCTGCATTCCAAGTGGAAACATGAATGTGCGGAGGCCTCTCCTCAAGACCAGCGAGCCCTGGGGTCTGTGGTCCCATGGAGAGCCAGCACCTGATCGCTGGAGCACAAGGACAAGGCAGGCCCGGGCCTGTGGCTCAGCCTAGCGGTCAACAGGAGGCCAGACAGGACCTGGGCCTGGACTAGGTTGGGTTGCCGGGCCCCCTCCAGAAGTAGGGCCTGGCTCTGCTCCTCACCCTGGAGATGGGCCCTGGGGAGGCAGAGTCCTTTTCTGCTCTGGACAACTTGGCAAATCAAGCAGAAGGAAACCGGGGGTGGGGACAGCATAGGCAAGGCCTGCGTGGTAGCCAGAGGTGAGGTGGCATGGCGATGCCCCCAGGCTCCAGACCACTCCCCAGACATGCACCTCACAGGCTCTCGGGGGCAGGAAGGGTGTTCCTTCCCCCCGCGTTCTCACCCGCCAGCTCCTAGCCACCTCTGCAGAGACCCTCCGAACCCCTGGTTTCAATTGGCCCCATCCCTGCACGGTCTAATCCAATTTCCGACTCCTGAGGAAGGCCAGGGCCATGACCACCAGGATGCTGGGGCCAGCACTCCCGGTCCCCACTTGCCATGTTTGTATTTAAAATGCCTGTAAGCCTGGGTCAGCCTGGGGACGCTCTCATAGAGGACGGTGTGAGACAAGAAACCAGAGATGAATGATCCCAGGCTGATGGGAGCCGAAACAGCCGGAGCAGAAGAGCACGCAGGAGGGGTCTCCTCCCACTGAGGAAGCAGCCCCCGATAGCAGCCCCTTGCTCTAGCCATTCCCATGGGTCCTGGGGGCAGCTGTGCCCACCTGTCACCCCACTTTCAGGGCCAGAATTCAAACTCACTTTCTATACTTCCAGGACGCATATGGACCAGAAGTCCTGATCCACGCCAGGTGTGAGTGCCGTGGAGGGAGGGAGGTCGGGCTCGGGCTGTGACCAGGCTGTGCTGCAAGGAGTGCCCAGTCACGGGGGTTTGTGGAGGGCCTGACTGGAGGCAGGTGGGGGCACACGGAGCTCCAAGCCCTCCACCAAGTCACCAGCCGGGCCAGAGCCATGGAGCAGCTAGGCCTGCTGGGGTGAGGGCTTCAGGGCTGCAACAGCAAGGGTGTGGCGAGAAGTGGCTTCTGACCTCTGAGGTCAGCCTGACCATCGTCTGGCCAGAGCTCGGGCATAGACCTGCAGTGACAGGCCACACCATGTCTGCCATCAGAGCCGGAGCTGTGGTCCCCTGGGGCAGCCTCTGTCCTGGGCAGGGAGAGAGGAAGGGCTGAGTAGACCAGGCATTGCCCCAGCCAGGGAAAGACAAGCAGGCGCGTCCCCAAGTGACAGAGCCCAGACCAGGACCTGCGGCTTGGGAATGGGGTCTGGGCATCCAGGCTGGGCTGCCATCTTGAGGGCAAAATTCCCACAGGAAGGGACCAGGGAGGTGCGGCGCCAGGTCTCCTTCAGGCCACCCGTGAACCTGCGTCTCCCCCGTCATTGGCCCTGGCTCTCGGTTCTCACACTGTGGGTATTAAGCACGCACCGCGGAGTGAGCACGCCAGTGCAGGGCAGCCAGGGAGCTCTGCCTACTGTCCCCCCACGAGAGGGACACACTGCAGAGACACGGGTGCCATGGGGTCTGGAACCATCCCTCCCTGCCACCTGTTCTCCCTGGTAAGGAACAATTCAACGGCCACCAGTGCTGCCCCTGAGATGACCACCCGTGCTAGGCCTGGCCTTGACCTCCCTGAACCCCAAGGACTCAACCTGACACCTGCCATGTGAGGGGCTCCGCCCGGCCACACGTGCCTGCATTTAGCACCTGCCATCGAGCCCCGCCCCCTGGGGAGCTGCAGACGCTGGGAGGGGCTGCCTGGGAGTCCTCCCGGGAGGCTGGGGCATGGACTGCCTAGATAGCAGCACCCCAGATGCTGGACACAGGGTGGGAGGCTGCAGTGCTGGCCTCCTGACACCCGAGACTTCAAAGCATGGGCCAGAGAAGAGAAGAGGTGGGCAGAGCCAGGTAGAACAGAAACAGCTTTTGGGAAGACAGCACCTGGCATTGGGCACCAGTGGCCCGAGGGCACCCCGAGGATGCCAACCTGTAGCCATAGGAGATGCCGTGTGGAAGGCAGGACTGCAGGCCAAGGGCTAGACGCCCAGGCCAGCGGCAGCCCCTGGTCAGCCCGGCCTTTGCCCCCAACACTCAGGCGATGCCAAGACCCTCCGTGGCCCCCGCCCCCTCTCGGCTTCATTCAGGCTTACGGCGGAGGCCGGCGCCGGGGCAGTGTGCACAGACTATGGCGGGATCTCGCCTTTGTCCACATAAACGCCACTCGCTAGGCTGGCGCTCCCCTGCCTGATGGAATATTGATCCTCAGAGTGCAAAGTCCGCGTGCCATTAGTCCAATCTCTCTCAAGCTGACACAATCCCATCATTTGTCATCTCCCCGTCCCGCTGGGTTTGCTCAGGAGCTGGCGTATTTGCTCTCTCTGCCACTTTCCAGGCCCCCTGCACTCCCTTTCTGACGGGCGCTGATGGGGCCACCACATTCTCACAGCCCCTCTGCCCCCACTGATGGGACAGCTGGGGCTGGCTGGGGTCTGAAGCCTTCACATGAGGGTCTCGTGAACTCCAGTGTGTGGGGGACCCAGGAGGGGCGGGGTCACAGGGTGATGGGTGCCATCCCATAGCGAGTGCACCCCCCCATCCACTCACCAAGGAATGTGATGATGTGGGAGGGGCAGGGCAGGGCACAGAAGGCTGCAGCACTCAGGCTCAGAGGCTGGCCAGGCCCACACTGTGGCTGAAAACCAAATGTGTCACCCTGTGCACCAGACTCCAGAGGCTACACCCAGATGTCACCAGCCAGGGGTGGGGTGGGCCCAGGGGCGAGGTCAGAGGAGAAGGAGGCCTTGGCCAAGTGTGCAGGGAGGCGCCTCTCCTCACCCTGAGGGCTGAGTGCGAATCCTGCATCCCAGCCAGGGCCTCTTCCTCCCCTCCCCACAACATCTGGGACTCTGGAGATCACTTGCAGGGCTGACCTGGGATGGTTTGGGCAGGGCTGGGAGTGGTGACTGTTTGGTGAAGCTCAGGAGCTCCCCGTCAGGGGCCTGCACCCCACCGTCTACCCGGCTGCAGGAGGGTGGCTTCCCTCTGTGTGTGTGTGCACCCGGGTGCTTGTGCACATGTGTGTTTGTGTGTGCACGTGTGTGTTTGCACATATGTGTGCGTGTGTTCATGTGTGTATGCACGTATGTGCATGTGCACGTGTGTTCGTGTGTGTGCGTGTGTGTGTTCATGTGTGCATGTGTGCATGTGTTCATGTGTGTGCGTGTGTGCGTGTGTGGGGGTGTTCGTGTGTGTGTGCATGCGTGTGCGTCTGTTTACACCCACATGTGTGCGTGTGTGTGCGCGTGCGTGTGCGTCTGTTTACACCCGCGTGTGTGCGTGTGTGTGCGTGCGTGCGCGTCTGTTTACACCCGCGTGTGTGTGTGTGTGTGCGTGCATGCGCCTGTTTACACCTGCGTGTGTGCGTGTGTGTGCGTGCGTGCACGTCTATTTACACCCGCGTCTATGCGTGTGTGTGCACGTGCGTGCACGTCTGTTTACACCTGCGTGTGTGCGTGTGTGTGCGTGTGTGTGCGCGTCTGTTTACACCTGCGTGTGTGTGTGTGTGCGCGCGTGCGTGTGCGTCTGTTTACACCCGCGTGTGTGCGTGTGTGTGCGCGTGCGTGCGCGTCTGTTTACACCTGCGTGTGTGCAGTGTGCATGGATACACGCTGCTGTCTTAATGGAGCATCGCGCCATCACAAATGAACATGTAAATGCAAATCTACACTTCAAAACTTGGCAACTTTGTCCCTGAAACTCCTCCGCACATGACTAGCGGGTTTAAAAACAAAACCAAAGGAAACAGAGGAACCACTCCAGTGTTTGTCCTTCACATCCCGAGTGGGAGAGAAAAAAAAGAAAAAAATTCTTCCTCAAAATGAAACAGAAAATATTCTCAAGGGAAAGCATCTAACTCCTTCGATTCCAGAGCTTCTGAGCCCAGAGCCGGCCTGAGGGAGGCAGACGCAGGGGCACCTTTGAGGGAGTCTGGGCCTCCCTGCCAGGATGCAGCCTCTGCCTCTGGCCCAGGGCCCCCAGACGGGGGTTCTGCCCTGGGGCACGCGGCCATGTCTGGGGATGTGTTTGGTGGTCAGCTCTGAGGGGGAGGCACCCTGGTCTGGTGGGTGGGGGCCGGGAATGCTGCTCAGCGCCCTGCAGCGCCCAGGACCACCAGCAAGACAAGGGATTATTCGGAGCAAAGTGTCAGTGACGCCAAGGCCAGCCATGGATGCAGGCCTCTCCCGCTGGCTCAGGCCTTGGCCTTGGTCATAATGGGTCTGTCTCGTCCCCTCCCCTCCCTCCCTCCCTCCTTCCTCCGAGCCTTCCTCTCTAGGCACCTTTGCTAAGCACCTAGTAAGTGCGGGTCCTGGGCATCCCCACGCCCTCCCCTGCCCAGCTGAGGACTGTCACACTCCGGCTGGGACCTGCAGTGAAGGAGCCACTGTGTTCCAGGGTCACAATCCCCTAGCCGTCCTGTCTCCTCCGGGCCCCTGTCCTGCTTCCCCTCCCACTCCCCTGCACCTGATGCTCCCTCCAGTGGCCCACAGCCAGGCCACTGCAGACGGGCTGACCAGAGCTTGGGGGAGAACATTGCAGTGTGCACAGCACGGGTGTCCAGCCCCCTCCGTGGAGTCCCTGTGGCCCAGTAATATCTCAGATCTGCTGGAGGCACACAGGCCACAGCCCCCGCCACAAGAGGCCCCCCAGTATCACAGAGGCTGGCTGTTCCCTGGGTCTGCTTCCAGGTGGGGCTCTGGGTGCCCCACGGCAGGCCCTGCACCAGTCCGGGAAGACTTGCATGGCACAGGGAGCACACCCCAGTCCTTGTAACTGCCAGCTGAGCCCTTTGCACATGTGACCTCAGTGAGTCCCCACAGGCTCTCCCCGCAAGAAGGATGGCCCGGGACCCTGTTCCACAGGAGGATGATGGGGCTGGAGCCCAGGCGGGCCCTCGGGGCTGCCCACCCCTTTGCCTCCCTGAGCGACTCCAATTAGGGGAGTGCAGACCTCAGACGGATTTGCCAATGCAAGGTTGACTATGCCCTTACCTGGCAGAAACCCTCACCGGGGAGCAGCTGCCCGGCTGCAGGGGGCGGTCCACACAAGTGGGAAGGCCCTGTCTGCAGGAATGCGGCCCGGCCAGGGCACCAGCGATGGAGGACAGGCTCCACAGACGCTCCCTCCACCAGCAGCGTGGGTTGGAGCTGCAGGCTGCTGGAGTCAGGGCAGCAAACGTCAGCCCCCAGGCGAAGGCCACTGAGCGGGGCCCTGGGGCGAAGCCGGCCCGGGAACACAGAGCCTTTGCGTGCAAACTGCCTCCCGCACCCCAGGCTGTGCAAGCGCGGGGCTCCTCTTACTTGAAAAAAGAACGTTTACAGACCAAGATAATGCTTATGACTAGAGAGAAGCGAAAAGAGAGGCTGAGAGGCCGGTTCCCGGGGCCCACGATGGACGCTGAGCCTTGAAATTTCAACATTTCGTATAAGTGGGAATTTGGGGACAAAGCCGTGCTCCCTTCTGTTTCCTCTGCCTTTTGTCACCACGGGTGAAACGCCGAGGCTCCTCCGAGGTCCGTTTAATCCTTTTAAGTGATGCCCTGAAACCAACTTTTCCTTCGCTAAGACCTTTTTGGTATTCTCTTCTGAATTCACCCCCAAAAATAAGGGGGGGAAAGGAACTTCTCAAGTTAGTGAGCGTGGATGGGGCAGGAGTTTTATTAAAGTCTTTTCTGTTTACTTCCCACCTAGATAAGATCTTAATCACAGCCCCCCAATTATCCGCACTGACATTTATCAAGGCCGGTCCTCCCTCGCCGCCGCCGCGCCGGCCCATCAGCCTTTCTTCCTGCCCTCCCTCTCAATGGAAGTTAATTTCGAGTACATGATTTATCTTGCTGGGGAGCAGCGCAGAGGCGGCCCACCTTTTCAAAGGGCGGGCTGGGGAGTGAATTATCGTGGCGCTGTCCAGTGATTGGGTTCTGTGGGGAAGGAGAATAGGCAGCCGTGTGTCGCCTGATGTGGCGCTGGGCCTTTTCAGCGGCGAAGAAAAAAAGATTAGGCCTCTGACAGCGGGGCTGACAGGCGAGCCCAAGGCAGCAGACAAAAGGCCGGTACCTGAAAGCCGGCCTGCGCCCCTGCCCCAGGGGGCGTGCGCCCCTGACCTGCGCCTCCTTTCCGTGCGCTGGGCTCCCCCAACCTTGCTCGGCACCCTCCTCCCTCTTCCCCTTCCTCCTCCTTCTCTTCCTTATCCCACCTCTTTCCCTCCGCTCTCCCCTTCCCCTCCTTCTCTGGTCTTCCCTCTTCGAGGCCTCCTTGCCTGTCCTCCTCCCCCCTCCTCCCCCCTCCTCCCCCCTCCTCCCCATGGGAGTCCGTGTGGCACTGGGTCCACACAGGTGCCTGGCCTGGCTTTCCACCCCTTGACAAGAATCCTGCCTCCATGTGTGGACTTCCCCCCAGCACCGCCTTCAGGAGGGACACTCTTGTCCATCCTGCCTCCTCCACTGCCCAGGGCAGGATCACACAGAGGCCGGTGCTGCCCGCACCCCACTAAGGCCGTGGCCGAGGACAAGCCTCTTTCCCTTCTCTCCGCGTCTCCCAGGGGCCTTGGCACAGGCAGGCTGTGACGTGGGCACAGGGGCCCAGCAGTGGCCAGCAGGGCCCAGGGCCAGGTGTGAACAGGGTCCTAGGGGCCTGCCCTGGGAATCCCTGGGCCCCTGCACGTGAGCCAGCGTGGAGCCTCCCACCTCCAGGTTCCCCATCTCACACTCGGCAGGCGTGGGGCCCAGGGATTCCTCAATGCATCAGTGCCACATCCTCACCAGCCCACGAAGCTAGGCTGGCAATGGCTCCCCTGCCGTCTTGCCCAGAACCGGGCAATCTCTGGCCTCCTTCGACTTAGACCCATCCCCCACCCCACCCCGGGGCATCGGGCGGCAAGGACTCGGCAACTGTTCTTATTCCAAGAGCTGCACCTTATCCCGGCCCCAAGCATGTGCCCTTCACACGCAGCCTCCATCCCTCCCATGCTCCTGTTAAAGAGAGGCTGAGCTGGAACATTCTCTCCAGGACCACAGGAAGCCCACAACTCAGAGATGCCACTTGAGGAGAAGGAAAGTTCACACCAAGCTGATCTTGACATCCTAACAGAAATACATTCTCTCTTTCGATAATGATTTGCATGAATACTTGAGAAAACACCCACGTTAGGTCCAACTTTAATCACTAAAATACGTTCCCCAGGACATGGGGGAGCCACAGACACTGTGTCCCCACACCCAGGACATGGGGGAGCCGCAGACACTGTGTCCCCACGCCCAGGACATGGGGGAGCCGCAGACACTGTGTCCCCACGCCCAGGACATGGGGGAGCCGCAGACACTGTGTCCCCACGCCCAGGACATGGGGGAGCCGCAGACACTGTGTCCCCACGCCCAGGACATAGGGGAGCCCCCGAGCACTGTGTCCCCACACCCAGGACATGGGGGAGCCCCTGAGCACTGTGTCTCTATACCCAGGACATGGGGAAGCTGCAGACACTGTGTCCCCACATCCAGGACATGGGGGAGCCCCCGAGCACTGTGTCCCCACACCCAGGACATGGGGGAGCCCCCGAGCACTGTGTCCCCATACCCAGGACATAGGGGAGCCCCCGAGCACTGTGTCCCCACACCCAGGACATAGGGGAGCCCCCAAGCACTGTGTCCCCATACCCAGGACATAGGGGAGCCCCCGAGCACTGTGTCCCCACACGCAGGACATGGAGGAGCTGCTGTCTGTGTCTGTGTCTGGAAAGAGGTGATGCCAGCTGAGCCCATCTCCAACACAAATGAGCTTCCCCTGAAAAATACACCGGCCACTCATCCAATCTCTCCATGGGCCACTCAGGTGATATTTGGGGGGAAATTTGGCTTTGAGACCCCGTAGTAACTCCCGTACTCGTTTGCTTTCATGTCCTTTGCTCAAGCACACAGACGGGATGGAAACTCCCCTGCCACACTCCCCGGGATGGATTTGATGCTCTCCTGGAGGAGTTCGGATTCTTGCCCAGATGAAAAGCCCTAAGGGCTGCTCAATTAGTCCTCGGCGGAAGCCTCGGTCTAATGGTCTGTGATGCTTCACTAGGGCCTCCCAGGAGCGTTTAGTATTAGACAGTTATTAAAGGGCAGTTGACTTCTGAGATCTGTGGGGAGGAATCACTTTAGCGTCTGTTTAGGGAGCTAGTCTGAACATCTGCAGCAGGAGAGAGAGCCGCGGCCTGCATCCTGCGGGCTCCGCGGATGAGGATGCAGCTGCCTCCCCAGGATGGTGCTGCCCCTTGGTGAATGGTAAAGTAATCATAACGATAACAGTACTGAATACAAGCTAGAATCCACGGCATTTGGTCCAGTCGAAGGAGCTGGTGGCAGCCCACCCACCTGCAAAACGTGGACCGGATCAGCACACTTAGCCCCAAGGCGACAAAAACCTGTGACACAGAAAGAAGGTAAAACACCCCAGCCTTTTTAGAGTGCTGCATGGGACACACCTGTTTTTTGAAATATGTGATTTTGTTTGACATTATTATTATTATTATTATTATTATTATTATTATTATTTTGAGATGGAGTCTTGCTCTGTCACCCAGGCTGGAGTGCAGTGGTGCAATCTTGGCTCACTGCAACCTCCACCTCCCAGGTTCAAGCAATTCTCACACCTCAGCCTCCTGAGTAGCTGGGATTATAGGTGTCCACCACTATGCCCAGCTAATTTTTGTATTTTTGTATTTTTTTTTTTTTTAGTAGAGACAGGGTTTCATCATGTTGGTCAGGCTGTTCCACATGATTTTAAAAATTTGCCAGCACCTTTTGGGACAATCTGTTGGCATCCTGAGCACTAAGGGGGCACTGCCTCTGAAGGTCCTGCTCAAATGGACCCCTCCTGGCAGGACAGGAAGGGAACAGACATCTGGCACCAGCTCCCATCTCAGGGCCACTCGGCCTTCTTGACAGTGCTTTGACCTGGAGCAGTTGCCCAGAGGCACCATCTCTCTGTGCCTTGGTTTCCTCCACCCCTCCAAAAGCAGAGGTCAGCACCTGGCAGGGTGCCTGTCCCTAGCATATGGCGATTACTCCAATAGCTGTGTCAGGCACTGTAGCATTGCCAGGCATAAACCAACTGATGACTCGGAAGAAAGAGATGAGAAACTGAGAGACAGACCCTCACTGGGACAAAACTTTGACTGTCACAGAGGTGATTTTGCAGGTTACTTGGTAACATTTTAAATCCCAGAGGTGAATACTTCCCCTACATAGACCAGGCTGGGATGGAGCTTACCCACCAGCTGCATGAAAGAAAAGTTAGATCCCTACCTCACACCATACATAAAAATTCACTATTGGTGGGTTGAAGGACTTCATGATGGAAAGTAAAACTTCAAAAAAGAATTAGAGGATAATTTGGATTGGGAATAGGGAAGGATTTATTTTTAAAGGAAGCAAAGCTCTAAGGACAAAAGGCAAGACCAATGGCCCCTTGCTAGACATGCTCTCCTAGTCCTACGAATGTAAGATTTCACACTCTGTGTGCTGCAGCTGCATCTCCCAGGCTGTGGAACTGAGATAATAAGAGCTCCCAACTCAAGGTTTGTCTGGAGAAAGGAATCAGTTTGGCATGGCCTGGTGTGGAGCTGAACTCCCTGACACCAGCCACTGTGGCAGTGCCAGTGCTGCCTTGCTATTCCCTGACAATTCAGCCCCCCTCCCCAGCAGGGGTTGCACAGCATTTAGCTTAGGACCTCCCAGGAAAGCCCAGCCCCAGGCTAGACACATGGCATGACCATTGAGGCCCAGAGCTTGGCCAGTAGTGGCTTGAGCAAGGCCCAGGTCAGGGAGAGAGTGGGGCCCGGGGCCACAGCCAGCACAACCAGGAGGCAGCTGGGGTTTGGCTAGCAGAGTTCCCAGGGATCGTGTGTGTCTCTTACAAGGAAAGGTGGTTTCGAGGCACTGGTCCAGTGAGGAGGACAAAAGGGAACAGAAATCCATCCAGGATGCCTTCCATGATGATTGTGACACCTTCACGGGGTTTACCACAAACACCCACCATCAGAGAAATGGGCTGAGACAGAGAAGTTAACCAGCAGCTACTCTGAGATGAGGATGGCGGTAAGGAGATCCGCAGGCTCCCCGTCGGGCATTAAATGATATATACTTAAAGGATTGCTCTATTTACATTAGAATTAGTTGTGCAGACTGACACCAAGGAACTGCTGGCTTCCAAATCCCGAGCCCGGTAATCCCTCCCTAAGCCTCACACTCTAAACCACCTGGGCACAAAATCAATGGCTCCCCCGGCCCAGCCAGCACTGTGGAACCACCTGCTCCCAGCTCTTTGCCCAAGCCCGAAAGCCTAGCTGTAGCCACAGCCTTCTGGAATCCACCAGACTGGTCCCCCAAGACCAACAGGGCAGGGACATAGGCAGGGTGAGGTTCAAGGTGAGCAGCTTTGCTCTTGGAGACACTTGACCCTGGGAAATGGCAGCCCTGCTTCCTGGGCCCTCGGCTTCCTTCCCTGAGGCCAGGGCAGCAGCAGACACCAAAATTCCTGGGGCACCTACTGGCCCCACCCTGATGAGGTGTGAGCTGCCGTTACCAGGCTTAAGCCCATGACACCTGGCCCTAGGGCCTGCCCCCTGGCCATGCTGCCATCCTGGCCTCTGGTGGGGCAGGGGAGAGAAAGGCTGGCCCCCTCTCCTTCTGGTCGTCTGGGTGGCAGGGCTCTGTTGGCCCCAGGCGCTGTTGTCATGGAGCCACACCTGCCCACTAGAGAACAGGCGCCCACTATTCAGTGACAGGGCCAGCACTATCAGCCCTGTGGGCACAGCCCTCTGCCCTTACCTTCCAATGCCAGCCCAGCAATGGCCAGCACTGCCTCGCTGATACCAGTGGACCCTCAGGCAGCCCGCCGGGAGCTGCTCTCCCCCATGCTGGCCTGGCCAAATCCTCCACTGGCCCAGGTGCTCGGGACAGAAACCTGGGGGTGCCTTCCCTTTCCGAAACCCCATGTGTAATCCATTGCCAGTTCCTGCCAGCTCTGCCACCCAGCGCGCCCACACCACAACTCCCCAACCCCCACCTTGTCTAGCCTTTGCCCTGTGACCACTCCCCCAGCCCTGGCAGGATCCCCCTCCCTGCCTCTGCTCAGGTACCCGCTGTGTGTGAGCCAGGCAAAGCTATCCATCTCGCACCAGCCCTCGGGCCCCTGAGCCGCTTCTGGCCCTCCAGCCCCCTTGGGCCCCAGTGGGGCCACCACCCAGTCCTCCTCAGAAGCACCAGGCTCTCGACAGCCTCAGGCCCAGTGCCCCGGCCCCTCTGCCCAGGGAGCTCCCCTCCCTCCTAGCCTGTGTCTCTCCTTCAGCTTCCAGGTTGGACACCCCCATCGCATCCAAAGAACTGCCTGCCAGGTGTTCTCTGCAGACCTGGCCACCTGCTCACCAGGGCTGCTCTCTTTGGAAGACAGGCTCCCCCAGGGGCTTCCCCCCGTACCCCGCCCACCCTGCCAGGACTCCATCCACATGTGCTAGGTGGGGAGCTGGGCTGGCATCCTTTGAGGCCGAGGGTGAGACGGGCCCTAGCCTGCCCCCTTCTCAGCCCTGAGCCCTGCACCCAGGAAGCTTCAACAGGAAGCTGGGGCTGGAGGACAGGGCAGAGCTTTCGGGACATGTCCTGCCCCCACCCAACTAAGGAGCACAGGTGGACCCCGGGGCACACTGAGGATGGCCGTGGCAGAGGGGCTTTGGGCTGCTCCTCCCTGAAGACTCTCCGTGGCCGGCCTGGCCTAGCTGCCCTGGCCTCTCGCCTGTTTCCTGTCCTGTCTGGGGCACCGCAGGGGGAAGGGGCTGCACACAGCAGTGGCCTCTGCTAGCCCCGTTCTCAGGGCGGGAGGCGAGGCCAGCGGAGCGCTAATTAGCATGCTGCTTGTGGGCCGAGTTAGGAATGTAATTACTGCGGGAGGCAGAGCCTGCCCGAGGAATGCATTTTGAAGGTTACCATAGGAATCTGCGCTGGCCTATTCATCCTGCAATACTAATCACAGTCATGAGGAAGGGATTGGGGACAGCGTTAGGCTCACATCTGAGGGGATGCCGGGAACAAAGTGCACACTTGCTCCTTAACCCTTTGGGGTCCAGACCGGTGACCGTCCAAGGGTTCCCTTTCCTGCAGCCAGGCCCAGGCCTCAGGTGCAAGGCTGCGCTCCGGAAGAGCCTGCTGACCAGCCCCTGGCCCAGAGAGGGCCCTGACCAGACCATGCGCCCATGCACAGCGCCGTCCATCTCTGGACCCACGGGGTGCTGCAGTGCAGACCAAAGCCTCTGCTGTGGGCCAGGTGCCTGGAGGAAGCGGGGTGTCAGAGCTGTGACCAGGCCGGGCTGGGCCCTCAAGTTTGGGCCCAGGGAGGCTGGTGGGCAGGACAGTGGTACCTCCAGGTCTAAGCCCTCAGGACACCAGGCGGGCAGTGGAAGCTCCTGCTCCCCAGTGAGGAGCCTGTGGCCATCGTGGGGAGGGCTCACTACTTGGGGGGATGGCCCTGCTTCTTCTCCTGCCCAGGCACTCCTGACATCTCCTTCCAGCACCTTCCACCCACCCCCACCCCCCGCTCCTCTCCAGCACCTTCCAGAGAGGACAGCAGATCCTCCCATGACACCTGCTCCAGAACAGTCCATCCTGCCTCCTCCCATGCACTGAGGGACTCACCCTGCAAGATCCCTGTCCTTGGAGGCCACCCTACCTCCGGGTGGGTGTTCACCTCTCATGCATGTGTTCAGTGAGCGTTCATGAAGTGGCCACTGGGTACCAGATGCTGCCAGGAGCCGGGAGGAGCAGAAGCATCCCTGCCCTTCAGGGTCCATGTCTGTGGGTGGGGTGGCCACGGCCCAGGAATGCACAGCGAGGGCCGGGTGACGTGGGGAGGGGGGGCTCCAAGGAAGACTTCACTAGGGGTTTGTAGCCCAGAGGGGCCTGCCAGGGTGACAAAGTGGCTGCAGCTCTGAATGAAGGGGGCAGAAGGGATCTGGGGAGAGGGCCGCTGGCACGTGCTCCTGGATGTGTAGGCGGGGCCAGCAGCACCAGCTCCCGGGAACTCGGTGGCCACAGCTCCGCCGGTCTCACCTGATGGGGGCTTGCTTATCTCAGAGCCCCCGTCCCTGGCTGGACTGAGGGCTTCTTGAGGGCTGGCTGTAGCGCCCACCCTTGTGAACACTGGGGCAGACAACTGCTGTGGTCTCCCACCCACTGGAGATGCCAGCTGACTCAGCACCCTGTCCTCTCTAGCACTGTCCCTCCCCAGGGAAGCCTCTGCCTGTTCACTGGAGCTTCTAGAACAGCAAGGCCCTGTGCACGGAGGCGCTTGCCTTCCAGCCCCTCCCAGCTCCCGCCAGCACCTTCCAGCCCCACCCCTCCCAGCTCCTTCTAGCACCTTCCAGCAAGGACAGCAGGTCTTGGGCTGCCTCTGCATAGCCCTGACTTCCCTCTGGGAGGCCGCCTCCTGGGTCCCCACAGTGCCGCCTGGGAGCTGGAGTTCTGAAAAGGCTGGAAGCGGGGAGCAAGCATGCAGGCTCCTGAGCCATGCTGTTCTCATCAGACCTCGGGGGACCCGGTCTCCGTGGGAATCCGCCATTCAGTGGTGGCCCAAGGAGCTGTGTGTTATCAACACGCCTTTACCCGGCCAAGGAGCAGTGACTTCGGCGGAGGAAGGCAATTTGTTTGTGAATTTTGCCCTTTGTTATGGAAAGCTGCTGGGTTTTAAAAAATTGTATAGGTTTGAACCGTTAACTCCCAGGGTAGTCCCGCCCTGTGGATGGGGAAGTTTGTGGATGTGTTTATTTCTTTATTTTTTAAAAAACATACAGAATTGATGTTAAGTAGCCGTATGCAAATTCCCTGGGGCCTGTGGATTTTATTCTCTTGAAATCTTATTGAAAAGGCTCAACCCCACAAAAATGGGAAAAATTGTGCACTCCAGAGCAGCCCTGGTTTCCAGGGACGCCTCTCAGGTTTGAGGCCTCTCTTTAAGCTCATGTGGCTTCTCAGAGTGGTGCGTGTATGCCAGTTACAGAACTCTCGTCCCCTCCTGCCCTGCACACCTGCTTAAGGCGATGCCCAGTGGCCTGGGCACCCTCCACAGGTGTTTCTGCACCACCCCTCAGGGGCTGGTGTTTTTGGCGGTATGCAAGGTTATCACTAACAGTCATGCTCAGAGACCCGGGACAAAGAGCTGCTGCCAGTCAACACGGCATTTGGAGGAAGGGCACTGGGTGCCCTCAAATTCACAGGCGAAGCCCTAACCCCAGGAGCTCAGAATGTGTTTGGCAAGAGGGTCTCTAAAGAGACGACTAAGCTAAAGGGAGGTCATTAGGACGGGCCCTAATCCAATAGGACGGGTGCCCGTAGAAGATGAGGACGCAGATGCAAAGGGATGACCATGTGAAGACAGAGGCAGAAGACAGGGCCCAGGAGGGGCCTCAGGAGCAAACAGCACCGTGGGGACCCTTTGTTTTGAAAAAACAAACTCCTGCTGTCTAAGCTGCCCAGTCTGTGGTCCGAGGTACTTGGTTACAGCCGCCCCAGCTCGCCAGGACAGGCGTGGTGGTCAGAGATGGAGCTGCCCATCTCTCCTGACTTTGCTTCTGCGGCGGCCCCAGGTCCAGCAGTATTAGAGGGGGGACCCATTGAACTTATTCGCACCCCAGACTGGGAGGAACCTGAGTTCCTGTGAATGCCTCTGCGCACACAGGATCACATCTTCTAGTTTTAGGGAGAGGAAGATTTGAAGGAAATGATACATTCAGACTCACATCACCGGGGTTGTCAGGTGGCCCTGAGGTTGGGCTACTCTGACCTCCAGAGCAGCGGGGCCACCTCCCACCTGAGCATCTGCTCTGGAGCAGGAAGGAGAGCAGCCACATATGGGGTAGGAAGCAGATGGTCCCAGCCCTTCCAGAGTCCCTTCCGCAGGGGCCCCTGTGGGCAGGCTGTTTTGCTCACTGAGAATCTGGTAACAGGTACAGGTCTCCTTGTTCAGGCAATGGTTTTGGTCCTTCAGCGGAGCAGCTGGAGATAACTGCAAAGCCAGAAAGGGCCATAAAAGCATATTAAAGCCTGTCTCCAAGGGCAAACTCCATGCACAGTGCAGAAAACCCCATGAGCACTTCCCCAAATGCCCAGAGATGGAAATGCAGGACACTTCAGATCCAACCATCCAGTCTAGGCCGGGATGCCAGAGGGGGCCCACCTGCAGCTCAGGGCTGGGGATGCGGTTTTGAGGATTCATAGCTGAAACTCTCAGCTAAGATCCCACCAGTGGGCCCCAGCCCACGAGGACCCCAGAGGTGGCTTCCCATGACAGCTTTTATTCCAGGACTCCATCCTGGAAGACTGCTGTAGGAGTCTGGCCTGAGCCAAGAGGCCCCAGGGAAACCAGAGGGGACAGCTAGGAGGTAGCCGGGTGCTGGCAGGTCCTCCCTCCCCCTGAGTCCCCTCCCAGCCCCGCTGGGGAGGCCTGGGTGGTGGCGCCACCTCTACCTGGCTCCCTGTGCAGCCTGGACTCACTGCCCACCCGCTCTGAGCTCTGGGTTCTCCACTGTGAAATGGGGCTCCTGGGAGCGTTGAATGAGGCTGTTCAGCCTGAGACTTAGCTGTGGCCGGGGCATCCTCCCCAACTCTTCCTTCCTTGGTTTTGTAAATCAGGACCCCACACAAGGTTGGGGTTAGAAAGGAGTCCTGTTGCTGAGAATGTTGAAAAACCACCCGTGTGAACTGTCCTTCCTTGGAGGGGCTGTGCTTTTCGGCTGGCCCCCAGACAGCAAAGGCTGTGCCCCAGCCCAGGACTCTAGCACTAGGTCCAGCTGGGACTGGGGGTCTCTGGGTGGGGGAGACAAGAACGGGTGATCTTCCCAGTCCTGCTCTAACACGGATGTCACCTTACATAGAAAGTTCCAGATCACTCCTGCTGAGCTGGGCCGGCATTCCTTCTCAGCCTCAAGCTGCCCTGAGGCCATATGCCATTTTTCCCCACCCCTGGCTGGTCCTCTGACCTTGCCAAGTTCTGTTCCCTCACTTGGTGGCTTCCGGCTCTGCCTGGCCCGGAGCAGAGACCCCCACGGGTGCCCTGGCTCCTCCTTGCACAGTGTCAAGGAAGCAGACAGACAGAGCCCAGGCCAAGCCTGCCCTCCTGTGCCAGGATTCTGTGGCCTCTCCAGGCCCCCTGTCCCCTTCCCTGATGGCCGCCGCTCCCCCAGCCTGTCCCGAAGGTGCTGGGACGTCCGCTCACGCTGATGGTGCGGCTGCCCATTCAGGACAGATAAGCCCCTTTAGAAAACGAGGGGGAATTTAATTCAGTGCCTGAGTGACAGCGCGAAGATTTATCCCCTGGCCAGACAATACGGCCCTGGGGCTTTAATCTCCCCTAGACAATGCACTGCCTCGCCGCCCTCATCTCAGGCTTTTCCCACGATGGCTGGTGATTAGCCGAGGTGCATTGGATGGGAGCCACTATCTCTCGGGAAGAGTGTTTGCTCGTCCACCGGGGCCAGAGGGAGGAGGAGGAGGAGGAGAGCTGAGCTCATCGTGGCACAGTCTCTGTTCCCCAGA
This sequence comes from Gorilla gorilla gorilla, assembly GCF_029281585.2. Classification (NCBI taxonomy): domain Eukaryota; kingdom Metazoa; phylum Chordata; class Mammalia; order Primates; family Hominidae; genus Gorilla; species Gorilla gorilla. Next base: position 237,548,849 of record NC_073224.2, read on the forward strand.
CCGACGGGGCACAGCGAGGAGGCTTCCCGCGGCATCCTGGTGTGCCAGCCGGGCGAGATGGGGACATACCTGGGGCCCAGCAGCATCCACTCCCGCCGAGGGCATCCCCCATTAGGGAGCAGCCCCTGTCCTCAGCCGGACACCCACCCCCTCCAATGCCCCCTCCTCCAGGCCTCCCGGGCAGAATGTCAGCCAGCACCCACATGACCAAGTGCCACCCGTCACCTTGAACAAGCTCCTCCCCAGGGGCTTCGGCACAGCCGTTGTGGGTACTTGTGGCACCTCCCTTTCCAGGCCACATTTATCTCTCACCTTCCACTCTCACGGCCCCACAGCTGGATCCAGCTGTGCTGAGTCAGCCCAGGTCCTCCTGCCCCACATTCCACCCCACAGGACCCACCAGCCCTATAGGGCGTGTGTGGGTGTATCTATCTTCCTCACGGGAACCTCACCCAGGGAAAGCTCCTCCCTAGGCAAACGGGTTACATGGGGGGCTCCAGGTGGCAGCGTCAGATGCCCCTCGGGAACTGGGGTGCTTGGGAGGACCATGGGCCGTGCCTGGAGCTCGCTCCTCCAGGCCTGTGGGATGCCTCGGGAGGCCCCAGCAGAGGCCCCGTCCACTGAGGGCAGGGCGTGGAGGTTCTGCAGGGGCTCCATAGAGAGCAGCTCACCCGCCCCACACCCCAGCCATCATGTCTTAAAGACCCATCCATGTCCCAGGCCACCACCCATGGCCAAGGATGGGGAAGTGGCTCAGCCTGGGGACTCACTGGAAGAGAGGACCCAGTAGAGGACTTAAAGACAGGAGCTAAAGTAGCCGAAAGTCACTCTGCGTTTTATGAAGACCGAACGGGTCTGTGATGTGGCGTTGCTGCTACAAGCATCCATCTACCTCTTTCCCAGAGAGTGGGCACAGGGGCCATGTCACAGAGTGGGCAGGGGGCAAGCTCTACTCTGGTCCCCACCTCTCCAGCCAGGGAGGAAGACCAAAGGCCTCAGGGGAGGGCAGGGCCCTTCCTTCCCACAGATGCCAGGGGACAGCCACCTGTCAGAGACCCACAGGGCAGTGCCGGGCCTCTCCACGCCCCTCAGAGGACAGGGCTTAGAGGAGCAGGCTCCTCCACGGCTCCCTCACCCAGGGGTGCCGAGCCCAGTGGCCTCCATCTCATAGGTGCCTCCTGGGGGCAGCCCTTGCTTGCCACCGACCCCCGATTCCTGTGCCCATCTTTGTCCATGAGAGCCTTCAGGTCCTCTGTGGCTGCACTGGAAGGAGGTGGAGAAGGAGGGGGCGCCATCTCACCCACTCCCACGGCGGTTCACTCTTCAGCACCTGCATTTCCTCCCATATAAGGGACGCTGGGAGTGTTTTCTCTTAAACGGTCTCTGATGCTCATCTTCCAACATACCTGCCATGGCAGCCTGGTGGGTGGCCCCAGCCTACAGCGGTGAGCCTGTTCCCCAAGTTCCTAATGAGCTCATGCTTGTCTCTGTGACCCACTGCACTCGGCATGTGCTGGCAGGCCTGGGATCAGGGAGCACCTCTCTCTCTGATGTGCCTGGAATATTTCTGAGCACCCCAAAACATTCACAGCCCAGCACCAGCCAGTCCCCAGGAGCCGCCCGCAGGATGCCAGGACCCTTGCCCCCCACCGGCCTTGTTTAATGCTCAGCTAGTCATTTACCAATGGTGTTGGGGACCCCGTGCTGAGCATCTGGGGCTCCGGGGCCTCCGTGAGGCTGGTTATTGGTGTAGCTGAAGCCACATAGTGGGCACACGTCTCTCCCGGCCCCTTGGCAGCCCTGCCAGGTGGTCGTCACTGTCTGTATGTTACAGGAGTTCTAGGCAGTTTGAGGACTCATTCGGGGTCCCTCAGTGGGAGGTGGCGGAGCCAAGGTTAGAACTGGGTTGGTCAGACGTCCAGTCCACAGCTGAAGGGCTAACCGAGCTGCCCTCAACCTGGGTCCAGCACCCCAGGGGCCATGTGTGGAGCCCCCAGGAAGCCCATTTGAGAACCCTCATTGCAGGCGACCTGGATTCCCAGAGGAGCTTGCTTCTCAGCGCTCCCACACGGCCCCCACCACTCTGGGTCCCCTCGACGGGGCTTGATGGAGTGGGTGGCCCGACCCTCCTACTCAGCCAGGGATGGACCAGTTCCTTTTCTCGCCCTCCTCAGTGAGGCCGCTCAGCCACTCAACGGGCACTGAGAAGCAGCGTTTGCCGGGTCCTTGGTGGGGAGGTGGAGGCAGCACCAGGGATGGGACACAGCCTTGCCTGCAGGACCATGCAGCAGGCAGCTAAGGACAGTGGGTATGCAGCGCCCAGGAGCCCAAGGAGGCAGCCAGCTCTGCAGGGCTGGAGCAGCAAGGGCATCAGAGGGAAGCCCCCGGGCCTGTCCAGGAGACTGAAAACCCCCTTGTTCCTTTAAACTAACAGCACCCCCGTGTAGACCTCAGGAGAAGCAGTTTTATCCCCCAGAGAAACTGAGGCATTTTAGAAGGCGGGGGTCCAGTGCAGTGGCCACGCTCCCTGGGGCACCTCCTTTCTGTGGCTTTGCCTGGGGTCTCGAAGCCCAGGGAGGCCAGGCTCTGGGTCAGACCTTCACCCATGGGGGAACCTCTCTGGCTGCAGGGATGTCCCCCTCCCCAGCTGGATGGGAGTCTGGGGGAAGCACCTGGGTGGAGCGGTGAGTGGGGGAGACAAGTGGGACCCTGGGCCAGACAGAGCTGGCCTTTCTGACCATTAAGCCCCCTGCCAGCTCGCCACTCCGCAGCCCCTCAGTGGGCAGTGAGGGTGACCTCGCCCAAGAGTTGACACCCAGGAGCAGGGAGCAGGGAGCCGGCCCCAAGAAACCCCACTGGGCTGAGGCTGGGGCAGGGTGCAGCCCGGGAGAAGGATTTTCCAGACCCAGGGTAGAGAACTGAATCCAGCCCCATGACCCTGGAGGGACTCTCAGGGCCCTCAACTGGGAGCTTCTCACCTGCAGAGGATTCCACACGGCCCAGTGAAGGCCCAGCCCCCAGCACACCGACAGGAGGCCTCAGTGCCCTTTACAGACTGGGAAGGAGCCGCACAAGGGCGGGCAAAGGAAGGAGAGAGGCGGGGGCAGTTTCCAGTCCTGCTGGAGGAGCACCATTGGACACCTGCCCTGTTGCAGACAGGGACCGTGCCTGAGGTCACAGGGACAGGACAAGAAGAGGGGACGGGTGGGGACAGCAGGCACGGCAGAATTCTGCCTCCTGGGTCTTTCCTGCACCCTGTGCCTCCTCCAGCTCGAGGGGCATCTGCTGCACCTGCCTCCCATCCCTGCACGCTTGGGCCCCCCTGGGATCTCTACACCAGGCCAAACAGAAGGCGCTGCCTCCCGCCCCCTCACACCTGGCTTCCTGAGGAACCTTCCCAGGCCTCGGGGAGGCCCTGTGGCTGCCCCTGTCCCTGCCTCCCTCCATGGTAGGAAGAGCAGCTGCTGAGGCCAGGACCCCCAGAGGGACTGTGGGGCGGGAATCTCCAGGCTGGAGATGAGAGGGCAGGGCCAGGAGGGGTCACTGGAGGCTGAGCTTTTGGAGGTGCGAGTGGAGAAGAATGCATTTTTAAGTTCATCACCGTGTGATGTCGGCTGGTGCTGGCTTCTGGCCTGTATGGAATGAGGGGACCCCGACCAGCACCTACCACCATTCACCTGTGGGGAGACGCCAGGTCAGGGCACGGGGCGGCAGCCTGGCCACTGTTGTTATGCACAATGACTGTGCTCACTGGAAGCCCAGAGTGTGCTGGGCACCACCAGGCCCTTTGGAGATGCAGCCCTCGGCAGCCCTGCCAGGCAGACACCGTCACGTCCTTTCTGTACTCAGAGGAATTGGGAAATTTGTCCGAGGCAGGTCACACGGAAAACAGATGACCCGTCAGAGACCAAAACTTTTTGGACACAGCTGAACCCCTTCCAGCTGTGGGTACAGAGAGAGGCTCCTCAGCTCTGCCCTTAACCTTGCCCATGACCTTGGCTACCAGGGCAGCTTCTCGGCACCGCTCTCCCTAGAATCCTGGCCTGGGTGAAGCGCTGTCTGACCCCAGCCCCAGCCAAAGGGTCCCCCAGGAGCACACGCACCCCATGCACCCCAGCCCCAGCCAAAGGGTCCCCCAGGAGCACACGCACCCCATGCACCCCAGCCCCAGCCAAAGGGTCCCCCAGGAGCACACGCACCCGATGCACCCATGGCTGCAGCAGGTGGCTCCCAGAGGGAGCCGAGACTCTACTGGAAAGCCTGGGAGAGAAGGGGCGCAGAGAGCAGCCTCGGCGTAGTTTTAAATGGGCACGAAATCACCTACATGGTTCCACGGGTGGCTTCTTCCTAGAAACCACGGCGCTGTCTCACCTGGTGGTGGGCAGAAGCCGCCCAGACTCCCGTCCTTGGCACAAGGAAAGACAGGCACTGGGAAAACTGAGGAAGATGAGGGCCACAGCACACCCACCCTGCTCGGCTCTTGTAGGGAGAGGGCCCACTCACCATCCACCCCTGCTCCGGAAGCCTTGGAGGGCTCAGCAGCCCTGGGACGGGGCCGTCTTCCTCGCTGGTCCAGGGGCAGGAGAGGGAGTCCCTGGCGTCCCTCCCTCACGACCTTTCAACGCACAGGCGGCAAGGCACTGAGGGAGGGAAGGTGCCCCAGCCGGCAAAAGAGGAAGAGGCAGGTGCAGAGGGGAAGCTCGGGCTTTGCCAGTGGTTTCCAGCATCAGCCACAAGGTGTGGATTCGAAACACAGACCCTCTCCCTCTGCATTCAGGCCCAGTCGCCTCCCCTCCCATGACCTCATTCCTTCCCCTACGGCTCCGACTTGGCCAGGGGAGAGCGTGGACAAGGGATGGTGTACAGAGCCTCCTGGGGGTCCTGCGGGCAGGAGACGTGAGGAACGGGCCCGCGGGGTTCTGGGGCTAGAGAGGACAGGACAGCGAGGAGGCTGCCTTGTGGGGAACTGCCGTGAGCAGGGAGGTTTGAGAACTCAGGGAGAGGCAGGAAAGAAGGCAGATAAGGAGGAAGAGGAGCAGGAAAGCCCAGGTTCCTGCCCACATGGGGGTTCAAAGCACCGGGGCTTTCCTGGGGTCCAGGACATTCTAAGCATGGGGTGCATACCCTGCACCCCAAATAGACAGGCACCAGGGCCCCAGGGGTGACAGGCAGCCAGGACTGTTGGGGGGCAGGTCCCAAGGGCTTTGCAGGAAAGTGGAGTGTCCCAGCCAGGGCCCACTGAGCCGTTTGGAGGAGGGGAGACAGGGAGGGAGGGAGGGAGTGTGACGTTCCACTGGCCCCAGACCCCTGTCAGATGCTGAGCGGACCTCGAGTCCATGCTGCAGGCAAAGGCCACCCACTGGGCATGAGGACCCACACCGTGAGCTGTGATATGAGGCTCCCCTGGGGCACCCCAAGCAGCCCCCAGGGCATTCCAAGGGGCAGATGGACCCCCATACATCACCCCCAACTCCACAGAGTCATCTCCCACACTGTCCCCTGCCCCCCTCAAATCCTACCCTCCTGGCCGAGGCCAGAGGCTGCCCACGGCACACACCGTGAGGCTGCGTCTTGGGGTGGCTGTGTCTCAGGGCAGCGCAGGGGTCCCTAGGGCGTCTGGAGGAGGAGACCGTCCTGTCAATCCTGTGGATATGGAAGCTGAGTCCAGGGGGCACTAGGGAGGACCAGCAGCCGAGCCCGGCCCCCCATGAGGCACCACGCAGTGCTTGGGCTGCCCCGGGACACAGCCGCACAGGGCTGTGCTCCAGGTCCTATGGGTTTTCTGCCTTAGGAGTGCCCAACACCCCAGGAGGGGGATACCACTGTCCATCTGACCCATGAGGGTAGGTCTGAGCCTATGACATCTGGCACCCCAGCGGCACCCAGCACCCCTGGAGACACACCGAGTTGTTCGCTAGTCCACTTTCTCCGCAGCCCTCTTCTCGGCTACCTCCCTGGACAGCCCTGGGCCACCTCAACCCAGCTGCAGGGCTGCTGGCTGAGGCCTGGTCACCAAGTGCCAGCATGGTTTGGACTGGCGGTTGGGGAGGTGGAGCTCCAGCCTGGCTTTTCACGCACTGAGCTGGAGAGGGGCCTTCTCATCACAGGCAGGTGGGCAGGGCCCTGGGAGACCCCTGGCTGCTCGCCTGGGCCAGTGCCCCTTCAGGACAAGCCTGGCTCATCGTCTCCCCAACCGGGGAGTAGGCCAGGGCAACAGAGCCGTCCCCTCCTGCTGGCTTCATCTCACCCAGCACGGGCAATTCCCCCATGCAGCTGTGAGAAGGTCTCGGTCACGAGCACCGGGTTTCTGAGCTGTGTGGCTCCATCCACGTCGGAAAAGACCAGGAAGGAAGACACACCTGGCACTCATGCAGACCCCCTCCTTCCCATCCGGAGTCCCTCGGCAACCACAGCAGGGACAAGGCCCCACCTCCCTGGCTGCAGGGAGTCCAGGGAGGCCGGGAAGCACCCGAGGGCCTTGCTCATTTAAGCAGGAAAGGCGCAGCCACTGACACTCCTTGCTGGGCCGGTGCTCAGGGAATGTCTGCGTGTTCTGTGAAAGGAGTCTGTTCACACCAATAAGCAAAACATATTCCTGGTCATCAGTATGAAAGTCACCTCCTCATCACAGCTCTCCAGGGCCCAGTGGAAGTGACGGCCAAGCTTTATAGCGTCCCGGCCCTGGCTCTGAACCTGCTGGGGGCTTAGAAGGGCAGCCATGTCTGCACTCCTGTGCCCAAACTGCCCTCTGAATGACCGGATCCTGATGCCAAGCTAACAGCTGCCAGTCCGGCATGAGCAGGCCTGAGACGGGCTGGGGCCACGGGCCAGCATTGACCTTGGGAGCCCACGTCTCTGCAGGGTGATGTGGCTGCACTTAACTCGAATTTACTTCTAAGTCGTTCCGCTCTGACAATTCCGTGGCCGCCTAAGGGGTGCTTAGGAGCCACCCAGGAGCTGTGGAGGCAGGGTGGGGATGGCGGGTGCCTGCTGCCTGTGCACCCCCGTGCCACCAGCCACCTGTCTCCTCCGCGGCTCCAGGCCTGGGCGGCGAGAGTTCCCCTTTTCCTCCCCAGCTCTGCCCTGCGTGCCCCGCCCGCCTCTTGCCCTGCACACTCAGGTGTTCGTTTCTGGGTCACCAGCAGCCACAGACCACACTGGCTGCAGCCACCACTTTCCCCAGACCACGTTGCTGGCTGGTGCCACAACTTCTGCTCGGCACTTCCTGAAACACAGCAGCCTGACCACAGAATCGCAGAAGCCCACACACTCGTGGCAACTTCTAAAAAATTCTCGGGGCTCAGGGAAATTTGTCAGGAACTCCTTCCTTGTCTCGCCTGCTCTCCGCCCGGGTGGGATGGGGTGCGCAGGCCTGGCCCCACAGACCCCCGCACGTTCCCCCTCCTTCCCTGCGCTTCGGAGCTGGGCTACATTGGGCATTCCTCAGCCACAGACAGGTGGGAGTGGGCGTTTGCCCTGAGCTCCAGCAGGCTAGCCTCATGCTGTCCACTCTCCGCTGCAGGGGTCCCTCCCTGCCCGGCTTTCACCCCTTTCCTAGGGTCTGCCCCTCCTTCTCACCACGACCACAGCATGCAGCCTCCGAGAACTCATGTGAACACCACAATCTAAGGGGCCCACAGGCACTGCGACCTCAGCCTTCACGACCAGACACACAGTGGAGATGCCGGGGGTCCCAGGGCGCCCAGAGGCAGAGAGCACACAACCTGTGGCATTTGGGCTCTCATTCCCCACTTGATTCCAGGGCCCCCAAAGTCTGGAGAAACTGTCAATCAATTCTGGAAGAGGACTCTTCATGGGCAGATGGTTTCTGACCGAGCCCCAGCTGCACCCCAGTCTGACCATGTTGCACCCTGGCTGTACAGAAATGTGGAGGGCAGACTGCCCCAGTGCTACCAAACATCCCAACGCTGGACAGTACCCAGGCTCAGGCCCTAGCATGGAGCTAGCCTGGGCTCTGCTCTGACATCAGGCTAGCCTGGGCTTTACCTCTGAAATAGGGGTAGCCTGGGCTCTCCTGACATCAGCCAGCCTGGGCCCTTCAAGAGATTTGGGTGAGGAAAACAGTATGAAGGGGTGAGAATTCCTCTTCTCACCACTTCTCACTTCTCAGCCAGGTCAGGAGAAGCGGTCAGCTCAGGGAAGTTACTGTCGAGGGCGGTCAGCCAGGGCTGGCCCCATGTTCCTGGCTTTACAGGAGTTGGACAGTGATTCCAGAGGTGGGACGCCGCCTCCGTCCCTGCAGCAGGAAGCACTGGGCCCGAGGGGACCCAGGGGCCCGAGGTAGCAGCCCTGACTGCCTCTCACTTCTGTGTATGTCAAAGTCGTGGAAAGGGGCCACAGCTGCAAATCTTCCCCTTTGCCCCTGGGTTTAAGATGTTGCCTTGAGACTTCATGTCCTCCCTGAGACAGCCCCTGACCCCAACCCCAGCCCAGGTTGCCACCCTAGAGCTGCCGGGAGACCCCAAAGTGCATCAGCCCCCGGCTCGTGGCTCAGAGCCCAGACCGGGGGTGCCCGGCCAGAGGAAGGAGGCTCCCCGCACCCAGGCGCCATCCAGCACGAAGTTGTGCAGAGCCCTCCACAGAGCCCTGAGGATGCCTGGCTGGCCTGAGGGGGATGCAGTGTGTGCTTCCCACTCATTTCCCACTCGCTGACCAGAAATGGTGAGTGCTGGATGTTTTCTAACTAAACAGTACATTTTGCCACGGAAATAAAAAGACAGCTCCCAGCATGTCCATGGTCACAATGCCCCGATCCTGAGACCTGCTCCATTCATGGACCCAAGTGCTGGTGGCACTCGGTGCCTGCAGGGTATGGGCACGTGTGAGGAAAAGGCTTTAAGGATGAGCAGTGAGGCAGGACCGGGTGCCTTTGCCCCTGGGGGCTGATACCCTCAGGAGCACACAGTAGCCTCTGCCTCGGGACTCATGAAGAGCAGCCCTCGTGCCTGGCACCTCCCTTCGGGACCGCCTCTCTGAGCCCCTGGGGTTGGGCCCTGCTGCAGAGCCATATCACGTCACCCACCACCTGGGGCCCCAGGCACAGTCGTGGTGCTCTCTGAGCTTGGTGTCCATGTCTACAAGCAGGTAACACCAGCACCATGCAGCAGTATGGTGACATGGGGGCCCAGGGGAGCATCCTGCGATCCTGCGTGGTCCACCCTTATCCACGGCTGGCTCCATCTCATCCTCTACATGGGGACCTGCGTCCCCTCCCCATGAAGCCGTCCTGGGGCTAACGCGGGCCTCCCAAACCCAGCAGTCCTCACGGTCCCATTGATTTTCCTGGCAGGTTCTGCGATGTGAATTCTCTCGCATCTGACCACCTGCCAAGTGCCCATCACCCCCGTTAGAGGGAGGCCCTCTGGGGACAGGCCCTTTCTCTCCAGGTTCACAGAGTCGGGGCAAGTGGGGGCCCCTCCATCAGCCTGAGTACACTTGGAGCAGCTGGCTACACCCCGAGCTCACGACCCGTATATCTATGGAGGGACAGCTCCATCCCCTCCCCCCAGGGCTGTGGGGTGATCATGGAAGGAGCACAGCACAGCTGCTGGAAGGATGGGTGCTCAGTGAAGGCAGCTGCAGCCCTGCCCAGCAGAGGTGCCTGGGCAGAGGTGCCCTCCGCAGCAAGGACCCCAGCCTCCCTCAGACTCTCCCAAGGGAATGAGGGGTGCACAGAGAAGTGTGGCACAGGGCAGGTGTGGAGAGGAGCCGGCACGAGGAGTGGATTCGGCCCAACCCCCGCCCTTCTCATGAACTCCCCCTGGATCTGAGTCCTGCTGAAAAGCTGAGCGTTGCCAACCTGGGCCTTGCCAGGAAGATGGGCCTTGGAAGATGAAAGAGATGCTGTCATCTCGGTGCAGGCCTGGCTGCACCCGCTTAAGTGAAGTCCAGTGCTGGTAACGTCCCAGGTGACCTCCACTCCAAACCAGCCCCTCCCTAGGCCTCAGTTTCCCCATCCGCACACCCTGGGTTTCAGAGAGCCTGTCTGGCTTGGCCAGGTCACGTCTGATGGAAGCGCTCTGTGTGGTTTAAGCTGCTATTGGTCAGTGGCTCCTTGGGACAGGATTTGGTCTCCCTGTTAGCGGTCATTCCTGTCTTTCCACTTGTGTCTCTTCATGGCGCCTTGGCATTTAGAGAAGAAGCCATGTCCGGAGCTAGAGCTCGGGGTTAGGGAGAGTTTGCAGCTGAGGTCTCTGGGCAGACTTGCGGGTAGAAACGTGACTTTCCTGAGCCAGACCCTGGAGCCCTGGGGGCTGTCTGCTTCTCGTTCGTGTCTCCCCATAGATCACACACAAGGACATCCAGGCCTGTGTGCCTCTGAAGCAGGTCCTGGAGATTCTGCTTTCGGCTCGGAGCCTGAGGGTCCTGCCTCCCCACCCTGCAGGAGTGTCAGCTGCTGCTTCTGGGAACCTAAATCAGATGCCTGGCATGGGCTTCAGGGGCCAATGCCCAGGCAAAGACCTGGCCCCTTTCAATCTGGGGTCAGGCCGTGGTGCAGCCAAGTTCAAAGTCAGAGGCTTTGGGGTTCTGACGTGACCTGCTGGTGTCAGACTGGGGAGTAGCCAGGCTGTGTGGCCGAGTCTGCCCAGGGACAGAGTCAGGTGAGAAGCCCTCGGGCATGGGCACCCAATCTGCCTCTTAGCAGGGACCCACACCTGGAGAGAGCACAAGGAGCCCAGCTTTTGCTTCCATTTGGGTGAAAACAGCCACTGGCTGCCTGAGGAATGTCCACGTTTCATGGGTGGCCTCAGGGGAGCCAGGCGTCCGGCCTGTGTGCACAGGCTCAGAGGAGCTCCACCAGGCCTGCCGAACGGCGGCCACCAATCCCCACCCAGCCTCAGGGCCATGTGGCGCTTCAGTGCCTGAGTCTCCCAGCTGGACTCCCTTGGAAGTGGATGGAAGCGCTTCGGGAAAGCGGCAGTCACAGCCCTCAGTGTCAAGCCCCGTCTGCTGGGCAGTCCCAGGCCAGGTCTGGACGCTCCATGTCCTGTGGGGGACCAGCCCCGTGGTGGCGTTCGGGGTGCATCTGGGCATCAAGAAGCTTGCTGGCATTCTCTTCTCCAGTCCCCATGTCACGAATGAGCACACAGGGCCATCCTGGCTGGGGGGGTTTGTTTGCCTTTGTATGGCAGTTTACTTTGCGGGGGTTATATCTTATTTGTCCGGTGAAGCTGTGAACAAGTACGAGGCTGGAACAGAGCTTCTTAGAAATTTGGGAGATACAGAGTGGGGGCCACCCGTAAAAAGTCATGGAACTGCGGCAGGAATGAATGGATGAATGAATGAATGAATGAATGAGTGGATTTTAGACGCTGGGTCACAGTGGTTCTGAGCAGCTTTCTCTGCAGCTGGTGTTGGTCGGCCGGAGGAAGATGGAGCAAGTCACCAGCTTGGTGTTCCTATTTTCATTAAATCAAATGGAACATCCCTGGTGGGGGTGGGAGACCCGGCCTCGGGATGCATGTCCTGGATCAGGCTCGGCCCGGAGGAGACGCAATGACCAGGGAAATTCGACAATGCCAGACCAGAGGCTCCCTGCGCTTCCCCTCGGCAGTGGCTGCCGCCCCAGAGCGAGTCACACGGGGAGCCCCTCACCGGCAGGGGCGTTTCTGTTTAAATTAGAAACATGGTTGTAGAAAGGCCCGAATGAACAATATTGGTTTTCTGCCCTGGAGATGCTTGGCGGGGGTTTATTTTCCCCACATGGGAAGGCTGACAGGCTACTGTGCTCTGAGAAGTTTCCACCCGCTTCCGTCTCCTGCGAACCAGCTCTCACAGCCTCCCTCAGCTCCGAGTTCCCAAACCATGGAGGGTGCAGCCAGGTGGAGGCAGCTATGGTGCCGTGTTGCACGTGGCCACAGCCCCGGCGGGGGGTGGGTCCCAGGGGTCCCAACATCTCTTAGAAACGAGGCTCAGCCTGGGCTACCAGCAGTCCCTATTGTGTGGGAGCTGGGTGCAAGGAGTTTTGGGGTCCACACCCCTTCTCCAGGCAGGGGCCAGGGCTGGTGCAGACACCACCTCCATTCATACGTCGAGTGGGAGGGGCCCAGGCCTGTAAAACACCCTCACCGCTGAGGACAGGTGGGGCGACAAGGGGTCAGGTACCAGGCAGCTATTAGAATCCCTGCATCTCGGACTGGCACAGTGGCTCACGCCTGTAATCCCAGCACTTTGGGAGGCCAAGGTGGGTGGATCACCTGAGGTCAGGAGTTCAAGACCAGCCTGGCCAACATGGTGAAACTCCATCTCTAGTAAAAATACAAAAATTAGCTGGGCGTGGTGGCATGTGCTTGTAACCCCAGCTACTCAGGAGGCTGAGGCAGGAGAATCGCTTGAACCCGGGAGGCAGAGGTTGCAGTGAGATTGCGCCATTGCACCCCAGCCTGGGCGACAGAGCGAGACCCCATCTCCAAAAAATAAATAAATAAATAATAAATAATAATAAATAATATAATAATAATAATAATAATAATATGGCCGGGCGCGGTGGCTCACGCCTGTAATCCCAACACTCTGAGAGGCCAAGGTCAGGAGACAGAGACCATCCTGGCTAACACGGTGAAACCCTGTCTCTACTAAAAAATACAAAAAATTAGCCAGGCGTGGTGGCAGGTGCTTGTAGTCCCAGCTACTCGGGAGGCTGAGGCAGGAGAATGGCTTGAACCCAGGAGGCAGAGCTTGCAGTGAGCTGAGATCGTGCCACTGCACTCCAGCCTGAGTGACAGAGCGAGACTCTGTCTCAAAATAAATAAATAAATAAATAAATAAGTAAGTAAGTAAGTAAGTAAATAATAATAAAAGAATCCCTGCATCTCCCAGCACATGTAGGGAGAGGGGTGCTTGTGAAGTGGGCCTGGGTCTGAACTAGAAACTGGTCTCACTCCTATCAGAGAAAGGCAGGAGATAGGAGGGGCCAGGGAGGTCCAGCCACAGCCTCGTGGCCCGATCCTAGAGAGTGGCCCAGGGCTTGGGAACCTGGGAACCAGAGTGCAGGTGTCACTGAGCAGGTCCTCCACCCCTTCCAGACAAAAACATCCCCTGGTCCATCCTTATCCAGAGGAAGGGTCGGGGTGGGGCCAGAACATGGAGAAAGTTCTGGAAATGTGTCTCATTCCCCTCCACCCAGCACAGCCAAGGATCCAGCTTCAAGTTTATTCAAACACCTAAGAGCACGCGGGGGAAAGCCTGCTGGGGGGGTTGTTATTGGTTTCTGGATTGTTCTCAGTGACTTGAGCCCCCAGCTCCCTGATTGAATGCAACAGAAGGGAAAGGCGGTTTGAGGGTTTTTTTATTATTATTATTTTTATTGCTTTCTAGACTGTGCCCAGTGACTCCGGTCCCCAGCTCCCTGATTGAATGCAACTGCAGCTCCAGAGTCCTGCCTACATCCTCGGCGAGGAGATTTCTCAGGCAAACAAAACTCCTGTGTGTGCAAGCTGCACCGGCAGCAGTGGCGGAGGTCAGGCGAAGGAGCAGCACAGGGAGAATGTAGAAAATAGACAATCCTGTTGGAAGTTTAGGCCTCATAAATCTCCACCAGGCTGCTGGCTGACTTTAGAAGGTGAGAGAAACAGCAGTGAAATGAGGAGGGCAAGAAGAAGGCGGCACCAAGGCCAAAGAGCAGGGGTGTCTCGGGGGACGGAGGGAAACAGCTCGCTGAGAAATGTAGTGTAATCTTTGCTCAACCACAAACAGGAGGCCAGACCCCAGAGCACAAACAGAAACGCGCCTCCCTCCCTGGAAAATTGATTTGTCAATAACCAGAGACTTGTTGTCCAAAGGCATCTCAAGGTGGTGAAAAAAAGAAGAGTAAAAATGGAAACGATATGGTACTGGCAGACACAACCAAGACGTGATTTTTGAAAACAGTGATTCCAGCCATCGCGAGGGCCACCGGCCATCCCTGGATTGATCATCTGGACACGACATTCCTTGATCACGTCCGAGGAAACAGGGTGCATTGGGCATTTTTGACTAAGAATGCATCTGCAGATAAGGAAATCAAAGTTGGTTTCAATCTCCTCCTACGATCTAAAAACTCCCCCCAACAGACCCAGAAAAATGTGAATTTCCTCTTTTGGGGCTGAGTAGCCCGCCACAGACAAGGAAGGACCCTAACCTAACCTGACCCCAAGGCAGGAGCAACTTCCTGCCGGCCGATCCAGAGTGGGACGTCCAGGACTCCTGTCCACCTGCTCTCGCGTTCCTTGGCCCGTGCTCTGCGGTGCACTGGGTGCTAAGATTACGGGGCCTCTTGCTGCTGTAGAGGGATGTGAAGGTGGGAGGCCCTGGCTGGTCGCAGGTGGGGCTGGTCTCAGGTGGGGCTGGTCTCCGGTGGGGCTGGTCACAGGTGGGGCTGGTCTCCGGTGGGGCTGGTCTCCGGTGGGGCTGGTCACAGGTGGGGCTGGTCTCAGGTGGGGCTGGTCTCAGGTGGGGCTGGTCTCCGGTGGGGCTGGTCTCCGGTGGGGCTGGTCTCCGGTGGGGCTGGTCTCAGGTGGGGCTGGTCTCCGGTGGGGCTGGTCACAGGTGGGGCTGGTCTCAGGTGGGGCTGGTCTCAGGTGGGGCTGGTCTCCGGTGGGGCTGGTCACAGGTGGGGCTGGTCTCCGGTGGGGCTGGTCTCCGGTGGGGCTGGTCACAGGTGGGGCTGGTCTCGGGTGGGGCTGGTCTCCGGTGGGGCTGGTCACAGGTGGGGCTGGTCTCCGGTGGGGCTGGTCTCCGGTGGGGCTGGTCACAGGTGGGGCTGGTCTCAGGTGGGGCTGGTCTCCGGTGGGGCTGGTCTCCGGTGGGGCTGGTCACAGGTGGGGCTGGTCTCCGGTGGGGCTGGTCACAGGTGGGGCTGGTCTCAGGTGGGGCTGGTCTCCGGTGGGGCTGGTCTCCGGTGGGGCTGGTCACAGGTGGGGCTGGTCTCCGGTGGGGCTGGTCTCCGGTGGGGCTGGTCTCCGGTGGGGCTGGTCACAGGTGGGGCTGGTCTCCGGTGGGGCTGGTCACAGGTGGGGCTGGTCTCGGGTGGGGCTGGTCTCGGGTGGGGCTGGTCTCCGGTGGGGCTGGTCTCAGGTGGGGCTGGTCTCCGGTGGGGCTGGTCTCCGGTGGGGCTGGTCTCAGGTGGGGCTGGTCTCCGGTGGGGCTGGTCACAGGTGGGGCTGGTCTCAGGTGGGGCTGGTCTCAGGTGGGGCTGGTCTCCGGTGGGGCTGGTCACAGGTGGGGCTGGTCTCCGGTGGGGCTGGTCTCCGGTGGGGCTGGTCACAGGTGGGGCTGGTCTCGGGTGGGGCTGGTCTCAGGTGGGGCTGGTCTCCGGTGGGGCTGGTCACAGGTGGGGCTGGTCTCCGGTGGGGCTGGTCTCCGGTGGGGCTGGTCACAGGTGGGGCTGGTCTCAGGTGGGGCTGGTCTCCGGTGGGGCTGGTCACAGGTGGGGCTGGTCTCCGGTGGGGCTGGTCTCAGGTGGGGCTGGTCACAGGTGGGGCTGGTCACAGGTGGGGCTGGTCTCCGGTGGGGCTGACCAGCACGTGGTGAGGCTGCCTCTTCTGAAAGAATCCTCACGTTAACCCTTCACCTCCAAAGGAACAGGTGCTCCCAAGAAGACAGTGCCGGCAGCACGTGCAGGGTTTCCATATGAACTATGAGCATGTCGCTGTTGGCCTGAGAACTTCCCTCACTTGGACTTCAGCCTTTCTGTTTCCTTTTCACTCTTTCTTTTCTTTTTCTAACTTTCGTTGGAGGTGAGTGATACCATGTTTAGATTGCGGAATTCCATCGCTTAATTGCTTCACTACTGGAAATTTCAGGAGACTTCTCATTTTTCACTGAAATCTCCAGGCGCGAGCGCATTTCTGCAGATCTTTTGCCTAATTAACGGCATGCTCCATAAAAAAAATAAAGAAATGAAGACAGCAAGCCCCGGCAGACGACGCCAAGAACCACTCGTTAGCTCCGAAAGGAAGCAGCGGAGTAACTTGGGAAAATCTCCACCCAAAAACTCTCCGGTGGAGGGCGTCAGTGGCCGGGCCTGGGTCTGGCTGCTGCAGCTGGGGGAAGGGAGCCCCAGCCTCCCTTCCCAGCCCTTGTGCTTCCAGACAGGACCAGGAAGCATCCAGATGACAAGGCAGCCCGGCGGGAGGAGGCCAGAAGTGGAGGGAGGAGGCCAGTAGCGGAGGGAGGAGGCCAGAAGCAAAGGGAGGACACTGCACCAACACCTCGGGCGTTTTCCAGCACAGGCTCTGAGGGTGGGCATGTGGGTAGCAGTCCCGTGGCAGCTTTCCTGACCAAGAAACTCAGAGCCCATCCCTGCATCACCTGACGGGGGCAGGGAACCTTGGCCTGCAACAGAAACTGCAGGCCGAGAGGACTCTGAGCCTGGGGGTCGCAGCAGGTGCGCCCAGGGCAGAGCCAGGCTCAGCCGCCCTGGCTGTCACAGCCAGGCAAGCACCTTATGGTTTTTAAGGCCTCACGCACTCACGAGCTCGCCCTGAGCAACCTCAGGTTCCCCATCTGTCCTTCCCTGAGAGGAGGGGACCTGGAGTGTGTAGACAAACAGAGACCTTGCAGGAGACCAGCATCCAGCCGCCTCAGGCCATGGTGACCTTCATCAGAGGTCTGTGTGCCTGCAGCTGTGTACACATTCTGAGACTGACTTAGGCCAAAGGAAGGTGCCCAGCCTATGGCCCAGACCAGGGCATGGGGTCAGGTGCAGCCCCTGTCCCTCCCCTCTGTCAACGTGAACCCACGTGAGTAGGGCACCAACTCTCAGGGCTGGGCGCCCTGCTGGACACCAAGCAGCTCTGGGGAGACAAGGCCTGGGTGGGGCTCCCACAGCTGTGCCCATCTGGGGCCCTGCAGGCCTAGTAGGAGGCAGTCCTGGCCGAGGGCCACCTGCTGCCCACCCGACCTGTGACCCAGAAGGTCAACCCAGGCTGCAGAAAGAGACCTGGCATGGCCACCCTGAGTGCAGCCCTTCCGTGGCCTCCAGGAGGACACACACACGGGCAGGATGCTGGGGGTCCTCAAGGGACCACCCGTTCTTAATGACACCACAGCCCCACAAGGATGGATTACCCCACTCAGCAGATGGGCACACTGGGCTCAGAGAGGCCCAGGAGGAGCCGGGGTCACTCAGCTTTTGAACAGTGGGTGCCAGGATTCAATCCAAGTCAGCCTGAGCCAAAGCCTTCCCTTGTCCACTACCAGCCAGACCAAGAGAGCAGACGCTGCCAGAATGGGGAGTCCTGGGGGGCCCTGCTGCCCAGGGTCAGGTCCCAGCAGTTGGCAGCTTGTTCAGTGAGGGGACTCGGAGCCCCTGTAGTCCCCCAGGTCCTGCTGGGTATCTAGCCGCACCTTGGTTCTTGGCTGTGGGATGATCCCAGCCCAGCAAGTGAAGGCCCCCATAGCCGTGGCTCTAGGAAACTCTGAGACCCTCCCAGCACCCACCCAGGCTTCAGAGGCCTTGGCCTGGCGGGTCTTCCCAAGGCTGCGCTGCCCCTGCTCATGGTGGTGTCCAGATTCCACCTGCACGAACGTTCTAGGTCGGGGTAGGTCCTGGGCACCAGCCTGGGGCAGTAACCATTCTGCTGCCTAGGCTGTCCATTGACACAGAGAGGTGCGACTGGGGACCAAGGGGTGCAGGAAAAGGGGCTGGATGCTGGGCAGAAACCATCCCAGCTGCTGGAAACAAACCCCCAGCACCCGCCCGCCTGCAACACCTGCCGCAGGGTGCGCGGCTGAGCTCCTCTCCACCTGGCAGCCGCCCTGGACCCACAAGCTGTGCAACTCCAGCCCCAGGTTGGCACCCAGGAGCTACTGGCCCAAAGAATCACTTCCCTGGCCTGCCCCCCGACAGCCCGCAGGGCTCAGCGTTTGTGATCCAAGGGGGACGCCCGAGAACAGTGAGGCTGGAAGGGAAGATGCTGCCTGGGCCTCTCTGGACGTTTTTCTGCCCCACTTTGTTTTTTGAAGCAGGTGGGAGCCCTAGGTATAAGCACTGGCAGATGTGGCCTCGACTCAAATTCTCAAGGACAAGTGCAGAATGGACGGTGCCTCCCTGGCTCAAGTGTCCAGGGACAGCGGCCTCCATTCTGGGGCTGCACCTCGAATTTCGGCGACAGAGCAACTGCAGCAAGCAGCCGCTTTATCGGGGGCCCATGCGAGCTCAATATTGCTGTGGCCCCTCGCCCCCAGCATTCCGTGCCTCCCAGGGGGGCAGATAATCCCACAAAGGGCCTCGTGCCAGAGCACGGACTGTGGAGAGGCTCTCTCCGGCCGCCGAGCGCTTTCGGCCCCATCAGCACTGTGTTCCCTGGAGTCTTCTTACTGGGCCCCATGCTTCAGATCGAATGTCCCTTTGAAAGGGCCAGAGGCGGCCCCTGTGCCCTGCCTCTGGGTCTGCCTGACACCAGATCCAGGGGGCTGCAGCCCAACCTGCCCCACCCGAGGGGTACAGGCCCCCAGACGCCCCAGGGCCTGCCAGGACTGCAGTCCCAGGCAAGGAGAGGAGTAAAGGCCTGCATTCTGGCCCAGCAGACACCAAGGCCCTTTCTCCTCCAGGGAGCCCACAGCAGCGCTGGGATTCGGTCGTCCCCAGCCACCTCTCCTCTCGCTCCCTCCACAAGCGTGTGGGGCTGCCAAGACCCAGGGACATCTCTCCGAACAAGGGTCCTGTTCTCTTCTCTCGCGAACACGGTCTCCTGATCTGATCTCTGCATAAGTCTCCACGGTAAAGCCAGTCCGGCTCATGGAGTCACATTTGTGTCAACCACGTGCTCCGTGTGTGTGGGCACCATGCGCTGATTACGGTGAAGCCCCTCTCTCCTGCAGTTCCCTGGGCAAGTCCAAAGGGTGTCCCCTCAATGACACCACAGACACAATCCCAGCAGCCGGAAGGTCAGGTGGATAATGGTGGGGTGAGGAGGAACAGCTCTTCCCCTCTCAGCTGTGGAAACTGCCCCTCTGATAAACAACACCCCCAACCCCCTGGAACAAAACTAACAGGAAACCCCCGAGGGCAGGATCCAGCTCCGGCACCCACCCTCCCCACCCAGCATGGAGCTGACACCTGCCTCCCCTCCGGAGCAGGCGCTGTGTGTCCTGACCTGCAGGGCACCCCTCCGCAGCAGGCTGGTGACATTCCTTGGTTCTCCTCTTCACAGAAATGATGAAGAAGCCCAGGCTGTGGGTGAAACCCCCAACCCTAGAAAGGTGTCTCCCTGGGCCATAAACGTAGCACAGCTTCCAGGTCAGCCCCAAGACGATCTGCCCGCCCGGCACACAGCAGGCCCCGCCAGCGCCAGGCCCAGTCCAGATGGCCGCACTGCCTTGAAATGAGCATGGCAGCCACTCCAGGACAGGGCTGTGATGGGGAGGGATGTGCAGTTCCGGGGCCCAGCCGCCAGGTTGCTGCTTGGTGGGGCGCAGCCAGGAGACCCGACCCCTGCGTCTCCTACCCATTGCCACTGCGCTCATCCAGTGGTCTCGGACGAGACGTTTAATCTGGAGGCCGCATCCAGAGGAGCCTGCCCAGCTCTGCTCTCACACACACAAGCCTGTCTTTGGCCAGTGAAAGTTCCAGAAACCCCAAAATAGCTCCTGACTGCCTGGATCCTAAGGACAATAATAGCAATAATCAGAGCCACAGGCGAGCGTTCCGGGTGCACTGTCCCAGCAGGGGGGCTCGATCTCCAGCGCCCCCACCTCTTCCTCTGTGTTTCATCTGTCCCAGAAGTGTCAGGAGGGCCGAGCATCCTGTCCTAGATGAGGGGAAAGCTAAGGCAGCGGCCACAGACCCAGGGGCCACAGGCACTTGCCCCCACGCAGCACCCAGGCGCCGGCCCCATCGCTTTCCAATCTC
The DNA here is from genome assembly GCF_029281585.2 of Gorilla gorilla gorilla. NCBI lineage: Eukaryota > Metazoa > Chordata > Mammalia > Primates > Hominidae > Gorilla > Gorilla gorilla. The sequence goes on from NC_073224.2 coordinate 237,568,704, forward strand.
GCCTGTCCCCCAGGCCCCCTCGCTGGACTCCGCACAAAGCGGGCAAAGCTGAGCTCAGCCCTGGGGCAGCTGAGATGAAGCGCAGCCGCACATCTCCTTGCTGCGGCAAGAGGGTGCCTCCAGCCCCCCAGGTCCAGCTCCAGATCCCGGGGGAGGGGGTTGCTGGGCATTGGCCCCCGACCCCGGCTCTGTCCTGACCCAGCCGAGGCATGGATGCCAGCAAGGGAGTCCAGGAGTGACCCTCGGAGCTGCACCCCCAGCCTCAGCTCTGACTGGGGTGAGGGAGGTTTCCCTGGAACCCCATCTCTGAACCCCACTCAGCCCAGCTCAGGGTCTCCTTGGGAATGGTCCCCAGACCCTGCAGGCTGAGGTCCCTCACCCTGGGTTTCCTACATGTGGCCACTCTCCTGTCCCCATCCTGTGGCCACAGCTGAGTCCAGTTGCAGGTGGGCCATTACCCCTCTGACATCGGCCAGGCAGACCCCGAGGCGCCCTCCTGGACCCACGGGGCCTCCTGCCTGCTCCTGCAGAACCCAAGGAACAGAAAACTTCCCCTCAAGGAAGACCACACAGGGCCTGACTGCACAGGACCTGACCGCAGAGGGCCTGGCCGTGGGGGCCTCCCACCTTCCTGGTCACACCAGGGCCCCCGGGCCAGCCTCCTGCCCATCAAGTTCCCGTGGTTTGGTCCAAGGTCATCTAACGTGGTGGAGCTTCAGTTCATTTGGGAAGTGAAAGCCAGGTGCCATCTCTGAGGCTGGAGGCTGGCGGTGTTCGACTTGAGGCGTCAAGGGAATTTCAGAAGCCTCCACATGTCAAGGGTGCAAGGCTTGGGTTGGTGCTCACGGGGGCTTCGCTGCTGCCTTGGCGCACCGTGGCTTCATCTGCCCATCCTGCCTGCTGGCCCTGAAGGCCTCTGCCTCTGGGTCTGTGAGGGGAGCTAGGGATGGCAGGGTCTTGCTTTTGCAAAGCTGGTGTTTAGTCAGGGCAGCAAGGAGGTGGTCTCCCTTGCTGCCCTGCTGCCCATGGAAGGTCCCCCAACACGGGCCTTCCATGGGGGCCTCCCACGTGCCCTGTGGCCAGGCTCTACCCACTCTCTAATGACCGACACCCAGGGGTGGGAAGCGGCTGTGTGGCCAGGAGGTCCAGCTGTCCTGCCCAGTCCACAGCAAGGCTTCCTGGAGCTGCCCACTGCTCACCCCCCGTGCTCACAGAAGGAAGACCAACCCTGGCCGCCGCCATCCCTGCAGGTGATGCCAAGCAGTAGCCTATACTCTGCAGAGAGAGAGCTGGGGACTGTCAGAAAATGCAAGTCGGCGTTCTCCCCACCTCAGCCCTGCTCCTCACACGGCCACAACTCGGTCTGGTGGGACAAGGAGGGGGCTCTCCAGGGGCCGGCCGGGCCAGGCTGCAGGAATGGGCCTCTCACGCCCACCGTGGCCACCAGCCCCCCATTCCCTTTGAACAAGGGTCACCTGTCAGGAGCGGACGCAACCTAAAACCCTCTGGAAAGAGCACAGAATGACCCCTTATCAGGTGCCAGCACGAGGGACTCGGGGTGCAGCCGCGAGGGGCCTCGAACCTAAGTCCCGCCGCCGTAATTAGCAGATGAGATTCAATAACAAACAGCAGCTTTTAGCGGCTTTATCTAACCTCGGGAAGGTAAGACTAACACCTTCGACGGAGGGAAAGTTAAGACTCCGGGGCCTCTGCCCTGCGGTTCGGATTCCCAGCCATGAAACCAGAGAGCCCCTCGTGGCTACGCTATCTGCCCCCCGATTCTCTGAGCTCCCTTACTCTCTGCTTTTTTTTTAGGCCTTTTGTTCATGAGGACACTCGGCGGAATGTGCAGACCCCCCCCCCCGCCCCGCCACCCCCTCTACACACACACACTCTCAGGCACACAAGCTCTCCGGGAAGCGCTGGGTGCTCGGGCCGGGGTTCTGCCGCTCATGTGGGCTCATGGTCGGAGACGCCGAGTCTCTGGGGCTCTGAGATATTAACAATCTGCCATCGTCCCAGATTCGCCTGTGGCTGCTCAGATTTCCCCGGCCCGGAAGAAGCCGCCCAACATGTTCCTCGGAACAGAAATCCAGGAGCAGTTGCCCGGTCCAAGGGGAGAGCAAGCTGGCTTTGCTCGAGTTTGCTTTTTCTCAGGCTGCAGGCTTAGGGGCCCGGGCCTCCCGTTTTTGCAAAATGGATTGTCAGCCGAGTTGATGAAACAAAATTTGGGGTTTCAGAGGACACCACCCAGCATATCTTAGTAGATCTTATTTTTAAAGTCATGCCAAATCACTTCCAGGGAAAAATTGATCTGTCTCTGATAGCTTTTCCTCCTGCCAATGTGATAAATAAATAATTAGCCACATCGTCGGGATGTTTCATTAAAGAAAAGGATGGCTGGATGGGCCGGGGTAGAGAAACCGATCGGAAAGCGCGGGTCGGCCGTAAATCCCCGGTGCTTCGTGGCACCATTTGTATTCTGTCAGTCACTCGCTGTACGCTCAGCCTGGGCTGGGAACTGAATACCCCATTCAGAGAGGTACTCGCACGGCGTGTTATTGCAATTTAATATTTTCACACACAGACACATCATTATCTGGGAACCTGACACTGGCAGCATAATTCTGTAATTTTTCAAGAGGGCCTAATTTTTCTAAATGCAAGCACCAGGGCCCGGGATTATCTAAACAGCCTCGTTTCCTCTTTGTTTCTTCTCAGGGGTTACAGCGTGCGGAAAAGTGCTCCAGATCGCTGCCGCCTCTCCACCTTTGAACTTTTCCGGTCTCTTCTCCCACAGTGACCAGCTGCAGAACGGCTTTGGGCCGGGTGGGCACGCGCTACTGAGGCGACCAACTCTGGCGCCACGGAGGGCTAAGGACCGAGGTGCAGCCAAGGCAAGTGGCTCTTTCAAGGCACAAGAGGGCAGGGAACTGTGCAATGTTGCTGATCAACAAAAACAGAGTAGCTTGGCAGGCCCTCTCAGGCCAACCTCAGAAGCACGCTTGCCTGCAGGTGTGTGTGTTGTACACAGACACAGAGCACACACACGTCCGCACACTCCCTGGGGACAATCTCAACATGCCAGCCAGATGAAGGGGTATGTGAGGGGCCACTTCTCCCTGGAGCAGTCTCAGCTCTGGCCAAGAAAACACCCTCTGGTTTTCAAGTAGTTCAGAAATGCATCGGCTTTTCCAGGAATAAGAGCCTGCGGGTGATTTGCAAGGAAGGCCAGAAATCTCCCAGGAAGCCAGCTCCTGTGGCACGTCCCTGGGGCCAGGCCACTCCATGCGGCTTGCTGCTGCTTAAGGCAGCAGTATTTTCACCAAGTCAATAGACACTCTCTGCATTACAGGCTTCCCTCCGAAAGGGACCCAGGGACCTTGGGACAGTCCCCCTGACAGCCCTGCAACTGCACCCTGAAGGAGCCCTGTGCACACACAGGGGCTGGGCCAGCAGGGCAGCACGAAGGAGCCCTGTGCACACACAGGGGCTGGGCCAGCAGGGCAGCACGAAGGAGCCCTGTGCACACACAGGGGCTGGGCCAGCAGGGCAGCACGAAGGAGCCCTGTGCACACACAGGGGCTGGGCCAGCCGGGCAGCGCGTGGGACAGGGATGACAGTAGCCCCTCTGATGTGGGGCTGGAAGGGGCTGGAAGGGGCTCTCAGGCCACCACTGCCGAGAGATGCTGACATAGCCAAGACCTCTCCTCCCCATCACGGCCTTCACTCGGGAGCACAGTCTGAGGCCAAACAGGCCCGGGCAGCGGCAGAGATTCTGGGACGCGGCTCCACCAGGGAGGCGGTGGGCAGCAGGGAGTAAAATGAGGATTAATGCCCGGAGCCGTCGGAGACAGTCACGCCAACTTCCTGTTTGCCCGGGGAGCACCGCAGCCACCCTGCGGTCACCGTTTGGGCTCCTCCGGTGAGCGTCATTTTTGGTCTTTGTTTAAATGTTTTACGGACTGATATGACCAGCCTCTCTGACGAGGCTGTTACAGCCCATTGGGCAGAGAGAAATGTCTGGGCATTTTTCAATGCGTTCCCCTTTCCCTGGGAGACCCAGCTACGGGAGCCATGGCGGAGTCTATTATGGAAATCCATAGTTGCTGTAATACCGGCTGCCAGGTCTGGATCAGATACAGGGATTCAACCATGTCACGGGCAAGAGCTCCCGGTCACATTCAGAGCCCGTTCCTCACGTATGCACCCCGTCATTTCCTCCCTCTGCTAAAACGTTGGCAGTGTCCTGCCTGCCACAGGTACTAGAGAAACGAATTTCATTTGAACTACCGAATTAAAAAGAGAGAGACAGAGGCTCACAGCAGCAAAGAAAATTACATAACCCTCCTCTCTGGCAGCCTCCCTCCCTCTCTTCTGGGCCTTTCGAATGTGAAACAGGGCTGGGAACAGGCACCTCCGCGCCAGTGCAGAGAGGAGGCCCTGAGCCTCGTGTCTAGAGCGGCGGGGATTGGGGTGAGCTGTTGGTCGGATTCTGGCTTTCCTGCCATCTTAGACACCATGGTCCAGACCCCCAGGCGAGGGACCACTCCCCAGTGAGGACACAGAGTCTGTGTGGAGCTGCTGAGCCCTGACTCGCCACAGCGGGAGGCAGCCTGTACCACCTAGAGCTCGGGGACCCTGTCTCCCTCCAGGTGGGCCCCTAGCATGCATCCTGCAGCTGGAGAGGTCCTCTGCCCCCTGACATGCAGGTCTCGGAGCCCAGCACACAGGAATCCCACCACAGCATGATTGACACAGGGGAAGATGAGCGGACGGATGGGAATGGAACTTGCAGAAGCCCCCAGCCCCCTGCAAGAACTAGGAGGCCTCTGATAAGAAAAAAAGTGGCACGTGCCAACAGCTGTTTCCACCCCGGGACAGAGGCAAGGACGGAGGAGACCCAGGGAGGCTGAGTGTGGGGAGGCAGTAGGGGAGGCATTCACTGCATGTGGCAGGGGCCAGAACAGATTCTGGCACCTGTGCCTCCTAGTTTGAAATGAGCAGCTAATAATCATTGCATGTTTTATTTCAGGGCTGAGCTCTAAGGCAGGGGTCAAAGTGGTTCTCCTGCTGCAGGCTAGGGGAGACCCCAGTGTGGTTTGGCTTTATGATGTGGCCCGGGCCCTGCCTACAGCAACGATACAGTGCTGGTGGTCCATGCACGGGGCCTGGCCTGTGAGCACCTGCGGCCTGCACACCCACCCCCCGCAACACCCACAAAGGCTGAGGCTGAGGACTGACCAATCAGCTTCCCAAACAGGCCAAGGAGATAAAAACAAAACTCCCCATCGGACTGCCTGGCTGATTGGAGGAGACATTGTAAAGCACCCCAGCCTGGCTCCAGGACCCCAAATTCCAGGAAAAAGCACCTACTAAACACCCTGGTGGACCTTCCAGGTCCTTCTGTGCAGACACCCCTGCTGGAGGAACAGGTTCACACGAGTGCACACATCGCAGCACTTCAACCAAGTTCAAACTCACTTTTATTCTCCAAAGCATCCTCACCTTTACCTGGTTTCACAAAGGGGAGAGTCCAGCAGCAGTGAGGGAGGGGGCCAGCAGCAAACCCAGGCCAGCGTGGGGCTGGGGACCCTGGGAGAGTGGGACACACACACGATGCAGAGTTGGGGTGAACAGAGCCTGGGTTTCTGGGGCTGATGTGAGACGCTCCTGAGCTTGTGTCACGGGGCAGGGCCCGGGCCCACAGGAGACCTCGCCAGCAGCCTCCAGGAGGCCTGTGGACCAGGACTTCATATTCGCCCCAAACATTCAGCTTTATTATTCTTCTGAAGTGGGAAAGGAGACAAAGCTACTGATTTCCCAACTCCACAGCACACCACACAGAAAGCAAACTGCAGGCCTGGAGACCTGCCCTGTGGGGGTCACTTCAATGGGGACTGGCCCCAGAGCCAGAGGTTTGGGGAGAGCCAGCCAAGATGCAGACCAGCCCCTCTGAGAAGAAAGAAGGGGCTTCATACCCCGAGATGTGTGCTCTGTGGAGTTTCCTGTGTCCCCCCCCCCAAAAAACACCCACCATCACCCCAAGTTTAAATTCCTTATAGAATATACATTTGGTGTCAGAGGAGAAAACCAAACCTAAGTAAATCCATCCAGGTAAGTCGGAAGGCTAAGGAGGGACAGGGAATAGTCCTTAGTGTGCCCAAGGAAGCCGAGCCGGTTTCTGGGAATAAACTAAGAAGCCCCGGTAAAGCCTGGAAAACCTCTCCTCGCACACCCATGCAAAAGCAGCCCTGGCCCCTGGCCTCCAGCTAAGCCGCCTGAGCCCTTTCCTTCCTGTTAATGCCCCCTGGCACTACCTGTGGGCGAGGAAGGAGACAGACACCCTCGGAGAAGCCCCAGGCTCCAGTGCTTCTGCCCGGGGACGCTGAGAGCAGACAGAGGCTGAGCCCAAGTGTCCCTGCTCCTGCATGCCCTGACACTTTCCGTGAGCCACTCCACGCGGGGGACCAGCCGGCGGCCACTAGCAAGGGCTTCCGTGGCACAACTCAGCCTCCTCAGAACACATCTCAGAAGCAGGAAAAGCAAACTCTTCCCTCGTCTCCCCGCCCCAACAGATCCTCTGAGAGCCCCAGGTCCACACCAGCCGGACAGGGAGCACGTATCCCACACCCTGCCACACATCCAGTGCAGATGTGGCCAGGGCTGCGGCAAAGACGTGGATCGCAACACACACGCACACCTGGACACACACACGTGCTTGGACACACCCCTTCACACACCCACGCTTGACAGAGCATGGGCTGGAGCTGCACAGTGTGCTGGGAAGCCTGTTATCCTGAGAGGAGCACGGGGCTGGTGGGTTTCCTCACAGCAGGCTCAGAAAGCCGCTTTGCCAAGCAGGGCCTCGAGGTGGGCAGAGCAGAGGCTGCTCCTGGTTCTGCACATTTGAAGTGGGCACCCCACGCGTGGGGGGCTTGGCTCACTCCTGGTCAAGCCTAGTGCGTGACTCCTCCTCCCCGAGGAGGATGGTGGGCAGCAGCTGCTGAGGTTCTGCAGCCCTGGCCTCTGGGGTCCCCTCTGGCCCGAGGTGGATCACAGATGAGCCTGTCGCCGCACCCACTGCTCCGCCTGACGAGTGGGGTTCAGGCCAGAATGAAAAAGTGACCCCTCCTCACCGGGTTCGTTTCAACACAGGCTCCATGGCCTCCACTCTGAGAGGTGCGTGTGCAGGCTTGGAAACGGCACCGCCATCAGCGCGGAAAACGCGCATGGGACGGCGCGGAGCCTTATTCAGAAGAGATGAAATAGTCACTAGGACCCAGCCATGTTTTAAAATGATTATAAATTATTTTAACAGTGCATTTGCAAAGGGTTATAAAAACAGCCATAATATATTTTTTCCTTAGATTCTAGAATTACCAGTGTGACAGCTAATGCAATAATGATTTGTTTCAAATGCCAGTGTTTAAGCTGCATAAAGCTGATTTTATACATTTTTCCAGTAGGCCGCATTGTAGTTAATGAAATTAAACACACCAATCGCATTTGTCCCCAGGGGACGAGGAACTGAACACACCACTGGTTTATTTTTTTATTAAAATAAATTGCAGCCGGCAAGATGGACTAATTGCATACAGAATTGAAAAAGAAACATTCCATTGATATAATTAAGCCAATTTTCATGGACAGAAATAGTTATAGTGGATATAAAATAAGCAAAACCTTCACCAGAATCTGACTTCCCTCCTTTTCTGCCCAAAATGTTAACTATTAAACAAATATGATCTTGGAGCGGCCAGCACTCCTATCTTCAGGCCTCGGGGCATTGTTCCCGCGTCTCAGGCTAGGCCGGCCAGGCGGGCCAGCCCAGGCACCTCCAGACCGTGGAGGATTTGATGGCAAAAGCCCAAGAGTGAAGTGGTCAGACCAGGGAGAGGCCAGTCCTCCCCTGCTCTGGGCCCACCGAAGCTTGGGAGCACTCCTGGCCCAGGATGACCACTGTGGCCCTCGCTGCAGCCTAGGAGACACCCAGACTTGAGGAGCCGCGGCCCACGCCAGGCTAGACCAGGGATGTCAGCAGCCGGTCCCTTCCACCCTGCAGCTCAGACCAACAGGGCAGCAGCAGCTCCACCTCCCCCTGACTGCTGGGCGGTGGGTGGAGGCGGGGGGTGGTGGTTATTCCCCTCCAGATCTGAGGGGTGGCAAAGGGCAGGTCCTACACCTCCCGGGCCAACCTGAGCCTCCTGCATTTGCTCGCGACGAAGGCAGTGAGCGAGGGAGTGTGGAGGGTGCAGGCCAGGCCACCCGGCCAAGGCTTCTGCTCCTCTGTGCCTGCCCTTGGGCACAGAACACCCACAGAAGGGGCAGGAGCTGTGGGGGACGGAGCCCAGCGGGAGTCCAGACCCGGCAAAGCAGGAATCCAGCCTGCAGGTGTGAGGTCACTTACACGCTGGACGCACGTGATGTCCTGCCTGCTTTTTAAGAACAGACCTGCTACAAGTTGAGCATTGGCCTTGAGAAAATGCTTCAACCCTGACACGCACGCACGCACACACACACACACACACACACACAGAAAAAAACCCTGTGGAATTAACGGCAGCCTGCGGTGCTGTGTGGGGGAGGGGAATGCTACATAAGAAGCCCTGGAGATCTTCATTCCACTGAATTTCACTGGAGCCTCAATCTGCTGTGTGCCCTCCCAAGAGTTCCTCCACCTCTCTGCGTCTGGGGTTTCTCACTCCCAAAAGTGGTGCCTGCTCGTCTGCACTCTGTCTTCCCAGGGTCAGTGAAGGGAGGAGGTGTCCTGTCCCCCAAGTGCACTAGGGAGCCCGGCCCGTCTCCTGAGGTTGCCGGCAGGGGCCGGGGCTGCGGATCAGACTGGGCAGGCGGGTCTACCTTCGAAAGCCGGACCCCCACCCTCTGCCTCGGTTTCTCTGTCTGCACCGTCTCCCCTCCCCCTACAGCCCCTACTTAAACCCAGGCGGCGCGCGCTCCCGCGTCTCTCGGGGCGCGGGTCGTGATGTCGCAGGGAACCCAGGCAAGCGGGGGGCCTGGCGCCCACGGTGTCCCGCACGAGGTCGAGGGTCGGCGGTTGGGGACGCGGAGGCCGCCCTCCTCCGCAAGGGAGGCCAGGAGGAGGGGACCCCGGGGTCCAAGCTGGGGCTCTAGAAGGGGAGAGCGCCGCTCCCGCTGGGCCAGGGTCGGGGCGCCAGGCTGCGCGGTGTGGACGCGGGCGCTGCTCCGCGGTAGTTGGCCGCGACTTTGTGCGCGGGGAGTGGGAAGTCGGCCGAGACTACCGGCCGGCCCGGGGTCCCCTAGGCCCCGCTCCCCGACCCTGCCCACGCCGTCTGCAGCCCTCGGCGGCTCGATTCTGAGCCCGCGGCCGCCGCTGCACCGCGGCGAGGCCCCAGCCAGCTGGCTTCGCTCGCGAAGTTTCCTTCCCGCACGGGGAAGTCGCCGGAGCCGCTCCTGGTCCTCCCGCGCCGGCGACGGGAGCTGCAGCTTCCAAGACTCGTTACACGGGTTTGATTCAAAACCTGATAAATTGTATTTAACGCTATTTGAAAATTTTAAACGAAATTATTCAAAAGATTTTTAATCCTGGATAATTTTTGTTGAAACTCTAATTATACATCACCTTAATTACCAGCCCAAGCCCCCCAAGGATCCCTAATTGCCTCCTAATTGAATAAAACAGGGGGCTAATCGGGCCCACAGCGGCCCAGCGAGCTGCCACCAGCCTCACCTCCCCTGAGGGGCCTGGTGGGGGGAGCCCCTGGCTGCCGGGTCCCCTTCACCCAGCCTCCCGGCAGAAATGGCAGACCTGGTCCCCTGCCCTGCGCACTGCCTACAGGAGGACTTGGGAGCCGAGGAAGCCTCGGGGCCAGGAGGGGCCAGGATGTCGGGCCGGCACCTGCTCTGGAAGAGCCGCTCACAGGATAAGGAGGACCCCCCCGAGTGGGCGTCTGGTGGTTGGCGAGCCAGGCATGGCCGGTGCCTGTCCCCAAGGAGCCCACCCAGCAGTTGCTCCACAAGCCAGCTTGGCAAGCCCCTCCTGCCAGCTTCCGAGCCATGGCACACCTGCGCAGCCAGGGGCAGAGGGAGGGGGCCTGTGGGTGACACACAGTCCACTGCCGTGGGGCACCAAGCCCTGGCGGCCAGCCCCGCACTCCACCCCTCCACCACAGCCTCTGTGTTTTCGTCCGAAGCGGGGCAAGACGCTGGATTCCCGCCGGACGTCCTGGTGCTGCTGCCCTAACCGGCCTTCAGAGGGAAGGCTGCTGTCCTTGCTCTGGGGAGGGGACTGGTGGAAGGGGCCAACTTCCCCAGGGAGGGTGGGAGAAGGGAGGGCCCAGCCAGCCTGGCCTGTTTCTGCGGGAAGAAGGAAGGAGGCTGTGAACTGGGCCTCCAGCCCCGCTCACCTCTACCCTGTCTCCAGCACACCTTCCACACGCATCACCCTCAAACACAAGCAAGACACACACAGTCCCCATCTAGTGGGGGCTGCAGCTCCCCCACCCCAGGGGCTAGATGGGACTTGTGGAGAGGACACTCCCCCAGCCCTGGGGTATGTGGCATCTAGGACATGGGGTCTGCCACCTAGGTGGGGATCAGGCCTCAAGGAACAGCTCTGATGGGGGTGCCGACTGGCACATCCTCCTCCTGCACAGAGGCCCCCAGCTGTGCTATGAGGGCGATGGTGGTCCAGAGGGCACCTTGGTGGTGCTAACCCCCCACCTGCCCACCTGGCTCACAACAGCCCTGGAAACAATAAGCTTTTGTTAAGCATTGAGTGTGTAAATGTGGGGCTGCAGCAGCCCCTACCCCACCGGCCCTACCGCCCTGGCTTCAGTAGGGGGGACCCTGTCCCTGAACTGTCCTCACTCTGTTCCTGGCCCCCAGGCTCAGGTGGAGGAGGCTGTAGGTTTCCCATCAGCTGAGCCACGGCCCCGGCTTGGGTGCCCCAGTGGCCACCTCTGTCCTTGGAAAGCTCAGCTGGAAGCCCGGGTCACCCCCGGAGCCGCCACCATTCGGCGCTTCACAAGACCCAACCCAGAGGAGTAACCCACCTGAACTGAGGCTTGGAGTGGGGTCTCCAGGGAAATACAAACGAAATTACACCTCCAGATGCACACTCGGCGGTGGCCCCCGAAATGCTGGGTCATGGGGTCACCTCCACTGGCCTGGTTGCTGTTCTGTGCCCAGCCTGAATACCAGCCTGGTAACCATGACCTTGCCCCTGCCCCACCCCACAGTCCCCTGACCTGGTCAGCATTGTGGGGAGGGGAGGACCTGCTGGCTGGAGTGCTGGCCCTACCGCCTCTGACTCGGGTAATGGACTGTGGTCCCCAGGGAAGTTCACATCTGCTTAAAATATCGCCTGATGAAATGAAATTCTTCAGCGGATCCTGCCTTGCTCAGGGCAGGCAGTGTGATCCTGAACCTGCCTCAGCCACCTTGGGGGGCCTGGGACAAGCGGTCCCAGCTGTGGAGCCTGGAAGGAGGGGTTCCCAGCGCTCGGCCAAGTGTGGACAGAGGGCCGAGGCCTGGCAGTCACCTCTCATGGGGTTTTTCCTCACTAAAGACTCTCGGGAAAAGGAAGCCAGCGCTCGGCGCTCCCGCTGGGCCCGGCTCTCCGGCCTCCTGGCCAGATGGCTGCCAGGCACCAGTTCTGGTCCTGAGCCGACCCGGTCCCGGGCCACCTTCCCCACCTGGCAGAGGTGGAGCCGGCGGAGAGCTGGGGCCTCTCGGAAGTTTCCAGGGCCGCGCGGGTGCGCCGAGTCCGCCTCTCGCTTGCAGCGAAGGCCCCGGCGTCAGCGCGGCCGGTTTCCCCTTTCTCGCTCCAGCTTAGGGCCCATCCTGGGCGAGGGCCTGACCTGGCGGCCCACACGCAGCCCGGTGGTCCCGACTCTGAGCAGACCCGCGGTGCACACACAGAACCGAACCCGAACACGCACACGCACACCCCACGCGCGGAGGGCCCGCAACGCCGCGCACAGACAGCCCCTTCGCGTCGGCGGCGAAACGCCCGGTCTTGTTCGCACCAAGAGGGGTCAGAGGTCACGGGAGGCCGAGGCCGAGGGCACCCGGCAGTGGAGCGCGGCGGGAATGGGGCGCCTCACCCAGGGGCCGGGAACGGCCGATGGCGGGGCGCAGGAGCGTCCGGCACAAACTCGGGAGCTGCTTTTCCCTGGTGCACAGAGCGCGGGGCCTACGGCCGCGGGGCAGCTGTTGGGACGAGCCGGGCGGGTCCCGAGCCGAGGGAGCGGAGCTTCGGAAAACCGCCGCGAGTCCCGCGCCCACCCGGCTCACGTTTGGGGGCTCGGCCCCGGGAGCTGCGAGGCCGGCCTGGAGGGACCCGGCCCCGGAGGCGCGGACGGAACGGCGTGGGTCGGGCGGGGACCTCGAGGGGAGCGGCCCGGGCGCCTCTTCTGCGGGTGGGCGGGCGGGCGGCCTGCAGAGGAGGGGGCGGCGGGAGCAGGCGGCGCCGATTCCGCTCCGCGCGGCGCTGGCCGCTTCGCTGCAGCCGGGGCTTCGGCGGGGCTGCGGGAGCCGCGCTGGCCGGGCCGCGGCGCCGCCTGTCCTCACCTGCCCGCCCGCCTCACCGCGGATGGCGCCGGCGACCGGGGCTGCGGGGTGCGCGCGGGCTGCTCGGAGGCGCTGTGGCGGGCGAGGGCGCGGGTGGCTGGAGCACTCGGCCCGCGGCAAGGACCGGCTGGCGGCAGGCGGGGCGCGCGGAGCCCGGGGCTCGGCCGAGACGGAGCGAAAGAGAAAGTAAGACCGAGGACCGGGCAGTCTGGCCGGGGCAGCTCTGTCCCCGCCGGGCCCGGCTGTGCCAGGCAAGCGGGTACAGAGGGGTCCACGCGGGCCCGAGGGCGGCAGCGGCGGGTCGGGAGGTGGCCGGGTGGGTCCCTCCTGTCGGAGGCACGGTCGCCCCGGCGGCCCGCGCAGGCTGCCGGCGTCCCAGAGGAGCGCCCTCCACCACGCGGGGCACAGCCGGGGATAAACTTCACGACCACAGTTCCCAGCCCGGGCAAAAGTCTCCATTTTGCTCCCCAAGTGGCTGCGGCTGTCCCGCCGTCGCCACCCCTGCCCCTGCGCCCGCGGAGCCGGGTGGGCGCCGGCCCGCGCCCCCTCCTCCGCCCCTCCCCGGCTCGGGGTCTCCCTCCTCTGCGCCCGGCTGGCGGACGCCAAAGGCGGTGCTCTAGCGCCCACTATTTCAAAAGCCCGGAATATGATTTGACCAGGACTGAGAGCCACTCGGAGAGAGAGAGGGAGAGAGCGAGCGGGGAGGAAAAAGTTGCTCTCCCCTTTCGTCAACTTTTCGCTAACTTTCACTTTTCGCTCCCCTCCACCCCCGGCCCTCCCCCTCCGCCCCCCTCCCCGGCCCCCACCGCGCGCCTCGGGTTCCCGGGCCCGAGCGCCTGACACTGGTGGGGGGGGAGGGGGTTCCGCGGGGAGGGGGCCGGCGCCTTCGGGGAGCGCGCGGCCCGGGCGCCCCGAGCCTCCGCGCCGAGCCCGGTCGCCCCGGAGCGCGGGAGGCGGAGCAGCCCCCCGGGCCGCGCGGCCGAGCCGGGGGCCCGGAGCCGCAGGCGCGCCGGCCGCGCCCCGACGCGCACCCCTGGCCCGGGCGCCCCGGCCCGGCGGCCCGGGCCCCGGCGGCGCGGCGCGGCCGAGCGCGGGAGACTTACTTTTGGCTAGCTTCCTCGCCCTCGCCTTGGATCGCATGGTGTCGGCTCGCGGAATCTCTCTCCTCCTCCTTGAGTCCAGAAGCAGCCACACACTATCTTCATCTCCCCAGCATTGTCAGTTTGGACACCTTCGCACATGCGCACAGAGCACTCAATCTGACACCCCTCGCCGGGGCCAAAAAAACTTTGCAATGTATTCATCATCCTCATCGTCGCGCCGCCGCCGCCGCCGCCGCCGCCTCGGCGCGGGATTGGGGGGCTCTCCTCGGCCTTCTCGGTCTTCGTCTCACTTATCTCTCCCCCCTTTCCCCCCCCTTTTCAGCGCAGCTCGGAACTGGCCCTTTAAGAAAACATTCCGTGTTCGGCGCTCCCGCCCGGGGCCCGCACCCCGGACACTTTAAAAGGACCCAGGTGGCCCCGGAGGCGAGGTGACTATCCCCCCACCCTGCCCCTGCGTCGCGGCGCGTCGCGCTGCTGCTCCCGCCCCAGCCGGGGCCGAAGATGGGGCGGCGGCTGCGGTTTTCCACACGACTTCCTTGGATCTCGGGGCACACGCGCCGATAGTTCGGACGCGAGTCCGGGCTGGTTTTGCTCCGTTTTACTGCGTTTGATTACTAATTTAAAAGCTTTGCGTTCCCCGTCGCCCCGGCCCGCTTTTCTCCTGCATTCTCCCCTCGGCCCCCGTCCCCGCCCTGCGATCGCTGGAGGGGGCGTCGGGGCTCGCGCGCCAGAACCCGGCTCCTCCGAAGCCCCCTCCGGGCCCCACCGCCCCCCTCGGGCCTCCCGGCCCCCGCCTCCTCCCCTTCGCCCCCACCCAACGGCTGCTGCTTCGGGCTTCGCGGCTCAAAAACAACAGCGGAGGCGCCGCCAGCTCCGCGCTCCGCCACTGCCCAGGCCGGCGGGCGGCACTCGGACCCGCCGCCCTCGGTCCCTCGCGAGGCCACGGAGGCCAACACGCCTCGCACGGGGGGACAGCGCGGGGGCAGCCGTCCAAACACCAGGCGTCCTCGGCTGGTCGTCCCAGGGCGCCCGCACCACTCCGCCCGCGCTCTCCTGCCGCCGCGCCGCCAAGGTGAGTACCCGGCTGCGCGAGCGCCCGAGCTGGGCCACCTTCGGGGACCCGGGCCTCTGGGGACACTCCCCTCTGGCCTCTCGGGGCCCAGGTGCGTAGCGGGCGGAAAGGCCGGCGGCGCAGGTGGAGCAGCTCGGACGGGAGCCGACCAGACGCTTCCTCTTCCCCTGTAGCCCCCAAACTCCGAGGCGCTGCGGCGGAGGGGCCGGGCTGAGCGCAGGCAGGGTGGCCCCGGCCCAGGAGCCTGACGGCCTGAGTGCGGATTTCTCATCTGAGTATCTGGGAATCGAGAATGAATTGGAAGGAAACCGAGGCGCTGCCCTGGCCGGGTTGCTGCCCCGCACCCTTCCGGAGCACCGAAGTCCTGCCAGGCAACGGGACTTGGAGCTGCCGCAGAGTCAGCCTGAGCCCGAGGCAGGGGTCGCGCCCGCGATGCGGGGTCTCTGCGCCGCCCCGCGAGGCTCCTGGCCGTGCCCTCCCTGCCCTTTGTTGTGTAATGAGACCTGTGGCGGCTCCGCTGAGACCCACACGTGCAACTCCGCGCCTCCGCGTTAAAGGAGGTGAAACGCAGCAGCCCTGAGAAACCCCGAGACCCCGGTGTCCTAGCAGAGGCGCCCCGGATGGGGAGGGGCGCGGGGCCGGCGCTACCCCAGAGGAAAAGCCCAGCGGAGCCGGGTTGGGCAGGAGCTGGCGGCGGCGGTGCGCTGGGCCTTCTGCCTTGGATCCTCCCCAGTCGGCACCGCTTCCCTGCTCAGATTCGAACCCAGATTCGGCTCCCAAGGCTCCCACGGCTCCAGGGTGCCCAGTCTTGCAGCCAGCTCGCCGCCCGAGCCCCGGATGGAGGAAGCGCTCACTGGCCGCTACCTCTGCTGTTTCTGGCACCAGGTGAGTGTCGCCTAGAGAAGGGCCATGAGCAATGGCACAGCCCCATTCCCTGCCGTCCTTTCGAGGGTCTGTCGACCCCTTTACCCACCCTCCCCACACCCTGACCATCTTTCTACAGGGGTTGGGGCAGAGAACAGCTCAGTTTACAGGCCCGGCTCTGGAGGTCTTGATCTGCCTAGCCAACTAGGGCACCGCTGCAGCTTTGCACGGCCAAGGCCGGTTCTGAACCTGCTCACCCCAGTGGGTGGGAGATGCTGGAGCCCAGGAACACGGGCGCTGTCTTGCCTAAACCCCGCCAAGGGCAGGCTCCCGACGGTGGGCCCAACCTGGCTGGAGCTGCTGGCTAGAAAGGACTCAAGGTCACTCCCATATCTCTGCACCCAGGTCCCCCTTGCTCCTGCCTGAAGCCTCCGCAGGTTTGGGAGGAGGCCTGGGGAAGTTACTATAGTGCCTGCGAACCACTCCCACCTGCAGAGAGGGTCCCTTCCCCACCCTCACTCTGCAGCCCAGCAAAGGCCTCCTTTGCCCCTGGCCTGGAGGTAGCCAACAGATGCCAAGGTTGTGCAGTCCTGGCCTTCTTCTACGGGTGCCCCAACTCTCTCAGGCCCTCTCCCGGCCTCCTCCTCCAGCTCAGGAGGTGGTTCTCAGAACCCTGGTCAGGCTAGGACAGGACAGCCATCCCTGGCCTGTTGCCAGCCCCTAGGGAAGAAGGGCAGGAGGTATGGGAGCAAGCTGGTCTGTGCCATCTGGTCCTTGCCCTCCACCAGGCTGTTGGGTAGGGATGGGGTCACGGATCTGCCTGGGAAGGGGTAGCTGCCGGTCAAGCCTCACCAGGGAGACAGCCGGGCTGCCTACCTGCAAGGCACTGACGCAGCCCTGGCTCCAGTGGGGCAGTGTCTCCCCAGCCTGCTCGAGGAGCCCAGGCAGGCTGTCCCCAAGGCCATGGCCCTGGCCAAGGTTGCATCCTGGCCTGGCCAGGCCCTGCCCCCGCGTGGCCAGACTTAGAAGCAGAGAGCAGGTCAGGCATTGAGGAGTCCCGTGGGGAAAAAGGGTGAAGCAGGGAAGATCAGATGCAGGTCCTCCCTGGGGCCCAGTTCTGTGTCCCTGCCTGGCAAGGGCTTTGGGGGGCTTGGAGAACAGGTAGGGCAAATGTAGGCCCAGTGGGGAAAAGATTTATACTAAAAGGTCTAAGGGCAATTTTCAAACCAGGTCTAGCTCTGCAGAGCCTTGGGGTTGATGCCAGGCCCTGGGGCCCCTGCGCTGGGATTGTAAGTGCTGTGAGCTCATTCCTACTGACATTGGGTTGTCCAAGGACAGTGAGTGTGGGTTGGCCACATAGAGGCTCCTACACTGGACAACTGCACGCTGCTGTCGAGTTCCAAAACCAATTTCATAGCTGGGGTCTTGGAGGCTAGAGAGGGGCTTTAACCACCAACTTCTGCTGGGGTCTGGGCAGAGAGGGAGTCCATGGAAACTCGATTTCTCCATGAGCTCTGCAGACTCCCAGTGTTTCTAATGGCTGGACACCCATGACCAGGTTAATTCCTTAGGGAAAAGGCCGGGTTTGAGAGCCAGAAATGCTGGTCCTGCAGTGCTAGAGGAAGCATCTTATTAGCGAGTAGGAGGACCCCAAGCCCCAGGGGTTCCCCAGAAGCCCATTGAGTAGCAGAACTACCACGCCGGCCTGCCCTCCACTCCCGGAATCTACAAATGCATTCAAGGGCTAGAGGGCCCCTTCGCTTGGCCAGGCCTTGTGCCCCATGCCAAACGGCAGGGTCAAAGCCGCCCCAGCTGCCCCCACCCCCAGCCCCTCGGGCCCCAGGGAGCCCTGCTTCGGGCCGTGTGTGCAGGACAGGAGGTAGGCATGGCACCTGGCAAGATGGACTGACCTCACCAAGTTCTTACCCCTTTCTCTCCCGCTCCTTTGTGCTTTTTGAACTTAGCCATGGGTTTTCAGATACTTGGCCTCAGGCTCTATTGAATTTCAGGTCAAGGTTTTACTCACTCCACACCCCCACCTTGTTCCTCCGGGTAGCAAAGAAGCACACAGCCTCTGGTTTACCAACGGGCTTTCCTGGGAGATTGGAAATGCCCCAGGTGGGATCCAGACCGCCAGCGCTCACCCCACCCCCAATACGTGGGCCACTGAGTCAGGCCAGGATGAGGCTCTTGCTCCCCGGGCATGTTCTCCTGCCCCACACTTGGTGAGAATGTCTCCCAGACTTGAGCAGCAGGAGACAGGACACCACTGGGGCCCTTGGGAATGGCTGGCTTGGCTCCCACTAGACAGAGGGGAACATGGAGGAGGGCTGCTTAGACCCTATACCTTGCAGGGGACTCGATGGGAGCTGAATGCTGGAAGGAGCCTGCGTTTGGTCTAGAATGGTGGGGGTGGGTGGGAGACACAAGTCATGGAAAAGGCCATTTCTTCCCTATTGGGACCTCTGAAATGACCCGAAGTGGGTGCTTCCTCCAGCATCATGCCTCAGCCGCACACTGGGGCTACAGGAATCCCCCCAGACCCTGGGGTCAATATTTCGGGGCCCCTTTGAACCTTCTTCTCACCCGAGGCCTGGGAAACCTTCCTGTGCCCCAGAATACTTGGAGAGGACAGGACATAGGTCCCAGTTGTGGCCCAGTGGCGGCAAGGTTCCGTTCCCTGCACTGCTCAAAGGTGCGGGCCTCCCAAAGCCGATACCCGATTCCTGGTCCCAGAGTGGGTAGCTGGGAGGAGTGGACTTCCTAGGAATGTGAGCCATGTCGCTGATTTCGAACAAACCCCAGATGTGTGGAAACTGACTTATTTTGATTGCAAGAGGATCCTTGTCCCTTGCAGATGGGCAGCTTCCGGGGACCGGCTTGCACGATGCCGTGGCTACCCCAGTGGAGACCCTCTGCCCGGCTTTGTGTCCTGGCGTCCCCACCAGGGTGCCCAGCTCTCCTGCGCAGATGTCGGGAGTATCTGGATGCCCCATGGGCACTTCGAGGGCCCAGTCCGGAGTTTTTTGTTTTGTTTTGTTTTAAGAGATTGAGACTGTGAACCTGAACTCCCTTGATCTCCTCCCGTTGGGCCCAGGAGGGAGCCGAATCCAGGCCCAACCGGGCTCACTGAGAAGGTGCAGGAAGCCCCCAACGACTCCTACTCGTGTGCGGCCCATACTGGGCCAGGACGCTGCAGTGGCCGAGCCGCTGGGTGTCTGCAACGGGGAGCGCCCCCGCCGCTGGGGGCAATAAACGGAATCGGTTTCACACGCTTTCCTTCTTGATCTAAGAACCTTTACAAATCCGCCAACGAATGCTGTTGCCTGGATGCGCTGCGTATGACCTTCAGCCGTGTGTTCACGCGCGCCCGCAGCCGTGGAGTGGCGGTCCCTCCTGCCGCCCGCAACCCCGGGGCCGCCGGTCTGCGCACACCGGGAGCAACTTCGTTACCCACAGCGCCCGCGTCCTGCGGCTCGCGCGGAACTGCGCGCGGGAAGGTGGCAGAGCGACGCTCCAGAACGCTGCTTGCGTAGACGCTGCCGCTGCCTTCAGATCTCAATTCGGCCGCGCGCGGGCGGGGCCCTGGCAGCAACGAAAATGGCGAGCCTCGTAGCCTTCCGGGCCCGGCGGCCGCATTCCGGGAGTCGCCAGGTGGGAGCCCGCCTTCCATGTCCCCAAACGCCCAGAGCCCAGGACACGGGCCGGCGGCCGGGTCACCAAGCCAGTTCCCGGAATCGGCTCGCGCCGGAATCCATATTCGGCTTGCAAAGCCCGCTCCTGCCGTCTCTCCGCAGCGCGCCCTGCCCCACACTGCCGGCCCTCTTAGCTTCAAAACCAAATTTTGCCTTTCATCCTGAGAGATTAATACCCCACAGGGGAAACCGTGGAGACGGAGCTGCGGTGGGTTTCTTTTCCAAGCCTCAGTTTCCCCGTCTGTGAAATGGGACCAGGCGAGCCTGTGCTTCTCCAGGAGTTTATTGCAGGGCTGGCTGGAGAGAATGGCCGGGTGGAAGCTGCCAGGCGGAGGCCCAAGGCCGCCCACCCCGTGGGCTCGTTTGCTGAGCGGGGGTCAAAGGCGTGCGGGACAGGGCGCGCCCCACGGCGGCTCTGGAGGCGGCCCTGCCCGTCCCTGTCTCCTCCCCTCGCTCCCCCTCCCCCGGCCTTCCCGGAACTCTCCTCGCCCGCTGGGTGGAGGAGGGGCGAGGGCCGACTCCGCCGCCCCTGGGGTCTCCCTCCTCCCACCCCTACCGCAGAGTCTGGCCCGCCCTGGGCTTTCCTCTCAGGTCCCTTTGGGTCTCCAGAAGCCCGGAGGTTTCGCGCAGACTCGAACCTGAGATGACACCACCCAGCACCCCAAATCCTGCGGAGTGTGGAGGGGATCTGGGGAGAAGGCAGGGGCTGCCCAGGCGCTCTGGCTGCTGGGGGTGGGGGACAGGGCCTGCCGGGGAAGCGGGTCAGCGGAGGACTGGAGACCCAGGCTCCCCTAGGTACCTAGGAATACGCCATCCCCGTACCCACTTCCGAGGACGTAGGTCTTTTGGCACCGGCGGCAGCCGCGTTCCCACACATCTGGGCGGGGCCCCGCAGCATGGCCTGGGGAGCTAAGGCTTCGGGGTCCGGCACAAACTACCCCTGTAGGTGTAGACGGAGGAGGTGGGGTGTGGGAAGCAGGGGGCCATGGTCTGAGCAGACCTTCTCACCTCTGGGCCTCCCACCTCCTGGGGCAGGACTTACGGGGAAGGACCCGAGGGGAGTGGGGTGTCCAGAGGGACACCCAAGGATCTATCCCTGCGAGCTTTGCTTTCTACTAAACCAGTAATCGCAGTGGTGGTGGCAGTGGAGACACGGCTCAAAGAGCCGGCAAGAATAGAGCAGAGACCAGGATCGCCCCAGGCAGGGAAAAAATGACCAGTTCTGTAGAGTGACCCGAAGGTGATGGAATCACTCGGGCGTCCTCCTGGGAAAGAGCTGCCTGCTCCCCCGCCGCCAGTACACCGGCGCCCATGCCCCGGGGGCTGGAGAGAGCAGCCGGGCACAGGTAACTCAAGAACTCCAGTCCCCTCACCGGTGCCGTGCCG
The DNA here is from genome assembly GCF_029281585.2 of Gorilla gorilla gorilla. Classification (NCBI taxonomy): domain Eukaryota; kingdom Metazoa; phylum Chordata; class Mammalia; order Primates; family Hominidae; genus Gorilla; species Gorilla gorilla. The sequence goes on from NC_073224.2 coordinate 237,589,379, forward strand.
TGCTGTGGGGCGCCCTCACCCCCACACTTTGGATCCCTGGGCCTCCTCATCAAAGCAGGGGCCCTGAGTGGCAGGAACACCCCTGTGTGCAGAATAGTGCCCCCTGCAGCCCCCACAGGTCACCTCTTTGAGGACCTAGGTGGGGCCTGCCCTGGGGACTGGGGTGAAGAGGGCAGGTCCAGCCTTCAGCAGCCCCTCCCCCATGACTTCAGTGGAATTACAAGGGGAACACCCAGGGCAGCTCCCGTAGGCGGCACAAGGGAAGAGGGGAGGGCTTCTACTGAGGTGAAACAGAGTGACCCACCCCTCCCACACCGTCAGCCTCCCTCCCCTCTCCACTCTTCAGTGCTGGGACCCCAGGGCCCATAGACAGCTGGGGGAGTGGGGAGACAGGAAGAACTCAAGCTCAGCTTCTGCCTCCTGTCTCCTAGGACCCTGGGGCAGCCCCTCCAGCTTCCTGGGAGTCCAATTTCCCAAGGTAGAACGGTGGCGGCAGAGCCTGGCCCTGTGGCGGGGCAGCTGCACCCCGATGAGTGGCTTGCAGTTCCTGGAGCCCTGCAGGTTGTTGGAGAGGCAGGGAGCCCTTCTCCCTCCCGCCTGCCCTCTTGCACTTCCTCTCCCAGAACCCAGCGCTACTCCCAGAGGCTCTGAGCTGGAGCCCTAGAAGGTAACCACCTCCTGGCTGGACACAGGGCAAGTTGGGGCCAGGCGTGAGGACAGGTGCCCCAGGAGCCACCTGCTCCACTCATCCACAAAGGCCTTAACTGGCTCAGGGGCCCCGAGCTCCCAGTCAAGCCCTGCCCTCCTGACCTTGTCCTGCCCTGGTGCTGCCAGTCGGGTGGAGGTGTCTCGGGGCCAGCTGGTCTCCTGGCAACTGAAGTCCGCGCTTCCCTTCCATTCACTCATTCCTTCCTTTCCTCACGCAGGAGGCGCTGCAAGCCTCCGTGCTCCTGGAGCTTCGAGTCTATGGTATGAGTTAAACAGAAGGGTATCTCCTCCATCAGATCTACAGGAGGGTGTCTCCTCCATCAGACGTGGAGCTTCCAAGGCATTTTACCCGAAGCTCCAGCACCTGGCCCAAGGCTGGGCTGGGCTGTGTCCTCAGTGAAAGAATGGATGAGTCACAGCTGAATGACTGAAGAGCTGAACCAGTAGGTTTCCCTGGGGTTTCCACAGGCAGTTTCAGCCCAGGGGAAGACCCAGGGAGATGAGGGCCACCTTGCAGGACGCTGTGGTGTGGAGGCAGCAGCGTGGGGCAGGGACTGTGCTGAGTGCCTGAGGCCGAGCCACCCCTCTGTAACCTCCATAATCCATCAGGTCTCAGAGGGCCGTCCTATGCTCAGTAAGCCAATGCTAGCACCATGTGACGAGGACACAGCAGTGAGCAGCTGCCCAGGCCCCTTGCACTGTGTTTGGAAAAGGAAGCTGGCTTGTTCAGGGGTCCCCAGCAGGATGGGGGGCGGGGGCAGGGACCATGGCAGAGCGAGAGTTCTAGGAGAGAAGCTGGTCCACCCACAGGCTCCCTGGCCTGGGTGCTGTACCAGGCAGGGTGCTGGGCGTTGTGCTGCTCCCTTCCCACCCCTGGGTTGCAACTGGGGGCTGTGTGGCCTTCCCAGTCCTGTTGTGGGTGCTGTGATTGTGCCCACCTTACAGATGGGAAAACTGATGCTCAGAGGCTTGAGCAACCTAGGCCAGGACCTGTCCTTAGAGGCAGAAGCAGGACTCAGAGGAAGAGCACCCTGACCACAAAGCCCCAGGTGACTTACACTGCAGGGATGGCGCTCTCCGGGGTGTGCAGGGTGGCAGAGGTGCCTCTGCAGAGAGATCCCTGCCTGGGACCCTTTCCTGGGGCTCTTCTGGTGCTGGGAGTGTGAGCACCACGAAAGCCCCACTACAGTCATGCCACCCAGAGGGCGCTCTGGCCTCTTGGTCACCTGTGTCCTTCTGACAATGACCAATACACTTTTTTGCCAGGGTCCAGAAAGACTCAGCCACTGGAGTCTGTATTTCCTGAGTCCGCCTCTCACTGGTAAGTCCTGAGCCCCGTTCCTTCCCAGCACCCACTCTTGGAGCAGCTATCCAGGGCTGTGCTGTGGCTGCTGCGGTCAGGGAGAGGTCGCATGCTCCAGCCAGGGTCTTTGGGGGCTCAGTTTAGAACTAATACGCCAAGCAAGTCGTGCTGAGTGTCTGGGCTTCTTCTAGGAAGGTATTTCCAATCATCAAATGTGCCATTAAAAAAAAAATGCATGTCAGTTAAGTGTGCACTAAGCCTGGACCACATGGGACATAGTGGTTCCAATAAACACGAATAAGCCAGTTTTCACATTAGAGAAACACCAGTTTCTTGTAGTAATGCAGTGCTTTTAAAAGAGGTTAATTAATAAACAGCAGGTAATTGTTCGTGGCACATTGTGGCAGAGGGTAATTTTCATTTTAGTGGATGGAAGGGCCAAATACCCCTCCCCACTCAGCATTTTTCTGTAATAATCACCTCAGCTTCACCTCCGCCTTTCATTTTTACAGCTGGAGCTGTTTATCATCGCTCCAACTTTCACTAAAAAGGAAAAACTATCACTTAAACAAAGCCATTGAAACCCCAGCATCATATGTGGATTTTTTAACATAAATAAATCATACAAACTAAGATTTATGTTCTTGGAATGATGTCATTCATTGAAGGCTGCCTTCCCAATCAAAGCCGTGTTTAGTGATTTTTCTTTGGTGGTTGTGCTTTTTGCTAAATAGGAAAAACCCGTTCGGTCATCCTTGCTGCTGTCTATTCTCGGTTTGGCCCAGAACATCAGAAAGGTTTCTCCCTGGGCCAGTCCACAGAGCCAAATGGTGAAAATGGTTTTAACTCCACAGACTGCTTTTAAAGCCTTTGCTTTGGAACCGTTAAGTCTGAGATTAAAAGACTGTTAAACCTTCCCTAAGAATGTGTGCAGGCCTCAGCAGAAGTTTATGGTCCTCCCAGGTCTCCCAGAGCCTAGAATGAATCTCGCTGCAGAGTAACGCATCTGCAGAAGCTTCACCAAATTGAAATGAGTGAGGAGCATTAAAATCAGCACACGTGGATAAATAAGATGTGGCATATCCATGCAATGGAATACTATGTCGCCATGAAAAGGAATGAAGAGCTGACACTTGCTACAACATGAATGAACCTGGAAAACATGATGCTCCATGAAAGAAGTCAGTCATAAAAGGTCACACTTTGTGTGATTCCATTTATACAAGATGTCCAGGATGGGCCAATCCATAGAGACTGAAGACATATTAGTGGTTGCCTGGCTGTAGAAGTAGAGGCAGTAGTACTCTGGGCCAGTGAAGGCACTGGGAACAGATGGGCCACACCAGAGTCCAGCTTCAGCCCTCCAGGCATTGAAAGGAGACCATTAGCTGGAAGCCAGTGGGAAGTCGGGCTGAATAATAGGGACAGGTGTCCAGGAGGCTGCAGTGTGAGGCTTTCCTTTGTTCAAGCAACACACATTCACTGCACTCTTACCGTGTGCCAGGGACAGCCATAGGCCCTGAGACTACAGCAGCGATGGAGACAGAAGCTGCTCCCATCAAGGTCATGTTTTGATGGGGAAAGCAGCAATAAGCCAAATACATATGGGTCTGGTATGCCAGGCTAGACGATTCTAGTGCAATGGACATGAAAGAGGAGAGAGGTGAAGGCACAGTCTTCAATCGGTTGTTCAAGAAAGGCCTCACTGAAGTGGTGACATTTGGGCAGAGACGTGACGGAGGGATGAGGGAGCCACCCAAGTGTCTGGGAGAACAGCACTGGGGCAGATGGAACAGCCAGTGCAAAGGCCCTGAGGCTCCAGTGACCAGTGTGGCTGCTGCAGAAGGACAGGGAGGGGAGGAGGGGAAAACCGTGTGGAGTGTCAGTGGGAGGACAAATTAAGGCTGCAGGTGGAATTAAAGTTGCTCTTTCAGCTGATTTTAAAGTAGGGAGATGATTCCGGATTATCTGGGTGGCCTTGATGTCATCATGAGGATCCTTAAAAGTGGAAGAGGGAGGCAGGAGAGTCAGGATTAGGATGAAGTGGAGATATGTGAGAATATGAGGAAGATTCCCCTGGCTGTGCTGGCTCTGAAGACAGAGGAAGGGCCCATGAACCAAGTTACGTGAATACGGACAGACTCTAGAAGCTAAAAAAGGCAAGGAAATGGATTCTAGAGCCTCCCCAAGGAAGGCAGCCCTATGCATGCCTTGACTTTAGGACACTGAGATCCATTTCGGACTTCTGACCCACAAAACCAAAATCTAGTAAGTGTGTGCTATTTGAAGCTGCTAAGTTTGTAGTAATTTGTTACAGCAGCCACCAGAAATTAATATGGGGAGGAAACAGGGATTTCATCTGTCCATAGTAAAGACATGCCGGGGGTGATAAGAATCTGAGCCCATCTCACCTAGATGAGAACGAGAGAGTAATGACCACAGAATAGTGGTGATGGCCATCCTCACATCTGGCTCCTTAGCCACCCATGCCAATATGGACTGACTGCCTTCTATGTCTTGTCCATGGCCATTCTCTAGGGAAATTCCCTTGCATCTCCTGCTACCTTTACAGACTACATATTTTGTTGGATTACTTTCTCATTTTCATGAAGCATACCTTCTAGTAACTTCTGATAAAAGATGCATAGGAGATACATATTTTAGGACTTCCACAGTACCAGAATGATGGATGAGCTGGGTATAGAATTCTAGATTGGAGATGATTTTTTTGTTCAGAATTTTAGAGAATATTGCCCCATTGTCTTCTTGCTACCAGGCAGCTATTGAGAAGTCTAGGAAGATTCTGTTTCCTTGGACTTTGCGTGCAGTGTGATTTTTCCTTTTTGGAATTTTATAGAATCTTCTTTGTCCCAAGTGGTCCCATATTCCACAATGATGTGCCCTAGAATGTGTCTGTTTTTATCCACTGTGAGTTCTTTCAAACTGAAAACTTGTGTCCATTAGCTCTGGGAAATTTTCTTGAAATACTTTGTTAGTGATTTCTACTCTCTGTTTTGTTTCTTCTTCATTTTTGAAACTTGATATTTATATGAGCTTTCTTCTGCACATATAATCTGTGTGTCCTCCAAATGGCTTTGCTCTGTTTGTTTCAGTCTGTCTTTCCTGAGGCATCTGCTGATTCTTGGCTTTCTGCCCATGATGAGGAGCTGACTGGAAGTTCTGACAGTAAGACAGGAGGGGTTCATTGCCCTTGAGACCCATGAATGGGAGTGATCCTTGATCCTTGGATGTCAGTATCTTTAGGAACTGACCTGATTCCCAGAGAAGTTACCCAGGGAGCAAGGGAGGGGTCTGGCTGCCAGTCTTCTTGGAGTCAACTTGGAGTTGAAGGCAGGGGTCTTTGCAGCAGCTGCCTGAATTCTGGGAAATAAACCTCTGGACTTTTGCTGGTGTGGGGGAGGGGTGGTCGCTCAGGGAGGATAAGGAGGGGATAGGAATCCCCCTTTGCTAAGCCTTCCTGATCGTAGCCACTCTTGCACCCCAAGTCCTAGAGGTACCCTTTTTTTTGACGGAGTTTCACTCTTATTGCCCAGGCTGGAGTGCAATGGTGCGATCTTGACTCACTGCAGCCTCTGCCTCCTGGGTTCAAAAATTCTCCTGCCTCAGCCTCTAGAGTAGATGCAATTACAGGTGCCCACCACCACGCCTGGCTATTTTTTTTTGTATTTTTAGTAGAGACAGGGTTTCACCATGTTGGTCAGGCTGGTCTTGAACTCCTGACCTCAGGTGATTCACCCACCTTGGCCTCCCAAAGTGCTGGGATTATAGGCGTGAGCCACCGCGCCCGGCCCCTAGAGGTAATCTTATGCTCAGTCTTGAGTGTTAGGGTTCCCCTTGGTTGTAAATCTGGTGAAATCTCACCTTCCTGCTCTCCATTCAGGATTTTCTCTTGTCTCTGATCCAATTGCCACAGGCCCATCAGCAATTCAGCTTTCAGAAGGGAGGCCCACCCTTATGGGTAGATGCCTTTTTTTTTTTTTTTTTTTTTTTTTTGAGACGGAGTCTCGCTCTGTCGCCCAGGCTGGAGTGCAGTGGTGCGATCTCGGCTCACTGCAAGCTCCGCCTCCCGGGTTCACGCCATTCTCCTGCCTCAGCCTCCTGCGTAGCTGGGACTACAGGCGCCCGCCACCACGCCCGGCTAATTTTTTGTATTTTTAGTAGAGACGGGGTTTCACCGTGTTAGCCAGGATGGTCTCGATCTCCTGACCTCGTGATCCACCCGCCTCGGCCTCCCAAAGTGCTGGGATTACAGGCGTGAGCCACGGGTAGATGCCTTTTAAAATCTCTTTATTGTCGTTGAATTGGGGCTTACAGAGGGGACGCTATTGAATGGGTGTGTGTTTAGTTTGCCATCTTAACCCGAGGCTTTTGTGGCTATTTTAGAAAGACTGTGTCCATTCTTAGGTCAAGGCCTGATACCACACACAGTGTCCACACACAGGGGCTCTGACCCCGCAGGGTTCTTTGGGTCCTGATCAATGATCTTTCTAGGGCCTCCCCCTTGACCTGCTTCTGGCCACAGAAACAGCTGATAAATGAAATTTTTAAATTTCCTACAATGGAGCGTTGCATCGGCAGTGAACATAGTGACAAGAGTGCATGCTTATCACCACGCTGACATGTCCCTGAGACATGGGGGCGACCTTTAAGAATGTCAGCTGAAATATTAACAGCAGTTTTCCCTGGGTGATGAGATCTGATAATATTAAAACTTTTTTCTCTGTTATGTTTCTCTGCATTTAATTTTTCTCCACTGACTATATATTAGTGGTGGAAGTGTTACAATGTTTAAAAATAAGAACATCAAAAAATTAGCCCAGAGTGGTGGTGGCATGTTCCTGTGGTCCCAGCTACTCAGGAGGCTGAGGCAGGAGGATCTCCTGAGCGCAGGAGGTAGAGGTTGCCGTGAGCCAAGATCTCACCACTGCACCCCAGCCTGGGTGACAGAGTGAGATCCTGTCTCAAAAAATAAAAATAAAAATGAGAAGAAAATCCTATCTGTCCTTCAATAACCAGCTCAGCCACTGCTACCTCCCGGGAGTCTCCCATATTCCCACTGTTGGGAATGCTTCCTGCACCACATTAAATAAACTGCATTTTCTAAATATCAATTTGATTTCTGAGTTTGTTTCTCTTCTCCTGGGGTGTGGACAGCTGGAGATGTGGTCTGAGCACATCGCATGTTTGGATGGGAGAAGCACGGGTGTCTGGCCCCAGGCTCCCAGCCCCGAGGCGTGGGCGGGCGGGTGGGTATGCAGGCTCTGGAGTGACCCTGGATCCATCATGCCCTCGCTCTGGGCTGGAGCTGGTCACAGCTGTTTTGGCCTCAGCCTCCCCCTCTGTAGATGTGACTAGTGTGAGGGAGAGGGTCATTGACTCCATGTAGGGCTGAGGACCATGCTCCGTGCAGAGTGCAGAGCCCGACTGCTGCCAGACTGGGTCTTTGTAAATGAAATCAAATACAAGCCACGTACAATTTCACGTCATGAAACCATTTTTAAGTGCAGAGTTCAGTGGCATTGGGCACATTCACAAAGTTGTGCAGCCGTCATGATCCTCATTTCCAGTCGCTCCCCGTAGCCCCTCCCCAGCCCCTGGCACCCCCCTTTCTGCTTTCAGTCTCTATGGACGTGGCCACTCCAGGGACTTCGTAGAAGTGTAGTCACACAGGATTTGTCCTTTTGTGACTGGCTGATCTCACTTGGCTCATGTCCTCAAGGTTCAGCCGTCTTGTCACACATGTCAGAGTTTCCCGCCTTTTAAAGACTGAGTCATCCTGCGTCACATGGCTGGCCCACGTCTCCCTTGTCTGTTCCTCCGTGGACAGTCCCAGCTGCTTCTGCCTCTGCCACGCTCTCTCCAGCAGCGCCCTCCCTCTGAGCCTTGCTTCTGTGCTGCCTGTGACTCATCTGCCCAGGGGCTACGGGCCTCTTTGGGGGTTCAGGACACCCTCTTTGACCAGTCTTCTCTGTCCCCTCCTGCTGCAGGGCTCCCGGCGGGGCTGTGTGGGGTCTGATCTGATTTCTGCCCTGTTCCCCAGCAGATGTGCACTGGGCGCCTTCTTCAAAGACCCACGTGGGTCAGTAATGGACAGTGTTGCCTTTTTGTTAGATTTTACTCACTTTTCATTTGAGGCTTAAGCCCCAAGGGATTTCCAGGGCTGCAGCAATTCCTGGGTCACTGTCCCCACCTTGTCCCTGATTGGATGAGGAAGCAGGGGGTGGGGTGAGAACTTCACCAGCGGGATTGGGGGCTCTTTGCTGAGTACTTGAGGACAGTGACTGGCCTCTACTCACACCCCTAAAATTGGGTATGTCCCCTGAGAGAGCCAGGGACATGGCTCCTGCAGATCCTGGGGAGACACGCTGAGGGGCAGCAACCTAGCCCCCAGCCCCGCTAGCTCCTGACCCTCAGCCTCCAGGCAGCCTCAAGGGGAGGATGGCTACACCCCGAACCCCAGAGCTCCCAAGAAAGAACGGATCCTTGGAAATATCCGCAAAACAAGGCCTTTTCTCAAAACAAATGGTGGCAGTGTTTGGAAATGAGAGGATGGCTGGAGGAGTTTCTGCCCCCTTGTTAGGGAGATCTAGCCATCTGACATTTGTGGTGCAGGAATTATATGCACAGAGCCACGGGGCCACTCGCACACCCTATGACATAAAGAGGGATTTCGTACACCGGGCTGGAGGGCACTGGATGAGGGGCTCTTGTGTGTGGAAGCCGCCCAGGCTTGAGGGGCATTGCTTAGCCACTGGGAGTCTGAGGCTGGGGTGGGCTCTGCGCAAACCCACCCAGAGAGGGCTATCCCTCTTGCTGCCCAGGGGAGCTCCTCTGCACATGGACAAGGAGAGTGCAGCCCCTCAGGTACTGCAGGGGGCAGTTTCCTAGAGCTGAAAGGCCATTGATATGCTTTGGATCTGTGTCCCACCCAAATCTCATATTGAAATGTAATCTCCAATGCTGGAGGTGGGGCCTGACGGGAGGTGATTGGATCACAGGGATGGCTTCTCATGGTGGGAGGTGATTGAATCATGGGAGCAGTTTCTCGTGGTTTAACACCATCCCCTCCTGATGTTGGCATCACCATAGTGAGTTCTCCTAAGATCTGGGTGCCTAAAAGCATGTGGCACCTCCCCGCTCTCTCTCTTGCTCCTGCTCCCACCTTGTGAGATGCCTCATGCTCCCCCTTAGCCTTCTGCCATGATTGTAAGTTTCCTGAGGCCTCCCTAGAAGCTGAGCAGATGCCAGCATCATGCTTCCTGTACAGCCTACAGAACTGTGAGCCAATTAAATCTCTTTGCTTTATACTTTACCCAGTCTCAGGTATTTCTTTACAGTAGTGCAAGAATGGACAAATGCAGCCACCTTCTCCCAAAGCCCTCGTCGCTCCAGTCCAGTGGGTCTTGCCTCTTGCTCTCTGTGTGACAGTACTCATGTGGACAGCAGTTATGAGCCCAGACACAACTGGGTTCCCATAGGAGGGGATCACAGCCCAGGCACCCCTGCCCCCAGCACAGAGAAGGGACACCAGCACCAGCAGATGCCCCTGTGTGGGGCTGTGTGGTGAAAGAGACCCACACAGAGAAGTAAACTGAGGCAGTTCTTGGTGTCCTGAAGTTAAGCCTCCCTCGAGGTGGGGTGGGGGTGCCTGGTGGCCTGAGGGGCTGAATCACTTTCCTATGGCCTTCCCCATCTGTGGCGAGGATCAGGGGCACTCTGGCCACTCCCCTGCAGACTCAGCCTGGGGTGGACCTTTGGTGTCCTCCCTGACCTGGACATGCAGATTAGATTCCCCATCTTTTCCAGGGCAGGGGTGTTGCAGCTCCACAGTCCCCAGAATCCACGAGGGCCTGAATGCTTCCCGATTCCTTTCAGGGCAGGGCAGCCAGTACAGACTCCTTCTCCCACACACCCTGGGCTGAGCTGGCTCTGCTCCCACACCCCATGCCCCTCTGCCTCCTTGCAAGGAGTGGCTTGGAGGGGCCCAGGACACAGGCCTTAATCCCCACAGGAGGGGCAGCTCCTCTGTCAAGGGCAGTTGCTGCCTTCTGTGTCCACTGCCACCACCTCTTCCCACATTTGTCATCTCAAAGGCTTCCTGAATGGTCCTGAAACTTCCCCGCCCAACACAACTCTGAGGGTGTCATGAGAGGGAGGCTTCTTGTCTGTTTTGTTTTTCTTTGTTCCCCAGTGTATAAAGGAGAGCGTGGCACACATGAGATGATCAACAAATGGTTGTTGGACGGATGGATGGAAGATGAGTGAAAAATGGATGGATGGATAGAGGTTGGAAGGATGAAGAATGGAGTATGGATTGGTGGATGAATGAATGGATGGATGATGGGTGTGTGCATGGAGGAATGGATGGATGGGTGGATGGATGGGTGGGTGAGTAAGTGGATGGATGAATGAATGGATGGGTGGGTAGGTGTTGCGTGGATGGAGAATGGATGGATGATGGGTGTGTGTGTGGATAGGTGGATAAATGAATGGATGGATGGATGCATGAGTGTTGGGTGGATAGATGGGTGGGTGAGTGGATGGAAGATGGATAGATGATGGATTTGTGTGTGGATAGATGGATGAGTGGATGGATGGATGGAGGGATGGATGGGTGGGTGGGTGGATGGATGGATGGGTGAGTGGATGGATGGATGAGTGGGTGGGTGTTGGGTGGATGGGTGGGTGGATGGGTGGGTGAGTGTATGGAGGATGGATGGATGGATGGTGACTTGGATGGATGGATGGATGGATGGATGGGAGGGTGTTGGGTGGATGAGTGGGTGAACGTGTAGGTGAGTGGGTGGGTAGATGGGTGATGGATGGATGGATTGGTGGGTGGATGTGTAGCTGTGTGAGTCAGTGAGTGTTGGGTGAATGGATGGGTGGGTGTGTGGGTAAATGGATGGATGGATGGACGGATGGATGATAGGTGGGTGTCAGGTTGATGGGTGGGTGGATGGATGGATGAGTGGATGGATGATAGCTGAGTGGGTGGATGTGTGGGTGAGTTGGTGAATGGTTAGGTGGGTGGGTGTTGAGTGGATGGGTTGGATGTGTGAGTTGGTGGATGAATGGTTGGATGGTGGGTGGGTGGGTGTTGGATGGATGGATGAGTGGGAGGATGGGTGAATGGAGAGGTGGATGTGTGGATGAGTGTGTGAGTGGGTGAATGGATGGGTGGGCAGGTGTTGGGTGGATGGGTTGGATGGGTGGGTTGGTGGATGAGTGGGTTGGTGGATGGGTGAGTGGATGGTGGGTGGGCATTGGGTGGATGGATGAGTGGATGGGTGGCTGGGTGGGTGGGTGGAGGGATGAGTGGGTGGATGGGTGTCTACTGGTTGGGGGGTGGATGGATGAATGGGTGTTTGGATGAATGTATGGGTGAATAGGTGGGTGGATGAATAGGTGGGTGGATAGATGGATGGATGAATCCCTCCACCTAATGAACTGATTGTAAAACTGATGACTAGTAGAAGAATAGCTTCTGCTCCAAGTCACAGGGCACTCTGGCCACAGAGCTGCCCTGAGACCCCAGATCTCTGTTCTTGTGCCCAGCTGTGTGTAGTGGTAAGTTTCACCTTGACAAGCAGGTCTGATCCATGTCTGCTGTTGACCCAGGATGGAGCTCTCCAGGGGCAGAAACCTGATCTTCCTCACCTCCATTTATTGCACCTGTAGGTACAAGTACAGTCCCCAGTCTGTCACTCCTTGGCATGTGACCCTGGGCATGGGACCCAAGAAAGAGAGGTGATGCCCACCTCTCAGGGTTGCTGCACAGAACAAATAAAGTGATGGGCTTTATGGAAACAGATAAGTGGCAGGCAGATGACATCCATGCCCTTGCCCCACCAGACACTCTGCCCATTGTCCCTCATTCTGCTGAAACTGCTCGCCAGGGTCCCCAGAGATGTCTGAATGGCCCTGCCCCATCTTCATTCCCCTGGGCCCCCTGCAACATGTTTGTGCAACTCATTCCTGAAGATGGACACACACCTCATGGCTTTCCTGAGGTCCCTCCCTGCAACAGGGTCTTGCCAGGATCCTATGTCAGGAAAAGGCTTGAGCCCAATTGTTCTAAGGAGGATTGGAAGCCCCGGAAGCTGCTTGGAATGGGAGGGTCTTTCCTTTAACCCCCTTTAGTGCACCACCCTCCCGCTGCTCCAGCACTCAGACAGCCACACACTTCATGTAAGTTCAGGAACAGCCAGAGCCAATTCTCCCCAGTCCTGTCCATCTCTCTTGGCTGAGTCTCTGAAGCCACACAGCGGGGCCCAGCTAAGCCCCTGACCTCACCCCCTAGAGGGAGCAGTGATGAACCTGGCTGGGTCCTTCCTGGACTCTCTCTGCGTAGGTATCTTGGGGCCACCCCTGAGGCTTACAGGCTGCCATGCCAGCAGGGTTTAATGGGCACTGTGGTGGGGGCCGGGGCTGTTCTTGGCTGTGGCCTCTGATGAGGGTGTCACAGGTACCCCCAGGGTCTTTGGCCAAACAGGCAACTTTGTGGAACATGGTCCCCTGTGAGGAGGCACTGGACTCTCTGAAATGAGGCACTGCAGGAACAGCTGCCCTGTGTTCCAGAGTTTTTATGAGTTTGCCTTAAAGATTTTATTTCCAGAAAAAACCGAAAGCAATTAATCCAAATTACAGAGTAGTCATTTGCAATAATATTTGCTTTAAATATATGTATTTTTTAAAACCCCTAAGCTGTGGGCCTCGAGTGAGTTCGAGGTGAAGGACACCTTGAAATAATTACATTTTTTGCTCGTTTTATGTTGTGAAAATGGCTTAGTTGATTTGGGGAAGAATTGTAAAATGTTCAGCTGACTCCCTTATAAAGGCGACATTATTTTTTTCTCCCATTTCTGCCAGCGTTACCACACTGTGATCATTTACCCTCTTTCTTGGAAGGTGGATTTCTTCCAGAAGATGCCCTAAGCATTGGTCCAGCTGCCTCTCAGCCTGACCCTGACCAGCAGTGGGGAGCCACGCCCATCCCAGTGGTATGCCTGGTGGGTGGCATTGGGAGTCCAGGAGGACCAGGATCTGTGCATGGTGGGGGTCCACGTGCTGGCAGAGGAGCCAGCTGGCTCCTCAGGTTGGGAGCAAGGAGGGGAACCAAGGTTCGCCTGCCTGCTTTGTCCCAGTGATGGCCAGAGCCGTGCCCGTTGGGATGGTTGTGGTCCAGAGAGGGGGCATCCCATCCGGCCGGCCAGGCCCCTCGGCCAGTGAGTATGCCTGTGAGATGCTTAGGAGCTTGGAGAAAGGGACTGTATTTAAAGATTAAATGGTTCTCAGTGTAACATCAGAATGTGGGGCCGTGCTGAGGCAGGAGGCCTGAGGGAGTGGGGACCTCAGGCAGGACTCTCCTTCACATTCCCAGGCATGGTACCACCCAGCGTCTCCTTCCCCGGATTGATGATTTGTGAATATGTTCTACTAGTATTTGATTTGCCTTGTCATTTTCTTAACAATGTCTTTTGAAGAACCAACGTTTTAATTTTAGCAACATCCTATTTTTTTATTTGATTTATGATTTGTGCTTTAGTTTTTGTCCTGTTTAAAAAACCTTTGCCTCACTCAAGGTCACCAAGATTTTCTGCTATGTTTCCTTTATCGTTTTGTAGATTTACAGTTTTAGTTCTTATATTTATATTTAGATCTAGGATCTATTTTGAGTTAGTTTTTTATGTGGTGTGAGGTAAGGGTTGGAGTTAAATTCTTTGCATTTAAGTATCCAATTGTTGCAGCAGTCTGTATTGAGTTGTCTATGTTGAGAAGTCTATGACTTTCCCATTGAATTGCCTTGACAACCTTGTCAAAAGGTAATTGGCCATATATGTGTGGGCCTATTTGTGGACTCTGTTCTGTTGATCTGTGTGTCTCTCCTTCTGCCAATTCCACACTGACTCGATCACTACAACTTTATTATAGCCATAAGATATAGTGTAAGGTGTAAGTCTTCCAACTTTTGTCTTGTTTTTCAAAAACGTTTTAGGCTATTTTAGGTCCTTTGCATCTCCACATAAACATTAAAACTAACTTGTCCATTTCTAAAAGAAAGCATTCTGGGATATTTTTATTGGTATTGCCTTGAATCTATAGATCAATTTCAGGAGAAATGACATTTTAAGCATACTGAGCATTCCAATCCATGAACATATTATATCTCTCCATGTAAGTAATCTTTAATTTGCCTCAGCAATATTTCATAGTTTAAAGTGTATGACATGAGCCTTATACATTTTTTGTTAAATTGATCACTAAGTATGTAATATTTTTATTCTATGATTTTTTTTAAATTTTAATTTCCAGTTGTTCATTGCTAGCATGTAGAAGTCCAATTATTTTTGATACATTGACCTTCTATCTTGTGACCTTGCTAAACTCACTTACTAGTTCTTGTAGCATTTTGGTAGTTTTCTTTGGATTTTCTACATACACGAATATGTTATCTGCACCTATTTCTCCTTGAATGAGCATTAGTGGTTTGTGCCTTTAGGAAATTTACCTCCTTCATCTTAGTTTTTGAATTTATTGGCATAAAATTGTTCATAATACTTTTTTATTATCCTTTCACTGCCTATAGGTTTATTAGTGATGTTCCTTCTTTCATTTCTGACATTGGCCATTTGTGTCTCCTCTCTTTTCTTACAGATCAGTCTGGCTACAGGTTTCTCAATAAGCCTTTTAAGAGCTAGATTTTGGGTTTATGAATTTTTCTCTATTGTTTTTCTATTTTCTATTTCATTTATTATTGTTATTTTCTTTCATATTTCCTGGTGCTTACTTTGGGCTTAAAGTATTCTTCATTCTATAGTTTTCAAAGAAGGGAGCATAGATTACTACTTGGAAATTTTTCATTTTTTCCAACATAAGAATTTCATGTTATAAGTTTTTCTCTAAGCACTTCTTAACTGCATTCCACAAGTTTCAAAATATTATGTTTTCATTTTTGTTCAGGTAAAAATATTTTAAAATTCCTTTTGTGATTTGTTTTTTGACACATTAATTATTTAGGAGTGTACTGGTTAGTTTCCAAATAATTGGGGATTTTCATATATCATTCTGTTATTGATTTCTAGTCTTTTGAATGATTTCAATCCTTCTAAATGCATTGGGACTTATTTTATGGTCCAGGATATGGTCTCTCTTGGTGATGGTTCTATGTATACTTGGAAGAGATGTGTATTTTGCTGTTGTTAGGTCTCTATACATTTGGGATCACTGTGTTCTCTTGAATAATTGACCCTTTTGTTATTACAAGATATCCTTCTTTATCCATGCTAATATATCCTACTCTCAAATCAAACCTTTATTGATGTTAACATAGCAGTTCCAGATTTCTTCTATTGGTGTTTACATGGTGTATCTTTTCCCATCTTTTAACTTTTAATCTGATTTGTTTTTATCTTTAAATTGAGTGTCTTGTAGACAGCATTTAGCTGGGTCTTGAATATTTAAACTCTATCTGACAATTTCTGCCTTTTAATTGTAATGTTTTGGCCATTTACATTTAATGTGATTATAGATATGGTTGAGCTTTGGGCTTATGAGCTATACCTTTTCTCTTCAGTGGTTGTTCTAGAATTTATAGAATACATCTTACTATAACAGTGTGCCTGCAAATAATGTTAAACCACTTTACAGAAAGTGTAAAAGCCTTGGAATAGTGTAGCGGCTTCCACCTCCCCTCTTCTGTTCTTCATGCTACTGTCATACATTTTTACTTCCTTGTATATTATAAATTTTAATATATTATCATTTTTCCTTAGAGAAGTTATGTTTTATGTTTAAAAAATTAATTTAAATGCTTTTATATTTACCCACATATTTGTCATTTCCAGTTTTCTTCAATTCTCTGTGTAGGTTTATATTTCCACCTTGTATAATATCTTTATGAAGAATCTTATTTAACATTTATTGTAGTGCTGATCTGTTGACCATGAAATCTCTCAGTTTTTATTTGACTGAAAAATTCTTTATTTTCTTTCATTTTTGAAAGATATTTTTTATTAGGTATAGAATTCTAAGTTGACCTTTTTGTTTTTCTTTCAGTGCTTTAAAGAAGTCTGCACTGTCTTCTGGCTTGCATAGTTTCTGTGAGAAATCTACTTACGTACTTATTTTTGTTCATTGTACACAGTATGACTTTTATTCTCTGGTTACTGGTAAGACGTTTCTTTTATCGTCTTAATGATTTGATTATGATATGCTTTGGGATAGTTTTGTCTCATGGAATTCTTTTTACCTGCTTGGGGTTCATTGAGATTCTTAATCTGTGAGTTTACAGGTTTTTAATCACATTTTGAAAACTTTCAGCAAGTATTTATTCAGCTATTTTACTGTCCTGCATCTCTTCCCTGCCCTTCACAAAGCCCAATACATGTATATTAGACTGACTTATATGACTTCACTGATCACTGCTGTTCTCTTCATGTTTTCAGTAATTCTCTCTTCGTATATCATTTTAGATAATTTCTGTTGCTGCCTTAAGCCCAGGTCTTTCTTTCCTTCTATTTGTTTATTATTTTTTTTAATTAAAAAATTTCAGAGCCAGGGTCTTGCTTTGTTGCCCAGGCTGGTTTCAAATTCTTGGCCTCCAGCAATCCTCCCTGCTCAGCCTCCTGAGTTGCTGGGATTACAGGCGTGAGCCACTGTGCCCGCCCAGAGTCTCTCCTTAATGCCCACTAGATATTGTCAGGTACAGATATTTAAGGAAGAATTTGGATATAATGGGTACATTTCTGGAAAAATGCAAAGTGCCATGCCTGGCCCAAGAAGAAATGCAGGCACACTTCACTTTATTGTACTTCACAGATCATTGATGAAGGTGGCTACACTAGACAATGGATATTCAGTGTAGGCAAAACAGCCTTCTATTAGAAGAAGATGCCATCTAGGACTTTCACAGCTAGAGAGAAGTCAATGCCTGATTTCAAAACTGCACAGAATAAGCAGACTTTCTTTTTCGTGGCGAATGCAGCTGGTGACTTGAAGTTAAAGCCGATGCGCATTTACCATTCTGAAAACCCTAGGGCTCTTAGGAATCGTTCTCAATTGACTGGCCCTGTGCTCTAGAAATGCAACAAAGCCTGGACGACAGAACAAGTGTTGACAGCATGGTTTACTGAATATTTTAAGCCCACTGTTGAGAACTGCTGCTCAGAAAATATTCCTTTTGAAATATTACTGTTCACAGGCAGTGCACCTGTTTGCCCAAGAGCTGTGATGGAGACGTACGAGGACGTGGTTTTCATGCCTGCTAACACAACATCCATTCTGCAACCCATGGATCAAGGAGTCATTTCAACTTTCAAATCTTACTATTTAAGAAATACATTTCACTGTGGCCCATATACACCATGGAATACTACACAGCCATACCAAAGAATGAGATTATGTCTTTTATAGAAACATGGATGGGGCTGGAGGCCATAATCCTGAGTGAAGTAACACGGGAACAGAAAACCAAATACCACTTGTTCTTGGTTATAAGTGGGAGCTAAATATTGAGTACACGTGGACACAGAGAAGGGAACACTAGACACCAGGGCCTACTTGAAGGTAGAGAGTGGAAGGAAGGAGAGGATGGAAAAACTGCCCATCAGGTGCTATGCTTATTACCTGAGTGATGAAATAATCTGAGACGCACAATTTACTTATATAACAAACCTGTACGTGTATCCCTGAACCTAAGATAAAAGTAAAAAATAAAATACATTTCAGAAGACTATAGCTGCCAAAGATAGCGACTGTTCTGATGGGTCTGGGAAGTGTCAACTGAGAATGTCCTGGAAAGAAGTCACCCTTCTAGATGCCGTGAAGAACCCAGGGGATTCATGGGAAGAGGTCAAAATATGAACATGAACAGGAGTCTGGGAGAGGTGGATTCCAGCCCTGAGGGCTGACTTGGAGGAGTTGAAGACTCTGACAGAGGCAGTGACTGAAGATGGGGTGGAGACAGCAAGAGAACTAGATTCGAGGTGGAGCCCGAAGATGGGACGGAACTGGTGCAACCTCGTGAGAAAACTGGAAACGAGGAGGACTTGCTTTTTATGGATGACCAAAGAAAGTGGTTTCTTGAGACAGACTCTCCTGCTGGTGAAGATGCTGTGGACCATGTTGAAATGACAATAAAACATTTAGAATATTCCGTACCCATTTTTTTTTTTTGAGACAGATTCTTGCTCTGTCGCCCACGCTGGAGTGCAGTGGTGTGATCTCAGCTCACTGCAAGCTCCACCTCCCGGGTTCAAGCAATTCTCCCGCCTCAGTCTCCCCAGTAGCTGGGATCACAAGTGTCCACCACCACATGACTAATTTTTG
This sequence comes from Gorilla gorilla gorilla, assembly GCF_029281585.2. Taxonomy (NCBI): domain Eukaryota; kingdom Metazoa; phylum Chordata; class Mammalia; order Primates; family Hominidae; genus Gorilla; species Gorilla gorilla. The sequence goes on from NC_073224.2 coordinate 237,607,740, forward strand.
TATTTTTAGTATAGACAGGGTTTTACCATGTTGGCCAGGCTGATCTCGAACTCCTGACCTCGTGATCCACCCACCTCAGCCTCCCAAAGTGCTGGGATTATACATGTGAGCCACCACACCTGGCCTCCATACACTTTTTTTTCTTTTTTTGATACAGGGTCTTGCTCTGTCACTGGGAGTGGAGTGCTGTGGCACAATCTCAGCTCACTGCAACCTCCACCTGCTGGGCTCGAGCCAACCTCCCACCTCATTCTCCTGAGTAGCTGGGACTACAGGCATGCACCACCACACCCAGCTAATGTTTGTACTTTTTGTTGAGACAGGGTCTCACTATGTTGTTCAAGCTGGTCTTGAGCTCCTGGGCTCAAGCCATCCACCTACCTTAGCCTCCCACAGTGTTGGGATTACAGGTGTGAGCTACCACACCTGGCCATATTCCATAAACTTAGTTAATAAAGCAGCAGCAGGGTGGGAAAGGATTGACTCCAATTTTGAAAGAAGTTCTTTTGTGGATGACATACTATCAAACAGTACTGCATGCTACACAGAAATCTTTCATGAAAGAAGGTCCATGGATGCAGCGAACCTCACTGTTGTCTTATTTTAAGAACTTGCCACGGCCACCCCAGCCTTCAGCAACCACTGACTGCCCTGATCAGTTAGCAGCGCCAACATGGAGTCGAGAGCCTCACCAACAAAAAGATTACCACTCACTGACGGCCCAGGGAGCATTAGCATTGTTTAGCAGTAAAGTTTGTTTTGTTTTGTTTTGTTTGTTTGTTTGTTTGACAGTGTTTAGCTCTTTTTCCCTAGGCTGGAGTGCAATGGCACGATCTCGGCTCACCACAAACTCCACCTCTCAGGTTCAAGTGATTCTCCTGCCTCAGCCTCCTGAGTAGCTGGGATCACAGGCATGAACCACCACGCCCAGCTAATTTTATATTTTTAGTAGAGACGGGGTTTCATCATGTTGGCCAGGCTGGTCTCAAACTCCTGACCTCAGGTGATCTGCCCACCTCAGCCTCCCAAAGAGCTGGGATTACAGGTGTGAACCACTGGGCCCAGCCCGCAGTAAAGTATTTTTAATTAGGATATGTATGTTGCCTTTTCAGACATAATGCTATGGCATGTTTAATACAACACCGTTTCTGTGACTCACTTGGTTGTGGCAGTGTGGAACAGAACCCACAATATCTCCAAGGTATGCCTGTGGGAAACTTACATAGGTCAAAAGTGGGAATCAAAGACCCCGCCCTTCTCAAAAAAGAGCTGTATGGCAAGACGTTTTACAGGTGCGTTCTTTCGAGGGACAGATACATCTGTCTTATCAAAAAAGTGTATATCTTCTATACGTTTTTCTAGAAAATAATAATATAGGTAAAGCAGCTTGTTTCATTTTAACAGACTGGTGTCAGTTTGGTTTCATATCTGGATTAGGGCAACCAAATGAAAGAAAGAAAAGAAAGCACAGGCCTATCTTTCTTATGAACATCTCAAATAAAATATTAAATGCTGGCATCCAACAGTGTATTTTAAAACACACACTCACCAAAACAGCTAAAGTTAACTCCAGGCTGGGTGTGGTGGCTCACGCCTGTAATCCCAGCACTTTGGGAGTCTGAGGTAAGTGGGTCACTGGAGCCCAGGAGTTCCAGACCAGCCTGGGCAACATAGCAACTCCCTGTCCCTACAAAAAATACAAAAATTAGCTGGGTGTGGTGGTGCGTGCCAGGTGTGGTGGTGTGTGCCAGGTGCAGTGGTGCAGGCCAGGTGCGGTGGTGCATGGGGGTGCGGTGGTGCGTGCCGGGTGCGGTGGTGCGTGCCGGGTGCGGTGGTGCCTGCGGGTGCGGTGGTGCATGCGGGTGCGGTGGTGTGTGCCGGGTGCGGTGGTGCCTGCGGGTGCGGTGGTGCGTGCCGGGTGCGGTGGTGCGTGCCGGGTGCGGTGGTGCCTGCGGGTGCGGTGGTGCGTGCCGGGTGCGGTGGTGCGTGCCGGGTGTGGTGGTGCGTGCCGGGTGCAGTGGTGCATGCGGGTGCGGTGGTGCGTGCTGGGTGTGGTGGTGCATGCCTGTGGTCCCAGCTGAGGGAGCCGAGGTCCACCACTTACCTGGAAACACATTTAAGAAGATGAATGGATGGATGAATAGGAAGATGGATGAATAGATGAATATGTGATCAAGCATTTTGGTAAAATATTACTGTAACAGTATAAAATATTAGTAAATTTTATTAGTAATATGTTAGTCTGAATAGTGAGTATATGTATGAGTGCTCACTGTAAAATGAATATTGAACATTTTCATAATAAACGGTTGGGAAAAACACATAATAATCAAATACATTTCATACCAGGAATGCAAAGATGGCTTAAATTCAGAAAATTGGAAACCGGGCATGGTGGCTTACACCTGTAATCCCAGAACTTTGGGAAGCCTAGGACGGTGGATCATTTGAGGTCAGGAGTTCAAGACCAGCCTGACCAACATGGTGAAACCCTGTCCCTACTAAAAATACAAAAAAGTTAGCCAGGTGTGGTGGCGGGTGCCTGTAGTCCCAGCTACTCGGGAGGCTGAAGCAGGAGAATCACTTGAACCCAGGAGAAGGAGGCTGCAGTGAGCCGAGATCACACCACTGCAACAGCCTGGGTGACAGAGCGAAACTCTGTCTGAAAAAAAAAGAAAGAAAGAAAAAAGAAAAGAAAAAGGAGAATTCACATTTGTAGACTACAAAGGTGATTAATACGTGCAAAAAATAACTTGACAAAGCTCAGTCCTCAGCCCAGTTTAGAAACTGTCTCTCTACAGTTTCTCAGAAAAATAGGAATAAGAATCTTTCTTAACCTGATAAAGGTGATCTCAAAACACCTATAACAGACATCACACTCAACAGAGCTTTGAAGCATTCTCTTTGAGGTGCTTAGAAGACCTAGCTCCCCGCCACTCACACAGTCATTCCACAAAGATGGCTGGTCTTGTCCCCTCCGTCAGACACAAGCAAGAAATGAGGGTGCAAAGAGCTGAATGGAAGGAATGAACCTGCCATTTTTTGCAGATGGAGAGTGGTCACCTGTATAAAAATCCTAAATGTAGACAAACAACACCAGCAAAACAGTAGGAGAGGTCGGTGAGATTCTAGATAAAGAGAAAACTCACAAAAATGCTAGAATTCATCTGCGTTGACAAATCATCAATTAGAAAAACAATTTTTTAAAAAGCTGCTATTCACATTTGCAGCAACGTCTATAAAGTACCTAGAAATTAATCTAATAAAGAATGAATGCAGCCTTTCCAGGAAGTGCTTAACCTCCATTAAAGAAGATAAAACAAGATGAGTAGAAGAGCCGAAACATGCTGAGGGGTGAAAACTTCATGCGATTTTATTTCTACATAATATTTCAACATATTTAGGGGGCACAGGATATTTTGATACATGTATAGAATGTGCCACGATCAAACCAGGGTAGTGAGCGTATCCAACATCTCAAATAGTTATCATTTCTCTGTGTTGGAAGCATTTCAAAGCTTCTCTTTTAGCTGATTTGAAATCTACCATGTATTATTGTCAACTGTAGTCATTTTAAAGACAGCAGTTCTTCCTATCATAGAGTCCATTCCACTTCAATCAAAATTTCATCGGAGATTTTAAAGGACAGAAATGAACTTATTCTAACATTTGCAGGGCTGAACTAAGGTTAACAAATAGCTAAGATATTTTTGAACAAGAAGAGTCAGGCTGAGACATCTTGCCACGGCAAGAAAATGAACCTGTGTAATACAGCTGCGGGGGCAGGTGCAGAGCCACACAGGGCAGGGCAAGCTGAGAATGAAACCCTGTGAGCTGCGGAGGTTTTATCTCTGGAAAAAGGATGGATGGTTCAGTGGCTGTGTTTGGAAGAACGGCTCGCTGTATGACAAAAAGTCAATTCCAGACCCAAGTGAACTCAGATGGGTGCAGTCCTAGGTGTGACCCTTAAAACTACCCCAATTTTACCAAGAAAAGAGCATGTGAGAAAGTATCTTTGTCATCTGGATAAAGATGTCTGGTCAGGGAAGACCACAGTAGAGAAAATCAGCTGAGGGGAGGATGTTTGCTGAAGCTACTGAGTGATCAGTGTAGGAGATAAAAGGAAACCCTACAACTACGAGCACTTAGAGCAGGGGAGGCCTTGGTGGCCAGCACACACATGGAGATTTTCAGCCTCAATCATCATTGAAGAAATGCAAATTTGAGAATTGATTTTCCACCTCACACCCAACCAATTTGCAAAAATTTGAAAGTCAAATAATTCCAAGTGTTGGTGAGTGTGTGGAGTGTGTGGGGAAATGGAATCCCTCCTCCTCTAAGGGGACCTGGCAGAGCTTAGGGAAGTTCTGGAGATTTGCTGCCCAGGGCAGGCTTGGGGCAGGCTCAGCCCTGTTTGTGCAGGTGCAGAGCTGGGGTCAGCCTGAGGGGAGGCGGGAAGTGGGTCGCGTGCAGCACTGAGGGGCCATGGCCTCAGCACCAGCACTGCTGGGTGGATGGGTCTGCACAAACATGCCGTTCAGTGAAACACACATGCAGCGCGGTGAAACCAGCACCATGGGAGCAAACCAGACACGTGCAGACACACCATTATACACACGCAATGCAACCCCCATACACAGAACACGTAACCCCCATACATACAACATGCAACACCCATACACACAACACATATGCAACATATACACACAGCATATATATACACAGCCCATATGCACACAGTACATATACACACACCATGATACACACACCACACAACCCCCATACACAGAATACATAACACCTATACACAGAACACGTAACACCCATACACACAACACACAACACCCATACATGCAACATGCAACACCCATACACAGAACACACATGCAGCAACACATATACACACAGCATATATACACATAGAATATGTATGAGATGTATACACACAACACACATGTATGGGACATATACACACAACACATATATACACGTAGCATAAGCATGAGACATATACACACAACACACACATAAGTGCACACACCCCACCACGACCTCCAACACCAGCAGTCGCCCCTTGTTTCAGTTGTGTTGGCCCCAAGGACAAGTGTGCTTATGTTCTAGAGAAGGGAAGAGGAATACGAGTAGAAAATAATAAAAATGCAATCTTCAAAGGTGCTGTGAACCCAGGAAATAAGAAGGGGGAGGGGGGAGGAGGGGGAGGGAGGAGGAAGGGGAAGGGAGGGAAGAGTGCCCAGGCCTTGGCCCAGCCTGCCCAACCCGCCGTGAGAGCCAGGGGTGCCATGACCACGGTGCCTGTCTGCACTGCCCCTTCCCTGGCTGGCCAGTGGCCTCTGTCTTTGCACCTGTCCCTTCCTCTGGCCAGGACTGCTTAGGGAGTGAGGAAGGACAGGCAGGAGGAGGGAGAGGAGAGAGCTGCTGGGGCCGCAGGGGGTCCTGGCTGCAGGGCATGGTGGTGCTGCCTCTGCTTTCACTCCCAGAATCTTCACCAGGCAGACGTGGCCTTCTGGGTGGTCCACAAGGCCCCTGTCGGTGCCACCTGGAGCAGCTAGATGTCCTCCACTGAGTGTGGCCATCCAGGTGGCTGTCAGCGAAGGGCGGGCAGCCCCCCAGCCCTGCTCCTCCATTCCCAGCCCCAGGCTGCGGGATCTGGGGACCCAAGCACGGCTGTGGTGGGCACGTCTCTGGGGGCAGAGCTCAGCAGCAGGTGCGGTGCCAAAAGCACCAGCTGGTCCCAGCTGTGGCTCAGCAGGCTCGGCCCAGGACACAGACCGTGAGAAGGGCCTCCTTCAGCCTCCAGCCCCTGCCCCTGCCGCGACCCCCTGAGGGCCCGGGGTCACAGCTTCCGACCACCATGGTCTCATTGATGCTGGCCTGGGGTGCAGGGACCCCCACTCCTGGATGGTGTAGGTATAAGGCGGGGCCCCACTCACCCTCCCGGGGGCGGTTCCAGCAGGTGAACTTGGGGCAGTGGGGCTGTGAAGGAGCCCAGGTGGGGCGGGACGAGCGCCCACTTTGATGGGCCGTAAGCTTCTCTTTCACCCCATCTGCCTGACCCCTTTGTGGGCCTCTGGCAGGCTTCCTACGGTATACGGATTTTCACTTTCCCTATGTATTATGTGAGGAAGCAGAGTCACAGAGCCCAGGTTACCGCCCGAGGCCTAGAGCTGGGCAGTGTCCAAGCCGAGTCTGGATCCGAAGCTGGCTGCCCCCATGTGTGTTTCCCAACCACTGTCCTTGGCTGCCTGGCACAGGCAGAGAAAATGGGTGAGGAGACGCGGGAGCTCCAGGAGTAAGGTCACGTGACGAGCGTCGGGGCAGGTGTACTGATGTGCAGACGGAGGTAGGGAGCCCCCAGTCAGACTCCAGGCCAGGCTGCTGGGCAGGAAGGGGGCTGGCTAAGACTCTGGGACTGCTCCCACCTCCCGGCCTCGGAGCCTCAGCCCCTGCTCTCCCTCCCCTTTCTCCGAGTCACCCCTGCTCGTTCTGCAGATGCCAGCTCCGTGGACCCTGGGGGAGCCTCAGCTGGTCACTCTCCGAGGGGAGTTAAAGTGTAATCTTTTCAGGAGTAAAATCATGACTTTGAGACAAACACAAAATAACAATGTTAACAAGTCCACTTAGTTCGTTAATTTATGAGGCACCAATCAGATATAAAAAATGATTAAAGGACGATCCAGAGTCCAGCCCCAGCTGCACAGGCAGCCAGAAGCACGGAGAGCAATCCGCGGCAGACGAGACCCAGGGAGAGGGTCCCTGGCATCTGCACCTCGCTCTGGGGAGCACGGAGAGCAATCCGCGGCAGATGAGACCCAGGGAGAGGGTCCCTGGCATCTGCACCTCGCTCTGGGGAGCACGGAGAGCAATCCGCGGCAGATGAGACCCAGGGAGAGGGTCCCTGGCATCTGCACCTCACTCTGGGGAGCACAGAGAGCAATCCGCGGCAGACGAGACCCAGGGAGAGGGTCCCTGGCATCTGCACCTCGCTCTGGGGAGCACAGAGAGCAATCCGCGGCAGACGAGACCCAGGGAGAGGGTCCCTGGCATCTGCACCTCGCTCTGGGGAGCACGGAGAGCAATCCGCGGCAGACGAGACCCAGGTAGAGGGTCCCTGGCATCTGCACCTCTCTCTGGGTGGGATGGGTGGCACCTGCTCCATGTGGCATCCCCTTACTTCCCTCTGGGAAGGGGTCCTCTGCGTTACCCTCCTTGTTCTCCTGGGCACAGGGCTCTAGAACAGCCCAGCGAAAAGGAGAGGCACGGAGCCTGTCATTCAGATGAGCCGGCAGGGGCTGTCTGCCGGGCAGCCTCGCTGGAATGACGGCCGGTGAGTGTTTGCCCGTTTCAATGTTGGCTTTTGCCCGATGGGGCCAAATGCTGCCTCTGCCTCTCCCCTGCACACCTGTCACCTCAGCCGCTACCCTTGGTACCCGTTGGTCGTGGTTTCCTTCCCCAGCGGAAGGTGAGCCCCGAGAGGGTGGGGACCTGCGTTCCTTACCATTTCGCCCTTACTTGGGCCTGGGATAGCCATAACCACGGCAGCCACCCCAGCGAGCACTCCTCGGGCAGCGCTCCCCTCGGGCCAAGGCATTAGTGTTGCCCACACTGTGCTGAAGGAGAAGCTCCAACCAGCTTCTCCATCACCACCGTCCTCCTGTGCTGGGGAGGGGTGGGTGGGATCTGAGGCCCGCAGGCTGGCCTCGGAGTCGGGGCTCCTACCTCCCCACTCAACAGCCTCCTGTGAGGCGATGGAGGGACCGAGTGAATGGCAGGGACCCTGGAAAGGGCTGTGTAAGGAGCTTCCTCCCAGTAGGGTAAAGACCTCCCAGGAGAGCCCGCTGCTCCACATACCCAGCTGTGCTCAGGGGAGTGGGAGGCAGACCCTGGCCCACAGGGAGAGTCAGGGGAGGCACTGTCGTGTCCTGGTTCTGGGCAGTGTCATAGAGAAAGAGCCCATCAGGAGGAGCCAGGCGGATATCACTGAGCAGCTGCAGAGGCGAGAGAGGTGCTGCGCAGAGCTGAGCACTGCTCAGAACACAGCGAGGCCTCCGGACCCTGCGGGCAGCCGGCAGGCAGGGGACAGCTTCTGCAAGAAATTGATCTGGTGTCAAGGGTGGGGGTTCTTGTAAACAGTCTCAGCAGGGTTCTTGCTAAAACTGTGCTTGGCATGCCAAAGAGAGCTGACCAAGGCCAAACCAAGGTCAAGGCTTCATCAGAGGAGGCTTAGAGGAGCCTCCGAGGTCGAGGAAGGAGCCCCCGAGGTCGAGGAAGGAGCCCTTCTCAGGGAGTGGGGCTTCCTTCCTGTCCATGGGCTTGGGACACTCATAGAAGCCAGGCTCAGGGTCCCCCTCATGCATCCTTCCCATGTGCTGAGACCTGGAGTGGCTGGGCTGGCTGCGGTGACCTTCCCCGCCATCCCCACAGGCAACACTCACCCCCCGTGCCCAGCCACATAGCCCCCAAGGTGAGCACTGGGATGGGTTTCATATCCCTCCCCAGGAGCCTGAACCTCACTCTGCCCCTGCCTCACTCCATGTGCCCAGCCACGCTGCTGGGCTCAAGCACACCTGGAGTCAGGAGGGCCGACGATGCCTCGCAAAGTTCCCAGGCCGTGAGGCCCAGCCACTTCCACAGCCTGACAGTGAGAGCTCCTGGTTGTTAAGGGCCTGGATGCTTTTGCTCACTTCATGTTTTCCAAACATTCTCTGTGCTTCTACCTCCTGGACGTGGCCGCACCATCCCCAAAGCACACTTTGGCAGCTAGGATGCATCCTGCGTGGGGTAGGGTAGATGGCATCCAACTCTCACAGCTCATCAGTGGGCAGGGGGCCCCACCCCGTTTCCAAGGCCGAGTGGAGATGTGCAGGGGCCAGGCTGTGTGGGGGTGGTGAGGACCCTCATATGGAGGCCAGCGCTCAGGGACCCCACCTCCTATAGAAAGCGGGTCAGTCTTCAACTGTCCCCCTTGGCTGTATTCCATGAAACGGGCTCTGTCCCTGCTAGCCAAGGGCTTGGGGCAGAAGATCTCACTCCTTATCCCCAGAACAGAGAAAGAAACATCTAAAATAAATGCTATTGCGTAATCCTCGTGGAAAGAATGATTTTGGTTCCATGTAATCCCCGGCAGAAAAGCTGGAGTCATTTCAGACTCTGGCTGTGTAAGAGCTTCGCTGGTGAGGGGGCCAGCTGGACGGAGCTGCGAGTGCAGGAATCCCCCCAGACCCTGCAGAAGAAGCTGAGCTACAGAGTCATTTTGTGGAGCTGAGCTGCCTTTCTTTCCATCTACACACGTGGCTTCTAGAAGAGGTGGGGGGGGGGGTCTCTCAGGCCCCCTGGGACAGCTCAGTCACAGCCACTTGGCTTCTAGCATGAGTCAGACCTCAGGAAGGAGGCTGGGCTCCAGAGCCCCTATTGCCTGACACCTGGCCCCTGCCCAAACTGCTGACCATGAGCAGGCGCCGTTCAGGAAGGACCTCTTTGGAAGGGAGGGAAGGAGAGAGGGAGGTACATACCTTTTCAGATCATTGGCGGGGAAGCCAGACGGGGTGCCCCAGGATCCCCGGGGTCAGAAAGGATATCCATCCTGAGGCTCGATGTCCCCGGTACTTGTCATGGGCTTCAACGTTATGCTCCAAGCACCACTGCCCTGGAAAATCTGGGTTTACTCAAAGCCAAGCATGTAGCTCACTTCTCTTCCCACCGCTCTGTGGCCTGGCTGGGCCCATGGATGCTGCTCCCTACTCAAGGAGCCCAAGCTCCTGATGGGGTAGGCCCTGACCCCTAGGTCCTCCAAACCCCATGCCCACCTCCACCCTCACAGCAAGTCACCATCCTGAGGATGAAGCCCTGGAGTTTGCTGCTCCAGAAGATACCTGGGGTCCTGGTTTCCCTGAGCCTCTCCTGCACCCGCCTGGGTCATGGACACAGCTGTCCACATGCACCTCCTCCCAACACCTCCCCTCCCAGGATCTCCAGGCCTGGGGCAGACACCTGGGTGGGGACACGCAGTCGGTCTGCACACTGACTGCTTCATCATTCTTCTGTAGGTGACTACTCTGGAGGTGCAGAGGACAAAGGAGGGTCCCCCCACCCTGGTCAACAAACCCAGCGAAGGGCAGGACACAGTGCTTCCTCCCCTCCAGGGACCCTCTCCACTCCAGGCTTGTCCAGGAAATCCTGCTTCTGCAGGACTGGACCAGATCGAGGATTTCATGTATTTACCATCCCTGGAAGGTCACGCATGAGTCTTTCCTGCAAACCTCTGGCATTTAATTTGCACAGCAAGGAATGGCTGTCTGGAGGCCTGAGTAGAGTCAGAGGCTGACTTGGACATGGAGCTGATTGCTGTTTCTCCTCCCTCCATGTTTGTGTGTGCATGGTGGCACACATATACATGTGTGTACACGTGTGTCTACTCACAGGCAAGCATATATATCCACGTGTGTGTACATGCCTGTGTGTGTCTACCCTATAGCCTGCTGTGCAATACAGAGGATCCCCACACTGCAGGTGGCTGACCTGGGGTAGGACCAAGACTCAGGGTCGGGAGACTGCCTGACACCTCACAGCCCCAAGGGCCAGTATCGCAGCTCGCCCAGGATTCGTCTTCAGAGGAATCACAAGCTTCTGTCTAACTGGTTAGGGGGTGCACAGCAACTTACACTGTGTGGATTGCTTTCAACAACTTTGGAATCTTTTTTTTTTTCTCCTAGATCTGGCCTTTGCTATGGTTTTGGCTTTAAATTTGTATTTGCATTCAGAAAGAATTTGTATCCAGAAAGGATTCCTACCTTTCATTCACCAGTTTTCAGAAAAGCAAGCTGGTTTTCTAGCATCCTACAAAAGTGGCAGCCGCTTAGTGTGTCTGCTGCTAGCATCTCTGTGAACTTGGTCTTAGGGACTGGGACATGCATCCGTCCTCCATCTGTGCTGCAGCCCAACGTCTCTCAGGGATGCCTCTGTGTCCCTGGCTGAATGTCATTTCCCTGTGTTTCATATCCAGGGACAGGGGCTAGAGCACTCAGAGCTTTGTGTGCAAATGGGAGGAATTTTGCCAAAGCCAGCAAGCCGGGCAACATGTCCAAAATGCTCACAGCAAAAATGTGAGCCTCAACTGCAGAGCGGAGCTGGCACTCCCCACATGAGGTCTTCCTCTCCAAGGGGACCCTGATTGGATGGGCAGCATGAGTGTCCATCCTAACACCAGTGAGCCCTTGCCTGGCTCTGTCCGGTCAGGCCCCAGAGCCCTCCTGGGCTCTCACATGGCACCCCTGCACCATAAGAAGTGCTTGACGGCAAGGGGTCTTTTGAGCAGAGCGCACGCTGCATTAAACGTGCGTGGAACGTCATAAACGTTTCCCATCACTGTCCTCCTGTTGGCGAGGGTTCTTCAGAGAAACAGAATCAATAGGAAGAGTGCTAGACTCTGCATGTGTGTGTGAGAAGCAGGGGGAGGTAGTTTAAGGAACCAGCGATTGTGGGGGGCGCTGGCAGCCTTGACAGGCTGGAGATCTAGGTAGAGTTGATGCTGCGGTTTTGCATCTGAGGGCAGGACCCCCTCCTTGGGGAGCTGGTCTTTTCCTCTGAAGGCCTTCCCTTGATTGGATGAAGCCCCTCACACGATGCGGGGCCCACCTGCGTGACTCAGAGCCCGCGGATGTCAGGGATGCCCACATCTAAACACATCTTCACCGCAACATCTGGTGAAGTTGGGTGGAGGTGGCCCAGCCAAGGTGACGCGCAAACTCACCCACTCCCCACGCCTTACACACGCGACAAAACCATGGGAAGCTCGCAGCTCCCGCCACTCCCGGCCCGGAAACGCCTCCCGCGTGGCCCAGGCTTTCTTGCTGAGCCCCTCCCTCCACTGCAGACACAGCCAATGCCTCCAGGCCTTCCTCCAGCCTCAGTTTTGCTTTTCTCATTCCTGTGTCTGGGGATGGGCTTTACGGGAACCAACTCCCGGGCTCCATGAGATAAGAGATGTGCCCCCTGCTCAGCCGCACAGCCCCTCGCTCCCCTAGTGGTCTCCACCAGGCTCCACTTCCTGCCCAGCTGCTGCCCCTTCACTGCTGTGGAGGGTCAGCCTCGTCCGGGACCGGCTCCAGGCCAGCCATGTCCTGCTCGTGGGGCCCCAGCCTGGGGTGCACGAAGTGGAGCGTGTTCCCCTCACCTCCTCTTGGGGCTGGTGGTGCCTCTTGCTGCGTTTGGCTGGCCCTGGAGATGGCCGGCAGGAAAAGGGGTTGTGCCCTCTACAGACACGGAGTGCCACGCCAGGGTAATGTGCCTCGTTGGTGTGTCTCCCCTCCCCCGGGCCATACCCAACGTCGAGTCACCCCAAAGCCTTGGAGGCACCCCCAGGGCAGCCCAGCACAGCCCACATGGTCCTCCTTTTCCTCAACATTTAGAGGGCATTCACTCCACCCCAGGCCCTGCACCAGGTGGTGGGATGCCCCTTCCTACCCTGAGTCGACGCTGGCTCCTACTCCTGCACTGTGAATTCCCGGTAACAGCCAAGCCTGGGCTCCTGTCAGAATCTGAGGACCCACCAGGGCCTGGCTGCTCAGAGAGCCCATGTCCCACTGGGGACCGGCCTCCAAGACTCCCTAGGCAGAAAAAGGGAGCAAGAGTGTCTCTGGCTGTCCCTCCATCTTGCACCGCGTTTGTGTGTGAAATGTCCCAGTCTAACTGGGCGAAAGAGGAGAAGGCTCCAGACGCCTCCCCCCTGTCCTCCCCAGGGTGCCCGGGTGGCAGCAGGGCCAGACCTCCACAGAGTGGATCAGGCCTCACAGCCTGCAGCCCTTCCCAGGAAGGCTCTTCCCCTGTCCAGCCCCCAGCCGGCTCCCTGAGCTCCCTTTAATTGGGCCTGACAATTTCACACTCTGGAGCCGGACGGTGCTTGTTTTGGCTGGCCGGGCTGCGGGCCCATCCTCGCTGGCCCGGGTTGCATAACTGTGAGGTATCCTCTTACGCTGGCCGACGCCTCTCAGTGAGGCCTGAAGCCCGCCACGGCGGGTGGAGCAGGCTCCGTGCTCCCTCTCTGGGAGGCGGCCCACCCTGCCAGGCTTGGTGTGGGGGCTCTCGTGTCCCCTGACCCCGAGGCTGGCAAAAGTGCATGGAGCCTCCAGCCTATGGGAGCCAGGAATGGCCACCTCTGGCCAGAGTTGGCCTGCGAGGGTGGTGATGGGCGGGCATGTCTCCACCCTCTGATCACATCTCTCCCAGCGTCAGCGTCATTGCTGGCCCTGCCAGAGCACTGCGGGCCTCGGGTCCAGAGACAATGGTGGGGAGGGGGTGAATCCAGGAGTCACCTGCTGGGCGTCCTTGTGGCTGGCCGGCCCCCCAAGGGATCCCCGGGGAGTGGTGCCCAGCTCCCTGGCCCCCGTGTGTCCCTGGATGCCATCCAGACAGCCCAGATAGGAAGACGTCCCAGGGCCCTGGGTTCCAGCCCGGACACTCTCTCCCTTCCGCTGCTGCTGACACCCAAAGGTGGAGTGAGAGAAGAAGAGATTTGAATAATGGGAGAAAATTATTACGTCTTGGTGAGCTGGAGCCCAGCCCTGTCCCCCGTGGGTGTGATAACTGAGGATGCCTTACATTTCCCCATGCTGAGCCAGGACCAGCCATGACAATGTCTGCATTGTTTCCCATGCCGGGCATTGTCACTGAAGGACAGTGCCCCAGACACATGGGCCACGGCGCACAGGGATTAGCACGTACTGGCAGATCATGGACACCTACCAGAAAGCCGAAAGCCGTGGCCAGATCTGAAAGTAAATGTGGAGGAGGGAAGTGGTGGCATGCTGCTCCTGGCTTTGCACAATGGCCTGGTGACAGTTTTGCCCACACTGGGGACACAGCCCTGGGCCAGCGGGGGTAGCAGGCGCCCTAGCAGACAGGCAGGCATCGCCGTGGGGTGCAGAGATTTTCACTCCTAGCAAAACTGTGAGGCTGGAGCAGCTCCGGCTTCCTCGCTGGGGCCTGGGTGAGGCGCTGGATCTTGCCGGCTGCGGGGCCTGGCCCTGCCGAAGGAGGCCTCCTCTTAGGACAAGAGCAGGCGTGATGCTTGGGTCCTGCCCTGTAGGAATGAGCAGGTTGGTCTTCCCTGGTTCCCTGACCCATAACAAGGGCCGGGGAGGGGCACTGCACTGGGTCCCCTTGGCGAGCCCGGCGTTCCCTCATCCCACCAGTCCAAGTGCCCCTCGCTCTTTCTGGGGCAGCCCCACTCTCATGGAAATTCTCTAAAGAGTCATCCTGGTGATGAATGCCAAGGGAGCTAAACTTAGCCCACCGTGGCCCTGCCTCCCTTCGCCCCTGCGTTGGGCTCTGCGTTGGGTGGAAGCCTTGAGAGCAGGGAGTCCATCTTGGGGTCCTCACCGGGTCCGCCCTGTGCCCTGGGCCTTGTGCCCCGACCTCAGCCCACGGCAGCTTCAGACATCCTTGCTCATCCCAGAGCGGGCACTGCCGACTCTGCCCAGCTCCCGGCACAGACCCGCCCACAGGGCCGGGCCTGCAGGAGGACCCACTGTTCCTGGGAGCACCTGCCAGGCAAATGAATGACCTGAGGTCTGACCTGGTTGGTGACTCCAGGCCCCTCCTGGCCTTGGCCAGACCCTCCTCGGGCTCCTGGCTCGTGCCCGAACCACAGGGCTTTCCCGCCCCCGGGACCACAGGCATGGACTTCACCTTCTGGGAGCAACGTGGTCTGTGCAGCCCTCGTGGCATTCCCAGGAGCCTCGGCTTGCCGGGTGCTGATAATTTCACTCTGGAGCCCGACGGTGCGGCTTGCCAGCTTCCAGATGAGAGGGGATTTACGGGCTCTTAGGAGTTCAAGCGAGTTCCCGCCAGCAGCCGCTGGAGCCCCTGGTGGCAGAGGTGTCCTGAGATAGCCTCCCTGATGTCCCAGGAGGTGACCATGCCATGAGGCATGGGGTGCTCGAGTGTGGGGATGCCCTCCTGGCCCAAGCCTCCCCTAGTGTGGTACTTTTTGTGTCTAATCACTTCTAGGCTCCTGGCCTAGAAGGCGGGAAGGGAGCAGCATGGCCCATCTGTGGTACCGGGGCACCCCACCCCACCCCACAGCATCCATCACCATCCATTTAGGGTCACACCCACATGCCTGCATACCGGGGGCCGGAAGCACCGGGGAACCCCCCCAACCCCTTCTTCATGGGGCCTGTGAGCAGCGTGGGAGACAGACGTCTTCCTTTCATGGCTGGTCTCTTCTGCCTGCAGGTGCCTGCCCAGCTCCCAGGATCATGAGTCCCCCCTGCAGCCTGGCCCATCTCAGGGACAGCATCCCCGACGCCTTCCACAGGGAAGGGAGCTGTCTCCACATTGGGACGGACGGGGCAAGGGGGGCCGGGATGAAGCCACCCTGTGGGAAGCGTCCTGGCTTTGTGTGCCGGCCCCTGGGGTCCCCTCCCAGGTGACAGGGGCTCCACTGGGAAGGGTCCTGGCTTTGTGTGCCGGCCCCTGGGGTCCCCTCCCAGGTGGCAAGGGCTCCGCCGGCAGCCGCACTACTCTCCTTATCTGCGTTGGATTACCGGGAACCCGCTTGAACGCCTAAGAGCCCGTAAATCCCCTCTCATCTGGAAGCCGGCAAGCCGCACAGCATTTAAACTGTCGACAGTTACACCTCATTTGTTTACAAGCTTCCTGCGCTGGCTCAGGGGGACTCACATCCCTGCATCGGGTTTCCTGGGGACCCCCAGGGAGGCCCAGTCCTGCCCTCACTATCCCGGAGGCAGAGGAGCCCCGTCCCACACTCGGGAAGGAAGATGGAGGGTCGGGGGCTTTGGATCCAGAGCCCAAAGCCTCCCCAGACCACTGGCTCAAGGGGAGTGAGGCAAAGGGAGCTGAGAGCTCCGTCCCCTGCTGTGAGCCGCCCCACTCTGGCCCCCGGAGTCAGCAGTGACCCTTGGGTCAACTCTGGTTTCCCAAGCTGGGGTCTGGGTCCCTGCAAAAGGAGAGAGAGTGAGTGCAGTGGTCGGGGCATTTATCCAAGTCAGCTGTGTGCCTAGACACACACGGAGGGGTGGAGGCCCAGGGATAGGGGTCCAGGTGACAGAGGCTCTTCGTGAGTCCCAGAAAGCCTGGGAATGGCAGGGCCTTGTGTGCTCAACCCCTGCTGGCTGGGTGGAGGGTGCTAGGGCCTTAGAGACCCTCAGGGTGGAAATTGTGGACACCAGGGTGCGGTGGGTGTGAGCACAGGTCTGGGGACTCCTTCCCTGGGGTGCTGCCCACCCAGCTGAGGTCCACGCCCAGGACCTTCCAGTGGCTGCTCCAGGTGGAGAGCGGTGGCTGTGGCAGAGGCTGGAACTTTACCAAGCTTTGCCCCACCTGCGAGGGCTGGTGCCTGCCTGGGAGGAGCGTTTGTACCGAGCTCCCTGTAGGTGGGACGGGTGACCCCCGCCACTTGGGAAGGCGGAACGCAGCTCAGCAGAGCAGCTTCCCACCACTCTGAGTAGGGGCAGCCCCATGGTACCTCTGGGGCCAAGTGTGGAGCTGCCTGTGAGGCTCCCATTCCTCGGCGGACTTTTGAGGGTTTGAGGGTTAGTCTCCTCCTGTGTGGATTCTTGGCTGCACTTGGCCCCTCCACTAGGACCAGCTGTGGATTCCTGGAACCTTGACCTGGGCCCTCACCATATGGAGTAGCTCTAGGGCTTAGAAGGGCCGGACTCTGCCCCCGATGGCATGGCCACTGGAGAAGACAGAGTCATGCCTGTCTTCCTCAGACTCTCCCGCATCCTCTGCCAAGGTCTGTTGGGAGCCTCTTCCTGGTGTCCTGCCCACCTCACCCTCAGCCCAGAGCACAAAGGGTCCTGCTCTCATAGGAGCTGGCCTGGGTGTCAGGCAATGTCTTGCCCTCTGGCTGGAGCCATGCCATGGGGCAGGCAGCCGCTCTCAGGACTGTGCGCCATGGCCCCCCCGCGCCTGCCCCTGGTCGAGTTGAGTCTGCAGGGGTGTAGGACCCTGGAGCACCAGGTCCTCCAGAAAACATCATCATAGTGGTGCCATTCAGCAAGGGATCATGGTGCCTCCATCGAGGCACAGGCATCTGGATCCCCTGGTGCAGCAGTGCCCTGAGATAGCCTCCCTGATGTCCCAGGAGGTGACCATGCCATGAGGCATGGGGTGCTTGAGTGTGGGGATGCCCTCCTGGCCTGATCCTCCCCTAGTGTGGCAGTTTTTGTGTCTAATCACTGCCATAGATGGAGCTTCTGGGCTCTCGTGGAACCTGCTCCTGAGGGTCCATAATGGAAGCCAGGACTGGAGGTCAGTGGAGGAGATGATGGAGGCAGGGGCACTGAGCATGGGGTAGCCCTGAGCACCCTCCACCTGCAGACAAAGCAGTCACTTCTGAGAGGTCCCCGGGACAAGAGGCAGGAGCTGACAGCTACTGGTCCCCACCAGTGTCACTGCAGGGCCAGTCTCAGGAAGAACCAGGCCTCGTGCTCTCTGCGCTCTGCTCCATGTCCTCTCTTCCGCCCGCAAGTTTTGAACAAGAAACCTCTCCAGCAGAGCCCCCAGATGGCAGCATCCAAATGGCACTTCACAGAAAGATCTTGTTTAGGACCAAAGCAAAGAGCTGGCTGGGGCTCTTGGAGTCCTCTGACAGAGTCTGGGCATGGGAATGCATATGCTCCCAATAGGGAAACAGGCTCAAGCCAGTTCCTGTGGATGCCTGCTAGGCAAGGTCAAACAGTTCAAAGCCAGAGGGAGGCTTCTCTCTCCTCCTCCAGGGCTTAGCCCAGCCCATCCCCTGGCCTTGGCCCTTCACTTTGGACACCTCCAGGCTGAAGCAGGGTCGAGCCTCTGATGCAAAGGTTGACCTCACAGCTCCTCCCAATTCTCCCTCACTAGCAGCAGCCTCGTCTGCTTGACACGCTCTGGACCTTCCACCCCTCTCAAGGAAGCCACAGTTAAAAGCCAGCTGGGTTACAATGCTCTTTCTAGAAACTCTATCAGGGCCTTGGGGGACTGCTTACCATCTATTCACTGCAGTGCCCCAGGAAGAACATAGTTCTGAAGAACTAGAGGTCAGAAAACCACCATCACCATTTTCATCACCATCATCACCACAGTCATCTTAGTTGTGGTCATTGTCACCATCATTACCACCATCATCATCATCATTACTATTGTCACCATCACTGTCATTAGCACTATCGACACCACCACCATCATCCTCATCACTACCATCATCATCACCACCATCACTGTCATCATCACCATCACCATCAACACCATCACCATCATCATCATCATCATCACTGTCACCATCACCGCCACCATCTTCCCCATCATCATGATCATCACCATGTTATTACCACCATCATCACCATCGCCATCACCATCATCATCATTACCATCATGATCACCATCATCATCATCATCACCATCATCACCATCACTATCATTATCATTATTGTCACCAGCACCATCATCACCATCACCATCCTCACCATCATCATGATCACCACCACCATGTCATTACCATCATCACCACCATCATCACCACCACCATCACCATCATTATCACCACCATCATCATCACCACCATCACCATCATCACCATCACCACCACCACCATCATCACCACCATCATCACCATCATCACCACTATCATTATCACCATCATCACCATCATCATCACCATCATCACCACCACCACCATCATCACCACCACCACCATCATCACCATCACCATCATCACCTCCATCACCAGCATCACCACCATCATCACCATCATCATCACTGTTACGATCATCACCACCACCATCCTCACCATCATCATGATCACACCACCATGTCATTACCATCATCATCACCATCACCGTCATCTTCATTACCATCATTGCCACCATCACCATTATCACCACCACCACCACCATCACTGCCATCATCCCCACAACCATCACATTCCTACCACCATAGCAATAGCAGCAGTAGCAGAAGCCATCATAAGAAGAGAAGCAGGGTGTCTTGAATAGAAAAAGGGAGTTTTCTTTTAGTTCTATTTTATTTGTGGTGTAGTTTAGCAACATGGGGATCATCTGGAGTGGAGAAGGGTCTAGGAGGAGTATACAAAGGAGAAGGAGCCGTGGTCTGGGACTCTGGGCTGAGCTCTGCTCTCAACTCCCTGTGTGGCCTTGGACATTCTCGCCTGTAGACTGGAGTGACCCTGACAGGAAGGGCTTTGATGGTGGAGGCCAGGAACCCTCACTACATTTCCTTGTAACTTTCAGGTACCATGGAAAGAAATAAAAACCTCATTCAAGGGCCCCATTCCTACCAGGTCCTCCCTTAAAAGGCTGGATGTAACACAGCAAACACACATAGAAAGACTGGGAGGTGGAAGGCCACCCAGGGACCTCGGGACTGGGGCTCCTAGGCTTCCTGACTGTCTCCCACACGTGTCTAGCAGGGTGCTCAGAAGCCTCCGACCCAAATCTCCAACAGGCATAGACACAAAAAGCTCCCAGAAAAGCCTGTTCCCCCTGGGAACAGGGTGACCCAGCAGAATAGCTTTTTGGAAATACCTTCCTTACTCCAGCTTAACACCGATGAAAACACCACACCCCACCTTTGGGTTTCAGTGGGAAAGTGGGGAATTGATCTAACACCCTACCTCCACCTCACTCCCGCCCCATCCCACCCCCACATTACCCCTACACCTCACCCCACTCCATCCCCTTCCCTCCCCATCTCACTCCCATCCTATCCCCACCTCCCTCCACCCCCCACCCCACCCCACCGCCCCCAGCAGCAGCAGTGAGGCTGAGCCAGGTGGTGTGAGCCAGTCTCATCGCCACCACTTCAGCCTGACCCTTAGGGTCAGCGGGCTCCCTGCAGGGAGGTGAATCCCCAGCATTCACGCGGTGGGAAAAGGTGATGGGATAAGCCCAAAGAAATCCACTCCGAGACGCATCAAAATTAAACTTCTGAAATCTAGAGACAGTGAAAACTCTGAAGCAGCCACAGAGACCTGACCCATGACCTGGGGAGCCCAGCGATTAACAGAAGATGCCTGATCTGAAACCAGCGAATAACAGAGGATGCCTGATCGAAACCAGGCGGCTGGAGAGCCCAAGAGCTGAAAGGAAACGGTGACCTACAGATTCCACTGCAGTGGACACAGCCTTCAGGGATGAGGGAGAAATTAAGTCACCTCAGTTGAAGGAAGGCAAAGATTCTGTTGCCAGTGTCCTAGCTTTGCAGAATGGCTGCAGGAAGCTCTCTAAACACAGGAGGAATGACAGCAAAATGAGTCTTGGGCTTCAGACAGGACAAAAGAACACCAGATTGGGTAAAAATAGGGGTCAATAGATTCGACTTGACGAGCTTCTTAAATCATATTTGATGGTTGAAGGAAAAATCTCAGCCCCCTCTGATGTTGCATTCAGTGCACGCACAGCAGACAAGACAACTGTGTTTTAGAGGTGAGGGGGGAAGGGTCCCGGACAGAAGAAGGTTTCACGTTTCCCTCTAACGGTACCATGTCAATGCCCGTAGCTTGTGACCTCATATACATCCCGGCATATACGGCGTAATACCCAGGGTGACCACTAAGAAACCTACAAAAACAAGGTACTCTAAACACGCTAAATGAATCAAGACACAATCCTGCAACATGTTCCAGTAACCCAGAGGGAGGTAAGAAAAGAGAAACAGGAATGAGAAGCAGAAGACACAGCAGAGAGTGATCAGATGGCAGACTTGAGATTCCGCGTATCAATGAGTTACCAGGTAAATGGACTAAATACACCAAGTGAAAGGCAGAGATTGGTAGGGTGGATGAGAAAATGACCCAGCTATACGCTGTCTTCACACCAGCCCCATGCTCACTTCCAACACAGCATAGGTTGGTTGAAGGTGAAATGGTGGAAAAAGATGCACCTTGTAAAGATTGAAAGACACACGCATTTCAGGTAAATGGGTTTATTTCATTCAGGCTGAATTTCCTGAGTACTTTGTTCTCCTTTCTTCTTTCCGCCTGCATTGCCTCTCCCTCCCTCTTCCCTTGGCGACATGCTGGAACCCACAGTGCATGCACTTGGTAACCACATAGAACACAGGCATGGGTCCACACAAAGCAGCGGACATAGGCAAAGACACGGGGAAGGGACGCTATTTTCTTTTCCAAAAAACCAAGGGAAGGACCATTGCGTAAAGAGTTATCTGCATTTTCCACTTCTCTCCCAATAATATTTTGGGTTAATTCCACCACATCAATGTGGAAAAATTCCCTCCATGCATAATTTACTCAACCGTTAACGTTGGTGATGGCCATTAACTTTGTTTCCAGCATTCTGCCCCCAAACAACGATGCTATAAACATCCTTGAAAGTAAAAACAAACAGAAGAATCACACTCGCTAAGCAGAAGTGTTGATTCTTTGTACTTCCTTTGGGAGCAGGACCCCTGAGTTTAGAGGGCCCTAAACAAACGGTGACTTCTGTTCCCGTCTGTTCCTATCTGCTGAGAGTGACAGCTCCACCCTGTTCAGCCGCCCGGCCTCACACAAGCAGAGCCCCGGCCCTGGCATGCTAGGTAGGGCCCACACAGGGAGGGGTTTCTTGCTGAGCCGTCAGAACCAGGCGCACGCGCTGGTCCCCACCATCCCTGCTGACTCTCTCAGCCCACCTAAGACCCTTGTTTAGAATGCGGACTCCAGCGCCCTATTCACCTGAGGCCCAGGGCCCTACTTTCATACAAACTGCAGATGGACACAGCCTGGCCTCAGCCCAGGCTTTCTTGGGAGGAAGCGAAGGGGAGTGGGTGTGGACCAAGACACTTCACAGATTCACTGTCAGGGCCAGAAATGACTCTGCCGCCCCCAAGAAGGAACTGAGCCGAGGTGGCCAGGTGTTCCGGCATTGGTCCTTTATTGAACATCCTCCCAAAGCTGGGGCTAGGGTTCACCCCTCCATGGTACCCAACGAGAAGCGGCCTTCAGAAGCATCTTCTCTGCACCACGGAGGTCCCAAACTCCTTGAAGTCTGCGGCGGTGACCCACATCTGCTTGAAGCTACTCAGAGAGGTGACGATGGAGGCTCCAATCCAGGTGGAGAACCACCGGTCAGGGGGAGCCGTGATCTTGATGGGGGTGTCCTTGGAGGCCAGCTGCTCCAGCTCCTTAAGAAGCCGGTCATCCAGCCCGTGGAACAGGGTAGTGCCCCCCGACAGCACGATCTCCCCAAAGAGGATCTTCTGGATGTCGGCATCACACTTGGTGATG